>NC_064619.1:564696593-565946593 GCF_023898315.1 Schistocerca nitens | reverse complement strand
TAAGCGTGATAGCGTTACGGAGATGTTTAGGAAACTCAAATGGCAGTCTCTGCAAGAGAGGCGCTCTGCATCACGGTGTAGCTTGCTGTCCAGGTTTCGAGAGGGTGCGTTTTTGGATGAGGTATCGAATATATTGCTTCCCCCTACTTACACCTCCTGAGGAGATCACGAATGTAAAATCAGAGAGATTCGAGCGTGCACGGATTCTTACTGGCAGTCACTCTTCCCGTGAACCATACGCGACTGAAACAGGAAAGGGAGGTAATGCAGTGGCACGTAAAGTGCCCTCCGCCACACACTGCAGGGTGGCTTGCGGAGTATAAATGTAGATGTAGATGTAGTACTGGTGGGCAATGGGGTGGTCATAGCCGTGGACCGATCGGGGAACACGTGGGACATGCTCGACATCCGTCGCATCAACCCGTCTGAGCCACTCACAGCAATGACCCATGGCAGCCACCTCAAGCTGTGATGGAAGCCAATGCAGCCTGGAGCCATGCACGAACGGTCGCCAACTCAGCTCGCATCTGTACACAGCAAGCAGAGTTCCTATCCATTACTGCAGTCGCTCCTGTCGAAGCTCGTAAAAATATGTAACAAACGAAAGCAGCAGAAAACAAGGTCTATCCGATATCATTATAAATAAATCTCCAGGTGATAATCAGTAATGAATACAAAAATATGTTTATAAAATACTATTTATACGAAATACATAACAGCGAGAAACCAGGAACAAATTTTTCTCAAGATTAAGGAAAATGTACATGTCCCAACATTCAAGCTGTAAACCGATTGGTTGCGTTACCTTATAAAAAGTTGATCATCGAATGGCTAAACTCTGAATTATACACTGTAAGGTGAATGTTGGAGGTGGCTAAATTCATACTCCAATAAAAAAAAAAAACTAGGAAACGAGAGCAAATCACAGCAGTTGTAACATATGGGCCAAAACAGTGATAATGATACCGTACAGTGAAAGACGTTACTCAATAAACCTGTTACAATAGACTCAGGGTCTAAAAGGTTGATTCCTTATTAAAAATGGTCCTAAAATACAGTCCCCATTAAAATAGGAGAGCAGTTAGAACATATAGGTCTTCGCCAGGTGGATAAAACCATAGTTCAAGCAGATCATTTACAGGCAAATACTAACCGAAAAAATATTTTTACCGGTTGCAGCTGAACATAAGTAAGGTGAAAATGGGCAGCTAGCGAACACTTGTTAACCGGTAAGAACTGATAAGAAAAAACGTTTTGGAAACCTACCAATAAAACTGTGCTAGCACAGTGATGAAGGAGTTACCGTAGCTTAAGATGGTCATCCGTAATGGGTCCTTGTTCTCTGCTAGCGAGAGTCCAGAGGATAACTAGGCACATTGAAGGAATTAACGAGAAATATAAATCGTGTTGAAGTATAAAGTTGTGAATCAAACACACTGTGGTTGTTAAATAAATGTATCTGGAAGTAGAAATAGTAGGAATAAAATGTAATTAAAAAGCTATAGTTTTTAATACATTATTTAAAAAATTTACAAATAAATTATATATTGCTTTTATAGTAAGGAGGCTCTAAAACATCAATAGGATGTTCAATTGGAGGAGTTGAGGCTATCGAAATTTATTAGGTGCAGTACTACAGTGTTTCAACTCAGTTTGGTTGTTCAAGGTGTTTATGGGCGATTGCTTCAATGATCTCAAAAATTACATAAAATTTTTAAACTATCCTCCATACTAAAGATACTGTGTATTAATTGTGAAAATCTTTCATGAGCATATGTATGATATCTAACCCATGAAGCATGGAGCGTTTCGAGGTGGATTGATCCACGCTCTTTTACTATACAATTAACCATACCGTAGGTGCAACCGCAGCAGATGGGTATTTATGGAGAGGGCAGACCAACATGTGGTTCCTGAAGAGCGGCAGAAGCTTTTTCACTATTCACAGGGGCAACCGCCTGCATAATAAACTGGTTTCAGCCCTGGGATATTAGCCAATATAACAAGGTAATGTAGGTACTACGTGGACGTAAAACAAGGAGAAACTGAAGCACGTGAAGTGCTAATATGGCTTAACAATGATGACTTCCTCTTGGATAAAATGTTACGGAAGTAAAGTAGTCCACCGCTCGCATTTCCAGGTGGAGACAACTCAGGAAGACGTTGTCGTCAGCAGATACGAAACTGACCTTCTACATATCGGATTGTGGAACGTTAGATCCGTTAATCCGATAGGTATCTCACACGATTTAAAAGGCATCATGCATAGGTTAAAGTTACATGTAGTGGGAATTAGTCAGGTTAGCACAGTGTTAGGGTTCATCATATGCAGGAGTAGGTCATGGAGAGACGAATATACGAATGCAGGTAATCTCCTGTAATCAGCAGCGTAAGCAAAATAAAAAGTTGATAAAAACTACAAGGAATTTAAAAAGAACTGAATGATCACGGATAATTAGATACTAGACTTTTTTTTGACATCCGTTTATTTTATTCCAAATTACGCCTTCTGGCACCTATCCATCTTCAGAAGACTGAAAAAAATTTAGTAACGAATATTAAGGTATGTGGCATACATAATACACAGGTGTTTTAATTAAGTGATTTAATTGCTACATATCTGCACAACAATTATTTTTGATGGATAAATACATAAAATTTTAGATAAGTGTTAAATATACACTCCTGGAAATTGAAATAAGAACTCCGTGAATTCATTGTCCCAGGAAGGGGAAACTTTATTGACACATTCCTGGGGTCAGTTACATCACATGATCACACTGACAGAACCACAGGCACATAGACACAAGCAACAGAGCATGCACAATGTCGGCACTAGTACAGTGTATATCCACCTTTCGCAGCAATGCAGGTTGCTATTCTCCCATGGAGACGATCGTAGAGATGATGGATGTAGTCCTGTGGAACGGCATGCCATGCCATTTCCACCTGGCGCCTCAGTTGGACCAGCGTTCGTGCTGGACGTGCAGACCGCGTGAGACGACGCTTCATCCAGTCCCAAACATGCTCAATGGGGGACAGATCCGGAGATCTTGCTGGCCAGGGTAGTTGACTTACACCTTCTAGAGCACGTTGGGTGGCACGGGATACATGCGGACGTGCATTGTCCTGTTGGAACAGCAAGTTCCCTTGCCGGTCTAGGAATGGTAGAACGATGAGTTCGATGACGGTTTGGATGTACCGTGCACTATTCAGTGTCCCCTCGACGATCACCAGTGGTGTACGGCCAGTGTAGGAGATCGCTCCCCACACCATGATGGCGGGAGTTGGCCCTGTGTGCCTCGGTCGTATGCAGTCCTGATTGTGGCGCTCACCTGCACGGCGCCAAACACGCATACGACCATCATTGGCACCAAGGCAGAAGCGACTCTCATCGCTGAAGACGACACGTCTCCATTCGTCCCTCCATTCAAGCCTGTCGCGACACCACTGGAGGCGGGCTGCACGATGTTGGGGCGTGAGCGGAAGACGGCCTAACGGTGTGCGGGACCGTAGCCCAGCTTCATGGAGACGGTTGCGAATGGTCCTCGCCGATACCCCAGGAGCAACAGTGTCCCTAATTTGCTGGGAAGTGGCGGTGCGGTCCCCTACGGCACTGCGTAGGATCCTACGGTCTTGGCGTGCATCCGTGCGTCGCTGCGGTCCGGTCCCAGGTCGACGGGCACGTGCACCTTCCGCCGACCACTGGCGACAACATCGATGTACTGTGGAGACCTCACGCCCCACGTGTTGAGCAATTCGGCGGTACGTCCACCCGGCCTCCCGCATGCCCACTATACGCCCTCGCTCAAAGTCCGTCAACTGCACATACGGTTCACGTCCACGCTGTCGCGGCATGCTACCAGTGTTAAAGACTGCGATGGAGCTCCGTATGCCACGGCAAACTGGCTGACACTGACGGCGGCGGTGCACAAATGCTGCGCAGCTAGCGCCATTCGACGGCCAACACCGCGGTTCCTGGTGTGTCCGCTGTGCCGTGCGTGTGATCATTGCTTGTACAGCCCTCTCGCAGTGTCCGGAGCAAGTATGGTGGGTCTGACACACCGGTGTCAATGTGTTCTTTTTTCCATTTCCAGGAGTGTAGCTTTGACAAGTACGACAGAAATTTCCAGGAAAACGGTGAAGTTAAAGAAAATAGTAGCAGTGACTAGATACGCCGGCCTAAAACGTATAAAACTCACAGCGGAATGAGAAGAACGGCCTGTTGTGCCCGCTAGGGAAACAACTTATCAACAAATGGTGTGACTGTAGTGGCGCTCCTTTACTACATCATTTCATCGTTATCTTTGATTAAGTATTTGCTCATGGAAAAAAGTGTGAAAAAGATATATGAAATGAAATTTGTATCTATAAATTTTAAAAGCTATACATGCCAATATATATATATACACTCCTGGAAATGGAAAAAAGAACACATTGACACCGGTGTGTCAGACCCACCATACTTGCTCCGGACACTGCGAGAGGGCTGTACAAGCAATGATCACACGCACGGCACAGCGGACACACCAGGAACCGCGGTGTTGGCCGTCGAATGGCGCTAGCTGCGCAGCATTTGTGCACCGCCGCCGTCAGTGTCAGCCAGTTTGCCGTGGCATACGGAGCTCCATCGCAGTCTTTAACACTGGTAGCATGCCGCGACAGCGTGGACATGAACTGTATGTGCAGTTGACGGACTTTGAGCGAGGGCGTATAGTGGGCATGCGGGAGGCCGGGTGGACGTACCGCCGAATTGCTCAACACGTCGGGCGTGAGGTCTCCACAGTACATCGATGTTGTCGCCAGTGGTCGGCGGAAGGTGCACGTGCCCGTCGACCTGGGACCGGACCGCAGCGACGCACGGATGCACGCCAAGACCGTAGGATCCTACGCAGTGCCGTAGGGGACCGCACCGCCACTTCCCAGCAAATTAGGGACACTGTTGCTCCTGGGGTATCGGCGAGGACCATTCGCAATCATCTCCATGAAGCTGGGCTACGGTCCCGCACACCGTTAGGCCGTCTTCCGCTCACGCCCCAACATCGTGCAGCCCGCCTCCAGTGGTGTCGCGACAGGCGTGAATGGAGGGACGAATGGAGACGTGTCATCTTCAGCGATGAGAGTCGCTTCTGCCTTGGTGCCAATGATGGTCGTATGCGTGTTTGGCGCCGTGCAGGTGAGCGCCACAATCAGGACTGCATACGACCGAGGCACACAGGGCCAACACCCGGCATCATGGTGTGGGGAGCGATCTCCTACACTGGCCGTACACCACTGGTGATCGTCGAGGGGACACTGAATAGTGCACGGTACATCCAAACCGTCATCGAACCCATCGTTCTACCATTCCTAGACCGGCAAGGGAACTTGCTGTTCCAACAGGACAATGCGCGTCCACATGTATCCCGTGCCACCCAACGTGCTCTAGAAGGTGTAAGTCAACTACCCTGGCCAGCAAGATCTCCGGATCTGTCCCCCATTGAGCATGTTTGGGACTGGATGAAGCGTCGTCTCACGTGGTCTGCACGTCCAGCACGAACACTGGTCCAACTGAGGCGCCAGGTGGAAATGGCATGGCAAGCCGTTCCACAGGACGACATTCAGCATCTCTACGATCGTCTCCATGGGAGAATAGCAGCCTGCATTGCTGCGAAAGGTGGATATACACTGTACTAGTGCCGACATTGTGCATGCTCTGTTGCCTGTGTCTATGTGCCTGTGGTTCTGTCAGTGTGATCATGTGATGTATCTGACCCCAGGAATGTGTCAATGAAGTTTCCCCTTCCTGGGACAATGAATTCACGGTGTTCTTATTTCAATTTCCAGGAGTATATATATATATATATATATATATATATATATATATATATATATATATATATATATATAAAAGACGATTTTTAATTATAGAGAAATACTTGTCCTGTTATTTTGTATTAATCACATTATGTATAGTTTTCTTCTGTCGTCCATTTTATATAAAAACCTTAATCTGTGTATAGAGAAAAAAATAATTTTGTTATTTATATTGTTTTTTGCCTAACAGATTGAGATGCAAAGCATTTAAAATTTATAGATACATATTTATTTCATACATAATTTTTAACATCAAGTTTTATTATGAACGAACATGTAGGTAACGGTAAAGACGAACTGACGTGCCTAGCAGGTACAGGAGGCGGTTCCTATCATCTCACTGTAAGTTTTGAAAGTGTTAGGTCGTTGTATCTGGTCTTTGTTCCTATTTTGTTTAACCTCTTGGTTTTCCTGGTGATTATTGACGTGCTTGTCAGAGTTATGTTTAACCTTTGCTTCAGATGGTATATATTGGTCTACGAAAAATAAGAGTTATGGAGATGTATTGCAACTGATACGTTGCATCTACATTGCCACAATGTAACTCTAACATTTTCCAAAAATAAACCTATATCTATTCAAAAAGGCAGATAAAAATTCACTTCACGCCTTCCTGAGAGACAGTCTCCAATCCTTCCAAATTACCAATGTAAATGTAGACCAGACGTGACTTGAATTCAAAGAAATAGAGAGATTTACACCAAATAAACAATCAAACGACGGAGCTGATCCACCTTCGTAATCAAAACCGGTCAGAATACTGTTGTAGAAACAACGAAAAAACCATACCAATTTTAAACGAACGCAAAATTGTGTTTAGTAAGTCTGCTTTGGCAGCACTGTCATCGATAGTAATTTCATTGCTATCCTTGCCGATAGCATATTTTAAATACGATCAGGATCGCGATGTTTCACAAAAGCACGAAATTCAGCGCAGACTTCAACGCCATACGCTTATAATAGTTTCACAACGAAACTTTGTCTCTAAACCTAGCAGAAAATCCAAAGCGATCCTGATCGTATTTAAAATATGCTATCGGCAAGGATAGCAATGAAATTACTATCGATGACAGTGCTGCCAAAGCAGACTTACTAAACACAATTTTCCCAAATTCCTTCAGCAAAGAAGAAGTAAATATTCCAGAATCCGAATCAAGAACAGCCGCAACAATGAGTAACTTAGAAGAGGGTATCCTCGTAGTGAATCATATTTCTGGCACTCTCATATCTCGAAAAGTGTCACCTTTCTCAAACCTATCTGTTACAGTAAGATTCCAATGCCGTTTTAGGTAGTCCCTATTCATCTTGCAACTGCTGTCATTTCTGCAGCTTTGTGCATGTGATCATTACAATTTAAGTTGACCTGAGTAGAAGTAAGAGAAAGCTATATCTACCACCTTCTGCAACCCATATAGAAAGAGGCTATGCTATGTTAGTGCGACAGGACCGTGTTTTGACCATTCGATGGAAATGGGAACATGTGAGTAAAAACCAAGCAAGCATATAGGTCGGGGCCAGAAGCAGTGATGCTCTTGTGCCAAGGGGAACCAACCCAGCCTTCGTATAACAGTCTGTTAGTACTTGACCAATTCCAAGCATGACTCACTGGTATATTAATCATAGGATACCAGCTTTTTTCGTTTTGTGACGTGCAAAATTTTACATTACCAAACATTTAAATCCACTTGTTAGTCCTTGCAACATTTAAAAAACTTGTCAAGATCTGACTATGTCTGCAGAACTTTTCTCAGACAGTACATTATTATATGAAAATGGCATGAAGTTACCATTAATGTTGTCTGCGGAGGCACTCCATTCAAGATAACATGCCATATGCTCCCCACCAAGAAATCCTCAATCGAGTCATATGTCTCACTTCATACTCTATACGGCTGTACTTTCTGTTATAAGCATATATGTGGTACTGAGTGCAACGCCTTCCTTCAATCAAGAAACACTGTAAATACGTGAGCCATGGGACTATGTATGTCATGTAAGAAAGTCGCGAGTTGAGTTTCACATGATCGATGTTTTCGGAATCCATGCTGCCTGACATGGAGGAGGTATTTCAGTTCAAGATACCTAATTACATTTGAGCTTTGAATATGTAGCACTGTAATCTATGTATCACTGGAAACTATGTAATACTCTGCGACAGAGACGAGCTTCGAAATGTATATATATAAGTCACTATGTGAAGCGGTAGGAAAGCAGTCTAGTGTGTGTTGTGACCAGGAGAAACTACTTACGTTTGACCACAACTGTGGATTCTTTGATTGCTGTGGGACAAGGCTCATCAACCTAGTTCACTTTATTATACGAGGGCTATTCCGAAAGTAAGGTCCGATCGGTCACGAAATGGAAACGACTATGAAAATCCGATAAAGCTTTGCACAGATGTGTTGGGTAGTGTCTCTAGTATAACCCCAGTTAGCATCACGTCGCTCTTCTCATTTCTGCGCTCGCAGTGAGTGCGTAAAGATGTCTAGAAAATAGTGTCTGCCGCCAAGTACGGGGGCCTGGTGAGAAATTTCCCCTGAAGCTATGCAGCTAACATTACATAACTGTCGTGCTGTTTCGTCTTCAAGACAATTCTCAGCCGCATTCTGCAGGGGCAATGAAGATGCTCCTGCATCGTTTTCAAATGGAAATGTGAGAGTAATTGTCTCCCTCTGAGTTTCAGCTCTGGTCACATGAACCGCTGGTTATGAAGACAACATTTCGGCACAAGACAACGAGCCGTAGGCCAGCGTAGAGAATTGGCGGAGAGCACTGGCGGCTGCCTTCTATAGCGAGGGTATGGGAAAGTTGGTACAACGCTACGATACACGTCTAAGTCGGGTCGGCGACTATGGAGATAAGTAGCTGCAAGGTGTATCTAACTGTTGCAAATAAAACATTTTTGATTTTTACCGTGGTTTCCATTTCGCGACCTATCGGACCTTACTTTCGGAATAACCCTCGTACAAATGAATATAATATTTATTTACTTCGACGCACTTCTTTGCCATAGGAATACTGCACAACTACAGCGGTCGTTGACAGCAAATATGACTCCAAGCGATAATTACCAAAAGTTATCCTGAAGCACAATGTTAAAGATTATCAACTCTACAAGTTCATCTGACACTTTAACTACTTGTTTCCCCTAGATGATGATGCAGACTGCTGTGGCTGAGGTGTCGAACTGGTCAGAGCTCTTGCAGGCTCATCATTATATAGACCTGAGTGTGAGGGTGCAACTTTTGTTGAGAGGGAGGCTTGGCCCTCTGGGGCATCTCCCATCCATCGCTGGGGATTGCAGCGAGGCCTCGCTAATGTCTGTAGTATCGATTTAGGTTACTGTCTTTGGTGTGTCATCGCGTTCTCTGGACAATATCACAGAGTGAGGTGAAGAAACTGATTATTGTCATTTGTACGAGTAAATAAGACAATTGAAGTGTACTGTAGCAACTACACTCCTGGAAATTGAAATAAGAACACCGTGAATTCATTGTCCCAGGAAGGGGAAACTTTATTGACACATTCCTGGGGTCAGATACATCACATGATCACACTGACAGAACCACAGGCACATAGGCACAGGCAACAGAGCATGCACAATGTCGGCACTAGTACAGTGTATATCCACCTTTCGCAGCAATGCAGGCTGCTATTCTCCCATGGAGACGATCGTAGAGATGCTGGATGTAGTCCTGTGGAACGGCTTGCCATGCCATTTCCACCTGGCGCCTCAGTTGGACCAGCGTTCGTGCTGGACGTGCAGACCGCGTGAGACGACGCTTCATCCAGTCCCAAACATGCTCAATGGGGGACAGATCCGGAGATCTTGCTGGCCAGGGTAGTTGACTTACACCTTCTAGAGCACGTTGGGTGGCACGGGATACATGCGGACGTGCATTGTCCTGTTGGAACAGCAAGTTCCCTTGCCGGTCTAGGAATGGTAGAACGATGGGTTCGATGACGGTTTGGATGTACCGTGCACTATTCAGTGTCCCCTCGACGATCACCAGTGGTGTACGGCCAGTGTAGGAGATCGCTCCCCACACCATGATGCCGGGTGTTGGCCCTGTGTGCCTCGGTCGTATGCAGTCCTGATTGTGGCGCTCACCTGCACGGCGCCAAACACGCATACGACCATCATTGGCACCAAGGCAGAAGCGACTCTCATCGCTGAAGACGACACGTCTCCATTCGTCCCTCCATTCACGCCTGTCGCGACACCACTGGAGGCGGGCTGCACGATGTTGGGACGTGAGCGGAAGACGGCCTAACGGTGTGCGGGACCGTAGCCCAGCTTCATGGAGACGGTTGCGAATGGTCCTCGCTGATACCCCAGGAGCAACAGTGTCCCTAATTTGCTGGGAAGTGGCGGTGCGGTCCCCTACGGCACTGCGTAGGATCCTACGGTCTTGGCGTGCATCCGTGCGTCGCTGCGGTCCGGTCCCAGGTCGACGGGCACGTGCACCTTCCGCCGACCACTGGCGACAACATCGATGTACTGTGGAGACCTCACGCCCCACGTGTTGAGCAATTCGGCGGTACGTCCACCCGGCCTCCCGCATGCCCACTATACGCCCTCGCTCAAAGTCCGTCAACTGCACATACGGTTCACGTCCACGCTGTCGCGGCATGCTACCAGTGTTAAAGACTGCGATGGAGCTCCGTATGCCACGGCAAACTGGCTGACACTGACGGCGGCGGTGCACAAATGCTGCGCAGCTAGCGCCATTCGTCGGCCAACACCGCGGTTCCTGGTGTGTCCGCTGTGCCGTGCGTGTGATCATTGCTTGTACAGCCCTCTCGCAGTGTCCGGAGCAAGTATGGTGGGTCTGACACACCGGTGTCAATGTGTTCTTTTTTCCATTTCCAGGAGTGTAGAATACTTAAGGAGGGGTCGAGCAGATACTACAACACACACACACACACACACATTATTAGTAATTTGTTAACACTTGAAGATGGTACATATTTAACTTTGAAAATAATTAGTGTTCAAGCAGGTGACATGTTTTTAATACTAATGTGAAAGCTACAGCACTAGAACAGTGAAGAGACATGTTTCCTGAATTGCGTATTTTTGATGCAGAGAACAGATTATGTAGTTAAACTATAAATGTACTGTAGTGTTTAAAGTCGTGACCTATCTTATCATAAAGTAATTCTGACAGCTATGGTAACTGCGCAGTGAAGTAACAGGTTTTCTAATTAAACCTCTTCAGATGTTGTGCATGTTTTGTGAACCTTAAATACAACAGCACCCACATTTAAGACTTCATCACTGCAGAATAATAGCTTCACGTCAGAGTACAAGTGTGTTCTACATGACACAAAGTTCTGTATACGAAGCTAGAGCTGTGCTAAGACAGTACTCTAATAATGAACTATGATTACTAGTGGTCGCAGATTAGATAGAGAATGGGGCTGTTACATAGAGATAGGCTGATTATAGAGGGACTGGAGTGAGAAGCACTACGCTCGGACATAAATAACTTCACGGCTGCAAGACCATGAACAAACACTTGGGGGCCTGTCTACGCCAATGTCTCCGATTTGTCAAGCACCAACCTATGCTTGAGACCTTGTTATGTGGATAACACAACAGTAATGGCATGTTTATGGTAGCAGATTTGCAGGCTGGGTTTTCAGGCAATGGTATGGACTGTGCAGTTAAAGGGCGCAGAGATAACAGTGATCCTCGTTATGAATTATCTCATAAAACAATAATGCGAAAGCTACAGCGCTAGAACAATGAAGAGACAGGTTTGCAAAGTTGACTATTTTTGAAACGTAGAACATATTGTGTAGTTAAAGTATAAATATACTGAAGTGCATAAAGTGGTGCCTATCTTATCACATAGTAATTCTGACAGCTACGATGGCTGGACAGTGAAGCAAAGGGTTTACCGAGTGAAACACATTTGGTTTACATCACTAACTACTATGGGCTGCAAACATGAGAAGATGACGCGCCCGCCGGCCGCGGTGGCGGTGCGGTTCTAGGCGCTCCAGTCCGGAGCCGCGCTGCTGCTACGGTCGCAGTTTCGAATCCAGCCTCGGGTATGAGTGTGTGTTATGTCCTTAGGTTAGTTAGGTTTAAGTAGTTCTAAGTTCTAGGGGACTAATGACCATAGCAGTTGAGTCCCATAGTGCTCAGAGCCATTTGATGACGCGCCATTACCCACAGCTAAGTGTACCTTCATAGAACAATACGCCTCTTAGGAAGTTCTCCTCTCGTACATACGTTTGAAAAAGACTTCTTGTATATAGAAAACGGTCTAGTATCTTCACATAACGATCGTTAATAGTAGTTCAGTAACAAACTCAGCCCAAACATTATACTTCTACAAATCATCATCTGAAATCAGACTGTCAATCATTCACAGTTCTTTGACTAAGTCGCTGAAGGATAGTAGTAATTAGGACATGATGATGTTGCTTTGCAGACAACTAAAGATGTATTACTCAAAGGATTTCGTAAAGGTATACACCCTTACTCATTGTAGCTCTCACTTCTCTAGAGATTAGGGAAGTTTGAGACAAAGATAGCAAACACGTAATAGCTAGGCCAACAGTCAGATCTGTTGTCCAATACTTGTATGTGTAGACAAGTATATAATATTTATTGACAAGTATAAGTACATATTCCTTTATAACGATTACAATGTCGAAAGTAGTGACAGTGATATTACAGAGAACAAAGTAATAATTTAGTTTAATATTTTCAGATAACAGTGAAACAGGACAAAGAAAACTGGCGTTCTACGGATCGGAGCGTGGAATGTCAGATCCCTTAATTGGACAGGTAGGTTAGAAAATTTAAAAAGGGAAATGGATAGGTTAAAGATAGATATAGTGGGAATTAGTGACGTTCGGTGGCAGGAGGAACAAGACTTTTGGTCAGGTGAATACAGGGTTATAAATACAAAATCAAATAGGGGTAACGCAGGAGTAGGTTTAATAATGAATAAAAAAGAGGAGTGCGGGTAAGCTACTACAAACAGCATAGTGAACGCATTATTGTGACCAAGATAGACACGAAGCCCACGCCTACTACAGTAGTACAGGTTTATATGCCAACTAGCTCTGCAGATGATGAAGAAATTGATGAAATGTATGATGAGATTAAAGAAATTATTCAGGTAGTGAAGGGAGACGAAAATTTAATAGTCATGGGTGACTGGAATTCGAGAGTAGGAAAAGGCCGAGAAGGAAATATAGTAGGTGAATGTGGATTGGGGCTAAGAAATGAAAGAGGAAGCTGCCTAGTAGAATTTTGCACACAGCATAACTTAATCATAGCTAATACTTGGTTCAAGAATCATGAAAGAAGGCTGTATTCATGGAAGAACCCTGGAGATACTAGAAGGTTTCAGATAGTTTATATAATGGTAAGACAGAGATTTAGGAACCAGGTTTTAAATTGTAAGACATTTCCAGGGGCAGACGTGGACTCTGACCACAATATATTGGTTATGAACTGTAGATTAAAACTGAAGAAACAGCAAAAAGGTGGGAATTTGAGGAGATGGGACCTGGATAAACTGACTAAACCAGAGGTTGTACAGGGTTTCAGAGAGAGCATAGGGGAACAATTGACAGGAATGTGGGAAAAAAATACAGTAGAGGAAGAATGGGTAGCTCTGAAGGATGAAGTAGTGAAGGCAGCAGAGGGTCAAGTAGTTAAGAAGACGAGGGCTAATAGAAATCCTTGGGTAACGGAAGAGAGATTGAATTTAATTGATGAAAGGAGAAAATATAAAAATGCAGTAAATGAAGCAGGCTAAAAGGAATACAAACGTCTCAAAAATGAAATGGACAGGAAGTGCAAAATGGTTAAGCAGGGATGGCTGGAGGACAAATGTAAGGATGTAGAGGCTTATCCTGCTAGGGGCAAGATAGATACTGCTTACAGGAAAATTAAAGAGACCTTTGGAGAAAAGAGAGTCACTTGTATGAATATCAAGAGCTCAGATGAAAACCCAGTTCAGAGCAAAGAAGGGACAGCAGGAAGGTGGAACGAGGATATAGAGGGTCTATACAAGGGCGATGTACTTGAAGACAATATTATAGAAATGGAAGAGAATGTAGATGAAGATGAAATGGAAGATACGATACTGTGTGTAGAGTATGACAGAGCACTGAAAGACCTGATTCGAAACAAGACCCTGGGAGTAGACAACATTCCATCGCAACTACTGACAGCCTGCTCTGGTGAGCAAGATGTATGAGACAGGCGAAATTCCCTCAGACTTCTAGAAGAATGTAATAATTCCAATCCCAAAGAAAGCAGGTGTTGCCAGATGTGAAAATAACCGAACAATCAGTTTAATAAGTCACAGCTGCAAAATACTAACGCGAATTATTTACAGACGAATGGAAAAACTGATAGAAGCCGGCCTCAGGGAAGATCAGTTTGGATTCCGTAGAAACGTTGGAACACGTGAGGCAATACTGACCCTACGACTTATCTTAGAAGATAGATTAAGGAAAGGCAAACCTACGTTTCTAGCATTTGTAGACTTAGAGAAAGCTTTTGACAATGTTGACTGGAATACTCACTTTGAAAATCTGAAGGTGGCAGGGGTAAAATACAGGGAGCGAAAGGCTATTTACAATTTGTACAGAAACCAGATGACAGTTATAAGAGTCGAGGGAAATGAAAGGGAAGCAGTGGTTGGGAAGGGAGTGAGACAGGGTTCTAGCCTCTCCCCAATGCTATTCAATCTGTATATTGAGCAAGCAGTAAAGGAAACAAAAGAAAAATTCGGAGTAGGTATTAAAATCCATGGAGAAGAAATAAAAACTTTGAGGTTCGCGGAAGACATTGTAATTCTGTCAGAGACAGCAAAGGACTTGGAAGAGCAGTTGAACGGAATAGACAGTGTCTTGAAAGGAGGATATAAGATGAACATCAACAAAAGCAAAAAGAGGATAATGGAATGTAGTCGAATTTAGTCGGGTGATGCTGAGGGAATTAGATTAGGAACTGAGACACTTAAAGTAGTAAAGGAGTTTTGCTATTTGGGGAGCAAAATAACTGATGATGGTCAAAGTAGAGATATAAAATGTAGACTGGCAATGGCAAGGAAAGCATTTCTGATGAAGAGAAATTTGTTAACATCGAGTATTGACTTAAGTGTCAGGAAGTCGTTTCTGAGAGTATTTGTATGGAAAGTAGCCATGTATGGAAGCGAAATTTGGACGATTGATAATTTAGACAAGAAGAGAATAGAAGCTTTCGAAATGTGGTGCTACAGAAGAATGTTGTGATTAGATGGGTAGATCACACAACTAATGAGGAGGTATTGAATAGAATTGGGGAGAAGACGAGTTTGTGGCACAACCTGACTAGAAGAAGGGATCGGTTGGTAGGACATGTTCTGAGGCATCAAGGGATCACCAATTTAGTACTGGAGGGCATCGTGGAGATTAAAAATCGTAGAGGGAGACCAAGAGATGAATAGACTAAGCAGATTCAGAAGGATGTAGGCTGCAGTAAGTACTGGGAGATGAAGAAGCTTGCACAGGAAAGAGTAGCATGGAGAGCTGCATCAAATCAGTCTCAGGACTGAAGACCACAACAACAACAACAGTAAAATTAACAAAGTTCAGAGTACTTTTTAATTGATATAATGTATATATGCACAGGGATCTATTAAGATTCATGTAAATGTACCAGGGTCACAATTTTCCTAATTTGTTTTAATGCTTACATAACACATTATATCAAAAAGCAAATTTATTTTCTCTGTTAGTTCAGTTGTTAATTGGACAGAGAAGAATCAGAGATTTGAGTGAGCAATATCACCATGGAAATAAACTGTTATTAGAAATAAACTCTTTAGGATACATTTTTCTGAGCATATAATTTCTGAATATAGTGCAAGCAGACTTATCTTAAAGGAAATTGTTTCATGATAAATCCAGCATACCACTGATATCGGTGTAGAGCCAAGAAGCTACCGAGTATCGTATTTTAATGAAATATCGCCTAGTCAAAATCACTAAGGTAAATATCATGTGGCTACCACCTGCATATCAGAGGGAAGATAAAAATCGGTACCTAAGAACTGTCGGAAATTGATTTATTCCACTTTGCAACATATGAAATGGAAACCAGGGATACATAAGAACCACTTTTAGGTTAACTTAGAGATAAATAAACACTTTGGGAAACGGATATATGTTATTTCAGAAATAGTCCAAAAAGTTAAACACAAGATATCTGCAAAAGATTGTAAATTTGAAAATGGTGTAAATGAAGAGTTACAACATGTGAATAAAACAGACTCTCAAGCTATTGCACCTAAATGAGAAAAAATTGAAATAAAAGTTATTGTGATCAGATTGCAGGGATATAGTAGGAACAATGAGGCAGAGGTAAAGGAAATTAAAGAGATTAATTCTAAGATGGAGAACAGGGTCAGAAATTTAGAAAAAAATTTGGAATCAAAAATATCGCAGACTCACCTATGGTCATTCACGTAAGAGTTGCCAGTGACTATAATAGTATTATTTTTGATACAAAGGGGGAAGTGCACCCTCTCTCTTTTATATACACTTCAAGACATAATTTTACTTCAGAATGAGATTAGAAAGATTAATTTAGAATTTCATGTGGTTGCTCAAAGGAGAGAGTTTGAATTGGGGAGCATATGCATCAGAAAGACACAAGTCTTTTCAGGATTAGGCCTAATGGTTTCTAGACGAGAACTGGTCTAAAGAAAATCAAAGTGAAGCAATAGAATCATTTAAGAAGGCTCTTTGGTATGATAAGAGAACTGAAGAGGCTATGGAAGATTACTGTGAAAGGACGACAAGTAAATTAAAAATATCTGGGTAGCTCATATGGTGAAAGGTATGATATAGAGTTGCTACTAGGAAAATTGTCTTCTAGTAAGACAAATGGGTTAATAGGAGATGATTATTGTATTAAAGATTTCCTAAATAGGTAGCTGGATGTAGGTGGGTGGCAATCAAATTGATCACTTCATTAAAACAGTAATTCTAACTGGTGTCAAGAGAACAGGGATCTGAAAAATAGAGTGAATCAAATAAACATGAGAGGTACGGAAGGAATAGGTCAAATAAATTTTAGAAATAGTATTGGAGGGCATTACAGGAGGAAGAGGCCCAAGTGGTAAACAAACTATTGGAACAGTAAAAGCCAGTGCTCCGGCTGATCAAATTTTCAGCTCAGTCTGCACTTAAAGTTGCAGTGATGCAACTGGAAACCTAGTTTACCGTATTAGTAATGTTACCTCTGGTGGTACAGTACGCAGAAGGCAGAATCTAATTTTTGAAGATGATGACCCTGAGGTTAGTTGTAGAAGTAATGTGGAATCATGTAGATAATACATGGAAATATTTTCTCAAATGTATGACAGTGACAGAGAATATGAGGAGCAGCAAGGTATTGGCAAAAGGAAAAAAGATCGATTGTAAAGTAAAAGTGATAACAGTAATGTGCGAAAAAAGGTAGATTGGAAAGTAAAAGTGATAACAGTAACTAAAGGTATTAATTATATCAACTGTGATGAAGAGGAGGATTGCATTTCTTTACACAACAGATTGAAGGTGAAGTTTAGGAAGAAGAAGGAAAATTTTTGAAAATGGTTAAGGAGGGAACTACCACAAAGACTCTGAAAATGAAGTAGGTGCGGTGAAGAAAAATAATGTTTCCATCATTGGCATAGAAGAGATGTGACAAATTGGAAGGAGAGAGAAATAGGTTTACATGCAATTCTAACAGACTCAGAAAGCGATATTAATCCAGGAATGGGTAGTACTGATAGGACCCAAAGTGACACTGAGCAAGAAATATAACTGAAAGTAGATGGGGTTGATGAGAGTAGAACTGGATAACTTCCTGTGGAAACTGGCATATACATTGGAAATACCCATAGTGAATTTGCTGAATTTTCTGATTTTTTTTATAATGTGAAGGAATGTAATAATGTAAGGGACTTGCCAGTATCTGAAATAGAGTACTGGGTGCTACTGGTAAGCTAAGTAAAGTAAGAATCTGAATGCAGGGGCATAAGTTTGGTACATAATTTTTGTCATCCCTGGGTAAGGTGTAAATGTCATTCTAGGTATGAATTAGTTAAGCCAGAGTTAATTGTAAAGAGCTATTGTAAATATTGAGTGAGAAAAGACAAATGTGAATGCTAATTTTGATGATTTGATAGTGGGTAATGGTCGCTTATTGAGACATTTTCATGTAATGGTAATGCAAATAGAAACTTATTTCTAGATTTCAGGGATGAAATTGGAATATTACCGTGATAAGGGGTTAAGAATCAATTGTTTAAAGTTTACAGATCAAGGAGACACCAGAAAGAGAAAATGATACAATATTTTTACGTAAATAGTGAAATCTTTTCTGATATAGTGGATAGAGTTAAGGATTTTGAATGTAAAATGCATGTAAAAGGGGATAAGCGTTTCTCAGTGAATCCTAAAGTTGTACAGTTGTACAAAGAGAGACAGTGTACGAATCAATTGAGATGGTTGTGGAATGTGGAGTTATAGGGAGAAGAAAGAGTGAATGCAATAACTCTTTTGATTTTTGTAGGTAAATAGAGTTGTAATGTAAGAGTCGTCATAGTTGCTACGATGCTGCATACAATAATGAAGAAAGAAACTGAAAACCCAGAAGAAATATTGTAAAAGTATTACAAAGTGAATCACATCGCATCTTGTGATCTGACAGTTGGCTATTGGAAGGTGCTGTTTGCCAAATAATATCTAAATTAAGCATTAGTTTTAATAAAAATGGAGTGTTACTGGAAAATTGTTGTCCATTTTGGTTTCAATATTGGTGTGTCAGAATGTATTTGAGCACAAGTCCATGTTTACAACTAGTGTTGAGCTAAAGCAATATGTCTCTACCAATTACCACATAATCTTCAAACTTTAAGAAAAAAGGATGTTACATTTATATTCGAAAAGTCTAAGTTTGTTAAAAATGAGAGAAAATTTCTCGGTGAAATTGTAATTACTGGATGAAATTGCATCCCCAACTGGTATGAAAGCTGATCCTGAGAAGAAGAAAAAGCAGTAAAGGTGGTTTATATAACAAAAATTGAAATCAGTTGAAATCCTTTTTAGGTTTGTATATTTTTTGTAGAAACTTGGAGCCTGAACAAATTTTTAACAACAAGTTATTAAGTGCTTAAGTAATTCTCTCCTGGACAGACAAAAATCAAGGAGCTTTTGACGAATTATGGGAAGATTTGACGTAGGAGAGAATGCTACATCACTCAGTCTTCTGCTGCTCATTGTGTTTCAGGACATTTTCAACAATGGGAGCACTACAGCAATGTGGCGGAAATGTTGTAGACTTTTGAGGATGGAAAGAAGGTAGATCATACAAAAATAGCTTGACTAGCGGATCTGTATTATGTGTGGCTTAGCAAGAAGTATTTGTGATAGTTTGGAGTTTCCAGTAATTCAGAATTTACCTATGGTGAAATAAAGCCTTTCTTTACACTGACCATAGAGCCCATAAGCATTAGAAAGAAAATTAGACTCATATGTGGACAGTCATTGAGATTGATGTGGCCTTTACAGCAATTTCAATTTGAAATCAAATATGTTAAGGGTGCAGAGAAGAAAGTACCACATGAATTATCTGGGCTGCTAATAGAAGAACATGATATAGCAGGACATCACAGTGATGAGGATCAAATAAAATTGTTTTATGTTAAAGGAGTTCAGGGAGAGAAGAAAATTGACACAATACGTAAAAACCTTAGAAATCATAAGAATCAAGCTGAGGTGTAGAACATGATAAAAGAGAACTTGAGTAGAAAACATAGTAATAAGAGCTTGATAAAATATTACAGAATCTATGATGGGTTATTCTTACACACACCAATGAAAATTCAGGAGACAGGTGAGTGTGTCATCAAAAGGAATACACAGATCAAAGAACTGATTACATTCATTTGATTTTATATGTGGGGCTGAAGCAATCTGCTGAGGGTGGGAGCTGCATCTGGGTTTCCTGCTTACTAGGCAGGTGCGTTAGCCACTGAGCTATCTTGACACAGTGATTCACACATCTGCACGGATTACCCTGGCATGCCTGCCTCCTCGATCCGAATTATCATTGCCGCCCCAGTCTACTTTAAATTCCCCCTTACACATGAACAAATTTAGCGAGGCTCTACATGTTGTGGGGTAGCATCTCAGGATCGACGTAAATTGCGGATCCAGCATGAAACCCAGGTGCAGGTACTTATACAAATGAAATGGCGCAATTTCACAGACCTTAATATCTCATACAGATATGATTTGAGTATATAGGTCTTATTACAGAACTTATAGAGCCCTGTCAAGTCTAAGAATTTGGATCGAGGAGGGAGGCATGCCAAGGTAATCCGTGCAGTTGTGGAAACTTCTGTACCAATGTGGCTTAGTGGCTAACGCACCTACCTAGTAAGCAGGAAACCTGCATTCAATTTCTTGTTTTTGTACAAATTTTCACTCTTCGCTTCAGTCTATATACATATAAATCCTATCTGTATGAGACCCGTAAAGTCTCTGAAATTGTGTCGTTATATTCGTTTGATTTATGGAGTTACAAAAAAAAAAAAAAAAAAAAAAAAGATGTGTGCAGAAATTGATATAATACATAATTTTCATAACATGGTGAAGAAGGTGAATGACCCTACTAAAACGTGTAATAAGTATGGAAGAAGGAAGAATTAAAGTCAATGGACTTTTCACACAGAATGATATGTTAAATGATTTGAGGGATTTAATAGCTATTGACTTTTGCACCTTTCATCAAACACTGCAAGAGGTTAGGTCTACATTTTTGTAGTATTGGAAGTATTTTCAAAAACTACAAAGTTTTAACGTTGCAGAAAGTAACTGACAAAGCAGTTCTGAATAATCCAGAAAGTTTGGAAAACCTAAACCCATTATGTACAATATTGGATCGCAATTCACATATTAAAAATTAAAGATCAGTCCTGCCAATCAGACAGTAAAGTGATATGTACTTCAACTAATCATCCAGTAGAGAATCGAGTGGCATGTAACGTGACGGAAACTGGTAAACTGTGTCACGCATACTGTAGTAGCAATCATAGTTCAAGGCGAAATGTTGTAGAAAATATTGAGGGGGTCATGAATGACGTAGTTCATCATGTAGCATCGTTTACTCCTTGCCAAATTATAAAAGGTGAGTGACCTTCAAGTTTTGTGGAAGAGAAAAAATCTTTCCCACCAAGAAGGCAGTTAAGCTTGGATGAGAAAAGGCAAACAATGTTGGAGATGGGAGAAAAGAAACTACTGGAGAAGAAGAAACGATATGTTAAAAAATAAATTGCACTGACATTATGGTGGGAGAGTTACTATTTCCGTAAAGACAAATCAGCAGTCCAAAGAATTGAGAGTTGGAAAATCAGAGTTTTTTATGTGTACAATTGTTCTTTTGAGATTACTAGTGTACCACACGAGAATTCGTACTTTCTGCTCTATCCTAAACTTGCCCTTAAAATGTGCGTGATCTATAAGTTGAACATGGAATGAACAATGGCTAAATATGATGAATGGGATGGAGATTGCCTACCACACTTGGAATCAAGAAGGAGGTATGAACATAGGTACTGTATTTTTGTTTTGAAGGTATAAATTGTAAAATTTTTATGTAAAGCTTGAGACGTAACTAAGGGCAGGTGATGAGTCGATAAGTATGTAATGTGTTAACATTTCCTTTTTTAAATTTGTCTGAAATCTTCAGATGGAGGACTAATTCTGCAAAGATAGCAGTAAAAGAAAATTAATTATATTTTAGATGATATTAGGATTAGTAAGAATCTGAAATATACAATTAATTATGTAGGTTAGTCATAAGGAATAGGCCAAGAAACTGACTGTTGTATTTGTTTTATGGTTCTAACAGGATCAGGCAGGAACAGGAAGATGGTATATGAAGACTACATAGAAACGTTGGAAGAGAGTTACACTCCTGGAAATGGAAAAAAGAACACATTGACACCGGTGTGTCAGACCCACCATACTTGCTCCGGACACTGCGAGAGGGCTGTACAAGCAATGATCACACGCACGGCACAGCGGACACACCAGGACCCGCGGTGTTGGCCGTCGAATGGCGCTAGCTGCGCAGCATTTGTGCACCGCCGCCGTCAGTGTCAGCCAGTTTGCCGTGGCATACGGAGCTCCATCGCAGTCTTTAACACTGGTAGCATGCCGCGACAGCGTGGACATGAACCGTATGTGCAGTTGACGGACTTTGAGCGAGGGCGTATAATGGGTATGCGGGAGGCCGGGTGGACGTACCGCCGAATTGCTCAACACGTGGGGCGTGAGGTCTCCACAGTACATCGATGTTGTCGCCAGTGGTCGGCGGAAGGTGCACGTGCCCGTCGACCTGGGACCGGACCGCAGCGACGCACGGATGCACGCCAAGACCGTAGGATCCTACGCAGTGCCGTAGGGGACCGCACCGCCACTTCCCAGCAAATTAGGGACACTGTTGCTCCTGGGGTATCGGCGAGGACCATTCGCAACCGTCTCCATGAAGCTGGGCTACGGTCCCGCACACCGTTAGGCCGTCTTCCGCTCACGCCCCAACATCGAGCAGCCCGCCTCCAGTGGTGTCGCGACAGGCGTGAATGGAGGGACGAATGGAGACGTGTCGTCTTCAGCGATGAGAGTCGCTTCTGCCTTGGTGCCAATGATGGTCGTATGCGTGTTTGGCGCCGTGCAGGTGAGCGCCACAATCAGGACTGCATACGACCGAGGCACACAGGGCCGACACCCGGCATCATGGTGTGGGGAGCGATCTCCTACACTGGCCATACACCACTGGTGATCGTCGAGGGGACACTGAATAGTGCACGGTACATCCAAACCGTCATCGAACCCATCGTTCTACCATTCCTAGACCGGCAAGAGAACTTGCTGTTCCAACAGGACAATGCACGTCCGCATGTATCCCGTGCCACCCAACGTGCTCTAGAAGGTGTAAGTCAACTACCCTGGCCAGCAATATCTCCGGATCTGTCCCCCATTGAGCATGTTTGGGACTGGATGAAGCGTCGTCTCACGCGGTCTGCACGTCCAGCACGAACGCTGGTCCAACTGAGGCGCCAGGTGGAAATGGCATGGCAAGCCGTTCCACAGGACTACATCCAGCATCTCTACGATCGTCTCCATGGGAGAATAGCAGCCTGCATTGCTGCGAAAGGTGGATATACACTGTACTAGTGCCGACATTGTGCATGCTCTGTTGCCTGTGTCTATGTGCCTGTGGTTCTGTCAGTGTGATCATGTGATGTATCTGACCCCAGGAATGTGTCAATAAAGTTTCCCCTTCCTGGGACAATGAATTCACGGTGTTCTTATTTCAATTTCCAGGAGTGTATATGCAAAGAGTAAGAAATCTAAAAATTGTGAGCATATGTACAATCTTAATTATGTTACTTTCCTGTATGCTAGTGTAATGTAAATGAAGTTATTGGTTTCTTTTTCTGCTTCATAGCCTAGAATATTTGATTTGCATTGGAATTTAGTACTTATGAGAAGTTTATTCTTCTGATTGCTCATCGTAATGATTTTTGTATTTAATTCTGTATGTAAGTTCTGTTGGTGACTATAATATCAAAGGTATGTTGTACTGCATGATCACGTGATGTAAGAAAAAAATTTTCTTTTGTGCTGGTGACATTTTGTTATGAGAGTTTCTCGAGAACACCGCATGATAAAATTGGTGTACATCTGAAGAAACTACAATCCTATACATCTTTTTCCTATTTTTTCCTTTTTTTGGAATTGCAATAGTGCAGGTTTTGTGTATCTTTCTTGTTATGTTCTGTAACTGCCATGACGGAATTATAAGTTTTCACTTTGTGCTGTTGTATGCTTACACATTTATTAACGTATAGTCAGTGCTTAACAAAATACATTTATGTGGAAGAGGGTGTATTCGTAAAAAGGTTAAAAGTTTGATATACCGTGATTGAGACGAGCTTTGAAATGGATCGATATTTCGCTATGTGAGCGGTAACAGAGCAGTCTGGAGTGCAGCAGAGGGACCAATATTTGTCTTGTGTAAGCTGAGAGATGAGGTGCTTGTACTGTAGCAGTAGCTTTGTATACTGTGCTTTCGGTGAGACTGTGACTTTAAATGCCTGATAAATCAGAGTGATTCTCATTATAAATTATTATCTTAGTAAATAAGAGAGTGAAATCTACGACACTGGATCAGTAAAGAGATTGGTTTGCTAAGATGACTGTTTTCAGTGATTAACACGAACAATGGAGTTGAACCATAAACTTTAAGAAGTGCTTCCTGCCCTGGCTTATTATCTTACGAAGTAAATTTGAAAGCGGTATTGACTTGACAGAGGGGTAAGGGTTTTCTAAGTGGACTATTTTTGACAGTATGCACGTATTGTGCTTTTCATCATAAACGAATTACCAGGAAAGTAATCTGAGAGTCTACAACGTTCTATCACTGGTGAGAAATTTTTATTACTTGCGTTGATGTCAGTAGTCATTACTTATTTCCGTGTAAAGTACGTTGGTTATACACCGCCAGCTATAGATAATTCAATCACCGAGGGGGTTGTAAATAACGGACTTGCTACTGCATCGCTGTACAAGAGGACAATTACAGAAGCCGTTCTTGTGTTTCTTCATCGGACACTAAGACTTTTGGGAAGCTCTCCAGGTCTCCTCCAGCACAGAAAAAAAAACCTTGTTTGACAGATTTACACGACCTCTTATTGTTGTTTCCAACGCTACGTAAATTAGATTCCAAACATTTGGAACATTCTTTCAGGGATTTCAAAAAGATAGAACTGGAAGATAATGTCTTTTATTAAAAGATTTTTCGTAGCAGTACATTATAAATCTCTGAATATTTTAATTTTTGACATTGCTTCACACTCTTGTAGTATTTACGTGCGTTACATATTCTTCTTTTCATTATAGGTATTCTTCCTCTTTTATTACAAATAAGCGTGTATTTCCAGGTCATTATCAATTCTTTATCCCGCATCGAAGCGTGCGCTGACGTCAAATTTCCTGGTAGATTAAAACTGTTTGCCGGTCCGGGACTCGAAACTAGGACTTTTGCCTTTCACAGGCAAGTTCTCTGTCAACTGAAGTATCGAAGCGCGACTCGTGATCCGTCCTCACAGCTTCACTTTCGTCAGTGCCTCATCTCCCACCTTCCAAACTTCACGGAAGTTCTCCTGCGAATCTTGCATGACTAGCACGTCCGGAAGAACGGATATTACGGAGAAATGGCTTAGCCACAGTCAGAGGGATGTTCCCAGAATGAGTGTGTGCTGATAAAAGCCTTTGTGACAGACTGAAACTGTGTGTCGGATCGGGACTCGAACCCAGAATCTTTGAGTTTCGTGGGAAGATGCAGTTTTGAAAACAGGGACTACAGAAGAATGCTGAAGATTAGTTGGGTTATCGAATAGTTAATCAGGAAGTACCGAATGAACTTGAGGGAAAATAAATTTACGGCATAACTCGACTAATAGAAGAGCTAGTACAATAGCACACATCCTGTGATATCAAGTTATCGTCGACTTGACAAGGGAAATAAGTCTGGGGAAAAAAATTAGAGAAAGATGCCGACACTTGACAATAGTAAGCATGTTGAAATGATTTAGGTTGCAGTAGTGCGTCAAACCTGTCTCTGGAATGAAACCTAACGCAACAAAGTATAGGACACTACATTACGTCGCATCCATAAAATAAACTATTATAGAACGTATGCTCCACACGAAATAAGTTATTAATGAAGTTCAATGCAACACTGATGTATCTAATACGTTGCACAAGAACGATGTTTTCTGAAACCATGCTGATTACGTATCAATAGATCGTTCCCTTCGAGGTGATTCATAATGTTTGAATACAGTATATGCTCCAAAACCCTACTGCAAACCGACGTCAATGATATAGGTCTGTAGTTCGACGGATTACTCCTACTACCCTTCTTAAACACTGGTGCGACCTGCGCAATTTTCCAATCTGCAGGTGCAGATTTATCGGTGAGCGAGCGGTTGTATATGATTGCTAAGTAGGGACTATTGTATCAGTGTAATCTGAAAGGAACCTAATCGGTATACAATCTGGACCTGAAGACTGGCCCGTATCACGCGAATTGAGTTGCTTCGCAACCCCTAAATTATCTACTTCTAAGAAACTCATGCTAGCAGCTGTTCGTGTTCCAAATTCTGGAATATTCTATTCGTCTTCCCTGGTAAAGGAATTTCGGAAAACTGCGTTCAGCCGGCTGGAGTGGCCGTGCGGTTCTAGGCGCTACAGTCTGGAACCGAGCGACCGCTACGGTCGCAGGTTCGAATCCTGCATCGGGCATGGGTGTGTGTGATGTCCTTAGGTTAGTTAGGTTTAATTAGTTCTAAGTTCTAGGCGACTGATGACCACAGAAGTTAAGTCGCATAGTGCTCAGAGGCATTTGAACCATTTGAACTGCGTTCAATAACTCCACTTTAGCGGCACAGTCGTCGGTAACAGTACCATCGGCACTGCGCAGCGAAGGTATTGACTGCGTCTTGCCGCTTGTGTACTTTACATACGACCAGAATTTCTTCGGATTTTCTACCAAATTTCGAGACAACGTTTCGTTGGGGAACCTATTAAAGGCATCTCGCATTGAAGTCCGTGCCAAATTTCGCGCGTCTGTAAATTTTAGCCAATCTTCGGGATTTCGCGTTCTTCTGAACTTCGCTTGCTTTTTCCGTTGCCTCTGGAACAGCTTTCGGACCTGTTTTGTGTACCAAGAGGGATCAGTTCCATCTCTTACCAGTTGTGACTTCTGCATGAGACCGGAAATGTTGGTCAGCCAGGCCATGCACCATTGATCTAAACAGGTGATAGTTAGAGGTAGCAATGTCTGGAGGACACGTCAAGTGGGGCAGGACTTCCCATTTTAACGTTTCCAAGTACGTTTTGATCTCTTTTGCAACATGGGGTGGCGCGTTGTCGTGCTGCAAAATCACATTATCGTGCCTCTTGCTGTATTGCGTCCGTTTGTCTTTTAATGCTCTACTCAAACGCATTAAATGCGTTCGATAACGAGCACGTGTGATTATTTCACTTGGTTTTAACTCCTCATAGTAGACAACGCCGAGCTGGTCCCACCAAATGCAGAGCATATTCTTGGAGCCGTGAATATTCGGTTTGGCCGTCGACGTGGAAGCATGACCGTGATATCCGCACGATTTTTTGGTTTAGGGTTATCGTAATGAACCCATTTTTCGTCCCCGGTCACAATGCGATGCAGAAATCCCTTCCATTTAGGCCTCTGTAGCAACTGTTCACAAACACGCAAACGCTGTTTAACGTCTCTTGGTTTCAGCCCACACGGGACTCAAGTTCCTTCTTTCTGAATGATGCCCATAGCCTTGAGACGTTTTGAAATGGATTGCTGTGTCACTCACACTAATCGTGCCCATTCTTCTTGAGACTGACGTGAGTCTTCACTCAGCAATGTCTCCAATTCTGCATCGTCGAAAACATTAAACATTCTCTCTTCCACCAATATCCCGGACTACGACATTAAAATTACCGTTATTGAAGCATTGAAACCACTCATGACACGTTCTTTCACTAATAGCATCCTTACCATATGTAATTGAGAGCGATCGATGAGAATCAGCCGCTGTTTTCTTCATACTGAAATAAAACAGTAACACCTCTCACAAATGACGAGAATTAGGCTCGTAAACTGATATTTTCAGTCAAGAAACACTTTATGATGCAGACACAAATCGACTAATTTTTGAATGAGGTTATGTTGACCGAGGTCCAAGCTAGCTGCCTGACGTCTACGATCTGTTTCTTCCGACCATTACTTACCGTTGTCGCCACCTATCCGCAAACGGCGCAAGCAATGTTGTTGACCTTGTACAATTTTACTGTTTCTAGTCACCGTTCATTTACTTCCACAATGCGTTTCGAAGATTTAAAACTCCCTCATCAAGTGGATTATGTGCATTAAAATGTGTACGTGTTATGATGTGACTTTGGGATAGCTTGCGCCAATGTCCAGTGAAAAGAAAAGTTCAAAATGTTACGGCGTAAAGTCAAGCGCCGGCCAGCCAGTCGGAAAAGATAGCACAGAGAGGGCTGTGAAGAAGACGTCAGCCAATTTGCACGCTAACTGACCACTCTCCAGGACGACAACGCGACGGCAGCGACCTCTAAGCGAAGAGGACATAAGGGCCGCGCCGATTGGTCGCCGGCCCAGTTCTAGAAGCATCAAGATTAGGCATTTCAAGACGAGCGTATTAGGAATTGTATATACTGAAGAGATTTCTTATTTGCATGTCGCCCTTTGCATGCGACACTTCTGTCTTATTGTCGGAGTTAAGTATTGTCATTGTTCATTTCGTAATAAAACTCTTTAATGCGATTTTCTTGAGTTGTTCTCTAGCCATCCGAGAAAGCAGGTTTATTAGACGCTCCAAATCTGACGACTAGGCAGGATTCAACACAGAATATGGCTCTTTGGTTATTGTTTGAGCGGTCTAAGGCGCTGCAGTCATGAATTGTGCGGCTGGTCCCGGCAGAGGTTCGAGTCCTCCCTCGGGCATGGGTGTGTGTGTTTGTCTTTAGGATAATTTAGGTTAAGTAGTGTGTAAGCTTAGGGACTGATGACCTTAACAGTTAACTCCCATAAGATTTCACACACATTTGAACATTTTTGAGTGTTTGAATAAAGATTGAAAATGGCTCTAAGCACTGTGGGACTTAACATCTGAGGTCATCAGTCCCCTAGACTTAGAACTTCTTAAACCTAACTAACCTAAGGACATCACACACGTCCATGCCCGAGGCAGGATTCGAACCTGCGAGCGTAGTGGCAGCGCGATTCCGGACTGAAGCGCCTAGAACCGCTTGGACACAGCGGCCGGCAATAAAGATTGAATGTAAAAGTAAATATTAAAGTAAAATTTGTAAAATAGAGTATTTCCAGCGTTCACAGCATCACAATAGAGGAAGGAGCCTGGGACCACTAGAGGTATTCTGTTTTAGTTATTTTACTTTCAAATTTACCTTCGCTTTCAGTCTGTATTGAAAGACCTCCATAGGGCCATGTTCTGAAATAGTGTTTTGTATTTCTCCACTAGATAGTGCGACAGGCTACCCCAACTTGTAACACACGCATATGGGACACTACTGGCCATGGAAATTGGTACACCAAGAAGAAATGCAGATGATAAACGGGTATTCATTGGACAAATATATTATACTAGAACTGACATGTGATTACATTTTCACGCAATTTCGGTGCATAGATCCTCAGAAATTAGTACCCAGAACAACCACCTCTGGCCGTAATAACGGACTCGATACGCCTGGGCATTGAGTCAAACAGAGCTTGGATGGCGTATACAGGTACAGCTGCCAATGCAGCTTCTACACGATACCACAGTTCATCAACATTAGTGACTGGCGTAATGTGACGAGCCAGTTGCTCGGCCACCAGTAACCAGAAGTTTTCAATTGGTGAGAGATCTGGAGAATGAGCTGGCCAGGGCAGCAGTCGAACATTTTCTGCATCCAGAAAGACCCGTACAGAACCTGCAACATACGTTCGTGCATTATCCTGCTGAAATGTAGGGTTTCGCAGGGATCGAATGATGGGTAGAGCCACGGTCGTAACACATCTGAAATGTAACGTCCACTGTTCAAAGTGCCGTCAATGCGAACAAGAGGTGACAGAGACGTGTAACCAATGGCACCCCATACCATCACGCCGGGTGATACGCCAGTATGGTGATGAGAAATAGATGCTTCCAATGTGCGTTCATCCCGATGTAGCCAAACACGGGTGCTACCATTATGATGCTGTAAACAGAACCTGGATTCATCCGAAAAAAATTACGTTTTGCCATTCGTGAACCCAGGTTCGTCGTTGAGTACACCATCGCAGGCGTTCCTGTTTGTGATGCAGCGTCAAGGGTAACCGCAGCCATGGTCTCCGAGCTGATAGTCCACGTTGCTGCAAACGTCGTCGAACTGCTCGCGCAGATGGTTGTTGTCTTGCAAACGTCCCCATCTGTTGACTCAGGGATCGAGACGTGGCTACAGGATCCATTACAGCCATGCGGATAAGATGCCTGTCATCTCAGCTGCTAGTGATACGAAACCGTTGGGATCCAGCACGGCGTTCCGTATTACCCTCCTGAACCCACTGATTCCACATTCTGCTAACAGTCATTGAATCTCGACCAACGCGAGCACTAATGTCGCGATACGATAAACTGCAATCGCGAAAGACTACAATCCGACCTTTATCAAAGTCGGAAACGTGATGGGACGAATTTCTCCTCCTTACACAGCACCGGTCAACTACTGTTTGTGTATGAGAAATCGGTTGGAAACTTTCCTCACGTCAGCACTTTGTAGGTGTCGGCACCGGCGCCAACCTTTTGTGAATGCTCTGAAAAGCTAATCATTTGCATATCACAGCATCTCCTTCGTGTCGGTTAAGTTTCGCGTCTGTAGCACGTCATCTTCGTGATGTAGCAATCTTAATGGGCAGTAGTGTATATTAATGCAGATATCTCCAGCCGATGAGGGAGGTTTAAACTTTCGAAACGCGTTCTGGAAATATACTGTGAATGGTAAAAGTAAATTTATTGTATCATTTGATATTAATGATACGATGAAAATGGAAGCTTAAGCGGCAGAACAGTACTAATCAGATTCAAATAATCGGCGCTGAACAATTCCGGGACACGTTGCGCGCCCACGCAACCTGGAAGAGCAGCCGGTGTTGCGCGAAGTCCATTCGACTCTCTGGCGGCGCACTTTGCAGTGAATAGGTGTGGGAGTGCCGGCAGAGACAGGCATTAGTGCATTAGTTACTAAATAGCGACTGAAAAGTGTACGCGTCCGTTACCAGACAGTGATCAAGGGCGCGCCGGAGGGGTGGGGGCGGCGGCGGCGGCGGCGGCGGCGGCGGCGGCGGATGGCGTCGACCGCGCAACCCAATCAGCGGCGCGAGTTTGGCGCGGCGACACGGGTTCTCCATCAGGTGCGGCTGTATGCAGCCTCGCGCTAATTATTTCAGTCGGGCTGGCCCGGCACGGCCCCAGCCGAACGCCGTTCCCGGCCGCGTGGGTGCAGCCGGCAGCGCCGCCCTCTGCGGGCGATCGCCGCTCGCCGCCGCGACCCGCCGGCCGACACAAATCACCCATCGATGGCCCGCATTATTTAGGGCCGCTGGACGAGGTGCTCCGGCTGGCCCTCACCGTCACAGATTCGTATTATTCTGATTTTTTCATACTCAAAACTGCTACAGCGACTACGCCATCGACCGTTTCTACATCCATCACCTTACATCAACATCTACATGGATACTCTGGGAATCACATTTAAGTGTCTGGCAGAGGGTTCATCGAACCACCTTCATAATTCTTGAAAGGGTACAGTACCGCCCGACATTGAAAATAGGTACAACATACTTCATTATTCTTGTCAGAACAACATTTTTTTTTCTAATAATAACTCAATTTCAATTAATACAGTGAAGCCGGATACCAGTGTGGGAAAGAATCAAAATTTATTTATTTAATTGATCACATGTGCACTCCCACAAAATAAATCCCTACATCCAGTTTGGTGAGATCTGTGAAATGAATGAGTGTATGGTCGTCTGCTAACCGCAGATAGTGAATGTGAATATACGAGGGCTATTCCGAAAGTAAGGTCCGATCGGTCACGAAATGGAAACGACTATGAAAATCCGATAAAGCTTTGCACAGATGTGTTGGGTAGTGTCTCTAGTATAACCCCAGTTAGCATCACGTCGCTCTTCTCATTTCTGAGCTCACAGTGAGTGCGTAAAGATGTCTAGAAAATAGTGTCTGCCGCCAAGTACGGGGGCCTGGTGAGAAATTTCCCCTGAAGCTATGCAGCTAACATTACATAACTGTCGTGCTGTTTCGTCTTCAAGACAATTCTCAGCCGCATTCTGCAGGGGCAATGAAGATGCTCCTGCACCGTTTTCAAATGGAAATGTGAGATTACCCACAATACAGCCCGTAATTGTCTCCCTCTGAGTTTCAGCTCAGGTCACATGAACCGCTGGTTATGAAGACAACATTTCGGCACAAGACAACGAGCCGTAGGCCAGCGTAGAGAATTGGCGGAGAGCACTGGCGGCTGCCTTCTATAGCGAGGGTATGGGAAAGTTGGTACAACGCTACGATACACGTCTAAGTCGGGTCGGCGACTATGGGGATAAGTAGCTGCAAGGTGTATCTAACTGTTGCAAATAAAACATTTCTGATTTTTACCGTGGTTTCCATTTCGCGACCTACCGGACCTTACTTTCGGAATAGCCCTCGTATGATCATCTTTGAGACGATCCTTTGGCCACCTTTGGTGGAACCAAAGAGATGAAACTTATCGGAGATTTGAGCGCCTGAAATGTGGCTGACTAATACGGTAGCATGGTCTTCCCCCACCTCGAAAGAGGTGCGAGATGACCTGAAGAACGGCCATGTTTCAGGACTCTGCCGCTGGATCTTGTGCTGTTAAGACCTGTCTTAGGTGTGCTCCGTAAAGACAAAAGAGTGGAGACATGGTATGCATGTGGAATATTTAAGAGTAGTTTGAAATAATAATTTCTCTATTTCAGGAACTTTTGTGGGGAGATTTAAATGTCAGGCAGGTAATATTAATGGGATCGTAGTAATCTTCGGAAGTGACCAACGGTCACAATGAAACCACGTGTAGCAATAAGTTGAAATACTTCCGTGTGCTTAAGTTAAGCTGAATTACTATCGTGTGTACTACAAGTTGAAATATTTAAGAAATGGCGTGTGCAGGACTTGAAATTAGAGACGAGTACTTCCACGTGGTGAGTACTGTGTGAGTATCAATCTGTGTATGAGACAAAGGATAAAGAGAATTACTCGTCCATGGTATCAGTTGAGGACTCGCGTGTGTGATGAATATGTTCTTAATATTACTTTGTGTGATATGTTTCCGTGTGACGCTCGATTCAAACTCTGAGAGAGAAGCAAGGTGAGTCAGCCGTCTATCCAGCAACGCCACTTGGCTTGCATTGCACAGGAAGACGTGCATATATCTCCAGAGTTCATAGTAGGAAAGTAGAATTACGAAGTGGGGCAGTGTCGTGTGAAACTGGGATAAATATTAATTGAAGTGGGAAAGCTGAAAGTGATAATGTTGTGACTATTCCCTGTGTTGTATTTCATGTTGTAGTGTGGTGTATGTCATGTAATTTAAGTATGTGTGGTTTGCATGGGAGAGTAGCAAGGTAGTTTCAGAGGTAGTGGGTTATGCGTGTTCCTTTTGTACCGCTCGGTCTGGAGGAAAGTTTCGTGATGATGGTTGTGAGAGTCGAAGTGTGAGATATAGCAAAAGATCCACCATCCTATCCAGAAAGTGCACGGTAGCGTTAAATAATTACGAGACCATAAGATAGAGAATCACCAATGTAAAGCCATGCCCACTGGGCGGAATTTCTCATGTGTGATTGTTGTAGGTTATAGAATTTGTGTGTTTAGGTTATAGAATTTATCGGAATAAATAAGATAGTGAAAAGAAAAAGATTGGTAGTCTTTTCCTTCGAATTGTATGTTGTCATGATATCCAGAAATTATAATGTATGCGCCACTCATATTAAGTGCGATGGCCACGTGTTGATAAAAGCCGTTAAATAAAAAAAGAAAATGTGGTATTGTCAGTGCGTAGTGAACAGTCAGAGTTCTGTAAATTACTGATGGTCAGATGCGTGTTTCCGTTGTGTATTATTCATACAGGAGGATAATTTGTAGCTTAATTGTGAGTACGAGAGTTCAGGTTACTCGATAAATAAGAATGAATCCACTCTCTTGGCAGACCACTCATCTTGCAGGCCTGACTGCTTGATGCCACAGTATGAGCAAAGCATATGGGTGCCTCTCATTCTCTATTATTCCAATGTCGTATAGCGCGCGGAAAGAAAGAACACGTATATCTTTCCGTACGAGCTCTGATTTCCCTTATCTTATCGTGGTTCAAAAATGGTTCAAATGGCTCTGGGCACTATGCGACTTAGCTTCTGAGGTCATCAGTCGCCTAGAACTTGGAACTAATTAAACCTAACTAACCTATGGACATCACAAACATCCCTGCCGGAGGCAGGTTTCGAACCTGTGACCGTGGCGGTCGCTCGGCTCCAGACTGTAGCGCCTAGAACCGCACGGCCACTCCGGCCGGCTTTATCGTGGTGGTCGTTCCTCCCTACGTAGGTCGGTCTCAACAAAATATTTTCGCATTCGGACGAGAAAGTTGCTGATTGCGTCGGCATGGGAACACCAACATTAGGGAATATTTGTCTATTTCTTGCCGTGTTTCGTGAGCAACAGTTTTATTTTAATGGCCCAGTGTTTAGAGGCGGAAGATGTCGCACTCGGCACACATGTATTTTCATAGACACAAAATTTATTTGAAGTTCTAAGTTATATTTTTTTTCACGGAGGTAGTGGTGCCAAAACCGACGAGGATTGTCCAGCCAGAATGGTTGGTAATTGCGGTCTTAATCGCCTTGTTGATAATTTCAGAGCCCTCATCAGGATCAGCTTCACCCACAAGCTGAAAAAAAAAACTCCAAATCAGTTATACCCGATTACATTCCTTGTCTCTAGATGCTTTTGCATCATGTGGTTTTTTGTAACTGTTTCATTATGCACTGATATTCAGAACTGCCCGAATCTTCAATAACCAAAGTATTATCCAAATACCCCATATCACTGTCATTTTGTGTTGCTGTGACTAGGCAGTTAAAGTGGCCTTGTTTGCAGATGTTGAAGATCATTGCTGAAGCGATGCACTACATCTGAAAACACAAATACAGATTTGACATTAATGGTATGTTGCCTTAAGTTACATAAACTGTTATTCAATTTTTTCTTGTAGTATGTCTCGTTTTTTTCTCTGAGTGTACCTTCCTTGTATCATTTTCACAGAACACGCCTTAGGCGGTGAGCTGTAAGGAAATACTGAGCCGTTGCAGGCGCTTCAGTCCGGAACCGCGCGACTGCTAGGGTCGCACGTTTGAATCCTGCCTCTGGTATGGATGTGTGTGATGTCCTTACGTTACTTAGGTTTAAGTAGTTCTAAGTTTTAGGGGACTGATGACCACAGATGTTAAGTCCCATAGTGCTCAGAGACATTTGAAACTTTTTTTTTTTTTTTTTGAGCCGTTGCATCTTCTGATTTTCCATAACGCTTATCCCGTCTAGTATGGGGACCAGACATCCAGGATTCGTCAAATTTTATTTCATTATTTATCTGTGTGAACGGATGATGTTCCCCGACGCCTTAGTGGTGAAGACAGCCTACGGAAATCTCACCACAAATGTGTGGGACTATTTCAAACAGCGGGTAAAACATAATAATAAGCCTCCATGGAATGTGACAACTGTACATCTACAACTGAATCCACATGCCTCTTCAGAAAACCACTGTGAAGTGCATAACAGAGGGTACTTTCGATTGTTCCAGTTTATAGGTCATTTTCCCATTCCATACAAGTATGGAGCGCGCTATAATTAGTTTAATCTTCTCTTCATCACCCCTACGGGAGTAGTATGTACGGGGATGTAACGTATCGTAGATTCATCACTTAAAGTTGATTCTATAAATTTTCTATACAGACATTCACGAGACTGGTAGCGTATATCTTTATGCGGTTGCCAGTTCAATTCTTTCATGACGCTCACCCAGTCATCAGACATCTACATCTACTTCTACTGTAAATCGACGTCAGTGATATAAGGCTGTGGTTCAGCGGATTACTCTTATCTCGTTTCTTGGATATTGATGTGACGTGCGCAACTATGCAGTGTTTGAGTACGGATCTTTCGACGAGCGAGTAGTTTCATATGACTGCTTAGTGTGGAGCTATTGTCTCACCAAACTGTGAAAGGAACCAAACTTGTACACACTCTTGGCCGGAGGCCTTGTCTTTATTAAGTGGTTTTAGCTGCTTCGGTGCACCAAGTGTTTATACACTACTGGCCATTAAAATTGCTACATCAAGAAGAAATGCAGATGATAAACGGGTATTCATTGGACAATTATATTATACTAGAACTGACACGTGATTACATCTTCACGCAAATTCGGTGCATAGATCCTGAGAAATCAGTAACCAGAACAATCACTTCTGGCCGTAATAACGGCCTTGATACGCCTGGGCATTGCGTCAAACAGAGCTTGGGTGGTGTGTACAGGTACAGCTGCCCATGCGGCTTCTACGCGATACCACAGTTCATCAAGAGTAGTGACTGGCGTGTTGTGACGAGCCAGTTACTCGGTCACCATTGACCAGACATTTTCAGTTGGTGAGAGATCTGGAGAATGTGCTGGCCAGGGCAGCAGTCGAACATTTTCTGTATCCAGAAAGGCCCATATAGGACCAGCAACATGCGGTCGTGCATTATCGAGCTGAAATGTATGGTTTCGCAGGGATCGAATGAAGGGTAGAGCCACGGGTCGTAACACATCTGAAATGTAACGTCCACTGTTCAAAGAGCCATCAATGCGAACAAGAGGTGACCGAGACGTGTAACCAATGGCACCCCATACCATCACGCCGGGTGATACGCTAGTATGACGATGACGAATACACGCTTCCAATGTTCAATCACCGCGATGTCTCCAAACACGGATGCGACCATCATGATGCTGTAAACAGAACCTGGATTCATCCGAAAAAATGACGTTCTGCCATTCGTGCACCCAGGTTCGTCGTCGAGTACACCATCGCAGGCGCTTCTTTCTGTGATGCAGCGTCAAGGGTAACCGCAGCCATGATCTCCGAGCTGATGGTCCATGCTGCTGCAGACGTCGTCGAACTGTTCGTGCAGATAGTTGTTGTCTTGCAAACGTCCCCATCTGTTGACTCAGGGATCGAGACGTGGCTGCAAGATCCGTGGCTGCAAACGTCGTCGAACTGTTCGTACAGATAGTTGTTGTCTTGTAAACGTCCCATATGTTGACTCAGGGATCGAGACGTGGCTGCAAGATCCGTTACAGCAATGCGGATAAGATGCCTGTCATCTCAACTGCTAGTGATACGAGGCCGTTGGGATCCAGTACAGCGCTCCGTATTACCCTCCTGAACCCACCTATTCCATATTCTGCTAACAGTCATTGGGTCTCGACCAACGCGAGCAGCAATGTCGCGATACGGTAAACCGCAACAGCGATAGGCTACAATCCGACCTTTATCAAAGTCGGATACGTGATGGGACGCATTTCTCCTCCTTAGACGAGGCATCACAACAACGTTTTACGAGGGAACGCCGGTCAACAGCTGCTTGTGTATGAGAAATCGGTTGGAAAGGTTCCTCATGTCAGCACGTTGTAGGTGTCGCCACCGACACCAACCTTGTGTGAATGCTCTGAGAAACTAATAATTAGGATATCACAGCATCTTCTTCCTGTCGGATAAATTTCGCGTCTGTAGTACATCTTCGTGGTGTAGCAATTTTAATGGCCAGTGGTGTACTTGTAACTTACCCACGTTGGCAGTTTTTCTTGATTGGAATTCTGGAATATTTACACCGTCTCCTTTAATGACAGACTTTCGGTAAACGAGAATTTAGTGACTCTACTTTAGTGGAACTGTCATCTTTAAAATAACCATTTTTATCACGCAGTGAAAGTATTGATTTCCTCTTGCCACTGGTGTATTTTACATATGACCAGAATCTCTATGGGTTTTGTGCCAGATTTAGAGACAGAGTTTAGTTATGGAAATCATTAAAAGCGTTTCATAGTTATATCCTAAGAAAGCATTCAGAACGATTTCGGAAGCCGTTTTTTGCCTACAACCGACTTGAAACATGCATTTCCGTCAACATACCGATGGAAGACTGGTCCATGAACTATTATTGGCCAACTGAAGTACTTAATTTAGACGAGACAAGTTTTATTTAAACTGTTCAGCAACTGTGTCATCGAAGCTGAGGTGCCGGTAAAAGAAACCAATTATTAGTTTATTCTGGTTGTCAAGTCTCTACCTGTACTAGCTGACAGGAACTGTATACTTCAGTTTAACTACAAGGTAACTGGACGTCGTTATGTCTCTTATCAAAATTTCAGCTGAACTTATTTTTTGGCATTAGCGTACTTTCCGTACCTGTAAGATTTGAGTTACAGTGCTTTCCATTAGTGTCTGGAGCTCTGGTTCTTTCCCAATAGAGGTACAACAATTTACAACTACAATTGTTGCTATACCCACCTTCCTGTGTTTCCCTTCATCCTTTTAGACTGAAGCGCTGTCTGTAGTTGCCTGGGATTCTCTAACATAAACTGTCCAGCCTCCTCCACACAACCCCCACTACCCCTGACCTATTAAGTGTAACCGCAATACCCACCACGATATGGCTCAAGTCGAGGAATTTGCAGCCCTCACGGTCGCAGAGCCATCTGAGCCTCTGATTCCAATTGCCTCTGCACCAAAGGACAACAGTCGAATCTGCTACAGACGGTGAGCTTCACCTTCATCTCTGAAGCAAGACAGGAAGTCCTTAGATGAGCTAGCCGCCTGAAAGCAGAGAGACTCTCTTAGACTCAAAGCAACACACGTTGTTAGCACCGACATGAACCATCGTCTGCCGGCCGGAGTGGCCGTGCGGTTCTAGGCGCTGCAGTCTGGAACCGCGCGACCGCTGCGGTCGCAGGTTCGAATCCTGCCTCGGGCATGGATGTGTGTGATGTCCTTAGGTTAGTTAGGTTTAATTAGTTCTAAGTTCTAGGCGACTGATGACCTCAGAAGTTAAGTCGCATAGTGCTCAGAGCCATTTGAACCATTTTTTGAACCATCGTCTGCAGTTGCTGCACCCCCTCCATGGCATCCGGAAGTAGCGTTTCCACTTATGGAATGACTCCTCCCAGTGCGCTCACAGAGTTCGCGCTAGATGCCTTCCTCTCTTTCGTAGCAGCATCCCTAAATGGCCCCCTTACCCTCCTAACGTTGGAGCTCTCAGCTCCCAGTAATCCAGCTATTTGTAAACGCCCAGGTCCTAATGGTCGAGGGGCTTCCGCTGCAACAGGGCTATGGACTGCATCTGGCTCAGGGCCTTTGTCAAAATCTCCCGAAACCTCTTTGTCAGACAAATTGTGGAGGTCCTCTGATCATCCCCCTGGGAAGTATTTCGTTGCCTGCCACTCTTTGGAGCGCCCTTCTACTCGAGCATAAGCGAGAGGTCAACCTCAGTGTGGGCAGTACCCAGGGCGACGACAGTAGTGGACCGATGGGGGACACGTGGGACTTATTGGACGTCCCTCAGATCCCCAAGTCCAGTCCCCCACAGTGATGTCAACTGGCAAGAGCCTCAAGCTGTGTGACCAGAGCCAACACTGCCTGGAGCTGTGAGCGATGGGTCACCATCTCAGCTAGTATCTGACCAAAACAGCAATCACTGTTCTAGACAGTAACCATACAAATAAATTACGTTGCTCCTGTCTGACGTTCGCAAAATTAAATCGCAAACGAATGGAGTTCTCGTCTGATCGGCTACAGGAATCTAAGCAGCTGTCTCACTGACCGTCTAGCAGTCACTGAGCTGCTCTAACCAAAATAAAGAAACAAAAGCCTGTACAATACGATGGTCGATACATGTGTCGGTACCTTACACTACTTAAAAACTAAACTAAAATACGTCCGAACAGGCCTGGAAGACCTGACCGTACCAAATGAAATGAGTGTATGGCACTGTGGGCCGGGAGTCCACCATTCGGGGAAGTTCGGCCGCCGAGGGCAAATACTTATTGCATTCGACGCCACATTTGGCGAATGTACGTCGGAGATGGGGATGAAATGATGATGAGGACAACACAACACCCAGTCCCTGAGCGGAGAAAATCTCCTGCCCCAGCCGGGAATCGAACCCGGGCCCCTTAGCGAGGCGTTCCGCCACGCTGACCACTCAGCTAACGGGAGCGGACCCGACAGTAAAAGTCGTTCCCCATGTCATCCACAGCCGATAGGCGTCACTGGATGCAGATATGGAGGGACAATTGGTCAGGACACCGCTGTTCCAGTCGTCGTCACTTTTCGAGACCAGAACTGCTACCTCTCAATCCAAGAGTTCATCAACTGATTTAATTTGTCCAGTGTACTTGTTGTTTTTGTTGTGGTCTTCAGTCCAAAGACGGGCTTGATGCATCTACTTTATCCTGGGCAAGCCTCTTCGTTTTCAAATAACTATTGCAACCTACATCCCTCAGATTCTGCTTACTGAATTTGTCTCCCTCTATGAGTTTTACGCCACACGATTCTCTCAAGTACTAAATTGGAAATCAGATGGTTCAAATGGCCCTGAGCACTATGGCACTTAACATCTGTGATCATCAGTCCCCTAGAACCTAGAACTACGTAAACCTAACTAACATAAGGACGACACACACATCCATGCCCGAGGCAGGATTCGAACTTGCGACCGTAGCAGCGGCGCGGTTCCGGACTGAGCGCCTAGAACCGCTCGGCCACCGCGGCCGGTGCAATTGGAAATCCCTTGATGCCTCACAATGTGTCTTACCAACCGATCCCTTCTTTTGGTCAGGTTGTACTACAAATTTCTCATCTCCCCAATTCTATTCAGAACCTCCTCATTAGTTACGTGATCTACCCATCTAATCTTCAGCATTCTTCCGTAGCACCCTTATCACTGTCATATTCTATCACGCAGCGACAGAAAATACAGTTAACATTATGATGTTCAATATTTAGTGCCTAGCGCAGGTGGAGAAAGGCCAGGTAGTAATGAGCTTCGCGTCGCTGTACGTGAATCACGAGCCCGAGAGACGTCGTGTCCGCTTCCGATTATTTACTCGTCAGGCCAGGCAGGGGTCCTCCTTGGCTGGGATCGCCTCCATGGCAACGAGCGCGGCCCCGGCTGCTCCCTCCTCCTCCTCCTCCTCCTCCTCCTCCTCCTTCCCCCGCCCACCTGCTGCAGTCCCCGCAGCCACTGTGCGCCGGGCTGGCGGAAGCGGACGCGGACGGACGCAGACGCGGTAACGAGCCCGCTGGACGCGCCGCCACGGCCGCACTCGGCCGAGCAGAAAATAATAGGCGTCTGTCTCCGGCGGGGCCCCTAAGAGGTAATATTTAAACTAGCTGCCCGCTGCCTGCTGCTCGTGGATCGAGAGCGCTGCGCCGCGCTGCGCTCGTCCCAGGCCTGCCGGCCGGCCCGCCGCCTCTTGTGCCTCCCTCGTCTGGAGGAAATAATAATGTTTGTTGTTATCTGGCGTGTGTGCGCGTGTGTGAGCGGGAGCGCCGCCGGACGCTGGCCGGCCGAGTAAATTGGCTGTGTCGTCTCGTCTCTTCCCGTCTCTTCCGTCTCTTCCCGGCCCTTCTCGTCCGGACGGCTGCCCTGCTTGCGACCTCACCTGCGAGATGCTACGATCTGTACAGTCGCGCACTGGCAACCTGTGGCACACCGATTCTCTCTTCTCGTGTCTCCACATGAGTGTACGAATAACGTCACACTCGCACCTCCACAAAATTTGTGTTGATGAATACAATACGTTCGTCACGATATTATACACTAACTTATTCAAATGATTCAAATAGCTCTGAGCACTATGGGACTTAACGTCTAAGGTCATTATTCCCCTAGAACTTAGAACTACTTAAACCTAACTAACCTAAGGACATCACACACATCCATGCCCGAGGCAGGATTCGAACCTGCGACCGTAGCGGTCGGGCGGTTCCAGATTGAAGCGCCTAGAACCGCTCGGCCACTCCGGCCGGCCACTAACTTATTGAAAGTATCCTGACAGCGCTTACTGGACATTACGCTGAAGAGCCAAAGAAACTGGTACACCTTCCTAATACAGTGTAGGACACCCGCGAGCACGCAGAAGTGCCGCAACATGACGTGACATGGACTCGACTAATGACTGAAGTAGTGCTGGAGGGAACTCCACCATGATTCCTGTAGGACTGTCCATAAATCCGTAAGAGTAGGAGGGTGGAGATCTCTTCTCAGCAGCACGTTGCCAGGCATCCTAGGTATGCTCAATAATGTTCATGTCTGGGGAGTTCGGTGGGCCGGCCGTAGTGGTCGAGCGGTTCTAAGCGCTACAGTCTGGAACCGCGCGACCGCTACGGTTGCAGGTTCGAATCCTTCCTCGGGCATGAATGTATGTGATGTCCTTAGGTTAGTTAGGTTTAAGTAGTCCTATGTTCTAGGGGACTGATGACCTCAGCGGTTAAGTCCCATAGTGCTCAGAGCTGTTTGAACCATTTGAGTTTGGTGGCCAGCGGAGGTGGTTAATCTCAGAATATTGTTCTCGGAGCCACTCTATACCAATTTTAGGAGTATGGGGGCCACTCTGTAGCAATTCTGGACATGTGGGGTGTCGCATTATCCTGCTGGAATCGCCCAAGTCAGTCGGAAAGCACAATGGGCATGAATGGATGCAGCTGATCAGACATGACGCTTACGAATTTGTTACCTGTCAGAGTCCTATCTAGATGTCTCAGGTATTATATATCACGCTAACTGCGCACGTCCCACACCATTACAGAGCCTTCACCAGCTTGAACACTCCCCAGCTGATATGCAGGGTCCATGGATTCATGAGGTTGTCTCCATACCCGTACACATCCATCCGCTCGATACAACTTGAAACGAGACTCGTCCGACTAGGCAACATGTTTTCAGTCATCAACAGTCATGTATCGATGTTCACGAGCCCAGGCGAGGTGTAAAGCTTTGTGCTATGCAGTTATCAAGAGTACACGAGTGGGCCTTCGGTTCCGAAAGCCCATATCGATGATGTGTCATTGAATGGTTCGCACGTTGACATTAGTTAATGGCCCAGTATTGTAATCTGCAGTAATTTGCGGAAGGGTTGCATTTCTGTCAGACTGAACGATTCTCTTCAGTCATCGCTGGTCCCGTTCTTGCAGAATCTTTTTCCGGTCACAGCGTTATCGTGGATTTGATATTTTACCGGATTCCTGGTATTCACGGTATACTCGTGAAACTGGTCCGCAGCTCGTGGTCTCGTGGTTGCGTTCTCGCTTCCCGAATACGGGATCCCGGGTTCGATTCCCGGCGGGGTCAGGGATTTTCACCTGCCTCGAGATGACTGGGTTCTTGTGTTATCCTCATCATTTCATCATCATTCATGAAAGTGGCGAGATTGGGCTGAGCAAAGGTTGGGAGTTTGCACGGGCGCTGATAACCGCGCTGTTGAGCGCAACGCAAACCAAACATCATCATCATCATCATCGTGAAACGGTCGTACTTCATTGCTACCTCGGAGATGCTGTGTCCCATCGCTCGTGCACCGACTGTAACACCACATTCAAACTCACTTAAATCTTGATAACCTGCCATTGTAACAACAGTAACCGATCTAACAACTGCGCCAGTCAATCGTTGTCCTATATAGGCTTCGCCGACCGCAGCGCCGTATTCTATCTGTTTAAATATCTCTGTATTTGAATGCGCATGATTGTTAACGAACGATTGCCTCACAGATGCTGCCTTATGACAAAGTGCATTGTCATGATGAAAAGCTCACCGGTCAAAAAATTATTTATCTCTAAAGAAATCATTACAAACATCATTTAATACTGCGTAATATCGCCCCTGGACTACATAAACGCCTGTTTCGGCTTAGGAAACTGTACTGGTTGTCCATGTGGAGTTGCGAACAGTGCATTTAATTAAGACTCCTGAATCAAGATTCTTTAAAGACGTATATAAAAATGTACACAAAAATATTTATCATTCAACGTAATTGTATTATATATATATATATATATATATATATATATATATATATATATATATATATATATTCTTTGCTCTATGTTAAAAATATTAATAGTTGTGAAACAGTCGAATGATTTTATGTAATCAACTGCTCTGCTCTTGATCTTGGATGACGATGGACGTGAGATACATTGTATGTGTACTTATGTTTCAGTTTGTTTAAATATATTTGTTTATTCGCTCTAAAATTCTTTGTTTGTGTTTCTTAAGCAGCCTGGCATGTTAGGAAACTAATAATTTATTTTTGCAGAATATCAGAACGCGCAATACAGCGCGAGCCTATGAATGATTTCTGTCGGTCATTTGCGCGGCAGCAACATCTTACTTGAATATTGACAGTATTAAATGGCACATAGCCGCTGCAGTAACTTACAGAATTTGGATTTTAATTATTTAATTTCAGTGTAATTTAAATTTATTTGCAAAGATTAATAGTGGTTTTCATTAAGTTATTGTTGTTTACGCATAATGGCTATATTGTATCTCAACTGCGTAAATTCCCAATAATTAACTTACTCCGAAACGCTAAGTTAGAAATACGCTACACAATAATATTTTTCTACGCGAACACATGACAATAAAGCAGTATTAATTTAAATGGAATTGCAGTGCAGGAAGAACCTGAGATGATTTGTTAACAGACGAGCTAGTACTTTGCTTCACATCGCTCTTTACGTATTTCATATCAGGGGCATTAAACGTTCATATAATATTTCCATGCAAAAGACCGTGCAATTTGTCCGTGATAAGCTGTGTTGTCGCTTCAGTGTGTGTTGTGTCTTTTGATGTATATGTATATGTGCCTACAAACCACAGAGTTTAATGAACGACACGTCTACACACAATTAAAGCACGCCACTTGACATACAGAACGGAACACAACATACCATTAAAAAAAAAACTTAAAATGAAAACGCAAGGTTGTGCATGTATGTCACCTCTGGGTTGACCATTCGTTGAGAGATTGAACGCACAGTTCCACCATATCGCGGAGTTGCTGATGTCGGCGTTTTACACGGTGTTCCAGCATGTCCCACAGGTTTTATATGAGATTCAAGTCAGATGATTCTTCAGGCCAATCGTATTAGAATGGGATAGTGTTCAGAAAATCAGTCACATGTTCTTCCAGCTTGATGAACTTTGCTGTTGCCGTCTTTAAGTGCCTGTGTGAAAAATGATCTCTTGCGAGGTGACCGACTCAAAATCTCCATTGCATGCAGATCCTGTCGCAATGTTCTTTGTCCAAAAAGTGAGGATCGACCTTCACTCACTGCGTGCAGCAATTCCTGTCGTGTTTGGAAGCGATTTTGAAAACGCGCCTCCGGTTCCTCTGTGTCATGATTTTTTCCCGAATAAATTTCTGACGTTTTGTTTCGTGGCTACGCGTGTTATACCATTGCTTGTAGACATGTTGAACAATCCACCGCGAAACGCCACGCAATCCACACACAGCGTTGCTGTGGAGACGACCGAAAACGGTTGCCCCTTCTTTGGCACTCTGTAAAGACCTCACTTTTATCCGTGTTTCAGTGCAACGTACACTTGAAAAATAAATGTCTCACTGGTCGCTACTGCCTTATGGTCACGTACAAGCAGTGTGCGCTTGGTTGAGCACGTAACTCCATCGCAGCCCCAAATATAAACACTTAACGATTCATCTATGCGTGCGCACTAGGGTAAATAATCTTTTATCCGGTGAGTTTGTAGTCATCGTCTCCGAACTCTTTCTCTACTGCACGCAGTTCACGATGTTGTAAAAAGTGCTCATGGCCTCCCGAATTTAGAGTTTTCTTAAGTTTGATAATGAAGCTCAAAACAAGGTTCAAAATGGTTCAAATGGCTCTGAGCACTATGGGACTCAACTGCTGTGGTCATCAGTCCCCTAGAACTTAGAACTACTTAAACCTAACTAACCTAAGGACATCACACACATCCATGCCCGAGGCAGGATTCGAACCTGCGACCGTAGCAGTCGCACGGTTCCTGACTGCGCGCCTAGAACCGCGAGACCACCGCGGCCGGCTCAAAACAAGGAAATAGCTGTATACTCACTAACAAATGCTCTCGCTCATCATGATGCACAGTTAGTTAGAATAAATGAGATAGTACCTTCCAGTATAGTTTCTGCTCAGTGGAAATCTCTTTGAGTAGTTAAAGACTCCAGAAGAAATGTTTTAAGAATAGTTTGCAAGAAATCACTTGGAATGAAATTTTTAAAAACGATATGCTGATATAAAATTTAACCTATTCCATAATGAATCATATCATTATCTTCATCATTAGTTAATCAGAAAGGACATTAAAAGACTATATAAAAACCCATGGATAATTACACGGATTAGAGTAGCCTGTGAAAGGAAAAGGGGACTGTATTGATGGTAAGAACAAGTAAAGATCCTGTAATATTCGTATTATAAAGAAACTACTCAACATTACTAAGAATAGTTAAGGCATAAGGAGGTTATGTCAGAAATCAGTAACTGTCAAAAGCTTTCTCTAGGTCTACGAAAACTATAAAGGTGTGTTTACCTTTCAATACCCGATTTTCTAACATACTGTATGTCCCTATATTGCCGTACTTTGGGCTCCTATAGACCTGAGGAACACAAACTCATCTTCCTCGAGGTTGGTTTCTACTGGTTGTTTCCATTCTTGTACAAATAATTCTTGTCAGTATATTGCAACCACCACTTATTAAACTTATGGTTCGGTAGCATTCACACCTGTCAGTACCTTAAACTGGTGGTTCGGTAATATTCACACCTGTCAGTGCCCGCATTCTTTGAAATTGAAATTATTTCGCTCTTACCGAAGTATCAGATATTTCGCATGTCTCCTATGCACACCAGGTGGAGTAATTTTGTTACGGCTGGCTCTACAAGGATCGCAATAATTTTGAGAGAATGTGGTCTACTCCACGAGGCTTTTTCCACTTAGGTATTTTACCGCTCTGAGAAAGTCTTCTCGCGGTATCGTATTTCCCATTTATCTTCACATACTTCCTCTTCTCTTTCTACAATATTAACCTGAACTTTGACAAAATTCTCTCCAGCTTCTAGCCTCGTCAAGAGAGAATTCTATCTGTACATATCGCCGTGAAACCATGCATTCGTATATAAACTGAAGCATTTTCCCTTATATAGACTCTCTTCCGCCTTCCATTTTTCCCTTCTTTGCTTTGTTTTAGCTTGCTAGCTCTTGATATGCGTACGTTACTTCTCCATTCGCCAAAAGAATCTTTCATGTTTCCTATAGGCGTCATCCATCTTTCCGCTAGAGGATGCATGCTGCTACAGCCTTGCATTTGTCCTCTAGCCATTCGTGCTTAGCTTTATTGTACATTCTGTCAGTCTTATTTTCTAGACGTCTGTGTACACCTTCACGTGATCCATTTGCTGCATTTTTATATTTCCACCTTTCCTTAATTAAATTCAGTACCTCCTGTGTTATCCAGGGTTTTCTGCTACGCCTTATCTTCTTATCCCATGGGTCCTTCTCTGTTTCCTCTCCCACAGTCCACCCATTCGTCTTCTGTTGTATTCCTTTCATCTACATCAGTCTTACGTTGCCTAATAATTCCCTTACGTCACTAAACAACGTCTCGTTCCTTCAGTTTATTCAGATACCATCTTCTTAATTTCCTACCTTTTTGCACTCTTTGTATAGTACACGTATAATGTATCCGTGGACAATCTTTACGAGCACTAGCTCTAATCATTGTATATACTGTATTTTATATATAGATTTTTCTCTTTTGACACAAATGAAATGTGGATGGGTTAAAATCGAATGAAATCGACGGTAAAAATAAGGTGACAAGTACATCATTGCAGTGGACGATGCAGCTCTGCACACACATATTGATCGATACACAAGACTGGGTGGCTATCGATCCCCTCACATGTCAGCATTTATGGATCCTCTTTATTTTATTTTCGTTTTTATTTTAGTCGAATGTTAAGTCGAATGTGTTAAGCTTACATGAGAAATATTTACACTTAATCTTTGGAGTGGCCGAGCGATTCTAGGCGCCACAGTTTGGAACCGCGCACCCCCTACTGCCTCAGGTTCGAATACTGCCTCGAGCATGGATGTGTATGATGTCCTTAGGTTAGTTACGTTTAAGTAGTTCTAAGTTCTAGGGGACTGATGACCTCAGAAGTTAAGTCTCAAAGTTGGGGTTGGGTTGTTTGGAGAAGGAGACCAGACAGCGAGGTCATCGGTGTCATCGGATTAGGGAAGTATAGGGAAAGAAGTCGGCCCTGCCCTTTCAAAGGAACCATCCCGGCATTTGCCTGGAGCTATTTAGGGAAATCACGGAAAACCTTAAGTCCCATAGTGCTCAGACTCATTTGAACTTAATCTTTACAGTGGCTATATACGGTTTTATTTACTATTCGCAAATAATATCCGTTTAAGATCAGCTAGCCAAGTAAAGTGAGACAACAGTTAATTCTCAGCGTCCGCATTACGTAATGTAACGTCAGAACATAATTTTTTCGTCACGTATTCTCTGTATTTGATTTAAGCTTGAGCTAATATAGTACCAGACGATTAAGCGCTTCCAATCGCAAGATTCCAATATGTCCCCACCGTTTTCTATCAGAAACTAACAACCGCTAATGGAAACTCCATCTTTTCCGGAAGCTATGATGTCCATTAACGTATTCGCTGTTAAGTAAGCCCTTCGCTTTCTTCCACTTCTTACCTGCGTAATTGTTTCTGCACAAATTATATACTCGCAGTTTAACTATAGTGAAGCACTCATGCGTATAGTTATAATTCCCATCTCTAATACCTGTCTTTGCAAAATTTTATTTTAAAACTTAGCTTTTTGACGTGACCTCGGTTTTAGAAAGGACTGCATTTACTTTTACTGAAATAAGTGTTAGATTAGGCTAATATTTTTACGAAGCGGAGGTACAACAGATGCACTTCAATATGACGTGGAACTAAACTTATTGCATAAGAGTAAACTTTAAGCATTTTAATTAAAGTTAACACAATAGAAAATCTTAACAATGTCGAAGTCATTGCAACACTGAATGAATTGACTTAAAGATTATTTTTTCCTTCAGACCTATGTAGTAAATGTAAGTGACTAATTTTACTCTTCTTTACAAATAAACGCCTGACATTACATGAAATAAACAGAGTAAAATCAGTGAACAGAAAGTCCTGAAAATAGGCAAATGCGAAGAAACCTTTTACTATTACATCTTAAAGAACAGATTCACAAATAAAATTTAATCATCACTCTGTTACAAATTCAAATAAACAGGCCGTAGGAAAACAATTGGTTTTCAGATGCAGAATATATTTATTTGAAGGGTCAGAAAAGGCTGTGTGTAGTGAACAAGGAGCTTCAATACGGATCAGGAACAGATCATGTACGACAGCGTGAGCTTGGAATATGCTGAATAGTTTAAAACTGAGATAAGCGGGAGGAGCGTTAGATGTTGGAGAATGTGTTGGACTTTTAGGTAAGTACTCGTCTCTCGTAACAGTCAACGTGCTTTAATGTGCCCGTTGCTCCATTCGCGTAGTCTGTATAGCCTGCATATATTTTGTTTTCTGTTTTTCTTAAATTGAATTTTTATGTTGTTCACAAATTGCAACATCTTCTAAACTTCTCACGCAAATTAAGGCCACAGAAGTGTGGCCTTTTCCGGATTTACTACTGACCAAAATGCGATTTTGGTAGCTAGAATCCAAAGTGGTAGTATTTTCATAGAAACTTTCATCCCCTTACACGTATTTCTTTATACCTAACTGAGAAGTAAAATACCAGTTTTCATAGATGTAGCATTAAGAATGCTTTAGTAGTTCTTGAATAATAATTTACTTCGAAAGCAACTTCCACTCACTATTTTAGCGCTTTTTTTCTTTACTTCGAACGTAGACGTCAAATACCAACTTTCATGGAGTTTGCTTTAAAAATACTGCAGTTGTTCTTCAATAATGATTTATTTTAAAAAAAATTCAGTAACTTTACCCCAGAAGAGTATATTATTTGAGACCGATAAAACAAATACCAGTTTTCGTAGGTGTAGTTTCAAAATTGCCTTAATGCCGACATATTTTCAAAAACATTTCGTCCCACATTTGTCCCTTTAGGTGTGGAATTCGGAAAAATCCTTTCTTAAACAAAGCCTACCTACAGTATAAGGTCAACACTAACTCTTAATTCCAAGTTTCACTTCTTAGGGTTTGCGCTGGGCGATGAGTGAGTCAATCGGGAGGTTGCCTATATGAAACTTTATTCATTTCAGTAAGTGTAGTTTGTATTTCAGATCAAAATTCAGCCGTTAGCAGCAAATATAATTTTATTTAGCTCTAACGGTTCCAACAAATTAATTTGTCATCTTCAGAACTTTAGTATTGGTTTGGCAGATGTAAGTATCTTCTTCATAGAAGCATAATGCCATTATATGTCCAAAAATATATGTATTGTATGTGATTATTGTAAACTCAGATTGACTGTTTACGGTAGGTGAACAACATCTGCTTCCCGGGGTGGCCGAGCGGTTCTAGGCGCTACAGTCTGGAACCGCGCGACTGCTACAGTCGCAGGTTCGAATCCAGCCTCGGGCATGGATGTGCGTGATGTCCTTACGTTAGTTAGGTGTAAGAAGTTCTAAGTTCTAGGGGACTGATGACCTCAGAAGTTAAGTCCCATAGTGCTCAGAGCAATTTTGAACAACATCTATGTACATGTCAAGCTGTTGTGCTAGCTCTGTAAATAGTCAGTCAGAGCTTGCAATAACCACATTCAATATGTACGTTTTTGGACATATCATGGCATTATGCTGCTATGAAGAATATATTTACATCTACTAAAACAATACTAATCTATTGAAGATAGCAAATTAATTTGTTGAAATAAAAGTACATTTGCAGTTGATGACTGAATTTTGTTCTGAAATATATAACTCTTTTATGGTTCAGTCGGTAGAGTGTCATAAACGAAACGCAAAGATACGCGTTCGAGTCGCGTCCCAGCTAAGTATTTCAGTATTTCAGGAGGGTCAAAATTTGCCAAGGTTCGGGCAACGAGTTAAAACTATTTTCGACATGATGGCAATATTGTACCTAGATATACAAGGTCTCCCAAATCGTTACGGTCAGCGTTGTGCAGATGGTAGAGAATACTAAAAAGACTAGTTTGAGATAATGGAACAAATGGTCGGAAACGAATATTAAGTATTTTTTGACAAGAACGTACTACATTTCATGCCACGAGTTCGGTGTTACGACCAATAGTTTTATTGTAAGCATTGCAACGCCTCATAATATCGTACCACACTCCCTCAGATGCCCCTTTCGGTCGCTGTACGAGAGGGCGTCTAGGACTACAGTAGCCACTTTCTTCACACTGTACACTAGGATTTCACACACAAACTACTTAATGTAACTCCACACGAATACACACACACACACACACACACACACACACACACACACTCATGTCTGCTTGTGAGATGTCTGCTTGTGTCTGTATATGTGTGGATGGATATGTGTGTGTGTGGGAGTGTTACCCGTCCTTTTTTCTCCCTAAGGTAAGTCTTTCCGCTCCCGGGATTGGAAAGACTCCTTACCCACTCCCTTAAAACCCACATCCTCTCGTCTTTCCCTCTCCTTCCCTCTTTCCTGATGAGGCAACAGTTTGTTGCGAAAGCTTGAATTTTGTGTGTGTGTTTGTGTTTGTTTGTGTGTCTATCGACCTGCCAGCGCTTTCGTTCGGTAAGTCACATCATCTTTGTTTATATATATATATATATATATATATATATATATATATATATATATATATATATATATATATTATCTTGTGGTCTGAGGCGAGTGTGGTAAATGGATTTTCGTCGCTACGCCCGTAGCTACTGCTATACCATTACGTTTGAAACAGGCCACATCTATTAACGATACAGCTTTACTCATAAGGACCTCGGTACTGCAGTACTGCGCTGGACAGTCTTAGTCAAAAAGGAACTCTTTGTTCGAAATCGTTTGATTGTATGCATTTCTATAATTCTTTATTCAATCAGAAGTTCTGCAACGGCCTTGTCAAAGAGGGCGAAGGAGCGGACAGTGGTTCAGGACACTCTTTGGTCCTAGGAGTGGAAAACTGTCCCTAAAGGGGGAAGAATCAGCAATGATCAACTGCATGAGGATGCAGAAGGCATTAAAGACACGTGACGTGTATCCACAGAACATGTGGCCTGTAAGTGAAGAAGTATCACGATGATCTCTCCATTGGCAAAAGATTCCAGAATAGTCACCCATTCGCATATCCGGGAATGGAGTACCAAGGGTGAGGTTACGATGAGAAAGAGATGAATAACCAACGGGAGGATAACGTTCTATGAGTCGGGGCGTGGAAAGTCAGAAGCTTGAACGTGGCAGGGAAACTAGAAAATCTGAAAAGGGAAATGCAGAGGCTCAGCCTAGATATAATAGGTGTCAGTGAAGTGAAGTGAAAAGAAGACAAGGATTTTTGATCAGATGAGTGTGGCGTAATATCAGCAGGAGCAGAAAATGGTGTAACAGGAATAGAATTCGTTATGAATAGGAAGGTAGGGCAGAGAGTGTGGTTCTGTGGATAGTTCAGTGACTGGGTCGTTCTTATCAGAATCGACAGCAAACAAACACCGACAACGACAGTTCAGGTTTACATGTCGACGTCGCAAGCTGAAGATGTAGCGACAGAGAAAGTGTATGAGGATATTGAAAGGGTAATACAGTATGTAAAGGGGGATAAAAATCTAGTTGTCATGGGGGACTGGAATGCAGTTGTAGGGGAAGGAGTAGAAGAAAAGGTTACAGGAGAATATAGGCTTGGGGCAAGGAATGAGAGAGGAGAAAGACTAACTGAGTTCTGTAACAAGTTACAGTTAGTAATAGCGAATACCCTGTTCAAGAATCACAAGAAGAGGAGGTATACTTGGAAAAGGCCAGGTGATACGGGAAGATTTCAGTTAGATTACATCATGGTCAGACAGAGATTACAAAATCAGATACTGGACTGTAATGCGTAGCCAGGAGCAGATATAGACTCAGATCAGAATATAGTAGTGATGAAGAGTAATTTGAAGTTTAAGACATTAGTCAGGAAGAATCAATATGCAAAGAAATGTGATATGGAAGTACTAAGGAAGGACGAGATACGCTTCAAGTTCTCTAAGGCTATAGATACAGCAATAAAGAATAGCTCAGTAGGCAGTACACTTGAAGAGGAACGGACATCTCTAAAAAGGGCCATCACAGAAGTTGGGAAGGAAAACATAGGTACAAGGAAGGTAACTGAGAAGAAACCATGGGTAACTGAAGAATACTTCAGTTGACTGAAGAAAGGAGGAAGTACAAAAAGTTCTGGGAAACTCAGGAATACAGGAATACAAGTTGCCTGGGATTGAAATAAATAGGAAGTGCAGGAAAGCTAAGACGAGATGCCTGCAGGAAAAATGTGAAGACATCGGAAAAGAAATGATTGTCCGAAGGACAGACTCCGCATACAGGATAGTCAAATCAACGTTCAGTGACATTAAAAGTAAGGGTGGTAACATTAAGAGTGCAACGGGAATTCCACTGTTAAATGCAGACGAGAGAGCGAATAGGTGGAAGGAATACATTGAAAGCCTCTATGAGGGGGAAGATTTGTCTGAAGTGCGAGAAGAAGAAACAGGAGTCGATTAAGAAGAGATAGGGGATCTAGTATTAGAATTTATAAGCGCTTTGGAGGACATAAGGTCAAATAAGACAGAAGGGATAGATACCATTCCATCAAAATTTCTGAAATCATTCGGGGAAGCGACAACAAAACTACTATTCACGTTGGTGTGTAGATTGTATGTGTCTGGCGACATACCATCGGACTTTCAGAAAAGCAGCATCCACACAATTTCGAAGACAGCAAGAGATGACTGACAAGTGCTAGAATTGTCGCACAGTCACCTTAACAGCTCATGCATCCAAGTTACTTACAAAAATAATATACAGAAGAATGGAAAAGAAAATTGAGGATGCCATAGATGACGATCAGTTTGGCTTTAGGAAAAGTAAAGGCTCGAGAGAGGCAATTCAGAGTTGCTGTTAATAATGGAAGCAAGACTAAAGAAAAATCAAGACCCTATCATATGATTTGTCGTCCTGGAAAAGCGTTCGACAATGTAAAATGGTGCAAGATGTTCGAATTTCTGAAAAATGTAGGTCATATAAAATACGTACAACAGGCAAGAGGAAATAATAAGAGTGGACGACCAAGAACGAAGTGCTCGTATTAAAAGGGATGTAAGACAAAGATGTATTCGTCCCTACTGTTCAATCTGTACGTGGAAGAAGCAATGATGGAAATAAAAGAAAGGTTCAGGAGTGGAATTAAAATTCAAGGTGAAAGGATATCGATGATACATTTCGCTGATGACATTGCTATCCTGAGTGAAAGTGAAGAAGAATTACATGATCTGCTGACCGAAATGAACAGTGTAATGAGTGCACAGAATGGACTGAGAATAAATCGAAGAAAGACGAAGGTAATGAGAAGTAGTAGAAATGAGAACAGCGAGAAACTTGACATCAGAATTCATGGTCACGAAGTAGATGAAATTAAGGGATTCTGCTACCTAGGCAGTAAAATAACCAATGACGGACGGAGCAAGGAGGACATCAAAAGCAGACTTGCTATGGCAAAAAAGGCACACCTGGCCAAGAAAAGTCTACTAATATCAAATATCTGCCTTTATTTCAGGAAGAAATTTCTGAGAATGTACGTCTGGAGTACAGCATTGTATCTTAGTGAAACATGAGCTGTGGGAAAACCGGAACGGAACAGAATGGAAGCACTTGAGGTGCTACAGGCGAATGTTGAAAATTAAGTGGACTGATAAGGTAAGGAATGAGGAGGTTCTACGCAGAATCGGAGAGGAAAGGAATATGTGGAAAATACTGATAAGGTGAAGGGACAGAATGATAGAACATCTGTTAAGACATAAGGAAAGGACTTATGGTACTAGAGGGAGCTGTAGAGGGCAAAAACTGTAGAGGAAGACAGAGATTGGAATACATCCAGCAAATAATTGAAGACATAGGATGCAAGTGCTACTCTGAGATGAAAGGGTTAGCAAAGGAGAGGAATTCGTGGCGGGCCGCATCAAATCAGTCAGAAGTTTCTATCAAAGGTGATAAATATCTTTAATTCAGGGTGACGTCGCCTAATGCGAAATTTTTCTCTGTTCGCTCGCCCGGTTTCTCGGGCATTACATTCTGGTGGAGTATACATAACTGCAAGTCTGCAAGTACATCTAGCAAGTAATGCTTCATCTTTGTCAACTCACTGAGAACAGTAACAGTGTTAAATTTCTTTGTGTCCGTAGTTTGCAGCAAGTGGTTCGGAAAACGTTAAACACTCCAAACGTTTAATAAATGCAGCGGAAAAGCAGCCAAAGTAGAAAATTTCACTTCTATTTACTTGATGGCTAATTTCGGTTCAAAAATGGCTCTGAGCACTATGGGACTTAACATCTGAGGTCATCAGTCCCCCACAGATACTTAAACCTAACTAACCTAAGGACATCACACACATCCATGCCCGAGACAGGATTCAAACCTGCGACCGTAGCAGTCGCGCGGTTCCGGACTGCGCGCCTAGAACCGCTAGACCACCGCGGCCGGCGGCTAATTTCGGGTCGGGATCCATTTTCATATCAGAAAACCAATTATTAAGTCATGTACAATACAAGTGTTCCCAAATTATTACGTGCACGTCAAAAATGCAGAACTTATTGTTTCAAGACATACGTTCGAGGTGGTCAAAATAGCATTTCCCAGAATATAAGAACCATGCCAAGATAACGAACATATACGTATAACAAAGTGCAAATGAACAGTTACAAAGCATACCGATAACGGGCAGTCGGCTACTCCCGCTGCCGGAAAGAAACGTCGGGATCTGAGCACCATATCAGGATATAGGAAACATTTCATTTTATTTATTACAGTTTTCTCCAATCATCAAAAAAAAAACAATTAATACAATAACAGTACAAGTCAACAATAAAATTAATAAAGCCGGCCTGTGTGGCCGTGCGGTTCTAGGCGCTTCAGTCTGGAACTGCGTGACCGCTACGGTCGCAGGTTCGAATCCTGCCTCGCTCATGGATGTGTGTGATGTCCTTAGGTTAGTTAGGTTTAAGTAGTTCTAATTTCTAGGGAACTGATGACCACAGATGTTAAGTCCCATAGTGCTTAGAGCCATTTGAACCATTTTTTTCTGACTGGTCAATATAGCGCAGCAGCTCCACACGTGGCACGTATGACAAAGTTACATGTCATGATGGTGCGCAAAAATAAATAAATATGAACGACAGCATTAGTATTAAAAGAAAAGAAATAATAGGACTTTAAAAAATAATCATCACTTACAACCATTTACAAACGTATAAACTTTACCATGACAAACCGTATAGAGTCATATGAAGGTAAGACAATTTTTTGACATTTACCAGGTAAAAACAGACATTATACCTTATATATGTCGTTCACAAAACACCAAAAATTACCGTCCCTAAGAGCACTAGACTCACATGTATCCGTTTAACCAAACAAGAAGAAATGGATACAGATATTAAATGTATTTGAAAGGTTGTAGACAACTGGTACTTTCCATCCTGGGGAAAAGCAAAGGATAATCACCCTCATGGGCATATAGGAGTGGGGTGGGAATAGGTGGAGGGAGGGGAGGGGTTGAGAGGTAGCGGGGTGGATAGAGGGCTGGGAAATACGGGGGGAAAACCTGAAGATGAAGGACCCGAAAACGGAGGTCACGTGGGAAAACTTGGCAAGAATGTAAATAATTTATGATCAATAGAAGTAAAACTGACTGATTAAAACTGGACCAAAAAACATTTTCCATTTTTACAAAAAAAAAAAAAGAAAATAACAACTACCATAGACTAACGGGTTCAACAGACATACCATACATATCTGTTATTAAAGAGTATTGCTACAGATAATGAATAGTAACCAGAAAGGGACCAAAACAATTCTTAAAATAATTTAATGGTGAAGATCACATGATCAACCAGTATAGCGAGCTACAAAATAAATGGATAAAACATCAACGCTTTTATTTACGACAGATACAACATAGTAAAAATACATAGTAATTAACTGTTACTGGTTGTCTCTGTTCCATATCGGCTCGGAAACATCTCCGCATAGTCACGGAATACTAATTACATCGTACAGTGCGAGCCTTCCGAGATTTTGGCGGAGCTCAATGTGCGCCGAAGTAAAAAGAAACGCTTACGGATACATTTAACGCAGTGAGTGGAAGCGAAGAAGGATCACTCTGGTGGCGTCTGTACTAACAGGGTGAGCTCAGTAAAGAGCGAGGCTCGCGAAGGCGGTGGGTTTAAATGCCGCTCTTCAGCTGAGATGTGGGTGGGGCGTGGTTTGCCGAGTACAGTTAACATGGACACCGTCGACACCGAAAACTTACCCTTGACGCATCACAGACGGTTGTCTGCTGTTGTTGAAGTTAGCACCAGCAGCGTAGATACGAATGTCGATTACTAAGTATGTAACAAGCAGGCTGGAAACGTTCCTTACGGGCACTGCTCTGCAGGTGGCGACAATTAAGAGGCCTGGCAGATGGATAGTGTGTCAGCAGGCACTCTCCCATTCTGCCACTTGCCAGTTCCTCAGGGAAGAGGAGGTGGTTGTAACCTGTGTACGCCGGTGCGCGCAGTAAAAGAAGAGTGACTTTTAAGCATTTATTTCTGCAACTACATCTCTTCTTTAGGAGGCTACTGCGGTCCTCTGTCGTTGCTTGTTCGGGTGTACCGCGAGCGCCCGGCAGCTACTGAGGAACTGGATGCTGCGTCTCCACCTTCCGCACTCGAAGAAGGTGGCGCAAGCGTATGTCGCTCACAGACGTCGGCCTAGGACGTCGGCCACCCCCTCCCGTAACTGTGGCTCGTCTTTGCTCTCTGACCCGCTATGACGGTTGCCGTGTGGTCGAGAAGTGCGCCGACCCTTGCTAGCTGTGCAGGTAGGCCCCGTGGCTTCACTGAAGTTTAAATGGTTCAAATGGCTCTGAGCCCTATGGGACTTAACATCTGAGGTCATCAGTCCCCTAGAACCTAGAACTACTTAAACCTAACTAACCTAAGGACATCACACACATCCATGCTCGAGGCAGTATAATGAATTATACTGTAATGGGAATATATTTATATATCTTCAATGATGAATGTATGAATATGCAGCTTGCCGCTAACTTGGTGTAATGTTTTGTCTGTAAAGACGTGTATTTGTTGCCTTTATGATTCCTTCACTCTCACACATAAATCTGTACAGTAAAGTAAGGGTCTCCTGTTCTGTCTTTAGGCTGATCCGTGATAAGACAAGCAAACAATTAGACTAATGGAGGATTCTGAGTATTTTCTCTAATTTCATTCGCTCTCTCTCTCTCTCTCCTTTATCTATGTACAGTTTTAAATATAATATTTCATTACGTGGAATCAGCCCAATAGAATCTCTGGCGGAGCCCTTCGTCTTAATATTCAGCGGCTGGCTTGCTGTAAAAGATCTTTACATCTATTATTATTGTTAAGCGCTACATTCAGTTGGGAAAATCGATCGTTTGAACAATTCGTTCCTTTTACGACAGATTTCGCATTTCAGATGTGTACGAAGCCTTTTTGGACGATTTTATAAAGACTCGTTGATTGCAGGCTCTCTTCGTCACAGCTGAAACTTCCCCACTAATTACAGGGCCAAGACGATCATCAATGATTCAGAGAAAGAACTCATTCGTTCATTCACTCTAGAATAAAAGGGTCACAAACCTTATTTCTGAAGAAAATTGTATATTCTATCCATCTCCATTACATGTTCCGTTTTCTGTTGATTCCAAGTCTTACTTAATTTGCGTTTACAGTCTTTCTCTCTCTTCAAATAACCCGCTAGTGGCACAAACGTTAATAGCTCGCTTTAGCGAGAAGAAGAAGAGCAAATATGTCTCTTTTAGAAACCCGACAATCTTCCAGCAGATACTTCCGAAGCTGTCCTAGTTACCCCTCTATAACAACCATGGAGAATACATATCTGTATCTCTGTGATTCCAAAGAATAAACATACTGAAAAAATACCTTGGCGTCGAAAAGCTGTCGGCGCATATATTAGTAGAAAATCGGACCAGATACTTTTCAAAAGTAAATAAATGTGGATGATTTAATTGACCATGATTAATTATTGCGTGGTAGAGGGTAATTTTCCATGGGGAGATTACAGCAGGATTCGAACCTGCGACCGTAGTGGTCGCGCGGTTCCAGACTGAAGCGCCTAGAACCGCTCGGCCGCCCGGCCGGCTTCACTGAAGTGTCAGGAACGCTGGTGTCCTGGCCAAGTCGACACGGAAGACCCCCAGGCTTTCCCATCTGAGTTGGAAGCTGTCAGCAGCGCCGAACTCGTTATTGGTGCTTACTGAGAGGGAGACATCTCTCTGGCGTCTGTTGGCGGTGCTGAGTACGAGCGAGAAATCTACAACAGATTTATACCCAGCGCTGATACCGTGTGAGGAAATCGAGTGAGCGCGTCCTGTGCACCATCGATCCCTCTGACCAACTCCCTTTTAACTCAAATGCTGGAGTATTTATAGTGTGAAATCTCGGCTGTTGTTGACCCGATGTCACTTGTAATGAAGGCGTAAGCCTCCCTAATACGAATGTATCAGCTATTCATATCACGCCCTGTTTGCTTAACGCACTAGTTATATCAACAGACAGGTCCGTAACAATATTCAGTACGCCTTCTTGCGCTGGCGATGCGGCATCTTACATCACGTGACAAGGTGACGAGATACTTCTCAGTCGCATTGCTTTACTAAGCTCCTATTGATGTTAGCTACCCATTTCGCGCAAAACGCTGGTGTCCTGCTTTCCGCCTGACCTGCTAACGTGATGAAACGCTGCCGTTTCGTTTCGCACTTGCTGACACACCCACAAGGAACACAGAGTGAAAGAGGTCTCGCAATTACGAAATTCTGCTGCCAGCTGTCTGATACAGGGTTATTACGCAACTGCTCGTTCAAACCCTTGCACAGCTTAAAATGTTTGTATTCATTTAAGGATTCAAAATAATAAGTTGCTGTTCATATCTGCATAATTTTGGTTCTGAAGGTTGGTGACAGTGTGTATGCAAGGGTTGGTGACACTATGTATGCAGGGGAAAAGTTTTAGGAATTCTGTCCCAGATATCTTCAGAGACTAACAAGAATTACCTTAATTACTGACACTAATAATATGTCGTCTAGCGTCAGTGGTCACGAAGAATAAATTATGATTAGTCAAACTAACATTTTCCACGAACGGTCCATTGTGTTAAGTGTGATACACAGTTCATTATTTTTTTTCCTTCCATACGACACACTTGCACCGTTTCATCAAATCATTGCTCTCCTTGAACGCAAGCAGTGTCTGCTATGTTGAAATTGTTGCAACGAAGGGAAAGTGATTGGTGATTGGCTCATTGACTTCAATGACGTTTGGAAACCAGCTCGCTCTGTTCGTTTAAGAGACCCAGGGTAGTATACAGAAAGAATAAGAGCTATACCGACAAACTCAGAGAGGTGGTAGCACGGACCAGAAAAAGAGGCGATTAGTTTTTAACGTCCCGTCAACAACGAGGTCATTAGAGACGGAGCACAAGCTCGGATTAGGGAAGGATTGGAAAGGAAATTGGCCGGGCCCTTTCAAAGGAACCATCCCGGCATTTGCCTTAAACGATTTTGGGAAATCACGGAAACCTTAATCAGGATGGCCGAAGACGGGTTTGAACCGTCATCCTCCCGAATGCGAGTCTAGTGTGCTGACCATTGGGCCACCCCGATCCCTCCCAGAAAAAGAAAAAATAGTAATCAAGGGCTCTAAAATTTTTACTTCGTCCATAGCACCACCTGTGAAAGTTTCTCCATGGAGTTCTGGTTTACTCCGTGTACCAGCCTTCTCGGTAATGTGGTGTCTTCTTTGCCTTCCGGAGGAAATTCGATATAGTTTCGCACTGACGCCTAATGAAGAAAATACGAGCGCACGGAATATCAGACGGATTTGTTGGACAGAAGAACATATAAAGTGGTTCTCAAGAGAGGAAAATCTTCAAACGTAAAATACCTTCAGGTATACTTGTTTTGTAAATAAAACTGCCTTTTCTTGCTGCTCAAAATGGTTCAAATGGCTCTAAGCACTATGCGACTTAACATCTGAGGTCATCAGTCCCCTAGACTTAGAACTACTTAAACCTAACTAATCTAAGGACATCACACACATCCATGCCCGAGGCAGGATTCGAACCTGCGACCGTAGCAGCAGCGCGGTTCCGGACTCAAGCGCCTAGAACCACTCGGGCACAGCGGCCGGCTTCCTGCTGCTAGTTACTTTATTTATCCCATACGCGTTTCGCCTTTTCCTTTTTTAAAGCATCATCAGTGGGATGATTTGGTGATCTGCGTTTCCTCACACCTGGTCTGAAGGCCGCACTATCACTTTTATTACTGCCATATAATCAGAACTTTGTGTTATTTCCTTCCTCATACTGTTCACCATGTTTCTCACACTTTTTTGTGGAGTAGTATTGTTATTTTGTCACTCGATACAACAATTTCGCCTGACACTACTTTTCACAATGTAAATATTGCGACTCCATTACAAGGAAAGACGTAATTGTGTCGCAATATTGACATTGTTTATCAAATATAACCATCAGATTTACCGTAAGAGCCCTTCAAGAATGCATCACGAAGAGTAAAAAACAAAAAAGAAAAAAATGTAGCTAAGAATGAAAGCAAGTGGTTCAAAATGCACCATGGAACGTGATGAGGCTGAATGACAGGGTCATGGTTCGAAAAGAGGAAGTGCTTCTTTAAACAGAGCTGGCCGCCTGTCAGTCACCTTTGATCGCCGTCGGGTGGCAACAGCTTTCCCTGGTGGAAAAGAAGCAAAGAGAAGAAAATATAGCGGAACCGTCGAACTTTATGCCTTCTAACCGGCGTCATTTCTTTCTAGGTGTACAATGTGTTCGTATGACGTTTCAGTGACGAACAACGTGATGAAACCACGAGAGCATCAAAATAATGACGGTGTCTGAATTTTCTTTTTCTGGTTTGCATACTTCCCTCAGTTTCTCTTTACAGTAAATAACAGTTCTGCTATCTGAGCCTGTCGTCAACTTTTATTTAAGCTTATTCCCGTTCCCGAATCATTCTTGTAAGGCAATAATCTTGAAAGTTTCAGTTTTGATGCACTTAAAACTTTCAATAATAGAATTATATATTATGATAGAAAGTTTAGATTTATTAGTTATTGTCATGCCCCAATTTACTGAAGAAATATTTAATTAGGACATGTAAGCTTTAATTTCATTCTCCTGAGAAAGTTGAATTTTGGATATGCAGGTAACCTGACCGTATGTAAATGTTGAAAGTTCCTTGAGGCTGTTCGTGGATGATGCGTTATGTGCAGAGAAGTCGCAACGCTAGAAAACTGTAGCGAATTAATGTCCGCGTAGTTTTGATCCCAAGGGTTCATGTCACTCTGTATGGAGAGGAAAGGTTTTAGCACATCTGTCTCAGATACCTCCACAGAACTACAGGTAGACCTAATTAACTTGATTCTCGACACACGGAGTGGCTTGTCTAACGTTGGTGCTCACAAAATATTAATTACCTTAAGAAAAGCTGATGCTTTCCAAGAACGTTCAGTGCATTAAGTGTGGTACATAGTTTATAAAGTTCTTTACTATTTTTGTTTTTAATTTGGGCAAATCTTTCAGTACTGTGTCGCGAGCGGAACATGCTGGCAATAACACAGAGAGCGCCGACGGAGGGAGTTGGGTGCGTGCTTAACGGCGTTATCAACGTTTTATGAGTCACCAGTTTGCATCAGCCGGTCTGGGCCGCACTGTGTTTTAAGGGGTGTGTAATGCATCTGGCGCCGTTATTGCTTTACTGCACGTGTGGTCGATGTGTTTTATAGCACCGAGCTCTTTATCTAATGGAACGCTTAGGCACACATCGCGGGACTGCGATCAATATCGCACCGTTTTGCGTTGGAGTGGGCGGGAACTAATTGTCTTCGCCGTTCAGGAAGTCTTCTCTTGCCAGGGAAGGGACAGCTGCTGTACATTCACAGCTAATACCACTGTTTCCCGCAATGGAGAGAGAGTAGAATTGTGGCAAATCATTTCGTATGAGTACGCACATTTGGTATGAAAGACTTCCAGATATTCAGTGAATGGAACAAGCTATTGAAGAACTAGATACCCAATAAAGTGATGATCAAATGCAATAGTTTCTCATGAGTTTGTTTCTAGCCTATAAACCATTGTTCATCTTACAAGGCAGAGCCAAAGTTTCACCACTATCCCCATTTCACTATAAAATGGCTTTGTGTGGTTTGTCCTAAGATAGGACCCCACTTTACTGCAACATTGTAGAAGTGATCTGCCTCTTCTCTCAACCACTTTACCATTATACGACGGAATTTCAATAAGTGATGAAATAATTTTTTTGGGCAATTTTGGTTGAAAAATGTGGAATTTGTTGAGGGACGTCGCGGAATATACGAGCTTCAGCCCCTATAGTTTTATGAAGGTTCGAGAGGTGGCGGTGCTATACGTAGCCTTCGAAATGGCGTCTATAGCGGAGTTGCTTTCCAAGTAAAGAGCTGTAGTTGAGTTTCTTATGGCGAAAAAACCAAAACATCGAAGATATTGATAGGCTCTTGCAGAATCTACGGAAATCTGGCAGTGAACAAAAGCATGGTGAGTTGGGCGAGGTGTGTGTCATCGCAACAAGGACATGCAACTTGTCTCCCGCTTGCAGGCCGGCCGCACACAGCTGTGAGTCCTGCAGTGGTAGAACGTGCGGACACTCTCATTCAAGGTGATCGACGGATCACAATCAAACACCATGTTGCTCAATTGGACGTTTCTGGTGGTAGCGTTCACAAAACTTTATTGGACTTTTCTTCCTCATCCACCCTACATCCCAGATCTCGCACTTTCGGACTTCCATCAGTTAGGGCCAAAAAAGGATACACCCGCGAGAAGCAGTGCGTGGATTATGTGGAGGTTGTTGATGTAGTGAGACTTTACGTCAACAATTTCTACTTGTCGTTACTGCTTAGCATCTATGTAGTGGAGACAGTAAATGAAGCGGAAAAAATTCAGAAGTAGAGTAAGAGGAGGTGAAGAAAATACACCAAGCTAAGAACCACAGAATTCGTAACTGTTTGTGCTAAAACTATGGACATTACGACAGAATTTTCGAATAAAATGGTTAAAATAATTGAGAATGAAATATAGGTCAAGTGTATATGAAACTATGACGACCACAATGAATAACAGTGGGAAAGAGAGTTAATGGTTTGCTCACCAAGTCACATTACTAGTAGAAATGAGAACAGTATTTTGTTTAGGACGCAAGATTATACAACTTCGTAGAACTGAAGAGGACATCGCATATTGTGTTTCGTCTCACTGTGACAACTACCATCAAAAATGCAGGTTTACTGCTAACAAATTCTGTCATGGAATTGCGGAAGAAGTTCCTGAAACTGTGAATCTGGAAACTAGCACGTTACTGATTGAAACGTGTACCGCAGGGAAACGGGATGTGAAACTGGAATTATTTGTACTTTGGCGATGTAGATAGATGTTAAAAGTGGGTAAAAAAAGTACGAAATGAAGATACACTAGAAAGAACAGATGGCAGAAGACAGTCATCGCTAATTTCCAACAGATAAAGGGAAAATTTTATCGTACGGCGTCCTGAAATAGTAAATAGCACTGGAAGAAGAGATTGAGGGAAGAAATTGCAAGGGTAACCAATGACTAGAATATACGAAACGAAATTTCGAGAATGTTGAGTGGAGGATGAAGGTACCCTGAGACGAACAGAAAATGAGACGCAGGGCTTTGAGATTTAAAAGTTTGTTCTGTTCTTCATTCCGACGACTGGTTGGTTGCAGCCCTTCACGATGTTCTGTACTGTACATGTCTCTTCATCTCTACTGCAACTCATATCCATTTGAACCTACTTGCTGTACTCGTCTCTCAGTCACCCTCTACGACTTTTAAGCGCCATATTCCCGTCGAATACAAAATGACGATTCCTTGATGTCTCAGAACGTGTCCTATCAACCGATCCCGTCTTTCAGTCAAGTTATGCCACAAATTTCTTTTCTCCTCTCGAGGCCTCTCCCAGAGGAATCAAAGAACTTACAGTTGTAGCCGGACGAAAGTAGTTTCACCTGATCACAACATAAATATCAGCACATATGGACATACAAAAAGCCACATCCATTTAGTACATCTCATCAGGAAGTGCAGTTCCTCCACAACGTGTGATCGGTTACTTGGACCCGATGCACACGTAAACAGACAGATCAAGCGTACTCAGACTTCTTGAAAGCACTCTACCTCATGTTTTTGCTGACACTACACTATCCGTTCAACAACGTCACTCCTTGTATGGTGAGGTTCCTGCGCACTTCAGGCCTATGGCACGGTGGTTCTTGGAGCGAACGTTTCATGGTCGATGGATAGGTGGAGGTGGCCCAGCTGCTTTGACCTCGACGCTCACACGATTTGAACTTTATCGATTGCCACTTGTGGAGTCTTTTATAATTATTGGCGAATTTGTCTCTGGTGTGCGGCGTGGAATCCCTTCAGAATCTAATTTTCTCAGATTTCGAGAAAATATGCAATACTCTGGAATTTGGGATCGCGTTAGGAGAGCCAAGAGACATCAATGCGAGGCCTGTATTCAACCAGTGGATCAACATTTTGAACGACATCTGTATGGGTAACAACCAGCGGTTAAAAAAAATTATGGCGATTATGACTATTCTGAAGGCCTTAACTAATAAACCAAGCGTCTACCGACACGTGCTCTAATTGACTTATTCACTGTCTGTATATGGGGAATAAAAACCTGAAATTGTGCCCTCCATTTTTGAAACACCCTATGCTTAGTGTAACGGGTATAAGTGTACATATTTCTAATGGAGACTGAGGACAGTGTACTGAGATCATAAGTGTTTTCTTGAACTGCAGACTAATAATTGTAGCTATTAGGAGTAGTATTTTTTTGGGTTGGTTAGTGCCTCCAAGTACATGCAGCAATTGCAAGCATTAAGGCTTATTTTCCCCCAGACGGTAGGTCAGGTGTTGAAGCGTGGACTGATGGATGCAAAGCGGTTAGTCTTTACTGGCCGGCGCAGAGATGCAGTTACGACCGTGCAGAATACATCAGGTCGTTAAATTTATGACGTATTTGCGCGAATACTGTTCAACGCAGGGGAAAACCTGCCAAAAACAAGAACGTGTGTACCACATATAAAAATCACTGCACTTATACAATCTGTATGTAAATGAAGGGACGTGCACCAGACGGGGTAGCACCGAGATCTGCACCAAACTAGTGCCGGCAGCGGTGGCCGAGCGGTTCTAGGCGCTTCAGTGCGGAACCGAGCGACTGCATGGATGTGTGCGATGTCATTACGTTAGTTAGGTTTAAGTAGTTCTAAGTTCTAGGGGACTGATGACCTCAGAAGTTAAGTCCCATGGTGCTCAGAGCCATTTGAACCATTTTGAACCAAACTAGTCTGTGAAATGAAGACTACATCAACAGCTTCTAGCCATTCAAAGGAGTGTTTAGAAAAATGTGAAATCCATTAATTCTACGGTCAGTAGCTGCACTTCACTGTTAGTCTGCAACGGAAACTCTTTGCATTGCTTGTGCTTAAACTACTGCTTGAAGCCACAACGCCAAAATAGCGCAATATTGGTCAGAGGTTCTTACAGTGCTTAAGCCGGCAATAGCTTATAGCTTCTTGTTGGCTCCGTGCGTTACAACGTAGTGCAGCAGGAAATGAAGGGCCTGGTAGCACGCCGAGGAACTTGTGCAATAACAACGAGCCCTGGGCGGAGACAGCGGCATCGGCGCAAGCGTAACGAGGGGCGTGGGCGGCGGCGAGGACAATTAGGGGCCGGTCCTCGGTGGTGGGCGGCGGTGGGAGGCGGTGGGCGGCACTGGGCGGCGCCCCCGCAGGCTGCCGTATAACGAGCGCACCTGTCCGCCGGCGCCGGACCGGCATATCGTTTGCCTCGCTGGCCACTGGCCCTTCAACGCTTCTGTCACTGCCTCGGCGTACAGTCGCTGGCGTGATGTACGTCTGCTCTACAGCCGGGCTCGTCGGTGAGTTAGTGCCCTGAAAGGAACACTGACATTAGTGTTACATAGACTTTATGATATATAGTCTTTAATATCTGTTTTTTTTTTTGTGAGACCATGCATAAGGCACAAAAACAAAAACAAAAAAAAAAGAAAACTACATAACGTAGTGTTACCAGTTATACATTATTGTTTCAGTGTTTAAAGTTCTTGTCAAGTACGTATGCGTGACAAGAGACTTTGAAATAAATTAGAACCACGCTGATGGGTTTTTACAGATCAGCCTATACGCAAGTGAAACAGAAATAGCTGTAACTGAGAATGGGAATCCTTGGAAGAAAGACAAAGTAGTTCACACAAAACTCTGTTGGTGTAAATTCAAAGAACCTTTATTCGGAGGCATCTGTGCGACCACTATCTTACCATCAGGGTACTGGATCGATGCATAAGTACGTAACGTATTTCTGTAAGTTCACTAAACACATCAACTACACATAACAGAGACCTTAGTCAACGATAATACACTACTGGCCTTTAAAATTGCTACACCACGAAGATGACGTGCTACAGACGCGAAATTTAACCGACAGGAAGGAGATGCTGTGATATGCAAATGATTAGCTTTTCAGAGCATTCACACAAGGTTGGCGCCGGTGGCGACACCTACAATGTGCTGACATGAGGAAAGTTTCCAACCGTTTTCTCACACACAAACAGCAGTTGACCGGCGTTGCCTGGTGAAACGTTGTTGTGATGCCTCGTGTAAGGAGGAGAAATGCGTACCATCACGTTTACAACTTTGATAAAGGTCGGGTTGTAGCCTATTGCGATTGCGGTTTACCCTATTGCGACATTGCTGCTCGCGTTGGTCGAGATCCAATGACTGTTAGCAGAATATGGAATCGGTGGATTCAGGAGGGTGACACGCAACGCCGTGCTGGATCCCAACGGCCTCGTATCACTAGCAGTCGAGATCAAAAGCATCTTATCCGCATGGCTGTAACGGAACGTGCAGCCACGTCTCGATCCCTGAGTCAACAGATGAGGACGTTTGCAAGACAACAAACATCTGCACGAACGGTTCGACGACGTTTGCCGCAGCATGGACTATCAGCTCGGAGACCATGGCTGCGGTTACTCTTGACGCTGCGTCACAGACAGGAGCGCCTGCGATGGTGTACTCAACGACGAACCTGGGTGCACGAATGGCAAAACATCATTTTTTCCGATGAATCTAGGTTCCGTTTACAGCATCATGATGGTCGCATCCGTGTTTGGCGACATAGCGGTGAACGCACACTGGAAGCGTGCATTCGTCATCGCCATACTGGCATATCACCCGGCGAGATGGTATGGGGTACCACTGGTTGCACGTCTCGGTCACCTCTTATCGCTTGAACGGCGCTTTGAACAGAGGACGTTACATTTCAGATGTGTTACGACCCGTGTCTCTACCCTTCATTCGATCCCTGCGAAACCCTACTTTTCATAGGATAATGCACGACCGCATGTTGCAGGTCCTCTACGGGCCTTTCTGGATACAGAAAATGTTCAACTGCTGCCCTGGCCAGCATATTCTCTCGATCTCTCACCAATTGAAAACGTCTGGTCAATGGTGGCCGAGCAGCTGGCTCGTCACAATACTCCAGTCACTACTCTTGATGAACTGTGGTATCGTGTTGAAGCTGCATGGGCAGCTGTACCTGCACACTCCATCCAAACTCTGTTTGACTTAATGCCCAGGCGTATCAAGGCCGTTATTACGGCCAGAGGTGGTTGTTCTGGGTATTGATTTCTGAGGATCCATGCACCCAAATTGCGTGTAAATGTAATGACATGTCAGTTATAGTATAATATATTTGTCCAATGAATACCCGTTTATCATCTCCATTTCTTCTTGGTGTAGCAATTTTAATGGCCAGTAGTGTATATTCTAGGTGACTTTTCATTTCCACGACTGTAGAAATTAATTGGTTTTGTGGCTAAGAACTCGTCGAAGTATATTCCGAGAACATTTTTATCCCCAAAAGAAAATTCCTTGAAGGTCTGCCGACGGTGAGCGGAAAAGGCTCCAGATCATGTGAATAATGTGGGAGCAGAATGATTTCCCAACTCAACCCCTGTATAGTGTTTTTTGTCAGTCTAGTAAATGTGGGCGGACATTATCGTGGTGAAGCATCACTTCACACAGTCTTCCTGGTCGTTATTCTTTGACAGCGTCTAGAAGACGTCTCAGTTGTTACAATACATGTCGGCAGTGATGGCTACACCTCGGGGAAGAATTCGTAGTACACCACGCCATGTCTGTTCCACCCGATACATAGCATTATCTTTGGAAGATGCGAGCACGTCTGTTTAGCGGGAATTGCTGCTTTTTTGGACTCAGACATTCCTTTCTTTTCCCTACGTTAGCATAGAGGCACTATTTCCTTTCACCAGAGACGAAAAGGATAGGAACGGTAGGTGTTGTTCACGAGCCAATTGATAACGAGCAAGCAGAGATGGAAATATGGCCACCCGCTGATCTTGTGATTTTGGCTTAGAGCATGCTGTAGCCGTACACCCGATTACTTATGTCGCACGATGGTGGAATGATCACAGTTCACCAAATTTGCCAATTCTAGAGAACTCTGAAATTGATCATTTTATATTAACGCCTTTAAACGATCTTCATCAATCCTCGAAGGTGCTCCTGAACGTGGTGAAAGGTGGCTACACTGAGCCACAGCGCCAGAGATCGCGCTAGAGAGTATTGTTCCGCCGCCTCCACTGGCAGTGATTATTGAGATGTCGTAGTGGGCAGTGGTTGTTGAGAACTCGTAGTAGTCAGTGCTGAGATGTCGTAGTGAGGAGTGATTATTGAGATGTCGTAGTAGTCAGTGCTTGGGGAGAGCTCGTGGTAGTCAGTGCTTGTTAAGAACTCGTAGCAGAGAGTGTTTGTTGAGATGTGCTAGTAGAGAGTGCTTGCTGAGATGTGATACTGAAAAGTTCTTGTTGAGATGTGGTAATAGCGAGTCGGTGTGGAGATATATTGTAATGATTAGAGTGATTTTGGTCAATATATGAAGGTAATGAAACTTGATTTATTTTTCATTATTTAATGCTTCATTACAGGTTCAGTCAACAAAGCATCTGGCTTGTGTTCTGGGATTAGAGTGTAATTCTGGTTTTCTTGAGTAATTATGGTATTTTTATTTCCTTTAATTAATTCAGTATAAATGATACTTAAAATTTCTTGTGTTGTTGAAGAAGAACCGTGCCAGATGCGTACGTTGAGTCATACTTCCACACACAGAACAGTTATACTTGTGCTTTGGTTTCGTAGGTTTTATAGTTGCTGGGGACTTAATTAATTAATTGTGTTAATGAAAATTTCCATTTCATTCCTGTTGTTGTTCTATGCAGTCAGATTGCGTAATAATACTAGTCAGGGCCAACCGTTTACGAGACTTCGTAATCGGACAGACAGCTACTAAAACAAAAAATTAAAATTATTTTCATTATATATTAATTAAGTCCCCATGCACGTGGCGACCGCTGCTTTGGATCGTCCCTTGGAATTCTTCTGATTGTAGAAATAGTAGACAGTAGGATTGTTGTAGTAATTTGTAGTTTAGTAATTGTAGTCTATATTGCATGTGTAGATTTGGTAATTGTTATTCTTCTAATGGTATTTATTTTGCAAAATTTCATTTCTGTTGTCTTGTCTACGGGTTTGACAATTAGTGCAATTATTTCAATTGTTCGTTAATCGTGTTTGTGGGAAGCATTTCGTGTGAATGGTATTGTTGGTGATAACGTGTTAAATTCTCTGTAATTTTCGTATTGTGACGAGTTTTGTATGTTTTGTAAATGATTACGCGATCGACGAAACAGGCAAAAATGATGAATAGCCAGAATAACGAAATTGTTAACATGGCGAACTCGCCAACACAGGAGAACAGGATGATGAATAATGGAGTTGAAAACAATTTAATAAGCAGGGAAAATAGTCCAGAACTAGTTCAAAATTTTTCACAATCAAAAAATTTTCAGAATATGAGATTAACGACAGAAGATATGCAGCAGTTGTTGGGTGCAATATTAAATTTGGGATCTCAGTTAGAATCACTACGAAGAACAATTAAAACCGAATTCAAAACAGTGGGATCACAGTTAAGATCTGAATTAAAAACAGTGGGATCACAGTTACGATCTGAAACTAAAACTGATATGGGAACAATGGAAACACGGTTAGACTCACGGGAATCACAAATAGGAACAAATAAAACCGAGATGGAAACAATGGAAACACAGTTAGGCTCACGAACAGGGACATGTTTCAAAAACATGAAAGATGAATCAAAGAAAGAAATTAGAGAAGAAGTACAACCGATTTTGAAGGCTCACAATAATAGTTTAATTTCAACAGGAATTAGACAAGAGGAACAGGACAGGGAACAGGAAGAAAAAGATCGCGTGATAGTTCAAAAATTTTCAGAGTTAAATTTACAACGTGCACACGATAATGAAGAAGTATTTGAAAGAATTGAGGAATCAGTACCAAATGACTTAACGCAACAGTGTGAACAGTCAACTATTAAATGTGACAATACCGAAACCCGAATTGCGACACTTAACGGAAGACGTAAACTTATCGGAAAGAGTTGAGGAGATTTCAGATCAATTGACAAATCTTAGTTTAAATGGGGACAGAGATTCAGATGATATAGCTCCATTGCCATTTTCAGAAACCGAAGAGTACCAGAGCATAAATAAGCATGTTGAAAATCACGGAAAATTTAATGAACGCGTTAAATGGGAATTTGAAACATTAGGAAAGCAAGTGAAACAAATTGAAGGCGAAATTGTAGGAAAAGACAGCAAAAGAAATTTAGAGTCACAAATAGCAGAGGGGTTTGAAGAAAGTAATTTGTTTTATTTACGGGATGCAACAAGAGAGCGCCAAGTGCGTGAACTTGACAATAATCGACATTCGGACTGGGACAGACGCGGTAGGTCTTTGTCGCCACGAGGCGAAAACTTTGACTGTAAACACTTCTTGACTGTTCGGAAATTTAAGATCTTCCGCAATTCTAAGAATGACATACATCCATGTTCATGGTTAGATCAATTTACGTACGCACTTCCGCCAGATGTGCCACTAAGTCACAAACTGAAAATTATGTGCAGCTATTAAAGTCCTCAGGGGATTCACTATACTAAGTGAATATGTGCCGTAGCGTTCACAGGGCCCCGAGCTGTAGTGGTGCTATTTCCCTTTTAGTTTTCTGCACCGCTGCCTACTCTTTCACTATTCTTTGTATCTATAAAAAACAATTCTTCTACTATCCATCTATCTAGACAATAGGTAAAGAAAAACCGGATTTGACGATTTTACCCAAAAGTGACTTTGGAAATTACCGTTTGGACTTACTATATTTTCTGCAGCATTCATTCGTAGTTTAAACGAAATTTTACCTGTTTATCTTCGTGACAATATTACTTCATATGTTGACGACATTCTTATTGCTAAACGTTCTTGGAGTGAGCACAACAAAATTTTGGATTACTTATTACGTATTTTTGCACGAGTTGGCATTACAGTGAACTTAGAAAAATCTGAATTTGGTCGATCTCAGGTGAAATTTCTCGGTCACATTATTTCTACAGAAGGTATTCTCCCTGATCCAGAGAAACTAGACGCTATTTGTAATTATGCTGTTCCTACCACAAAACGTGATGTTCGTAGTTTCCTTGGTGTCTGTAATTTTCTTAGACGCTTTGTTAGATTGGATGATTTGGCCACACCTCGTTTACACATTTCAGTTATGCGCACTTTGGTCCCAGAAAATGCTTTCATAAATTACGAGAAAATTGCTACTTCAGTAATATGGAAAAACGTATTCGATCTGTTCTTGCCAAATGCAAATTATGTCAACAGGCTAAGCCGCCAACTGTTTCTCACAGAGCACCGTTGTTTCCTATCATTCCAGCGAAATTAAAGGACATGGCTGCAGTCGATTTCGGTCCAGTGGTTTGTTCTACTAATGGTTTTGCGTACATTTTCGTAGCAGTGGAACTGACATCAAAATATGTGTGTTTTACACCTTTACGCAAGGCAACAGCTCGTTCAGTATCTAACGCTTTCATCAAACATTTTCTTAAAGAAGTTGGTCATGTTGATAAAGTTATATCAGATAATGGATCACAGTTTCGCTCTAAAATTTGGCTTCGTACTCTACGGCGTCGTAAGATTAAACCAATTTTTATTTCACTTTTCACCCTCAATCTAATGCTTCAGAGAGATGCATGAAGGAAATCAATAAATTGTGCCGTCTTTATTGTCATCAGAATCATAGAACTTGGGATCAGTATCTTCATATTTTTCAAAACATTCTGAATGAACTTCCTAATGACTCAACTTCTTTACCGCCTCTATTGATATTAAAAAACAAAGCACCGTCAAATCGCATTTCTGAAATTGTTCCTTTTCCGCCTACACGGAAACTGCGGCATTCTGAAGTTGTCAACCTGGCTCTACGAAATATTGCATCTGCGGCTGCTAGAAGAGAGAAATCAGCTAAGCGTCCTGGTCGTTTAAAAACTTCTTCAGTTGGTCAAAAGGTATTAATTAAGTCTCATCGTTTGTCTCATAAAGGAAAAGGCTTGTGTCGCAAATTTTTTCTGCTTTATAACGGTCCATATAGAGTTCGCAAAATCATTCATGATAACACTGTTGAAGTAGAAACTCTTAAATCACGATGCTCTAAAGGAATACATCATATATCGAACGTTAAAATTTTTGTGGAATGACATACTTGTGAGAAACTAACAGCTACATGTAAACACACGGAGAGTACAAAGATACCGCGCTGTGTTTTGGCGGCGGCACATACTCAAAGCAACAGTCAGTCTGCGCGCCGCACAAGGCAGTCGTTGACCGCAAACAATTACTTCCTACGTCACGCGCCTACAGCTGATCGAGCGCTCAGTGCGAATGCACTGACAGCCGTAAACAAATACACAGTTTAATTTCTCCGCATAAATTCAGTATAAAGCTATAGTGACTTGATGAATTATGTTATTAACGTTCAGTATTTTTCAGGATATGGTTGTATAAAATATTTAAGACCTTCAGGTAAATTCTGTGCGTGTCCGACGTTAAGACGACTTACTATGGAGAAAATATCAGGAAGAATGTAATTTCAAAAAAAAAAGTAATAAACTAAATAAGGGTAACTATTAATTGAGTTTATTTTTCAGGTAACATATTTCCACTTAGGTATGTACTTTAGAAGTAATTTGCTGCTCGCGATTACGTGACTCATACTTTGTGCTAAATTTCATGTTCTATGAATTTACTTGTGAAGCGACGTGCTTGCGTACGTTAACTGATTTTGACAATGTTTTATTAATGAACAGTGTTATTTCTTGCGTCTATTATGCATCGCTTGGCTGCTATGCTTTTTCACTGGTGTCATATTTTTTTATTATGTGCCTGCTATGCTTATTTATTTAAATTGTAATTGTCAACTGATTAATTGTGCTGACTGTGGTTATGTATGTAGGTTATACTTTGTGATTTATCTGCTTGCACCTTCATGTTTACTTATTAAGATTACGTATGAACATTTATTTGCTTATGCTGATATGATGCTAATGACTTGTTTATTACGTAATATATATATTTGCTGCTTTGCGTATGGATTGCATATTTACACATTTCTGTTTTGTTGTCATAACTACTCTTCAATTTAGAATATAGCAATGCTGATATACGGTGTACGAACATGGAGTTTAGGTCACACCATGGTATTAATTATAGATTGTTCGCTTGGCAGAGCCTCGTTGTAGGGATTGTGCTGCATCCACTTGTTGACATTCTGTTCTCTACTGGTATATTTATTCGCTAATGCATGTTTTGCTTACGCTTGGTGCCTTATATTTTAAGATAAGAAAATGAACTGCTATAATTCTACGAACGACATTGGTACAAGAAACTGCATAGAAGTCACATGAGTTGGAGGTTTTATGGAAGCTGTATAAATTTATGCTAATAGGAAGGAAGCTAACGACATGACATACCAACACTAGGTTAGACCATTAACAGTTATTACACTGCATTCTTCGTAAGCAATTGAAATAGGAAGTGACACTTGACACAAGAAATACTCCACATGTTTGCTTCTGTTTGCCATAATTTTTGAAGTGGTGTACACATTGAAATATCACGATCATTAACACTTCGTAATCGTACTTAATTACTGAGAGTTATTCGAACTAAGTCTGTTAGAGGTCATGTATGCATTTCTTTTATTTAATGATGGACAAGGAACCAAAATGTATCTTATAATTTATAACGAGTAGAAGATTTGGGTCAGATGGATTGCACAGAGGTTGTGTGTGGACACTGTGTCTTCGGATTGTATGGGATGCTGAATTGAAGTTGCACTAGGATTTTGTCTGTACTTGTTCGAGGAGACTGACTAGAGGAAAGAGTTGTTATGGAAGTGAAATGATATTGATGATAAGGTTTATATGTATCGACGTATTGAAGAGGTATTATTGAAGTATTAAGATTAAGTGATGATGATGATTATTGGAGTTTTCGTGGACAAGAGGTAAGGTAAATGATATTGATGATAAGGTTTATATGTATCGACGTATTGAAGAGGTATTATTGATGATAAGGTTTATATGTATCGAAGTAAGAGGTATTATTGAAGTATTGACATTATGTGATGCTGAGGATTATTGGAGTTCTGGTGGATAAGAGGTGAAGTAAGTGAGGAGCATATTTTTTTGTTGGTCTATATGGAACAAGGAGGATGAAGATGGCAGACTAGAACACTCAAGTAGAAGGAAGATTGTCTACACACACACTTTGTTAAATCACTAAGCAGTATATACTTTTTTTTTTTGGAGAGAGGAAGTAATTGCATATCTTGGCTCACTGACAGTTGTTCAGCAACAGTACATTTTGATCTGGCTTGGCAAACATTGGTCTTGACATGATGACTATGAAGTTGACTAACTATTATTGACTGTTATACATTGCTGCCACTACTACTTGATACACATGATGAACATAAAATTTTGACAGAATTGCATTTACACAGTTAACACTATTCAATTACACAGTAGCACTAATGTGGATGAAAGATGAGTGAGTGTGTTTTGTGTGTTTTCCTTTTATAATCCCAGATAAGTGATCCCAACCTATCTCCTAAATATTATTTTACTTGTTTGTTGTGGCTTGCACTGACACCCATAAATATTATAGGTTTACTGCTATTTGTGTATTGTAATAGTTAATATGACAATTACATGATATCATTTGTGTGTTTATTATTATTTGTATGATGAACTGTCTAATTAGTGATAGTGAATATTATGGACTGTTACTTGCACTTTTTCTACATGATTGGTGCCACTTGAAAATGTTTAATTTCTGCTAATGAACTCTGATGAACTGTCTAATTAGTGATAGTGAATATTATGGACTGTTACTTGCACTTTTTCTACATGATTGGTACCACTAGGACATGTTTAATTTCTGCTGATGAACTGTGTGATTAGTGATAGGGAATATTATGGACTGTTATTTGCACTTTTTCTACATGATTGGTGCCACTAGAACATGTTTAATTTCTGCTGATGAACTGTGTGATTAGTGATAGTGTATATTATGGACTGTTACTTGCACTTTTTCTACATGATTGGTGCCACTAGGACATGTTTAATTTCTGCTGATGAACAGTGTGATTAGTGAAAGTGAATATTATGGACTGCGGTCTACACCTATTCAACATTACTGGGTGCCACTGATGGAACTGCTTCTACTGAAATGAAGTCACTTGTTGGTGTCTGCACCTGTTCAACATTGCTGGGTGCCACTGATGGACTGCTTCTACTGAAATGATGTCACTTGTTGGTGTCTGCACCTGTTTAACATTGCTGGGTGCCACTGATGGACTGCTTCTACTGAAATGATGTCACTTGTTGGTGTCTGCACCTGTTTAACATTGCTGGGTGCCACTGATGGACTGCTTCTACTGAAATGATGTCACTTGTTGGTGTCTGCACCTGCTCAACATTGCTGGTGCCACTAATGGAACTGCTTATACTGAAATGGTGTTACTTGTTGGTGTCTGCACCTATTCAACATTACTGGGTGCCACTGATGGACTGTTTCTACTGAAAAAATGTCACTTGTTGGTTTTTGCACCTGTTGACCATTGCTGGGTGCTACTGCTGGAACTGTCAACTACTTGTTTCTTGGGCTATGGAAAGTGTTTGTGTGAATATTTGTATAAACTGATTTTTTGTGTATTACTGTTTGTGAAAAGTTATGAGACTCTTACCTGCACATATTCATCATTGCTGACGCTATTGATTGAATTGTTTAACCACATAATATTGTGTAAACTATTATGTAAAGTCACATGTATGAAAGAATTTGTATTGCTTACTGTATTCTATATATTAGGTTATTGAAAGGTCAGTGCAAAGCCAAATTTTATCTAGTTATATGATATTTACGCATTAATATTATCTTTTGTTTTTGTCTGTATTTTTTTGACGAATTTGGTGGTATTTTCACCACCAATGCTGGCAAAAATACCATCAAATTCTAGCCTGTGGAGGAAGGGCATATGAAAGGTGGCTACACTGAGCCACAGCGCCAGAGATCGCGCTAGAGAGTATTGTTCCGCCGCCTCCACTGGCAGTGATTATTGAGATGTCGTAGTGGGCAGTGGTTGTTGAGAACTCGTAGTAGTCAGTGCTGAGATGTCGTAGTGAGGAGTGATTATTGAGATGTCGTAGTAGTCAGTGCTTGGGGAGAGCTCGTGGTAGTCAGTGCTTGTTAAGAACTCGTAGCAGAGAGTGTTTGTTGAGATGTGCTAGTAGAGAGTGCTTGCTGAGATGTGATACTGAAAAGTTCTTGTTGAGATGTGGTAATAGCGAGTCGGTGTGGAGATATATTGTAATGATTAGAGTGATTTTGGTCAATATATGAAGGTAATGAAACTTGATTTATTTTTCATTATTTAATGCTTCATTACAGGTTCAGTCAACAAAGCATCTGGCTTGTGTTCTGGGATTAGAGTGTAATTCTGGTTTTCTTGAGTAATTATGGTATTTTTATTTCCTTTAATTAATTCAGTATAAATGATACTTAAAATTTCTTGTGTTGTTGAAGAAGAACCGTGCCAGATGCGTACGTTGAGTCATACTTCCACACACAGAACAGTTATACTTGTGCTTTGGTTTCGTAGGTTTTATAGTTGCTGGGGACTTAATTAATTAATTGTGTTAATGAAAATTTCCATTTCATTCCTGTTGTTGTTCTATGCAGTCAGATTGCGTAATAATACTAGTCAGGGCCAACCGTTTACGAGACTTCGTAATCGGACAGACAGCTACTAAAACAAAAAATTAAAATTATTTTCATTATATATTAATTAAGTCCCCATGCAGTGTACAGTCGCTAAAGTCAAAACAATCCTACTTAAAACGAGAAAATGATTTTCTTGCAGTGCTTTGTCCAGTGACATTATACCTATGCACGGCGCAAATGTTTCTGGCCGCCTCGGTTGCTGTCACCCCTATGCTGGGCTCAAACAGAAGAATATGTCGGCAATGATCCGATTTATCCACTTGTCGCTCCATTCTCTAGCGTCCAAAACTTCACTCACCATCTCCAAATGACAGCCGACAGTAGATAGACTCAGATAGCAACAGTGAACTACAAAAAAGAATGAAAATTGATAAATAAAAGCATAGCAACCGGAATGCCAATATGCAAAACAAAAACGCTACGAACTTGTGCTTCAACCTATATATCTCGCGTAGGGATCACGACGAAAAGGGCGAGTAGAGCACGCAATAAAAAGGAAAATGTTGTACGAAGTACAGACCGCCATGCAGTGACCAGTGGCTTGTGGAGTATTTATGCGAACGTAGATATAGGAGTTGAACAAAAATATGGAAACATTGCTTGCAATGCTTGCCTGAAAATAATGCGGATGTAAGCCAGGCCCGCAGATTATGTTGCTTTGATTGACCACGAACGGCACCTGTGAAATGTCCCCAGTGCGTTGCAAGCGTCAGTTGTGATCGTAACAGTGTCCTGTGAAATTGTGAGTGCATTATTTTGGAGCTGACGTACTTAGAACGTGGATAAATTGTAAGTGCTCGTAGGGTAGGTATTTTAATAACTAAGGGAACAGAAGTATTTCATGTTTCGCACCATATCGAAGATTTATACCGGAAACAGGGAAAGCGGTAAAGCATCGTCCACCACGTCACAACGCGGAAGAAAGCGTATGTTCAGTGTTCGTGACGGACGGTCATTGGAGAGGACTGTAACGAAAAATAAGAGGACGAAGGCTGCAAAATTCACCACAGAAGTGAGTGTCGCACTCGTGAATTCTGTCCGAACTACAACAACAGGCAAGGTGCTTCACAAGCAGCGAACTGTAGAGTGAGCTGGAATACCAAAACCATACATGAATGATGCAAATGCCCGTAGCAGGAATGCGTGGTGCCACAGTCATAATGCCTGTACTTTAGAGCAATGAAAGAATGTCATTATGTCGACTGAATTTTGTTTTACACTGTTTAAAAAAAAATCGCTCTGAGCACTATGGGACTTAACTGCTGAGGTCATCAGTCTCCTAGAACTTAGAACTACTTAAACCTAACTGACCTAAGGACATCACACACATCCAGACTGTAGCGCCTAGAACCACTCTGCCACTGCGGCCGGCGCACTGTTTTCAACTTCTGGCCTCACTTACGCCCCAAGAGTGAAACATGGTGGGGGTTCAGTGATGATGTGGGAGGCCACATCGTGCTATTCCGTAAGTCCCATGGTTAATCTGCATGGTAGCATTGCTACAAGGATTTTGGGACAATTTTGGGCGATCCAGTATTGGTTTTGTGAGCACGAGTATGAACTGTCACATTTCATCCGACACTAAAGTCGTCATATCATTCAGCCTTTGTGGTCTACTTTGGGAAGGAAGGTGCGCAATGGCTATCCACCTCTATCATCTTTTTCTGTACTTGCCATTATTTTGCCACAATAATGGTGTAAGATTCCATTGAAAACCATAAACGACCCGTATTTATCCATTCCGAGAGGATTGCAAGCTGTTTTGAACAGCTTCCAGCCCTCCAGGATTTTTTATTTTTTTATTTTTTTTTAAATTTTTAATTAATTAATTAATTTATTTATTTTTTACACCGGATTAGGCATGGCAGTGCACTGTGATTTGGCGTCCTCAAATTTCTATCGACAGTTTGAGTATCTTGCATGGGGATGACAAGATAAAGATATAACGGGTTAGGACGCTTACAGTGGCATATAGAAAGTCATTTTTTCCAACGTTCAATATGCGAATGCGGCTTTTCGCGGATGATGCTGTAGTATACAGAGAAGTTGGAGCATTAGAAAATTGCAGCGAAATTCAGAAAAATCTGCAGTGGATAGGCACTTGGTGCAGTGAGTGGCAACTGACCCTTAACATAGGCAAATGTAATGTATTGCGAATACATAGAAAGGAGGGTCCTTTATTGTATGATTATATGATAGCAGAACAAACACTGGTAGCAGTTACTCCTGTAAAATATCTGGGAGTATGCGTGCGCAACGATTTGAAGTGGAATGATCATATAAAATTAATTGTTGGTAGGGCGGGTGCCAGGTTGACATTCGTTGGGAGAGTCCTTAGAAAATGTAGTCCATCAACAAAGGAGATGGCTTACAAAACACTCGTTCGACCTATACTTGAGTATTACTCATCAGTGTGGGATCCGTACCAGGTCGGGTTGACAGAGGAGATAGAGAAGATCCAAAGAAGAGCGGCGCGTTTCGTCACAGGGTTATTTGGTAAGCGTGATAGCGTTACGGAGATGTTTAGCAAACTCAAGTGGCAGACTCTGGAAGAGAGGCGCTCTGCATCGCGGTGTAGCTTGCTCGCCAGGTTTCGAGAGGGTGCGTTTCTGGATGAGGTATCGAATATATTGCTTCCCCCTACTTATACCTCCAGAGGAGATCACGAATGTAAAATTAGAGAGATTCCAACGCGCACGGAGGCTTTCCTGCAGTCGTTCTTCCCGCGAACCATACGCGACTGGAACAGGAAAGGGAGGTAATGACAGTGGCACGTAAAGTGCCCTCCTGTACACACCGTTGAGTGGCTTGCGGAGTATAGACGTAGATGTAGATGTAGAATGCGAAAGAAAATCAGTAGGCCTAATGTTGGTGCGACGTACCCTTTGCCCTGCTATCTGCTGCCGTTCGCAATTTCCGTCGACGTAGATAGGCAGAATCTGGGGCAAGGAAAGCGTCCAGTATCGGTCGTCATTTTCTTACTTCTTTGGTCACTTTACTGATTCAAGCGAGGGAAGATTCTAAGCAAACGTGTTACCCTTCTGCGTCACGTGTTACGTTTAATACTTTCGACTGTATGCAGTCTTAATTGCGTATTGTTATGTTGTCTCCATATTTACGGAATCATAACGTGGAGTTAGCCACCTTTCATCGGATTCAGAATTTTACATATTGAGTAATATGATACTAGTTCTTAACGTATAGGATTACAATTATCCAAAAGACAATTATGTCGACTGTAATGCTGCTGATGGTGCACTGGAAATGTCAAATGCTGTTAGGTGCCTATATCGTTGCGTGGTGTGCATGAGAGAAAAAGGGGACAGGGGACGGACATGGACGTTGCCCAAAAATGTGACGGGAGTTCTTGATTGTGCGTTTGGGGAATTTAATTTTATGAAATGCTAGGTCTGGGAACGTAGGAAATTAGGAAGGAAAGTTGTATTTTCAGAAGTAAGAATAAGTTTTTATCAAGACGCAGAATTTGGTTAAGGGATTCTTGGAATGGAATTAGAGAGAGGTCGATATAATATTGGGCTGGAAAAAATGTATAAGAGATCGTCGGCTCGAGAGATTTTCAAAAAGTATCTACGTCTGTTTCCTTGCCAAATTATTGAGTTGCATAAGTTAAAGTACGACTTTTGCGTTTTGAGCTCTACCAGCGGTTTCTGACTGAAGTGGAATCAGGACGCTCCGATCCAGTTCTGCGTCAGTCTCAATTGTAAACATTTGCCTGGCCATTTTCATTTGACGCTCCCGTACGCGTAGGAGTGCTGCATCTCGGATGTAGCGATTGGAATGGAAATAATGGAGTTTTAGAGCCCAGGATAAGTGGAATGAATATTTGCAGCGGAGTGCGAAACGTTTTGGAACTTCCTGTAGGCCGGACCGGGACTCGAACGCGTAACCTTGCCTTTTGTGGGCAATGCTCCTTGCTGACTGAGCTATCCAGGGACGGCCCGACTCAAGACTGGCGCCCTCTGATCTAAAAGCAAGAATATCATTCCCAAATGCATGTACATCTTTCTTAAACTAGCGGTCATTATTGGGCAATGGCCAGCTATGAGTAACCTGGCGATGCAGTCGCACCTTTTTTTCTTACTAGAAACCATGACGTGGCGTCCTGCCCACGCGCTTCTTCAAGACGCCCGCCCCCGCAGGGCAGACCTGCCACTGTGCCAAATGATCACGTCCAGCACGCCGAAACCTCGTTCCCGCGTCGCGGCTGCCGGAAACACAATATAAGAGGGCGCCGCCTGCCGCTGCCCCCTGGCCCCCTGCCCCCATCCCATGCCCGCTGCCCCTCCTCGAGAGATCGCTAAGTGCGTTCGTCACATTAACGAAACCTTGCTCCCTCGGGAGGAACTCTCCGAGGCGTGGCAGCAGTCGCTTCCCGTGTAGCCGCTCACTGCGCGCAGCTCTGTCTTTCCGCGTGTCGGGTGCTGCGCGTAAAGTGTTAAGTTCTATACGTCAAGCGCTTATCGAACACAATTTGGAAGGGAAATGAATGTGACTGTTGACTGGAATACTCCCTTTCAAATTCTGAAGGTGGAAGGGGTAAAATACAGGGAGCGAGAGGTTATTTACAATTTGTACAGAAACCAGATGGCAGTTATACGAGTCGAGGGGCAAGAAAGGGAAGCAGAGGTTGGGAAGGGAGTGAGACAGGGTTGTAGCCTTTCCCCGATGTTATTCAATATATACATTGAGCAAGCAATAAAGGAAACAAAAGAAAAATTCGGAGTAGGTATTAAATTCCATGGAGAAGAAATAAAAACCTTAAGGTTCGCCAATGACATTGTAATCCTGTCAGAGACAGCAAAGGACTTGGAAGAGCAGTTGAACGGAATGGACAGTGTCTTGAAAAGAGGATATAAGATGAACATGAACAAAAGCAAAACTAGGATAATGGAATGTAGTCGAGTTAACTCGGGTGATGCTGAGGGAATTACATTAGGGAATGAGACACTTAAAGTAGTAAAGGATTTTGCTATTTGGGGAGCAAAATAACTGATGATGGTCGAAGTAGAGAAGATATAAAATGTAGACTGGCATGGCAAGAAAAGTGTTTCTGAAGAAGAGAAGTTTGTTAACATCGAGTATTGATTTAAGTGTCAGGAAGTCGTTTCTGAGAGTATTTGTATGGAGTGTAGCCATGTATGGAAGTGAAACTTGGACGATAAATAATTCGGACAAGAAGAGAACAGAAGATTTCGAAATGTGGTGCTACAGAACAATGCTGGAGATTAGATGCCTAGATCACATAACTAATGAGGAGGTATTGAATAGAATTGGGGAGAAGGGGAGTTTGTGGCACAACTGGACTAGAAGAAGGGATCGGTTGGTAGGACATGTTCTGAGGCATCAAGGGATCACCAATTTAGTATTGGAGGGCAGCGTGGAGGGTAAAAATCGTAGAGGGAGACCAAGAGATGAATACACTAAGCAGATTCAAAAGGATGTAGGTTGCAGTACGTACTGGGAGATGAAGCAGCTTGCACAGGATAGAGTAGCATGGAGAGCTGCATCAAACCAGTCTCGGGACTGAAGACCACAACAACAGCATGAATATGACGATCAATACTTAAAGGATGCAAGTGCGTGCACACACACACACACACACACACACACACACACACACACACACACACACACAGTTACCCACTCGCTATCAGTGTGCAGTGACAATTTCCGACTGGAGGATGCACCTTCCAATGAACGGTTTAAATCACGGTCTTCAAGGCGCAGATTTAATTCTCATAGTAGCATTAGTTCCTGAATAGTCCTTTAATCGATGACACTGATCCAGTGTGATAAAGTTACAAACTTTCTGAAATGACTGAGGTGGGGTAAGTGGTCACTACAGTTTGGAGAAAGTGGAACACCAATACCACAATGAAATTTGTTCCACCCATTAGGAACATGACACAACACAAACGATTAGACTTACAGAGCTGTGCGTGGACTGTGATCGTGGAAATTGTGTAGGAAGTTGCGTTACCACGTGATGCGATCAGTGCCACTTGTCATAGTATGGAATCAAAGAGTGCATGAATATGCTGCTGGGGGAATATTCAGCCACGTGGTCTCTAGGTGCGTCCACAAAGCATCAGCTGTGGCCGCAGGAAGACCTGAACCAACTAGTTGCCAATAGACAATATCACAGACATTTTAGGTGGGTGAGATGTCAGACGAACGGCAGGCCAGGGAAGTCTTCGGAGAATGTTTGCGCATTCCTCACCACGTGCGGCCGGGCGTTATCCTGCTGAAATATGGCATGCGGAACGGTCTACAGTAGGGGCCTTAAAACCTTCCTGATGTAGCGGTAGCTGTTCACATTGCTCCCAAGACGTAGGAGGCGAGATGGCGTGTCATAGGCAAAGGCGACCAAAACCCATCACACTTGGCTTTTGTCCCCTATGCCGCTCAACAATACAGTCTGCACGACTTCATTCACCACAGAGGCGTCGAACGCGTATGCTACCATCACTCTAGGAGAAGTTGAAGGGGGACTCGTCCGAAAACTCTCAGTACACCAGTGTCACCTTTCACGTGGCCATTGCAGTCTGCGGCTTTGGTGGGGTCTGGTCAATGGTGGGCGACACAATGGCATGCGTGCAACCAGTCCGATCCGCAGAGGACGACGTCGAATCGTTAATGCACAAACATTACAGTGCTCCAACGTCACGCAAACACTATGGACGAAGCTGTTCTTTCCGTTACGGCCAAGCAGACAATATGGCAGTCATCTCGAACTGTGGTCACATTGTGTCTCCCAGTACTCTGTCGGCGCTTTGTACGGCCCTCCTCTCTTCACTGGTTCCACGTAGACCTCACTGTTGAAGCAGCATACCCTGTATGAACTGCAGTGTCACGCAACGACAGAAACGCCTCCCGGAGACCAATCATTCTGCCCCGTACGAACCACTCATATGCCGATATGCCACCCTGTCATGTTGTCGAGACACAGTGGTTCTTGGTTAAACGTTTCCACTTCGTATGACCGCTCCGCAAACGTTTCCATTTTGTATGACCGCTCTGCACCATCTGAGCTTTGCATAACACTGGCCAGTGTGGCGCACAAAAGAAAGTGCAGTTGGGCTTATATGCACGCCACCTCTCTGCCATTTAAATCACTTATTATGGTTCCGCTGTTCTACACATGCTCTTATCGTGGCGTTTTGCAGACATTGCTTCTAAATATTTCACTTTTTAGGAACAGTACTGTAACTGTTTGAGGTAAGGAAGGAGATCTGGTCTGGGAACGAGTGAGACTGAAGTCACAAGCGAAAATCGTTCTGACATCTCTGCAAGTGGAATATGTGTACCAGTACTGTACTGTTACTGCTAAGATTGTAGTGTAGGCAGCTTCCAGATGTGGTAGTGTGGACCAAAACAAAAAAGTCTAGTAAACATGTGTTATACATCCCTTAAGAGCTAGGAGCACTTGTTTATCTTCGAATTTGCGAAACACATCTTCAGCTTCAAGCTCTTTGGTTTCCGTATTTTTGGAGGAGGTAATATGGACCATACCATGAAAAAATATTCCAGTAAATATGCTCTCTAAAAAGGAAACCTTAAGAGCTATGGGCCCTTGTTCCGTAGAAGAGATGTGTTTCACAGTATCGAAGATAATCAAGTGTTTATAACTCACAGCACAATTATGGCTACTAATACCTGGTTCAGGTTTTGTGAGGAACATTTCCATTCTATTACGCAACTACGTTCGGGACCACAAATGGAGTAATAAACGTTCAGTTATTAGTACACATTTCCCAAACACTCAGAGACTTACTGGGCAATAGTTTACTTACAAATTAACAATGAACTTGCTAGTCTGAATCTGCGTGGCTCGCTATTAGTCACTTTTATCCTACTAATATGTTCCCAATCCTGTTCCTAAATTACATTATAGCAGGCTTTCCTTTGATGATGTGATAACTGGCAGTAATCGAAACGTCTGATACATGGGAAACTTCACACCTCAATTGGCGTTCAGTGTGAGGTCAGGAAAACAACTGTACACTCGTAATAGTTCTTCAGTTGACTCCAGAGTTAAACTGATTGTCTAAATCAATCACGCACATCTAGAAAAAACCCGAAATGCTCCCATTTTATCTACAGATAGGTCATTGCTTTATAGGCACCAAGAGTGTAATGGATACAAAACTACTTGTTAATATACCAGCAACAAAATCTAATTTGTGTACAACTCTTACTCATTCTCAGAATGCACATAACTTTTAAATGATGGCGTTAAGATTTATAATGTTTACCAAATTATTGTCTTCTGACTGTGACCTATCTTTCCTAAAACTTTCTCAGTGAGGTCATGAAACAGCAAGCAGGTACAGCTGCTGGTAATTGTACTACACACTAATGCTTGTATGAGTAACTCGATAGTTAAGCTCGGAAATTTGCGCTGTAATGTTTGGCCAACTAAATAAAGTTACATGTGTTCGAGTGTAACTGACAGCCGCTCATTTTTGGCCCCTTTCCATAACTCCAACTACCTGTTCTGTCCTGCGGATTCAACCAGGTGTTTCACAGTGTATATTCTATTACTGTTACGTCAGACAAGTAAGTACTATCAGCCGTGAGAAGCTGGGTCGGGTCACTAGCTGGAATTCACTTCCATTGTCTTAGATATGCCGTTTCAAAATGTTTGTTGCTAACAGTACCTCGCTGCACTGATTGCGGTTCTCCTCGCATAAAGTGCTCGCCTGGAGTGAAGTAAATGCACAGTGTTTGCGCCAGAGCAGGGGCGAGCTGCAGCCCGCCAGGCGCGGTGCAAGCTATTGCGGAAATCGCGCGCCCTGCACGGCTGAGTGCCGCGCGCTAAGCCCGCGGGCTCAGCAAAATGCGCGCTGGCCGCTCTAATATAATAATAATATTATGCTCATTCGGCTTACCGCGGTGATAGCGGCCGCAGTCGTGTTTACCGCAGCTAAAGCCCCGGCGGCGAGGCAGCACGGCGCGCACTGCGCTGGCCGAGCCAATCCTCCGGCTCAGTAACAGGTGCCCCGCGCCACAGTCCTGCAAACACACTTGCTGACCGCCGGCTGTTTATAATGGGCGAATGTACTGTACATCTCGCTTCGCGTGGCAGAGAAAATGGCGCCGCACAACAGCGCTGCAAATCAGCATTCTGCGTTGCGTACATACCGGACTCGCGGCCTTGTTTGCAGCTCTTCAGAGGTTATCTAGTGTAGGAACAGGTAGTTCGCGCAATGCAGCCACGATAAACAACGACAGGTCGTCGCTGCACTGGCACTGACCGACTTTCAGTCCACGTGACCCAATCATTTACAGCGTTACAGCGACTTGACTTGGAGTTTCTTTTGATAACACGAAAGTATTGTGCTTATGACAGGTGCTTACAGGACCAGTCACTGTGCTGAAGCAAGGGGACCGCTACTCGCCATGCGACGGTGTCTCCTCATGATGTATCAGAATCTTCGTTCTTTAAGAATCACTGGCACGGTAAGCCATTTATCAATTTTCCAGGGAAGCAAATTACCAAAATCGTCTACGAGCAACGAGGCATTCTAGGATCCATTAGAAACACATTTTTGTGGCACTTGATGTTGGTCAAATGCGTGGTTGGAAACAACTGCCGCATTGTTTCTGAAGATCCCCGAAGCTGTTTTAGACATTTCAGTACAGATTATGTTTCTAGCTCAATATTTTACAAGTTTAACAGAATATGTTAACACTGACAAAGTTGACAATTTTACATTCTGCATTACTGACTGTGACACACCCACCCACCCACCCACCCACCCACACACACACACACACACACACACACACACACACACACACACACACATGGTTTGATAATTACATATTAATATGCGAATTATTTCATACATTCTCAATAAGATTCGTATCCAGTAAGAGCTGCTGATGTCATGGACACCTAGTACATCGCAACTCGTTTTCGACACACTATTTTCTGGTTTAGTCGTCGTTTTCGACAGCACCTATTTTCAGCACATTATACACGAATAATTCCTTCTGCTCCTCAGATGGATGTAAACATTTGATACTGTCTATGTATTTTTTTTTCGCTTGTGTTTTTCGTTGTGCTCGTGTTAAACATCCCAGATTAAATTACACTTCTTGGCTATTAGTAAACAGTTGGTAATTTTACTACCTGATTTGAATTTAGTATTTATCTGGTACGAGCACACTCTTCTAAATACTATAACGTCTAAAAGGTAATATTGAGAATGACATGACGAATCTGTTACTGATAAAGGGATAACACGAACTCATAAAATAAAGTTCCGAAAAGCATTAATTTTTCAAATTGTGTATTTTCAATTTCCATTCTTTCTCTTCTCTAATGTTGGATTCATTTCCGCATATGTTAGTCTCCTAAATTAACTACCGTAGAGAGATACACCACTCTTTAGCTCATTCTGAAAGCCTCATTTCGATTTCTCCCGGGAATACCTACTCCGGTACAGTCTGGAACCGCGACCGCTACGGTCACAGGTTCGAATCCTGCCTCGGGCATGGATGTGTGTGATGTCCTTAGGTTAGTTAGGTTAAGTAGTTCTAAGTTCTAGGGAACTAACGACTTTAGAAGTTAAGACCCATAGTGCTCAGAGCCATTTGAACCATCTGAACATACTCCGGATGCCTTAGCACATATCTCACCGATTCCCTCCTTTGGTACAGTTTCCCACAGACTTGCGAAGCATAATTTTTGCTGTTTAGATGGGTTTTAGTATGTTTCACTAAAAGATATTTCAAGTTTTTCATATCGTTTACATCTTAGCTTCGTGAAAAAGTCCTAAACATTGTCGGATTTTTCTCATCAATTTCAGTCATATTGGGCGAATAAAAAATTAAGAAATGAAAACAACAAGTAAAAATCCTAAGAGAATCATTTATAACCCAAAATATAAACAGACACCTACGAAATGGTATGTAACTGACTTCATTTTCTTACTCAAATTCTGAAAGAATCACCTTCAGTTAAGAGCATCGCTTTTTACTATAGAGCCAATGTTGGGTTGTACGTTTGAGCAACCGTTTGAGGCACGTTTCCCTAGTGTCCAAGTGCCCTTCTGGGTCACGACGAAGACGATAATCAGACTTAAATGCAATTGCTATTAAAATTGACAGTGGACTATCCAGTGCGACGCATTTCGATAGCAGGTGTTCACCGGCAGTAGAAAAAAGGGGTAGACGTAGCTCATTAGCGTCCTCGACAATTATGAGAGGAATTCAGCCAAGAAGGTTACAATGATGCTATGGGCCCGCATCTCGTGGTCGTGCGGTAGCGTTCTCGCTTCCCACGCCCGGGTTCCCGGGTTCGATTCCCGGCGGGGTCAGGGATTTTCTCTGCCTCGTGATGGCTGGGTGTTGTGTGCTGTCCTTAGGTTAGTTAGGTTTAAGTAGTTCTAGGTTCTAGGGGACTTATGACCACAGCAGTTGAGTCCCATAGTGCTCAGAGCCATTTGAACCATTTTGAATGATGCTATACGTCAACGCTGAGGCAGAATTTGGAGTTATCTAGAGTCCGTCAATGAACATGAACACGGTGCTCCACAGACTATAGGACCTTTACCTTTCAAGTTAATCAAGAACTTCCCAGTTCGGTTAAATGGTAAATAGCATTCAGTGTTAATAATTTTCCCCAGTCATCCACCATCAGCAGAATTTTTTCCTATCATCATTATTACTGAGTGAAACATTATGATTACGAATATTATTTGACTTAAAAAAAGCAAATGCACTTACCATTAATATTCAGATTTGGCTACTTCATGAAACTAGAAGTAGTGACAGTTAACTGAAGTGTGCATATCATTGCAGTGCGTTAACTGCACTCTATAATTACTTCAGAAAGAAGTTTAGCTCATAATAAGAATAACTGCAAAATACTGACAAACTATTGTGTATTTCTATATCCAAACAAAAGTTATTCTATTTTCTTTGTCCTTTTTATATATTGTGTAGTCTTGGCTCTTGTAATTTCGGTGTTGTTTGTGGTGATTGCCGCTAGCTGCAAAATCTTATTGTGTTCAACTGCTATACATTCTGGTACGAATATTGATTAATCGTTGGTATTAACGTCACAAAAACCTGACGATCCTCAACATCATTTTGAGTGATGTCAGTCAATCCAAAATGCTTTATGTGTTGCTAGTGTCTAATCAGCTTGGTTTTCACTGATTATAAAGTGTATAATACAATAATAGTTATCTTACATTTACATTGTTATCGTTGCATTTTCATTTGAAGTGACAAGTGTTCCTTTACCGTTACCGCCTCAAACTATCGACAGTAAATTTTTATTCTGTAATTAACAATTCAGATAATCTTAATTACCTAATTAATCAAAATTTTGGCGAACTACAGTAAATTGATTAACTTCAATACAAATTTTTTTCAGTCCTTGTTGTGCATTACAGTTTAACTGTCCTATAACAATACAAATTGAAACGTCCCCTTTTGAACAATTTTACACGACTGTGCTTAACCTGACACACAATATTTTTTTAGCGCAACGCGATCTGACTTTCAACACACAATATTTTGTTAGCGCAACGCAATCTGACTTTCAATAATCTCTACAAGAGAATGGCCCTGACTAACATTAAACTATACCTTTCGCAAATCACTCACCTCACAAAAATCTTCGCTGCTCAAGCTACTGCAATACAGCGAGCGCCACTACTGCCAGCTAAATAAAAGATTCAAGCTATGGAAGGCACTAACTACTGATAGGGATAGTTAGCAAATGAAAGATATTAATAGAGAACAAAGAATGTATTTACCTTTATATCATCATATATATATATATATATATATATATATATATATATATATATATATATATAGAGAGAGAGAGAGAGAGCAGTTCATGACAACTTCCAAAACTCCGCCATCTCTCTCCCCACATCCACCACTGCTGGCGGCTCACCTCCAACTGCGCAACGTTACGCGCTGTTCACAGCCAGCTGCCTAACACTACAATGGTTGAGTATTACAACAATGCAAAGCAGCCACAGACTGCACACGGCACAGCCGGTGATTTTCATACTGAGGTGGCGTTACCAATAAAAAAACCTAAACAGCCTACTTACATAGCCCCCATGCTCCCCACAAAAAATTTTACAAATTTTGTTGGGCACTGGCCAATACATATTTGTTAAAATTTTTCATAATCGTAATTACAATAACAAAGAAATCAAATGCACACACTTATTGATACAATGTTGGTCAAAAGCTAAAATTTTCTCACAGTCCATAAAGACAGTCCTGATCATTCATCACATTGCAGTGTTTTTCTCAAAGTCTGAGCAGTAAAAGAAAATGCACACGGAAGTAGTGGATTTCCATGCAGTCTTGAAGAAGTATCGTTGTCCTTCCAACGGAAAGACAGTGCTGACTCTTGACATGCAGGCAGGTAATGGGCCACAACAGAGCAAACCCACAGCGGAGTCAATCGAAGTTTTGAAGAGTATTGGTGGGTAGGTCATCACAGCGCAGACCCACTGTAGTCCAGGTAGAAATGACGGTACTGGTGGGCCACCAGAGGTGCAGACCCACTGTAGTCCTTGTAGAGATGGCCAGCAGCCATCTGTTGTGACTGTGCAGGTGCACAATCACCATTGAAGAGTCTTGCGGATAATTTAGCAAGTCCATAACCACCACTTGTGCACTCACAAAGTTTTTGGAATAGTCCTCAGAACCAGCAATGCTGTTATCCAGTCCCTTGCTGAATCATTAAAACATGTGCAAACACTATCACTCCCTACTTCTCACATATTGTGCATATGCTATGACCAACAGAAACGAGTGCAGTCAAAATATACTTAATTTGACGACCTGGTGTCAATTACAATATTATAACATGAGAATACAATTACAAAGGTACAAAATACATTAGTAAAGAACATAACAATACAGATAACATTTGTAGTAAAACAGGCTTTACAAAAGAATAGAAATAAACATATACATTAGTGTTACAAAAATAATGACATAAGTACATACATAAACGATCAGAATAGCTTTTGAAACATCAACTTTACACATGAGCATTAAAATAGAACAGAATTACTAATGTCTAACCTCTTTACAAAGTAAATAACATATTATCAATGCAAATTATATTTGAGGATAACAGTATTCCTCATCATAGTGAATGTAGCTTAGTATTAGAAAAATTCTACAACATAAGTCTTATCAGATATACATATAAATACAGGAAAAACATAAATACACAAGGGAACACAAACACATAGGGGGATAACACAATGGAAAGGACAGGGTTCGTTTTCAGTGTAACTTTTGGTACTGCAGTATTTTGCGAACAAAACCTTTTGTTTGTTCTTGGAGATCTCCCTTCGTTCGTCATTATTCCCAAAAAGTCCTATCGGTACCTCTTTTCTGTATTTTTTTCGTATAACTTCTAAATGCATTTCTTCCAATTCATCACAACGCAGTCTCTTATATAGTCTACCCCCTCTTAAGCTAACTTAAATCTACTGAGCTCAGACATTAAACTAAGGGACGAGGCAATGCAGCAACACATAAAACAATAAACGCAAACAGCAATGACAAAAATTGCAGATTTGCAAAGGAAGCAGCATTTTAGAAATTAGCAAAGCAATTGTAATATTACAACTAATCTAAGGTAATGTGCAACAAATAATAACAAGAAATCATTAGTAAAACTGGCTTAACAGAATAATACAAAGTCAAATTCAATAACACTATGCCTGGCAAACAGCAGCAACTTATACCTAAACATGACATAGCTCAAGCAGAAAAAATAGTAGACTAAAGATAACAATGCAGATAAGGGAAATGTATAATCACATCTTAATGTCTAAGTAATTAAAGTGGTGCACCACAACAACGTATTGTAAAAAAAATATTACCATATACTTGAAAAGAAAATCATGTGTGCAGTTACTGTTACTAGTCCCTTCTTATTGTTCTTTCCTTTCCAAGTGCTCCTTTTTTTTTTTTTTTTTAATGTGGATTACAAAATTATTATTTAATAGATCTGTAGACAGAAAATATTTAAATTAGTACATCTATAAAATTTTATTTTAACCAGTGCTGCAGTGCAGCTAGAAACTAGATATTAAACAAAATGGGCAAAGCAAGGCGTGAAACGTCATTCACTAGCCATATGGCATTTCTCTCAATTAACACGACAATAGCCGTGAAATGTTTCTCATCGTTTTCAAGTTCGACCGTGTCGTTTTTGCGATGCTTTCTACAAAGGAACGTCAATAGCAATTATAATGGCCTCCCCTAATGGCTTTTTCTTCTACCTGTGCCGCTGGAAGGCTAATGGCCCCTTTTTTTTTTGTTCGGGCGGCTGTCGCCCAGGTGGGTGCCTGCGACGCATTACGTGCAGGTGGTCACTTAACTTTCGTACGGAAATATTTACGACAGCAGTTTCCACTACAATGGCAGTCTTAAATATTTCACAGGTCAAGAATTAGCGTTGCAAATCTGTAAAAACAAAATCCTATGAATATAACAGTGTCCAAAAAATTTTCGTCGGCATTGTGATACATTCACGCATTTACACACATTTCATAATTCTAAAAGTACGATTCTCGGTTTCCAACATACGTCTTCACAAGGCAGAGTTCCTAACCGTTACTCATTACTCCTTACCTTATTATACATATATATATTCGTCGACGCTTCTTTAATATTTCATTACATGAAATACGTAGCATAATCAAATTCCTCATATAGCATCAGCTTCTTGACCATAAACATACCTCACCAGCACAAAACACATCGTCGTCGTCAAAATAACATCATAACACCTCAGTCAAATCTCAAAAACGTCGTAGCTTTCTGCAATAATTTCAAAACCTAAAAAAATTCTCTGCTCATGTCAGTAGTGTCATTTACCTCAAACGTACTTTAAAAATCATGCTCCCTTACCAAATACATCATTCAAAGCTCTCATAGTATCACAATGGTTCTGAAAAAAATATGAAGAGTTCACAAGGTACATACAAAATACAATTTCGTAAGAGTGAAGTTATCCAACTGTGTAATTACGTAAACATCTGTCACTGATGTAGTAAAAAAAATGTTTATCTCTCAGTTACATGATCAGATAGCTGTGTAATTTATGTGTTGGAGAAATATGGTACCGATGTGTAAAGTTGTATAAGCAAATACCATATTAGCTAGGGTTCCTTGTGGTTGCCACACACATGGTACACAAAGTAAGCATGTACCCCCCTGAGGATAAATGTAATTATACCCTCAGGTGTTACACATTATTGCAATGGAATGAAATGTATCACGGAAAAACTTCGTATCATTGTACTTCAAATATCTTTAAAAATAAATGTTTTAAGTACCAAATTAATCACTCAAATGCGTGTCCTGTAACGCTAAATGTGCGTCTTGCTGTAAGATAATTCTGTGGAAGTGTCGTAATTATCGTCCTCCGAAAGCTAAGTTCTGCAGAAGTCAATGTACTTACCTCATGATAAACAAAAGTGAAATGCTTTGCGCATAGATATAATAGTTATTACGCTTATTGTTGTGATGAAGAAAGTACTGTGCTGTAACGTATTGTTGTGCTACGGAAAAGGCTGCCTCATTGTTGCTATACCACAAAAGTTAATACTAAAACATGTTTTACTTTCCAGAAGAATTCAGAAAAACTGTGCAGATATAAAACAGATACACCGCAAAAGCAACAAGGTGAATTGTGTCACACATTAGTAGTGTCGTGATATAGTCGTGTAGCTGTCAAATAAACTAACCACTGTGTCACCTGGTATCTCTCAGAAAGCACCTTGAATCCATAATGTATTTGCAAGTAAACCAAAATGCTGCATTAAAAAAAAGCAGATTATCTTTCAATAAACGGTTTTACATGTGAAATGTGGTGTAAACCTTTACTCTTCCTAGCACGCAGAGTTTGAACAATGCAATTATCATGCGGTATACATCGTTAAAGAATACTGGAATTTTTCTCAAGGTTAGCGTCTATGTTATTTTTCTCAGAGCCAGCCGGCGCAGGTGTCTGCCTGCGGTGCAGGTCATTGTCTGTCTCTCCACTGGCGCGCGTCGCTAATGGGATTCGGAGACCGAACCTCCACAAATTCACCTTGCCGAGAGGGCCCAGCTCTGTTAGAATCCCGCCAGTTCTGATGCAATTCAGGTCTGTCGTTATGTCGGTAGTTTACATAGTTTCTTGTTTGTCGGTCATGTGGTGGAGAATCTCTCCCGGAATCGCAACTGCGCGCTGGACTGTTGCGTCTGAAAGTATTCTGTCTCCCTTGATAATAATAGTTCTGGTTACCATATTGTCTGTTTCTATGATTGTCCCTGTCATATTCATTACTACGGAAATGCGATCTTTCCCTGTAATTATTATTACTCTGCCAGTGGTTGTCATATGGGTGGTGTCTATTTTGGTCACGATTTGTGTTGTGAGAATAGCCTTGTCGTGTCCATTTATTATTTCTGTCGTCACGGAATTGTGACGTATGTGACCTGTAGTGATTGTTTTCCTGTTTTCGCATCCGGCAATTGTCAGTGTCAATTTCTAATTCTTGTAAGAGTCCCTGAAATGCTTCAATGTCGTCTTTGCAACGTCCTGCCAAAATAATGTGTCGTAAATGTTCAGGCAGTTTGATTAAGCAAATGCGGATGAGTTCTGAGGGGCTGTATGGGTTTGACAGGTACTGATTCTTGTGCAACATGTCTTCAAAATACTTCACAAGACTGGAGAATTCAGATTGTTCGAAATGTTTCATCATTATGATGCCATGTTTTACTCGGTCTTGTGTGGCTTGAGACCAATATGCTGAGAGGAAGGCATGGTAAAATTCTCCTTCACTATGACAATCGTGAATGACCGAACGCATTCTTACAGCTGGTTCATTCTCTAAATAGCCACACATAAATTCTAATCTGTGTTCTAACGACCAGTTAGGGGGAAAACAATGAGAGAATTGATGGAGCCACGCTTGTGGATGAATGTCGTTGGCAGAATTTTTAAACGTTTTGAATTTACGTGTAGTAATGAACAGCTTATAGTCAAAGTCATCATGTCGGCGAGTCGCATATCGGTCATTATTACGTCGTTTCGGCGGTTCCATCTCAAAATTCGGTGTGCCTTGCCAATTTCTGTCATAATTTCCGAAGTGTCCTGTGTTATTATTTTGTGGCTGTTCCATATTGCTAAGTCCCTCTTCCCGTATTGGGGCGCGAGTGTCCTCCGAAATACGTAATTCTTGTACTACCTGTGTCAGCTGATCTTGTACTTCGCGGATTTCTCTTTGGTGTTGCGTATTAATTTGATTCTGATTTTGTTTGAATTTCCTAATTTGTTCGCACTCTTCTGTGTCATTAAAGACTACCGGTTTTGTGTCGTTCAGATTATCATCTACCTTCGTAGATAAGTTAGTGAACTGATCCGAAAGTTCGGCTACTTTCTCCGATAGTGAACACATTTCCTCAGTGTGTTTTTCTGAACCAAGTTTCAGAGTGTCCATTTGTGTTGAAATCGAATCTACTGTGTCCTTTAAGTTTTCTTGAGTTTTTGCAAGTTGCGTAACCGAATCGGTAGATGCAACTGAGTCAATTTTAGCCGACAAGGTCTCATGATTTTCATGAACAATGGTTTGCAGTTCTTTTATGGCTGCTTCGTGATTCTGTAATGCATTTTCATGCCGCGAAAAAATAGGTTGAAAATGCTCACAAATTTGTGTTTTTACATCATTACAGACTTTTTGACATTTCGATTCAATATTATGTAACTCGGTAGTTAAATCTTCACGTGTTTGTTCAAGCTTATTTTCCACTGAGTCTAACTTTTGAAGCTTTTGTTCCATTGCGTCTAACTGTTGCTGTGTTTGACTCTGATTTTGTTCAAGCGTTGTGTCTAACTTTTGAAGATTTTGTTCCATTGTGTCTAATTTTTCAAGCTTTTGTCCCATTTGTTGCATTAATTGTAATAACAATGCACTGGTGTCTGAAACACGTTCCTCAGTGCTTTTCGGCAGTGAAGTTGCACCGGCAACATTCACATTTTGACAAGCAGAAAATGTGTCTTGACTTATTTGAGAAAACGGTGAGGACCCAAAACCTGAATCTACAGTATTTGTGAGATCGTCTCGTGTCATTTCGGATTCCTGAGCCGAGCTATTGCCGACCGATCGATCGATAATGCTTCCCTGTTCTCTAATTGTTTCGCTGTCTACACCATTGTTTGCCGCCCGCTCCATTTCCGTATGCACAATTACCAAATTATTACTTTGAACATCAGTTAATTCATTACTCGGTGGCGCTAACACACTGCTTTCGTCTTCGCTGTCATTTCTCAATTTACTTTGGAGCCTAGTATTACGTTTTTCACACGCCATTATTGTCACAGTATTTCACACGACAACACAGAAAAGCACAATTTGAAGATCAAAAATAAGAGAACACATTAACATAACACTGAAAATAATATCTAGTTAATTGCAGCTGCGAAATACTTGGTGCAAATCTACATGCATGCCACACCTGTTTTACTGTACAACAATGAAAAACTACAACTACAATGGAAATTCTCTCTACAATTACGCGCTAGCAATAAACAAAATCTACACTAATTACACAAACTACAAGAAAAAATCAGAAGATTCCAGTGAGGTATCCTCGGCTAAGGGTCGACATATGAAACTTCCCCTTTGAACAATATACACGACTGTGCTTAACCTGACACACAATATTTTTTTAGCGCAACGCGATCTGACTTTCAACACACAATATTTTGTTAGCGCAACGCAATCTGACTTTCAATAATCTCTACAAGAGAATGGCCCTGACTAACATTAAAGTATACCTTTCGCAAATCACTCACCTCACAAAAATCTTCGCTGCTCAAGCTACTGCAATACAGCGAGCGCCACTACTGCCAGCTAAATAAAAGATTCAAGCTATGGAAGGCACTAACTACTGATAGGGATAGTTAGCAAATGAAAGATATTAATAGAGAACAAAGAATGTATTTACCTTTATATCATCATATATATATATATATATATATATATAGAGAGAGAGCAGTTCATGACAACTTCCAAAACTCCGCCATCTCTCTCCCCACATCCACCACTGCTGGCGGCTCACCTCCAACTGCGCAACGTTACGCGCTGTTCACAGCCAGCTGCCTAACACTACAATGGTTGAGTATTACAACAATGCAAAGCAGCCACAGACTGCACACGGCACAGCCGGTGATTTTCATACTGAGGTGGCGTTACCAATAAAAAAACCTAAACAGCCTACTTACAAAATGTCCTATGATAATCTTACTGTCAACATTTAGGTTAAAGTTTACTCTTCAGGATCAATGTCTTTTCTGTGAAATACGTAACTTTAGGTTACATAGATCATTAATATATTGGAGCGTAAGGATTGGTTATAAGGTCATAGCTGGTAGAGTGTGAGGAAACTCCGACAGCACAATAATGCGCCACGGACATCCTGCGCCCGCGTGTTTCGTGGTGCTCTTTCTCAACAGAGAAATGCTCTCCCTCATGTACCACATGCCTCTATGAGTTGTCCACCTGATGTCGAGCTACGCCCGTGGCCAACAAGATCCCCAGGTCGGACCTGGAAAGTACGTGTGAGGGACGATCTTGGACGTCAACTCCATGCCAGCGTCAGCATACAGTATATCAAGGACCAGTTACAACACTTGTGGCCCAGATTGCCTCAGGAGAGGATGCAATGGCTTCGTGACACGTTTCCCAACTGAATCAGTGCATGCATCCTACCAGAGGGGGGTCAACTCCAGACTCACAAGGTTCTTTGTCAATTTGACTCGATTTTGTAATCAATGATATAATATAACATATCCTCTTAAACCATGAAGTTTCGTTTAGTTTCATCTTTTTCTCCTGAGTACTTATATTTTTTTGTGAGGCAGTCTAATTAGATACAGACTACCTGAATGAGTCATCATTGTCACCAGAATCACCAGCACTTTACGTCCACAGCTGGTTAAAGACCCATTCTCACCTCTTCTAAGACTTACTGCCTTAAACTATACGTATCCATGTAGCTTATCCACGTTTTTCGAAGGGAACTACGCATCGTGCATCACCACCATACCTCGATATTTTCATATCTCTTGAAATCTACAAAATATCTTCCTTAGCTTAATTAGCATCCTCGCACTCCTTGCCATTTCACTCAAGTTTGTTTCATGTTCCACCTCTCTTTTGTCCTATCTCTCTTAGTAACACCTGCGATGCATCCCTTCAGTGCTTGCTGTAAAAAGAAGCATGTTGTAATAGTTATGTAAATAGCAGTTCGCAACCACCACGCGAGATATTTAAAGAAACTCATAGTTTTGAAGTGGACCACTGTTTGGTCCCAACTCGGATTGAGAAAGAAGAGGCGGGGAACCAGCTGGAAAACCATTAATGCCGAGCCTTGGGTGGCGATAACTAACCCATGGCATCTGTTCTCCACGTCAGGAGTGACTACCGAAGGCATCTGTTTCCAGTGTAAAAGCATGTAGAACAGAACAGAGAGTTTGTAAATGACGAATGCGGATAATCCTGTTCGGGAGCATCGTACAAATTATTTCATGGTGTTAGCGTCATATTAGAACCAAAGGTAAAGTAAGGGATACCTGTAAGATGTACAGATAAAAAAGTTAGTAGCAATGGTAGCCTAAGAAAAGCAGAAAAATCTAGTACTACTACATGCCTCCAAGTGGACAATTTGATGGGCAAGTAAAAAAAATGAAACTATGACAAAACTGTGGGTATGATAGAGAAATAAAGGAAAGTTTCATATTTAATAGTAATCGTTGACTGACATGAGGGAATGGGTGAAGGCCACGACAGAATAACTGTGGCAAAAGATGAGTTAGCAAAAAGCAAAGAACATAAGAACTCTTCATAGATATCTGGAAAATAAACTACTTAAATATTGTAAGTAAATTTGTATGAAGAATACAAACATGAGCGAGTCCAACTGACTCAAAAAGGTATCAGATTGGCAGTATTTGACAAAAGAGAGATTTAGAAGTTATCTGAAGAAAGCTGACATAGTCAGGAGCGAATATTACTTAAGGTCATGTAATTTTAATAGGAGAGATATTTATGCTGTTTGAAAAGCTAGAAAACAGAGAAATGAAGAGAAAATGTGATGTGTAAGAACTTAAAAAGGAAGACGTGAAGAAAATGTTTCAAGAAAATGTCAAGGCAATGAATTCGAATGTGTAGCTTTCGAAATAACATAGAAAACTTCCGGATTATCTTGAAAACTGTTTACAGGAAGCGCTAGATGAAAAATTGGTTTTAAAGTGAAGAATAGCCTCAAGAAGAAACGGGAACGGCAAAAAATGTTGGAGAGGGCGTACGAAGGCAGTATATAAATTTCACCACAGATGACGGCATGAAAAGATATGGGGCTTTAAGTGATGAAATCGTAAAGGAAACCGATGAGGCTTGAGCCACATATCTACAAAAGAATATGAAGAAGTTAAGGAACTAGATAGGAACAGGGATACAAATTAATGTAGCAGAATGTAACTGGATATCAGAAAAAGAAAGAGGAACACTATGCAGATGGTGAAAGATGAGGGTAGTATTGAAATTAAGAAAAGCAAGTAATAGTGAATCCATGAATGGAATATATACGTAGGAGAGTTATCTGAGGCAAGAAGACAATCAAATTCTTTATATATGGTCGATGAAAAAGAATTTCTTGATGAGGAGAAATTTTTCCTATCATTGTAAAAGAATTTTTTGAATGATTTCGTGATGCGTTCAGCTGTCATTCGGTTTATTTTGTGTATAATTGTACAAGTTCGGTCATTTTCATCCAAACGGAAGCATTGTACATTCCTTACATTAGTAACTTGCGATTTTTACATAGGAACAAGTCATGACTCTAGGCATACTAGGTGCGTTATAATATACTTTACGGACGATTTTTTAGTGAACTATTATGTCACGTACGTTCTTGCTCCTATGACTGCATATAATCGTCATAAAGTAAATTAGAAAAAGTTTTTCGCTGTTTTAGGAGTACATTCCTATCGAGCAGTTGTTGCAAAACTCTCATACATAAGGTCGACGTTTTTAGATGTTTTTAACGTACTTACACTAGGTTCAAATGGCTCTAAGCACCATGGGACTTACCATCTGAGGTCATCAGACCCGTAGACTTAGAACTACTTCAACCTAACTAGCCTAAGGACATCACACACATCCATGTCCGAAGTAGGATTCGAACCTGCGACCGTAGCAGCAGCGCGGTTCCGGAGTGAAGAGCCTAGAACCGCTTGGTCATAGCGGCCGGCTTACACTAGGAAGATTATAATAATCTTATTTAGCTTTCTTAAAACTTTGTATAATTTATTTTATGAGAAGTACACGCAACCGTAATAACAAGAACGTACATGGCATAATATACCATTAAAGAACCATCCATAAAGTAAGTTACAATGCACCTAGTACTTCTAGCGATATGACTTGTTTCTATGCAAAAATCACAGGTGACACTAACGTATCCAATGTATTATGCTTCCGGTTAGGTATCTGAAAATGACCTAAGGCCCAAATTGTACATTTGTACATGAAATAAGGAAAATAGGAGCTGGAGGCATCACAAAATCATTCAAAAAATTCATCGCAACTGCAAACCCTATCACAACAAAAATTAGTGAAGAAGTTGACATGGCACCTAAACGAATGATATATGGTAAAACATGGGTTTACGACTGAGTTAATCGAAGGCTGAAGCGATGGAAAGGCGGTTTCCTTCATTTACACAATAACAACTGTGAGATAGGTGAGTGTCCAGATGATTTCATAGAAACAGTGATGGTGCCAATATTGAAAAAATTAATACCGCAAATTGTAAAAAATGTACGTCAATAATTTTAATCTCATTCGGGAAAAATTCTCCTATGAATAACGAATAGATGGCTGCAAGCTGAAGTTGACAGAAAACTGAATGAAGAATTGCTCGACCTCAGAATGTACAAAGGTACAAGAGATCCAATTAAACTGTTCTGGATAACTGGGAAAATAAACCTAGCAAAAACGTAAGAAATTTCGTGAAGTTTTTATTATTTTGAAATAGCCTTTGATACTGATCGGCAGATTAAACTCTCAGATGTCCAGAAGAAGATCACTCTAAACTTGAAACAAACGAGAACAATGAGCAGTTTACATATCACAAAAAGCCTAAAATTATTAATAGCAAATGAAATAGCAGAACGAATTAAAATTAGGGAACTGTTTTTATGGACTGTTTAATGTCTGTTTAATGTTTTAATTCGAAACTGCTTCTAACAAAAAAGTGGTGTCACACTAGAAGACATAGAATGAAATGTATAATATTTGCTGATGGCTTGGTATTACTAAGCACAATTGGAAAGGCAGTTGACACTATGATAAGAAAACTGAACACCAGCTTCGGGAAATATTGAATTAAAATGAATGTGAAAAAGAGTAACAAGGCTATCAAGAAAAAAAGTGAAACTTTATGAAGAGTTGGTGAAACTAACTGATAACTTCTGGTATCTGGGACATAAAACAACCAGTAAAATGACACTTAATCAACAAATAAAGTAAAAGTAGCTATTACAAAGAAATGTTTTACAGAAAGAGGAGTATTTTCTGTGGTCCATTAATTACACAATTCAGAAAAAGTTAATGAAGTGTTTTGTATGGAGTGTTGCTTTTGTAGCTCCAAAAAAGCACAATCGCAATGAGTGGCAAATGCTTAGAGGCGTCTAAGATACGGATCCTCAGAAGAATGGAAAATGTGAAATTTTGCTTTTAAATACAGGCTGACCAACACAAGAAATAATGGAAAAAATTAAGAAGAGAAAAACAAATTTACTGCATAATGAAGGTTGCGCTAGAAGGCATTGCGACTGGGAATAGGAGCAGGAGAAGAAGAAGAAGAAACCAGTTAATTAACAAGATAAATGCATTTTATACAACTGCGAAAAGGTGTAGGAAAACTAGAGGACTGGAGAGTGCTGATCTTGTGCGCCAAGTAGAAAACATCATCATCACCATCAGAATTTTCACATTTCTTTCGTAAAAGATGTACTCGTCAATGGCCTTTGTCATCATCAACGCTACACCTATCCGAAACATAAACTCAAGAAAAAATAAGAGTTCAGAGCTAGGTTATACCACAAATTATGCCAAAAACTATATGTAGATAGTATTGTCGTGTTTAATATTAACACAAAAAGGAGTCTGATAGATGGTAACACAAGTACTCAAGAACCCACCACTGTACATCAAATGTCTTGAGCATAACAAAGCGAAAGTTATGCGTGACACCTTTGTGACGTTAGTGGGCACTTCCAGTAATGAGTCCACGTTTTTCTTTTTTTTGGAATCATCAGTCTTTCGACTGGCTTGATGGTGTCGTCAATATTTCTAATCTTCTTCTCTCTACGTAACTGCTGCCCCCTCTGTAACCTCTTCTACATTTTCTAATCATTCTTTGGCACTACCATTTTCATTTGCTACAGCTCCTCCCAGACCAAGTTATCTATAATCGGATGTCGTGACAAATGTTCCACTAGCCTATTACTCCTTCTGTTAAGTGTCTTCCAAAAAGCTACGTCCTCACCTTTCTTTTACGTCTTGTATCTGTCTACTTACATTTTATCACTTCCTCGATAGCATCACATTTCAAATGGTTTAGAGGTTTTCTTCTTTGGATTTCCGATGGTCCACTTCCTGTGCAGTGGTGTATTCCAGACGCCGAATTTCAGGAGATTCTTTGTCATTCAGTGTTTCATAACGTCCGATGTGTTTTGTGGAAGAAAGCTTTTTTCACCTGTGCTTCTGGTATCTTGCTTGTTACCGACACCCTGCATGATCTTGTTCCCTAGATAGGAAAATTCTTCCGTTGCTTCAACTACTGTGCCGTTCCCAGTTTTGAGGCCAAACAAGTATTTATTGATCTGTTTATACTGTAAAGCGTGAGCAAAATGAAACTGATGCAGGACATATTTCAGAAAATATTTATTTTACCTGCCCTGTATTACGTGATGAATAAGTAATCAGGTGACTTAAATCTGTCTCTCTTTAAATACCCTTCTGATGCGTTTAATACCATTCTTACGTGTTTATGTGTCACTTTTTAACAATATCAGAAATCTATTTCGTTTTTGGGAAAAACTGTTACAAAGACGCAATTAACATAAAGTCTCGTATATCTTCTGTTACGGGATGAGTACGCGAAACATTCGAATGATGGTGTTTTTGGGAAAAAACGTTGCAAAGATGTAATTAATATAAAGTCTCGTATATCTTCTGTTACAGGATAAGTAGAAGAAACATTCGAATGTGTGCGTTTCTATAAAGCCCATCAGTTGGTCACTGCTTCCTTTATAATACGAGGGTCAGAACTTTTATAAGAAGAGACGAACATTGCGCCGTATATTGTATCTGTTGTCATACTGTGGTTGTGTCTATTCAAAGCTACAAACGTTTTCTATTTGGAACTATCTGATGATATCATGTTGTCAGCGGCAGGGATTTTGCTTACAGTGCTACGATTTTTCGCCCGGATATATAAAATTTAATGATACGGTTGTTAAAAGGGTTGAATTTCCCTAACAAAGGAAAGCGATTTCTTCGTCACCGTTGGAGCATGGATAATATTCATCAGATAGATCTTGCGTATTTAAGTCAACTGAAATATCGACTGCTGTTGAAGCAGCTTCCGATAGTGATGTTTTAGGTAATATTCACGTGTATGAGGTAATACACCCAAAACATTATCGTCAATTGCACTAGCAGTTGTGAGGAACGTAGGTAAGACGGGTGGAATTACATCAAGACCTCTCTGATTGTGAAATATAACAAAAATCTTTCTAGTAGTCACGATACATTTGATACCACAGCATAATCACAACTATTCATTATTTATTTTGTCATATAACTATCTGATTACACACAACAGCAACGCTACATGACATAAACACCCACGGGTTTGAAACGATTTTAGTGTAAAATACCTGCTCATTACGTATTTGGAAATTTGTTTATAATTAAAATTTTCGAATCCAGTCTTCTGAGTGTGCCATTTTGAATTTATCAGTCCTATAGGAGTGTTAATGTATTTCTCTAATGAGCATTGAGTTGTTGGAGACACGTCAGTCTACCATCCATTAACATGTACGTTTCCACACATCTGTGGTCTTCTCTTCCCTGAAACAATAGCTTCCCCTTATCGAGCTGTAGATCTACGTCGTTGCAAGTGCCAAAGTTTCTTTCTGTAAATGAGAGACCACACTTATCTATAATGAACTTTCACACCATAGCAGCAACAAATTCACATACCAGTTTTTAGTACACATGTGCGGAATGTATTTCGCAAAGATAACATTAACAGTACCTGCAATTTGCAGCCCTTAACCAAACATTTTGCAGATTTCCTTTGGCTGTGAGGCATCTATCTTGTGGACGAGGTAAGTTGTTCATCTTTTCTCAGTGCTTATGTTCGAAGCGTTGTAGTGGCTAAATCTACTTCACGTAAGAAGTAAGCCCCAACTGATGGCAAACTATTCGAAAGTCGTAGCTGCAGCGAAGTTAATTTCAATTATTTTGAGTGTCGATGTATAGATTAGGCAGTTCTTGTAAGCCTACATAACATTGTCACTCACGTACTACCCTGATGGACAGAACGCTGCATAACTATCACGCCCTATGCATGGAAAATGGACAGAGCGTTGTGTAGCGGTCACGCCCTATGCACTAAATAAATAGATGTTACGAAGAATTGCTTTCCTCACAGTTGGACCTGAAAAGAGTATATATTTCGTTAGTCCTATGTAGCAAAGAAGACTGAATGCAAGTCCAATGAGGTGACATATTGCTATGATATGATGAGCAGCCAAAGAAATTAGTGCGTACGGTTTAGTGAAAGTATCCTTTGTGACTGTTACAACGTGAAGCTCATAGGAAAAATTTGGTTGGATGTTATATTTTAATGCATGATTGACTTCAACACCTACTCAAGTTTAGATCCCTCAGAGTAAAAAAAAAACTGGCAACCGAGTAAACCGTTATATGTGTGACCTCAGTAGGCAAATTTTAAATGGTGTAATTTGTATCTATTTGAAGGTAATTGTTGATAAACTGAAGTTTAGAAGAGTGACAAACTTTCTTTGAAAACAGATACGGTAATACGGTTTTGTAAAAGAGGAATTTGAATGATGCCTCATTTCTGTAGGGATAATCTTTTAGTGACGATTATAGCTACTTTTAGTGGAAAGAATGATTGTGGTTTCTTGGATGTTGGAGTATTTAAATTGAATATTAATGGGGATGAGAACATCTGTAGGATGAAATGTCCAAAATATGATACTAAATCGCAAAATTAGTCCGTGTTATTGAAATAAAAAGCGCAGCTGTCAGGAAAAAACAGTAAATGCTAGAGAGTACAAGCTGCTTTAAAATGAGACTACATTTGATCACTTGAAGTTACAAATATAGACTAGAAAAATAAAGATTGTGTACCGCTTTGTGGACTTAAATTCTTAAATATGATACAGCTGGTCCAAAAATACGATACACGTGCGATATTGTTATCTGCACTAAAAGAAGAAGGTTGAGGCCTTAAAAATGCGATAGAGAACACACAAAACGATAACTGTGTTTAACTGGGATTATCCAGTAGTGAATATTTCTAGGATATTTATGGCATGAAACGTGTGTCAGAGTAAACTACAGTAATTCCTTTACTTATTTTTCCTTTTTTTTATACTATAAAGTCTACCAGCAACGACTAAAACTAATTATGATTGGTATAAGAAAGAGATACATAAAAGAATAGCTGATTTTTTTTTCATGAACGTCAACAACATCTTGAAACACAAAGCAGAAAAGTAGACTCTTCGTTTGATATTTCCAATGACTGAGGCAGCATGAGGAATCAGCAATTTCCCCATCATGTCGCTCATATTGGTACCACAAACGCCTTTTTCATTTAATGTAAAAACTATTTGGTCCTTGTACACAGACTATAGAGCCGTAAATTCTAGGTCATTTTCCAGTTCTTTTGAGTGGTTCAAACATATGTACGAATACCCTTTCCTCCCTAGAAATTTACCCAAGACGTAATCTCCTTCATGTACATGTAGTTGATCAGTCACTACAATAGGACTCCGCGTGGCTTGCCAAAAGGGATCGACATCTTCCCTGCTGTCGCCACTTTTCAAAGAGACGACGAAATCAGAATCTGTCTCCTCAGTTTCATTTCCTTTTTGTGTACGTGCCACAGCTTTCGTCAGTAGTATAACTTCCTGGCTCTCCTAGTTCTGGCCTACTCGTTTTTCGTTTGGAGACTTCTTTTTCAGCAGTGGGTTCACTACTGGAGGATTGGTCCCTGTCAGTTGTGTTGCTGGCGCATGGGAGGATTGGCAATCCACGGTACACCGCTGTGTGTCTGGTGGCTGCGCTACAGGCGACAGTGTATCCCTTTTAGGAATGATTTGTACCATATTTTGGAGTGAAGCATATCATATTTAAGTATTACATTTACTGCTTATCATTTATCTCCAGCAATCAATGGGACAATGAATAATTCAGCAGATAAGGTGCAATGTTCTGTGCATGGAAAACAAATTTATTGGGTACATGGTCAGTATTTGCGTAAATGTGTCAATATGCACATTGTTTTTACCTCCAAAGAGAATTTTCCCATGGAGAAACAAATTCTGAGCAAATATTCCTGAACGTGAAGGCAGAACTAACAGTAGGAACATTTGTGTCAGGTATGGTTTCATTGCGAATAAACACGGTGCATCATTTTATGGAAAGTTTTATCTGAATCAGTTTCAGGACAACTTACCGTCCAAAAACTGATATTGTCGTAAAGTGGAATGCGAAATAAAGTTTTTTTGAATGGAAGAAAAGTAATTTGGAGCAGATGTCGGGTAACAAGAATGACATGTATTGAGAGCCACAGGATTAGTTGATTAAAATTTCTGAACGGTGTAAGGTGATGCTACTATCGATAGTCCTGTAACGTAGTCAGTCGTACTCCGTCCACATAGACTGTTCTCTGGGACATTAAGAGACTAGCACACCTTCTCTGGCACAAGACTTATTCTTGCTGTTTCGTTGAGCAACGCCCAAGAGATAACGTTCGTGCGCCTTTGTGGGAAGCTGGAACTGTCGTTGCAGAAGTTTCGCTTGGAACGTTAGTATGCAGACAAGCCGCAAAAAAATGTTCATGAACAGTTTGCAGACCTTGATATAACATGAGTTTAGAAGTTTTCCGTTCAACAGCATGCCGAAAGTAAGTTATTAATCGGTTTATACGCGGCGGTGTGAGCAGTTACACACTAAATCGATGGATAGATCATTATCGTCATTCTTAGTACCATTCGTTCCTACATTATTACTGTATCAAGTATTTACGCAACTGTGCGCTTTTGTAGCATGATAGTTTAATTTGGAAGAACAGTGCAGAAATGGTAAACTTCAATGTGGTTCAAATGGTTCAAATGGCTCTGAGCACTATGGGACTCAACTGCTGTGGTCATAAGTCCCCAAGAACTTAGAACTACTTAAACCTAACTAACCTAAGGACATCACACACATCCATGCCCGAGGCAGGATTCGAACCTGCGACCGTAGCGGTCGCACGGTTCCGGACTGCGCGCCTAGAACCGCGAGACCACCGCGGCCGGCAAACTTCAATGTGAAGGCGGAACTAAATTTAACTGGCAATATGAACCTGTCTGGATCAAACGAAGTAAATGGTATGAACTGTTATCCTCTTAAAACAACGTTTTTCACTCAAACTTGAAGAACTTTAATATTCGTAAAGAAAAGAGACATGTTTTCGTTTTCGGCAACACGCTTAGACTCCGTGTGAAGATTTTTCTCTCTGTTTACCATTTCTTGCCAGTATCCGACTGCCACACAGAAAACTGTTTCAACGAAGAAACATCAAACTATAGTAAGAGAGAGGTTGATGCTTTCAGGTTATGCTTATTTCGTGGGTAGAGAGAGAGTGATCATAGTTAACGACAGAAGATGCAGCTCTCTGATGAATAAATACAGACATAGTGTGGAAAGCCAAAAGTAAGAAAATATAACTGCATCATTGGGGAGAGGCCCACGATTCTCGTTAACTGCAATCTAACTGATAAGGGGTACAAATCGTCGTTCACTGAAACAGATGCTACTTCATATTAGGACAAGCATGGCAAAGTATTTAAGAAGCAGTTAAGGTGATTTCTGTATCATTCTCTGCGTACAACGACTAAGCCGTGAGTTCGTAATTACTGTTTGAAAGGATAAACAGGATAGTGGTTAGCTTAGGCGACCACTTGAGTCGAGACAAAGATATATTTGTTTGGTGATTCGTAATGGTAGTAGTACTCTCGTAATCTCTTCTGTTATTTTTCATTTATTACTGACAAATTTGTGCAGGACTGCAGAGCTTTCAGTAATGATAACGTGATCGCTATTCTGTTTCATCACCTGATTAGCTAATGAGATCTGCAACGTCCAAGCAACAGACTTTTTCAATAATTATGCGTTCTTCTTGTCTGAGTACAGTATTTCCCTAGAAGAAGTGCATAACAATAATACGTTTCAAGAGATATTTATTCGACTGTGACCGATCCCAGTAAAGCATTTTTTTACAAGGAAATTGTGATAAACGAGAGACTTGATCGTAAACAATGTGCAAAGAAAAACTTTCAAATAACTGACGATATCTGTCAAGGTAAGCGATATCTTATACGATTTTTTATGGCTATATGAATTTGGATCAGCATAGTTGCATCAGAAATAAAGCTTCCTATTAAGCGAGATTTTGATTATTCTAAAAGAAAGAAATTTCAAGATGTATTATCGATCAAGTCTGCGATATCAGATGTGCCAAGATAGTTACAATTCGCATAGAGTAGCTTCTATATGAAGGTAAAATTCTCGCCTCAATAAACGCCTTGATTAACGTCTCTACTGAGTCTGGTGGCCCTCAATACTACATCAGAATGATTTAAAATTTTAGCAGGGAGGTAATAGCTGAACAGTTGAAGGTTCCTTGAAATGCTCCTAATCACGACGGCAGAACTGCTGTAGGGTTGTCTCCGGAAGAAACGCTTTTACACCAACTTTGTTATTGAGTCTGAATCAAACTAAATGCAATTATCTACTTTACTCCAAAAGCTAGAGTTAATGTGATAAAGTGCTGCCAATTGTGCAGTGTGTGTAGTACCAGAGGTGACATTTATTTACCTTCCTCTCACTTAATTCATAGGATATTTGCAACCAAAAAAAATTAAATTCTCCTTGTTGTAATTGTGATCCCTTCCAGCTGTCATTATGTGTTAGTAGTTGCGAGTAGGCAAACTGCGAATGATGAGCAAGCTATCAATTTTTCTCTCTTTTTCATCAGAGACAGAGCTTAAAAACGCAGTCACCCGTCATATTAGATATACTTAAAAATTAGGGCATATTTACCGGTACAGACAAAAGTTTCGTGAGGTTTCCTTTGGTCTTAACGCGAATGTCAAATGTGGTAATCCTCTTCTAAATGGTCCCAGTTGGGGATCCGTTTGATCCACTTAGTGTGCATTCATTTGGAAGAAAAAGGCAAAAAATAAGTAAGAAAGGGTCACCTGCGATGTGCCGGATCTCAGCCAGACCACCCTACCCTGTTAAAAACAGCACAAAACGAAAAAAGGTCACAGGTAAAATGTTATTCTGTTGGTATTTACTGAATTCAGAGGTAGAGTAATACTGATAATTTGCGATGCTGATACAGACTGGAATAATTAAAGCCAAATCATGGTAATTAACTAGTCATAATCCTGAGAGAACGCTGTTACCGGCAGTTAACAAAGTAATACACGCTCCTCAGTAACAACTCTTTCTTTTTAATTTTAAATTCTTCTTACTGCAACGTAAAGTATATTCACAGGGATCCTTAACACCAAGTACTGTTTTACATAATAGTTCATTCGATGATCACTATACTATTCTAACAATTTCATGACCTTTAATTAGTCTGCCTTATCGTGCTGAAGAACATTACTGGTCGTTAAAACTGCAACAGAAGGAAGGGTAGCAACGAAATTTTACTTATTGTGCAAACACTGTGTTGGTGCAGGAAATATAAGCCGGATTATCGGAGGACGCCAGCCTCATCAGTTTGAGCATGTGTCAGGTTGCATTCTTAACTGACTCATACACACACACACACACACACACACACACACACACACACACAGTATAGAAACAGTTAAAGCTAGAGTGAAGAGAAATCATAAAGTCTTACTTAAGTTTCGTTCCAGAAGCTCCATATAATTAAACAATACATACTTACTGCCAAACCTGCTATACGATGCAACCTTTATTTCTGTAAATAGTTTCAGCAACAAGCCGTCATCTGGCAGATCGGGGTACAACACAACGATGCGAGCATACAATTTAGAATTCTATTGTCATTTCGATAAACTTTGTTTATAAAAGCTTAAAACTGACATAGTTTGTCACGGTTTTAACAATTTTATTATTTTGTATTTTTGGCCCAAGCCATCATATATTTGTCTCAATACTGTTAGTAACTAGACTGAGTATGAAATTGAACTGCCAAGAGAAGATATATCTTGCCCAATTTTATTTTATGGATTTTGGATGTTATAACTACTGCCCATGGTTTTCTCATTTTGTTACTTTTGTTGTTGCGGTGAACATATGGCATTATGAATATGATACTGCAGTATAATGTAATATGTGTGTGTGAATTCCTAAGGGACCAAACTGCTGACGTCATCGGTCCCTAGACTTACACACTACATAAACTAACTTATACTAAGAACAACACACACACACCCATGCCCGAGGGAGGACTCGAACCTCCGGCGGGAGGGGCCGCGAAATCTGAGACATGGCGCCTTTAACCGCGCGGCCACTCCACACGGCTATAATGTAATGAAGTGTGTAAGTTGTGAGGTTTTCACTTGTTACACACTTAGTTGATAATTACTCCTTTTTTGTCGACGATGAGTCGCTTCATCAGCAGAATCATCTGCTAAGCCGATGAGAGGCTTTCCTGCTACTAGATGCGCAATGTCATGAATAATACGTTTAGTTCCTTGTAACCAAATCAAAACGAGGATGGAGGTTTATAAACAAGTTTTCCGTATGTCTTGTAATATAATAAACAACTTGGATGGATTGTATTATGTGAATACTTCAACATGCAGTCACTTTCCGTGATACGCACAGTAGATGGTGATATTTTGCGTTACCGAGGTGTATCCACATTTTTCGTGTACTATTTATAACGTAATTTATTAGTTTTGCTTCCACAACGTCAATGATTGCTCTTTTATGGTAACAGTTTTATTCTTCCTCCATGGAAGTTGTTTACGCCAAATACTCCATCTGCGTTTTTTTTTTTTTAACTTTTACCGCTTCCATTTCTAGCTTTCTTTTGCATATGCATAACACATTAATCACACATAAATGAGTAATTTCTACAACAGGGAATGGTTTACGTCTGTTTGATACATTGCTTCTTTTCTTAAGACCTGCAGAACAATATTACTGGTTCCAACACCTCAACACTATGTATATTCGGTGGCATTGTGGAGCTAATTGTCCTTGACTGAGAAAATTACATTTCTTCATTTTTAATGAAGCACTTGTGTTGTTCTTGTTGGAGCCTAAGTTAACAACTTTCACATATTTTACAGGTAAGTAATTAAATCATAAGCAGACAGTATATAAATTAGAAAACTTTCTTGGTCTTGATTGTCTAGAAGCTGTACTTGTAAACCTCTCGATTTTCATGTACTCTTGTTGCCCCCAAATAGAAAAATTGCAGAACACTGTTAAATACAACACTGCAAATGTTCTGATGCTATCTGATTGCTTACAGTACGTAAAAGCGATTTATGGATAACTTTGTAGGAAAAGTGCTTTAAATACTGACAAAAATTTTCTGTGAAATTACTTAATTTGGTATTGGCCATCTTTTTCTACATTTATATCTCATGCCATATCATCTCTTTTAACTTATTCTCGGAACAATGTATTCCGGTATCATTAGTAAGCGTACCTGCTTTGGATGGAAATACATCACAGGTGTAAGGTTCTGCAGTGTTTACTATCATTAACTGTGCACATAGTCCATTAAAACTAGATATACACTAACTGATTCAGCCTGAGCACTGCCTAAAATAATGTCATTCAGTGTCTGACCATCTTGTTGATGGAAAATGTACTACTGAAACCCAGTTGAAACTCCGATGGTACTGTTACCGACGACTGTGCCGCTAAAGCGGAGTTATTGAACGCAGTTTTCCGAAATTCCTTCACCAGGGAAGAGGAATGGAATATTCCAGAATTTGAAACACGAACAGCTGCTAGCATGAGTTTCTTAGAAGTAGATACCTTAGGGGTTGCGAAGCAACTCAAATCTCTTGATACGGGCAAGTCTTCAGGTCCAGATTGTATACCGATTAGGTTCCTTTCAGATTACGCTGACACAATAGCTCCCTACTTAGCACTCATATACAACCGCTCGCTCACCGATAGATCTGTACCTACAGACTGGAAAATTGCGCAGGTCGCACTAGTGTTTAAGAAGGGTAGTAGGAGTAATCCGTCTAACTACAGACCTATATCATTGACGTCGCTTTGCAGTAGGGTTTTGGAGCATATACTGTATTCAAACATTATGAATCACCTCGAAGGGAACGATCTATTGATACGTAATCAGCATGGTTTCAGAAAACATCGTTTTTGTGCAACGCAGCTAGCTCTTTATTCGCACGAAATAATGGCCGCTATCGACGGGGGATCTCAAGTTGATTCCGTATTTCTAGATTTCCGGAAAGCTTTTGACACCGTTCCTCACAAGCGACTTCTAATCAAGCTGCGGGCCTATGGGGTATCGTCTCAGTTGTGGGACTGGATTCGTGATTTCCTGTCAGGAAGGTCGCAGTTCGTAGTAATAGACGGGAAATCATCGAGTAAAACTGAAGTGATATCAGGTGTTCCCCAGGGAAGCGTCCTGGGACCTCTGCTGTTCCTGATCTATATAAATGACCTGGGTGACAATCTGAGCAGTTCTCTTAGGTTGTTCGCAGATGATGCCGTAATTTACCGTCTAGTAGGGTCATCCGAAGACCAGTATCAGTTGCAAAGCGATTTAGAAAAGATTGCTGTATGGTGTGGCAGGTGGCAGTTGACGCTAAATAACGAAAAGTGTGAGGTGATCCACATGAATTCCAAAAGAAATCCGTTGGAATTCGATTACTCGATAAATAGCACAATTCTCAAGGCTGTCAATTCAACTAAGTACCTGGGTGTTAAAATTACGAACAAATTCAGTTGGAAAGACCACATAGATAATATTGTGGGAAAGGCGAGCCAAAGGTTGCGTTTCATTGGCAGGACACTTAGAAGATGCAACAAGTCCACTAAAGAGACAGCTTACACTACACTCGTTTGTCCTCTGTTAGAATATTGCTGCGCGGTGTGGGATCCTTACCAGGTGGGATTGACGGAGGACATCGAAAGGGTGCAAAAAAGGGCAGCTCGTTTTGTATTATCACGTAGTAGGGGAGAGAGTGTGGCAGATATGATACGCGAATTAGGATGGAAGTCATTACAGCAAAGACGTTTTTCGTCGCGGCTAGATCTATTTACGAAATTTCAGTCACCAACTTTCTCTTCCGATTGCGAAAATATTTTGTTGAGCCCAACCTACATAGGTAGGAATGATCATCTAAATAAAATAAGAGAAATCAGAGCTCGAACAGAAAGGTTTAAGTGTTCGTTTTTCCCGCGCGCTGTTCGGGAGTGGAATGGTAGAGAGATAGTATGATTGTGGTTCGATGAACCCTCTGCCAAGCACTTAAATGTGAATTGCAGAGTAGTCATGTAGATGTAGATAAAAATTCCAGTTTACTACCACTGTCAGAAGCTTATCATAAATCTACACTGAAATCTCCACAAAGTAATAACTATTTGTTCTTATCTGTCAAGTAGCTCAGCAATGATTCTACATTACATACAGTCAGCTGAAAATTTCGTAGAGGGAATTTGCAGACTGTTACAATTACAAGAGTACTATTCTGAAGTAAGAAATGAAACGCACGTGGTCCTATATTCCGTTCTACTTGAAAACTGCTTTTTTCAGTGTTTTTTATTTTGTGTCAACTCTTTCATATGTTGCAGCTCCAAATTTTTTCATGTTACGTTTACACGAAAACAAATGACAGTACTCTGTAATCCCAGATATTTATCTATTCCTGTAGTTAAACAGTGTTCGTAGAGGTATAGAACGTGGGTCACTTCAGAATTGACTACATCTTCTAGACACTAAAGAAGGTCAAGTGCCTTGTTTCTCAGTTTTCTGATCAAAGAAACTAATTTTACTTTTCTGGAAATTTTGCATGTATTATAGTATTGTTCTCTTCCACTTTCTTTGAGGCTGTGTGTCTATAAGCTGACGTTAATATAAAAATTTTGCCGCTCTGACTCCAGTGACCACAAGGATTTGGCCTTGTGTACTTGTAGCTCTCTTACACTTTCTGCAAGATGTCCAACTATACTTCTTTTCCCCATTCTATTATGGTGCAGGCCATGATGTGTTTACCCCCATTTCCAAACTGCAGCAACAGGTACACACAAATATACGTCTTTCCTTTACTCAAAAACATCTCAATCAATTCTACAGGCAGCGGGTGAGGCCGAGCGGTTCTAGGCGCTTCAGTCTGGAACCGGGCGACAGATACGGTCGCAGGTTCGAATCCTGCGTCGGGCATGGATGTGTGTGATGTCCTTAGGTTAGGTAGGTTTAAGTAGTTCTAAATTCTAGGGGAATGATGACCTTAGATGTTAAGTCCGATAGTGCTCAGCGCCATTTGAACCATTTTCATTTACATGACTGACAGCTATTTTAACCTAGGGTTGGCCGTGGCACTTCAAAACACACAAACTTCTTATGTTTCTTACCTGTTACGGTTTCCCAGTTTCTATCTCGTTTTTCTCCATTCATCCTATCTACACTGAGATGACAAAAGTCATGGGACAGCGATGTGCAGATGTATAGATGGCGGTAGTACAGCGTACACAAGGTGTAACAGGGCAGCCCAGTGGCGGAGCTGTCATTTGTACTCAGAATAATCATATGAAAAGGTTTCCGGCGTGATTATGACAGCACGACGGCAATGAACAGACTTCGAACGCGAAATGGTAGTCGGAGTTAGATACAGAATTCGTCAGTGTGAAGAATGGGCCGAGAATACAAAATTCCATGCGTTACCTATAACCACGGGCTACACAGTGGCTGACGGCTTTCGCTTAAGCACCGAGAGCAGTGGCGTTCGCATAGAGTTGTCAGTGCTAACAGACAAGCAACACTGCTCGAAATAACCACAGAAATCAGTGTGGAACGTGAGAAGTTCAAAGAAGGACAGCACGTTTTGTATTATAGCGAAATATCAGAGAGAGTGTCACAGAAATGATACAGGATTTGTGCTAGACATCATTAAAACAAAGGCCTTTTTCGTTGCGACGGAATCTTCTCACGAAATTCCAGTCACCAACTTTCTCCTCAGAATGCGAAAATATTTTGTTGACACAGACCTACATGGGAAGAAACGATCACCACGGTCAAACAAGGGAAATCAGAGCTCGTACGGAAAGATATAGGTGTTCGTTCTTTCCGCGCGCTATACGAGATTGGGATAATAGAGAATTGTGAAGGTGGTTCGATGAACCCTCTGCCAGGCACTTAAATGTGATTTGCAGAGTATCCATGTAGATGTAGCGAGCGAGGAACTATGAAAATGTTGTGCGTGGTTTCTGAAGGCGCTGCAGATTGCGCAAAACCTATCAGTAATGGCAGTCGAATGATCATGTATATGTGCTTGGTCGGCTGACAACTGTGGACGCAATGAGCTTGTCTGCCCTGAGTAGAAGGAGCAGGTAGTCGCGTTCTCCGTCACAGCTACCGTTACCTACCTGTTTGTCCGTACCAACCAGAAACCGGCAACTGGAAACGAACTGGTTACTTCCTGAAACTGTCGGCCGCTGGGTTCAGCACTTACTTGCAGGCGCGGGTTTTGCTCCAGAACGTGATAGTAGCTGGAATAAATGCCAATCCGAAAAGAAATGAGAATTATGCTAGTAGGTCCAGCAACATAATAAGTAGTCAGACATGTGAAGACAAAACAGTTGTTTTCTTCTAATCAATGAGAGACTGATCCAGAAGCAAAATATTGAAGAATTGTAGTACCACTTACTGTACAAATCAGACACAACATTTCAGTAGGTGGAAGTTCATTTGGTTGGCAATCAAGGTGTGTGGGAGAGAGGTAGCAATGTTCAAATTTGCAATGGCTGCTTCTCGTTAGCTACCATTTGGCAGATTTCAGTTAATGAATTAACGATTAATGACATCAGACTGAAACTTTGGGTACAGTTATATCTGAACGTGGGGTTGCTACTGATGGCTGTCTATGTTCAGTCGAATGAAATTAGTCACGAAAATATGGCCGTAAAGTTTCTTAGAATCTAAACTAGTTGTTGTTGTTGTTGTGGTCTTCAGTCCTGAGACTGGTTAGATGCAGCTCTCCATGCTACTCTATCCTGTGCAAGCTTCTTCATCTCCCAGTACCTACTGCAGCCTATATCCTTCTGAATCTGCTTAGTGTATTCTTCTCTTGGTCTCCCTCTACGATTTTTACCCTCCACGCAGCCCTCCAATACTAACTTGGTGAGCCCTCGATGTTTCAGAACATGTCCCACCAACCGATCCCTTCTTCTAGCCAAGTTGTGCCACAAGCTCCTCTTCTCCCCAGTTCTATTCAATACCTCCTCATTAGTTATGTGATCTACTTCAGCATTCTTCTGTAGCACCACATTTGGAAAGCTTCTATTCTCTTCTTGTCTAAGCTATTTATCGTCCACGTTTCACTTCCATACATGGCTACACTCCATACAAATACTTTCAGAAACGACTTCCTGACATTTAAATCTATACTCGATGTTAACAAATTTTTCTTCTTCAGAAACGCTCTCCTTGCCATTGCCAGTCTACATTTTATATCCTCTCTATTTCGACTACTAGTTAGCAAATTAAATTTTCTTATCTTACTACCTCCCTTTAATTTTTATTAATTTAATAATACTATTATTTAAGTGAGTCTGCGGTATTATACATCGATAACACCTCACGGGCGTCATACGTTTGGCAATGGAATTACAAGTTTCTGTCTGATGCTGTCAGCGGTCGTGTGTGATCTGGCAGACCCAATGGTGCGCACCTGCCGGGCCATGTCTCCAGCGGCTCTGGACAACGAGCGCTCTCTGCCGCCGTAATGTAGGACAGCCGATGGCGGCCAGATGGCCTCTCCGCTCCGTGATGCTACTCAGACGACACCTAGTGGCGGCTCTGATGCCATCGTCCATGCTTAGTCCATAGAGCCTCGTCCTTGTTGACACAGTGATAGCTGGACTCTGTTTCTTGCTGCATTATTTGCAATGAGCCTTCGTACTTCGTAGCTTTGGAGTAATAAAAGTTAAGTAAATCTGAAATGCCTGGGCTAGCAGGACAGAGTGGATTAGGTTGTGGAAAGGGGCCAAAATAAGTTCCTGTCAGTTGTACTTAACATACGAACTTTATTTGTCCACACACAATATTACACAAGGATGCATGCTTTAATCGATCTCCTTTGATTAACTTTAGATCGGCTGAAGGCCTCATTCAAAATCCAAAGTGCAAGGCCTAAGAAAAAATTAAAATACAAGGCTCTTTTGGAGGTTTCACCTTTCAGTCCCCATTTTTTTTTAATCTTCAATCTAAACAGGCTGAAGGCTTTAGCAATTTAATTTTAATGGAACTTGGCCGAGGGCCGGCTCTTAATCAATAATTTAACGGCTTAGGCCTAGAAAGAAGAATTTCAGTTTAAAAGAAGGCCTTATCTTAAAACATTTCATGTTCAGGACAGGAACATTAATTTAAGAGATATTAAAACTCGGCAGAAGGCCACACATCAACAAAATAATTTAACGGATTAAGGCCTTAAAAGATTTGAAGTAAAATTCGACTGAAAGCCCCATATAGGGAATAAGAATCTTATGTCTAAAGGGCAAGACAGGAACACTAATTCAGGATATATTAAAATTCGGCTGAAAGCTACACATCAGCCAAATAACTAAAACACAAACAGGGAAGTTACTATGTAACAGACATGGAACGGTGGTCAGAAGTTTCCAAGGGTCGGCCTGGAATTGTAAGACTAACGTCCGTTTAGGTGAGGGAGGCAGCCTGACCAGCAGTCTCTTAATCGGAAGGCATCGCTACCGACAGACAGCCGACGAACCAACCGACTACCTGATTTCGGTCACCAGAGCAGCGGCACTACAACCAAAATGCAAGCGAGGCGAAGAGACCATTAACACTCGTCTTCTTCAAATATAGGTGTGTTAATAAGGCACAATAATTACTGACATATATGAACATCACGAAGACTGTAGAACTACACGCCGTGGCGGACAGCATCAACACGGTAAAAATCTACTCACTCACTGCTCTGTCGCAACCGAGCAACTGGCTACTGCAGTACGCAGACAGCATTACAGCATACAAAGCATCGCTCAGTCGAACTGACACAGGGTACACAGTGTTCCACGAAACACCGCCACAAGAAACTCAAACACTCGTAAAACGAATCACTGATGAACAACTAGACCAAATCACAAAACACACACACAAAACCGAAACACGGTCGGAGACGAAACACACGCCGTCTGACCAGATGAGCGACCAACAACCAACCAAGGTCGTTACCACTCAAACCATGTGTGTCAGCAACGGTCGGGCGAGTCCTGACTATCCGGAGCTCACTGCAGCTCCAACCCGACTCAACCCGATGTCCGTCAGGAACTGGGAGAGACGGCGATCCGGGCACACTGGCTCGAACCCAAACATACTGTGGTAACTCCTGCCCATTGGCCACGGCGTCTCCGCACAAGAAGGAACCGAGCCACGTCCAGCAAGATGACCCAGTGACGAGGCCAAGAAACAGTCCAAAGACCAAACGCATTTCGCCCGAAGAGGCGACCAACTGAACGACCGACCAACGGCGATCCCGCTGCTATCTCGTTCCGTCGGACAGTTCATCCTGTGTTGCGAGCGGTCGGCGAGTACTGGCTGTCCGCGCCTCCTTAGCGCTCCGTGCCCGACTACCGCTACGTCCCGACTGCACTTCTGCCGCGTTCCGACTCAATTACTCCAGGTCCGATCTCCAACTGACTGCCAGACAACGACGACTCGGAAATACTATCGGTCGCCCAGAGATGGTCCGACAGTGCACTTATCGATAAGCGCTGCTGCTGCCGCTGACGGGTAGGCAAGCCAGCAATTCAGTGACACCAGTAACTGAAATTAAAATGAAGAGGCGGCCGTACGGTAGAAACAAGATGTTAAATAAAGATGGCACGAACATGAGCCACGCACGGCTCAAATTATTTCTCTTTACTGTCTTAACATGCTCGCTAATCATTTCTGCTCATAGAATGAGATTTTCACTCTGCAGCGGAGTGCGCGCTGATATGAAACTTCCTGGCAGATTGAAACTGTGTGCCCGACCGAGACTCGGACTCGGGAACTTTGCCTTTCGCGGGCAAGAGCTCTACCAACTGAGCTACCCAAGCACGACTCACGCGCGGTCCTCACAGCTTTACTTCCGCCAGTACCTCGCCTCCTACCTTCCAAACTTTACAGAAGCTCTCCTGCGAACCATGCAGAACTAGCACTCCTGAAAGAAAGGATATTGCGGAGGCATGGCTTAGCCACAACCTGAGGGATATTTCCAGAATGAGATTTTCATTCTGCAGCGGAGTGTGCGCTGATAGGAAACATCCTGGCAGACTAAAATTGTGTGCCGGACCGAGAGTCGAACTCGGGACCTTTGCCTTTGCCTTTGCCTTTGCCTTTGCCTTTTGCCCGCGAAAGGCAAAGGTCCCGAGTTGAGTCTCGGTCCGGCACACAGTTGTAATCTGCCAGGAAGTTTCATTTCTGCCCCTGTCCAGCTTTCCCACAACGATAGATGCCGCACCTCTCTATAGCCCAGCTCTCCTTACTGCTGTGTATGAAGTCATACACAACAAAAGCTCTAGTCCGCAGCTCGTGGTCGTGCGGTAGCGTCCTCGCTTCCCGCGCCCGGATTCCCGGGTTCGGTTCCCGGCGGGGTCAGGGATTTTCTCTGCCTCGTGATGACTGGGTGTTGTGTGATGTCCTTAGGTTAGTTAGGTTTAAGTAGTTCTAAGTTCTAGGGGACTGATGACCATAGATGTTAAGTCCCATAGTGCTCATAGCCATTTGAACCATTCTTTGAACAAAAGCTCTCGATGTTTGTTGCGCTACTGGCACAGAAGCTCGATGGTGTTCCTCTTTACTTTGTTGGTTGGGTCTCTTTTCATTTCCAGTATGGTGGATACTGAAGTAAGTTGTACGTATCGCAGTAGTGCTCTGTCAGCGGAGATAGTACAGTGGAATTTCCTATGTCCACAGGTATAATGAGTCTATCAGGATCATTCCGTAGTTCTCGGGTGGCAACTCTTTCCTCTTTCTAAATGCCTGTCTTCGGTTGAGCGGTTGCAGTGAGACCGCGAGATATTTGCCGGCGTAGCTGTTCCGCATTGTCGCTGGTGGTGGTGGATGCAGATGTAGCCAGCAACATATTTAGGTGCAGCAATTCGTCGTTTCATATTTTTTGCACTACTGCGCCCGGGTCAGACTTCCTTGGCGTTCTCTATGTTTACATGCATGCAGACCACCAGCCGTTCAATTACCAATTCCGGTGCGTCAGAAGACCGCGCCGAGTATCAGCGGACTCCCGGTACATTTGGGAACTAAACGACGGGTGTGGCCGTAGTGGAGCAGGGCAGTGCTATCTAATTAGTCCGCGGTGCGGCGGGTAAAAGGAGCAGACGGCGGCGTGTTCTGGCGGGAGGTGTTGCAGCTCTGCGTCCCGCCAGCCCTGCAGAGCTGAAGGGCTGAAGGGCTGAGGCGGCGCCCATACGCCGCGCTGCAGGGCGCACAAAGGCCGGCGCTCTCGTATCTCATAGCATTTGCATGCAAACACGGGGCCGCCAAATGAGAGGCCCTTAAGTGAGGCGCGCTGGCGGTTATTAGGCCAATTAGAAGAATCTCGTACAAAACAAGGGGGAGGGGGAGGGGTGGTGAGGGCAGGGGCAGGGGGAGGGGGGGGGGCGAGGCAGCGGCAGAGCCGAGGGCCGCTGCGCTGGTATAAGCGCCCCCGAGCTCAGCTCACGAGCCGAGCAGCGCCTGAGTGAAAGTTGCGCCCTGCGACGGCTCAGCAGGGCCGACGGAGGCCGCTGGGCTAACTGACAACGCTTCAGCGCCGCGCCACTTCAGAACTACACCAGCTGAGCAGATTCCGCGTTTTAACTTTAAATTCATTACAAAAGTGTAATCGTCAACAAATAATAAAATGAAATAAATGTGTGTAGCATATATCTCCAGGGGTAACATAGATGCTGCTTACAGGAAAATTAAACAGACCTTTGGAGAAAAGAGAACCCCTCGTACGAATATCAAGAGCTCAGACGGAAAATCAGTTCTAAGCAAAGAACGTAAAGTAGAAAGGTGGAAGGAGTATATAGAGGGTCTATACAAGGGCAGTGTACTTGAGGATAATATTATGGAAATGGAAGAGGATGTAGATGAAGATGAAGTGGGAGATATGATACTGTGTGAAGAGTTTGAGAGAGCACTGAAAGACCAAAGACGAAACAAGGCTCCGGGAGTAGACAACATTACATTAGAAATATTGATAGCCTCGGGAGAGCCAGCCCTTACAAAACTCTACCATCTGGTGAGCTAGATTTATGGAAATGGAAATGCTGTGTGGCTAGGGCCTCCCGTCGGGTAGACAGTTCACCTAGAGCAAGTCCTTCGAGGTGACGCCACTTCCGCGACTTGAGTATCAAATGGTTCAAATGGCTCTGAGCACTATGGGACTTAACATCTGAGGTCATCAGTCCCCTAGAACTTAGAACTACTACCCACACAGGCCGGCCACTTGCATGTCGATGGGGATGAAATGATAATGATAAGGACAACACGACACATAGTCCCTGAGCGGAAAGAATCTCCGACCCAGCCGGGATCGAACCCGGGCCGTTAGGCATAACATTCCGTCGCGCTGACCACTTTTTTTTCATTTTGTTGGATATAGTTCGTTGTGTTTTGGTCTGGGCGGACGTCACAAGACATCCGTTCAATTTGATCACTGATTCCTTCACTCAGGATTTTTATTATAGAGAACACGCAGCCCTCTGACGGAACACGCTGAACTACCGTGAGGCAGAACCAGCCCTGACAAAACACTAACCACTCAGCTACCAGGGGCGGACAGCAAAATGCATGAGCCATTTTATTTTTGATACTGCCTACAGGAAAATTAAAGAGACCTTTGGAGGAAAGAGAGCCACTTGTATGAATATCAAGAGCTCAGATGGAAACCCAGTTTTAAGGAAAGAAGGGAAAGCAGAAAGGTGGAAGGAGTATATAGAGGGTCTATACAAGGGCGATGTACTTGAGGACAATATTATGGAAGTGGGAGAGGATGTAGATAAAGATGAAATGGGAGATACGATACTGCGTGAAGAGTTTGACAGAGCACTGAAAGACCTGAGTCGAATCAAGGCCCCTGGAGTAGACAACATACCATTAGAACAACTGACGGCCTTGGGAGGGACAGTCGTGACAAAACTCTACCATCTGGTGAGCAAGATGTATGAGACAGGCGGAATACCCTCAGACTTCAAGAAGAATATAATAATTCCAATCCCAAAGAAATCAGGTGTTGACAGATGTGAAAATTACCGATCTATCAGTTTAATAAGTCAAGGCGGTAAAATACTGAAAGGAATTCCTTAGAGACGAATGGAAAATACTGATAGAATCCGACCACGGGGAAGATCAGTTTGGATTCCGTGGAAATGTTGGAACAGGTGAGGCAATACTAACTCTACGACTTATCTTAGAAAATATATTAAGGAAAGTCAAACCTACATTTCTAGCATTTTTAGACTTGCAGAAAGCTTTTGACAATATTAACTCGGATACTCTCTTTCGAATTCCTAAGGTGACAGGATCAAATACAGCAAGCGAAACGCTATTCACAGTTTGTTCAGAAACCAGAAGATGATTATAAGAGTCGAGGGTCATGAAAGAGAAGCAGTGGTTGGGAAGGGAGTGAGACAGGGATGTACCTTATCCCTCGATGTTATTCAGTCTGTATATTGAGCAAGCAGTAAAGGAAACAAAAGAAAAATTCTGAGTAGGAATTAAAATCCATGGAGGAGAAATAAAAACTTTGAGGATTTCCGATGACATTGTAATTCAGTCAGAGACAGCAAAGGACCTGGAAGAACATTTTAACGGAATGGACATTGTTTTGAGAGGATATAAGATTAACATCAACAAACTCAGAACGAGGATAATAGAATGTAGTCGAATTAAATCAGGTGATGCTCAGGGAATTAGATTAGGAAATGAGACACTGAAAGTAGTAGATGAGTTTTGCTATTTGGGGAGCAAAATAACTGATGATGGTCGAAGTAGAGATGATATAAAGTGTAGACCAGCAATGGCAAGGAAAGCGTTTGGGAAGAAGAGAAATTTGTTGACATCGAGTATAGATTTGTCGGAAAGTCTTTTCTGAAAGTATCTGTATGGAGTGTAGCCATGTATAGAACTGAAAGATGGACGATAAATAGTTTAAATAATAAGAGAATAGAAGACTTCGAAATGTGGTGCTACAGAAGAATTCATAAGATTAGATGGGTCGATCGCGTAACTGATGTGAGGTATTGAGTAGAATTGGGGAGAAAAGGAATTTGTAGCACAACTTGACCAGAAGAAGGGATCGGTTGGTAGAACAGGTTCTGAGGCATCAAGGGATCATCAATTTAGTACTGGAGGGAAGCGTGGAGGGGAAACATCGTAAGGGGGAACCAAGAGATGAATGCACAAAGCAGATTCAGAAGGATATAAGTCTCAGTAGGCACTCGCAGATGTATAAGCTTGCACAGGATAGAGTAGCATGGAGAGCTGCGTCAAACCAGTCTCTGGACTGAAGACTACAGCTACAGCTACAGTATTTACTGACATATATCTTCGAAATTTGCTTTAGTGTTGGAAATTGAACTATACGGTGTAATATGGTTAGCCATTTTAGTGTCTCGTTAGAACCTACGTACAGTGGGATCCAGCAACACCGACATAGATGTTACAGTTTCCTGTCCCCGTTTGTATGCTTGAGGTGGGTGAGTCCCCTTGTCACTGGTATACTGGTGTGCTTCGTTTCGAGGAGTTCCCTTCTCTGTCACAATACAGATGTTTGATTTCGGTGAGTATCCATGTATGAGCGCCTGTCACTATCACTTCATGGATAATCTATCGTATTACAATGGTTGTGGTTTGTATTCCGTCGGTAGTTACACAGCGACCACCGCGAGAGTTACGGTGGTTGAGTGGAAACACACATCGAAATCAATCACCCTGATAGAGAGGTTCGAAGACGGCAACCGAAATCAAGGATTCTGATGGTTTGGGGTCTCACCACAATCAACACCGTAGGAAACAGAAAACTAAGCTACTCTACAAGTAGCTTATTTGCCACAATTGTCTAGCTATATTATTTGTACTGAACAATAACATTTGCAGCGCTCAAATAATGTTTGAACAACAGTACCAACCGCTACGCCCAAGGTCACGTACAGCGCAGTACCGCGCGTGCACGAATCACGCGCTTTAGCCCACAGATACGCCCAGAGCTACTTCACCTCATGGTGCTCGTGAGAGCTGCAACACCAAGAAGAATTGCCTCTCGGCTTTTGGCGAGATCAATTGTAAGGTGGAAGAATAATGAAGGTCAGATTCGCACCTTACATGAGAGCTTTATACATCGCGACAGGAAGGTGAATATGGCACCTAACTTAATTCGGCGGTAATGAGGAAATTTGCCTAGCAGTATGTAATGCAAAAAGGGATGACATTCTATCTGTGGTGTCACAGCCAGACACCACACTTGCTAGGTGGTAGCCTTTAAATCGGCTGCGGTCCGCTAGTATACGTCGGACCCGCGTGTCGCCACTGTCAGTGATTGCAGACCGAGCGCCGCCACACGGCAGGTCTAGAGAGACTTCCTAGCACTCGCCCCATTGCTAGCAATGGTTCACTGACAAATTACGCTCTCATTTGCCGAGACGACAGTTTAGCATAGCCTTCAGCTACGTCATTTGCTACGACCTAGCAAGGCGCCACTATCATTTGTTATGTATCTTGGGATGCATGTACAGTCAGACCGATGTTCACCAATTATGGATTAAAGTTAAGTATTTCACCATCTGTGTCAATTTCCAGATCTCACGCCAGCCTGCATGAGCTTAAACGCGTGCCTTTCGGCTTCCTCCAAACCCCGTGAATTGGCTCCTGCCAATTCACAACACTATCGACGGTAATTAACAAACCATTCCTATAATGCATGTTTGAGTGGAAGGTGAAACAAGCAGAGAGAGGCCTTTTAGTTTGGAATTCAGAGGGACGACGCTGAGGCAAGGTCACACTACAAGGGGTACCACAGAAACCACTTAAAGGGGTGTCCCAGGCTGAAAGTCAACGACTGACCAGGTGACTCAGATGGAGAGAGTGAGTATAACGGCCCATCTGAGGGAGGACAGGAAAGAAAATCTTTTAGAAAACCGTATTTCGGAATTCGAAATGGATAAGAAACAAGACCAGTGACGCATTTTCGATAATGTGTCCAACGAGTGGTAGTCACGTGAGGAATCTGGAATGGGCACAAAAGTCTGTTGGCGAAAACGAGCTAGGAAGGAGAAAAGTGCCAAAGTTTCGAGACAGTTTAATGGGAGGGACCTTGCGATTGGTAGAGAGAGTTTCCATAACATAAGAGGAACGCTCCTATTGGTCGAAAAAATCCTTGACTTGAAGAACGGAAGAACCCAGTTGGGGAGACCGTTCAGCTATGAGTAAGACAAGAAGGAAATTTTCGGGGACTCTTGTATGAACTGGCGTCAAGTGCAGAACGAAGTGCATAACGCTCTATATAATGCAGAGGAGTAATTTGTGTGAACACTGCGTTCACAGCGGCTGATATCCAGCTAGAAATTAGCTGTAGCTTCGCTTAGCTCCAACTTTGGAGAAACGAACCAGCCAATTAGTTAATTGTTCTTGCGAGAACTGAGAGGTCATTGTAATATGCACGCTGCTCCAACCATGCGCGTGTATATCGCCACATTCTAAGACTAGGGATGAGTGCATGTACCCTCGCCTAACGAGAAACATAGGGAAAGTTTCTGCTGGAAAATTCAGCAAAGGTGTTGATGTGTCGGCAGAAGTGCCAACACCGTGTTGTTTGAGGAAGCCGAAATGCACGCTATAAGCTCACGCAGGATGGCGTGAGGTCTGAAACAGGATACGTAATGAATGCTATAAAGAAAAGTACGTAGCTTCTGGAATACTTAACTTTAATCCACAATTGGTGAACATTGGTCTTGTTACTGTACATGCTTCATTAGATACATAGCAAAGGATAAATGGCGCCTTGCTAGGTCGTAGCAATTGACTTAGCTGAAGGCTATGCTAACTATCGTCTCGGCAAAGGAGAGCGTATTTGTCAGTGTGGCGTCGCTAGCAAAGTCGGCTGTACAACTGGGGCGAGTGCTAGTAAGTCTCTCTAGACCTGCCGTGTGGCGGCGCTCGATCTGCAATTACTGACAGTGGCGACACGCGGGTCCGACGTATACTAATGGACCGCGGCCGATTTAAAAGCTACCACCTAGCAAGTGTGGTGTCTGGCGGTGACACCACAGGTGTAATTAGTTTTCTAGGAATTTCAGCGGAAGAGAGCGGCCTAGCAGAGGAAAGCTCATCGCAGCTTAAGGTAAATACTGTGTGAAGAGGCGTAAGCTTGTTGGTTCATCAGTTTGTGTCCACTGTAAACTCGAGCGACCTTGGGTAATATTTTGCTCAATTTGTCACACAACCAACCATCCACCGTAGACTTGATTGTCATCTTAAAAATAGTACTGAGCTTTGAACCGGAATCGGATGATTTTCATAGTACTGACCAACATCTTAACGTAAGTGTAGGAACAATTTTGTAAAGATCCTTCTAGTTAAACTTTAATATTGTCGTGTTCAGTATAATTTAACCTTCTGAGAGTTAATATTTAGTATTGTTGTGTTCAGGATTATTTCACTTTTTGATGTTGATGAGATGAGTTATCCTGACAACTGTTTTTTATTGTCACATTGAAAAATTTGTAAAAGTGTGTATTTTTATACTAAAATTGCGACGTTAAACATGTCATTTCAACTTACACAGTTGTCTTCAATCCTAGAATAAGTAAGCCAAAAAAATATTGCACCTTACACAATGTGTATTGTTTAAAAAAACACAGGAGATAAGGAAAGGATAGGTACTTTATTTTGATTGCGAAAAAAACCTAATGCCAGCTTACTATCATTACCGATCCTAACAACAAATGGCATGGTAGACGTAAAATACGCATGTCCCGGTTGTACACCTCGTTCACGTGAAATGTGCGACAGGCACTCACATCTCTGCTATTTCAACTCTCCAGACCTACAACGCCTTTCACTATATCAGCAGGATACCGCACAACTGCAGCAGCGATCCAACCATTACCATAAAAAAGCTGTATGATTCTTTGTAACTGTAAAAACCGCAAAACTCAGATGGGGCTTCCTCAATCACTTGCACCCCGTCTATACTACTCGTAACAACTTCTGTTTTATCAATGGTCTATACAGCGTTGGCCGCGTACGCCTAAATCTCCTCCTGTAACGTTGCATGGTGGTAAAATAAGGCTTACATTCACATCGTAAATAAAATGTAGAATCACATGCCCCGCGTTTTAATTGCAAAAACAGGCACACTTGATATTTGCTGATTACAGTGCCATCTATCACGAATGGGAAAATCGATTTGAGTAGAACGTACATATTTTTTGGCGGAGAATCCGAATATGACAAAAAATGAGGGGTTTCTATTTGAAAATACGAAGTTGACCCAACCCACGCAGGAGGGGCGGTTAGGAGATGACCTTTCTCGCATAGGCAGATGTACCCTTTAGGAATATTATCTTTTCACCTAGAACATTTTCTTTCGCACGGTGCGTCTTTTTCGAGATATTGAGTTGTCTCAAGTTAAAACAAAAAACCTACGTATTTAAGAACCTTGAACATCGCAGCGCGTCAGGTTAACACTAGGTGCTTTTTTCGCAATCGAGGCGTGTTTCTAGTTTTTTAATATAAAGCAACCTATGTATCTTTGTGAAGGTAGAAAGAGTGAGGTACCGTCAAGGAAAAGTTGTTTGCAACTTGTACAGAAACTAGACTGAAGTTATTAGAGACAAAGGCATGAACGGGAAGCAGTGGTTTACAAGAGGGTGAGACAGGGCTGTGGCCCCTGTCGGATGTTTTCAACCTGTACGTTGAGAAATCAGTAAGACTTGCTGGATAAAAGTTTGGAAACTAAAGCAAAAGTTTGGAAACTTCACGTAGAATAAAAGCAGACTTAGCGGTTTTCCGATGACATGTTAAGTATCTGAGAAACGGCAATGGAGTTACAAGTGCAGTTGAACAGTAAGGATAGAGTCTTTAAAAGTGGTGACGAGGTGATTATAAACAAGAGCAAAATAAGACTGCTGGAATCTAGTGGAATAAAATCATGCCAAGTTAGAGAAAATTTTTTTGGAAATGATCTATTAAAAGTAGTTGATTTATAGAACGTATCTCATTCTGAAGGTAACAGGGGTATGACATAGTGAACTGAAATTTATTTACAACTTGTACATTGAACGAAAAATTGTATATAGCTTGTACAGAAACCGCCTAGTGTTTTCAAAGTCGAAGGATATGAAAGAAAACATTGATTGAGAAGTGAGTGGGACACGCAGGAGGATCGTACAGACATACCGCCGTTTGAGTCTCGTACAGATTCCCGTATGGAGGACATAGTGATAGACATCCCGGGGGTTGTGAAGCAGCTGAATGGGTGGAAAATAAATAAATCGCCAGCTCCTGATGGGATTCCAATTCGGTTTTACAGAGAGTACTCTACTGCACTGGCTCCTTAATTAGCTTGCATTTATCGCGAATCTCTTTCCCAACGTAAAGTCCCGAGCGACTGGAAAAAAGCGCAGGTGACCCCTGTATATAAGAAGGGTAGAAGGACGGATCCTCAAAATTACAGTCCAATATCCTTAACATTGGTTTGTTGCAGGATTCTCGAACATATTCTCCATTCGAATATAATGAATTTCCTTGAGACAGAAAAGTTGCTGTCCATGCATCAGCACGGCTTTAGAAAGCATCTCTCCTGCGAAACGCAACTCGCCCTTTTTTCACATGATATCTTGCGAACCATGGATGAAGTGTATCAGACGGATGCCATATTCCTTGACTTCCGGAAAGCGTTTGACTCGGTGCCCCACTGCAGACCCCTAACTAAGGTACGAGCATATGGGATTGGTTCCCAAATATGTGAGTGGCTCGAAGACTTCTTAAGTAAGAGAACCCAGTACGTTGTCCTCGATGGTGAGTGTTCATCGGAGGTGAGGGTATCATCTGGAGTGCCCCAGGGAAGTGTGGTAGGTCCGCTGTTGTTTTCTATCTACATAAATGATCTTTTGGATAGGGTGGATAGCAATGTGCGGCTGTTTGTTGATGATGCTGTGGTGTCATCGTTGAGTGACTGTAGCATGATACAGGATGACTTGGACAGGATTTGTGATTGGTGTAAAGAATGGCAGGTAACTCTAAATATAGATAACCGTAAATTAATGCAGATGAATAGGAAAAATAATCCCGTAATGTTTGTATACTCCATTAGTAGTGGAGCGCTTGACACAGTCACGTCGATTAAATATTTGGCGTAACATTGCAAAGCGATATGAAGTGGGACAAGCATGTAATGGCAGTTGTGGGAAAGGCGGATAGTCGTCTTCGGCTCATTAGTAGAATTTTGGGAATATGTGGTTCATCTGTAAAGGAGACCGCTTATAAAACACTAATACGACCTATTCTTGAGTACTGCTCGAGCGTTTGGGATCCCTATCAGGTCGGATTGAGGGAAGACGTAGAAGCAATTCAGAGGCGGGCTGCTACATTTGTTACTGGTAGGTTTGATCATCACGCGAGTGTTACGGAAATTCTTCAGGAACTCGGGTGGGAGTCTCTAGAGGATTGGAGGCGTTCTTTTCGTGAATCGCTACTGAGGAAATTTAGAGAACCAGCATTTGAGGCTGACTGCAGTACAATTTTACTGCCGCCAACTTTCATTTCGCGGAAAGACCATAAAGGTAAAGTAAGAGGTATTAGGGCTCGTACAGAGGCATACAGGCAGTCATTTATCCCTCGTTCTGTTTGGGAGTGGAACAGAGAGAGAAGATGCTAGTTGTGGTACGAGGTACTCTCCGCCCCGCACCGTATGGTGGATTGCGGAGTATGTATGTAGATGTAGATGAAGATTTGTAGCCTCTCCTCGATGTCATACAACCTGTACACTAGCAAGTCGTTAAGAAAACTGAGGAAAAGTTTGAAAGGTTTCGCAGAAGAAGTGAAAATTTATTTGGTTTGCCAATCATACTGTAAGAGTCTGAAAGACTGCAATGGACTTGCAAATGCAACTGAACGAAATCGACAATAATTTCAAAAGATATTATAAGATCAATATCAAAAAAGTATAACCAGGGTTATGGAATATAGGCGATTTGAATCAGCCGATTTTGAGGGAATCAGACTAAAAGTAAGCGACGATTTTTCTATTTGCTTAGCAATATAACTAATGACAGCCGAAGCAGGAAGGATTTAATACGCGCGACGGCAATAGCAAGCACTTCAGACAATAAGAGAGTAGAAAGTATTGAAATGTGGTGCTACACAAGAATGTTAGAATTTAGATGGACAGATCTAATAACAAATGGGGAGGTACTGAATCGAAAGAGGGAAAAAAGGAATTCCTGGCAAAATTTGACTACAGGAAGGAATTGGTTCATCGGACACACCCTGACGCCTCAAGAAATCGTCAGTTTGGTAACTGAGGGAAGTGTGGAAAATATAATTGAATAGCGAAAAATTTTTAATGGATGTAGACCTGCAGTACTTATGCCCAGATGAAGAGATCAGCACAGGATAGACTAGTGTTAAGAAGTTAACCAAACTAGCCTTCAGACTGAAGATTACGATAACAGCAACAACTAATCACAGATCAGCGAATCTTTGTATCTGAAAAAAAACTACGATCCACAAGAAAATAAGCGATGTACAGGGTGGTTATAGTTAAATTTTCGTTATTTGAGCCAGTGTAGACGGAAAAATATTAATCGTATGGGTAGCCAACATTATAGGGATGATGTTCAGGTGCTGTGCTGCATGATTTCAATAATTGGCAGTGTTAGTGTCATAACCTGCTGTTAGGTGTCCATACTGGTAAGGCGACGTAGCGTTGAAACACAGCTGATTTATGAAAACAGCAGCAATAGTGCTGCTGCTCTTCGCGTGCATCGACGCATTAAAGGAATACGGATAGGTACTCTCACTGATTTGGAAGTTCGAATTAGCTGGCTATTTGGGTACTACTTCTTGCAGAGGCCGACACCCAATTGTGTCACACATCCTTGAAGAAGTTACTGTAGCCATGGCTGAAAATTCTGGACGCAGTGACCGATCTCCAAGCAGGGCGTGAGCTGAGTCACGCTAGCTGAACATTCCCTGGTTCACCGTTCGAAAAGTGCTGCTAATAACTGTGAAATGATAAAACGGCGGTCGTCAACGCAGTTGGGCGTCACATTCTACTTAACCTCTCATGCGAAAATTAAAAAGTGTTTCTTTCAATTATTCGTTATTTCTCTTCTGCATGTCCTTAAAAACATTTCCACAAACTGTCATTGTGCTACGATCACTCATTTTTCATGAGAGCTTTGTCAAGCAGCGGAAGTTTGGTTATAACCACCCTGTGAAAAAATGTGACACTTGAAGTTTCAGAAGCTCAGCATCTATTTGAGGATGTGTGTAATGACACTTAATAAACACGTTGGGAAGTTCAGAGTATCACACACGACATAGGGCACTATAGCACAGAAATCCTAAGAAGCGCTGCTGACTAAGTACTCTTGAAATACAGCAGGGCAGAATACGTTGGAGCGCAGGGATGCCGTACTTTAAGTTCAGCGACAGTGGCAGCGTAGTAAAGTAGGTGGGCATAATCTGCTTGAGGTGGCTACCCGAAGAGCACTGTCTTGAGAGTGGTCTGCGCCCTCTTGGAAGATCCATAGACGGTCGTTTTGCGTGACTGTCAATCAAGTGGGGTGCCTGTGGGACATTGCTTAGCCTGCGATGTCCACGTTCTCTACTAACTATGGGTCTTCATTCATCGGGAGCAAAGATGAAAGACACTATCTTCTTTGATACAGTTAGCCAAAAGTCGTGTCATATACACATATCAAAAAAAGTTTTGCATCACCCCTGTTCCCAGAACTTCTGAAGATAGACGTTGACTTTGATTATTGTATCACAGACACAGTCTCTTTGACTGTTCAGAGATGTCACTAAAACCGCCCGAAGATGAAAACAACCGTGCATCAGCAGCGCCTGTTAGACGGAGGGCTCCCGACAGACGATCGGCTTCAGTCATTCTACCAGTTCAACGACTTCGGTAGTTCAACCATGTCTAAACGGTCCATACCGCGGTTCCATCGCGTCCGCGTTGTTACTTTGTGCCAGGAAGGGCTCTCAACAAGGGAAGTGTCCAGGCGTCTCGGAGTGGACCATATAGATGTTATTCGGACACGGAGGAGATACAAAGAGACAGGAACTGTCGGTGACAGGCCTCGCTCAGGCCACCCCAGGGCTACTACTGCATTGGATGACAGCTACCTACGGATTGTGATTCGGAGGAACCCTGAGAGCAGCGCCAACATGTTGAATAATGCTTTTCGAGAAGCCACAGGACGTCGTGTTGCGACTCAAACTGTGCGCAATAGGCTGCATGGTGTGCAACTACACTCCCGACGTCCATGGCGGGGCACATTTTTGCAACGATGGCACCACGCAGCGCGGTACAGATGGACCGAACAACACGCCGAATGGACCGCTCAGGTTTGGCATCACGTTCTCTTCACCGATGAGTGTCACGTATGCCCACAACCAGACAATCCTCGAGGAATTGTTTGGAGGAAAACCAGTCAGACTGAACGCCTTATACACACCGACCAGAGAGTGCATCAATATCGGAGTTCCTTGCTGTTTTGGGGTGGCTTTATGTGTGACCGACGTACGCCGCTGGTGGTCATGGAAGTCGCCGTAACGGCTGTACGGTACGCGAATGCTATCCTCCGATGCATGTTGGCACGTTGGCGAGGTTTTCGTCTTCATGGACGACAATCCGCGCCCCCATCGTGCACATCTTGTGAATGACTTCCTACGGAATAACGACATCGCTCGACTAGTGACCAGCATGCTGTCCAGACACGAACTCTATAGAACATGCCTGAGGTAGAATGAAAATGGCTGTTTATGGACGACGTGACCCATAAACCACTCTCAGGAATCTACGTTGAATCGCCGTTGAGGAGTGCGACACTCTGGGCCAACAGTGCCTTGATGAACTTGTGGATAGTGTGCCAAAACGAATACAGAGATGCATCAGTGCTAGAGGACGTGCTAATGGGTATAAGAGGTACCGGTGTGTACAGCTGTCTGGAGCACCACCTCTGAAGGTCTCGCAGTATGGTGGTACAACATGCAATGTGTGGTTTCTATGAGGGCGGAAATCGGTGGGAATGATGTTTATGTTGAACTCTATTCCAATTTTCTGTACAGGTTCCGGAACTCTTGGAACCGAGGTGACGCAACACTTTTATTGATTTGTGTATAAGCTGGGGATTCGCAGAAGTTTATACGGGATGGAGCAAGATTCTAAAACTGCCATTTTTGATGCAACTGATTCACTGAGTTTAAAACTTGTGTTACAGGAATTAAATTTGACAGATAATTTACAAGCCTTGTAGTTTCTCAAACGATTGGTAGCTTTCCATCTAGTACTTTTAGATACCTAATCGGAAAGCGTATTCACTAGTATTTCAAAATTACAACTTTTTGTGTTATTAATATGAATATGGAAGCTACCATTTTGTTTGAATGATCTGAAAATAAATTCTTTTGTGATGAAGTCGAGAGCATACAGCGAGGTATAAAATATAGCTCGAAAATATTCAAAAAAATGAATTTTTATATTATTATAATAATTGGTTGACACCGAAAATTAAATTTCTGATTTACAAAAAAGTCCGAACTATTGAGAAAATAGCGTTGGATATCAAGAAAAATGAACACAACAAACATCGTGTTAACCTTCTTTAAAAATTACCTAATCAACTTTGGTTATTTCTATAATACTTTCTCTTGACCTATCTTATCAATAAAGAATTTATGACATAACATACATGTATTATTTTCTGTTGACGTGCCCAACTAAAATTGAACGAAATGCTCAGTATTCTCATTACTTGATGCATATAATCAGGGTGAGGTTGGCCAATGATTTCTTTAGTGCGGATCCACACCAGGCGCAAACTCTTAAGGGAATTGGCGAAATGCTGCGAGTAATGAGGATCATAAGCAAGGCGCACTGCATTAGATCCAGAATATAATTTTTATTCTGCAGAGGAGAGTGCGCTGATATGAAACTTCCTGTCAGACTAAAGCTGTGTGCTGGACCGAGACTCGCACTCGGGACCTATGGCTTTCGCGGGAAAGTTCTCTACCATCTTGTTTTTCCCTTGATCTCATTTTGTTCGTGACTGTTCGCTCTCTTTGTTCGGGGCGGACGGCCCATGACGCTTGTTCAAGCTCATCGTCCTTCCATTAACTCAGTTCTTTTTTTTATTTCAGAAGGCGAATAACCCTCTGACTGAACACGCTTCAGCTAGCGTGCTGGCAAATCTGAGCTACCAAAGCACGACTCACGACCCTCCCCCACAGCTGCCGCCAGTACCTCTTCTTCTACCTTTCAAAGTTCACAGAAGTTCTCCAGCATAACTTGCAGAATTAGAAGAAAGGATATTGCGGAGACATGGGTTTGCCCCAGCCTGGGGGATGTTTCCAGAATGAAACCCGAGTTCGAGTCTCGGTCCGCCATACAGTTTCAATCTGCCAGGAAGTTTCATGACTGTAGTAGCTGTGTGAGGGTAAGTTGAATGTTGGGGTCTCATGGGAGGAGTGCTTGGGTAGTCCGTGCATTTACGATGACCGATGTGTTCGGATGGCGCAGTGGTCAGTGCATATGCCTAGTAAGTAGGAGACCCGGGTTCGAATACTGATCCGACAAAAATTTCCAACCTTCCCAGTTGATTTAAATCATGCACACTTGGAACCATTGCCTATAATATCTTTGTATCTTAAACAGTATATACATCGCCATCGGTATATGCTACTATTATGTCATTAGCTGACAGGCTTGATGAAGCGCTAAATACTTGTATACAGTCATCCATGCGATATTTATGATGTGTTATATGGAGAACAGCATGCACCCTTAGTCAAGGAGTAGCGCCTTCGACTAGTTACCAAAACGTCCTCAGTCCCGGGTTCGAACTTCACCACAGCTATGATTTTGAATAAAAATCATTAGCAATGGCGACGATGACTTCCAGCATAAGAATTAATCCTCGTTCTGCCAACGGCCTTGTCAAAGAGGGCGGAGGTGCAGACAGGCATTCAGCACACTCTCTTGACCACGCAGTGGGAAAATGTCCCTAAAAGGCGGAAGAATCAGCTATGATCAACGGCATAGGGATGCAGAAGGCAATGGAAACCACTAAATTAAATACACTTAATGTGTATCGAAAGGATATGTGGCCAATAGCTGAAAAAAGTCTCATGATTTCTCTTCATTGGCAAAAGATTCCGGAGCCGGCCGAAGTGGCCGTGCGGTTAAAGGCGCTGCAGTCTGGAACCGCAAGACCGCTACGGTCGCAGGTTCGAATCCTGCCTCGGGCATGGATATTTATGATGTCCTTAGGTTAGTTAGGTTTGACTAGTTCTAAGTTCTAGGGGACTAATAACCTCAGCAGTTGAGTACCATAGTGCTCAGAGCCATTTTTTGAAAAGATTCCGGACTAGTGCCCCATTCGGTACTGCCAAAGGGGAGGTGACCTTGAACCAGAGGAAAGCTGACGTTATGCGCTTTGGGACGTGGAATGTCATAGATTTGAACCTAGTATGGAAGCTATAAAATCTATAAAGGGAAATGCACAGGCTCAGTCTAGGTATAGTTGGGAAAAGTGAACTGAAGTGCAAAGAAGACAAGGATTTCTGGTCCTAAGAGTATAGGGTAATAGCAACAGAAACAGAAAATGATGTAATGAGACTAGGCCTCGTTAGGTATCGGAAGGTAGGAGAGGAACTGAGTTACTGTGAATAGTTCAGTGATAGCGTTGTTCTCATCAGAATCGACAGCAAATCAACACTGACAGCAATAGTTCAGGTAAATAAGCTGATGCCACAACCAGAGGATCAAGAGCTGGGTGGGGTGGCCGAGCGGTTCTAGGCGCTACAGTCTGGAACCGAGCGACTGCTACGGTCGCAGGTTCGAGTCCTGCCTCAAGCATGGATGTGTGTGATGTCCTTAGGTTAGTTAGGTTTAAGTAGTTCTAAGTTCTAAGTCCCATAGTGCTCAGAGCCATTTGAACCATTTGAAGAGATAGAGAAAGTTTATGATGATACTGAACGGGTAATTCAGTACGTAAAGGGGGATGAAAATTCGGCGATTGGAATGCGGTTTTAAGGAAGGGGTAAAAGAAAGAACTGCGGGACAGTATGGGCTTGCTAGTAGAAACGGAAGGATAAAGAGAACAATTCAGTTCTGTAACAAATACCAGCTACTCCACTCAAGAACTACAAGAGGAGGAGGTATACTTGGATAAGGCCGGAAGGTACACGAAGATCTCAGTTAGATTGTATCATGATCAGCCAGAGACTCTGAAGCAACATATTGGATTTTAAGGCTTACGCAGAAGCAGGTATAGACTCAGATCACAATTTAGTAACGATCAAGAGTGTGCTGGAGTTTAAATGGCTAGTCACAAAGAAATGGGATAGGAAAGTGCTAAGAAATGAAGAGATACGCCTGATGTTCTCTGAAGTTATAGATACTGCCATAAGGAATATCTTAGTAGGCAGTTCAGCTGAAGAGGAACAGAAATCTCTAAAACGGGTGTCACAGAAGTTGGAAAGAAAACAGTAGGTACAAGGAAGGTAACTGAGAAGAAACCATGGACAACAGGAGAAATACTTGAGCAGATCGCGAAAGAAGGAAGTAAAAATGCAGTAGTACCGAAATACAAATCACTTAGGAACAAAGTAAATAGAAAGTGTAAGGAATCTAAGGCTAAATTGCTGCTTGAAACATGTTAAGAAATCGAAAAAGAAATGGCTGTCAAAAGGACGGACTCAGCCTACAGACAAGTCAACACAACCAAAACAATCCTCGATAAAATTAAAATCAAGGGCGGGAACATTAAAAGTGACTTCCGTTCTTAAATGCAGAGGAGAGATCGCATAGGTGGAAAGACTACAATGAAAGCCTCTACAAGGAAAAGACTTATCTGATGACGTGTTAGAAGAAGAAACGGGAGTCGATATATATAAGAGATAGGGGATCCAGTATTAGAATTCAAAAGAGCTTTGGACAATTGAAGATCAAATAATGTAGAAGGGATAGATAACATTCCATCGGAATTTATATAATTAAAGGGGGAAGTGGAAAGAGTAGGGCTATTCACGTTGGTATGTAGAATGCATTAGACTGGCGACATACCATCAGACTTTCGGAAAAACATCATTCACACAATTCCGAAAATACTAAAGGATGGAGAAAAAAACTGAGGATGTCAAATGACGATCAGTTTCGCTTTCGGAAAGGTATAAGCACCAAGAGGCAGTTCTGACATTGATCTTGACAATGGAAGCAAGGCTGAAAAAAAAATCAAAACACGTTCATTGGATTTGTCTACCTGTAAAAGGCGTTGGACGGTGAAAAATGGTGCAAGATATTCTAAATTCTGAGAAAACGGGGGCAAGCTATAGGGAAAGATGGGCAACATACAATATATGTGAGAACCGATTGGTAAGAATAAGACTAGAAGACCACGGACGAAGTGGTATGATTAAAAAGGGTGTGAGGTCGGGGTTTAGTCGTCTGCCCCTACTGCTCAATCTATACGTCGAAGAAGCAATGAGGGAAAATAAAAGAACTGTGAGTGACATTAAAATTAAGTGTGCAAGGATATAAATGATAAGATGCACTGATGACATTACTATACTCAGTTAAAGTGAAGAAGAATTACGGAATGTGTGAAGTGCAGTGAACAGTTTAACGCGTACAGAACATGGACTGAGAGTAAATCAGAGAAAGACGAAAGGAATGAGAAGTATCGGAAATTAAAACAGCAGAAAACTTAACATCAGCATTGGCGACCACTACGTACATGACGTTAACGAATTCTGCTACCTAATCAGCTGAACGATCCATGATCGACGGAGCAAGGAGGACATAAAAACCAGACTAGCACTGGCAAAAAGGCCATTCCTGGCCAACAGACGTTTACTAGTATCAAACACAGGCCTTAATATAAAAAAATATTTCTGGGAATGTACGTTCCAAACACTGTGTTGTACGGTAGTGAGACATGGACTGTGGGAAAACCGGAACAGAAAAGAATTGAAGCCTTTGATATGTGATGCAGCAGAAGAACACTGAAAATTAGGTGGACTGATAAGATAAGGAATGAGGAAGTTCTCCGCAGATCGGCGAGGAAAGAAACATATGGAGAACACTGACAAGAAGCGACAGGTGTTAGGACATTTGTTAAGATATGAGGAATAGCTTCCGTGTTACTAAAGGGGGTTGTAGAAGGTACAAACTATAGGGGAAGACAGACATTGGAACACATCCAGAAAATAATTGAGGACGTAAGTTGCAATTGCCACTCTGTATGAATAGGGTGGCACAGGAGAAGAATTCGCGGCGGGTTTCATCAAACCAATTAGGTGACTGATGACCACCCCTCCACCCCAAAAAAAGAAAAAAGCCGCAGAATGATATGGCTTGAGAGCACTATGTCAGCAGCCAATCCCGTAACTTGCCTCCGATATTTTTATGCTATGGCGCCGTCAGTGCTTCTAGCGCTGGGTCGGATTTGTCTATATTTTATCTCCATACGGCTGTAATAAGCTACCCTGACTCCGACAGAATTGCTATATTAAAACAGGGGAGCGTTTTCCTCCACAATACCGTCGGTGGCACAGTCTGTCCGTAGCTGTATGGTTACGTAATTATTCGCAACCACTTTTTGTGGAATATGCTATGTCACCATCAATTTATACACATTTTACGTATTCTACCGCATGAGACTACACTATAAATCTAATTAACAGAACCAGTCGTCTTCGGTAGTTCAATGAAGTTTTTCACAGGTGGAGGGTAAGGTTCGCTTGGAAGCTGGGGCTACACTATACAATAAGTTAGGTTGACTGTTTAGCGTGGGTTAGCTCCAGTTGTAGAGTAAAGCTAATATAAAATGTATTACATATGGCAAATCACAAGTCCAGGAGCGGCCAACTTTATTGGTAACCGCCATAAAGGTAAATAAAGTGACCAGATATGTAATTGAACAGGGTATTGCCTGGCAGGGGACCACTGCAGAACAGGTCGTGTGTTTGTTTCCTGTGCAAGACTGTTCAGGTATTTACACGATGACTTGAATCACTCTTTTCAGCTACTCTGTTACGGAAAATACTTACTTCACTTCGACAGCTGCTGGTTATGCTTCACCGCTCTTGTTGCTGCTATCACATTATTTCGTCTCTGTTTTTCGTTCATTACGACGTCGATATTTTTTGCTCTGCAAAACGGCACTGTCATGCTTTCACACTGCAATGTTGAGGTACCACATCTCGTAATTTTAGAGCCATTTTGTTTAAACTTCGCTTATTTGAAGTCCGAATCATGAAAGACGTGGTTGAGGACTTGATATTAATCATATGTTTTAGCTGAGGCAGCATCACGGACTGGTAGAGTCTCTAACGTTAATTTCTTGCTCCTCTAAATTTTTAGAACACGACTATTTCCACAACTACTACGTCTACATATCTGTACGTTATAGGGAACTGCATCACATTAATAAGTGTTGTGGTATTGGCTTAGCATTTATAGCAATGGAAGTTGTCATACAATGTCTTGCGTTAGACGTGTTACAACAGCTTTTTCTGTCTTCAAGTCGTACGAAATAGAACTTCCGTAGTGAAATTGTTTACATCACGATAAACACGTAATTTAATGATTTACGCAGAAAATTTAGATGTGGAAATATTTAATTTGTGCTTGCAAAGTGTGAGATGTCCCACGACATATGGTAAGTAGTTTTTCTGAGATATCGACTCTTACATTGTCTTTGGAAATGTCATCTCTCACTGTTACCGACTTTGATCGTGTGTTTACAAGCTGTATGCTACATCTTCTTCTGTTGTCTAAGTAATATTTTTGGTAATGCAAACACCTTATTCTTTCCTTCCTTTAGTTTCGCAAGCCACAATTTCAGGAAATACTGACGCACAGACTGGAAGCAATCTTTACTTATATACGTGAACAGCACTCTTTTCGATTCTCTTGGGTATGTTTTAGAACAGTATGAGCAATTATATCAAAAAAGCTTTTAGAGGACCTTCTGACAGCAAACTCTGTAACATTCATAACCTTCAGTAGGCCTGAGTCATTTGTAAAAATAGCGATAACTGACCATGATTAGTTTGGTTTATAATGTTTCTAGTGAATAACGTGATATATTAACTTCCTCCCTTCTAAAATAGTGCTCGAGATTTTTTTTTAATACTGTGATAAATACTGGGTGGTGAAAAAGTCAATATAAATTTGAAAACTGAATAAATCACGGAATAATGTAGATGGAGAGGTACAAATTGACACACATGCTTGGAATGACATGGGGCTTTATTAGAACCAAAGAAATACATAAGTTCAAAAAATGTCCGACAGATGGCGCTTCATCTGATCACTATAGCAATAATTAGCATAACAAAGTAAGACAAAGCAAAGATGATGTTCTTTACAGGAAATGCTCAATATGTCCACCATCATTCCTCAACAATAGCTGTAGTCGAGGAATAATGTTGTGAATAGCACTGTAAAGCATGTTCGGAGTTATGGTGAGGCATTGGCGTCGGATGTTGTCTTTCAGCATCCCTAGAGATGTCGGTCGATCATGATACACTTGCGACTTCAGGTAACCCCAAAGCCAATAGTTGCACGGACTGAGGTCTGGGGACCTGGGAGGCTAAGCATGACGAAAGTGGCGGCTGAGCACACGATCATCACCAAACGACGCGCGCAAGAGACCTTTCACGCGTCTAGAAATGTGGGGTGGAGCGCCATCCTGCATAAACATCGTACGTTCCAGCAGGTGTTTATCAGCCAGGCTGGGGATGATGCGATTCTGTAACATATTGGCGTACCTCTCACCCGTCATGGTACCAGTTACAAAACCAGAATCACGCATTTCCTCGAAGAAAAAAGGCCCGATATCGGTAGATGTGGTAAATCCAACCCATACTGTGACTTTCTCGTCGTGCAATGGAATTTCCACGACAGTTCTAGGATTTTCAGTAGCCCGAATTCTGCAGTTGTGGGCGTTGACAGACCCTCGGAGCGTGAAATGAGCTTCGTCGGTCAACAACACGTTACTCAACAAATCGTCATCTTCCGCCATCTTTTGAAACGCCCGCACGGCAAATGCCCTCCGCTTCACTAAATCGCGAGGTAACAGTTCATGATGCCGATGGATTTTGTACGGATAGCATCGGAGGGTACGCCTAAGTGCCAACCAAACAGTAGTGTATGGAATGCCGGTGCGACGCGCGACTGCACCAGCTCTGACTTCCCCATACATAGACGAACCCGCTACAGTCTCCATTTCTTCCTGAACTGTCTCAGCAGCATTACGCCTTGTGCTCGGTCGGCCACTATGGGGTCTATCGTCTAAACAACCCGTGGCTTCGAACTTCGAAATCATTCTCGCCACAGCTGCAATTGTCAACGGATTTTTACCCGTTCGAATCCCCTTCCTATGGCAAGAGATCGTAACGCTGAACTAACGCATTCCCCATTCTGATAATACAGCTTCACTAAAAGCGCCTTTTCAGGTAAAGTCAACATGCTGCGACTGCTGGCACATCTGATTCTCTCTCTCATTACAGCTCCTTTTATACACGATTGTCATGCGCAGTCACTGACGTTTTGCTGTCCAGCGCCATCTGTCGGACATTTTGCGAACTTTGTTTTTTTTTTGTTCTAATTAAACCCCATGTCATTCCAACTATGTGTGTCAATTTTTACCTCTCTATCTACATTATTCCGTGGTTCATTAAGTTTTCAAATTTATACTTTCTTTTTGATCACCCAGTACTTTGAGGGTGTGTTGTGAATAGGCCTAGTTAGTTACATTAAGTCTCTCTGTTTTCTTACTTAGGTCATTCTTCTTTTTCTGCTGTTATAAGTCTGCTCAAGTTAGTTTTATGACATCAGATCTTTAGGCTTTGCGTCTAAAATGTCGGCTGTTATTAGGCTTTGAAATCTACCATTGGGGTATATACTTCAGAATTTTTGGTACTAATTTTTTCGTGCACATGTGGAAATTAACTCATTCTTTGTTTAACATTGCTGAGGTTTCCTTCCAATACTGTGACCTCAAACAGCGTTTTTCGCGTATTAACCTCAAATATCAATGTAAACATCGCACTTTCTCAAGCAGCTGACGTATTTTGTGATTTTCGAAATTTTTCAACATCGTACATGTCGAAAAATAATTAGTTTTCAATTATGTAGCGTTTTTTAAACTGTGGAGCAATGTACTAGCGACGGTTCGAAATCGTGGTCTAAAGATTACACTTCTCCTCAACTAGCTATGTAAACATCGCTTTTTTCGCGCTGCTGATGTATTTTGAAGATATTTTAGACTTTTTCTGACATCATAGATGTGGAAAATAAATAACTCTTTTGGTTATTTTATTTGCAACAATGGGACAATTCAGTAATTGATTTAAGTCTTACAGTTCTTTTTGCGTGTCATAATCTCAACTAAGCCCTGAATACTCGGTGCAGACATTGCACATCTTGCGCTTCCGACATATTTTACGGACATTTTAGAGTATTGCAATATCACTACTGTGGAAAATAATTTACGACTCTGTAGTGCTTCATACTGCAGAGCCATCTGTTGGTAAGAATGGGAACTACTGATTTCTAGTACTGCCACCTACCTAAGGACGTATTTATTTATTCGTCCAAGAATCTGTTGTGTTGGCAGAAGAGCCAACACCGTGTTACTTGTGGAGGCCGAAATGCACGCGTTTTAGCTCACACCGGCTGGCGTGAGGAGGGAAGAACTATACTGACTTGAGGTCTGGAACATGACAAGGAATGAGAATTCAGAAAGCGGACATAATTAGTTCGATACTTAACTTTAATCCATTTATGATGAACGTCGCTCTTGACGGTACATGATTCACAATATTATCTGTTCAGAATACATTCATAGTAACTGAATATGGCGCCTTGCTAGGTCTTAGCAAATGACGTAGCCGAAGGCTATGCTAAACTGTCGTCTCGGCAAATGAGAGCGTATGTTGTCAGTGAACCATCGCTAGCAAAGTCGGCCGTAGAACTGGGGCGAGTGCTAGGGAGTCTCTCTAGACTAGACCTGCCGTGTGGCGGCGCTCGGTCTGCAATCACTGATAGTGGCGACACGCGGGTCCGACGTATACTAACGGACCGCGGCCGATTTAAAGGCTACCACCTAGCAAGGTGGTGTCTGGCGGTGACACCAAAGAATCAGTTTCGTACATTGTTTGTACATGTGATACAGGACAGTGGTAAACCTAGCGAGTTTACAGTACCCTAGTCAGATTGACTACATTTTTGACATAGTAAAAATGCATAATAATGTAGGTTGGTGTACTACATTGCTTCTACATGTGATAATAGCAGTTATTAAGTGAGAAGACATGACAAGCACAATGTAAACTATGTTATTAATTGACAATTACTGAAATTTGGTAAATGAGGTTTACTTATTATGATGTTCCATAAACCCAGACAAAGAATAGAAGCAGTGGTCAAGCAATTTTAACGTTGTAGCCATCTAATGGTGTGGTACAAAGATCGAAATAAGATCGATTTTTCAGCGCAGCCATCTGCTGGTGGTAGGAGGAACTCGGTTGTGAAACCGGATTTGTTATTATTTCGCGTTTCTGGGGTTTTGTTACGGCGTTTAAGAGACAACTCATCTTGAACAAATATGAATTCCTCCTTCATTATTTATATTTTACAAGCAGATGTTGATTTTTAATTATTTATAGAGTACTATCCATTTTGCAACACAGTCATCTTCTGTTGAAAGGGGCAAGTAGGAAGTGAAAGTGGACTTGCTTTTATTTACGTTTTCTTATTTTGTGTGATAGTATTCAAGGTAAAAAACTCGTTTTCAACAAATAAGAAGTCCTATTACATTATTTACATTTTCTAATCCGATCTTGGTTTTTAATAAATCATAGAGAAATACACTATCTACTCGTTTCAGTAATCCATGGGGAATGATATATAGTTTCAAATCAAAGTTGCCAATGTGCTGAAATTTGAATGATTCCTTAAATTAATTTTTGGGTGTCAGTATTACAGACATAGTTGCAGAGGGAAGATGGAAGCGTAGAACACAGGACATGGGGTGGGGTATGCTTCATGCAAAATTTGCAGACGTGGGAGTCCTCTGCTACCCAACCCTACCTTTACCTTACCTTACTTTACTCTCCCATCCCCTCCCCTTCCCTTCCCCTCTGCTCCCCACCACTCCGCTCCTTGACCTCAGCATGGTAGAAAGTGGTGATTCCTAGAATGACCTTGGGAATTAGGATGTGCTTAACAAGCATACTTGCCTGAGGGCGCTGATGACCGCGCAGTTGAGCGCCCGCAAACCAAAAACTTGCCTGAGGATGGCAGGGTTCCCGGAATCACTTCAAGATCTGCCTAAAACTGGCAGCAGGAGGATTTATGAAACAGAAACTACTTCAGTTTGGTTTTGTTACGGCGTGAAGTGAAGCGCCGGCACGCCAGTCGGGAAAGATAGAGAAGGGAAAGCTGTGAAGACGAGATCAGCCAATCGCACGCTTACCGGACCTCACTCCAGGACGACAACGCGACAGCAGTAGCCCCTATGTTAAGAGGATGTAAGTGCTGCGATGGATTGGTGACGATCCAGTTTAAATTTTTGCGTTTGCCTTTTGGCAGTGCTTCCACATCCGCCATTTTTCAACGGTGTTTGGAACAGCTGACTGCTCAAGTACCAAACTGTTCAAACTATTTGGACGATATTGTAGTAGCAGGTCATACACCTGAAGAACACACTGCAAATTCGGGTGCTTTGTTTTGCGTGTTGTCTGATGCAGGACTTAAGTGCAGACTGGACAAGAGTGATTTTTTCACACCTGTGTTCCAGTATCTTGGTCATGTCATAAACAGTCAAGGTGTACATCCTCTTCACTCGCATTTGCTAGCCATACGAGATTTGCCAGTTCCTCGCAATGTCCCAGAACTGCAGTCAGTCATAGAGAAAATAAGCTATTATATTCGGTTCATTCCGGATGCTCCACATATCGCAGCTCCATTGCATCACAAGAATGTCCACTTTGTTGGGACAGATGAGTGCCAAGTAGCTTTTCAAAAACTTAAAAATGCATTGATTAATGCTTAGTTCACTTTGTTTCTGACAAACCAGTTGTAGTGCAAGTTGACGCTTCCTGTTACAGAATCGGTGCAGTGGTTTCGCACAGAATTGGTGATGAAGACAGACCTACTGCTTTCGCATCAACAGTGTTGTCCAAAGCTAAGAGAAACTATTCACAATTTGAGAAAGAGACTTTGCCTAGTGTGTATGGTGTCACTAAATTTCACCACTAATTGTATGGCAGAAAATTCTGCTTGGTAACGGATCACAAGCTTTTGAAGTCGCGCTTCATCCGTCGATGCCGGTTCTCATAAGAACTGCCCAAAAATTACAAAGATGGGCTTCGTTGTTTTCTCAATACCAGTACGAGACTGTGTATTGTTCGACAGCTAAACATGGCAATGCGGATGCACTTTTACGTCTTCCGGTTGGCGCAGATACAGACTTTGACGTTACTGCTGCATCTTGTTGTCAAATCGATGCTCAGGATTCGGAATTGCATAGCTCTTTAGTGGGCCGATACATGGCACGTCGGCAATGCCTCGCTATACAGGAAGGTGTGATTCTTGTTCAAAATGACGGTGGACAGTGACATATGTTGATCCTCAAAGCTTTGCAAAAAGAAGTGTTCCAGTTATTTCAACAAGGACACTGTGGCATTGTTGGTGCGAAACTGTTAGCGCGTCGACACTGTACTTGGCAGGGATGGAAACCGAAATAGAACAGATGTCGTCACAGTGTCACGCATTTGCGGAAAATCAGTCCGCCCCGCCACAAAAATTCCCTGCTTGGCATAAGTCGCAATCACCATGGGAAGGTGTGCACATAGACTTAGCGGGACCTTTCTGCAACACTCATTGCTTGATTGTGGTAGACTCTTGTAGCAAGCTGGCCGGAGTGGCCGAGCGGTTCTAGGCGCTTTAGTCTGTAACCGCGCGACCGCTACGGTCGCAGGTTCGAATCCTGCCTCGGGCATGGATGTGTGTGATGTCCTTAGGTTAGTTAGGTTTAAGTAGTCCTAAGTTCTAGGGGACTGATGACCTCAGATGTTAAGTCCCATAGTGCTCAGAGACATTTGAACCAATCTTATAGCAAGTTTCCTTTTACTGTGCCAATGAACGTCAAGTAGCACAATTCAGGCGTTGTCCTCTATTTTTTGTCTCGAAGGTTTGCCTAAAGTCAAAGGTCGGACAATGTTCTTTAGTTCATGTCGAATGAACTTAAAACATTGTGTGAACGCATTGGCTTACAGTCTCTAACTAGTGCACCGTTCAGCCCACAGTCAAACGGAGAAGCGGAGCGTTATGTCAGAACCTTCAAGCGGCAGATGGCCAAACTTCGCACCGCACACACCAGGGATCAAGTACTGCAACTGCTCCTCGCCTCCTATCGTTGGCATCGACAAGATGGACCGTCACCGGCGGAATTGCTTCGAGGCCGCCGCCATCGGACGCTGCTCCACCTGCTGCACCCTCCTCAGCATCCGGCGCCGAAGGATGGCCGCAAGTATAGAATCGCACGGCATGATATCGAGTTTTTCAGGGTTTTTAGCGGCAGAAGACGGTGGGCGCGAGGCGAGATCCTTCGTCGAATTGGCGTATGCACGTATTGTATTCCATTTCATGCGCAGACGGCCTGCAGCGCCGCCATCACAATTAAATCGCCACTGTCCTACGCACGGTGATCCTCCTGTATCTCTTCCCCCAGATTCACGGATCCCCAGGGCAGTGCTGCCACAGCAGCAGCCAGAGGGTGTCATCACCGCATGGAGACGGAGCCCTCACCTCCGCCACCTCTTCTCGTCCTACCGATGGGGCTGGACTCGCCCACGCCGCAGCAGCCGACACCTTCTACATGTTGTTATGGGCCTCAGGAGGTGGACGCATGCCCTTCTGGGCGTTTTCCGAGGGACGTTTCCACCAGAGCGAAGGCCGCATGGTGGGGTACGACCGGAAGTCTGACGTCCCCTGCAGCCACAGCTTCCGGTCCCTCACAGTGTTCACGCTTTTGTCTCTCATCACGTTTCCGTGCTCCCTACACGACGACGATCCGTTGCTTTGTGTGTGTGTGGGGGGGAATGAAAGTTATGGCGTAAAGTCAACTGCAGGCACGCCAGTCGGGAACGGTAGAGAAAGGAAGGCTGTGAGAAGAGAGTCAGATCTGCCAATGGTAGGCTGACCGGACCTCCATCCAGGACGACAACACGACAGCAGCGGCCCCTATGTGAAAAGGACACAAGCGCTGCGACTGGTGACGGCCCAGCTGAATAGTAGCTTCAAGATTAGCCAGTTCAATAGCAGCGTCAACTCTAGTTTCTTCGCTTGAACACTCCACGTAGCGAAGACTAGGAACTGTTTGTACTGAAGAAGATTCCTTATTTTGTAAGTCATCCTTTGCTTGCGACACATCTGTATAATAGCAAAAATTAAGTATTGTATCATTTCATTTTGTAATAAAAGTTATTAATTGGATTTGTTTGAATGTTTGTCTAATGAACCAAGAACGCAGGCTCCCTAGACACCACATATTTGACAACGAGCATGGAGACATAATAGGTTTGATTTTATAAATTCTGCTAGCACCTATTATTCGCTAAGGAGGTTATCCTTGCCGGCCGAAGTGGCCGAGCGGTTCTAGGCGCTGCAGTCTGGAACCGCGCGACCGCTACGGTCGCAGGTTCGAATCCTGCCTCGGGCATGGATGTGTGTGATGTCCTTAGGTTAGTTAGGTTTAAGTAGTTCTAAGTTCTAGGGGACTGATGACCTCCGCAGTTAAGTCCCATAGTGCTCAGAGCCATTTTTGAGGTTATCCTTATTATTGTGGCAGCAAACTTTGCTCATTTCCTTGTAAGAAAAGGTTAAGTCGTGTATAGTGGAGACTGTTTTTACTCCTGGCGCTATAATTATGACTGCTGCTTTCATTTTTATACATGATTTGTGTTTCACTTCAACTTAAGGGGACCACACCCTGCCTATCTAACCCATGTTAATTTAGGCAAGTATTTGACCCATTTCTAAAAAAAAAATTGTTTGATGCAGTACCTTAATATTTTTACTGTATGTTACATGGTGCTAATACAATCAACCGTAATAAAATCTGCTTTATCCATTTTAAGAAATACTTTTTTAAATTTCCTAACAAAAAATATTAAGTTTCCTATGCAGAAAATTTTTTGTGTGAACTTCCTAATGGGGGAATATTAATGAATGAAGTTCCAGAGGTGGCTTTTTATGTTATGCAGAGTCTCTGAAAATTTCATTCATTTATCTGTGATAGTTTCTGATATAATGGGGCATATGTACTGAAAGTTTTAGTTTGCGAGAAATTGAATTTAAAGGAAAAACTTTTGAAATTTGTTACTTACAGTTAATTAAAACTGTTCTGCTGCGTAAGATGGTCGTTCTTTGGCCTGTAGCAGGTCTTCCAGCTTCTTTTTCACCTTTCTGGATCTTTGTGTTGCTTTCTTGGCCATATTAAATGCAGACCCGTCTGCATCGGCTATCCTCATTTTATCGTAATGTTGCAGCCCAGTGGTCATATTTTCACCAGGATTTATTCCTAGCTTTTTCAGTACCCAACACTTTCCAATATTATCACAACTGAATGTAATAACAGCATCATGAACTCCTAGTTTCATTGTATGCATGCCTAAAAATACAGTTTTAAGAAGGCGGTTCCAAATTATGCTGTTGAAACATTCATTTGGGTTCTGTGTCTGCCCATCCAGACATTTCCTCAGAAGGTCAGGATGAGCCAAGTTTCTGAAAATAGGTTTAATTGCTGTAATAACAGCAGCAGGAAGAGAATGTTGGTGAGAATAAGATTCTCCAGTTGCCTGAGCCCTATTGTACTTGCACCACGAATTTTCTCAGGATGGACACAATCCATGACATGGCTTATCATCAGTAGAGGACTTATGGAAGAATATGGCCCAAACATCTCTCTTCATTGCCTCCAGATTTTCTCTATTTCTCCTAATTGTCGGCCCATATTATATCTGCAAGTTTTCTACAACTACTACTCGCTATCATACTTGAACAAAATTAACCGCGTGTTTGAAAGCGTGCCGTTTACAAACAGCAGAAACAAAAGAATACCGACCGTTGCATTTCAAGGATAGCCAACACACTCGGGAGTAAAAAAATCCCTAACGTGCAATGTAGGGGATATAAAGATCTACAATAAATGCCGAAAAGTGGGTGACAGAAAAGTGGGCGTGGCCATAAACACACGTGATAGGAAAATGCTCTTTAAATGTTCGAAAAACTCTTTTTTTTTTCAGCAACATTCTTTTCAGAGTACTTAAATAAACCCTTAATCTATCGAAATATGATGAAAACTGAAAATCGATTTTTTTCGACCTGCACAACAGTGTGGTCCCCTTAATGGCAGACTAAATGTTTTGTCAAGGAGTTGTCAGTTTTCTAAACATTCTCTATAGGTATAACATCTGGTTTCCATTACTCGAATATCATGTTGACAAGTTTTTGTGCAGTGGCTACGTTTAATTCAGTTATTGGCACAGAGCTTTAGTGCGGAATACATTCAGGAATGAGAGTATGTAAATTAAGCCACGTGTCTGATGCTTTCATCAGAAAATAAATGGTTCAAGTGGCTCTAAGCACTATGGGACTTAACATCTGAGGTCATCAGTCCCCTAGAACTTAGAACTACTTAAACCTAACTAACCTAAGGACAGCACACACATCCATGCCCGAGGCAGGATTCGAACTTGCGACCGTAGCGGTCGCGCGGTTCCAAACTAAAGCGCCTAGAACCGCTCGGCCACTCCGGCCGGCATCAGAAAATAAAAATGGCACGTGTAGTAAATGTTATTGGCGTGAAACGTTTGCGGAGATCTATAATATGTGATGATTAATTGAAGTTGTATTAAGGATGCACTCCCACGAATTCTGAACTTCAGATTTACGTATGCCGTAGTCCTGTGGTCTGTCTACGTTGGTGATGCTATATACTTTTTTCTTCTGAATTTTACTATAATCCACTTCCTAGGAACCAATCAATACTTTCTATCCTTCTATTGTTATACCTCTGTTGGGCTTGATCATGACTCAGCAAAGTGTTCTGTTCCTGCTATATCCGTCTTCGGTGACAGCAGTAAATCATCCAAACATCCAACATTATGGAACACATTTACTATTTTGACTTCGATCAGAAGACGATTAATCGTGTAAAAAAATGAACTATGTAATAAGACACTTTTCTGTGTTTTAGAAAATATGAAGGTAAGAGCTGAAAATCAATTTCCTATGTTACAGATGGCTCAGTAAATGATGCGCTCTTAGATATTTCAGTAGAAGTTCCCAATTAGAGGTCTGAGGTAAACTACATTCAAGCTAGAAACGCAGCATCGTCGCGTGGGGTGGAAGAGGAAAGGACAGAAACAGAATGTGTTTCCGCTGAATGTTAAAAACACTCCCCACGGACCCGTTTCTGAACCCAGAGGGCTCGTACGTAGGCGAGCCTCGCTTCCAGAGTGGACGTAACACGGCGAAGAACAATAAAGTCTTGCCCATATTTGCACGCAGATTACGTCGCGAAACGAAGCGGCACTAACACAATTTAAACAGCAGGCGGAGAGACAGACGCGGCCCAGAATGTCTGTCCAATTAGAATTTCCTGATGGCGGCTCTGCTCGGCCCGGTACAGAAGGGTGCAAAAGGTCCTTAGTTTAATGAGACCCTCATGTGGAAGAGCGAAGCGCCCAGCAAAGCCCTCGCCGCCCCTTCCTGCCTGGCCCCCCGCCCCTAACCACCTCCTCACCCCCTCCACCCTCCCCCCCCCCCACTCCACGCCAGCACAAGCGGCGATAGGGGTTGCTGGCCCCTGGTGCGCTCACCGACTGCCTGCGCTCGACTGCGCCTCCGATTATTAACTGCGATAAACACTACACTAAATAAACATCCTACTGCTTGAATGTCACTCTGTATTTTTGGTATTATGTGATACTACGAGGGTGAGTCAAATGAAAACCTTAAATTTGTAATAAAAAATCGAAATTTCGCGCCGTTATCCTGTAAGTTGGTAAGCGTGCTACAAACAGCGTGCAGAATGGCCTGTAGGTGGCAGCATAGTGCAGATGCACACATACCGTCGCAGTATCAGTATAAAGATGGCCGCCCCACTTGCGACTAGCACCAGGGAAGAACAACGTTTTGTTATTCGGTTTTTGCGTAGTGAAGATGTGAAACCTATTGAAATTCATCGACGAATGAAGGTTCAGTAAGTGGTCCACGTTTGTCACAGCAGCATGTCTAAGAATGGAGCAGCAACTTCCCAAATGGTGTGACTTCAGTGGAAGATGCTCCTCGTCCAGGTCAGGCACAACGAGTTGTGACTCCACAGAACATTGCAGCAGTTGAAGCCATAGTGAAGCATGTTGACAGATTAGTCATTGGCCAGCACACCACACTGTGCAGGATGTGCTCCAGTTTCTCAAAGTGTCTGCAAGATGGGTGCCACGGCAACTGTCTCCTGAAATGAGAGAACGACGTGTTGATGCTTGTGAAGAACTTCTTCGGCGCTTTGTGACGAGAAGGTGATGGCTTCCTTGCAAAAATCGTTACTGGGGACGAAACCTGGGTTCACTTCCACCAACAGGAAACGACGAGAGCGTGCAAGGAATGGCGCCATTCCTCATCACCAAAACCAAAGAAGTTTCGAACAGAACCATCAGTAGGGAAGGTTATGCTGACTCTCTTTAGGGACGAAAAGGCGTCATTTTAGAGCATTACATGCCTAGAGGGACCACTGTCACCAGTGCATCATACAAAGATCTCCTAAAAATCATCTGCGGCCTGCAATCAAATCAAAGCAACGTGGAATGTTGTCAGTAGGTGTCCTTTTGCTACATGACAATGCAAGGCCGCACATTCCCCTTACAACAGTTGCAACAATCACAGACCTGCATTTTGAGTGTCTTCCTCATCCACCATACTCACCAGACCTTGCCCCAAGTGATTTCCATACGTTTGGACCGCTCAAAGACGCAATGGGAGGTAAGACGTTCCGTTCTGATGAAGAGATACGCCACGTGGTGTATGAGTGGTTGCGCGGACTACCAAAAGAATTTTTTTCTAAAGGAATTTGTGCACTTTGTAAGCCCCAGAGGACTTGCACTGAGCGTGGGGGAGATTATGTCGAAAAGTGACACAGCTTTGTACCACTTCTGCACAATAAATAATATTTAAAAAATATTTAAGGTTTTCATTTGACTCACCCTCGTAATAACAATGGGTAACGCATGATGTTCAGAAAAAAAGTAACTTTCTGTTTAATGTCGACAACTAAGTATTTAGAAAAGGGTTGCCAATTCGGGTTGGGGGGATGATGAGAAATCAGTTCGGTCGTACCTTTCGAAACAAAACATTCTGGCAATTTCCTTAGGCAGTTTATGGAAACCACGGAAAAACAAAAGATCGACTGCCAAAAGAGGACTTGGAGCGTCATCCTAACCTTTGACAGAACCTTCGATGCGTGTGGTTCACTCCTTCCACTGGCCTGGAACCGGGAGTCCTCTAGGAGTTGTGGGGACAATGCTGCAAATTGTGAGCTTTGTGTAAACTCCGTGAGTAGGGTTGATCACGGCCACAATGCACAGTTGATTGCACCCTGTTCCTTCAATGGCAGCCCGTATAGCCTCTTCAACATGTTGAATAAGGCTGTTAGGCGTACACACTGAGACCACCTGGTGTTCCTTCTCATCTCTTATTGCTATTTATCTAAGGCTGTGGTCGTCAAACGTTTTTGATTAAGAGCCAGAACGGGTATTGTGTGGCGGCACCTCTTGTCGCATCTGTACCGATTTTATTATTAACTGATGGTCTATGTAAGTTAGTATGTTACGAGTCTGCAACAGACTATCTATCGTAGGGGTACAATAAGTTAGCTAGCAGCCCTCCAAGTGCTGATTGTCAAAAGTCGACACCATTAGGAACACTTCGGATCCAGTGTTCCCTTGTTTCACATTGCTACCACCCTCAGCGATTGCAAAACTGTGACACGTAACTGCCTGACGAAGTGTCCTCTAGCCGGTGTGAGTGGATGACAAATTAGTTATTAGTGCTTACGTTTAAATAATCTGTGTAATGTGAGACACGATCACAGATGTTTACTAAATGTTTTGAATGTGATTTTTCTTTTATACATTGCCTTGTATTTCGACATCCTTAACTTAATTTCATATTCCTTGCTACGAAAATATAGCGCATTTGAAGATTTGAAAACTGTCTCTATAACATTCATTAACGAATCCACGTTACTTGAGTTATTCTTCTCACAATCTCAAACTCTGCATTGACCACGTTACTTATTCCTCTGCACCTGCGGTTCGCGGTCAACTTTGCTTACCTCACGGCCGAATTCACCAAGGTCAAGAAAAATTAAGAACATCCGTAGATTTTTTGCTTATTACTGAGTAGGAAAACTACAGTCTTAAAAAGCTCTTAACGTCAATCGACGATTTTTGATTCGGTTGTTAGTTGCTAGATGCATATCATAAAATATGTTTCAGAACCACGGGCCATACGAATACTTGATTCGGGCCGTCGTATAACGACCACTGCTTTGAGGGGTACCATTCTTCGCCCTAATTTTGATCTACCGATCATCAGCGGACTCCCCTTTTAGATTTACCTCCTCTTACTACATGACACAGTTGCGTTGCCAACAAGTGAAACTAATCTCGTTGGGTCAGCTTAGTTTTCAGCACATTGATTTTAGATTAGGGGTATGTGTATAACACCCTGAGCTGTACCTGGTTGCTGTCGGTCCTAGCCCAACAGCTGACACGCCACTCTTAGTCAACTGCACAAATAGCGGAAAAATGGCTCTGATCACTATGGGACTTAACTTCTGAGGTCATCAGTCCCCTAGAACTTAGAACTACTTAAACCTAACCAATCTAAGAACATCACATACATCCATGCCCGAGGCAGGATTCGAACCTGCGAATAGCGGAAAGATCCAATGTCGAAATTCTCTGTCTGCTTACTCATTGCTCCCATGAGCTGCAACCCCTGTATAAAAGTTTATTCTGAGCACTCAGAGATTATTGGAACAAAGCTGTAGACAACTTTACACGGCGATACCCTGGACGCCCTGTGTCGAAGATCTATTTTCCTACAATATTTACAGAGGCTTGGTTGAATACAGCAGTCCCAAGCAACGCTTTTTCCGGTTTTAAGGCAACCAGGATTCACCCTTTTAATCCGGAAGCCATACCAAAGGAAGCTTTTGTTGTTCAAATGTGTGTGAAATCTTATGGGACTTAACTGTTAAGGTTATCAGTCCCTAAGCTGACACACTACTTAACTTAAATTATCGTAAGGACAAACACGCACACCCATGCCCGAGGGTCCCATGCCCGAACCTCCGCCGGGACCAGCCGCACAGTCCATGACTGCAGCGTCCTAGACCGCTCGGCTAATAGCGCGCGGCAGGAAGCTTTTGCACCAAGCACTGTCTCAGATAATGCAGTTCCTCTTCAACAAGGTTCTGCAAGCACATCTCAAAATGACCTTGGGGAGCAACGACATTCACAATGTTTCTTTTCATGACCTAATGTCAACTCCTAATATCCAGGGGGAAAGGATAACAAATTCGATGAATTCGTCAGCAGTTTTGATCATTCGGAAGCACTTCTCTTCCAACGAAGACGGATATAATTCCGTGATGAACACAGATAGCAGGAGGAATAAACAAGAAAGTACATCGAAACCTGTTAGAAGGAAAAGTAGACACAACAAAAACAAAGAACTGCAGCCTGCGTGCAGTGGGGTAACACTGAATCCCAAGAAACGTAAATGTGCCACACCTTCTACCGGCAAAGACTGTGGAGAAGATTACTACGAACCAAGAGCAAGGCTAGTGGAGTGTTAACAGTGTGTAAGTTGCCAGAATTGGTTTCACGAAGACTGTGACAATCAAATGGTCCAAATGGCTCTGAGCACTAAGGGACTGAACTGCTGAGGTCATCAGTCCCCTAGAACTCAGAACTACTTAAGCGTAACTAACCTAAGGACAGCACACACATCCATGCACGAGGCAGAATTCGAATCGGCGACCGTATCGGTCACGCGGTTCCAGACTGAAGCGCCTAGAACCGCACGGCTACTCCGGCCGGCACTGTGACAATCAGTCTGTGAAGAAGCTTGTGTACTGCTTGTAATGACTTGGACTCTGATGCAGATTAACGTGCACGGAAATGTCACAAAAATTGTCTAAAATTGTATATGTATGTCCTGTAGAATTTTCAAGTGTCATTTGTAAACAGCAGAATTTAAAGTAAACAAAATTTGATTTCAGGCGAAATTCGCTCCCTGGGAGGGAAGTTCGCCAGTTGGCTACATTGTACGGAAAAAATTTCCTATCATTTAATACGTCACATTCTATAGTTAATGGAGTTTTTATTTCATATATAGAAGTAGACTTATCATATTAAAAATATTTCATTATGTTTTCACGAATGAAAACAATTTAAAATATAGTTTTGTAAACTGGTGGCGAACATCCCTCCCTGTTCCCTATATAATCTTCGTGTTCAAAACTTTTGTAGAGCATGTCACTGATGTAAATAAAATGTTATGTTTGTTTTCTTGACAAAAGAACTTGCAGTCTAGTTCTCTTAGCGATACTGTACTTTCTGTTTTTATGTTCAGTATTAACGTTTCGCTAAAACAGTTTCTAGTGCTCTAAATCCCACGGTTTTAGACTTGCTTGACATAATATTAGTAAAATTTTGCCCTTTAGCTATCATGTATAGGTCTTTGTTACGAATTTCACATTGTTAGCAACTTTGTGATTGAGAAATAAAATAATCATTAGATATTTAATATGAAGTGAAGTTATGAATTTAATCAAAGTGCTTGCCTCAAAGGGAAAAGGTTTCATAACACTTCAGAAAGTACACTAGTCTGGATGTTTCTTATCATCCATTAAGGAAACAACATATTGTTATTCATTATTCAGAGAGAGGAACGGCTTAACTGAATAAGCAAGACCAGCAGCAGGACACCGTATTGCTGCACGCCCCACGGGTGATACGCGACCCGAATATTGGAGCACGCGGAATGAATTTAGAAGGACGAATATAAAATATCCGGGACGTCAGAGCCGTGGAATTTTTATATGTGAACACGTTAAAGAGAAACAAGTCGGGAAAAAAAATATAAAGGCAAAAGCGCAGTGGACAGCGGGGGCCGCCGGGCTGCAGGGGGTGACACTCGCAGACGCAGAAAACTTAGCGGACTCATTAAAAGAGATTCGATTATAACAGCGCGACTACTTTGTATGTAGTGGCCTTGCTGTTCCTTGTTAGTAATGTACAGACAAAAAGAAATATCAGATTTGTTTTTAATGAAACAAAGTCCCTCTGTCGACCCGTAGCTCTAGGTGTAATTCGGTTTTCGCGAAATAACAAGTAAGAGAGCATTAATTTTCCTCGCGGAACGAAATTTAATAAAGAAGCGCGACGGGCCGGCCGGCACTTCGTGCGCGGCCGGACACAAAGACAAGCGGGGCCGCCGAGGTGCGGCGCGCACGTGCGTCTCTGCCGCACGCGTGCGTGCGTGCGTGCGTCGTCCGGAGTCCGCACGCGCGCGCCAGAGCGGCCGCCCCCGGAGCAGGTCAGGTGCGCAGGGGGCTGGATTAAAAAGTCTGCAGAAATTTCTGCCGAACAGTATCGACAATCAGCGTGTATGCCGGTGAGCGTGATTTGGTAATGGTGTACGTCAAACAGGTGCAACAAATAATGTTTCGTTAGTTATTGTCTTGACTTCAACATTCGAGACATTGTGATCGGACTGTGTATCTTGTGCCAGGAGGGAAAAGCTTTATTTAGTAGAGAGGACTGCCTATAACAAAAATATGAGAGCCTGAAAGCTAATTTGTAAGTGTATTTTCATTGTGCCTGTCTGCAACTTATTGTTTCTTTCATATTCAGCATTCAGGGCTGATTTTTTTATTTCCAAAAGCTCATTAATACATGTGCTATGGAATTTGAAGCTTAGAGGTTAGTACACTACTGGTCTTTAAAATTGCTACACCACGAAGATGACGTGCTAAAGACTCGAAATTTAACCGACAGGAAAAATGGTTCAAATGGCTCTGAGCACTGTGGGACTCAACTGCTGTGGTCATCAGTCCCCTAGAACTTAGAACTACTTAAACCTAACTAACCTAAGGACATCACACACATCCATGCCCGAGGCAGGATTCGAACCTGCGACCGTAGCAGTCGCACAGTTCCGGACTGCGCGCCTAGAACCGCGAGACCACCGCGGCCGGCTAACCGACAGGAAGAAGATGCTGTGACATGCAAATGATTAGCTTTTCAGAGCATTCACAAAAGGTTGGTGCCGGCCGGAGTGGCCAAGCGGTTCTAGGCGCTTCAGTCTAGAACGGTCGCCGGTTCGAATCCTGTCTCGGGCATGGATGTGTGTGATATCCTTAGGTTAGTTAGATTTAAGTAGTTGTAAGTTCTAGGGGACTGATGACCTCAGCTGTTAAGTGCCATAGTGCTCAGAGCCATTTGAACCATTTTTTGAACAAGGTGGGCACCGGTGGCGACACCTACAACGTGCTGACGGAACTTTTCGAACCGAGTTCTCATACACAAACAGCAGCTGACCAGCGTTGCCTGGTGAAACATTGTTGTGATGCCTCGTGTAAGGAGCAGAAATGCGTACCATCACGATTCCGGCTTTGATAAGGGTCGGATTGTAGCCTATCGCGATTGCAGTTTATCTTATCGCGACATTGCTGCTCGCGTTGGTCGAGATCCAATGACTGTTAGCAGAATATGGAATAGGTGGGTTCTGGAGGGTAATACGGAACGCCGTGCTGGATCCCAACGGCCTCGTATCACTAGCAGTCGAGATGACAGGCATCTTATCTGCATGGCTGTAACGGATCGTGCAGCCACGTCTCGATCCCTGCGTCAACAAATGGGAACGTTTGCAAGACAACAACCATATGCACGAACAGATCGACGACGTTTGCAGCAGCATGGACCATCAGCTCGGAGACCATGGCTGCGGTTACCCTTGACGCTGCACACAGACAGGAGCGCATGCGATGATGTACTCAACGACGAACCTGGGTGCATGAATGGCAAAACGTCATTTTTTCGGATGAATCGAGGTTCTGTTTACAGCATCATGATGGTCGCATCCGTGTTTGGCGACATCGCGGTGAACGCACATTGGAAGCGTGTATTCGTAATCGCCATACTGGCGTATCACCCGGCGTGATGGTATGGGGTGCCATTGGTTACACGTCTCGGTCACCTCTTGTTCGCATTGACGGCACTTTGAACAGTGGACGTTACATTTCAGATGTGTTCCGACCCGTGGCTCTACTCTTCATTCGATCCCTGCGAAACCCTACATTTCAGCAGGATAATGCACGGTCGCATATTGCAGGTCCTGTACGGGCCTATATGGATACAGAAAATGTTCTACTGGTGCCTTGGCCAGCACATTCTCTAGATCTCTCACCAACTGAAAACGTCTGTTCAATGGTGGCCGAGCAAGTGGCTCGACACAGTACGCCAGTCACTACTCTTGATGAACTGTGGTATCGTGTTGAAGCTGCATGGGCAGCTGTATCTGTACACGCCGTCCAAGCTCTGTTTGACTCAATGCCCAGGCGTATCAAGGCCGTTATTACGGCCAGAGGTGGTTGTTCTGGATACTGATTTCTCAGGATCTATGCACTCAAACTGCGTGAAAATGTAATCACATGTCAGTTCTAGTATAATATATGTGTCCAATGGATACCCGTTTATCATCTGCATTTCTTCTTGGTGTAGTAAATTTAATGGCCAGTAGTGTATATTGTTACTTTTGAATTGTATCTTGCTTTGTGTGTCGATCATGCAACATGATTTGAAGTGAACCCAGGCTCATTCTGGTTTTTATTGATGAATGTATCGTAAAAGTATGAACCCCCACAGTCAACCAAAAGTTACTGTTATTCTGTCCTCACCAATTCACAGTTATAACTGCCTGCTAATCAACCAAACAGTAAATGTGATATTGCCAAGTTCAGTGGGAAGTACTGTGACTTCCGCAATCAGTATGTATATAGCTCCCCCCCCCCCCCCCCCCCATCTCCTTCTGCTCTACATTGTCATGGGAAATTGTGTTCAGTTCTTGGTCTGGCAGCTGTTTTGGAGCTGCTCTGCAGTCAAGATGGATGTGAAACCTTACAGAGGAGTGTGAAAATTGTATCCTCAAATCTTTTGTCTGTCACCTCTTTGTTCGCGCTTTAGACCCTTCCCTCCTTCCTTCTGTCAACTGAACAAAGAAAATACGATGTTCTGTGCTAGAAAAGAGGAAGAGAAAGTGAAATTTCAAGATAAAAAATAAGCCCTCTCCTGGAATTGGATCCTTCTAACCTCTCTGGGCTGAAGTGTTTACGAGCAGTCTCTTATAGGTCGTAGACAAATGTCCGCAGTTCGTGGTCGTGCGGTAGCGTTCTCGCTTCCCACGCCCGGATTCCCGCGTTCGATTCCCGGTGGGGTCAGGGATTTTCTCTGCCTCGTGGTGACTGGGTGTTGTGTGATGTCCTTAGGTTAGTTAGGTCTAAGTAGTTCTAAGTTCTAGGGAACTGATGACCATAGATGTTAAGTCCCATAGTGCTCAGAGCCATTTGAACCATTTTTGTAGCTAAACCAACAACTTAACAAACAATCTGTCACTTTGATGTTGTTTATGAACACTTTTACCTTAGTGAAGATTTATGGCTGCCTTCTCGTGTTTTCTTGATACAGTTGACCTGCTATGTAGTGCCATTAATTGTGCCGTGGGACTTTGTTTTCAACTGCAGACAATTGAGGGCTATAAGAGAGCTCACGTCTATAGCAGCTCTCTACGAAATGACATAACTGTCCTTTTAAAGAACTCTTCTCTATTTGCTTGTTACCATGTTTAACATTTACAATGTTAGGTAACAAATCTATTATTACTCAGAGCAATATATCGGAAGTGGAACCTCAGAAAAGCACTTAAGAAAATGACATTTCTCCACAACTTTCTATCAGTTGTTTCTGAGTGTTTACACTGTCAGCATGAATGATTTCCTAAATAGTGTCAAGCTCTGACACAAAGTATAAACGCCACCTCCAGAGCAGTTGGAGACTCCTGACAGCATTGTGCCTTGCCAAAGTCCTGTGCTCATGTTTCTCACATCGTCTCTGCACCAAAAAAATTGAAGTGTGCACAGTGGATATTCTTTACATGCTAACTACCTAAATAATTTTTTAACATGATCATCTTTCATTTGATTGTGAGGACGAGATAGAACAACCTGTTACTTCACAGAAGTGTAACACAATGTCACATGCAGTCACAGTACTACAAATTCTGTAGTTCTATTGGCGTGGATGCACGATAAAGTGAATAACTATAGAGGCAGAATTGTCATAATTGAAAAAATACCTGCCGATGGCTAAAGTAGAGAGGATATAAAATGTATGCTGGCAGCAGAAGCAGAAGTATTTCTGAAAATGCTACACTGCGGGGAAAAAAATAGCACACCTACAGAGACGACGGTGATTTGGATCTGATGCCACCTGGGGGATAGTAGATGTACAGATAATCAACGTTGTCCGCCAACAGATAAGCGTTGTGGAATAGCTACAAGGGCGGCGGCATCTGTGTCTACTCTTTTAATAGGGAATGTTCACAGCCAGGAGGCTTAGTGTGGTGCAAACGTGTGAATCAAGCTGGCAAACAGGCCACGGTGACACACTCGTGGTTCCTACACCCAACTGAGAGTGTTTGAAAGGGGTCAAGGTGTGTCCTTCCGAGAGGCAAGGTGGTCCTTTCGGAGAATTTGCCACACAAGTAGGACGTTCTGTGTCAGATGCGCAATGTTGCTGGTACAAGTGATCACGCGAATGTTTCACATCTGTAGACGAGATTCTGTACATCCAAATAGCACAGACACCCACCAGGATCATCGTATTGTAAGGGAAACAGTGGCAGATCGTGCAGCTACCACAGCACAGATAAGAAGGCTCGTGAGCACAGATGTGTCAACACGAAGTGTTCCGAAACGTGTATTAGCAGTGGGACTACAGGTGCCCACACATCTAGCCTGTCTTCCATTCACGGGCAGTATGAACTTGAACGGTTCGACTGGTGTCCTCAGAGGATCACTAGGAATGGGGCACCTTGGTCTTCAACGATGAAAGCAGATTCTGCCTGCACGTAAGTGATGCGCGTACGACGTGGACCTGCTGAACGCGTCCGAGACGTACTAGCCCCATGGCTAAAACTGTCGTTCACCTTTGTTTTGGAGCGGACACTAACTAGAGCTCGGTATGTGCAGAATGTTGTTAGACCCCTTCTTTTGCCGTTATTGCCACAGGATGGTGATGTGTTGTTCCAACAGGGTAATACTCGCACACACTTTGCCCGTGAAACTCAAGACGTAAGTCTGTAAGACGTGCACCAACTTCCCTGGCTAGCACAATCTCCAACCAACAACTCTTACAGAACTACGTGGACAGGTTAAGAAGGCATGGAATAACGTATCTCAGGACAGTACTCGCCCATCTGTACGATCGACTTGAGTCAGCGCCTGCACTGTCGCCTGTGGAGGTGACGCACGTACTAACGTGGTTGTTTCAGGATGGTTGATAGGTAAATGTTATTATTTGCTGACCGGTGTGGCCGAGTGGTTCTAGGCACTTCTGTCTGGAACCGCGTGACTGCTACGATCGCAGATTCGAATCCTGCCTCGGGCATGCATGTGTGTGATGTCCTTAGGTTAGTTAGGTTTAGGCTCAGGCCCATCTGAACCATTTTTGTTATTATTTCATTTGCTCCACATACTGTGTAGCAAAAATTAATCTTGAATGAATTGGCAGCTTCAAAAAGGATTTAGTAACTTTCTCCGGCCGAGTATGGTTCAAATGGCTCTAAGCACTATGGGACTTAACATCTGAGGTCATCAGTCCCCTAGACTTAGAACTACTTAAACCTAACTAACCTAAGGACATCACACACATCCGTGCGCGAGGCAGGATTCGAACCTGCGACCGTAGCAGCAGCGCGGTTCCGGACTGAAGCGCCTAAAACCGCTCGGCCACAGCTTCCGGCCCAGCTATGTATGTTACTTACAAGGGGAGGCCGCCAATTGTGAAATTCAGGTTCGATTCATACTGCGCATAATAAAAGCTCATGGCCAGAGGTGTAATGTGGCAAAGCACCAAAATGCACTTCTCAGCCGTTGTCGAGAAAATCGACAGTTAAAAGAAACCGTTGCGGTGAAATACTCTCTACGATTAATAAGTCACTACAGCGTCGTGGCGCAGCGGTAAGCGCTCGGATTCGTAATCTAAAGGTCGCCGGATCGAATCTCGCGCCATGCAACTTTTTTTTATTATTTGTTTTTTGTAATTCAAATATATATATATATATATATATATATATATATATATATATATATATATATATATATATATATATATATTATAATTCTCGGCAATCAGTTGCAAGAATTATGCATATACTAAGTTGTTGAAAGTCGTTTGTCGTGGAAAAATAATACTTGAAATAAAACACAATATCACAAATTTCGACGATGTTATAAGTTGCGCTAGGGACAGCACCTACCTTCTTTCCTAGTTAGCAGGCAACTACGCTGTTATGCGGCGGCTCGTTTCGGCCCATTCAACATCTGTCAAAAGAAAAAATGGCTCTGAGCACTATGGGACTCAACTGCTGAGGTCATTAGTCCCCTAGAACTTAGAACTAGTTAAACCTAACTAACCTAAGGACATCACAAACATCCATGCCCGAGGCAGGATTCGAACCTGCGACCGTAGCGGTCTTGCGGTGCCAGACTGCAGCGCCTTTAACCGCACGGCCACTTCGGACGGCCAACATCTGTCCTTCAAGTGCAACGAGCGAGTAACGGAGTTTATATTTCATACCTGCCACAGCGAATTTCTATTCGTGGGGTCTCTATTCTAATTCGAACGTTTGACTGACACTACACGTATTCGTTTCGGAATATCGTTTCTACGTCTTCCGTTAACTATACGTGGTAAACATTATGAACACAATTAATAACATTTGTGAAATACTTTGTTTGCGGAAAACATAATGATGTTCGAAGTCGCCAGTTTTTCCACGACAAACGACTTTCAACAACTTATTGCATAATTGTTGCAACTGATTGCCGGGAATTATATATATATATATATATATATATATATATATATATATATATATATATGCTACAAATACTAAAAAAAAGGTTGGCTGACGCGAGATGAGATTCGATCCGGCAACCTTCGCATTACGAACCCGAGCGCTTACCGCTGCGCCACGACGCTGTGCAAAATTATTAATCGTAGAGAATATTTCATCGAAACGGTTTCTTTTAACTGTCCATTTTCTCGACAACGGCTGAGAAGTGCATCTTGGTGCTTTGCCACATTACACCTCTGGCCAAGAGCTTTTATTATGCGCAGTATGAATCTAATCTGAATTTCACAATTGGCTGCCTCCCCTTCTTAGTGCTAATAGCACTATATACAATAAGTGAGGAACTATTAGACTCAAAAACTTTTACGGGATGGAAATGGACGTAACAGCACTCCTTCTGAATGAGAAAGTATAATGGATATTTATATATAAGAACATGGGCATTAGGAGCCACTCTGGCTGCTAGTACAAAAGAGCAGGAACTAGCACCAGAGTGCCTGATAGTCACAATGACGTCGTCCGCCAACTGATAGCTTACTAGCAAAGGTACCAGAGCGCCATCTGTGTCTACGCTCTGCTTGTAGCCAGAAGGCTCAGTGTGTTAGAAACGTGTGAAGCATTTGCAACCATGTCACGGAGACGCAGTCGTGCTTCCTACAGTCAACTGAGCGGGTTTGAAATGGGTCAAACGGTGGCTTTCCGGGATGCGCGATGGTCCTTTCGGAGAATTGCCACACACGTTGGACGTACTCCACCACTTGTACAACCATGCTGGTATCTGAGGTCACGTGAAGATTCGCCCACACCGTAGACGACGTTCTGGACGTCCACGCATCGCAGACGCCCACCAGTATCGTTGTATTTTAAGGGCAGCAGTGGTAGACTGTACAGCTGCTACAGCACAGATAGGAGGGCTTGCCTTTGTATCCCGCCCGGAAGGTGGCTCGTGGGTCTGCTCCGGAAATCTGCAAAACAGGCCGAATGAAGGAAGCGAGTAGGAGCAGGTGAGGTAAAGCATTTCGGTACTGCAAGTAAAGTTAAAGCACCTTTACTGGTGTATAAACTTTTACAATCATATTACGTAACTTTATCCTGATGAGCACGTAGGTGTGCAGCCAAAGTCCAGGTCTACGCAAATAAAATGTCACAATAGCAAGCTAAGTTGAAGTAATGTTTCCAGGTCGTCTGCTCTTGATCAACTGAGCCGAAAGTCGAGCGGCGCTCGTTGAGCTCCACAGCGTCGGCTAGAGGGCGCTGCTGTCGGCGTAGTTCGTCCGCTCTCGTAGTGACAACCTAGAAGCGTGCACCTACGCAGTGGCCTCGGAACTATCGCTACCACACTTGTGATCCCAGACGTGTCAATACGAACTATTGCTAATCAGTTATTAGCAGCGGGGCTACGGGCAGGTACACATCCACCTCGCATTCCACTCACGTCGAAGCCTTGACACGTGCACAACTCAAGTGGTGTCGTCAGAGGACCACTTGGAATATAGAATGCCGCACCGTCGTCCTCAGTGATGAAAGCAGATTCTTCCAACACGCAAGTGATAGTAGACCCAGTGAGGGCTGTTCCGTAGAGCGCTTTCAGCCAAAGCAAACTGGCCCCAACCCAGGCCCCATGGGGTGTGATAAACTACAACGTTCGTTCACGTATTGGTGTTTCTGGAGGGGACTTTAATCAGTGTACGTTGCATGCAGAATGTTGTTAGACGCATTCTTTTGCCGTACTTGCAATAGGAAGTGATGTGTTATTCCAATAGGATAAAGCTCGCCCGTACACTTCCCATGAAACCCTACGTGTTCGTCAAGAGGTGCAGTAACTTTCCTGTCCAGCACCATCTTAGGACTTGTCTCCCGTCGAGCATGTGTGAGATATGCTGGGGTGAGAAATGACACATCCATCTCATCAACCAACAATTCTCAGAGAAAGACGTGAAAACGTCTAGTACGAGTGGCGCAACGTTACCCTGGACAGTATTCGCCATCTGTGAGCTGTGGCTGGCTCGCGATGATGCCGTTTGTTCTTTGGCATTTTATCGCAATCGAGTGGCGTCTTATTTCTCCCTAAGTTACTACCATAACGAGTTGCTGACTTGCCTCTGTCAGTGGAAGCAGCACCGCTTATCGATACTAGTACTGCTGTACCATCTTTGGTGTGGCCGCTATACTTCCGTGTGGTGGTGTGTGGGCAGTCGCTCAGTTGGAACAGAGCAGCGAGGAAGTCTCCACGGCGTGAGGTCAGGCTGGGACCGCTGGCAGCGTGCACTTGCTGGCAGATTGTGAGGCGCTACCTGCGAGAGCTACAGAGTTCGTTGCCCACCGAACCTGGACGCTGAAGTTGAGTGATCAGTCAACCTGTTGTGAAACCTCAGCTGCTGTGACATGTCTTCGTTCATTGCCGGGTGTTGCTTCCTGGGCCGTTCTGGCTAGCAGCAACTTATGGTGTGTTGTTGTGGTCGAAATTTTGCAGCCGTCTTCCTGTATGGTCTTTAACTATTAAAGTGGTTGTTACTTGTCAGAGAAATGCACCAGCGGTATTTTCTGCCTTGTGGCCGTTGACGCCCCAGTTACCTGCCCTGGTCGTTAGCGCAGTTTTCCGGCAGTGAGTTTTTCCTCCTGTGTTGATGATGTCCGGCACAGCGTGTAGTTCGACAGCCTTTCAGTTGTTTGTTCATATTTTTTCTTAAGAGTGGTTATTGTACCTTCGCTGTTTTCAGACCCTGTTGCGTGGCTGCGTCGTAACTGCCGTGATCGGCGCAATCGCGGTCCTAAATACCCACACGGCGGAGGCACACTTCCTCCTGACTGCGTGCACGTGACAGTGTAGTAGAACACCTATTCTATAGGAATTTATCAAATGTTCTAATACATACTAACACATAGATACGTATCATAAACTAATCACAGACATGCTGTCGATAAATTTAAAAGTAATTTATTATGCGCCTTTTTTATACTCGGTAATCGCAAAATACGTTTCAACCCATGCTTGAATTGGCACACTTCAGGAGAGTCAAATGTCACTGACGTATGTAGTCTGAGGCACCCAGAATGCTCCAAGAAGTGGTTTTCGGTCGTAAGTTTTCCAGATTTTGTCAAGGGGATCCCTTGTGATCTATACCCTATGTATTGAGTTGTTGTCCCCCATCCCCCCTCCCCACCCGGAATAATTTAGGCCTAGTGACGTCAGCGCTGGGAACCCGCTGCATCGCATCATGCTTGGTATCTTCCCGAATGGTCATGGCATCATACACAGCAGTACCACTGCCCGTGTGATAAGGCCAGAATCGAGCTGCAGTAGGTTTAGGTGCATGACAGTGAATTCAAGTTGATGTGTTCCGGACCAAATTCACCTGATATGAACCTAGTGGAATACATCTGGAACCAGCTGCGTGCTAAGGAACCAGCGGCCTGTCTTTTACGAGAGCTGCGTGACCCAGCCTTACACATCTCTTGTAACTTCCTTCCGGAAACCAGCCAAGGACTAGTCTAATCCACGACACGCAGAATTGCTGCTATGTTGTGACGCAAAGGTGGGCCAACACGCCATTAATCCTTTGGCTGTTACAGACCTACCCTTTGCATTCCTCTTTGCATTCCATGCTGAGGCGCCATTTCTTATGTCTGTACTGCTAGCCAAATGCTGGTGCCTGCGCTGAGAGACGGCGTTTCGCCCGATATGAAACACTTATCATCCGATTTATCGAAAACTATTAGGTGAAAAAGTTTTATTTTTTTCACGTCTTACCGTCTGATATGTTTACTCGATAGACTGCATCAAATTAAATAAAACATTACAAGAGACTCTAAAACGTTCGCTGAGGTAAAAATGCATTGCGTAAACATTCCGTATGGTTAATTGTACCTCATAGATAGTATGGAATGAAATGTAGAGAAGACGTCGAATTCCTGAGTTAATGGGTTTTACATCCCAAGTTCCGTCCGTGTGGACTTGCCGGCTGCTATGAAATGTTAATCATCCGTTTTCAAGAAAAGTGTCAGGTGAAAAAATTTGATTTTTCCACATCTGACAGTCTCATATCTTCGCTTCATAAAGCACTGAATTTCTTTTCGTTTTTCGCAACAGTTACTGTGCTGCATCGAATTAAGTAAAACGTTGTCTGAAGTTTTAAAGATGTTGCATAAGTTAAAACGCATTCTATAAATTTTTCATGTGGTTGAGTTTAGGTCATGCGTTGCAGTGATTTAAATATAGATCAGATATCGAAATTTGGCTTAAAATAGAGAGCAGACAACTATCTCATTTCGGTCTCAAGTTACTGGGTTGTATATCTGAGGTACAGTCGCGTGCGACGCACCCATTCGCATCCTAGCGCACTGCGAATTATGAGGTCATAAAAATCATCGTACGTCATAAACTATTTGAGATATCGCAAATGGTAATACGCTATGAGTCACATATGTTGTATGTCATAAACTATTCGAGATATCGCAAATGGTAATACGCTATGAGTCACATATGTTGTATGTCATAAACTATTCGAGATATCGCAAATGGTAATACGCTATGAGGCACATATGTTGTATGATAAATACTCGAAACATTTGATTTCATCGATATATGTAGTAACTCGTCCGCAGTAGTGAGAGGTTGGCGGATCAGGACGCATTCAAATGTCCATCGCAGTGTAGGAAAGCTCTGAGTGGCACGCGTACACCCGCCCACAACATCTGAACAACTGTGTAGTAGGACGTGTATACACGACCACAGCAGCGAAAGGCTTATGTGCGTGTACACATTTAAGTAGGTTTCAACGAATACCGAATGACGTATATAGCTCCGTCTTGATTTTTCCCAGTGTGCTTTACAAACAATTTCAACGACAAAAATTTAACGCTGCAAAAACAAACATAAGGTCTGCAGAGGTACCGCAATCACTTTTTATACGCTGTTACTTATAATCCGACTTGATTGCAAAAATGTTTAGTCGCATGACCGGTTTCGGTTCCTCTAGAACCATCTTCAGGTCTGAAATGACAATGACACTAATTTACTATTTCACAAATGCAAGCCTATTTCGTCCTACCCGATCAACACCAAATGTACCAGAACGTACCTGCAATTTCGGTTACAGGAGTAACCCGTCCACACTCAGCAACCTTCACATGCTGCGTCACATTAAATTGGTTGGCAGAATGTACGTCATTTATATTAATTATAAAACTCTTACCGACAGATGGGGTCTGGTACATTTGTTACATTACATATACAGTATGTAATGTAAAAAGTGTACCAGACGCCAACTGTCGGTATAATATAAATGACGTGCATTCTTGCAACCAGTTTAATGTGACGCAGCATGTGAAGGTTGCTGAGTGTGGACGGGATACTCCTGTAACCGAAATTGCAGGTACGTTCAGGTACATTTGATGTTGATCGGGTAGGATGAAATAGGCTTGCATTTGTGAAATAGTAAAGTAGTGTCATTGTCATTTCAGATCTGGGTCTAGAGGAACCGAAACCGGTCATGTGAATAAAAATTTTTGCAATCAAGACGGATTATTAGTAACAGTGTAAAAATTTAACGGTTTCAGTAATTTCTTGCTCGTCATCGCCATCCAAATAGAGGACCCACGAGCTGTCCCTGTGCGATCCTATTTTCGGTGATAGCCCGACGCTGTCTTCGCGGCAGTAATAGCGGCAGTGTCCTCCAGATAACGAGGCCTTGGAGCCCTCGACTGATCCCAAAGCGAAAGAGGCCCTTCCGCAGCTACTGTGTGCGCCCACGGCGCGCCCCTCCCCTCCTCCTGCCCTTACCCCAGGGATGGCCGGTAACGACGGCAGATCCGCGGCCCAAATAAGGAGTCGCTCGTCAGGCGGTGGGGCCGCGCTCCGCTCCACAAACGAGTGACACCCGCCGGAATGTCCGCGGCGCTGCGGATTCTTTCCGCCCCCGTCACGGGCGGCAACAATTAAGGGAACGAGCGGGCGGGCCGGCCTGGTGCGTGCCGGGCCCCGGGCCGTTATTACGGCCGAGGCAGCCGGCGATCCGCCGAGCGGCCGCGCCGCCGCGCCTCCACCTGCGGTCGCAGAGCCGCCGCCGGGAGACGGCGACATTTTAATGAACCGCATCATTAAAGCCGGCAGGCGCGGCCCGGCGCCGTCGAGGACTGACCCGCGGGTCGCATCGCCACACCTGCACCCACAGATCGTCCTTGCGGGGCCGGGAGTCCGAAGTAGCACCCCGTGTAGCTCGCGACTCGGTGACAGTTGGAGCGGAACTTGTCTGACGAGTCGATCAGCGGGCGCCCTGGTGTTTGTTGACACAGAAATGGCGCGGGCTGTAGACAGGTGTGAGAGACCATTACATCTGGATCCGCCTGGATGCTGTGACTGTGCAAGCCATCGGTCCGCGGGGTGCGCTAGGCACTTACGCCTCGGACAAAAAGATAAAGTGGCCCTCTCTTAACTCTGGGCCATCCGGTGGCACTACGTTAGAACCGTGCGAAAACTATTAGACTGATGCTGGTGACACCATGTTTGTGTCATGTGCACAACTATTGTGCAATGCTCCTGTCAACACGTTTCTGGCCGGCCGCGGTGGTCTAGCGGTTCTAGGCGCTCAGTCCGGAGCCGTGCGACTGCTACGGTCGCAGGTTCGAATCCTGCCTCGGGCATGGATGTGTGTGATGTCCTTAGGTTAGTTAGGTTTAAGTAGTTCTAAGTTCTAGGGGACTGATGACCATAGATGTTAAGTCCCATAGTGCTCAGAGCCATTTGAACCAGTTTGAACACGTTTGTGTCATACACAGTACAAGAGGGCAAGCACTAGTGACTGCTGTGGTGCCGTGATGAAAGATATCGAACGAACGCCGATACTGCGTGTTGTAATGGTACTTGAATTACGTAACCATTACGGCACCTCACCTCAACCTCTCGATACCAGCAACATTCTACTGTAGTTCTAAAAAATAGTTAGCATATTTCTGTGACAACATTCAGATTTGATTTCATTAATGTAGAGGTACTTTGATACATCGATATGTTTATATTGCAATGATATTATTCTTATGTGTTGCGAGGTGCCGGGGCTAGCAGTGTATTTAACACTAAATTCTTCTCGAATCTTCATATGGAAATGATGCTCTAAGCCCCACCTTTTCTAACTCCTACTTTTGCTGTTGCACATGGATTAAGAAGAAACGCGAACTGACTGTAATCGACCTTTGCAAGTGGAGTAGAAAAGAGTTTGGCACCTGCAATAATTTAATTTGATAGACATTAATTAAATAAAAGAAAGTTTCAGTCACGTAGTGAGAAATGAAAGGGTTGCTCTACCGATTAACAGAATGAAAGTTCTGTCCAAAATAACAATTTGATTTATTATGACTAAACTCAAAATAATAAACAAAACACATGAAACATTTACAATACGTCAAACTGGATACTCAAATAAATGCTGTGAAGGTGAAGTTGTCCATAAACTAGCTTGTGACATTTATGACCAAGTGGTATGTGGAGCCAATCCCTTGCAACTCAAATCTTAAGAGAAACACCCAGCCAACCCAACATTAATTGCTGCTAGAGTAGTGAGAACTCAGACAATGAACATCCAAGACAGAACCACGTAAGAAAAGACAGGAACAGGCACGCTCTGCTGAGCTCTGAATATCACAGAACAAATTCCCTAATATGCCGATGCTCCGGACATACATTACCAAGCTGTCTTCTTAACTGCAAGGACACAATCTGGCGTACCGGAAGCGATGGCTGGTTGCTTCGACATCCCATCGTGGTGATGATAATGTCGCGAGTATAGCCCGAAACAAATTATCCTGGTCTGGTTGTTCCAGACTAAAGACTTCCTATCAATACAAATGCGCCTCTGAGGGAGACGAAGAAGACTCGTCACACAATCACTGACGGTACAGTGATTGATTTTAACAAGCGAAGTCACACTGTAACCCCGATACAATCAACTTTAGCCAAAACTGCTCAAGACAGACAACATAGACCGCTTGTACGCAGAACGCTCAATTGCCAACTGTACTCGGAAAGTTACATTGAAGTCTAAACTTCATCTACTTCGTCAAACACTTACAATCAAATAAAAGTATATTACACAGCCAACGGAAAGCAGGCTGTCCAGAGCAGCGAGAGCTCAGTCTTGTAACCTACTCCGACCGAAAGGCGAGAGCCGACTCCCTTCAAGAGCACCCGTACAAGCCGAACACAAAACATTCCGGCCCCCACGAGAGTGGCCGTGGTTAAACGTTCCAATCAGCAACTCGAAAACCGGCGGAAAATTCCACTCTATTGCCGAAGCAATACCATTCCACCAATGGAGATTCTTGGCGCTAATTGCTGCGCCGATTTTGCTACGTCACGGAGCTATGCCCTGAGCAAGCCAATCACAGTTACGATTTTGCAGAAAACGCGGGAATTTGCCCGCCAAGACTGCCTGGGAACACAAGTCATTCCCACGCCTCGCTGGTAGCCCGCCAGAAACGGTTTTCACTATGTTTCTGCGAAGTAACGGAATCTCTAGCCCAGCCGCCCCTTCCGGCGCATCTGGGTGTGTCGCTCCCGCTCTTATGACAATGTCGGCTTCTGGAAAGCATCCACTCGACTCCCTCACACCCGTCGGCTTAACCCTCTCAAGCTCGGCGGAACTCGCCTGTCACCGGACCACCCGGGTGACGAGAGACGCTGCGTGGGAAGTCCGCTTGTGAAGGAATAGCAACTTTTCACCGCATGCAATTAGAGGGGAAAATCGAATTACTCAGAGTAAGATAGAAATATGAGAGGGGCTTCTGCCACCTTTCAGTGTATTCTTTCTTTTGTCACTATGATCATTGACATACTTGTAACTCTGATTTTTTGGCGCGTAAGCGGTTATCAGAGAGTCAGGTCTTGGCCCTCGAAAAGACGCAAATTGTTGTCAGTTTATGAAATGTGAACTTTAACAGTGAGGAAGATATTTTCAAGTGTGTTTTATATTGTGAAGTGATGCTGCAACAAAAGTAATAAAAAAGAAGTGTAACTTAAATTCGGAGTGCTGATTACTTTTTTACATCACTATTGTCCTAACTCGCAAAAGTTTAATCTTCAAGAATGGTTTATGAAACACATCTAAAAAACTTTTGAATATCGCAGAATAACACCTAGGCCTCTTTGCATCCGAGCTAGGAATCATCACTTCCTAGATTTACGACGATTGAGCCATGAGTTCACAACGAGACCAGTGTGGGAAACACGAAAAGATGAGTGCCCAGTTTATCCATTATTTCAAGAAATGACTTTATTTACTGTGCTCTAATGATACCTGCCACATAATATAACTTTGTTGTTGCCCGAAAATGCAATATTTAGCAGCGTGAGCAACACTACAAATATAATTAATTTTTGACCTTTGTTGTGGTAGGGTTATTAGAGTGTGTTCTGTGTTATGGAACAATAAGGTACAGACATATTAGAAAATCGTTTGCTTTTATAAAAACTTGTGCCCTTTGACAATGGCAAACGGAGGAGAAGACACTGTTATAAGCGACGAATGCGCGGACTGATTAGAGGACTGCGTGGAATCCAAAGATAACATCTTCAGAAGTGAAATAAGCCCAAATTTTTAGTAAACCAATGTCGAAAACAGAATCGGAACGTCGTGTCCTGTGCTGTAGAGTCAATGAAACAGAGTGAGATGTCTAAAGTATGTGATACGCGCGATGAATGGCAAACGATTAACTAACAAATTTCACTTCTTACTTCTCTCGGATGTACTACACTGAAGAGCCTAATATCGTGTAGCCCCCTCGTGAGCATGCAGAAGGGCCGCAACACGACGTGGCATGGACTCGACTAATGTCTGAAGTAGTTCTGGAGGAAACTGACACCATGAAACCTGCATGGCTGTCCATAAATCAGTAGGAGTACGACGGGGTGGAGATCTCTTCTGAACAGCACGTTGCAAGGCATCCCAGATATACTCAATAATGCTAATGTCTGGGGAGTATGGTGGCCAGCGGAAGTGTTTAAACTCGAAAGAGTGTTCCTGCAGCCACTCTGTAGCAATTATGGACGTGTGGGATGTCGCATTGTCCTCCTGGTATTGCCCGTGTCTGTCCGAATGCACAACAGACACGAATGGATGCAGGTGATCAGACACGATGCTTACGTAAGTGTTACCTGACAGAGTCGTATCTAGACGTATCAGGGGTCCCGTATCACTCCAACTGCACACGCCCCACACCATGAAAGGTGGCTACACTGAGCCACAGCGACAGAGATCGCTAGAGAGCATTGTTCCGCCGCCTCCACGGGAAGTGATTATTGGGATGTCGTAGTGGGCAGTGCTTGTCGAGGACTCGTGGTAGTCAGTTCGTGTTCAGATGTGCTAGTAGGGAGTGCTTGCTGAGATGTGATGCTGAAAGGTTCTTGTTGAGATGTGGTAATAGCGAGTCGGTGTGGAGATATATTGTAATTATGAGAGTGATTTTGGTCAATATATGAAGGTAACGAAACTTGATTTATTTTTCATTATTTCCATGTTTTAAATAATGTGTCATTACAGGTTCAGTCAACAAAGCATCTGGCTTGTGTTCTTGGATTAGAGTGTAATTGTGGTTCTCTTGAGTAATTATGGTATTTGTATTTTCTTTAATTAATTCAGTATAAATGGTATTTGAAATTCTTGTCTTTTGAAGAAGAACCGTGCCAGATGTGTACGTTGAGTCACACTCCCACACACAGAACAGTGATTCTTGTGCTTTGGTTTCGTAGGTTTTATAGTTGCTGGGGACTTAATTAATTAATTAATTGTGTTAATGAAAATTTCCATTTCATTCCTTGTTGTTCTATGCAGTCAGATAGCGTAATAATACTAGTCAGGGCCAACCGTTACGAGACTTCGTAATCGGACATACAGCTACTAAAATTATTTTCATCTTTTTTAATTAAGCCCCCATGCACGTGGCGACCCTGCCAGGATCGTCCCTTGGAATCTTCTGATTGTAAAAATAGTAGACAGTAGCATTGTTGTAGTAACTTGTAGTTTAGTAATTATAGTCTGTTTTGCATGTGTAGATTTGGTAATTGTCATTCTTATAATGGTATTTTTTCTCTGAATTTGATTTGTTGTCTTGTATACGCGTTTGACGATTTAGTGCAATTATTTCAGATAAATTGACAAATCTTAGTTTACATGGGGACAGAGATTCGGATGATACAGCTCCATTACCATTTGCAGAAACCGAAGAGTACCAGAACATAAATAAGCATGTTGAAAATCAGGGAAAGTTTAATGAACGCGTTAAAAGGGAAGTAGAGGCATTACGAAAGCAAGTCAAACAAATCGAAGGTGAAATTGTAGGAAAAGACAGCAAAAGAAATTTAGAATCACAGGTAGCAGAGGGGTTTGAAGAAAGTAATTTGTTTCATTTACGGGATGCAACAAGAGAGCGCCAGGCGCGCGAACTTGACAATAATCGACATTGGGACTGGGACAGACGCGGTAGGTCTTTGTCGCCACGAGGCGAAAACTTTGACTATAAACACTTTTTGACTGTTCGGAAATTTAAGATCTTCCGCAATTCTAAGAATGACATACATCCATGTGCATGGTTAGATCAATTTATGTATGCACTCCCACCAAATTGGCCACTAAGTCACAAACTGGAATTTATGTGTGGATATTTAGAAAACGAACCGGCGACGCGGATGCGTGCACTCATTAGAGATTGTAATAATCTGAATGATTTTTATCATGCATTTCTATCGGCATATTGGTCCGAAAACACGCAAGACAGAGTCAAACACAGTCTTATTATGCAGCGTAATTTCAAACAGTCTGAATTCCGCACGCCAGCAGAATATTTTGAAGACATGATTCGAAAGAATCAGTTCCTTTCCAACCCCTACAGCCCGACTGAATTAATTCGCATTTGTTTAACTAAGCTGCCACAATCCATAAGACAAATTGCTTTAGCCGGAAGATGTAAAGACGACATTGAGACTTTTAAGACTTTGCTACAAGAACTTGAGTATGACAACGACGACGGGACTTCTTGTAATTTCTTCAGTAGCAGTAATTACAATACATTTTCAGAGAAAAGGGATAGTGATCGGAACGGACGTTATTTGGGTAACTTTGAGAATGACAGACGTAACAGACAGGACAATAGATACCAGCCTTATGACAATAACAGACGTTCTAACAGAAATTACACAGACAATTATAATAACGGTAATTCCTACCGGAATGATCAACCATACGGAAACAGTAATCGGCATCATCAAGATAGAAATTATTCATACAATAACAGAAATTCTTACTACAGAAATAACCAGGGTAGTAGATCTAACAATAATTTCAGAAGTGACAGTCGAAATTATACAAGAAGTAGTTATGCAGACAGACAGGAAAACAGAAATTTTAATAACAGACACAACCAAGAATTTGCATCTAACAGACAGGAAGGACCTAATTGGCATCCTCCACGTGACAGAACTTCAGAGAGACAAGTGCAATTAGTAGAAATTGATCCGCGAAATGACGCGAATAATCAAAGACGTGACGCAAACAATCGACAATGACTAGCAGCTTCGGCTTCTGGCAGCAATATAGACGGTTCGGAAAGTAATGACACTACGACTTTACACTACGTACGCCTGGAAGACATGAGAGACATTTTGCTAGATGAAAAGGAAAATAATGTAGACGCATTTTTACATCCTGTTATTGAAGTATGTGTTGGTAAGAATAAGTTCACTGCAGTTTTAGATTCTGGGAGCCCATTGAACGTCATTAGTGAATCAGTTTTTCGTATATGTGAAAGAATTATTGCCTGTCCTGTGTTACCTATTTCTAAAACTACAATTCGAGGAGCGATTTCTGGAAAAGGTGTGGAAGTTAAACAACAGACCAACCTAAATTTTATTTGTCAAGGATACGAATTGTCTGCTAATTTTATTATTGTTCCATTACTCAGTACACAGATTATATTAGGTATGGAGTTTCTTAACACACATAAGGCAATTTTGAACTTTAAAGAAGGAAGTGTGAATTTGACTGTTGCCGGAATGCCGAAATGTTTGAAATTTTTCGAGTGTTTAGCAAGATCTGAATCAGATACAAAATGTTTAAGGTTTCTTACTTCTGATGCTTTCGTTGAGCATTATGACGACAGTGTGTTTATTCATGACAATGACAATAGATACAGAGACGCGATGGAGGATATAATTAGTAGCGAAGAATTAATTAATGAAAAGGTTAAGAAAGCTGAAGTGCCAGATGACGTTGCAAAAGAAGAGCTGCACCACATTTTGACTTCACATGCTACAGTGTTTAGTCATCACACAGGAACTATACAAGGCTTACAATATTTATTTAAAGTAAAAGAACACACACCATTTCGCGGGAAAACGTACGCTATTCCTTTGGCTTACAGAGACAAGGTTAAGAATGAACTTCAATACATGTTAGATCAGGGCATTATTGAGCCAGCAGTCAGCCCTTAAACCAGCCCATTACATGTCGTGCTTAAAAAGGATGGGTCAATTCGTTTGGTTCTGGATTCCAGACAGATAAATAATATTATTATTCCTGAAACTGACCGTCCACAAAATTTAGATGAACTTCTTCAACATTTCCATGGAATTAACGTTTTATCCACGATTGATATGCGCGCAAGTTTTTGGCAAATAGAACTCCACCCTGATTGTAGAAAATATACTGCCTTTTTAGCCTTTGGTAACTGTTACCAGTTTCGGAAATTACCGTTTGGACTTACTGTATCTTCAGCAGCATTCATTCGTAGCTTAAATGAAATTTTACCTGTTTGTCTTCGTGACAATATTACTTCCTATGTTGACGACATTCTTTTTGCTAAACGTTCTTGGAGTGAGCACAACAAAATTTTGGATTCATTATTACGTATTTTTGCACGAGTTGGCATGACAGTGAACTTGGAAAAATCAGAATTTGGTCGTTCTCAGGTGAAATTTCTCGGTCACATTATTTCTACAGAAGGTATTCTTCCCGATCCAGAGAAACTAGATGCTGTTCGTAATTATGCTGTTCCTACCACAAAACGTGATGTTCGTAGTTTCCTTGGTGTTTGTAATTTTCTTAGACGTTTTGTTAGATTGGACAATTTGGCCACACCTCGTTTATGTGAACTATCTGGAAAAAGTTCTAATTGGTGTTGGGATGAGGAAGCTCAGTCAGAATTTGAACAACTTCGTGATGCTTTAGTTGCTGCTCCACTTCTTTCACATCCGGATTTATCTAAAGATTTTTGTTTGGCGACGGACTCATCATACAAAGGCCTAGGTGCACATTTATTTCAAGAGATAGAAGAAAACGGCGTTGTAGTACAGAAGACTATTGCATTTGGAAGTCGTGTTCTCTCTAAATCCGAAAAGAATTATTCGATTACGGAACTTGAAGCTTTGGCTGTTGTTTGGGCTTTCACAAAATTTCGCACATTTTTGTTTGGCAGACATACTAAGGTTTACACCGATCATCGAGCTCTGGAATTTCTTATGTCGACAAAATTAACTCATGGAAGATTGTCACGATGGGCGCTGTACCTACAGGAATTTGATTTTAGTATTGTTTACATACAGGGATCTTCAAATATTGTTGCTGATGCTTTATCACGTGCACCTATGGGTTTGAAACAAAGTGCTGAAGAGGACTGCAAAGAAAACCATTATTGTTTGATGTACATTCAAGGTGTTGCGTTTGAGAACTTTATTTCGTCTTCGCTCCAGGACATCGCTAAGGAGCAAAATAAGGATCCAATCTGGAAGGACATTAAGGAGAAGTGGAGGAGAAAGGAAAGCGTAGCGATCAGACAGTATTATTTAGTTCGCAATGATATTCTTTTCAAACGAAAATCGGTCGACAACTCTGTTTGGTTAGTTTGTATTCCTGATGAGTGGGTCAATAAATTGATTTGGTACACACATTTCAGTTATGCGCATTTTGGTCCCAGAAAATGCTTTCATAAATTACGAGAAAATTGTTACTTCAGTAATATGGAAAAACGTATTCGATCCGTTCTGGCCAAATGCAAATTATGTCAAAAGGCTAAGCCGCCAACGATATCTCACAGAGCACCGTTGTTTCCTATCATTCCAGCGAAATTAAAGGACATGGCTGCAGTCGATTTGTTCGGTCCAGTGGTTCGTTCTACTAATGGTTTTGCGTACATTTTCGTAGCAGTGGAACTGACATCAAAATATATGTGTTTTACACCATTACGCAAAGCAACAGCTCGTTCAATATCTAACGCTTTCATCAAACATTTTCTTAAAGAAGTTGGTCATGTTGACAAGGTTATATCAGATAATGGATCACAGTTTCGCTCTAAAATTTGGCTTCGTACTCTACGGCGTCGTAAAATTAAACCAATCTTCATTTCACTTTTTCACCCTCAATCTAATGCTTCAGAGAGATGGATGAAGGAAATCAATAAATTGTGCCGTCTTTATTGTCATCAGAATCACAGAACGTGGGATCAGTATCTTCATATTTTTCAAAATATTCTGAATGAACTCCCTAATGATTCAACTTCTTTACCGCCTCTATTGATATTAAAAAATAAAGTACCAACAAATCGCATTTCTGAAATCGTTCCTTTTCCGCCTTCACGGAAACTGCGGCATTCTGAAGTTGTGAACCTGGCTCTGCAAAATATTGCATCTGCAGCTGCTAGAAGAGAGAAATCAGCTAAGCGTCCTGGTCGTTTAAAAACTTTGTCAGTTGGCCAGAAGGTGTTAATTAAGTCCCACCGTTTGTCTCATAAAGGAAAAGGCTTGTGTCGCAAATTTTTTCTGCTTTATAACGGTCCATATAGAGTTCGCAAAATTATTCATGATAACACTGTTGAAGTAGAAACTCTTAAATCACGACGCTCTAAGGGAATACATCATACATCGAACGTAAAAATTTTTGTGGAATGACATACTTTTGAGAAACCAACAGCTACATGTAAACACGAAGAGAGTACAAGGATACCGTGCTGTGTTTTGGCGGCGGCACATACTCAAAGCAACAGTCAGTCTGCGCGCCGCACAAGGCTGTCGTTGACCGCAAACAATCACTTTCTACGTCACGCGCCTACAGCTGATCGAGCGCTCAGTGCGAATGCACTGACAGCCGTAAACAAATACACAGTCTAATTTCTCCGACTAAATTCAGTATAAAGCTATAATGACTTCAAAAATTATGTTATTAACGTTCAGTATTTTTCAGGATACGGTGTGTAAAATATTTAAGACCTTCAGGTAAATTCTGTGTGTGTCCAACGTTAAGACGACTTGCTTTGGAGAAAATTTCAGGAAGAATGTAATTTCGAAGAAAAAAGTAATAAACTAAAAAAAGGGTAACTATTAATTGAGTTTATTTTTCAGGTAACATATTTCCACTTAGGTACGTACTTTAGACGTAATTTGCTGCTTGCGATTACGTGACTCATACTTTGTGCTAATTTCATGTTCTATGAATTTACTTGTGAAGCGACGTGCTTGCGCACATTAACTGATTTTGACAATGATTGACTAATGAACAGGGTTGTTATTTGTATATATTATGCATCGCTTGGCTGCTATGCTTTTTCACTAATGATATATTTTTTTATTATGTGCCTGCTGTGCTTATTTATTTAAATTATAATTGTCACCTGATTAATTGTGCTGTTGTGGTTAGATATGTAAGTTATACTTTGTGATTTATCTGCTTGCGCCTTCATGGGTACTTATTAAGATTACATATGAACATTTATTTGCTTATGTCGATGTGATGCTAATGACCTGTTTATTGTGTAAGGCATGTTTGCTGCTGTGCGTATGGATTGCATATTTACACGTTTCTGTTTTGTTGTCATAACTACTCTTCAATTTAGAATATAGAAATGCTGATATACTGTGTACGTACATAGAGTTTAGGTCACACTATTGTATTAATTATAGATTGTTCGCTTGGCCGAGCCTCGTTGTAGGAATTGTGCTGCATCCACTTGTTGACATTCTGTTCTCTACTGGTATATTTACTCGCTATTGCATGTTTTGCTTACGCTCAGTGCCTTATATTTTTAAGATAAGAAAATGAACTGCTAGAATTCGACGAACGACATTAGTACAAGAAACTTCATAGAAGTCACATGAGCTGAGGTTTTAGGGAAGCTGTATAAATTTATGTTACTAGGAAGGAAGCTAACGACATGACATACCAAAACTAGGTTTAGACCATTGACAGTATTACACTGCATTTTCGTGAGCAATTGAAATAGGAAGTGACACTTGACACAAAAAATACTCCAGATGTTTGCTTCTGCTATGATTCTTGAAGTGGTGTACACACTGTGAAATATTATGATCATTCACACTCCGTAATCGTACTTAATTACTGAGAGTTATTCGAACTTAAGTCTGTTAGAGGTCATGTATGCATTTCTTTTATTTAATGATGGACAAAGAACCAAAATGTATCTTATAATTTATAATGAGTAGAAAATTTGGGTCAGATTGATTACATAGAGGTTGTGTGTGGACACTGTGTCTTCGGATTGTATGGGATGATGAATTGAAGTTGCACTAGGATTTTGTCTGTACTTGTTCGAGGAGACTGACTAGAGGAAAGAGTTGTTATGGAAGTGAAATGATATTGGTGCTGAGGTTTATATGTATCGACGTATTATTGAGGTATTGAGATTAGGTGAAGTTGATGATTATTGGAGTTTTGGTGGATAAGAGGTAAAGTAAATGAGGAGCATATTTTTTTGTTGGTTTATATGGAACAAGGAGGATGAAGATGGCAGACTAGAACACTAAAGTGGAAGGAAGATTGTCTATACACACACTTGTTAAATCACTAAGCAGTATATACTTTTTTTGAGAGAGGAAGCATGTGCATATCTTGGCTCACTGACAGTTGTTCAGCAACCGTACATTTTGATCTGGCTTGGCAAACATTGGTCTTGACATGATGACTATGACGTTGACTTAACTATTATTGACTGTTATACATTGCTGCCACTAGTACTTGGTACACATGATGAACATCAAATCTTGGACAGAGTTACATTTACACAGTTAACACTATTCAATTACACAGTAGTACTTAATGTGGATGAAAGATGAGTGGATGTGTTTTGTGTGTTTTCCCTTTCTAATCCTACCCACCTATCTCCTAAATATTATTTTATTGTTGGTAGTGGCTTGCACTGACACCCACAAATGTTATAGGTTTACTGGTATTTGTGTATTGTAATAGTTAATAGGACAATTATCTGATATCATTTGTGTGTTTGTTATGATTTGTATGTTTAATGTAAAAGCATTGTATGTGTATTCAAACTATTGTTCATGCCTGAAATGTCTGATTAGTGATGGTGCTGCACTTTTCAACATGATGTGTGACATTTAGTCATGTTTAATTTCTGCTGATGAACTGTGTGATCAGTGATTGTAAAAAAATTATGGACTGTTACTTGTACCTTTTCTACATGATTGGTGCCACAAGGACATGTTTAATTTCTGCTGATGAACTGTGTGATCAGTGATTGTAAAAAAAATTATGGACTGTTACTTGTACTTTTTCTACAATATTGGTGCCACTAGGACATGTTTAATTTCTGCTTATAAACTCTGATGAACAGTGTGATCAGTGACAGTGTATTTTATGGAACTGCTTCTGCTGAGAAATGTGACTTGTTGCTGTGTGTACCTGCTCAGCTTTGCTGGTGCCACTAATGGACTGCTTCTACTGAAATGGTGTTACCTGTTGATGTCTGCACCTACTCAACATTGCTGGGTGCCACTGATGGACTGCTTCTACTGAAAAGATGTCACCTGTTGATGTCTGCACCTACTCAACATCGCTGGGTGCCACTGATGGATTGCTTCTACTGAAATGAAGTCACCTGTTGCTGTGTGCACCTGATCAACATTGCTGGTGCCACTAATGGACTGCTTCTACTGAAATGGTGTTACTTGTTGGTGTCTGCACCTACTCAACATTGCTGGGTGCCACTGATGGATTGCTTCTACTGAAATGAAGTCACCTGTTGCTGTGTGCACCTGATCAACATTGCGGGTGCCACTGATGGACTGCTTCTATTGAAAAAATGTTACTTATTGGTTTTTGCACCTGTTGACCATTGCTGGGTGCTACTGCTGGAACTGTCAACTGCTTATTCTTGGGCTATGGAAAGCGTTTATGTGAATATTTGTATAAACTGATTTTTTGTGTATTACTGTTTGTGGAAAGCTATGAGACTCTTACCTGCACATATTCGTCATTGCTGACGCTATTGATTGAATTGTTTAACCACATAATACTTGTGTAAACTATTATGTAAAGTCACATGTATGAAAGAATTTGTATTGCTTACTGTATTCTATATAATAGGTTATTGAAAGGTCAGTGCAAAGCCAAAATTTTATCTAGTTATATGATATTTACGTATTAATATTATCTTTTATTTTTGTCTATATTTTTTTGACGAATTTGGTGGTATTTTCACCACCAATGCTGGCAAAAATACCATCAAATTCTAGCCGTGGAGGAAGGGCATATGAAAGGTGGCTACACTGAGCCACAGCGACAGAGATCGCTAGAGAGCATTGTTCCGCCGCCTCCACGGGAAGTGATTATTGGGATGTCGTAGTGGGCAGTGCTTGTCGAGGACTCGTGGTAGTCAGTTCGTGTTCAGATGTGCTAGTAGGGAGTGCTTGCTGAGATGTGATGCTGAAAGGTTCTTGTTGAGATGTGGTAATAGCGAGTCGGTGTGGAGATATATTGTAATTATGAGAGTGATTTTGGTCAATATATGAAGGTAACGAAACTTGATTTATTTTTCATTATTTCCATGTTTTAAATAATGTGTCATTACAGGTTCAGTCAACAAAGCATCTGGCTTGTGTTCTTGGATTAGAGTGTAATTGTGGTTCTCTTGAGTAATTATGGTATTTGTATTTTCTTTAATTAATTCAGTATAAATGGTATTTGAAATTCTTGTCTTTTGAAGAAGAACCGTGCCAGATGTGTACGTTGAGTCACACTCCCACACACAGAACAGTGATTCTTGTGCTTTGGTTTCGTAGGTTTTATAGTTGCTGGGGACTTAATTAATTAATTAATTGTGTTAATGAAAATTTCCATTTCATTCCTTGTTGTTCTATGCAGTCAGATAGCGTAATAATACTAGTCAGGGCCAACCGTTACGAGACTTCGTAATCGGACATACAGCTACTAAAATTATTTTCATCTTTTTTAATTAAGCCCCCATGCAACCATTACAGAGCCTCCATCAGCTTAAACAGTCCCCTGTTGACATGCAGGGTCCATGGATTCATGAGGTTGTCTCCATACCCGTACATGTCCATCCGTTTTATAAAATTTGAGACTCGTCCGATCAGACAACATGTTTCCTGTCATCAACAATCCAATGTCGGTATTGACGGGCTCAGGCGGGGTATAAGGCTTTGTATCGCGCAGTCATCAAGGGAACAAGAGTGGGTCTTCAGCTCCGATAGCTCATATCGAGGATGTTCCGTTGACTGGTTCGCACGCTGACATTTGTTGGTGACCCAGCACTGAAATCTGCAGCAGTCTGCGGAAGGATTGCACTTCTGTCACGCTGAACGATTCCCTTCAATCCCTGTTGGTCCCTTCTTGCAGGATCTTTTCCCGGACGCAGCGACGTCGGAGATTTGATGCTTTACCGGATTCATGATATTCACCGTACACTCGTGAAATAGTCGTACGGCAAAATTCCCATATCGTAGATACCTCGGAGATGCTGTGTCCCATCGCTCGTGCGCCGACTATAACACAATGTTCAAACTCACGTAAATCTCGATAATCTGCCATTGTAGAAGCAACAACGATGTAACAACTGCACCAGACACTTGTTGTCGTATATAGGCTTTGCCGACCGCAGCGCCGTATTCTGTCTGTTTACATATCTTGTATTTGGATTCGCATGCCTATACCAGTTGCTTTGGCGCTTCAGTGTATGTATGATGCGAAATTTGACAGTTAATCGTTTCTCACTCAGCGCACGTATCACATATTTTTACAGATTTTCTCTCTGTAGCAGAGGACAGTACCTTCCGATTCTTAGTTTTGACTAATCATGTGGGGCTATTTAACTTCTGAAGATGATAGTTTAAACTGTAGAAACCGGTTAAGTGAACAAAATAAAGCTCTTCTTGTGTTGCTGACTACAAACTTTTTATCTTTGGTGAAATATTCTGCAGCTACTGAACTACAGATCTGAAGAACTATTGCGAAGAAACGAAACATATTAATCGCCAGAAATAAAAGAGTGAAGCAGAATCTTCTGATGACTGAATACACGCAGAATTCGGCGAACGCTATCGTTGTCAAGTGATATAGAAGAATCAGACGAAGACAGCAGTGTAGAGCGATCAGATGTTGATTTACCGAGGACCAATAATGAACCTGAAGGATCTGCGGGATCTAACGTATATCCCAGATATATCGAGAACGTCGGGGACGTCGTTGAATTATTTATAGGGAACGATTTGTCTGAACCTGCTGGTACCGAAACGAGTACATACTACAATCACAATTCAAACTGGATGCGGCCATACAAAAAATGTGCCATATACACTCCTGGAAATGGAAAAAAAAACACATTGACACCGGTGTGTCAGACCCACCATACTTGCTCCGGACACTGCGAGAGGGCTGTACAAGCAATGATCACACGCACGGCACAGCGGACACACCAGGAACCGCGGTGTTGGCCGTCGAATGGCGCTAGCTGCGCAGCATTTGTGCACCGCCGCCGTCAGTGTCAGCCAGTTTGCCGTGGCATACGGAGCTCCATCGCAGTCTTTAACACTGGTAGCATGCCGCGAAAGCGTGGACGTGAACCGTATGTGCAGTTGACGGACTTTGAGCGAGGGCGTATAGTGGGCATGCGGGAGGCCGGGTGGACGTACCGCCGAATTGCTCAACACGTGGGGCGTGAGGTCTCCACAGTACATCGATGTTGTCGCCAGTGGTCGGCGGAAGGTGCACGTGCCCGTCGACCTGGGACCGGACCGCAGCGACGCACGGATGCACGCCAAGACCGTAGGATCCTACGCAGTGCCGTAGGGGACCGCACCGCCACTTCCCAGCAAATTAGGGACACTGTTGCTCCTGGGGTATCGGCGAGAACCATTCGCAACCGTCTCCATGAAGCTGGGCTACGGTCCCGCACACCGTTAGGCCGTCTTCCGCTCACGCCCCAACATCGTGCAGCCCGCCTCCAGTGGTGTCGCGACAGGCGTGAATGGAGGGACGAATGGAGACGTGTCGTCTTCAGCGATGAGAGTCGCTTCTGCCTTGGTGCCAATGATGGTCGTATGCGTGTTTGGCGCCGTGCAGGTGAGCGCCACAATCAGGACTGCATACGACCGAGGCACACAGGGCCAACACCCGGCATCATGGTGTGGGGAGCGATCTCCTACACTGGCCGTACACCACTGGTGATCGTCGAGGGGACACTGAATAGTGCACGGTACATCCAAACCGTCATCGAACCCATCGTTCTACCATTCCTAGACCGGCAGGGGAACTTGCTGTTCCAACAGGACAATGCACGTCCGCATGTATCCCGTGCCACCCAACGTGCTCTAGAAGGTGTAAGTCAACTACCCTGGCCAGCAAGATCTCCGGTTCTGTCCCCCATTGAGCATGTTTGGGACTGGATGAAGCGTCGTCTCACGCGGTCTGCACGTCCAGCACGAACGCTGGTCCAACTGAGGCGCCAGGTGGAAATGGCATGGCAAGCCGTTCCACAGGACTACATCCAGCATCTCTACGATCGTCTCCATGGGAGAATAGCAGCCTGCATTGCTGCGAAAGGTGGATATACACTGAACTAGTGCCGACATTGTGCATGCTCTGTTGCCTGTGTCTATGTGCCTGTGGTTCTGTCAGTGTGATCATGTGATGTATCTGACCCCAGGAATGTGTCAATAAAGTTTCCCCTTCCTGGGACAATGAATTCACGGTGTTCTTATTTCAATTTCCAGGAGTGTATGTCGAAGGCAGCCGAAACTAGAAAATGGTTTGGGCTTGTTATTCTTACGGGAATCATAAAAAATCAAGGATGAATGATTACTGGTCGGCAAATCCGTTACTGGAAACACTAATATTTCGGAAAATGATGTATCGTTTTAGAGTTACACAATTGTTATCATTTTTACATTTTCCTAACAACAATAATAAACCGGATATTGCCAACCAACTCTTTAAGGTGCAAGCTATAGTTTAGAATTTCTTTAAAAAGTTTCAAGAAAATATTAATCTTCGTCAAAATATTCCAGTCCTTGAAGCAATGATACCATATTGTGGACGATTACCTTTTGATGTTTACAGCCCATCGAAAATTACAAAATATGGTATAGACTTCCGAATGATTTTCGTTGTTTAACGGGATATATTTCCTCTTTAAAACTGTACTCTGGCGTTGGGTAGCCTTTAACAGATGCAATTATGGAACTATTGAAACATGTTTGTGGAAAATCATCTGCACACGGATAATTACTACGATGTAGAACTTGGGGAGCAATTGCTTACAAGGAATTCGGGCTTGTCGAAAGCTGCTATAGAACAGAGGATATCCGGCAAAATTAAAGAACGCAAAACTAAATGTATTTGAAAGTAAATATCAACGAAGGGGTGAAGTACTCGCATAGTTCTGGACAGCATCGAAGAATAAAATAATACGAATAATTTCTACCATATATAACTGCAATTTAGTTGACACACAAAAAGTATGTAGAAGAACCAATCGCTCTATTCAAAAACATGTGAGTGCATTGGATTACAATAAATACATGAAGGACGTGGAGGGGCAGACCAATTCCTAAGGTATCACTATTTACTACCATATACACAGGGAGACTATAAAATGGTCGAAAAAACTGGTGTTAAATGTTTATATGATCTATTCACACAACGTAATCATTACAATAGAGGGTGCCAGAGTCTCCGCATTCATGACATTATATTGAAAATATGTAAATATTGTATCAAGGATCATTTACCTGCTATTGAAGAGAGCTTGGATGTCACTACTACATCGCGTGCTTCCTATCTTGGTTCAGTCGACAGATTTTCCAGGCAGCTACCACACATTTCCGAAACCGACAAACGAAAATGACGAAGGTGTCATGTATGTTACAAAAGCAAATAATTGTGGACTCGCTTACACCTCGGAGATTGTTTTGGTGCCTATCATTTTAAGGGAAAATACTAGGTATTCGCCGGCCGGGGTGGCCGAGCGGTTCTAGGCGCTACAGTCTGGAACCGCACGACCGTTACGGTCGCAGATTCGAATCCTGTCTCGGGCATGGATGTGTGTGATGTCCTTAGGTTAGTTAGGTTTAAGTAGTTGTAAGTTCTAGGGACTGATGACCTCATTAGTTAAGTCCCATAGTGCTCAGAGCCATTTGAACTAGGTATTCAAGAAAATATCAATAAATTAATATACAGGGTGATTCATAAAGAATACCAGAACTTTAAAAATGTGTATTTAATGAAAGAAACATAATAAAACCTTCTGTTATACATCATCACAAAGAGTATTTAAAAAGGTTTTTTTCACTCAAAAACAAGTTCAGAGATGTTCAATATGGCCCCCTCCAGACACACGAGCAATATCAACCCGATATTCCAACTCGTTCCACACTCTCTGTAGCATATCAGGCGTAACAGTTTGGATAGCTGCTGTTATTTCTCGTTTCAAATCATCAATGGTGGCTGGGAGAGGTGGCCGAAACACCATATCCTTAACATACCCCCATCGCAGGGGGTAAGATCAGGGCTTCTTGGAGGCCAGTGATGAAGTGCTCTGTCACGGGCTGCCTGGCGGGCGATCCATCGCCTCGGGTAGTTGACGTTCGGGTTTCATAACTAACCTTTTTCGTAGGACTCTCCATACAGTTGATTGTGGAATTTGCAGCTCTCTGCTAGCTCTGCGAGTCGATTTTCCTGGGCTGCGAACAAATGCTTGCTCGATGCGTGCTACATTTTCATCACTCGTTCTCGGCCGTCCAGAACTTTTCCCTTTGCACAAACACCCGTTCTCTGTAAACTGTTTATACCAACGTTTAATACACCACCTATCAGGAGGTTTAACACCATACTTCGTTCGAGATGCACGCTGAACAACTGTCGTCGATTCACTTCTGCCGTACTCAATAACACAAAAAGCCTTCTGTTGAGCGGTCGCCATCTTAGCATCAACTGACGCTGACGCCTAGTCAACAGCGCCTCAAGCGAACAAATGTACAACTAAATGAAACTTTATAGCTCCCTTAATTCGCCGACAGATAGTGCTTAGCTCTGCCTTTTGTCGTTGCAGAGTTTTAAATTCCTAAAGTTGTGGTATTCTTTTTGAATCACCCTGTATAAAACAAAAATCTTGCATTTCGTTACATACAGTCAAACCTGTTTTTCTGATACAGAATGTAATCGCATAAACAACAATCGGGTATAAATAGTTATAAAATTTTTTTACAACATAGTAAATGAATTTGTTATGTGGTGAAGAGAACCACATACATAACTGCATAAAATAAATAACACATAGAAAAGTATGTAACTGTGTATTCTTCAAATTTCGGGAATAATAGAGGGACAGGATAGAGGGACAGGATTTAGACCTCATGGGAACTGACGTTGAGGTTAGTAGAACCTGAGGAGGTGTAATCTCCCGAGGCTCGCGACAAACGCCAGCGACATGATCGAAGTTAGTCCTACCAACGCCAAACAAGACTCACGGACGGCATAGTGATAATGTACAATACGCTGCACCAGGGAGACACAGATAGGCGGCACGTGAGATGGAACCTGCTAACCTCATCGGCTCTCGACGGAAGCTCCCTAACGCGGTTTCAGAACGGTTTTCTCAGGTCAAACGTACCAGATCACTGTAATACATTTGAACTGCAGCAGTTCTTTGAACGGGTATCGGTTTCCTAATTTCATGTTGAGACGCGCTATCCGTTGATTCAGTTTATCACTTCCTAACAGCAAAATACACGCAAATTACTGTAAATTCACTTTGTGCATAAATGATGATGCAGGCGATCGTGTCGCATTCAAAATCACCCATCATAAATGGTTCAAATGGCTCTGGCCACTATGGGACTCAACATCTAAGGTCATCAGTACCCCTAAACCTACATGACACACATCCATGCCCGAGGCAGGATTCTAACCTGCGACCGTAGCGGTTCAAATGGTTCAAATGGCTCGGAGCACTATGGGACTCAACTGCTGAGGTCATTAGTCCCCTAGAACTTAGAACTAGTTAAACCTAACTAACCTAAGGACATCACAAACATCCATGCCCGAGGCAGGATTCGAACCTGCGACCGTAGCGGTCTTGCGGTTCCAGACTGCAGCGCCTTTAACCGCACGGCCACTTCGGCCGGCCCGTAGCGGTCGCGCGGTTCCAGACTGAAGCGCCTAGAACCGCTCGGCCACACCGGCCGGCATCATAAATGTTTTATGTAATCTTTCTAATTAAAGTACAGAGACAGAATACTATAAATTAATTATTTAATTGTATAAAATTAACTTCTATAAAATCAAACTATTGCAACAAGTGTACAAAAACGGAACTTTATACGAGAATTATTATTATTTCAGCATCTTTGTATGTAAGTTATATTTTCGACTGACTTGTATGGAGAGTTTTGAAGAGACTGGCTGCAATACAGTTGCACCATGGTACGCAACTAGAAGATGATTCAACTAGAAGATAGTTCGATGAACCTTCTGCCAGGCACTAAAACTGTGAAATTGTTAAATGAGGTCTTTCCGCTTTAGGCTGTGAAAACATATACCGGCTGCAGTTTCGTCGAGCGGTCATTTTCAAGCATTGTGAGATGTTGTAAGCCACCCAATATATAAAGCTGTCAGAAGCTGTGCAAGAGCTGTAGCATGTGGTGGTGTGAATTTATCTACCGTTCCACATACCATACACGCTAGAAAGCGGGTGAAATAATGAAAAAATGGTTCAAATGGCTCTAAGAACTATCGGACTTAACATCTGAGGTCAGCAGTCCCCTAGACTTAGAACTACTTAAACCTCACTAACCTTAGGACATCACACACATCCGTACCTGAGGCAGGATTCGAACCTGCGACTGTAGCAGCAGCGCGGTTCCGGACTGAAGCGCCTAGAACCACTCGGCCACAATAGTCGGCAGAAATAATGACATAAACATATAAGTTGATGTCTTGTGTAGTAAACGTGATGAATAGATCACAAAAGCGCCAAATCTGTAAACATTGAAACGTCCCCTTAGAAAAATTTATACATGACTGTGCTTAAACTGACACACAATATTTTGTTAGCACAACGCAATCTGACTTTCAATAATCCCTACAAAAGAATGGGCCCTGACTAACATTAAACTATACCTTTCACAAATCACTTACCTCACAAAAATCATTGCTACTCAAGCTACTGCAATACAGCGAGCGCCACTACTGCCAGCTAAATAAAAGATTCAAAGTACTGATGGCACTAACTACTGATAGGCATAGTTAGCAAATGAAAGATTTTGATAGAGAACAACCAATGTATTTACCTCAATAGTCATAATATATATAGCAGTTCATGACAAATTTCAAAACTCCGCCATCTCTCTCCCCACATCCACCACTGCTGGCGGCTCACCTCCAACTGCGCAACGCTACGCGCTGTTCACAGCCAGCTGCCTAACACTACAATGGCGAGTATTACAACAATGCAAAGCAGCCACAGACTGCACACAGCGCAACCAGTGATTTTCATACAGAGGTGGCGTTACCAATAAAAAAACCTAAACAGCCTACTTACATAGCCCCCATGCTCCCCACAAAAAGTTTTACAAATTGTTTTGGGCAGTGGTCAATAATGATTTGATAAAATTTTTCATAATTACAATAACAAAGATAGTAAATGTACACACTTATTGATACAATGTTGTTCAAAAGCTAAAATTTTCTCACAATCCATAAAGACAGTCCTGATCATTTATCATAATAGTAATTACAGTTTTTTTTTCACAAAGTCTCATTAGTAAAAGAAATTGCACACAGAAGTAGTGGATTTCCATGCAGTCTTGTAGAAGTAGTGTTGTCCTTCCAACGGAAAGACAGTGCTGACTCTTGGCATGCAGACAGGTAATGGGCCACAACAGAGCAAGCCCACAGCAGAGTCAGTCGACGTTTTGAATAATATTGGTAGGTAGGTCATCACAGAGCAGACCCACTGTAGTCCTAATAGAGATTATGGTATTGGTGGGCCACCAGAGGTGCAGACCCACTGCAGTCCTTGTAGAAATAATGGTACTGGTGAGTCAGCAAAGGTGCAGACCCACTGTAGTCCTTGTAGAGATGGCCAGCAGCCATCTGTTGCAAATGTGCAGGTGCACGATTACCATCGAAGAGTCTTGCGGACAATATAGCAAGTCCATAAACCACCACTTGTGCACTCACAAAGTTTTTTTTGAAATGTCCTTAGAACCAGCAATGCTGTTATCCAGTCCCTTGCTGAATTATTAACACTCGTGCAAACACTATCAGTCCCTACTTCTCTCATATTGTCCATATACTATGACCAACAGAAACGTGTGCAGTGAAATGTAACTGACAAGTTAATAATATGATGAACTGGTATCAATTACAATTTTATAACATAAGAATACAATAACAACGGTACAAAATACATCATTAAAAACATAACAATACAGATAACATTTGTAGTAATAGGGGCTTTACAAAAGAATAGAAATAAACATATACATCAATGTTACAGGAATTATGAGATAAGTAGATACATAAAAGATCAGAATAAATTTTGAAACATCAACTTCACACATGAGCATTAAAACAAAACAGAATAAATAATGTCTAAGCATATTTACAAGGTAAATAACATATTATTAATGCCAATTATATTTGAGGATAACAGTATTCCTCATCATAGTGAATGTAGCTTAGTATTAGAAAAATTCTACAACATAAGTCTTATCAGATAAACACATAAAGACAGGAAGTTCACAAATACACAAGGGTACACAAACACATAGCATAATAATACAAAAGGAAAGGACAGGGTTTGTTTTACTGCAGTATTTTGCAAACAAAACTTTCTTTACTTCTTGTAGATCTCCCTTCATTCATCATTATTCCCAAAAAGTCCTATCTATACCTGTTTTCTGTATTCTATTCATATTTCTTTCAAAATAATTATTTCTCAGTGCACAATACTCATTTTTGCCAAATCTGTTTCATATAACCTCTCAATGCATTCTTTCCCTATTCTTCATAGTCAGTTTCTTATATAGTCTACCCCCTCTTAAGCTAACTTAAATCTACTGAGCTCAGATGCTAAACTAAGGGACGAGGCAATGCAGCAGCACAAAACAATTAACACAAACAGTAATGACAAAACAAAATGGAAATTGTCAAAGCACGCTACAGTAAATCTAAATTACCAAGCAATGCAACATTTCAACTAATATGAGCCAATGTGCAGCAACAAGAAAAATAAATCAGTAGTAAAACTAGCTTAACATAGTAATAGAAAGTGAAATTCAGTAGCACTATGCCTGGCAAATAGCAGCAGCAGTAAATGTAGTAACTTACATCTAATCATGAAAAAGCTCAAGCAGAAAAATAGTACACTAAAGACAACAACGCAGATAAGGGAAATCTATATTCACATCTTAATATCTATGTCATTAAAGTGGTGCACCACAACAACTTATTGTAAAAAAAATATTACCATGTACATGAAAAGAAAATTGTGTGTGCAGTTACTGTTACTAGTCCCTTCTTATTGTTCTTTCCTTTCCAAGTGCTCCTTTTTTTAAGAATGTGGATTACAAAATTATTATTTAATAGATCTGTTGACAGAAAGTGTTCACATTAGCAAATGCATTCCATTTTATAAAAGCAATGCTGCAACACAGCTGGAAACTAGATATCAAATGAAATAAGCAACTATGAAAAGCAAAGCATAAAAATATCATTCAATAGTCATATGACATTTCATAAGTTAGTAGAAATTCTCTCAACTCTCGTAGAAAGACGCTTGTCATAATCAGGTGTGCAGATGTATCTTTCCAAGTAATGAGCATGTCGTATTTGCGATGCTTTCTCTAAAGGAATGTCAATGGCGAGGATAATGGTCTCTTTTTTTCTCCACCTAATGGCTTTCTTTTGTCAGACGACTACCTCCCAGCTGGGCGCCAAAAACGCATTACGTCAAGGTCACTTACCTTTCTTAACGAAATATTTACGACAGCAGTTTCCGCTACAGTGGCAGTCTCACATAAAAAATTTCACAGGTCAAGAATTTGCGTTACAAATCTGTAGAAACAAAATCTTATTGATATAACAGTGTCCAAAAAAAAATTTTCGTCGGCATTGTGATACATTCACGCATTTACACACATTTCATAACTCTTAAAGTACGATTCTTGGTTTCCAACATCCTTTTCCACAAATCAGAGTCCCTAACCACTACTCATTATTCATATATGTATTCGTCGACACTTCTTCAATATTTCATCATAATAAATACGTAGCATAATCAAATTCCTCATATACGGTAGCATCATCTTATTGATCATAAACATACCTCAACAGCATAATACACATCGTCGTCATAAAAATAACATCATAACACCTCAGTCAAATCTCAAAAACGTCGTAGCTTTCTGCAATAATGTCAAAACCTAAAAAAAATTCTCTGCTCATTTCAATAGTGTCATCTACCTCAAACGTACTTTAAAATCATGCTCCCTTACCAAATACATCATTCAAAGCTCTCATAGTATCACAATGGTTCCGAAAAAATATGAACAGTTCACAAAGTACAGACAAAAATGCAATTTCATTAGTGTGAAGTTACCCAACTGTGAAATTGCGTAAACATGTGTCACTGATGTAGTAAAAAAAGTTTGTCTCTCTCAGTTAAATGATCAGATACCTGTGTAATTATGTGTTAGAGAAATATGGTACCGATTTGTAAAGTTGTATAAGCAAATACCATATTAGCTAGGGCTCCTTGTGCTTGCCAAACACATGGTACACAAAGTAAGCGTGTACCCCCATGAGGATTAATGTAATTATACCCTCAGGTGTTACAGATTACAGCAATGGAATGAAATGTATCACGGAAAACCTTTGTATCATTGTACCTCAAATATCTTTAAAAATAAATGATTTAAATGCAAAATTAATCACTCAAATACATGTCCTGTAGCGCTAAATGTGCGTCTTGTTGCAACATAATCTCTGTGGAAGTGTCATAGTTATCGTCCTCCGAAAGCTAAGTTCTGCAGAAGTCAATGTACTTACCTCATGATAAACAAAAGTGAAATGCTTTGCGTATAGAGATCTTAGTTATTATGCTTATTGCCGTGATGAAGAAAGTACTGTGCTGTAACGTATTGTTGTGCTACGGAAAAGGCAGTCTCATTGTAGCTATACCACAAAAGTTACTACTAAAACTTGTTTTATTTTCCAGAATAATACAGAAAAACTGTGCAGATATAAAACAGAAACACCGCAAAAGCAACATTGTAAATTGTCACTCGTTAGTAGCGTCGTGATAAAATCGTGTAGCTGTCACATAAACTAACCACTGTGTCATCTGGTATCTCACAGAAAGTACTGTAAGTCCAGAATGTATTTTCAAGTAAACCAAAATATTGCATTAAAATCTCATTAGCAGTACAAGTATATGTTCTAAGTATGGAAGGCTGATAGTCGTTACGTAATCGTGCAACTAACAAGCAAGAATGTACAAATAACAACACTGTGTCGTCTGTTCACTATAACAATGCATTCGTAATTTCTGTTTAAAAATGTTCCCTAGGTTCTAGACTGGATAGTTAACTTCAAACACTGTTCCATGTTAACAGTTTCTAACAAAGCATACTAGTAATGTAAAGTGAAAAAATTTTATGGCAAAGACTAAGTTAAAAAGCAGATTATCTCTCAATAAGCGGTTTTATATGTGAAATGTGGTGTAAACCTTTACTCTTCCTAGTACGCAGACTTTCAACTGAAAAGCAATTGTCATGTTTTATACGTCGGTAAGGAATGCTTAATCTTTTCTCAAGGTTAGCGTCTGTGTTATTTTTCTCTGAGCCAGCCGGCGCAGGTGGCTGCCTGAGGTGCGAGTCATTGTCTGTTTCTTTGTTGGCGCGCGTCGTTACTGGGATTAGGAGACCTAATTTCTACAAATTCACCTTGCCGAGAAGGCCCTGCCCTGTTTAAATCCCGCCAGTTCTGATGCAATTCAGGTCTGTCGTTACGAATATATCGTCTGTCGTCTTGTCGGTAGGTTCCGTAGTTTCTTCCTTGTCCGTCACGTGGTGGAGAATTTCTTCCTGAATCGTAACTGTGCGCCGAACTGTTGCATCTGAAGTTATTCTGTCTCCCTTGATAATAATTGTTTTGGTTCCCATATTGTCTGTTTCTATGGTAATCTCTGTCATATTCGTTACTACGGAAATGCGATCTTTCTCTGTAACTACTATTCTGCCAACGGTTGGCATACGGGTGGTGTCTGTTTTGGTCACGATTTACGTTGTAAGAATAGCCTTGTCGTGTCCAGTTATTATTTCTTTCATCGCGGAATTGCGACGGATGTGACCTGTAATTGTTGTGTTCCTGTTTTCGCGTTCCGCGATTGTCAGTGTCAATTTCTAATTCTTGTAAGAGTCCCTGAAAAGCTTCAATGTCGTCTTTGCAACGTCCTGCCAAAATAATGTGTCGTAAATGTTCAGGTAATTTGATTAAGCAAATGCGGATGAGTTCTGAGGGGCTGTATGGGTTTGACAGGTACTGATTCTTGTGCAACATGTCTTCAAAATATTTCACAAGACTGGAGAATTCAGATTGTTCGAAATGTTTCATCATTATGATGCTATGTTTTACTAGGTCTTGTGTAGCTTGAGACCAATATGCTGAGAGGAAGGCATGATAAAATTCTCCTTCACTGTGACAATCATGAATGACCGATCGCATTCTTACAGCTGGTTCATTCTCTAAGTACCCACACATAAATTCTAATCTGTGTTCTAACGACCAGTTGGGAGGAAAACAATGAGAGAATTGATGGAGCCATGCTTGTGGATGAATGTCGTTGTCAGAATTCTTAAATGTTTTAAATTTGCGTGTAGTAATGAACAGCTTATAGTCAAAATCATCGTGTCTGCGAGTCGCATGTCGGTCATTGTTGCGTCGTTTCAGCGGTTCCATTTCAAAATTCGGTGCACCTTGCCAATTTCTTTCATAATTTCCGAAATGCCCTGTGTTATTATTTTGTGGCTGTTCCGTATTTCTAAGTCCCTCTTCCCATGTTGGAGCGCGAGTGTCCTCTGAAATACGTAATTCTTCTATTACCAGTGTCAGCTGATCTTGTACTTCCCGGATTTCTCTTTGGTGTTGCGTATTAATTTGATTCAGATTTTGTTTCAGTTTCCTAATTTGTTCGCACTCTTCTGTGTAATTGAAGACTACCGTTTTTGTGTCATTCAGATTATCATCTACCTTCGTAGATAAATTAGTGAACTGATGCGAAAGTTCGGCTACTTTCTCCTATAGTGTACGAGGGTCAGTCAAAAAGTAATGCCTCCTATTTTTTTTCTACGTTTAATTGTCAGGAAATTTAAATGCAATTACATAGGTTGAAAACCACAACATTGAGGATCATTTTGTCATTTTTCAATGTAATCTCCGCCCATCTCTACAGTTTTGGTCCATCTTTGAACAAGGGCATGTATCCCAGCACGGTAAAAATCACAGCTCTGCTTCCTAAGCCATTGACGCACGGATGTTTTGACGGCCTCCTCATCTTCAAAATAAATCCCACGATGAGCTTCTTTTAGTGGCCCGAACAGATGGAAGTCTGATGGTGCCAGGTCAGGGCTGTATGGGGGATGAGGCAAAACTTCCCATCCAATTTTGACAATCTCGTCAGAGGTGTGACGACTGGTGTGTGGTCTTGCATTGTCATGCAAAAGAAGAACATCTGCCATTGATTTTGTTGGGCGAACTCGCTGAAGACGTGCTTTAAGTTTTTTGAGGGTTGTGACGTATTGAACAGAATTTATTGTGCATCCCTGCTCCAAAAAATCAACCAGAATCACACCCTCTGTATCCCAGAAAACTGTTGCCATAACTTTCCCTGCCGATCGCACAGTTTTGAATTTTTTCTTCCTCGGCGAGCTTGTGTGACGCCACTCCATTGACTGCCTCTTTGATTCGGGTTCAAAAAAATGCACCCATGTTTCGTCCCCGGTCACAATTTTTTTCAGAAACTCATCTCCCTCCAAACGGAAGCGCTGCAAGTGTTGGGAGGCTATTGTTTTCCTTGCCTCTTTATTATGATCGGTTAACATTCTTGGAACCCACCGTGCACAAACTTTTGAGTACCCCAATTGTTTAATAATCGTGATCACACTGCCTTTACTAAGAGAAATAATGCGACACACTTCATCTGCAGTCACCCGACGGTCACCACGAATGATGTCATCAACTTGCTGAATGTTGTGTGGAGTCACTGCACTCACCGGCCTGCCGCTCCGCTTTTCGTCAGTCAACGGTGTTTGCCCTTCAGCTTCCTTACAACGACGAACCCATCGTCTAACAGTGCTGACATCCACTGTCACAACACCATACACCTTCTTCAGTCTTTCATGAATGCGTATGGGCGTTTCACCTTCTGCATTCAAGAATTCAATCACACAACGCTGTCTCAAACGAACATCGATGTCGGCCATCTTACAAACTTCTGCTGTGCTGCCACCTGTTGACACAGAAAGTTACTACTGCAGTGGATTGCAGAAGAAGGTTTGAGGAATGGCGCCAAATTCAAATTTTTCACTTAACTTAATTTCTTTAAGTAGAAAAAAAATGGGAGGCATTACTTTTTGACCGACCCTCGTACTTATTTCCTCAGTGTGTTTTTCTGAACCAAGTTTCAGAGTATCTACTGTGTCCTTTAAGTTTTCCTGAGTTTTTGCAAGTTGCGTAACCGCATCGGTAGATGCAACTGAATCAAATTTAGCTTGCAAGGTCTCATGATTTTCATGAACAATAATTTGCAGTTCTTTTATGGCTGCTTCGATATTCTGTAATGCATTTCCATGCCGCGAAAAAATAGGTTGAAAATGCTCACAAATTTGTGTTTTTACGTCATTACAGACTTTTTGACATTTCGATTCAATGTTATGTAACTCAGTAGTTAAATCTTCACGTGTTTGTTCAAGCGTATGTTCCACTGAGTCTAACTTTTGAAGCTTTTCTTGCATTGCGTCTAACTGTTGCTGTGTTTGTCTCTGGTGTTGTTCCATTGTGTCTAACTTTTGAAGATTTTGTTCCATTCTGTCTAACTGTTGCTGTGTTTGTCTCTGGTGTTGTTCCATTGTGTCTAACTTTTGAAGCTTTTGTCCCATTTGTCTCTGATTTTGTTCCATTTGTTGCATTAATTGCAATAATAATGTATTAGTGTCTGGAATCTGTTTCTCGATGCTTTTTGGCAGTGCATTTTCACCGGCAACATTCACATTTTGACAAGCAGAAAATGTGTCTTGACTCATTTGAGAAAACGGTGAGGACCCAAAACCTAAGTCTACAGTATTTGCAATATTGTGTTCTGTCATTTCGGATTCCTGAGGCGAGCTGTTGGCGACCGATCGATCGATAATGCTTCCCTGTTCACTAATTGTTTCACTGTCTACACCATTGTTTGCAGCCCACTCCATTTCCCTGTGCACAATTACCAAATTATTACTTTGAACATCAGTTAATTCATTATTCGGTGGCACTAACACACTGCTTTCGTTTTCAGTGTCATTTCTCAGTTTACTTTGGAGCCTAGTATTACGTTTTCCACACGCCATTATTGTCACAATATTTCACACGATAACACAGAAAAGCACAATTTGAAGAACAAAATAAGAGAACACATTAACATAAGACTGAAATTAATATCTAGTTAATTGCAGCTGCGAAATACTTGGTGCAAATCTACATGCATGCCACAACTGTTTTACTGTACAACAATGAAAGACTGCAACTACAAAGGAGATTTTCTCTACAATTACGCATACTAATTACACAAACTACAAGAAAAAATCAGAAGATTCCAGTGAGGTATTCTAGGCTAAGGATCGACATATGAAACGTCCCCTTTTAACAATTTATACATGACTGTGCTTAAACTGACCCACAATATTTTGTTAGCACAACGCAATCTGACTTTCAATAATCCCTACAAGAGAATGGGCCCTGACTAACATTAAACTATACCTTTCACAAATCACTTACCTCACAAAAATCTTCGCTACTCAAGCTACTGCAATACAGCGAGCGCCACTACTGCCAGCTAAATAAAAGATTCAAAGTACTGATGGCACTAACTACTGATAGGCATAGTTAGCAAATGAAAGATTTTGATAGAGAACAACCAATGTATTTACCTCAATAGTCATAATATATATAGCAGTTCATGACAAATTTCAAAACTCCGCCATCTCTCTCCCCACATCCACCACTGCTGGCGGCTCACCTCCAACTGCGCAACGCTACGCGCTGTTCACAGCCAGCTGCCTAACACTACAATGGTGAGTATTACAACAATGCAAAGCAGCAACAGACTGCACACAGCACAGCCAGTGATTTTCATACAGAGGTGGCGTTACCAATAAAAAAACGTAAACAGCCTACTTACAACATATTCGCTTTGTATAAACAGTTTTGAAGGGGTTTAATGGAATACAGTTCCGTCATCACATGCGGAACTTAATAGGATGAAGGTCGTTCGATGAACACTAGTGCCACAAGTATCGGAAAATAATTTGGACATCTGACCAGACATTGCTCCATTTCAAAACATAGCGCCTGACCAAAGCGTGAAGCACCCATAAGGAGCGGAAGAAAGGACACAAAACTTGACTGGTTGAGAGGGTACGTGATGTTACTCCAGTGATTACAAAATCGACTCATATTTGTAATCACGATAAATAATGTCTTAACAGCCTGTCTGTAAATAATTCGTGTTAGTATTTTGCAACATTGGCTTATTAAATTGATAGTTCGGTAATTTTCACATCTGTCAACACCTGCTTTCTTTGGGATTGGAATTATTATACTCTTCTTGAAGTCTGAGGGTATTTCGCCTGTCTCATAAATCTTGCTCACCAGATGGTAGAGTTTCGTCAGGACTGGCTCTCCCAAGGCCGTCACTAGTTCTAAAGGAATGTTGTCTACTCCCGGGGCCTTGTTTCGTCTCAGATCTTTCAGCGCTCTGTCAAACTCTTCACGCAGTATCATATCTCCCATTTCATCTTCATCTACATCCTCTTCCATTTCCATAATATTGTCCTCAAGTACATTGCCCTTGTATAGACCCTCTATATACTCCTTCCAACTTTCTGCTTTCCCTTCTTTGCTTAGAACTGGGTTTCCATCTGAGCTCTTGATTTCATACAAGTGGTTCTCTTTTCTTCAAAGGTCTCTTTAATTTTCCTGTAGGCAGTATCTATCTTACCCCTAGTGAGATAAGCCTCTACATCCTTACATTTGTCCTCTAGCCATCCCTGCTTAGCCATTTTGCACTTCCTGTCAATCTCGTTTTTGAGACGTTTGTATTCCTTTTTGCCTGCTGCATTTACAGAATTTTTTATTTTCTCCTTTCATCAGTTAAATCAAATATTTCTTCTGTTATCCAAGGCGTTTTACTAGCCCTTGTCTTTTTACCTACTTGATCCTCTGCTGCCTTCACTACTTCATCCCTCAAAGCTACCCATTCTTCTTCTACTATATTTCTTTCCCCCATTCCTGTCAAATGTTCCGTTATGCTCTCCCTGAAACTCTGTATAGTCAGTTCATCCAGGTCCCATCTCCCTAAATTCCCACCTTTTTGCAGTTTCTGCAAGTACCATTTCTGTAAGTGCATGCACCAGAGTTTCAGGCTGTATCCCCCATTCACGTTTGGTGCTGAGGTTTTATTCCAGAACATGGAGAGCTTCGGCAGTCCTTTTCGTGTGTAAGAGGGAATTTAAAGTAGATTGTGGCGGCAGTGAGAACTTGGATCGAGGTGAGAGGCATGCCATGGTAATTCGGGTAATTGTCTGAATCGCTGTACCGAGGGGATTAGTGGCTAACGCAGTTGCCTACGAAGCAGAAGCCCTGGGTTCTATTCCGGGCCTTAGTACAAAGTTTTACTCGCCACTTCAGTCTGTATACCTAAAAACTTAATATAGTGACTATAATCAACAATGTCATCGAGCATCGATCCAAAAACTCGAGGAAAAAACGTGTTTCGTTTCCTGCTCCTAAATAATTATATACGAGATGCGTTGCAACAAATTCGTTTTTTTTAGAGTAAACTGCTATTACAGTCAAAATATGTGTAGTTTCTTTAACCAAGAGCAATGAAAGCACGACCTTTACATCATCTGCGGTAACCTCAAACCTAATAATGCCGAGTATATAATGTCGGTGAGCCCCTAGCTTTCGGCTACGACATAGAAGAAGCCGAACTATCGGTGTTGTCAAGCTTAACTAGCCAACAGCCCTAACACCCGACCACAATGTCGCACGGTTTTTTCTTCTTGCACAGCTTGCCATTGTAATTTATTCCCCCTCCTCCAATTCGCTACCCCTCAAAAAGCTTTTTGTCTACTATTTCACATACCCTATATTAATGAGTGTATGCTCAAAGACGTACGAATATCACGCTCCCGCACCCTTTGAATCCTCATCGGTAACAAATTCTTTTACAGATGTGACAGCAGAGCTAAATGTGACGGCCACCATACAAACGCGTGCTTTGGGGGACTCAGTAACTATAAAAAAAAAAAAAAAAAACAGGATTAGGATTTGACATTCCATTGGCAGCGAGAAGAAATTGAGCATAAGCTCGAAACGGACAAAATTGTGACAGGAGTTTGTGTCTTTTCTAAGGTTGAATCCTGCGATTCCCCTTAAGTTATTTGTGGAATGCTACACCTTGATGGGCTGACGGTTGTTTGTAGCTCGCTTTCCCAAATCTACTCCACTGTGTTAACACTGATTCACTTCACTCTATATGGGGACATATGGGTGATGTCACCTTAGAGATACTGGATAACTGGATAGCTGGGGGTGGGCGTATGGGGGAGGGGGCGGGAGCGGGGCAGTATTACCCGACAAAGCTAACTCTAGTTTCAAAAGTAGCGGAAAATAGTTTGAACACTTGACCACTTCAAAATACACTTCCTCACCAAGAATGTGAATCTCCCAGAAGGAAGGGAGGAAACGGAATGGAACTTCACAGGTCGAGAGATCTAAATTACAGGTCCATATCATTGAAGTCAGTACGCAGTAGGATTTCGGAACACATATTGTGTTCAAAAATTATGAATTATCTCGAAGAGAACGGTATATTGACACACAGTCAATATGGATTTAGAAAACTTCTTTCTTCTGAACACCATAGTTCTTTACACACAGTAAGTGCTGAGTGGTGTTGCCAAGGGATTTCAAATCGATTTCGTATTTCTAGATTTCCAGAAGGCTCTTGACACTGTACCCCACAAGTCGCTCTAAGTGAAATTGCGTGCTTATGGAATATCGTCACAATTATGTGCCTGGATTCGAGATTTCCTGTCAGAGAGATTACAGTTTGTACTAACTGACAGAAAGTCATCGAGTAAATTAGAAGTGATTTATGGCGTTCCACAAGGTAATGTTGTAGCCCGTACTTAGGAATTACAAATACGAACAACTGAAATTGGAAAGAATACACAAAAAATGTCGTGGGGCAAGGCAAAGACTGCGTTTTACTGGCAGAAGTCAGGGCTCAATACCAGATAGGATTAACGGAGTACATCGAGACTGTTCGAAGAAGAGCAGCACATTTTGTATTAGGGGAGAGAGTGTCACGGACGTGATACAGGATTTGGTGTGGGCATAATTAAAATAAAGGCGTTTTTTGTAGCTGCCGAATTTTCTCACGAAATTTCAGTCACGAACTTTCTCCTCCGAATGCAAAAATATTTTTTGAGGCCTAACTACACAGGGAGAAACGATCATCACCATAAAATAAGAGAAATCAGAGCTCTTACGGAAGGATATAGCCATTCGTTTTTTTCCGCACGCGCTTCGACATTGGAATCATAGAGAATTATTGTGAAGGTGGTTCGATGAACCCTCTGCCTAGCAATTGAGTGTGAGTTGCAGAGTACCCATGCAGATGTAGATGTAGGTGAATGTTACTCCATCTGCAATTCTGTCTAAAATACCTCTCATTTAGACAGATTCACCGTAGTATGAGAGTTACGTAGTTTTTGCAGTGGAATACTTAGCTTTGAACCGTCCAATCTCCTCCACTAATAAAGTCCGTAAGGGGATGTATATTGCAGATTTGCCTGGATTTCGGATGTGATGAAAACTTGAATCTTAAAATAATACTTTCCTACATATTGACGAATCCTCTGAACAGCAGGTATATTTTCCGCAAGCATTTACAAAGATGTTCACACATAACCAGTCTTCTGCCAATATGGATGACCAAACAGCAATTGTTAGAAACTTTGCGTCATTACATAGGGCAAACAGTAACTGGGTTCCAGTGCTTTGCACTGCTCAATATATACCCAATCTTAACAATGTGTGTCCTTTGGCCTGTTGTCACAAACAATGACATTTACTGATTTATTATGAAAAGTTAATGATTTACAACAATGTTAGTACAGTTTCAGACAGTAAATGATGATTCATTCTGAATACATTTCTAAATATTGTTCTTTTCACTTTTGTGAGGAAATTTGGTAATGAAGTTTAAAAAAATACCTATCGTAAAATCATTAATTACATCTTGATCTCACGTTGGATTTTATTCCTAACGTTAATAGAGGTACAGCACAAAACACGAAAACGGAAATTCTGGTTAAAGTTCTGTATATTAATTTCGTAGTATCAAAATGTCTGAAAATCAATAATATTTACATTAGAATGCTCGAGAATCGTTAGTGAAAAAGTTAATTACAACTGATACAATTGGTCTTTCATTAGTGACATGATAAGAAAATACACAAGTGACGTTAAATACGTGAGATGACTAATAAATGTTCCAGAAAACTGTATTTAGATAAGTTGAAATTGAGGAATTCGGCTAATTAATTAATGGCTTAATTACAACATATATATTTCTCCTACCATTTCTATGGGAATGTAATAATGCACTTACGAGAATGAAATTATAAATTTTGCTGCAATTTACGACAGTGTGTTAATTCACAATATTAGATTTTATAACTAATTACAACTTTCTTTAACTATGGTTAAATCATATGAAATAATGTCAATCCTCTAAGAAATTAAGAAAAACCATACTTTCTAACTTTTGTCCATTACGTATTGTGGATCGGGTGATATACAATCTGATAATCTTTTAGTGGTGTCGAAGCATTCCTATTACAGAGGCAATGTGATGTCGCTTCAGTGATTACAAAATCATGTCATATTTACAAACTTCAAAGCACGATCCTGCTTATCAGTAACGACTTAGTACCCCCTCCCCCTCTGTCCTGGATACGAGCACTGATTCGATTGGGAAGGATGTCATAAAGCCTTTACATCCTTTCCTGAAGCGACCACGCCTACAACTGTTGTAACAAGTTCTCGATGTTCTGGATACTGACCCTGGGATAGAGCTGACGTCAGAATAGTCTCTCACACGTTCTGTACAGAGGCAGTGACCTTGTTGGATACGGAAGGACTTCAGGATCACACGGATAGTTTATAGAGACATTAGCCACCGGTAAACGCACATCGTCATGTTGGAATCTGGCACCATGATAATGTCGCATGACAGGTAAAGAATGAGGACGCAGAACGTCCTTGACGCACCGTTGTGCTGTCAGCGTTGTTTCAATCACTACTAGCCATGATCTGAAGTCTTCCCTGACCCAAGAGTAGCAGCACTGGTCCACTTCAAATGATTAGAAGAATAGAACCTCCTCCCAGGGCGCCGCCGTACTAGTAAACGATGGTTATCCTTGGTAATGCACGACGGAAATTTATCTACATCTACATCTACATTCATACTCCGCAAGCCACCCAACGGTGTGTGGCGGCGGGCACTTAACGTGCCACTGTCACTACCTCCCTTTCCTGTTCCAGTCGCGTATGGTTCGCGGGAAGAACGACTGTCTGAAAGCCTCCGTGCGCGCTCGAATCTCTCTAATTTTACATTCGTGATCTCCTCGGGAGGTATAAGTAGGGGGAAGCAATATACTCGATACCTCATCCAGAAACGCATCCTCTCGAAACCTGGCGAGCAAGCTACACCGCGATGCAGAGCGCCTCTCTTGCAGAGTCTGCCACTTGAGTTTATTAAACATCTCCGTAACGCTATCACGGTTACCAAATAACCCTGTGACGAAACGCGCCGCTCTTCTTTGGATCTTCTCTATCTCCTCCGTCAACCCGATCTGGTACGGATCCCACACTGATGAGCAATACTCAAGTATAGGTCGAACGAGTGTTTTGTAAGCCACCTCCTTTGTTGCTGGACTACATTTTCTAAGCACTCTCCCAATGAATCTCAACCTGGTACCCGCCTTACCAACAATTAATTTTATATGATCATTCCACTTCAAATCGTTCCGCACGCATTCTCCCAGATATTTTACAAAAGTAACTGCTACCAGTGTTTGTTCCGCTATCATATAATCATACAATAAAGGATCCTTCTTTCTATGTATTCGCAATACATTACATTTGTCTATGTTAAGGGACAGTTGCCACTCCCTGCACCAAGTGCCTATCCGCTGCAGATCTTCCTGCATTTCGCTACAATTTTCTAATGCTGCAACTTCTCTGTATACTACAGCATCATCCGCGAAAAGCCGCATGGAACTTCCGACACTATCTACTAGATAATTTATATATATTGTGAAAAGCAATGGTCCCATAACACTCCCCTGTGGCACGCCAGAGGTTACCTTAACGTCTGTAGACGTCTCTCCATTGATAACAACATGCTGTGTTCTGTTTGCTAAAAAATCTTCAATCCAGCCACACAGCTGGTCTGATATTCCGTAGGCTCTTACTTTGTTTATCAGGTGACAGTGCGGAACTGTATCGAACGCCTTCCGGAAGTCAAGAAAAATAGCATCTACCTGGGAACCTGTATCTAATATTTTCTGGGTCTCATGAACAAATAACGCGAGTTGGGTCTCACACGATCGCTGTTTCCGGAATCCATGTTGATTCCTACATAGTAGATTCTGGGTTTCCAAAAACGACATGATACTCGAGCAAAAAACATGTTCTAAAACTCTACAACAGATCGACGTCAGAGATATAGGTCTATAGTTTTGCGCATCTGCTCGACGACCCTTCTTGAAGACTGGGACTACCTGTGCTCTTTTCCAATCATTTGGAACCCTCCGTTCCTCTAGAGACTTGCGGTACACGGCTGTTAGAAGGGGGGCAAGTTCTTTCGCGTACTCTGTGTAGAATCGAATTGGTATCCCGTCAGGTCCAGTGGACTTTCCTCTGTTGAGTGATTCCAGTTGCTTTTCTATTCCTTGGACACTTATTTCGATGTCAGCCATTTTTTCGTTTGTGCGAGGATTTAGAGAAGGAACTGCAGTGCGGTCTTCCTCTGTGAAACAGCTTTGGAAAAAGGTGTTTAGTATTTCAGCTTTACGCGTGTCATCCTTTGTTTCAATGCCATCATCATCCCGGAGTGTCTGGATATGCTGTTTCGAGCCACTTACTGATTTAACGTAAGACCAGAACTTCCTAGGATTTTCTGTCAAGTCTGTACATAGAATTTTACTTTCGAATTCACTGAACGCTTCTCGCATAGCCATCCTTACGCTAACTTTGACATCGCTTAGCTTCTGTTTGTCTGAGAGGTTTTGGCTGCGTTTAAACTTGGAATGAAGCTCTCTTTGCTTTCGCAGTAGTTTCCTAACTTTGTTGTTGTACCACGGTGGGTTTTTCCCGTCCCTCACAGTTTTACTCGGCACGTACCTGTCTAAAACGCATTTTACGATTGCCTTGAACTTTTTCCATAATTACTCAACATTGTCAGTGTCGGAACAGAAATTTTCGTTTTGATCTGTTAGGTGGTCTGAAATCTGCCTTCTATTACTCTTGCTAAACAGATAAACCTTCCTCCCTTTTTTTATATTCCTATTAACTTCCATATTCAGGGATGCTGAGCACACTGCGAGGCCATTCAACAAAAGTCCATTCACTCTTGTCACGACACCATTCCTTAATCTCTTTAAGGTTTCGAACAACCTCGCATTAAACTTTACTCTTAACGAGGGCCACAATTCTACAACACTATGTTAAAACTAATTTCGATGCCATTGATTCCTATATACATGTGTTAGGTTACTTTCGTATTTATCTTACTGGGATGTGCAAGGCGTAGGTATTATTCGGGACAAAAAAAGTAAAGACTCACACTATACCACATATAGCCTCAACTATCCATGCTCCCAAAGCTACTACACTGTTCCTGCTACTCATTCTCTTAAACGACGCAGGTAGCTTCACAACCCAGCAATTCAACTGCTGACAAGACTCTGCTGCTGTATGCTATCCAGCCCATTTCCACCATTTCCTTAAGAGAAACAACACTAACATATGGCATACTACTACATACAAATAATGTACTCGAGTAATCATACAATGTAGGCTTTCATGGGAGTACGAATTTCACTTAGAAGTTCCAGACTGACACACCAATGATCGATATGTAAAACTTTCTCCTAACATTTCTTCTCTGGATGCGGGAGGTCCCTGAAGACACTGATCATCTTGAAGTGCCATAGCGGTTGGTATTGAGGTATAGAAACGGCTCTTTTGCTCCAGTTTCATGAAGTCTTCGTTAAGTCTCGACTTTACTATAGGTGCGTTTGTTTTGACTTATTGTGCTATAGCATTAACCATTTATCCAGAAAAGTGAGTAACTACAGATCTGGTGTACAATATGATATGCCTAGGCATTAGCAATTACATTAATTCCAGATAAACTTCAAGGAACATTTGATATATTCACACACCCGATACAGTCCACATAACACCATTTCTTACGCTGGAACCTTTCATTTATTATTGTGTATTGGCTTCTTGCAGAAACCGAACAATACTGACATAGTCCGTTGTGTTCAGATGTCGAAACGGGTTTGTCACAGATGCAGGTTGGATAATTCCTGCCCAGATCAAGGCCTTAAGAAAGTTGCGGCGTTATCTGTCATAACGTGAATACCTTAGTAACACATGGTAGACGTCTGCGATCTCAGCTTGGTGCAGTAAGGAGATAGCTGAACTTTCATCCCATAATGATATGAAGGACAACAGCCATGACCCAGCCGGATGCGCATTATAGTAGTGGCATGACGTCTGGGTAGCTTGATTTGGGAGAACTAGGTTTTCCGTGGATTATTCGGTTGTATTGCGGAGTAATGTCTTCCTTTGAACTGTTGTCAGATCTGTCACGTCTGTGACTATTCTTGATGGACCTTTTTCTTTACGCCAGCAACAAAACCTGCTTGTTGAGGGCGTATGTAGTAACGTTGGCTATTAGTCACATTTTGTTTCGGCAGGTAGACCGCCATCTCATTACATGAAATAACAGAGTGTCCCGCGATCCATAGCTACTGGAGACGTATACGTTGAGTGTCACACTGATAGATTAACATAATTACACAGAATACATGGTGATTAGTGCTGGATCCCCATTGCTGCTTTTCCAAGTTTTCTAATTTACTTCTTGAATGAGTGACAGTAAGTATGTCTTCAATCTGATTTGCTGCGTATTGAAGAGCTTTAATAATTGCACGCACTTCGACAGTGAAAATGCTCGCTTCTCTCGGTAGCTTAAACATAGCCCAAGGTATTGGATCTCGTACAAGTAAACAAAGCCGCAGTCATGGACTGTGCGGCTGGTCCCGGCGGAGGTTCGAGTCCTCCCTCGGGCATGTGTGTGTGTGTTTGTCCTTAGGATAATTTAGGTTAAGTAGTGTGTAAGCTTAGGGACTGATGACCTTAGCAGTTACGTCCCATAATGTTTCACACACATTTGTACAAACAAAGCCGTCAGTGAATATTTTGACCGATGGGAGCCATGCTGATGCAATCAGATGAGAAACACAAGTAGATGCAGTGAAAGTTCGATCTGATTCTCTGGGTTCATAGAAAATTGTCTTCCAAGCTAAATACAGGAGGCAGAGCACCTATTACGACGAGGGGTATCACATATCTTTGCCGTCCGAAATTTTGAACTAGAAGAGGCGTCCCCCTCCATCGAATCCTATCGACGTACCCGTTGCCGTAATGAAGCAGCTAAAACTTTGGAGAAGAGGATGAACTGTTTGGGCTGCTCTACTAGGGATGAATTTATGAGCCAAGATCGTCCTCCACCTAGAAGGCATTCACAGGTGTAGAATTCGTTGGCCCAAGACAGATACAAATGGCACGGTACTCCAGGGTACCAACCTTGCTTGTTAGAGATGTTGAGGCATTGCCATATAATGTGAATCCATAACCAGTATAGACCGAATCATGTCAGGCTAAAAAGTGAAAAGGACTGAAACATCAGCTCCCCACCATGCATGAGATACCGACCTCGCAAATCAAATATTCAACATGGTTTGCCCACGTCAATCTGCTGCCGACAAAGAGTCCTAGCTACTTGACTGAGCTCATTATTGTAATTGTAAAAGGTCCTAATCGTAACCCCAGGCACTGTGATCGTTCATCTCTGCCATGTAAACCGCAGAATATTTGGTATCTGTCAGATTAAATTCACTTCTGAACGTCCACGAGTACAGCACGTACGCCGCTCTGTCCCACCACCTTAGCGTCGCCCTCAAGCTGAGAGAAAACGTGTACATGCAGATGTCGTAGGCGTACATCAGGATTTTTACCGAAGGAGCAAAGACTGCGCCAAGGTCTGACGAGTACACTGCATAAAAACTACGACTTAAGGTGGAGCCTTGCGGCAGTACTCTGAAGACCAGACGAGGCCCATCCAAGGTATTGTCCTGTTGTCTGATATAGATTGCATGTTGCCGTAGGAGACAGTAAATGTTGTGGGTAACGAGGTCTGGCACACCGACTGGAGTTTTCGTATCAGAATGTTCACGTTCATATTGTCATACGCGCCGGAAACATAAAAAAAAAAACAGTGCAGTCGTGTAACCACTGGAAGCTAAATACGTTCTGTGTCGGTAGTTAAGAGACTTAATATGTCTATGGTGCCTCTTCTTTTTCGAGACATGTGCTGAGAACGGAATAGAAGAAAGTTCCTCTCAAACTACGATTCCAAATGGTGCGTCATAGTCCTTTCTAATGTTTTAAACTTGCAAGAAGAAAGGGCGGTGGACAGTACGAACTGCCCAAACCGGGGTTTTTACCGGGCTGGAGTATCGGAACAATTACGTAAGTGCGCCAACCGTCCGGAGAATTGAGTAGTTCCCATAAATGGTTGTCGATGTCGAGCAATATGTGTAAGGCATCGTTTCTTCCGTTGTTTCAAGAACCGTTTGGTGACGGCAGCCACCTGTTTGTATTTGAGAAAATTCGACCGGGTGGGTTTTTTATAAGCGCTGTAAATTAGCTTTCTTTTAGCAAATTGACTTGAGCAGTCCTAATTCCACCAAGGTACTGGTCCGCAGTTCGTGGTCTAGGAGCTAGAGTTGCGGCCTCTGGATCACGGGGTCCCGGGTTCGATTCCCAGTCGGGGGGGGGGGGGGATTTTCTCTGGCCCGGGACTGAGTGTTTGTGTTGTCCTCATCATTTCATCATCATCATCATTTGTGAGAGTGACTAGATTGGATTGTAAAAACAAAATAGACTGTGTAAAAGTTGGGCCTTTGTACCGGCGCTGATGACCACGTAGTTGGGCGTGCCACAGACCAAACAAGGTACTGAAAGACCTTTCGGCCTCTGGATCCGTTTCACTTGGCATTTGGAGAATATGGCCGCCTCATTTATTAGGGAAATGAATCGATTGTAACGTTCGTCTACAGGTCCTTGTAAGAAATCTGCTTGAATGTGTTCCTTGATAAATCTTCGTACATCCATAGTTGAATGGAGGACAGTGGGACGTCAGTCGGTATAAATTTAGATTAAAAATGAAGAAATTCCTCCAGCTGTATGTAAGGTGTCGATTTTACTTTGGCAACTAGTTTAAACGTTGTAACAACGTCATCTTCAGGCCCATACACTTGTTGACGACAGCTGCGTGCGGTTGATACTACAAGTCAGTGGTGAGATGCGGACGTGCTCCGTTCCTTGATAATGTCTTATACGTCTCCTAGTCTGCTTCGCGCATCTTCCATTTTGATGATGACATGTATGGACCTGGATCACTCTCATTTATCATAGTTATTCGAATAGCAAAATGATGAGACCCCAGTGAGTTGGAGCAGACTTGAAACTTAAATTCTTGGAAGTTATTCGAAGAACACAAGATGATGTCTGTTGCAGAAGAGCGTCTTCCAGGCGGCGGGATGAGAGTTTGTCAACCGTTATTCATATCAAATAAATTGAATTCGTCTATGATGTTCAAAACAGCTGTCCCATATCTGTCGTTCATCTTGCATCCCCAGGTCCAATGGTCCGGGCTGAAATCTCCACAAAACAAGATATTGGGGTCGAGGTGATTAACCAATACAGGCCACACGAGGTATTAGTATGGGTTGGTTACGAGTAGTGCAGGCTTTATATTAGCATTCAAAGCCCGAGGTCGACGTGCAATGAAAGCCCTGTCAGAGTTCCAAAGAGGGCTAATAGTGGAGACCCGATTAGCTGGAGTTCAATTTACTGTTTCAAGAGCAACTGTTTTAACAGTCATGACAGCCTACACAAAACACGGAAGGAAATCATCGTGTAAATGGAGCAGTGACCGCAAATTAAAACAATATGACAGAGATCGTCGTGCGCTAACACGAATTGTCTTAAAAAAAAAAAAAAAAGACACACACACACAAAACTACGGCGACTAAAGTGACTGCAAATCTCAATAGCCATCTTCGAGACCCCGTATCTATCGACACTGTCCGCCGAGGGCTCCATAAAGCGAACATTCATGGACGAGCTGCTGTATCAAAACCATTAGTTACGACAACCAACGCAAAGAAGCGTAAAACATGGTGTCAGGAGCATAAACCCAGGACGGTTGATCAGTGGAAACACGTCATATGGTCCGACGAGGCAACGTTTTCGTTATTTCCAACATCGGGCCGGGTTTACGTCTGGAGAACACCAAAGGAAGCCTACAATCCTGACTGCTTGATTCCACTGGTTAAGGATGGAGATGGAAGTGTAATGGTGTGGGCAACCATACCATGCTATTTTGCTGGTCCCATCATTACTCTAAACAACAGCAAAACGGTTTAGAAGACCTATCGGAATGGTGCGGAAAGTGGCAGTTGGCCCTAAATAACGAAAAGTGTTAGGTCATCCACGTGAGTGCTAAAAGGAACTCGTTACACTTCGGTTGTACGATAAATCAGTATAATCTAAAACCCGTAAATTCAACTAAATACCTAGGTATCACGATTACGACAACTTAAATTGGAAGGAACATATAGAAAATGTTGAGGGGAAGGCTAACCAAAGACCGCGTTTTATTGGCAGGACACTTATAAAATGTAACAGACCTACCAAGGAGACTGCCTATACTACGCTTATCCGTCCTCTTTTAGAATACTGCTGCGCAGTGTGGGATCATTACCAGATAGGCGGAGTACATCGAAAAACCTCAAAGAAAGGCAGCACGTTTTGTATTATCGCAAAATATGGGAGAGAGTGTTTCTGAAGTGATACAGGATTTGGGCTGGAAATCATTAAAAGAAAGGGTTCGGTTGTCTGGGGGAGGAGACCAGACAGCGAGGTCATCGGTCTCATCGGATTAGGGAAGGACGAGGAAGGAAGTCGGCCGCATCCTTTCAAAGCAACCATCCCGGCATTTGCCTAGAGCGATTCAGGGAAATCACGGAAAACCTAAATCAGGATGGCCGGACGCAGGATTGAACCGTCGTCCTCCCGAATGCGAGTCCAGTGTGCTAGCCACTGCGCCACCTCACTCGGTATTAAAAGAAAGGCTGTTTTCGTTGCGACGGCATCTTCTCTCGAAATTTCAATCACCAACTTTCTTCTGCGAATGCGAAAATATTTTGTTGACACCGACTTGCATATGGAGGAACTATCACCAAGATAAAATAAGGGAAATCATAGCTCGTACGGAAAAATATAGGTGTTCATTCTTTCCGCACGCTATACGAGATTGGAATAATAGAGAATTCTGAAGGTGGTTCAATGAACCCTCTGCCAGGCACTTGAATGTGATTTGCAGAGTATCCATGTAGATGTAGATGTAGAAGATCGTGTTACGGCTAACGATTATGTGAATATTTTAAGGTGATCAGGTGCACCCCATGATTCAAATGTTGTTCCCCAATAATGATGCCATATTTCAGGACGACAATGCACCCTTCACACATCCAGAAAAGTACTGTCTTGGCATGAGGAGCATGCAACTGAACTGCAGCGTCTTCCCTGGCCAGCACAGTCCCCAGACTTGAACATTATAGAATCGTTGGCGGCGGTATTGGAGCACAGACTCCCGAGCAGATATCCGCCTCCCTCGTCACTACAGGAGCTAGAAGAGGTTCTGAACAAAGAGTGACATAACATTCCACTGGAGACTATACAGTCATTATATGCCAGTACTCCAAGAAGAATCGCAGCTGTATTACGCGCAAATGGTGGTTCAACTGCTTACTAATAAACCATTCCCAAGTAACTTGACAAATAAATAAAAACACCTATAGCCGTCTGAGACGCCCTGCTAATCCCAAGGACAGGACAGATATAAATTGTGGAAAGGGACCAAAATAAGGGGTTGTCAGTTACACTCGAACATACAACTTTATTATTTGATCAAACATTAAAAGAGCCCAAACAAATTTTTTAAACTCACAAATTTAACCTTTGAGGCATAATTACCGGCTGAAAGCCACTTTAGTTTAAAAACGGCTGAAGGCCAATAACTTAAAACGCAAGTATAATCAAAAACTTAAAATGCAAGCCTTAAGTTAAATTCAAATCGGCTGAAGGCCGATCACTTAAAACTTCAAAACATTAATTTTTTTTAATACCAATGCCCATACGTGAAACAGTTCGTGAATTTAGCCTGAGGGCCTTAATAACAAACAAGTGAAACTCAAACCGGCTGAAGGCCGAAGACTCAAAAATTCAACAATTTTTTAAAATCGCAAAGTGCTTACGTGAAACATAAGTTAAACTAGGGTGAGGGCCTTAAGAGTAATACAACTCTAATTTAAAACACAAAACCGGCTAGAACCCATACAAGTACAACAACAAGAACAAATTTTAAAAAAAGGCAGTACACACAAGGGTAGCCAGATGTTCGAGAGTCGGCCTGTAATCCAAACACTAACGCTCGCTTGGGTGAGACAGGCAGTCGGGCCAACCATTCACGATTGACGACAACCCAACCGACCGGTAGTCAGACGATCCACTGACAAGATAACTTCCACTTCACCTGACCAGGGCACAACAGGAAGATCAACGGAACAACGTTGAAGATATTGGCGCTTACAACCAATCATCCACGGAGCTGTCAAACTACACACCGTGCTGGACGGCAACAACACGATGAGGAAAATACACTGCCTGAAATTTACGTCAACGCCCAGGGCAGGTAACCGGAACATTAACGGCCACAAGGCAGAAAATTCCACTGGTGCACTTCAATTCAAATAACCAATACAGTGAAACTCCACCGGAGAGTGGCTAGAATTTCCCAACTTGAAAACCACGTTGTTGCTCGCGGGAATATCCCAACAGCCGACAACGAACTCCATACGACACAATGTGAACAGTCTTGACTTGCTGGCAGGTTAAATCAAAACTCAACTTTCGTGTCCAGGGTCGGTGAGCCACGGACCTCGTAGCATTGGGAACAGCGCCACACTCTCCGACACCGCGTAGAGACCGCCAGCGGGCTTATATCGATAAGCCCTGCTGCTGCCGCCCACGGGCAGGCAAAGCAACAACTCAATGACACAAGTAATTGAAATTAACATAACGAGGTGGCAGTACGGCAAAAACAGGATGTAAAATAAGATATGGCACTAACACGAGCCACCCACGGCTCACTTTATCTTATTTTGTTGCTACCAGTTTCAACGCTTGAAACAAAATAAAATCTAAGGACGGCTGTAGGTGTGTTTGTTTATTTGTCGCTATAGTAAACGGCCGTCGTCCCAGAGACCTCCTGCTAAAAGGATGGACATACAAAAGCTATTCCCAAGTAAGTACAGGTGTTCATGTTATTTCGCTTCCCCCTGTACATCTGTGCGGCTGAGCGGGCAGACATTCATTACACAGGGGTGGAGGAGACTGCATGCGGCTTGTGTGAGATAGCTGTCTAGGCTTCCAGGAACATGACGCCTCGCCTGGTAGCGACTACCTTAAAATACTTCTTGCGTGCGTACTCTGGGCAATCCCGATTTATCCGCCTCGTGTGCCTGGTTGCAACGTACACACCGCGGCTGAGAGCAGAGGTAGTCGACTCCTGTGTCTCCACCACGTGTAGCGCATCTTACGGCAGAGCAGCACTGTCCGCTTACATGATTAAGTCTAACAAGGGGAGGCCGCCAATTGTGAAATTCAGATTCGATTCATACTGCGCATAATAAAAGCTCATGGCCAGAGGTGTAATGTGGCAAAGCACCAAGATGCACTTCTCAGCCGTTGTAGAGAAAATCGACAGTTAAAATAAACCGTTGCGGTGAAATACTCTCTACGAGTAATAATTTTCTACAGCGTCTTGGTGCTGCGGTAAGCGCTCGGGTTCGTAATCCGAAGGTCGGCGGATCGAATCTCGCGCCATGTGCAACCTTTTTTTTTTAGTATTTGTTTTTTGTAATTCAAATGTGTGTATAAACACACACACACACACACACACACACACACACACACAGATATATATATATATATATATATATATATATATATATATATATATCATCAGCCAATTCATTCATTAAATGATGTGGCCTCTTCGAGTCGTGGATTCAGGTAGGCTTTCAGCAGTCTTCTCCAAGTGGGACGGTCTTGGGCAGTTCTCTGCCAGGTGTTACCAGCGATCTTCTTGATGTCTTTGTCCCATCTGTCTGGTGGTCTTCCTCTAGGCCTCCGGTGCTCCCTCGGACTCCACTCCAGTACTAGCTTCGTCCATCTGTTGTCTTTTCTTCTTGCGAAGTGGCCAGCCCACTGCCATTTCAAGGAACCTACTGTCTCTAAGATGTCATTAACCTTCGTCACAGACCGGGTGTCATATGCCCTTTTCCTGTCCTTTCTTGTATAGCCCAGCATTGATCTCTCCATGGCTCTCTGTGCTGTCCTAAGTTTCCCTTTTGTAAATGAGTTCAGTGTCCATGTCTCGCAGCCATACGTCATCACAGGAAGAATGCATTGATCAAATACTGCTTTCTTCAAATTTACTGGCATTTTTGATCTGAACACTTTTGAATTCTACCCAAATGCTTGCCAGCCAAGCTTGATGCGTCGATAGATTTCTGGCCTTATGTCTCCCTTCATATTTATAATCTGGCCAAGGTAGACATATTCACCGACCTATATATATATATATATATATATATATATATATATATATATATATATATATATATAATTCCCGGCAATCAGTTGCAACAATTATGCATATAATAAGTTGTTGAAAGTTGTTTGTCGTGAAAAAACTAGCGACTTCGAACATCATTATGTTTTCCGCAAACAAAGTTGTATTTCACAAATGTTATTGTCTTCATAATGTTGACCACGTATAGTTAACGGAAGACGTAGAAACGATATTCCGAAACGAATACGTATAGCGTAAGTCAAACGTTCGAATTAGAACAGAAACCCCACGAACACAAATTTGCTGTGGCAGGTATGAAATATAAACTCCGTTACTCGCTCGTTAAACTTGAAGGACAGATGTTGAATGGGCCGAAACGAGCCGCCGCATAACAGCGTAGTTGGCTGCTAACTTCGAAAGAAGGTAGATGCGGTCCATAGCGCAACTTATAACATCGTCGAAAATCAGTGCGGACGTGAGAGCTTTGGTACACCCTTTAAACAAACGGTAAAATGGAGGCGGTACAATTGGAGAGCGGTCCGCCTTCACCAACATGCATAAGCAATTCATTAATAGTTTATATATATATATATATATATATATATATATATATATATATATATATATATATATATATATTTGAATCACAAAAAACTAATAATAAAAAAATGTTGCATGGCGCGAGATTCGATCCGGCGACCTTTGGATTATGAATCCGAGCGCTTACCGCTGCGCCACGACGCTGTAGAACGCTACTAATCGTAGAGAGTATTTCACCGCAACGGTTTCTTCTAACTGTCGATTTTCTCGACAACGGCTGAGAAGTGCATCTTGGTGCTTTGCCACATTACACCTCTGGGCATGAGCTTTTATTATGCGCAGTATGAATCGAATCTGAATTTCACAATTGGCGGCCTCCCCTTATAAGACAGTTAAAACACGGCCTCGCAGAAGGGATACATATAACAAATTGTAGCGAAGTCTGGGAGCACTTGCGAGGCAAACTCAACCACACACGTACTAAATGGTGTGGTAGTGGTAATTCCGTCCTTCATCACCTTTTTTAACAAGCGCCTAACATGCAAGACGGTATCAGGTGAAACTATCGCATACAAGAATTCTTCCTCATGTAAGCTGGTGTAAATTTTTCTCCTTACACCCTGGTGCGTAATGACGTGGTTTGTTATGTAGGCCTCCGGTTGGTGAGCAGAAAATACCTGAGACTCTACAAGTAAGTTAGCTGCTCTGGAGGAAGTTCAGTTCCGTCCTACTGGTAAAGCACTCCGTCTTCAGGCCACAAGTGGCCCATCGGGACCAACCGACCGCCGTGTCATTCTCAGATGAGGATGCGGGTAGGTGGGGTGTGTGGTCAGCACCACCACCCTCCCAGTGGTTATGATGGTTTCCTTTGACCGGAGCAGCGACTATTCGGTCGAGTAGCTCACCAATTGGCATCACGAGGCTGAGTGCACCCCGAAAAATTGGAACAGCGCATGGCGGTCCGGATGGTCACCCAGCCCGACAGCTCTTAACTTCGGTGATCTAACGGGAACTGGTGTGTCCACTGCGGCAAGGCCGTTGCTCGTCCTACTGGTAAGGTATTTGTAACATCATACCTGATCTGTGAATTCGTTGTGTACACAAGCTTTCCAATTCCCATTTGAAACGCCCATTAAACCCGCTGGGCAGAACAGGTAATAGGATTGTGGAAAGGGCCAAAGGTTGAGATCAGTTTCTCCTTCTAATTGTCATTTATTGTAATTTAACAATATGTACAACCAAAGCGGCACACAGCCGAACCTTTACCAAATGCAACTCTTTTACGGCTGAAGGCCTCCAAACAAGACATGTTAACAAATCAACAAGATAAAAATCCAATTAAGACAGCAGTTAAATAATTAAAAAAACATCACGGCAAAGTAGATAGAACAAACATATGCATGGTGCAATACAAATGGCTGAAGGCCACAATTAAGTTTCAAAATTTTAAAATATATTATCATAATCTTTTAAAGGTTTAAGCTTGAAAGATAAATTAAAGAATTAATTTTGCAAAATTTTTAAGATGAAAGAATAATAACCATAAACCTTAAATTTTAAGCAGCTAAAAACAGATAATTAAACAGAGGTGGCACTCAGAAGCCTCCGGGGGAGGGGGGGGGGCTGCCCTCGTTGACTTAGGCGAGACAGGTGGTGAGCGTAACTACACTGGATCCGTCGGAACCCAACCAGGGGACAGCCACGGACCGACCGACACAACGACTTGCTTGCCATCAGTCAGTTCGTGATAACTCCAACACAAAAGTTAAAACGCGTCGTCCGGTAGGACGACAGACCGACGGTTCACCAAGACTGTGGCCCGACTCAAGTGATGCGCGGCGGCAATGGTCGGGCGAGCCATGTCGACGCAGACCTCACAGCTCCAACTCGACTGGTCGATGCACACACCCACAGCCGACTCATGAACGATCGGAGAGCCAAAACGCGTCAGCCGGTAGGACGACCGACCGACGATCCACCGAGACCGTGGCCCGGCTCAAGTAATGCGTGGCAACAATGGTCGGGAGAGCCATGTCGACGCAGACCTCACTGCTGCTCCAACCCGATTGAACTACGAGTAGTGCCGCATTGCAACTCCGTGACTGGCAGGTCTGGTGTGCGCTCCAGACGCGTTGCAACTGACTGCCAGAGCCGAACTCCCGACACGAACTCCCTATTCGAACTGCGACCAACCCACTTACAACAGACAACGAGCGGGAATTAATAGCAGTTGGGCAAAGACACTACGAGAGGGGATACATCGATACGCGCTCATAATGCCGCTCACGGCAGGCAAAGCAGCAACTCAGTGACAGTAGTAATTTAAATTAGCATAGTGAGATGGAAGTACGCTAGAAACAGGGTGTAAAATACATGATGGCGGGAACACGAGCCACGCACGGCTCACCATTGGATGCAATTTCCCAATTTTTCTCTCACGTCCTTTCACGAACGCATATATACAGATAGGCCGAATGTCACTGTCTTGCTAATCGTTATTTTTATTCTTTGCGTAAGCTGACTTATCAGAGATAACAGCATTGTTGGTCTAACACTAGAAGAACTTAGCAAGTGCAGGCTCAGGGATGGATCAACAGCTGCGGGGCTCTCTAATGGAAGCTAGCACTACTGCGATAAGATGGCTACTTCCCTTGTTTGGTTGTAGTAGTGCTACTCGTTTGTCGCTCTTCTGTTCTTCCTCGTGCGCCAAGGCCCGCTTCTATACGGCACCCGAAGCACCGATACCGGATGAGGTGATGGTGTCGTGGCTGGAACTGTCACTGAGAACTTCCATGGCCACCGCGACCTCTGATTGTAGTGGCTGCAGGTCTGCCGCCGAATGACGCGTGGCTGCCGGCAAAGGGGCCTTCCCCGTACGGTCCACTGTCCGTGTTCAGAATAACTTCATGTGGCTCCTGTGCTAACTACTGCACCCCTATCAGCATGTCACAAGAAGAAGAATTCAGGTCTCCCTCACACACGCAGCACGAGCACAACCGACGGAGTGACGCTATACGCGGAAATCGAAGTAAACAATGCTCAGAAAATACAAGGAAACTAACACCTGGGAGTCTCGGCACGGGATGTATAGATGCGTTGTACCGATTAGCCTGGTGCACTTACATTAAGATCATTGCCACTCTTCTTTGAGCAGTGTGTCTCAAGTGTCAAGTGAAATATCACAGTACTGTCTAAGTACTGCATACACAATTACTTCCGTACCAACCAATTCAAGATTTATTAATTCTAAAAGAAGTTTGTTTGTACACACTGGAAATTAATAAAGTTATCTTAAGGCTACAAATACTTGGAAAAGACGAGTCAACATCTATGTGGCTGTCTACCTAAGGATAACTCCCTGGAATTTTTGAGGCTTGACACATGTTAACTTTCTAGTTCTGAACATTCTTAGTTGCACAACATTAAGACGGATGACCCTCCATACATGAAATGGACCGTGGTACATATGAATTAATGCTCATTATCGAAGTTTCAGTATTATTAAAACCATTCTGCTCTAGAAGTGATCAAGGAACCCACTGACACACCCATCTTTGCCTAGTACCTGTTCAGACAGTCATTAAATTCGAACCAGATGACGTTCCCGCCCACATTTTCTGTTAGAAGATTTTTCAGCTTTTAACCATCCAATCTTGTTGCAAAAGGTTCAAATCCAAATTTTCCTTGATGATTAAGAATGGAATTCTCAGAGAATTCACATTCATTACATCTGACTGGCACAGGAACTCAATCATTGTTTGCTTCTGAACTTCAACACTTTTCCCTGTCACAGCACCTCTCATCCTTGTCCTTTGCGTAGGTATTAGAAGTCAAACTCTTTGCTGAGTACAAGCATGAAACACTCTTCTACTAATCGCCAAGACCTGAATCCAGGATAAAGTGTACGCAAATATGTATATTAAGAATTGGGAAGCCAGCAGTAGTCATGTCATCATCTTCCGCTAGCAGGGCGTCCTGCATTTCCTCAAAATTATATAAAGTGCCAAAGAAACTGGTATAGGCATGTGTATTCAAATACAAAGATGTGTAAACAGGCAGAATACGGGGCTGCGATCGGCAACGCCTATATAAGTGTCTGGCGCAGTTGTTAGATCGGTTACTGCTGTTACAACGGCAAGTTATCAAGATTTAAGTGCGATTGAAAGTGGTGTTACAGTCGGCACACGAGCGGTGGGACACAGCATCTCACAGGTAGCTATGGACTGGAGATTTTCCCGTACGACCATTTCATGAGTCTACCATGAATATCAGGAAACTGGTAAAACATCAGATCTCCGACATCGCTGCGTCTGGAAAAAGATCCTGCAAGAACGGGACCAACGACGACTCAAGAGAGTCGTTCGACGTGACAGAGGTGCAACCCTTTCGCAAATTGCTGCAGATTTTAATGCTGGACCATCAACAAGAGTCAGCGTACGAACAATTCAACGAAACATCATCGGAGTCGAAGGTCCATTCGTGTACCCTTGATGACTGGACGACACAAAGCTTTGCGCCTCACTTGGGCCTTTTAACACCGACATTGGACTATTGATGGCTGGAAACGTGTTGCCTGGTCGGACGAATCTCGTTTCAAATTACATCGAGCGGATGGGCATGTACTGGTATGGAGACAGCCTCATGAATTCATGGACCCTGAATGTCAGCAGCGGACTGTTCAAGCTGGTGGAGGCTGAGCAATGGCGTGGGGCGTCTGCAGTTGGAGTGATGTGGGACCCCTGATACGTCTAGATACGATTCTGACAGTTGACATAACGTAAGCATCCTGTCTGATCACCTGCATCCATTCATGTCCATTGTGCATTCCGACGGACTTCGGCAATTCGAGCAGGGCAATGTGACACACCCATAATTGCTACAGAGTGGCTCCAGGAACACTCTTCTGAGTTTAAATACTTCCGCAGGCCCCCAAACTCCCCAGACATGAACATTATTGAGCATATCTGTGATGCCTTGCAATGTGCTGTTAAGAAGAGAGCTTTACCCCCTCGTCGTCTTAAGGCTACTGTCAAGTCCCTCCACCACTGCTTCAGACATTAGTCGAGTCCATGCCACGTCGTGTTGCGGCACTTCTGCGTGCTCGTGGGGGCTCTACACGATATTAGGCAGGTGTACCAGTTTCTTTGGCTCTTTAACGTATAGTGACGTAGGTTCCATTTCATTAATTGTAGCATTGCAAAGTCTATTCCTTGACAGTCAGTTTCGAGTAGATTCACTCTGTTCTCGATGTTCCTCTTTTTCCTTTGAACAACTCTCCATATCTCTATGATTCTCTACACCGTTTCATGACTTGGCTGTTCCTCGTTCCTGTCAAAGTTACGCCTATCATTGAATCTGTAACGAGGTGAACAACGGCCTTGGTGCGAGCTGTTGTTCCGCCAATAATTATTACGGTACAGGAGATATTATGGTCGTCAATCCCTTTGGTCCAGGACATCACAGTCTGCTGGAAAATTACTCCTCACCTGTTGCGTTTCCTCCTGAATTTTGACATCTTGACCGTATCCTAGTTCTTGTAATAAACATTGGAATGCTGTGATTTCATTGGTATTGCATCCTGTGATCGCGATTTTCACTTTGCAGATGATTTGGTAGCTTCATCAAGTAAATCCCTAATAGCTCGGGTGGGCTCTACGATGCAGCCAAACATTTATCCTCTTGCACCATTCCCTGAAGAAACGAAATCGGGTTCCTATATGTACCTCCGTAATCAAGATGCTTAATATAACATGACCTGGAATGCACTCATGAATTCCGCATAGGTCCTACACTCATGCACCAATAAACGCATATGGGTTGTCGCTTCTTCTCTGACATGGCAACAACAAAATTCATTTTCAGCAATGGGCTCCATGATACTGGCAAAGCGCCGTCAAACTAGTCAGTCGAAATGTGTGAGTACTGATCACATCTGGTGTTGAAGAATAGAGCGTACTTTAGTACTAACACAAAGTGCCTCTTGCTCCTATTGTTGTCAAATTCACTGACCCCCTCAAGTTTGCTTTCGGGCTCACTGGGTACTAACCTTTCTGCCAAATTTCGCAGTTCCTCAGATTCTGTTCGCTTCCTCTTTTATTTATTCCCAAACCTGTCGTTTACACCACTCGCACTCTCTCTTATTTCTTCACTGTGTGCATATATTTGTTGAAGGTGGTTTAGTGGCTTATGATTTCTATCGGTTTTTTACATATTTGGCTTAACCTGTAGCAGTGACAGTAGTTCTTTGCTTTCAGTATTCCAACTGGACGTGTGTCATCTATCTCGGTATCGTTTCGGAGTGGTGACTACTCACGTACACTTAATAATACATACAATCTACCTGCAATTTTATTAACTTCTCCCCATTGTCGTTTCCAAATTCCTTCATGAGATACTTGTTGGCATAGTCCTTGTAAGATCCCAGTTTGCTTTTGGTTCACTTCACTCAACAGTTATCGAAGTTTCGCGGGGCCAGTTTAAACTCTATCTGATCTAACATCAAGTCACCTTCTAGAGCAGTTATTCGGTCTTTACGTTGTAGCACTGAAATATTGCGCAACTCAGCCATAGAGCACGTGGAGGCAAAATAGCAACCAGTGCAGCCCTCTGACAAGGAAGAGTGGCCCTATAAAATTTAATGATTAATTTTGATAACGGGTTTAGTTTCGTCTTTAGATTACGAGTCAATCGATATAAGTCACAGGCTGATTGGCTCATTCGTTTACAAGTCGAATTTATTAATTGCTGATTAAATCATATGAAACGAATTTTTGCTGGCAATTAAGAACCTCAGTGGGCTGCCTAACTACTTGATTCTGGGTTCGTGAAGAGATTATAATTTTCCGACGCCTGGTTTAATTAATACAGAACTAGTATAATATGACGTATTACTAGAAGGCCAAAGTAGCCGTTAGTTCGAATCTCAGTTCTTCTCCGCCAGCGGTGAAGCGAGATACCCCTCATTCCCCGTTTTTGCGGAAGATCCGCTATTCCACTTGTTCCAATTGCGAAGGCGCCGGAACTGTTTCCACGGGTGTGAAACGAATGTAGGAGAGGTGCACCTGTTACGTTGGCCACGGAGCTACTCTTGCTGTCGGCGGAGGTACACAATATCGTTGGGTGTTGGGACGCAAAAGTGATGGGAGACGCTCTCGACACACTAGTCGAAGCCAGTTCGTGACCAACGTCGGCGATTGAGTCGCCGCCATTATGCGCAAATATGCATGCTATCTACAGTGGCCATTGATCGTACAACACCCTACAACTGGGTCGGTAATCAGTTTCGGGGTGATAACAGATAATATCGGTAATAATTTCGATGCGATGCGATGGCATGTACACCAAACGATTGGTGCGGGAATGGTATCGTGTTTCCGTAAAAGCAATCGCAGCCATTCCTGCTGGATTGATCTCGTCAATTCTCATGACTACTAATATTTCAATAATCTCACGGCGCACCCTCTCTTAATTCAGGGGTTCCCGTAACTTTTACTATTTCATTATTACTGTGTTGATCTTCAGAAAGATTACCTCTCACTTAACGTGTTGCCGTGAAACAACACATACAGATTCACACTAGATCTGTCTGTTTATTTTCTTGGTATGTGGGTCCCCCATGTTGTTTCCTCCTTTGTCAATAAATTGCCGACACCCAGCTAAACGTGATGGAGCGGTCGGGACAGCGGAAGAACCACAGGCGAGATTTAATATAGCCAGTTCTTAGGGAACAAGAAAAACGGACAAATTAATTATTCAATTATTCTTCATTCAGTTTCGTAAACCTCCTCCACCAGACACAAAGTCTTACAAATTTTTCCGAAGGATTTCCTTCTTATCTCTAATTCTTTCATTGACCTCTTCCCACAAGCGATTAATGATTTACAATCTCGTTTAGACTTCCACCACTTCTGTGTTAACTTCTTTGGTGGTGCTCCTAATTTCTACAATAATTTGACCTAATTTTCCGTTATCTTCATTAAAATTTTTTATTTAATTTATTGTTCTGTGTGCCAATACAGGCTTTCAATGCTCAAAACTGTTTCAAACCAGAGTCTGAAATGCATAAAATCTACATTAGGAGGCTCGGCTGTCGCTGTTCCGCACGCTATTATTCCTGCAGTCGACGTCGACGTCTTGTGAACATTCACCTCTTCCAGGGCCGATATAGTGGTTCGTAGCAGACCAGCTGAGCATTGGGTGGCTCTTTTTGCCTCCCATCCTTTCTGCCGAATCGGACTCCATTTCCATTGTACCATATATGTCTAGAATACCAACCTAGCTCAAAATTGCACCTATCCTATATAGCTCATCCTGCTCCAACATTTCGTTTCTTTTGCTACTCATCTTAGACAGACTTCTCCCACACAAGCAAGTCGTCAACCATACTCCTCACTATAACATCTAACTTCTGCCAAATTCTGTTTAAATGCTCCACACAAGTTATCTACATAACAAGCAAATTTTCAGAATCCTCACAAAAATAATTTGTTTTCGCTTCCACAGAGAAAAGCAAAGCCTACCCATGAGAAACAAAATTTTCCCCAAAGAGAACAACCAATTTTTACACATCCACTTCACACCAAGGCAACAACTCCAATTTACAATATTATAATCGCCCCGGAAAAAAAAATTGCGACTACTGTAAAGTAAATAAATAAGATTACACAATATAGACACTACAATCTAAAATAATTCCCACAAGACTACAGCAATAATGTAATCCTGAGTAAGCCACCCTATGTAAAAGAGGTATAGCGTCTTTCGATTTCTTCGTTATTTAAGTGGCGTATACTCAAACTCTTAAATTACCTCTTTTTGCCATATAGAATGGACTTATTTATGTACATGAACGTGACAAAAAGGAAGGGCAATGTGACTCGTGACTTTTCTTATAATCCTCGCTCACTGGTTCTGCAATGCTGTGCAGCCCAATACCAAACTTCCTTGTCAAGCCCTGCGGTTTAGAATACGTATCTCTCGGAAATGTGCATTGGGTATAATCATGGTGTCGCTACGAATACACGGTGACTATTGGCTCATTGGGTTTATTATATTAAACTAAAAAACAAAGGACGCACCACGAAGGAATTACCCAAATAGCGCAGAAATCGGTAGGTGTGATGTATATGTACACACAAACAAATGATTACTATTTAAGAACTCAACAGAAAGGGCTTCACAAATTGATGACGCGTTGGTCCACGTCCGCCCTTTATGGAAGTATTGACATAGTTGTTGGAACCCTTCTGAGGGATATCGTGCCAAATTCTGTCCAATCGATGCGTAATATCGTCAAAATCACGAACCGGTTGGAGTGCCCTGCCATAATACTCTAAATGTTCTCATTTGGGAAGAGATCCGGCAACCTTGCTCACCAAGGTAGGGCCGGCCGGAGTGGCCGTGCGGTTCTTGGCGCTGCAGTCTGGAACCGAGCGACCGCTACGGTCGCAGGTTCCAATCCTGCCTCGGGCATGGATGTGTGTGATGTCTTTAGGTTAGTTAGGTTTAAGTAGTTCTAAGTTCTAGGCGACTGGTGACCTCAGAAGTTAAGTCGTATAGTGCTCAGAGCCATCTGAACCAATCACCAAGGTAGGGTTTGGCAAGCTTGAAGAAACGCATAGAAACTCTTGCTGTGTGACGGTGGGCATTGTCTTGCTGAAATGAAACCCCAGGATAGCTTGCCATGAAGTACAATCAGTGCGTAGAATATCGTCGATGTACCGTTGTGCCGTAGGGGTCTTACTATGAAAAAGAAATGGCACTCCAGACTCCTGGTCGTTGGGTCGTTCGGCAAGCGACAGTCAGATTGGTACCCCACCGCTATCTGGGGCATCTCCAGACACGTCTTAGGTGTGGACTCTCATTGAATGCAGAAGAACTGTCTACAGTGAAGAGTCTCGCTTCGAACTCAGCTCCGATGACCAGTTAAGTTGCGTCTGGAACCACCTCTGAAATGCTAGAAAAACAAACGGACAGTCGCCCAAGGCGCGACAATCGGGAGTGATGGTCAGGGGTATCATTTCTTTTCATAACAGGACGCCTTTCGTTGTCATCTGTTGCACCATTACAGCATAGTGGTACATCGACGATATTCTACACCCAGTTTTATTGCCCTTTATGGCAAGCCATCCTGGACCTACATTTCAGCAAGACAATGCCCGTCCGTACATGGTGAGAGTTTCGACTGCTTGAATTCGAGCTTGCCAGACCCCACGTTGGAGAGAAAGGTCGTCGGATCTCTTCGCTACTGAGAACGTTTGAAGCCTTATTGGCAGGGATCTCCAACCATCTCTGGATTTTGATCGCTATCTGACCAGGCAGTTGGACAGAATGTGGCACGATGCCCCTCAGAAAGACATCCAACAACTCTGCAGTCAGTGCTAAGTCGAATAACCGCTTGCATAAGCGCCAGAGGTCGATTAACACCTTACTGACATGCTCAATTTGGAAGCTCTTTCTTTGGAATAAATCGTCCAAGTTTTGTGAAACTGTAACCGTTTATTTGACGCTACATGTACATCACATCATCCAATTTTCATTTAATTTTAATAATTACATCGCTGAGCGCCGCTCCATCATTTTTCTTTTTTCTTAGAGTGTACACGTCAGACAAATCTTTACGTTACTAAAAAGGGCCCTACAAAAACAACATTTTTCAGGTTTATAATACTTTTCTCAGGGATCCTTTGGAGAATTATAAAGGGAAGTGATCTCTGTGAGACGAACATTAATCCATACACGGAGGTTTATTATAATCTCATTTTGCTTACATTACAAGCACTTCTGACATGATAAGTGTACAACATTAATTATGAGCGGTCCCGTAGCGTACATCTGCGTCGTCAATCACCTTTTTAGCCATAAATATCAGTACGGATACCTCATGAGAGGATTAAGATACGGACTCCAGTACTCTCCAAGGGAAGAATAATTCTGTTCCAGGGTTAACATAATCATCATCAGCATCATTATCATCATTTAAGACTGATTATGCCTTTCAGTGTTCAGTCTGGAGCATAGTCCCCCTTACAAAATTCCTCCATGATCCCCTAGTCAGTGCTAACATTGGTGCCTCTTCTGATGTTAAGCCTATTACTTCAAAATCATTCTTAACCGAATCTAGGTACCTTCTCCTTGGTCTGCCCCGACTCCTCCTACCCTCTACTGCTGAACCCATGAGTCTCTTGGGTACCCTTGCTTCTCCCATGCGTGTAACATGACCCCACCATCTAAGCCTGTTCGCCCTGACTGCTTCATCTATAGAGTTCATTCCCAGTTTTTCTTTGATTTCTTCATTGTGGACACCCTCCTGCCATTGTTCCCATCTACTAGTACCTGCAATCATCCTAGCTACTTTCATATCCGTAACCTCAACCTTGTTGATAAGGTAACCTGAATCCACCCAGCTTTCGCTCCCATACAACAAAGTTGGTCGAAAGATTGAACGGTGCACAGATAACTTAGTCTTGGTACTGACTTCTTTCTTGCAGAAGAGAGTAGATCGTAGCTGAGCGCTCACTGCATTAGCTTTGCTACACCTTGCTTCCAGTTCTTTCACTATGTTGCCATCCTGTGAGAATATGCATCCTAAGTACTTGAAACCGTCCACCTGTCTCGCTTTGTTCCTCCTATTTGGCACTCAATCCGTTTATATCTCTTTCCCACTGACATTACTTTCGTTTTGGAGATGCTAATCTTCATACCATAGTCCTTACATTTCTGATCTAGCTCTGAAATATTACTTTGCAAACTTTCAATCGAATCTGCCAACACAACTAAGTCATCGGCATATGCGAGACTGCTTATTTTGTGTTCACATATCTTAATCTCACCCAGCCAGTCTATTGTTTTCAACATATGATCCACAAATAATATGAACAACAGTGGAGACAGGTTGCAGCCTTGTCTTACCACTGCAAGTGCTCACATATCTTAATCTCACCCAGCCAGTCTATTGTTTTCAACATATGATCCACAAATAATATGAACAACAGTGGAGACAGGTTGCAGCCTTGTCTTACCCCTGAAACTACTCTGAACCATGAACTCAATTTACCGTTAACATAATCAATCGCACGACAGTTACAGGAAACTACGCCCCGCTAGGAAAGCCCCGTGATATAAAAGGGCAATCCTCTGTGGACAGAAGTCAAGGCCACAGTCTTCCGTCTAATGCGTCTTAAATTTGAGAAATTCTGATTCTTAGACATACCTTCGTGTAGACGGGATTTCGATTTGTACAGGACAATCAGCTCTAACGAATGTAATTACTCCCCAACGGAAAACCATTGCTTTTGTCACACCTAGTGGTTGATCAATACCAAGGAACATTCATAATGCCGGCAGGAGTGGCCGTGCGGTTCTAGGCGCTACAGTCTGGAGCCGAGCGACCGCTACGGTCGCAGGTTCGAATCTTGCCTCGGGCATAGATGTGTGTGATGTCCTTAGGTTAGTTGGGTTTAATTAGTTCTAAGTTCTAGGCGACTGATGACCTCATAAGTTAAGTCGCATAGTGCTCAGAGCCATTTGAACCATTTTTGAACATTCATAATAAAGGGGAAAACAGCCTCATACTCACGACAAGTTTAATAAATAGCACACACGAATATCAGTAGTGAATCACTGAGAGCGATTAATTAGGTGACTAGTTATGGACTTTTCACAATTGGAACAAAGCACTGGGCACCATCATTCAAGTCATGTGAATCTTATAATATCACTAAAATTTCGCTGAAATCGCTTATTCTGATGAGTTTAATATGTCATCGACGGGGCAGCACTAATTATTAGGCTTGGTGCTAAACACTGTACTTAAGAAACAGAAGCGCTGAAGGCATACAAGCAGGTCTGGACGACAAACAAACCCGGTTTAAAGCGCACACATTTCACTGAGAACTAATCAAATAATATCGCGATGTAAACATATGCAACCAAAAAGTCCTGATAATGTAATTGAGGTGTTATATATCAGTATTCAATATTTAATCTTAATACAGCAACCTCAGCAATGTTCCAAAGAACAGTGACAGTCACGGGTCAGTGGCGGGTACGTGTATATCTCAGTAAACGATCAATGGTGGTCCCCCTTTTTGGAGTGGAGCCTGTGTTTTCAGCATGATAGGGGTGGTGTCCGCTGGACCTAGACAGTCGCACCAATTAAAAAGACGGGAAGGTCTGAATCGACATCAAGCTACACTGATTGATATCTATGGAAAACCCTTGTGAAGTTGGTACAACACTCCTCTTAGGAAGCGAAACGTCTGTGGCCACTACCGCATTCAGATTCACTCAACCACGTATCTACACAGAACAGTAACTATTCAACGAGAGGTGGAGAAACGGCAGAGCTTGCTTATATCAAGATAAAATAAGGAAGTCACTTCAGCTTTCCCATTCTCCAAGTTATTAATCGCGGAACAGAACAGCATATGTGAGATATTTTAATAAAATAACATGAGAAAATAGGTGAAAAAGAATATTAAAGGTAGTAATAATAGACCGCCGCGCGGGATTAGCCGAGCGGTCTTAGGCGCTGCAGTCATGGACTGTGCGGCTCGTCCCGGCGGAGGTTCGAGTCTTCCCTCGGGCATGGGTGTGTGTGTTTGTCCTTATGATAATTTAGGTTAAGTAGTGTGTAAGCTTAGGGACTGATGACCTTAGCAGTTAAGTCCGATAAGATTTCACACAGACAGTAATAATAGACCCCTTTCAAGGTGTCACCCCTGTTAACAACAACTGTACTAACGAAGCTGTGCATCGAGTCGAACTGGGCTCAGATGACAGATGCGGGTTTGTCATTGTACAGTACCTCAATCATACTCCAGAGTTCATCAGTCATACGAATATGCGGAGTGGCGGCGAACAGATCTCTTCACAACCTGTGACCACCTCGAAGACACAGCCTCCGGGTTAATGAAATGCGTACTGTCCAAATTACCGACTGTGCCATGCAAAGTTAGCGTATCCTGAACCCAGCGCCACCCCATGGCATCACGTCGAGTTTTGAGCCCATATGACGATGAAAAGTGCAGTCTGGCATAATTCCTTCCCGTCGGAGACTGCACACTCATACATCCATTATGACGCTGTACACAGAACAAGACCTGTGAAAAGACAGCTCGGTGCTGCTGTCCAGTGTCGTAACTCTCTCTGCTTCCCCGTCGAGTGTACCCGCTTCAATAGTTGCCATGCTGAGAGTCCATCCTGCTCCAGACCTTGACGCATTGTCCGTTTGGATACTTTTCTTGCTGCTAACATGTCCTGATCCAAGGTACGTGACGTGGCTCTATACGATACTGCACAACCGACTGAACAGCATGTCTCTCCTCTCGGGCATTAGTCACGTGGGTCCACTGAGATCAGTAATGGCCTTGAATGCGGCCCTCCTGACTCCGACTCCGTCGATTCAATATTCGCGTGACGCTCGTAGTATCAGTATCAGTGTCTAGGAACGATGAATCCAGGTGTCGATAGGTCGCGATGTTGCCGCTGTCACATTCCTACACGTGCTGACTCAGTCGGATCTCTATGACGGGAATAAACCGAGAGGGAATACCTACGAAGAAAGAACAAACACCAAGAAGCGATCAGAACTGGAACATGCCGTGTGCTAACTTTGAAAGAGGTTCGTTACTTTTCTAAGCTGACGTCACTTACGGCTGTGAAATGAAAAGAAACGATCCCTACGTACTTCCTCTAGCTTAAATGAATAGGTATCTTCAAGATTCGCTTCTGCTCTTTTGCAGCTACTGTGTCCCAAACTATCGCCTTGTGACTTGTGGCATAGCTACCAGCCATAGAGTAGACTACCATGTGTTGCCGAACCTCAGGCCCTCTACTGACACTACTTCTGGAGACTTCTGGAAAACAGTCTGACAAAGGCACCAACACACTGAGTTGTTTTCAGTCGAATTTCCAGCAGCCGCCAGGGTACCGTGTGGCTGTATACGCCTGCCTAGCCACCAGAGACATGATCAACGCCGCTAACAGCACTGCCATCACAGAACTACCTCTCTTCCACGAATCACGAGCCCACGGTGCACCGAGCCAGTATCCTTCCATGGGACGAGCATTTAGGCTACCCCCGGCCTCACTGCAGCCAGTGCACACTCTGTACTTCTGTCAGAAGTACCTAGCAGTCCATCAACTGAAGTTCGAATCATCAAGCAGAATGAGGAGCGCCTCACCACAGCATCCATCTGAAGCACCCTATCGCACACCACAGCCTCATGGACTTCATCCATCCACAAACACCCTACCGCTCACAACCGACCATGGCCTCACGCACTTAGTCCGTCCTTGAGTGCCCTAGCACTCACTGACGACCATGGCCTCATGGACCTCACCAGTGTCAAAATATTTCAGTTCAGTGATCAGTGATTCACTTTTCAGCCTGAACCAAGTAGGGTGACTCACGTCCCAATTTACTGTGCTATTGTATTCTGTTCATTAGACTTACGAACATGCAGTTGTTTATTTGATACTTGCGTATCTTTGTATCGTGTGGTTCCTCCTCGTCACAAACACTAAAGCGGCATTCCACTACTGTTGCTAGGGAGGCTCCCCTTTCACCATATCAAATGGATTTTATGCAATTACTGAGATTGGTCAGACAACTCTAGCGAAATACTTTACTTCTGCTACTCTTACTCACAAGAGTTGCAAGGTCGTACTGAAACAACACTAAGATGATACATTTAGTCCTAGCTTAAGTGATCATTAAGACACGCAATAAGAAAGAATGCTTGGGATTCTGTACAATTATATGGCGCTGATAGTTACTTTGTAGACTCATAACTCATATCGAAACTCAATACACTTCTCGAATGTTCTTACTATAATATTGTACGTTTGGGCGTGGAACCTCGTGATTATTCAAGACATATGATATACTAACGAATACGGAGCATGGAAGAGGATGAATCAGCTGCAGATCAAATCCACTAAAATCAGCATCTATTACACAGAACACCTTTTCCACATAAAATACAATCATTACATTACTAACAGACATTAGATCACTATGGTTCCTTACACTCTGTTACTAACTGAGTCAGTCAACCAGCAGCGATTATCTCTCGGTACGAAATGCGATATGATTCTTTGGAATTAATGAAAAAAAGATGTACTGGATCCCTCAAATGATCAACACTCAAGGAGAGGAGAAAGACTACGTCCAGTACCCCTAGAAGAACCCAATTATTCCCATAAAATATGATCCAGGGGAAGATTATAATGGATACGGGAATTCGTTATAGTCTGGATAATTAGCTCCAAGCGGTTACAGATGGTAGCTACGAATAGATAAGGGAATCAGGGCCAACATGCGAAACTCAACCAGATAGCGTTTCTAACTGTAAAATACAGATGCGAAACAACATGGCAGTCAGTGTCACACAAAGAACAGATTAAACCTTCCGAACAGGAAGGACGGTGCTTGAATGATAATAGGAAACCTCACTGAAGGTAGTTAAATGAGAGAATAGCAAGTGGAATTTAAACTGCAAGGAAGCAGCACGGGGAACCATCAATCATGGTACACACAAGTCCGCTGCAACGGGAAAGTTCATTCATGTAGAATATACTCCAAATTAGCATTCGCCGAAATCAAAGTGAGACGCCCGCTAAACCCGTTGGGCTGAACAGGTAATTAGGATTGTGGAAAGGACCAAATAAAGTTGGGTCAGTTTTACTTTCTAATTGTAATTTATTGTAATTTAATAACACATTTACAACAAAAGCGACACCTAGCCGAACCTTTACCAAATGCAACTCTTTCACGGCTGAAGGCCTCCAAACAGGAAATTTTAAGAAATCAACAAGAATAAAATAATTAAAGAAACATCTATTACAGCTAGATGGAAAGACTCAGAGCAAAGTAGATAGAACAAACATATGCAAGGTGGAATACAAATGGCTGAAGACCACAATTAAGTTTCAAAATTTTAGAATATATTACCGTAGGCCCTTAAAGTCAGAGGGTCACAATGTTTAAAAACAAGAAATCTTAAAAATCGACAAGATAAAAATGCAATTTGAAAAAGCAAATAAAATAAATTAAAAAACATATATCACGATTAAATGGAAAACCTCAAGGCAAAGCAGATAGAACAAACATATGCAAGGTGCAACACCAATAGCTGAAGGCCACAATTAAGTTTCAAAATTTTGAAATATATTACCATAATCTTTTAAAGGCAGAAGGCCGCTATGTTTAAGCTTAAAAGATAATTTTTTAAAAAAAAGGTTGCAAGACTGAAAGCTCACAATTAATTTTGCAAAATTTTTAAGGAAAAAAGTATATAAATACAAAATCAAATAGAGGTAATGGAGGAGTAGGTTTAATAATGAATAAAAAAATAGGAGTGCGGGTTACCTACTACAAACAGCATAGTGAACGCATTATTGTGGCCAAGATAGACACAAAGCCCATGCCTACTACAGTAGTACAAGTTTATATGCCAACTAGCTCTGCAGATGATGAAGAAATTGATGAAATGTATGACGAGATAAAAGAAATTATTCAGGTAGTGAAGGGAGACGAAAATTTAATAGTCATGGGTGACTGGAATTCGTCAGTAGGAAAAGGGAGAGAAGGAAACATAGTAGGTGAATATGGATTGGGGGGAAGAAATGAAAGAGGAAGCCGCCTTGTAGAATTTTGCACAGAGCATAACTTAATCATAGCTAACACTTGGTTCAAGAATCATAAAAGAAGGTTGTATACCTGGAAGAATCCTGGAGATACTAATAGGTATCAGATAGATTATATAATGGTAAGACAGAGATTTAGGAACCAGGTTTTAAATTGTAAGACATTTCCAGGGGCAGATGTGGATTCTGACCACAATCTATTGGTTATGAACTGCAGATTGAAACTGAAGAAACTGCAAAAAGGTGGGAATTTAAGGAGATGGGATCTGGATAAACTGAAAGAACCAGAGGTTGTAGAGAGTTTCAGGGAGAGCTTAAGGGAACAATTGACAGGAATGGGGGAAAGAAATACAGTAGAAGAAGAATGGGTAGCTCTGAGGGATGAAGTAGTGAAGGCAGCAGAGGATCAAGTAGGTAAAAAGACGAGGGCTAATAGAAATCCTTGGGTAACAGAAGAAATATTGAATTTAATTGATGAAAGGAGAAAATATAAAAATGCAGTAAATGAAGCAGGCAAAAGGGAATACAAACGTCTCAAAAATGAGATCGACAGAAAGTGCAAAATGGCTAAGCAGGGATGGCTAGAGGACAAATGTAAGGATGTAGAGGCTTGTCTCACTAGGGGTAAGATAGATACTGCCTACAGGAAAATTAAAGAGACCTTTGGAGAGAAGAGAACCGCTTGTATGAATATCAAGAGCTCAGATGGCAACCCAGTTCTAAGCAAAGAAGGGAAGGCAGAAAGGTGGAAGGAGTATACAGAGGGTTTATACAAGGGTTATGTACTTGAGGACAATATTATGGAAATGGAAGAGGATGTAGATGAAGATGAAATGGGAGATAAGATACTGCGTGAAGAGTTTGACAGAGCACTGAAAGACCTGAGTCGAAACAAGGCCCCGGGAGTAGACAACATTCCATTAGTACTACTAATGGCCTTGGGAGAGCCAGTCATGACAAAACTCTACCATCTGGTGAGCAAGATGTATGAGACAGGCGAAATACCCTCAGACTTGAAGAAGAATATAATAATTCCAATCCCAAAGAAGGCAGGTGTTGACAGATGTGAAAATTACCGAACTATCAGTTTAATAAGTCACAGCTGCAAAATACTAACGCGAATTCTTTACAGACGAATGGAAAAACTGGTAGAAGCGGACCTCGGGGAAGATCAGTTTGGATTCCGTAGAAATGTTGGAACACGAGAGGCAATACTAACCTTACGACTTATCTTAGAAGAAAGATTAAGAAAAGGCAAACCTACATTTCTAGCATTTGTAGACTTAGAGAAAGCTTTTGATAACGTTAACTGGAATACTCTCTTTCAAATTCTGAAGGTGGCAGGGGTAAAATACAGGGAGCGAAAGGCTATTTACAATTTGTACAGAAACCAGATGGCAGTTATAAGAGTCGAGGGGCATGAAAGGGAAGCAGTGGTTGGGAAAGGAGTGAGACAGGGTTGTAGCCTCTCCCCGATGTTATTCAATCTGTATATTGAGCAAGCAGTAAAGGAAACAAAAGAAAAATTCGGAGTAGGTATTAAAATTCATGGAGAAGAAGTAAAAACTTTGAGGTTCGCCGATGACATTGTAATTCTGTCAGAGACAGCAAAGGACTTGGAAGAGCAGTTGAACGGAATGGACAGTGTCTTGAAAGGAGGATATAAGATGAACATCAACAAAAGCAAAACGAGGATAATGGAATGTAGTCAAATTAAATCGGGTGATGCTGAGGGGATTAGATTAGGAAATGAGACACTTAAAGTAGTAAAGGAGTTTTGCTATTTAGGGAGTAAAATAACTGATGATGGTCGAAGTAGACAGGATATAAAATGTAGACTGGCAATGGCAAGGAAATCGTTTCTGAAGAAGAGAAATTTGTTAACATCGAGTATTGATTTAAGTGTCAGGAAGTCGTTTCTAAAAATATTTGTATGGAGTGTAGCCATGTATGGAAGTGAAACATGGACGATAACCAGTTTGGACAAGAAGAGAATAGAAGCTTTCGAAATGTGGTGCTACAGAAGAATGCTGAAGATAAGGTGGGTAGATCACGTAACTAATGAGGAGGTATTGAATAGGATTGGGGAGAAGAGAAGTTTGTGGCACAACTTGACTAGAAGAAGGGATCGGTTGGTAGGACATGTTTTAAGGCATCAAGGGATCACAAATTTAGCATTGGAGGGCAGCGTGGAGGGTAAAAATCGTAGAGGGAGACCAAGAGATCAATACACTAAGCAGATTCAGAAGGATGTAGGTTGCAGTAGGTACTGGGAGATGAAGAAGCTTGTACAGGATAGAGTAACATGGAGAGCTGCATCAAACCAGTCTCAGGACTGAAGACCACAACAACAACAACAACAACATTAAGAAGTGGTAGGTGCGCTATAATTGTCAGGGTTGGTTTGATCCAATCCACTCCTTCACCTTTCCATGTACGAAAGAACAGACACCACACATTCATGTAACTGATTCGTCTTGGTGGGGCTTCAATTCACAACCTTCAGTGCGGATACACATTGTCATTCAACCTCTAGCGGGTATCTAAAATTAGCGAGCATTGAAGACACGGATGGGGACTGTAGTTAGGTGGCTGTAGGTGAGAATGAGGGTTGCCCGGTGAGCGTACCGAGGTAATCGGTGCATTTGCGATCCACACTGTTCTAGATGCAGCAGTGGTTGTTAACGCAACTTCCTAGTGAGTGGGAGATGCCGGGCTTGAGTCCCGATCCGGCACACATTTTCACTCGTCGCCGCTGATTCCACGTAAAGCTTCCGATGCAGCTTATATCATCAGTTCTTTCACTTTCCTTTCCTTCCCCCCCCCCCCCCTCAACCTTCAATTTACGTAATAAATGCGACTTTCCTATCAATGACAGTAAAAAAAATGCTTTACCAACTGATTCAGCACTATTCAACACTTACAATCACGTACACCATTTCATAAATATGTGTAGCACCCTGAGGTAACGTGGCAGTACTACTGACCACTTTTTGACTGCTTAAGAATACTAATGCGATTAATAATGATTGAAACCGTAATATTATTTTCATTTCATTACGCTTGAATACTTATATCGCAGTAATAATTTTGCAATTTTTTTTACTACGACTTTATTTGCACGCTCATCTGTTGTCGAAATACGAATAGAAACTTTTTTCTGCCTTGTAAAGAACTACACTCAAAATATTTAAAACTTAGAACTTCACAAAGTACAATGTTGATATTGCTACTGTGTTCCTGATCCCTTTTGATACTCAGCTGGTTTCAGAACGAGCATTACCAAAGACAAAACACACGGTAACAGTATCCTCTTTGTATTTTGTAAAATTTTAAATTTAACCTACTAGTCTGGTTCAGTAAAAAACATGTACAGGTTTCTATGCGTATTTCGATTGCGGATGAATACGAAGATGAAGACAAGTACCACGAAAAGTTTCATGCAGGTAAATTACGGGTGTAGGTAAAGAGATTTAACTCGACAACGACACTCACTATGACTCATTTTCTTGCAGATGACAAATCACGTAATAAAATAGAGAAGTCCCTACAGAAGATAACAATTTAGGGAATAAGTTAATAATCACCAAGGTTTAAATCGCGACGAAGTGATTCAGAAAGCTTTCTTTTGCTATACGACGAACTGAGAACGCCCTTAATACTGTTCAAGACGGTGAATGTCACGAACCCACTTTTTATGAAAAGTTTGTTGATTCTTATCGGTCATGGCCCATCATCAGAGATGTTAAACATCTTGACTCAAAATTACATTGCACACCGACGTTAGTTAACAACTGATACGTCAATTTACATCTTGTTTATTTCTCACACACTGGTAAGGGGCCATTCGCGGTATGCATCAAAAAAGTTTTTATAACTAGTACGTTCTTTTTGTTGATCGATCTAAAACAGTATCAAGGGATTTCTCAGTTAATCACAATAGATAAAATTTTATTTCCAATAATTATTACGGAATGGTGTTTCGATTTCCACAGGTGTGTTAAAAATACCCATTGGTGTTTGCAAAAATGTGGTGAAAAACGTTTGGGACCTACAGTGACTAGTTGTTTGCAGATTAAATTATGGGAAACCGGGTTCTTTTATTTTACACATCTGCTTTCATATCAAACTATGATGAACGGTATAAATACAACAATTCCAAGCATCTGGGTCGCTTCTAGCCGACTCTTTACTTACTGCGACAATATAAGTTTTCTGTCAAATATGACTAACAATAAATCTGAAGATTGATTTAGATTTTAGGAAAGTTCCAAATACACTCTCACCTTGTGTAATAGATATATCGGCATTTATCCGCCCACGTTCACCCTTTGTCTTCAGAACTGAAATGTTCAATACAAAGAATATGATGCTGTTGCTATTGTTATCATCTTAATATTACTGTCGTCTCAACACGTGTACATTCTTCCGTTATTGACCGTGGTGTGACTGTTTTCCCTAAATATTCCCAAGATTCTTTGTTGTTCAATACCTATTTATAAATAAATCTTGGTTCCCATTGCAGACATTTTATTTTAGGTTGTTAATTTGTTCATCATGTAAGAAACATACGATACTTTCAAACTTGGTTAGTTCATAGCCATACGGAATACATTATGATGTTCATGTGCAAGTTATTCGTCTTCTTTCTGTAAACTGACTGGCTCATGGCTGAAACAAATTGCGTGAGCTTACAAGTGGTAGTGCCAAACTTTCGAGAATCGAACAACATGATTTCTTGGTACAAATCTTTTCAGTGATTAGTATCAAAATGTGTGTGTGAAATCTTATGGGACTTAACTGATAATGTCATCAGTCCCTAAGCCTACACACTACTTAACCTAAATTATCCATGCCCGAGGGAGGATTCGAACCTCCGTCGGGACTAACCTCTCAGTCCATGACTGCAGCGCCCTAGACCGCTGGCTAATCCCGCGAGGCGTGATTAGTATCTTGTCAACGTAGTCCATTTACGTAATTATTAATAAGTCCTCATTCAAGTAATTTCAATGCCAGAGTAAAGTCAAGCAAAATCGATCGACTGGACATCTCACTGTAGCATTTACACGCTACGTCCACAATTTTGGTTGTAGGTATATTCCAATCTCTGCCTTCTTCTGGGTCTTTTATTCTCTACTCCTCCGTCAAGCGTCATAGAAATCATTCCTCGACGTCTCAACACATGTCCTGTCACCTTGCCTCCTCTCCTTGTCGACTTTTTCTACGTGTCTCTCTTCTCCCAAATTCTGTAACGAACCTCCTCATGTCTTATCATTCCATCTGTTTTCAACTTCCTCCCATGGTACATCTCGAACCCTTCTACTCTCTTCTTTACTGGTTGTGATTGATCTAATATAAAAGCATTGTTAGCACAGCAAATGTTATCAAATAATTCAAAGCTAATAGTTGTTTTTCCATAATTTGGCTATAAATGAATAATGTATGTATTTACAAAGGGAATCAGCAAAATTATAAGCAAGCAAGTGTGTCACAACACGTGCTATCTCACAAGGAAACAGTCCAATCCGACATGTCGAATTTGTTTATACAGGAAGATTACACGGAATAAACCTTTTCAGAATTTTAGCTGCTAAGGCACACTGCAAGTACTTTTAAAAGAAATGGTTGAAAATTGTCATATTCGTAGCTCGCCAAGCGGCTGGAGTAATGTACACCTTTATGGTAGTTGTAGCAGACAGTTCGGGCGTAACACATTTCTCACATATCCGTGACTGATGACAAATCGGTAAGCAAATAACACGACATAACATGATTGTAACGTGTGAAGCGAATTTCAGTTTCCATTGATAGTGTAACTGATACAGTTGTTCACAGTTAACATTCGCTCCAATCTGCCGCTCATTTTATATCTACAATAATTAGCATTGGCATTGGCATTTGCAGTATCGATAAGTGTTAACAGTGGAGGTAAAACAGTATTAATCTTATTGTGTTTTCTTCGTATGTGCTTACTAATAGCATTTGTCTTTGTGGAAGATCGTTACTTTCACAGTAATGTGGTATTCAATTGATAACCTCTTAAAGAAAAAATAACAAGAACATGATATGTAATTGAAATCAACTACTTCTCCTGAAGACCTACATATGTGTGATTTGGTTAGAGGAAATAACTGACGATTTCGTGAACTGTGTTTCGAACGATGATTGTTGTGCAAATTTAAGAAAATAATTCATTGCTTTTGCTGGACTCTTCACCTGTACATTATGACATTTCTGTCTCTAGGAGGACAACAAAAAGCTTGTTCATATAATTCTGGTTCCACACGTAACTAATGTGATTCTGCCCCTCAATAAACAAATTTTTCAACAGTGTAAAGCTTTCTTCAGAAGACTGTCAGACAATATGACTTCTAATACCTCTACATCATTTCAGTTTGTTAAACTTCAGTCAAATGGCCATGTACATTTATTACTCAATTCTAGTTCTATGTAAATAAAACTAGTGAAGTGCCTGAGTGCATTAATTTTTCTTTTATCAGGTGTTTACGTACAAGGAAAATGTTTGTTTTCGAGATCCAATACCCACTTTGCATTTTTGTGACAGCCTTAGGGGGTAAACAAGAAAATGGTTCATTGTCAGTAAATTATATATCAATAAAAATTATCGTAAGAACTATGCTACAGGAATTTTTACAAATTATTTCATGTTAACAAATTAACGACCAAATTGATGAAGTCGTCTGTAATGTAACATAGTACTCTGGCTTCTGTAAGCTTCCTCTGCCAATCACTTATGTAAAAATTACTTCTGCAACAGGTCAGGTACCAATATTAACTGCGAGTTATTGAAAAATTAGTGATTTGAGAGAGTTTTTGGTATGATATAAGCGCTTGAAGCTCCCTTACGTGAGCTTTGGGGTTCGTGCTATGCAGCGCTACATTATGTTGACACGGCTGTGCCTGCCTATTCGCCGGATTGAGCGCTAGGCAGGAAGGACTGTAAAAACCGCTGTTACACGCAGTTCTTTGTTCAGCAAAACTAACTTAAAAAAAAAAAAAAAAGAAATCGCCTGTATGTTGGTGGTAGCGACGTCACACTTTATCGTAATGTACACTACTGGTCATTAAAATTGCTACACCACGAAGATGATGTGCTATAGACGAGAAATTTAACCGACAGGAAGAAGATGCTGTGATATGCAAATGATTAGCTTTTCAGAGCATCCACGAAAGGTTGGCGCCGGTGGCGACACCTACAACGTGCTGACATGAGGAAGTTTCCAACCGATTTCGCATACACAAACAGCAGTTGACCGATGTTGCTTGGTCAAACGTTGTTGTGATGCCACGTGTAAGGAGGAGAAATGCGTACCATCACGTTTCCGACTTTGATAAAGGTCGGATTGTATCCTATCGCGATTGCGGTTTATCGTATCGCGACATTGCTGCTCGAGTTGGTCGAGATCCAATGACTGTTAGCAGAATATGGAATCGGTGGGTTCATGAGGGTAATACGGAACACCGTGCTGGATCCCAACGCCCTCGTATCACTAGCAGTCGAGATGACAGGCATCTTATCCGCATGGCGTAACGGATCGTGCAGCCACGTCGCGATCCCTGAGTCAACAGATGGGGACGTTTGCAAGACAACAACCATCTGCACGAACAGTTCGACGACGTTTGCAGCAGCGTGGACTAGCAGCTCGGAGACCATGGCTGCGGTTACCCTTGACGCTGCACACAGACAGGAGCGCCTGCGATGCTGTACTCAACGGCGAACCTGGGTGCACGAATGGCAAAACGTCATTTTTTCGGATGAATGCAGGTTCTGTTTACAGCATCATGATGGTCGCATCCGTGTTTGGCGACAGTACAGTGAACGGACATTGGAAGCGTGTATTCGTCATCGCCATACTGGCGTATCACCCGGCGTGATGGTACGGGGTGCCATTGGTTGCACGTCTCGGTCATCTCGGTCACCTCTTTTTCGCATTGATGGCACTTTGAACAGTGGACGTTACATTTCAGATGTGGCTCTACCCTTCAGTCGATCCCTGCGTAACCTTTCATTTCAGCAGGATAATGCACGACCGCATGTTGCAGGTCCTGTACGGGCCTTTCTGGATACAGAAAATGTTCGACTGCTGCCCTGGCCAGCACATTCTCCAGATCTCTCACCAATTGAAAACGTCTGGTCAGAGGTGGCCGAGCAACTGGCTCGTCACAATACGCCAGTCACTACTCTTGATGAACTGTGGTATCGTGTTGAAGCTGCATGGGCAGCTGTACTGTACACTCCATCCAAGCTCTGTTTGACTCAATGCCCAGGCTTATCAAGGCCGTTATTACGGCCACAGGTGGTTGTTCTGAGTACTGATTTCTCAGGATCTATGTACCTAAATTGCGTGAAAAAGGAATCAAATGTCAGTTCTAGAATATAATATTTTTGTCCAATGAATACCCGTTCATCATCTGCATTTCTTCTTGGTGTAGCAATTTTAATGGCAAGTAGTGTAATTTTCGCTCTAGGACAAGACCTATTAAACTCTGAAGTACGATAAACTCGCGCCTAAGAAAGAAACGGTGCACTACTTGACGCTGGCTAGACTCTGGCACAGATACCGGGTAGAGCTGGTGCTAATGCGGAGCCGCCGCGCCTGTGAGGCAGGCCACCTGCCGCGCGCCACCGCCGCCGCCGCCGCCGCCGCCGCCGCCGCTGCCTACTGCCTGGCTCTCTCGTTATCGGCGCCGGCTGATGGTCGCGCCCTGCGGCACCTGCAGCAGTGAGTGTCATGGCGCCGCGCCGCGCCGCGCCGCCGGCTCAAGATAATGATGAGGACGCGTGGACTACTTCTTATTGAACTAATCTGCGCCAGCTGCTACTCGTAGCCCGCAGCCGCGCGCGCCGCTCCGCAGGCCGTGATATCCATACGCGGCCCTGGCCGGCGAGGCGAGGCGTGGCGGGGTTAGGCGACCGGGCCAGCGCAGGCGTGGGTGGCTAGCGCAGCGGCGGACGCTCGCATCTGCAGCCGCATGTGCGGCAAGGGCAGCCGCTGCGATTTTTCTCCCTGATACGAGCTGCAGTATGTAAGCATATGTCTCCTGGAGCATTGCTGCTCGTCCATCTTGTTCCTCCGAGTAAAAATGATACACGAATGTATCAGATGGCTATCACTAAACTGATGATGTTCACGTGCTGCAGTGCGGGCTGCATACATCGCAGGATGCTAGAAGTGGAACTATTACTCTTTTCCGGATACTCCGCCAGCACACAAATTAAGCAAGAGATAGATGTTCTCAAACATATAGCCTGCAGCAATGGGTATGATACGGCCATGGTCGCCAATGTTGTGTTGGCAGAAGAGCCAACACCGTGTTACTAGAGGAGGCCGAAATGCACGCGTTTTAGCTCACGCAGGCTGGCGTGAGGAGAGAAGAACTATACTGACGTGAGGTCTGGAACATGACAAGGAATTAGAATCCAGAAAGAGGACGTAATTAGTTTGATACTTAACTTTAATCCATTAATGATGAACGTCGCTCTTGACGGTACATGATTCACAATATTGTCTGTTCAGAATTCGTTTTAACTGCTGAATATGGCGCCTTGCTAGGTCGTAGCAAATGACGTAGCTGAAGGCTATGCTAAACTATCCTCTCTGCAAATGAGAGCGTATGTAGGCAGTGAACCATTGCTAGCAAAGTCGGCTGTAAAACTGGGTCGAGTGCTACGGAGTCTCTCTAGACTAGACATGCCGTGTGGCGGCGCTCGGTCTGCAATCACTGATAGTGGCGACACGCGGGTCCGACGTATACTAACGGACCGCGGCCGATTTAAAGGCTACCACATAGCAAGTGTGGTGTCTGGCGTTGACACCACGGACAAATTGTATACAAAAATTAAATACAGCAAGGATAAGAAGGAAAGGCCGTATAAAAATAGTAGGGATAAAAAGTATGTTCCAATGACATATCAAGGGCCGCTGTCTGATAAAATAGTTTCGTAAGTCCGGCTTGGTCCTGGCATTTAGCACGAAAAATAGTTTGCGCTCGAAACTTAGGCATACGATTGAAGAAAGCATTGATAAATTTAGAAACACAGGGGTATACACATTACAATGTGGCGCGTGTGAAGGCTTTTATGTGGGGCAGACAGGGTGATCATTTTTTACGCGTTTTCATGAGCACACGAGTGCCCACAATAAAACCGCTTTGGGTGACCATCTGCGGGATTCGAACCATAGAATTATTGATATGCAGCACGGTATGAAAATCTTGCATAAAGCACCGAAAGGAAGCAAACTCAACGTTTTGGAAAACATCGAAATTTACAATAACAGAAAGAGGTTTGCGAGCAAGTTGTTGAACGACCAGTTAGAATCGGCGGACCATAATTTCTTTGACATATTTGATGCGGTGCTCTAGAGACCCTGTGTGACCTATTCACACATTGTGATAGGTGCTGTGTATCTGTTATGCTCGGAAAGGCAACTTTAGAATACTGTTATAATGTTATAATGTTATAATGTTATAATGTTATTTATACGTTTTTTAGGAGGGCCTACCTTGGTAAAGTAAATACCTGTTATAAGGCTTGAAGTGTAGTTGGCCAGCTTCGCCAGTAAAACTTTATTCTATAATTGCCATTGCCCGCCAAGCGTGTCTTCGTTACGTTCTCATTTTATTTATTTTTATATTTTACAGATATATTTGTGTATGAAGCTAGAACGCTTGTGGTTTTGGTATCATAGTATTATAGTTTGTCATTATTCCCCATTTGGTGAAGCCCATGGACGAAAGAAGTGGCATGCCGATGGGAGCGTACGTGGAGTCATTGTGCATCTTGGTCCGCCTGTCATTTTCCCCCTGTTCTTGTGCCCTTCGGTTTGCTTCTGACCTGGCATTCCTTAATTCCATGTGCCTATGCAGGTTTTAGTAGTTGATTCGTACCCTGCTCATAACAAATGTATAGATGGCGAGAGACTTTATAGCAAGTGAATATGTACTTTTTTAGCACTTACAATACCTAAGACGATAGTGCCTAGACAGGTAAAGCCCAGCATACAGGTTTTAATCGCTCGTCACATTGCACCTAAATCGTGTTATGAACAGCTTACTCTGTGCGTATCAAATGGTTCAAATGGCTCTGAGCACTATGGGACTTAACATCTATAGTCATCAGTCCCCTAGAACTTAGAACTACTTAAACCTAACTAACCTAAGGACATCACACACATCCATGCCCGAGGCAGGATTCGAACCTGCGACCGTAGCAGTCGCGCGGTTCCGGACTGAGCGCCTAGAACCGCTAGACCACCGCGGCCGGCTCTCTGTGCGTATCCCTGACGTCCTTACGTGAATAAAGGTAAATTATAATATGTAGTTGTGTAAGGCGCTAATGGATAATGCCTGTGCCTCAGATGCTTTTACTTTGTAATTGTCGTACTTTATAGTGATCATAGTATGTACAGGAAATGTATGCGCAAATGTGGGCTTTGCATGGGTATGTGACAAGCAGTTATAGTGAAGTTGTGTTTTAGTAGTAATGAGTGGTTATACCGTGGGACTGTGTATGCGCTGCTTGGACAGCGCTATCTGGTGGCCGGTTGTGAACCGCTAGAATCACAGCAGGTAAAAAATGGCTCTGAGCACTATGAGACTTAACTTCTGAGGTCATCAGTCCCCTAGAACTTAGAACTACTTAAACCTAACATCACACACATCCATGCCCGAGGCAGGATTCGAACCTGCGACCGTAGCGGTCGCGCGGTTCCAGACTGTAGCGCCTAGAACCGCTCGGCCTCACAGCAGGTAAGACTGCGCGGAATAGGGCTGTGATGATGCCGACCGGTGTCCTGCGAACAGTGGTAGTTTGATCTGGTGACTTCTGTTTTATATTTTATGGAAAGAACGAACATGAGAGGAGTTCTTTGTGTTTTTATTGGTTGTGACAATGATTTTATCAGACGGTCTGCCTCATATGCCATGATGTCCATATGGTTTTATAAATGTTAATCCACGTTTCAGGTATGTGGTTCTGTAATAATTGTAAGGTATATAGTTAACTCATGTAAGCCCTCCCTCAAACCTCTTATGTTATACCTTCACAGATCCGATGATGGCACCTTCAGAGTGCTGAAACCGGTCATCTAATAAACGATTGAAGCGATCGTGGCTTTTCAATTACTTTAAAAACAGGGTGATCGGCCCACGAAACACCATGTGTTCACTACAAATTAAATAACATAACTAGGATATTGTCACCACTTGATCCAGTCGTGTATTCGAGGCTATTTGTGAGTTGCCCAGTAACTCTGTAATTCCTTGGCTGCGTTACGAGTGCTGCGCAGGTTAAGTTGCGTGATGGAGCTGTCTTATTTTCTGTCTGGGTATTTCAGAATCCTGCGATGTATACAATCCACACTGCAGCACTCGGAACACCATCAGTTTTATTATAAATACACAGAGTATCTCTACAGCTTGCGTGCAGGTTCAGTGCTGTGCATACATCATCGACTACAACCAAGAGAGGACCATATGGTATATCTTTTTCTCCTGCATTTATCCTGCATCAGCGCAGGGTCGGCATATTTATCCAGTGATCAGTTTTAGGGGTGGTCAGATGCCCTTCCCCTTATCACCCTAAAACCGCCCCCCCTCCCCCCACCCTTCGCCAGTTCAGAATACATATAGCCCAACTGTCTGCGTGTAGTGCTAGTCATGTGAAATTGAGCGAAAGCTTTCCAAACGTTTGCGAACCGCGTGGGACGGGACGTAGTTGCCAGCTGGTATTCACCAATTGAGATGTGGGAAACTGCCATCCAGGCGGGCCGGGACTTCGGCCCTCATCGCAAATCCACGGAGTGCATTCGATCTTCGGCCGACGTACCTCCACGTCCGAAAGCAGCACTTTAACATGCACCCAGGCGGTTGTATGACGATGTGTAATATCTTTCCAAAAATGAAATTAATAAAATCACATAATACTGGACTACGAATGTTGCACTGAAACTAAAGTAAGGAAGTGTAATAGGATCTTTAATGGGATCAGCAGCACTGTAACATTATTCGCTGACGGAACTGTTGTTTACACGAAAGCACTGTCGTTGTACGTTCGTAAGAAAATTCAGAAAGGCTTGCACAAAATTTTAACTTGCTGTAATGAATTGTGGTTCTGTAAATAGTCTTCATGTGTTGGCCGCCAGATCTCGTTGTGCAAATTCCACAATGTTTCCAAGGAGCAACTGTCCAACATCTTCAGGTGGGTAAAAAACTTGAAGATGTCGGACAGTTGCTCGAAGGAAATATTGTGGAATTTGCACAACGTGATCCGGCGGCAAACCCGTGAAGACTATTTACAACATATCCGCCGGGAAAGCTTGAAGAGTCACAATGGTGGTTCTGTTCACATTTTGATTAATTTGAGATAGAGTCCATCACAAACCGAAAGATCTACCAGATACCATCTGCATACTGGCAGACATCTTAAACACAGCAATCCGTGTAAGTATTTAGGAGTAATACTAAGAACAATAAAAAAATAGGAAAACTTAAAGCTCCGCATTCTGGACCAGATGGGTCAGATGGGACCGAACGATTGCCTTGTAATCCTCTTCCAGTGGCATAATTTGGATGTGGTCTCTAGGGGGTAGGGTCAAAACAATTCTCTCACTGCACTCGTTGGCTTTTTTTACCTTGAAGCTGCTACTTATCTACACGCAGCTCCTCAGTTGGCATCCCAAGGCTGAATGGACCCGGTTTCACTCTTCCTCCCGAAGGAAAATCCGTGGAAATACTGGGAATCGAATCCAGATCTTCTACAGAGTAGCCAGACGCGTTGAGCACAGATATAAAGTAGGACATTGACCTAAAATCGCTATTAAGGAGGGAGGATGCAAGCTTTATATTTGCTGGTACAGTCCTGGGAAAATAAGATGAATCTGTAAAAGTAGTGGCCTAGATAATGTTAGTGTAACGAGTTGAAGAGCACTGTTCCAGTATTTGACACCGCACACTGATTGACTTCAGAGACATGCTGCTAGGTTCACAACAGTTCGACATAGCCAATATGAAGAATGCTCAGCGAACTTAAATGTGAATGTTTCAAAGAAAGGTGATATAATTCACATAAAACGCTGTTGTTTAAATTTAGAGGACATGAATCCAAAGAAGGCTGTGCATTCAACGTAGCATATCTCAGATAAGGATTATAAGGTAAGGGAGGTACACATACAGACACTCATTTTTTTTCCCAAGTGAAATTTCCGCATATCAATAGAACAGGAAAAACATATTTGATAATATTGATACAATGAATCCTCCAGCATTAACTATACATTGACTTCCCGAGCAAGTACAGTGGGCGTTCTATAAGTAATGCAGTTTCGTTTAAAAGAATGCGGAGTGGGACATCTTGGAATATTCCCGCTTCACCGCTTGAGGCCCTATAGTTTCATGACGTTCTGATAGCTGGCGGCGCCACAAGTAGCATTGAAAATGGCGTCGGTAAAGGAAGGAGAGAGCTGTCATTTCTTTTGGAAGATATTCATAGGCGTTTGCACAATGACTATAGAATTTGTCAATGAACAAAAGCACACCGCGTCGTTGAGCGAGGCGTCTGTCCTCATCGCAACAAGGTCGCTCAGACCTGTCCGATCTCCCACGTGCTGATCAGCCGCACGCAGCTCTGACTCATGCAGTGTTGGAACGTGCGGACACTCTCATTTGAGGTGACTGACACATCACAATCAAAACCTCGCTGCACAATTGGACGTATCTGTTGGTAGTGCTGACATACTCGTCCACCAGTTGGGGTACTTCTTACATGCTGACCCGTAAAGATCCTTCAATGCAGCCGAGATAGTTCAGAGACCAATGCTGCACATAGTACATCACCCACGAACAGTTAACGTCCAATTTAGCCCCAAAGTTTTCCAATTCCAGTTCAAGGTCAGTACTTCAGTATTCACGCCGCCACTTGCCTCCCAGAACCTAACACTGCAAGATCCAAACCCACCCGAACAGATCTCCGATAGAAAAGTTTCCTTAATGACTCTCACAGCAGAATGGCCAGGAGCTGCCATTTGAATGCCATTTCATGCTCTCTCTAAGCCTTCCAGAATTGCATAAATCAACAAAATGAACACAAGGGGCCGCCACTTAAAATGTAAACGGGTTAAAGATGCAATATGTTTGTTGAAAAATGCGCCTCTCTCTGCCGGTGCCTGTCGGACCACACTCAATGGTCTAAGCCTTATAATTTAGCAATCAAGAAATTACTTTACAAAATACACATGTTACACATGGATAAATAGGTAAAGATTGAAGGAATATCGTGCTGCATTCACTTTATGTGTAACTGTGGAGGAATCGATATTTTGACACATTTGCACAATTAAAAAATAAATAAAACATTCCACCGTTCGGTATGTGGTGTCATGAATGTATCGATATCATCCTATGGGCTTCATAGCAACGGACGCCGAAAGAGGTCGCTCAGGATGCTGCGGATCCAATCCTACGTGCCCGCTGAGCCCACATCCGCCAGCTCTGTTCTATGAGTGTCCTCTGCCGCCAGGATATAGGATGGTTCAAATGGCTCTGAGCAGTATGCGACTTAACTTCTGAGGTCATCAGTCGCCTAGAACTTAGAACTAATTAAACCTAACTAACCTAAGGACATCACAAACATCCATGCCAGAGGCAGGATTCGAACCTGCGACCGTAGCGGTCGTTCGGTTCCAGACTGCAGCGCCTAGAACCACATGGCTACACCGGCCGGCGATATAGGATGGCTGGTGTTACTTTCAATTAACGTTTACGCACATTCTACTGGACGACAGCACACAGCACGAACTAAATCGGTGTTTTGGTTGATACTCTATCGACACACAACGTTTGGTACCGATCTGAGTGTATGAAATCTGGAGGTTTGGGTGTCAGCCCACTCGAGCTTCTAGCCACTATGCTACAAAGCCTTGGTTCGTGCTTCATCGTTGACACAGAGATAGCTGGACTCTGTTTCTTGCTGTATTATATTTATTGAATTACCTGAAATTGCATATAAGGGCAACCATCAGCTACAGAGTGGAATGACAACAATGAAAATTTATGCCAGACCGGTAATGGAACCCGGATTTGCCGCTTATTACGAGCGGTCGCCTTACCATTTGGCTATCCGTGCACGGCACGCGACCAAACCCGAACTTCCATATGTTGTCAACCATACGACTTTCAAGTACAAAGTCTGACCTGTACTGGAACATACAAAATGGATGTACGAGTACGGGTCGTAGATGCAAAGTATTAGGACAGAGTTCAAATGGCGGCTGTCAGTTACAAATTCTTTGGGTTGCATAAGCAACAAGGACAGACATACCTAGCGAGGATGACTGAATTGCAAGGCCTTACTAGACAATGTAAGTCCAAATGTGAACGTGACAAATATTACAGTGATACAGTGGTTCTTGATGCCGTCACTCACAATGTAGCTGACTCTCGAATTCGGTAACAGATTCTTAAATACCCGGATCATTCCTTGCACCAAGTTCTGCAGACCTTAGACTACCAGGATTCCAGCGAAAGAGCAGCGGACAGTTTTGAGGTAGCGCCCGCTTATTCTCTGGATAGGCGCGGCAAAGAGGCCTCTTCGCCGGTTCGCAAAAAGCGACCCGGCCAGCCACAGCCACAGCGCACACGACAGCTTGGGTGGCGCCGGACGCATGGTATGAAGTCGTGCCCTCGCTGCAGTAACGCACATAATCGCCGATCTTGCCCCTAGCGTGAAACGACTCACCTTTTTTGTAGGAAACGGGGACATGTACAGTCAGTGTACTTACAGAAACGTAAGGCATTCCCTTTGTAACGCTACGCTACTGCGCACGATACTTATTAAAGCCTGTACTATAGTAAGTTGACGGGCTTCACCTTATAAGAAAGAATTTTGGTATATATGTTGACCGCGTGTACCTGAATGGAGGCAAAATGAGACTTTCACCCACTCAGTAACAACAATGATACGTCAAGCAAGTCTGAAGTGCAACTACACGTTAGGACGGACAAGAAACAACACAGCAGATGCTACTAAATTGTTAATAATACGGTCGCCAGCCTAATTAGGCATTAACTGAGTTTCTTCCCTGAAACTGTTATGATCACTGTACTGAAATTTTTGATTATCGAAATCGTTAAGCACTCAAGATTTCCAATATATGAGTTACTACTCTTTTTGTCTTATTTCTTTCTCATTTAACTACCATTATTTTTGTCTCAAATTAATTAAACTTCATTACTAAACCAATTTCAACATTATCTTCCAACTTTGTTAGACCTATATTATCTACCTATATATTCATTAACAACAAAGTTCTTTAAACATCATTCTAACATAGATAGGTCTGCCGGTAATTATTATTAACATAAACTTTAAATCTTCATTTCGGGACACTCGGGTTGCACAACATGTGGAAAGGACCCTGTCTAGGTTAGTGATGAGGATAAATAAATAATAGGACAGTTCTGGTAAAAGTTAAGTTGTTATTGAACAGTCAGAAACAAAAGTAACAATGGTCCACACGAATACAGTACTAAAAGTTTCAACCTGTTCGTATCGATGCGGCGGTTAGCGGGCGGCGAGATGGCGAGGCACAGAGCACACATACAATCACAGCTATGGCTCTTGATGTATCGGCACTTTACTTCTTCATAGCGTCGCAATATTTTTCCATTTAGTGCCTATGGAATATTGCCAGGTTGTATAGGCGTCGGAAACGGCACATCCGAGGCTCAATGAAACTACGTCTTCCAGGAGAGCCTCCTCGATCCAGAGCGTGTTTCTCAGACCGATGCCCAACTCCAACTACTACTGCTGAGCCCGTTATGCCGTGCAGCGCCCGTGTGCATTTTCCCGCGCTCGCCTGCCATCCACCTTTTACCGCTCCCCTACAGACAGGGTATTCACCAGAGGTTTTGCATTCTACATATCCTAATACATTGCCTACGTATGGACCAGACGCACAATTACAACTTTAACATCTTACAACAGTTTCAACATTTCTTACATTTCCATTTTGTTATAATATTGCTTGCAATTTCACATAAACATTAATATTCACATCGAAAATTGTTTACAGTTTCTTTAACATAATGCCATGAAAAGAGAAAAGAAACGAAATCAGAACATCGCTTACACTAATTTATCGAAAATCAGAAGAAAAAATTATTATATGCACAATAGTATAACGTTGTTGTTGTTACACCTTCTGCTGCTCTTTCTCACAAATCTAAGCCCCAAACACTATGCAGTCTTTTATCAAAGCTCCAGATTGCCCAACAGTGCAGTTGCCGTTCAGTAAAAGCTCCCAGCTCATCTGTGCCTCTTACTACTGCTGGACATTCAGTCCGTTTGCAGAATGACAGTGGCGCTTCAGTTGCATTGCTCAACCGTAATACTTACGAATTGCTTAGCAAGCGTAAGTTATGCACACCGCGCCATACCTTAAGTGCTTATAATTGCCTATGCGTTGCTGTCTTACGCACTTGCAGCCTTCCTGCAACTTCCTGAAATTTGATGAAGTTAGTGACATTTACAGTGCTTTGCTCCCGAGACATTGCTAATATCTTTTGTCTAGTCTCTTTTGATTTTCCTTCGCTTAAGCATTCAGGACAATGTAAACTCTATTTCTTCATTTGATCCTCGGGAAGGTGTTGCTAATTTATGTGCAGAACTTGAGGACCTGTTTTCTGAGGGTTTAGACAAGGCCATTAATTTTGTAGCCCATGTCACAACGAAGGACAGTATACAGCGACGTTGTCTTAGAGTACGTGCTGTTTCTCATGTCCTACGAACACATGTGGCTCAGGATCTTCTGGCTTTGCTAGAATATGGGGTTATAGCATCCACTACTACCAGTCAGTGCGCGTCCTCTCTTATTTTTCTCAAAAAGCCGTCCGGCAGACTCCGGGTGGGCGCTGATCTCAAAAAAACTGTGAATCCTCAAACACCCGGAAGAATTGTTAGATAACTTGGGTGCCAGTTGTTACTGCTCCAAAACTTATTTGCACGACGCTTACTCGCAAGTCCCTCTGGATGAGTAGTGTGGTGTCACCGCTAGACACCACACTTGCTAGGTGGTAACTTAAATCGGCCGCGGTCCTTAGTACATGTCGGACCCGCGTGTCGCCACTGTGTAATCGCAAACCTAGCGCCACCACATGGCAGGTCACAAGACACGGACGAGACCTCGCCCCAGTTGTACGGAAGACATAGCTTGCGACCAGACGTACGAAGCTTTCCTCTCATTTGCCGAGAGACAGATTGAATAGCCTTCAGTTTAGTCCATAGCTACTACCTAGCAAGGCGCCAATTTGTATCAGTGCTAATATCGTACTAATATTCAAGAGAGATGTATTCCAACAAGAGAATAAAGATAAGTATTAAACGCATCTACGTACTTTTCCTCTTATTCATTAATAAGTCTCATGTTCCAGAACTTCAAGCCCGTCTGCGTTAGTTTAGCGTGCACCTAGCTACCTCATTGTGTCTATGCTGTATGAAATAGACACAACAAGTAGTCTCATGAGGTCTCTGCCATTAACGCTTATTTAAGTCCCTACAAATTTTTGAGATTGCCGTTTGGGAGTGCTTCTGCACCAGACATATTTAAGCTCTTTCATGAACAGCTCACTGTTCAAGTTCCTTTTTGCTCAAATTATTTAGATGACATTGTCCTTTGAAGTCGTACACCTGAAGAACACATTAGCAATCTTCGTACGCTTTCCAATGTTACAAAGACGAATGTCTTTTTTTTTTTTCAGACAGAATTTGAGTACTTAGGACATGTCATGAATAGCCAGGGTGTTGACGCATTGCAGTCACGTTTGCTTGCTATCAGTGACGTTCCATCCCCACGTGGTGTGCTGGAATTGCTGTCTGTATTAGTGAAGCTCACATATTACGTCCGATACATTCCTAACGCCCCTCAAATTGTGGCTTCCTTGTATAGCTTTCACAGGATGAATGTTGCTTTTCTCTTGTTGCAAGAGTGTCAGTCAGCTTCCCCGAAGCTGAAAGATACTTTGCTTAGGAATCGATGCTTTGTCCATTTTGATACAGCCAAAACTGTGATCTTGGCTGAGGATGCTTTCTCTTGTGGGATCGGTGCGGTTTTGTCACATGAATTTGATTCTGTTGACAAACCGATTGCCTTTGCTTCGAAGTTGTTGAACAAAGCTCAGTGTAATTATTTACTAATTGAAAAGGAGGCTCTCGACATTGTCGCTAAGTCCCACTATTATCTCCTTGCAAAAAATTTTAGTTGATGACTGACCATAAATCTTTATAACCTTTCTTTAGCCCTTCTTTGTCAGTCCAACTCACACAATACAAGATGAGATTGTGTATCGGTTCAGTTCTAAGCATACCAACGCAGATGCTCTTTCTCACCTCCATAGTGGCCCATATTCACCATTCGACATGTCCTCTGCTTCTTGTTGCCACATTGAGGCACAAGATGGGGATGTTTGCATAGCTTTCCACTTAACCATCGGAAAATTGCTCAGGTTACAGCAGCGGATCCTGGTTTATAGGTTCTGTTGCACTACATCTGCACTGGGTGGCCGCGTTCAATCAGACAGATTCGTGGCTTTGTGATTCGCTGGTATTTTTCCAATTGGCACCCCTCTGCAGTTCGCTTAGGCGTCATTTTGCTTCACACCAATAATGACCAGTTAAATGCAGTGGTTCCAGAGGTTCGCCAGTCTGCTAACCTTCGTTTGCTACTCCACAGTTATTCTGGCGTTGTTTACATCAAGTGCTTAGCGTGACACCATTGCACTTGGCCCAGTCTGGATGCACAAATTGAACAGTTGGCTTCTCAGCTTGTGCTGAACATCAGACAGCCCCACGTCAGCAGTTCTGAGTGTGGACCAAACCTCAAGCACTTTCGCAACGTTTTCACTTCGATTTCGTGGGAACTTATTACAACACACATTGGCTCAGCATGGTTGACGCTTTCAGCAAATTTCTCCTCGAGGTTCCTATTCACTCTACTAGGGCTCGTTACGCAATCCAGGCCTGTGACGTCGATCTTTTGCCTGGAGATAGTGCCTGAAATGATTGTGACTGACAACAGTCCTCAGTTTGTTGCTGCTGAGTTTGAATGGTTTTGCACCAATTCTGGCGTCAACCACATCACAGATCCACCGTTCCACCCGCAACCAACTGCGAAGCTGATTGCTTTGTACAAACATTTAAGCAACAGATGGACAAAGTTTGTGCCTACCACACACAGGATCAAGTCCTGTTGCTGTACTTGTCTTTCTACAACTCCAAGCCATCCGAAGGACCATCACTGGCTGGTTTTTTACATGGACGGCGACACCACACCTTGCTTTAGTTGCAGCACCGGCCCTGATGGGCAGCCCCCTCTCTAACGATTCAATCCTTTACAGATGATATAGTGGATGGAGCTGCTGGGAGCAAGACACTACTATACGACTTGTTGGGCGTTCTATGTTTCTCCTGCAGGGACCGAGAGGATTGTTGAGTAGTGACCACAACCAAATTCATCATTTTGATTTATGCGGTCCTGCCACAGGCTTTGAGCTTTCAGATTCCGTGCCGGCCTGGAGGCAGCTGCCCTCGCTCCATCTGGCTTCCATGAGCCCTGGGTGTCGGCTCCATTCCAAGGGCTGATGGAAGTCGACACCCTTTGCCAGTCGTCGCTGTCTGGACACTGACCGCCATCTGGGGATGGGCACCCCTTCCAGGCGTCTATTCCGCTTGCCAAATCGAAAACCTCTGCAGTTGTCAAAAGAACTCCATGTTAATTCGCTGCTGTGCCTCTGCATGTGGGTGTGCACATTCTGCCTGGTGTTTCCAGGTGGGCTCAAGGAATATGTCAGGGTGCAGGTGAGAGCATGGCATCAGCCGCATTGTTGATTCCCGTCTCCTCATTGTCACTAGCATCCAGCCATCCCCGCCATGGCCATGGTCGTTCACTCATCTACACTACACAACGACGGTGAGGTGATTTTTTTTTTTTTTTGTGGTGGTGGCGGTGGGGGGTGGGGGGGGGAGGAGATCACATATCGATACCACTCACAAGCGTCACAGCAATGAAATTTCAAGTTTCTGTCTAACGTCGATAGTGGTCACATAAGATCTGGCGTACTCAGTCATGCACTTCCACTGAGGCACACCTTCAGCAGCTCTGTTCTATGAGCGCCCTCTACAGCCTCAATACACACACATCAAAAAAGTTTTGCATCACCTCGGTTCCGAGAGTTCCGTAACCTGTCCATAAAATTGGAATAGAGATCAACATGATGAGATGAAGAGATAACACGAAAAATCAGAAAAATGTATGAGGGAAGTGAGAGTTGTGTGAAAGTGGGGAGAGAACGTACTGCATGGTTCAAGCTGGAAAATGGGCTGCGACAGGGAAGTGCACTTTCGCCTTTATTGTTTATTATTGTTATGGATGAAATCCTACAGCAAGTATCAGATGCAATTGGAGATCATAAAATGAAAGCAGTGCTTTTTGCCGATGACCTGATGTTATGGGGAAATTGCGAGAAGGAGGTTCAAGAGCAGTTAGATGTATGGGAGGCAACGGCAGCACAATATGGAATGCATTTCTCTGCAAAGAAAAGTGAAATAATTGTCACAACAAGGAAGAAGAATAGGCCAAATGTGGATATAACTTGTGGAGGGGAAAAACTACAAGTGGTAGAGAACTTCAAGTACCTGGGAAGCATGATTGAAAGTAAGGGGGGAAACGCAATGGAAATAAATGAAAGGTTCAGAAAAGCAGGGCAGTTCTACAAATGCATTAGGGGGCTTATTTGGAGCAAGGAGGTGCCACATAAATCCAAGGGAATTATATACCGAACCTACTTTGTCCCCATATTGGCATACGGAAGTGAGACATGGGTAATGCACAAAAGCGACAAAAGTAGAATACAGGCTAGTGAAATGAAGTTCCAGAGGAGCAGGTTGAGTGTAACAAGACGACACAGATTGAGAAATGTGTATGTGAGGGAAAGACTAAAGGAGGAACCAGTACAGGACAGGATAGAAAAATCAAGACTGCAGTGGTATGGACACATGAAGAGAATGGATGAGGGAAGAATTCCAAAGAGGATGTTTGATCTGCAACTGGAGGGGAAGAGGCCCAGAGGAAGACCAAGAGATAGATGGGTGAAGGGAGGGAAGGAATGTGTGACGAGAAGAGGAGAGAACTGGACGAAGGTGGAAGAGGGGGAATGGTGGAAAGACAGAACACGATGGAGAGGCTTGTGTTCCCGACAGACCCAGCCAGTGGCTGGAAACTGTCCAAGATGATGATGATGATCAACATAAACATCATTTCCGCCCTTTGTGTTGCTCATGAAAACCAGACATTTCATGTTGTATCACCAAACAGCGAAACCTTGAGAGGTGGTGGTCCAGATTGCTGTACACACTGGTACCTCTAAAACCCAGTATCTCGTACTCTAGCATTAATGCATGCCTGTATTCGTCGTGGCATACTATCCATAACTACATCAAGGCACTGTTGTTCCAAATTCTCTCACTCCTGAAGGGCGATTTGGCGTAATCCCTCAGAGTGGTTGTTGGGTCACGTCGTCCACTAACAGCCCTTTTCAACCTACCCCAGGCATGTTCGATAGGGTTCATGCCTGGAGAACGTGCTGGTCACTCTAGTCGAGCGGTGTCGTTATCCTGAAGGAAGTCATTCACAAAATGTGCACGACGGTGGCGCGAATTGTCGTCCATGAAAACGAATGCCTCGCCAATATGCTGCCGATATGGTTGCACTATCGGTAGGAGGATGGCATTCACGTATCGTACAGCCGTTACGGCGCCTTCCATGAACATATAATGCCACTCCAAAACAGCATGTAACCTCCACCTTGCTGCAATCGCTGGACAGTGTGTCGAAGGCGTTCAGCCTGACCGGGTTGCCTCCAAACACGTCTCCGACGATTGTCTGGTTGAAGGCATATGCGACACTCATTGATGAAGAGAACGTGATGCCAATCCTGAGCGGTCCATTAGGCATGTTGTTGGTCCCATCTGTACGGCGTTGCATGGTGTCGTGGTTGTAAAGATGGACCTCGCCATGGACGTCTGGAATGAAGTTGTGCATCATGCAGTCTATTGTGCACAGTTTGAGTCGTCCTGTGACTGCACGAAAAGCATTATTCAGCATCGTGGCGTTGCTGTCAGGGTTCCTTCGAGTCATAATCCGTAGGTAGCGGTCATGCACTGCAATAGTAGCCCTTGGGCGGCCTGAGCGAGGCATGTCATCGACAGTTCCTGTCCCTCTGTATCTCCTCCATGTCCGAGCAACATCGCTTTGGTTCACTCCGAAACGCCTGGACGCTTCCCTTGCTGAGAGCCCTTCCTGGCACAAAGTAACAATGCGGACGCGATCGAACCGCGGTATTGACCGTCTAGGCATGGTTCAACTACAGACAACACGAGCCGTGTACCTCCTTCCTGGTGGAATGACTGGAACTGATCGTCTAATAGGCGCTGCTCATGCATGGCTGTTTACATCTTTGGGCGCGTTTAGTGACATCTCTGAACAGTAACAGCGACTGCGTCTGTAATCCAATATCCACAGTCAACGTCTATCTTCAGGAGTCCTGGGAACCGGGATGATGCAAAACATTTTTTCATTTGTGTAGAATAAACGACGGCGGCTGCACAGCCCTCTTATGATCAGAGTCACTATGCTACAACATCTTCAATCATACTTGCCTTTGTCGTTGTTGACATGTGTTATATCCTAGCCAGTAATGCCAACCGAGCCCGCTGCCAAAAAGGTTGGCAGCATCAAAGTCCGGACGCCGTCCGCGTAAGCAGCGCCAGCGACACAGGAAATCGCCGCAAGTCTGCGCGCGCCACCGCTGGCTTCTGGCTTCTTAAGCGCTGGAGTCGCGAGCGCTAGGACAGTTCTGGATTCGCCGCTCAGTTGTAGACTCGCCACCGAATTGTGTACTTGCTAGTCAGTTGTGGGTACACCGCAGCAGAGTTGCTGTTTGTCGTCAGCCGACGCTGACCTAGCCACACCGACTCGAACTAGACAGATTTCTGTAGACCATGTTCACCACTGTGTTCTGTATCGTCGTTAATAAAGATAAGTACCGACTTTGATTTAATCCGAGTGTTTGGGTTTTCATCTTTCTGTTCACTGTTCCAGCGGACCGGTCGGCCCGCTATTAAAAGTGTGGCGGTGACTTCGTAGGCCGTTTCTACAGCGAAGTGTTGTCGCTACGAAGGCCGTCACAAAACTGGCGACGAGGACTTCCGAACTCGTGTGCAGGGCTGGTTTAACTTGTTTCTTGAGATAGAATTTTGGGGGCTGGTTTAATTTGTGTTCACTATGTCTGCCGAATTACAACAGTTGATCTTGTTACAGAGTCATCAAATACAAAGTCTGGTGGAAGCAATCGCCAAACAAGCGGCTAATCCACCACCACACAAGGAACAAGCACAGGCAGCACCGCCTTTTCGTGCTTTTGAGGCATCACGAGAAGAATGGCAAGAATATTTCGCGCAGTTGCAGGCGCACATGTCAGTCTACAAAATCACAGGTAATGAGCGGCAGCTTTATTTAATTTCCACTGCAGGCGTGGAAGTCTATAGACTACTTTGTAAGTTGTTCCCGGAATCCAAGCCAGAAGCTTTAGACTATGACGTTGTTGTTACCAAGCTTGCTGAGTATTTCGAGTCGCGAGTTCATGTGGCAGCGGCCAGATTCAAGTTATTCAGATTAAAGTAACTGCCACATCAATCTAATAAACAGTGGTTAACAGATTTACGGGGCCTCACTCGTCAGTGCCGATTTAATTGTGTGTGTGGAGCTTCCTACAGTGATGTCATGTTACGGGACGCTATTACTCAAAACATTGCCGATTCTCGTATTCGTGCTGCTATCTTAAAGTTGCCTGACCCGTCATTAGAGACTGAGATGAACATTATTGAGGCCCAAGATACTTTTGACTATACTGAGTGTGAGTTAGATCAGCCATGTATTTCTCAAATTGCCTGTGCTAAGCAAGTTATGTCACGCCCGCGGCCCCACCGGCAGAGTCAGACTGTAAACACTAGCCGGCCGCGTCATGTTAAACACATTCGTCAGCCGCGTGTGCAAAATGATAGACTTAAGTCTTGCCCTAAGTGTGTTCTTGCTCATCCTCGTGAACGTTGCCCGTTAAGAAACGCGGTTTGTCACTTTTGTCAAAGAAAAGGACACATCCAGACTGTTTGTTTGCGTAAACGCAAGAACAATTCTAGTGCTGCCCAGCCCATGGATATTCATGTTCTTCAAAGCCAGCCCGCCCAGAAGGTCGCGTTTAAAGACTCTTCCACGGTTCGTGTGGGTAATAAACTTGTTCGCAATAAGCCACCCACCCAGCCCTCTGCTATGCGACCCAAGCGTAATTCAAACGCTGTAAAAAGTAATGTACAGACTGCAAGTGAAGCGGGAGTTGTTGTTCCACCCGCCCAACCCACGAGTTGTAAGCAGCGAACACGCGCTAAACGCGCTGATTTTGTGTCTTCCGCCTCCGCTGCACCGATCCAGAGACAGTGTAATAAACTATTTGTGAAGCTACGCATCCAGGATAAGACCTTCAATTTTCAATTAGACACTGGTGCGTCTGTGACTCTCATAAATAGTGCTACGTATGCGGCTATCGGCCGCCCTAAACTTTCAGCGGCAAAACATTCTTTGGCTACTTATAGTGGCGAACACATTCCTGTGTTAGGTGTATGTAGCGTGCCAGCCACATTCCGTGGCAATACAAAAACAGTTTCATTCACAGTGCTCCGCGCTACAGACAGTGTAAACATTTTCGGATTAGACTGTTTTGACTTGTTTGGCCTGTCTATCCAAGACAATGTGTTGCAACTTAATTCTGTTGTTGTTCCTCAAGACAGCATAACCGATTTGTGTAACCGATACAGTGACATATTTAAAGACGAACTCGGTTGTGCTGCGAACTTTGCCGCTCATATTCCGTTAAAAGATAATGCTCAGCCTCGATTTTTTCGTGCTCGTCCAGTGCCTCACGCCCTCCGGGCACCTGTAGAAGATGAACTTCGTCGTTGGCAAAACAACGGTGTTATTCAACCCGTTTCAGCGAGCCAGTGGGCTTCTCCCTTAGTTATTATAACGAAACCGTCTGGCAAGTTACGTTTGTGTGCTGATTTTAAGTCGACAGTTAATCCTCAGACTGTCATTGATTCTTTTCCTTTACCTAGACCGGACGAGCAGATGGATAAGTTAGGGGACGCTCGTTTCTTTTCCAAAATTGATCTCCGTGAAGCATATTTGCAATTGCCCCTCGTCGAGCAATCACAACAGTATTTTGTCATAAACACGTCGTTGGGGTTGTTCCGTTTTCTGCGTTTGCCTTTTGGTTGTGCGTCAGCTCCAGCTGTTTTTCAGCGTTTTTTGTCACAACTTCTGGCTAATTTGCCATCGTGTTGCAACTATTTAGGCGATATTGTTGTGTCCGGTCGGACGCCTGCTGAACATTTCCGTAATTTGGAGTGTTTGTTTACTGTGTTGTCTCAGGCAGGCCTACGTTGCAACATCGATAAATGTTCATTTTTCCTTACGGAGTTGGAGTATCTGGGACATGTTATTAATGCTCAAGGCATTCATCCCTCCCAGTCACATTTAGCAGCTATTCGTGATTTGCCCGCCCCTCGCAATCTGCATGAATTGCAAGCAGTTCTTGGCAAATTGACATATTATATTAGGTTTATACCTAATGCATCACAGATTGCTGCACCGTTGCATCGTCTCCGCCGTAAGAATGTTCCGTTTGTGTGGTCAGCTGATTGCCAATCAGCCTTTCAGCAGCTAAAAGAGGCTTTATTGAATGATCGTTGTCTGGTCCATTTCGACCCTAACAAGCCTCTGGTGTTAGCTTGTGATGCTTCTTCTTTCGGTCTCGGTGCTGTGTTGTCTCACAGAGTCGGTAACACCGAACGTCCTATTGCGTTCGCATCTAAATTGTTAAACAAAGCTCAGTGTAATTATCGCCAATTGGACAAGGAAGCGTTGGCTATTGTGTTCGGTGTCACAAAATTCCATCACTACCTCTATGGTAGACCATTCTATTTAGTCACAGATCACAAGCCCCTGACGTCACTGTTTCATCCGTCTAAACCAATTCCTCAGCGGACAGCTCAGAGACTACAACGTTGGGCTCTTCTGTTATCACAATACCAGTATGAGATACTGTATCGCCCTACAGCTCAGCATGCAAACGCTGACGCGCTTTCTAGATTGCCGATTGCTGCGGATGATGTCTTCGATTCCTCTGACGACTCTTGCCATCAGATTTACGCCGATGAGCATCAATCCCTCCGGGATTTTCCGATTGATTATCGTCAGGTGGCACGTGAGACAGCTACGGATCCTCATCTGAGTTTACTATTACGTTTTGTTCAACGTGGTTGGCCGTCCAAGGCAAAGGACATATCGGATCCTGTGGTTCGTCGCTATTATCCGCAACGTCATCTGTTGTCTGTTTCGCACGGAGTTTTGCTGTTACGCACCGAGAATAACCAGCTTCGTGTAGTGGTTCCCCAAGTGCTCCAATCCAAGGTCCTCGACTTGTTGCATCAAGGTCATTGGGGAGTGGTCCGCACCAAGCAGCTTGCCCGCCGTCATTGTACATGGATCGGCATTGATAAGCAGATTACGCAGAGGTCTACAGATTGTTCGACGTGTGCCGAACACCAAGCTGCTCCGCCTCAACGCTATTTTGAGTGGGCACGCCCTGCCGGTCCCTGGCAGCGACTACATATTGATTTCGCTGGTCCATATTGGAATTCTCGTCGGCTCATCGTGATAGATGCATTTAGTAATTTTCCGTTTGTTGTGCCCCTGCAGTCTACAACGTCTGCACAAACTGTACAGGCGTTGACTTCAATTTTTTGTATTGAGGGTCTTCCAGAAGTTTTAGTGTCTGACAATGGTCCACAATTTACCTCTGCTGAATTTGAAGGTTTTTGTTCTGCCAATGGCATTCGCCATGTTCTTACTCCGCCGTTCCACCCTCAATCGAATGGTGCAGCGGAACGTTTTGTACGCACATTCAAGGATCATATGGACCGCCTTCGTGCTACGCACTCTCGTCAGCAGGCCCTCATCACGTTCCTGTCGTCGTACCGGACCACGCCACGCGACGGCCCTTCGCCTGCGGAGCTTCTCCACGGCCGTCGTCATCGCACCCTACTACGGTTGTTGCACCCCCCGGATCGACCCGCCGCTTCTGAGCATCGCACACGTTTTCAGCGCAACGACGCCGTTTTTTTCAGAGTTTATCACGGTCGCCGTCGTTGGGAACGTGGTACCGTGATAAGTGTCCAGGGTCGCGGCTTTTATACTGTTCAAGGTGCTACTGGGGTGCACAGGAGGCATCAGAACCAGTTGCGCCGCGCTGGCCGCCCGGATTCTGCCGCTCGTTCTTTGTCCACAGATTTGGTCCGCGGCGGGTTCCAGCCGCGCCTTCCGACTTCGCTGCCGCCCCCAGGGCAGCAGCAGCAGCCGTTGCCGCTACCACGCCGACAGCCCGTCCCGTTGATGCCTCCCGCGCAGCTTCATACGGGAGCGCCCCTGGTGGTCGCTCCGGCGCCTGCGGTCCCTCTTCAGTCGCCACCGCCTTCGGAGCCGATGGACGTCGACCCCTCAGCCGGGCCGCCTTCCCAAGCGGTGGCTGTGCAGCCTGTACTGCAGCCGCGTTCCTTGGGCACCCCCAAGGAGTCTGACACCGCAGCGCCTTGTCCGGCGCCCACTCAGCAGCCGTCGACGCAACGTCAGGAGACGCTGCCTCTCTTCGTGGGTCCCGACGCCCCGTCGCGTCCAGTACCAGAAGCTGCGCCCGTGGTCACAGGCGTGCACCCTGACCTCGGTTTTCAGTCGGTGTTTCCCGAGGCCCCGCGCAGCCAATGCTGGGGTGCGGACCGGGGACTGCCACCGACAACAGTCTCCGCCCCGGTCTCTTCTGCTACGTCTGCGGCCAGACCCCTCCCCCGCCGTCGACGCTCGCCACGTCATTATTCAACGACGGTGCGGCGATTTGGGGGGGATGAGTGTTATATCCTAGCCAGTAATGCCAACCGAGCCCGCTGCCAAAAAGGTTGGCAGCATCAAAGTCCGGACGCCGTCCGCGTAAGCAGCGCCAGCGACACAGGAAATCGCCGCAAGTCTGCGCGCGCCACCGCTGGCTTCTGGCTTCTTAAGCGCTGGAGTCGCGAGCGCTAGGACAGTTCTGGATTCGCCGCTCAGTTGTAGACTCGCCACCGAATTGTGTACTTGCTAGTCAGTTGTGGGTACACCGCAGCAGAGTTGCTGTTTGTCGTCAGCCGACGCTGACCTAGCCACACCGACTCGAACTAGACAGATTTCTGTAGACCATGTTCACCACTGTGTTCTGTATCGTCGTTAATAAAGATAAGTACCGACTGATTTAATCCGAGTGTTTGGGTTTTCATCTTTCTGTTCACTGTTCCAGCGGACCGGTCGGCCCACTATTAAAAGTGTGGCGGTGACTTCGTAGGCCGTTTCTACAGCGAAGTGTTGTCGCTACGAAGGCCGTCACAAAAACATGGAGATAGCTAGACTCTGTGTCTTGCTGTATTATTTGTATTGAGTCTTTGTGCATTTTGAGAAAAACAAGTTAAGTAAATCTTCTGTTTGTTGCTTTAAATTATTCAGTAATCATTTATGCTCCTGACCAGCTTTCCTACAATGATAGATGCCGCACCACTCGGTAGCCCACTTCTCCTTACCGTTGCGTACGAAGTCACACACAAACGGTATATAAAATAGATATCGAAAAGTGATCTTAACTGTCAGTAGCTGGTAACCTCAGCTATCGTCAAAAGCCTTGATTGTAAACATTGTTGGAACATTCAAGAGTTATTAACTTTCGAAGATTTGTGTAATATTATGCTTTGTCCGCTCCAATAGCTGAGTGGTCAGAGTGACGGATTGCCGTCCTACTGGCCCGGTTTCGATTCCCGGCTGGATCGGGGATTTTCTCCGTTCAGGGACTGGGTGTTGTGCTATCTTCATCACCATTTCATCCCCATCCGGCACGCAGGTCGCCCATTGTGGCGTCGAATGTAATAAGACCTGCACGAAGGCGGCCTGACCTGCCCCGCAAGGGGCCTCCCGGCCAGTGACACCAAACGCTCATGTACATATCATATTATTCTTTTACAATGCTGACGTAATTTCTGCAGTTTTCACAATAAAATTATTTCTACAGCGGTGATACATGTACTCCAGTAGTTTGATTATACCAATATGCTTAGATATGCATTTGAATATTTTGTGAATTAATACATAATTTAAAAATATTCTGTGTTCGCTATTTCCTGCCATATTGCAGAAAGGGTCATACAAAGTGCCAAACAAAGATCGTCACCTTGCTTCCAGTGCTTACCATCTGGCATCTTCATCTAGGACTGATAAAACCGACAGGCCCGCCGCTGGTTGCACACTTGCTCGTCTCAATGATGACCACTGGCCGAGAAGTCACCCTGGTCCGGCTCGGCCCCAGTTATGCTGTACTAATTATTTCATTGACTCTGCCGCACTGACAGTTACCAGCATATCTGATTGTTTACAAGATGAAGCAAGTAATTGATTATTATGTCCAGTAGAGCTACAAGACTGTGGGAATATTGATTGGTACGTTTAACCCACTGTTCTAAGAGTTCCCTGAAATTTTCTGTGGGATAAAGATCGAGTTTATAGCGGGTCAGTCGAAGTGCAAAAGTGTGCCTGATTGCCTGTCAGGTCGGTGACCTGTGACCACCACTATTATCAGCTTGGAGCACGGGAGTGTTCACAGCAAGCTGATTATGGAGATGGTGAAGGAAGGGCATCACATGGGCAGCAAAAATATTGAATGAAAAGCATCCTGGTTCAAGTTCACGGTAAAGCCAGTGAGTGGGCTTAAGTCGTGATACTGCCCCAAAATACCTCCTGTCTCAACTAAACTGTCCGCACATCGCATACTAAACAGTTGATTAGTGCATCAGTGCACTCGAAGGCTTACAATATTAGGAAACAGACAATATCGCGACTTATTTGAACACACTACACGTTTCTTAACTCGTGAAAGGCATGTAGATGTGCTGCTGTGAGCAATGGCGTTTTGTGAGGTAACCGACACCGAGTTTCAAATACATATAGTTTCCTTCGCAATGTTTACTTGGAAATTGGTTGAGATGCACCGGCATTCAATGATACCAGTAATTATTGCCGATTTTAAAACCGATTATCACGTACAAGGAGTGACACATGTCCCCACTCATTGTCGGTTATGTTACTGCCGGTGGACACCACCCCTTGTAAAACCGCTGGGCAGCATGTGTTCTTACACCAAGGAATTAGGATATTTCATTCAAGATGTATACACGCACATGCCCAAACATATTAGTTCCAGTTTCGTAAAACGACAGCTCCTTTCTGTCATACTGTCGCGTCACCACGCTGCTTCATGCTACTGCGCTGACGCCATACATCCAATTGCCACTGTTGTGTATGACTTCGTAAACAATTGTAAGGAGAGATGGGCTAAAGAACGCTGCGGCAAATATAGTCGCAGGGAAGCTGGACAAGAGCGGAAGTAGTTAGTGAACAAGAAACACAGTAAACAGAATATTTACGTGTACTTAACAGGTTTTTCTCTTAGTGAAAGAAGACTCTATTACAAATATTTCAGCAAACAATAAATTCCTGCTATCAGCATCAACAAGGAAGAGCCTCCTAAGTGGCGTCAGCGTAACGCCCCTTAGCAAAGAGGCACAAGCGTGAGTAGACTGAGCAGCTGCCGCCGGTCGTCCTATATTACAGTGGCAGAGGGCGCGCGTGGTCACGGCTAAGCAGGCACGCCCCATTGGGTCAGCCAGACCCCGTGCGACCGTCACTAGCGGTAGATGCTAACTTGCTATTCTGTTACCTACTGTAGAACGGTCGTGGGTTGGTATTGATGCGTGATACCACAGCCACATACACACCACTACAGTGTAATGGCTCAAGCTACGGAGTGTCACATGACCGCCTGGTAACAGTGCTACGCCATATAAACCGCTCCAAAGTAGCAAGGTTGCTTTTCTAAGAGGATGATAGTATTTTGTCTGATATATAGCGATAATGAATAGCCCAGTAGGCACTTCAGCTGAAGAGGAATGGACATCTCTAAAAACAGCACTCATGAATGTCGGAAACCAAGAGATAGGTACACGGAAGGTAACTGCCAAAAAACTATGGGCAACAGAAAAAAAAAAAACTTCAGCTGATAGACGAAAGAAACAACTACAAATATGTGCAGGGAGTTCAGGAATTCAGAAATAAAATTCACTTACGAACGAAATGAATAAGAAGTGCTGGAAAGCTGAGGCGAAAGGGCTGCATGAAAAATGAGAAGAAATCGAAAAAGAAATGATTGTCGGAAGGAATGACTCAGCATATAAAAAAGAGAAAGCGAATACGTGGAAAGAGTACACTGAAGGCCTTTATGAAGGGGAAGACTTGTCTGATGACGTAATAGAAAACGAAACACAAATCGGCAGGGAAGAGATATGGGATCCAGTATTTGAGTGAGAATTAAAAAAAAAAAAACCTTCGGAGCATTCTAGCTAAAATAAGGCAGAAGGGATAGATAACATTCCATCGTTGTGGGAGGTGGCAATAGAAGAGTGGAAAAGAAAAGTGCAAATGTGATAGTTGACAATCAGTTTGGCATTAGGAAAGGTAAAGGCATAGAGAGGCTGTTGTCACGTTGCAGTTAATAATGAAAGCAAGACTGAAGAAACATCAAGACACGTTAACACGAAATGCAGAGTTGGAAAAAACATTCGACAATGTAAAATGGTGCAAGATGTTCGAAATTCTGTGAAAAACAGTGGTAAGTTGTAACAAAAGACGGTTCATGTACAATACGTACAAGAACCAAGAGCGAACGACAAGAGTGGGAAACCAACAACGACTTGCACCGATTAAAAGGGATGTAAGGCAAGGATGTAGTCTTTCGTCCCTACCGTTCAAAATATACGTCGAAGAAGCAGTGACGGAGATAAAAGAGAGGTAACTAAAGAGAAGGATTTAAATTCGGGGTGAAATGATATTAATGATCAGATCCGCTAATGACACTACCGACCTCAGTGAAAGTGAGGAAGAAATACAGAAGGTGACGAATGGAATGAATTGTCTGATGAAGACAGGATATAGACTGAGAGTAAATCGAAGAAAGAAGAAAGTAATGAGAAGTACCACAAATCAGAAAACCGGGAAATTTAACGTCATATTTCGTGGTAACGAAGCAGATGAAGGTAAGGAATTCTGCTATCAAAGCAGCAAAGTAACCCATGACAGACGGAGTAAGAAGGTCATAAAAAGCTGACTGCCACTGACAAAAGGGTACACCTGGCAAGAGAAGTGTACTAGAATGAAAATAACGTCTTAAATTAAGGAAGAAATTTCCGAGAATGTATGTTTGGAGCACAACATTATACAGTAGTGAGACATGGACTGTGGGAAAATCGGGGCAGAAGAGAATCGAAGCATTTGAGATGTGGTGCTACAGAAAAAGTTTGAAATTAGGTTGACTAATAAGATACAGATATAGATACAGAATGAGGTTCTCCACATAACTGTTGAGGAAAGGAATATATGGAAATCATGACAAGAAGAAGGTAAAGGATGAAAGGACATCAGGGAATAACTTCTATGCTACTAGAGTGAGTTGCAGAGTGTAAAAACTGTAGAGGAAGAGAGAAATTGAAACACATTCATCAAATAATTGAGGTTGTGGGTTGCAAGTGCTACTCTGACCCATGAGGTTGACAAAGGAGAGGACATCGTGATGGGCCACATCACACTAGTCAGAAAATTGACAATTACAAAAAATCTTGTTCATTACTTGATGAGCATCGCAACACACTGTTTTAAGACGATTGTCTTACTCTATGGTATACCTAACGGGTGATAATGCAAAGTCTCTAAATTAACGTTCCTGTAGCATTTCCCAGAACGTATTACCTCCATACATTCACGGTATATCATATACGTTAAGAATGATTACATGCATATGTATGCATGTGCTGTGTGTGTGTGTGTGTGTGTGTGTGTGTCTTTGTGCGTGTTTTCCATATCTCCTGCTAAACTACTGGATGGATTTCAACCAAATTTCGTACACACACTACTTATAATATGGGAAGAAATATTGTGGTGGTAGGAACCACTTAGCTACCATGGCTCCCAAAGCTTTCGAAAGAGATTGAGAAGGGCTGGTAATGCTTGACATGTAGGCTGCCTTCTATGACTGGCGCCAGGTGGTGTATGTGCAGATGTGCATGGCTGAACAGAGAGGAGTGGGATGGCAAGGAGATGGATAGTGAGAGGAGCTGAGCAGAGAAAAGGGAGAGATGGAGACGCTCAGATAGAGGGGGAGTAGGAGATGACTGGGACAGAGGAGAAAAAGAAGCACAGAAGCAGAGAAGTGGGACGAGGAGATTGACAGAAAAAAATTGGTTCCATTCAAGATGGACAGATGGAGTTGGGAGGAAGAGTCAGATATAGAGAGGGGGGAGAAGGAAATGTTTTGACAAAGAGAAGGGAAAGGAAGATGTGGATAGAGAGAGGGGAGAAGTAGATGGATAAAGAGAGGGGAAGGAGATGGACAGGAAGAGGGGGAGAAAGAGGTGGGCATAGAGAGAGAGAGAGGGAGAGAGGAGCGGATGCACAGAGAGAGGGGAGGAGGTAATGCACACAGAGAGAGGAAGGAGCAGGTGTACAGAGAGAATGAGAAGGAAATAAACAGAGAGAGGGGGAAGGAAGAGACAGACAGAGAGAAGGGGTGGAGGAGATGGACAGGGACAGGAGGGAGCAGGAGGAGAAGGAGGAGGCGTAGAGTTAGTTCGTTTGTTACATATTCCTTATCTCATGTGAACGACTGTTTTGTTGAAATGATGTGGAACGAGTCAATTTACAGGATATATAACTTGATTAGTGTTAACATTAATGAACACTTATTATATTTAGTTCTCATGTAACTTAATAGTTTTTTTCCTCTTTTTTACTGGCTACAAGTTTTTAAGCAGAAGTTAGTCAGTGAAATAGAAGCAGTTGACCAGGAGCAATTATTTTAAATTAGATTTAAATTTTGCTTCCTTACATGTCAGATATTTTATGTTATTGGACAAATAACAAAAAATTTTGTTTGCAGCATATTGAACTCCTTTGCCACTGGCAGCTTTAACAATGGCTAATAAAGGTCTTTTTTTTCCTCTCGTGTTGTAGGTATGAATATGACTGTTCTTATCAAATTGTGATGGATTATTTCTGACGAATTTCATTAGGGAACATATATGCTGTGTCAGCACAGTTAAAATGAAGGGGTAACTACATGACGCTCGTAGGTGAACACCACACATTATACTTACTGCTCGCTTTTGTGCAATCAGTACCCTCTTTGTAAGTAATGAGTTACCCCACAAAATTACTCTGTAACACACTATTTGGTGGAAACATGCAAAATATACCAGAAAGTTCGTTGGTTGGTTTGGAGAGAAAGAGACCAAACTACAGGATCATCAGTTCAATTTCAGGAGGTTGTTACATTTATTTCCAAGGTTATCCATTATACAAAGAGCAAATGCAGCTAACTTAACCTGTCTGAGAGGCTCAATAACATGCTTCTTGCAGGTCAAATGTGCTTCTTCCAGTTCAAATTATGATGAATAAGTACGCCCAAAAATTTGGGCATTCTACCTTATTTACTGAATCCTGCTAATGTGCTGCTTCAGTTTTTGGTATAATTATTTGCTGTACAGAACTGGATACAGTGCATTTCTTCACAATTTAGGCAGAGTCCATTTTCAGAGTAAATATAATTTACCAACTTTTGCGTTGTTGTGACTCTAATGGCATTTGTTATAACACTCCTATCATCTGCAGAAAGTACCCATGTTCCTCTTTGAATATTACGGGGAAGCTCATCCACACATATAAGGAACAGGAGTACGCCCAAAGTAGCACCTTGTGGCACTCTCTTTGTGATTTTTCCCCAGTCCCTAAAATTTTCTACATTTGTAACATTGTCTGGATTATTCTGCACAGCGTTTTGCATTTTGTGTGTTAAGTGTAATTCAAACCATCAGTGCAGTGCATAAAGCTGTTAGTTCCATAAAAATTGAGTTTTTCTAATGGAGTAACATGATCCACACAATCAAATGCCCTGGAAAGATAATATAAAATACCAACTGGCCATGCATTATTATTTAAGAATTGTACTGTTTGATGAGTAAATGTATAAATAACATTCTTATTCGAACAATCCAAACTGTGATATGGTAAGTAAAATGTTTCCACTTAAGTGTATGAGTACATTTCTTTTTCGGATATTTTGGAAAACCATGTCAGTAAGGAAACTGGATGATAGCTGAAACATCTTGGCAGTTTTAATCTCCCAGGGAGTTTCATATCAGCGCACACTCCGCAACAGAGTGAAAATCTCATTCTTGATAATAGTTGTTTAGATCTGGACAGAGATAGCCGGAGTTGGAGGTGAACAGAGAGACGGGGTGAAGAAGAGAGGGAAAAAGAAAAGAGTGAGTATAGGATGGACAGAGAAGGAGGAGGAGACATCTGCAATATACATGTCGAACGCATACACGGGTGAAGTCACAGGTCAAAGGCAAGTACACTCATTTTCGGAAAAAATAGAAGACCTTGAACGACTAGAGAAAGGACGTTCGTACTCACAGGACATGTACCGTAGTGTGTTCTGCACAAATGATTAGTATCTGAACCATGTCGGTCCCCGGGTTGGATGTCAACGGTGATGCGCAACACCACATAACGGCAAAATGCGCCTGTGGCACTCTTTGTCGCTATAAATCGGAGATAATGGATCAGTGTGACTAGAGCAGATGAGCAGGATGCCTCGCAGACGTATGCACGAACGGTGCCACCAGATCAGTGAGTTTGAAAGAGGTCGCATTATTAACATGAAATAATGTGATGCATCCACCTAGGAAATTGCTGCTCTTGTGGGGCTAGGTGTTTCGGCAGTGGAACGGGTACGTACTGAATGATGTAGAACACGACAAGATGCGCTAGGTTGCGCCACAAAAACCATCCCCCGAGAAGATCGACACCTCATCTGAGTGACATTGCTGGAAAGATTTGCGCCCTCCTCGGCCCTGGCGCAACAGTGGAACAGTACACTACCAGAGGTGACAGTCCGCCGCCGTTTATTACAGCATGGGTTACGTGCGCGTCGTCCACTTCTCCGCCTATCTTTCATGAACGTGCAGAAACTTGCGAGACGGCAAGTGTGTGTGGAATGACGTCACTGGGACAGGAATGGCATCAGATAGTGTTTTCGGACGAATCCAGATTCTGTTCGGTTGAAAATAATGGCCGCATTTTAGTTCGCCGCATACAGGAGGAGCGGGATTAAAATGACTGCCTTCGCACAAGGCATACAGCGCCAGCTCAAGGCCATATTGTGTCGGGTGCTATTTGATACAACAACAAATCACAGTTGGTGTGTTTGCAGGGTACTGTCAGCAGTATGAGTTACGTTAACCACATCTTACGACCCCTAGCCATACTCTTTCTGCACAACAGCCCATTCGCCATTTCCAGCAAGACAATGCACGAGCACATATTGCCCCATGAACACGTGCCTTCTTCGTGTCACAGGATGTGAGCCTTTTTCCCTGACCCGTCAGATCATTAGACTTGTCGCTAATCTAAAATGTGTGCGATATGCTGAAATGACAGATGCAGCGCTGTTACCCAATGCCAACCGCCACAGATGACCTTTGGAACCAGGTGTATGGAGCACGGATGGCTACACCACAGGACGCCATTCGCGCCTTATACGCGTATGTGCCATCATGTATGGAACAAGTTATCAGGGCCCGTGGTGGACCCTGTGCCTACTGGGCAACAGGACACATGCTGAAATGAAGTGACTGAAATGTTCGTCATTTCTGTAGACCATGCTAATGCCTTGTGAATAAGAACGTTCTATCTCTAGTCGTTCTGTTTTCCTCAACATGAGTGAACATTATTAAAAATGAATGTATGTGTGGTACACATGCCACTGAGCACTATGGGACTTAACATCTGAGGTCATCAGTCAGCTAGACTTAGAACTATTTAAACCTAACTAACCTAAGGACATCACACCGTCCATACCCGAGGCAGGATTCGAACCTGCGACAGTAGCAGCAACGCGGCTCCGAACTGAAGTCCCTAGAACCGCTCGTCCACAGCGGCCGGCTGAACGTATGTATGTCCTGTGTGCCTTTGTGTGTGTATGTGTGTGTGTGTGTGTGTGTGTGTGTGTGTGTGTGTGTGTGTGTTCAACATCTGCTCCTGTACTACTAGATCAATTTCAACCAAATTTGGTACTCATACTACTTATTCTCTTGAAAGAAATTCTGTGGGTATGAGAACGACGTAGCTCCTATAGGGATGGAGTCTGAAATGACAAGTTTGGTAAACCGTGACATCTAGCCTGCCTAACATGAGAGTATGTTGTGCAGGTCGTATTGCAACGCATTTCAGAGGCTACACGTGCAAACAGGCACAGCTTTGCGGTGAGAGGGGGGAGAAAGAGAATAGTGAGAGAAGGATGAGGTGAAGAGAAAAAAGGTGGAGAAGGAGATGGACAGTCACAGAGAGAGGAGGAGGAGATAGATACAAGTGGAAGGAGGAGATAGACAGAAAAATGGAGAGGAGAAGATGGACAGAGAGAGGTGAAGGAGGAGATAGGTATAGAGAGCGTGGAGGAGGAGAGAGAGGTGGGAGAGAGGGAGAGAGAAAGGGAAAGGGAAGAAGAGGGAGTGTGAAAAATATAGGTGCCACATGTGTATGCGAGCGAAGTCGCAGGAAAACGTGAGTACTTTTATGCAGGGTTTAGAGGACGAAAGCAACTGAAAAACTCTATCTGTGTCCATAGGTCGTAGTTAGCCATAGCTTCGGTGCTTGTCTCAGTAAGATAGAGAGAGATAGAAAAAGTGCGTCGAAGCCTTGTACTGGAGGTGGAGGTGGAGTGAGAGGCTAGGTTTTTGGCTCGGGAGCCACAGCACCACGAGGCTTCGCCTACCATCGACCACAAGGCTGATAAACGGCAAGCGTTGTGCCGGTGGCACACCTTTTGTGGTGGCCGCTAGCCGCTGTCCCCCTGTTGTAAAAGCGCGCCGCCAGTGCCCTGCGAATGACTCCCCGGTAATGCATTGCCACCTACCCGTCCATATTTCTGGCCAGCAGCGTGTGTCTACGTGTTCGGTCTAAGCCCGTAGATATAAATTTCCTGTTACTGCACGAATGAGACACGACCTGTCCCCAATATGAAAATTAACGCAATATCTTGGTCTAAAACTCCACATTATTTCCAAAGACTCCACGTTAAGTAGACCAACACTGCTTCAGTGAAAGGATTACGTCTATTTATCTATACGGTATATCTCTACCATACCAAGAGCTGTAAAAAACCGCGGTCTAATCGTTAGTTACTACTTGTTACTGTTTGCTCACACTATTCTTTCCTCTTATTCTCTCCACGCACCCCCTGCAGGTGTGCTAAAAAAAGCAACGTATTTGCTCACTGATCTCTGTATCAGTAATACACTTTAATATGATATTCTTACATCGTAAACACTCACATTTATTAACTTAGAACTAGTTCCACCGACTTGAAGTTGGGCAAAATGATTCCTCCAGCGAACTCCATCATCTGCCAGGCTTTCAGCTTCCTCGCAGTTCATGACCATGCATTGAAAATCCTTAACGAAAATTCCTTTCCAAGTGTTACGCCGACGTCTTCCTCTGCTTGTGTATCTATCAGCTGCTTTCCTCAACAGTGCTGATTTGGGGACTTTTCCACTTTTTATGCGTAGAACATGTTCCTCAACCCTCAATCTTCTTTGAGCAATGATTATCTATGGGCTTTCTAGACTACTTCTGCTCAGCGTTTTATCATCTGAAACGTGCTTACTGATCTTCATAATTCGGCCAATGCATCTTTGATGAAATACATTGAGTTTTAGTGGTGATTTGACTGATGTTTTCAAAGTCTTACATTCATATATTGTCTTCGGTAATATGACATAGGAGCTTCATGGATACACTTATAGAGCCTAATTACCATATGGATCACATTCGTTCGAAGTCTGCAGCAGCCCTCCCAATCCTGCTGCTGCAGTCTGCATCTAAGCCCCGTTGTTACAGGTAAGACTGTCGAGATATAGAAATAGGTGAATATCTTGTAGTTCCTACTGTTGCACTAAACTTCCACTTGATATGCACATTGTTTTTGTATTACTACCATTTATTTGTAACACTGCAAATCCATTCCATCAAACTTGGTAGTCAGTGGTTGTAAACTGTATTGTTTCTGTCAGAAGAACGATATCATCAGCAAAATCCAGACCTGTAAGCCAGGTTTCTCATTACAATTTATGCCCACGCAGCAGTTATCCACAGATTTTCTCACTATGAAATCTTTGACTAAAATAAAAGGAGTGACGACAAAGTGCATCCTTTGCTGACACCTGTCGGAATGCTGAAGAAAGGGAGGTTCCCACAAACTGTTCTTGTACACCAACAGAAACTAGATACAGGTTTCTGAAAACAGTAATGAGATGGTCAGGAATTCCAAATAAAGTTAGGCTATCACACAGTTTTTCTCGGTGTACACTGATAAAAACCTTTGTAAAATCATCTAAGTCTAGGAGCAGTGGACAGTCGAATTCTATGCATTACTCTATTACGTTTTGCACAACAAATGATGTTCAGAGCACCCTGTCCTACTTAGAAGCCCAGCCTGTTGTAGTAGCGGACAATATGCTACTTGTTGCATCATTTTTAGAAGAAAGAGGCAAAGGAAACTGCCTGGCACAGAGAGAAGCATGATACCTCTCTCTTCTGTGCACTCTGTTAGATCCCTATTTCGGTAGTTGAACAGCGATGTCACACCACCAGTCCTGTGGCACTTGCCATGTTTGTCAACAGATATTACACAGTTTAGTGCTGTGAAGATTTAAGTCCAGGCCTAAATATTACAGAATTTTGGCTGAGATTTCATCCAAAGCAGCTGCATAATTGTTTTTTAGTGCTATGATTGCTGCGTGCACCTCCCCTTCTGTGATATCATCTCCTTTAATCATCAGCTCTTGCAGGTTTGGCTCATTTTCGAAGTTGTAAGCATTGGATGGACTGGTCTGGTTTAAGGTTTATTTCAAGCATTGAACCCATAGGGCATTTCAGTGAACCGACGTTTGGCACATAATCCCTTATGGGGCCGATTGGGAAACTATGGGGCCCAGTAAGTTCTCGAACAATACCTTACAACGTACTGACGTCATTTCAAGATATAGTATTTTCCTCAAATTATAGTTCACTCTCGATCTCACCCCACATCATAGATGTTTACGTCGTACAGTCGACTAAGAAATAGCCTTCCACGTAATATCAGAGATGTTAAATATTTAAGCAACTTCAGAAGCAAGCTAATGATTCATCTCTTAAACAAACAGTAGTTCCCTTACAAGGGGAAGCTACGACGTTCGGATCACTGATTTACTTCAAACTTTGTACCCCTTTAGAAGTTCATTAGGACAACATGATGTGCAAGTAGTAAGCCGTTAATACTGAGGCGCTTTCGACAAAATAGCAAGAGAATTTCTACCCTTATATGATGAACCTATGCGTTCCGGCCCTGAGTAGGAGATGGCGGCGACCATGGGGTTAGCGTTCAAGCCACGTAATCGGTGGATCGCAGGATCTAGTGCCGCATATGCTTTTTTTAACTGTATTATTTTCAACAATACTCATATTATTTCATATATTTTACATTTGAACGGTAATATCATGAAAAGACATATGTATTTGCATTAACATTTGTTGAATTTCTAATATTATTTGGTTGTTTGCTAATTTATATTATCACGTAAATATTATATTTATAATTATCGACCCAATGCATAAAATTTTCGTGAAAATGTATGCCTATCATGATTTCCGAAATCCCTTATACCTGCAATAGGCTAAGATACCGAGAAATACTTTGCAGCTGGACGCTTCGATCTGGAGACATAGGTTTCCAGGACCAGGGACAGGCTTCGAAAGCCCATGTCAATCGGCGATAAATAAAGGCGTAAATAACCTTATGCAACAGTACAATGGGTTATAATATGTCAGAATATGAAGGTAATGTACGATTAATCGTCGAATGTGGTTTCCACATTACAAGCTGTAGGATGATTTTTTGATACATACACGGAAAACATGAATTAAAACGGTGTGTACGAAATCGAATGAAATCAAATTTTCCCTTATGCACAAGAAATCTTACGAATTTCGAAGGAAAATCAAAACTCGCTGACATTTTGAAAAATTTCTCTTTCTTGCCAAAATTTTACCGCGAACTGGACTCCATCCACTGACCCCTAATCCACCGGTTACGGAGATCGTTTTTGTATTTTGTCCGCTATTATTCGTTTTATTTGGTCGTAGCTGACGTCACATGACATCCGTTGAAGTTCGTTGTTCATCCTTTCTCTCAGTTTTTTTTTTTTTTTTTTTTTTTTTTTTTTTTTTTTTTTTTTTTTTTTTTCAGAGACCAGCCAGATTTCTGACCGAACACGCTGAGCTACCGAGCCGGCAAGCTTGAACGCTAACCATATGACCGCCGCCAGCTCTTGCTCATAGTTGCAACGCACCGGTACATCACTGAAGCGTAAAACGTCTGTGATTTTCTAGAAATTGCCTTACTACTTGCACATTATGCTGTAATAATGGAATAACAAAGGTGTACAAAGTATGAAGTAAATCCGTGGTACGAACTTCGTGGCCTCTCCTTGTTAGTATGTATTGTCGTTTATCATCATTTCTCTTCAACGAGCTATGTTTATTGCGTTTTGATTGTTAGAAATTGATTTCAAAAAGTAAGGCTTCACACACCTGGTGTGGTAAAAGATGTCTTTTAAAGGGTGAGTTAGCTGAGACGGATCACTTCGATTATATGGATATGCTGTTTTCGCTAAGCTATAGCGAACAAGGTAAAATTCTCTGACATACGCAAATTAATTTTAACGTTTATAGATGAACAATTATGACACTTTTTGTTTCTTTCTGTGGAACTGGAAAGACAATTTCTAAGTCGTAATATACGTGGAGCTTGATAGCATGGTAACAGTGCCGCAAAACTACGGTCCAAGCGCGAGTAGTACCACAAACGTCTACCTGGCTACGACGCAAAGTGAGCAAACGGGTAACTCAGATATGGTTCGAATTTTTGACTGCGAGACTGAAGGATTTTAGTCTCTGCTGAGCAGTTAAATCGATTAGAAAATCTGTTCGGGAACATGTTGACTTCGGTTTTCAAAAAGGAGTCAGTTCATGAAGTTGTGTTTTGCTTAGAAATGTCAAATTATATTCACAAGAAATGTCAATTACATTGCTTTGCTGGGTAAATAGCTGCTTGAATTTTGCGATATTTTGACCTTTCTTGTAAAATTCGTAGCAAATTGTCTTCCTTCAAAAAATGGCATATTATCATTATTTCTGTCTGTACTTCTGCTCTAAGGATAAGAATGTGATATAAAATCTGCTGACTTTTTCTAACCAACCCGTTAAAGTTTTTAAACTAAAAATAATCATTTGCAGGATAGTATCTTTTATTAATATCACACAAATTTTCTTGTATTTCTTTTTCCTTGTACAAATAGTTTCTTCTATCCAAAAAATATAAAAATTTGGAATCATGGTTATGAAAAGGAAGAAAATACTGGCAACTACCACTTACATGAGTTACTTGATTGCAACTGGTCGAAAAATGCTGTCATCTGAAGTCCCAACTCTGTGTGATTTTCTAAGATTTGGGCTTCTACTAAGGAGCAGAGTTGATGGAATGTCAGGAATTGCCCAGCAGCCACTCTTGCAAAGAATATCTGTGCAAAAGTGATGCCAATTTTAATTTCAAGAATCATAGTCCTGAAGAAGATAGAAGAAAACTGGGAAATGGCCAAAAACATATTATCTGACAGAGGAAAACCGGATGTCTAAGTGTCTTTCATAGCAGCGATACAGAAGCTCTTTGACATCCTCAATTGCAAGCGTTAGAATAAGCTATTTTGGGATTAGAGGGCCCATGCCGAGGTAGAACTGACTGTAAACATGAAGTACACATCTTCTGCAGTTGTTGTATGGATATGAACATTCCTGTCAAAGGTCAGAGAGAAAAGATTCGATCTGCTGGACAACATGAGATTGGATAACCAAATATACCTGAGCACGGAAGACAAATTAAAAACCAGAAGAAGTAAGAAAATGATTTAAGAAGAAGTTATTAATACAAGCAGAAAAGGGAGGAAGAGTTAACATTGCGGCCAAATGAAATTCTTTTCTCCGCAGAAGATGAAGAGACAACTGATATTAATGATGAAAATTCTGAAGATCCTTTGGAGATACCATGTGATACTTGTAATATAAGAAGTAATAAATTTAAACATAACTCATGGTGCGGCAGTGTTTGCATCTCATTGTTTATGACGTCATATCTTCTGAACTATGGTACGTAGGTGGTTGTTAACCCCACAGCAATTGTTGCCTGACAGTAAAGGACATATGTACCACATTTGGTTGAAATCGGTCCAATAGTTTAGATGGAGATGTGGAATACGAGGCAGGTAAAATTATTAATAGACTGAGGAAACTCAGTTCATTTGCAACTATCACATTTTCCATACCAAAATACCTTGTTAAGTTTCAGAGTGCAAGATGTTGCACGAGCCACCAAGTATGGCTTAACCGTGTAGACAGTTTGCAACTAAATTTATAAATATAGACAGCAGTTTACTCCCCATAGAGTTCTGTAACTGGAGAATTAACAATATTTTTCAAACAGTTTTAATATCCACAGATGGAAAAAAATTACAACAAACATTAAGTAATGTAGAGTAACGAGATTCCGTGAATATATTTGTCTAGGTTAACGTATATAAGTGATTAACATTGCAAGACACAGGTTAATCCAAGCGCGAGAGAAGGCACTGCAAATGTAAAATGCTGTACATTAATAATAGGTGTAACAGACAGAATGTTGAATTCAAGCGTGGTAAGGTGCTTGCATTGTGCTGTACAGGTGGAGAGGATGTCAGTTTGTGGGATGGAGTTACATGAGTGTTGTACTTGGTTGTCAACACAGGGGCAGTTAATACTGATTGTTGATGACGCTATAGTTGTTGTCCGTTGATGTCCCATATGTGCTCGATTGGAGACAGATAGGGTGATCGAGCAGGCCGAGGTAACGTACCTTCACTGGTCCAGCGTTATACTGTTGGAAAATGCGCTCTGGAACGCTGTTCATGAATGGCTGCACAACAGGTCGAATCACCAGATTGACGTACAAATTAGCATTCAGGGTGCTTGGAATAACCACGAGAGTACTCCTGCTGTCATACGAAGTCGCACCCCATACCATAACTCCAGGTGCATGTCCAGCGTGTCTAGTTCGCTGGCAGGTGGGTTGCAGGCCCTCAACTGTCCTCCTTCAAACCCACACACGGCTGTCACTGGCTATCATCATCAAACACAGCAGACGTCCACACTGCCCTCTAATGAGCTCTCTCTTGACATCACTGAACTCACAAATGGTGGTGGTTCTGGTTTGGGGTCATTGGAATGTACGCTACAGAGGTTCTGCCTCGGAGCTATCCTTGCAGTAAATGATATATAGCAGCTGGTTGTGTCACTGTGGTTCCAACTGATGCTGAAACTGCTGCTGCTGCTGCAGATGCAGTACGACGCACCAGAGTCATACTCCGAACACGATCGTCTTCCTTCTCGATAGTGCCATGTAACCGTCCGGAGCCCAGTCTTCTTGTGACAATATATTCTCGTGACCACCGCAGGCAGCAATCATGTTCAGTGGCTACACACCTGCCAAGTCTTTCTGCAGTACGGCGGAAGGAACATCCGACTTCTCGTAGCTCTATTACACGACTTCATTCAAACTCAGTGGCGTCTTTGGCTCTGAGCACTATGGGACTCAACATCTGTGGTCATAAGTCCCCTAGAACTTAGAACTACTTAAACCAAACTAACCTAAGGACATCACACACATCCATGCCCGAGGCAGGATTCGAACCTGCGACCGTAGCAGTCGCGCGGTTCCTGACTGAGCGTCTAGAACCGCTAGACCACCGCGGCCGGCAGTGGCGTCTTTGTCGCCTTAAAGACATTCTTGATTCACCACGTCCAATCCAAAAGGTAGCTAACGCTTACGACTGTTTCAGCGTATATTTAAAGAAAACCGGATGTGCTTCCTCATAGTGGCACTGCTAATGCTACTGTTATGCGTCTGGCGCGAAATTTGAATGGGAATCCTCTTTCGAAAGTATAAACATGCATACCAACTTTCGTTTATGTCGCACAACTTCTTCTTGTTATGTTTCAGGTTTACCTGAGATTCCTGCGGCCCACCGAACGTTGCCTGGGGTGAGGAAGCACGCTTCTGACGTTTGAGTTAAGTACAGCTATTGACATGGTACACACATACCGTTTATTTTACATTTTATGCGATTCTTTTGCCCTTTTGGGCGTTCTGTATTAATGTTGGACCATGCCTCTTTCGGCTGTTTGTAGTTTTAGTGTTTTCCGAGGAAGGCGTGGTTATCCGCGCCGAAACCTAGGTCAACATCCGGTTTCTATTTGCAATCGAGGCGGATTCTTTATAATCATTAAATTATTCACGATTGCTGACGCGCTGTAATGTTAAAAGTTCTCGGATTCCTTTTGTTTTGTTTCAGTTGTTAAATAATTACCAGAAAAGACTACAGTTCAGGACAGGGTTCAGTGCATGGCGCAGTATCCGAAAACGAAATCAGTCATTGATTTTCAAAGAAATTTCCAACGTGAATTTCGAAGAAAGCCACCAGAGATTAAGAAAGCTGAAACATTGTGATGACAAGTTCCTAACCACAGGCAATGTAAACAAACATGTTCTGGCAGAAAACTCATATTTGATGAAATTTGTGTCGCTAGAGGGAATACTAGGACTGGGTCGAGCTGTGAGACGCCTGGTGCCCTTAACAGTTTTATCTGACAAATTCTCAAAATTGATTTTACGACAAATATTCAGTAAATTTATGTGGCACAGTTTAAATCGTAATATATTTGACAGTTCAATGGTAAAGACAGCCACAATCAAATTCCACAATTTGAAGAAAGACCTAAATTCATTATTTAAAACAAATGGGTAATACACGCCTGACATTCCAAAATATCTTAAAACACAAGAGGAACAACGTCTTTGAATAATTATACAAGTCTTTAATCACGATAATTCCCAAACGCCAATCAGCAAGAAAGTACACTTAGTAAAACGGTCTGAAATATAACTAAGTCCAACTACAGAAGGAGTGTTGCTGTGAAGTCAAAAATACTTAACAATAACTGTGATTACTCTCGCGTGGAACTTACGTAAAACTTAGGTACACCATTTAGTCAATAAAGGAACTTCAGTGAACAGACTATCCGTCCAGATGCTCCGGATACCAAAACTTCGCCCGGTACCTTAAATGGCCAAGAAATATTAAAACTCCTAACACGTCGTAAAATTTATATTCGGAGCTGATTAATTGGAACACATTAAACAAAGGAGACAGTCTAGCGACAGAGTTAGGTGGGAAGGAACCCAGTCAAGACAAGGGGACTATGAAACAAATATACTATGAAAATGTTGCCACTATATTTGCCCCCTTGCCGAGATAACACGTACAAAACTTGAGTAGTGTGCCGAATACTACTGTACTTACTGACCAACACAGTGAGGTAACAAAAGCCACGGGATAGAGATATATGGACATGCAATTGGAGGTAGTGTCTCATAAAAAGATACAAAAGCGCAGTGCTCTGGCGGAACTGTCATTTGAAGTCAGGTGATACATGTGAAAAGGTCTGCGACGTGACTATAGCCGCATGATGGAAATTAACGCAAACGCGAAATGGTAGTTGGATCCGCACACATAGGACATTCCAATTCGGAAGTCGTTACTGAATTCAGTATTCCGAGAGCCACAGTGTCAAGTGTGTACCGAGAATACCACATTTCAGCCATTACCTCCCACCATGCTCAATGCAGTTGTGGACGATCTTCACTTAATGCCCAAGAGCAGCGTTCTTTTGCGTAGAGTTGTCAGTGCTAACAGACGAGCAACATTGCGTGAAACAGTGGCAGATACCAATCTGAGACGTACGATGAACATATCTGTTAATACTGTGTGGCGAAATTTGTCGTTAGTGGGCCATGGCAGCCAACGCGACTACCTGTATTAACAGCACAACATCGGCTGCAGCGCCTCTCGTGTGCCCGCTACCATATCGGCTGGGCCGTGGATGAGTGGAAAACCGTAGCCTGGTCAGATCAGCGTCGATTTCAGTTGGTATGAGCTGATGGTAGAGTTCTAACGTGGTGCAGACCCCTGGAAGCCATGGACCCAGATTGTCAACAAGGCGCTGTGCAAGCTGGTGGTGACTGCATAATGATGTGGGCTGTGTTCATATTGATTAGACCTCTGGACATTCGGCTACTAGGAGACCATTTGCAGCCATTTGTGGGTGTTATGTTCCGAAGCAACTATGGAATTTTTATGCATGACAGTGCGCCTTGTCACCGGGTGAAGAATATTCTTGACAGTTCGAGTTAATGATTTGGCCACCAAGATCGCGCGACATGAATCCAATCGAACGTTTATGGGACACAGCTGACAGGACATTTCGCTCACAAAATTCTGCACTTACAACACCTTCCCAATTATGGACAGCTGTAGAGGTAGCATGACTCAGTATCTCTGCAGGGGACTTCCAACGATTTGTTGAGTCCATGCGACGCCGAGTTACTGCACTACGCTGGGAAAAGGAGATGCGACACGATATTAGGAGGAATTGCACTACTTTTGTCACCTCAATGCGCCCAGGTAACGTAATCTCAAACCAATCTGCGGAACACACAGTAATCAGAAATCAGCCTAGTAATGGCAATAAATGTTGCACCTAGAAATGACTGCGTCCTATTGGTTACATTAGGGGAGACATAACCACCAGACAGAAATATGCTAAGGACAGTACTTTCACTTATGGCATGTATCGGTTAGAAAAATGCACCGATGATGACTGATATCCGTCGAAATCGATTTGCATCAAGATAAATAAATTACGTATCCCCGAATGGTTGCTACATTTTTTTGTAATACAGGGCGATCAAAAAGTCAGTATAAATTTGAAAACTGAATAAATCACGGAATAATGTAGATAGAGAGGTACAAATTGACACATATGCTTGGAATGACATGGGGTTTTATTAGAACCAAAAAAATACAAACGTTCAAAAAATTACCGACAGATGGCGCTTCATCTGATCAGAATAGCAATAATTAGCATAACAAAGTAAGACAAAGCAAAGATCATGTTCTTTACAGGAAATGCTCAATATGTCCACCATCATTCCTCAACAATAGCTGTAGTCGAGGAATAATGTTAGGAACAGCACTATAAAGCATGTCCGGAGTTATGGTGAGGCATTGGCGTCGGATGTTGTCTTTCAGCATCCCTAGAGATGTCGGTCGATCACGATACACTTGCGACTTCAGGTAACCCCAAAGCCAATAATCGCACGGACTGAGGTCTGGGGACCTGGGAGGCCAAGCATGACGAAAGTGGCGGCTGAGCACACGATCATCACCAAACGAGGCGCGCAAGAGATCTTTCACGCGTTTAGCAATACTTTTTTTTTGTTCTAATAAAACCCCATGTCATTCCAAGCATGTGTGTCAATTTTTACCTCTCTATCTACATTATTCCGTGGTTGTCCGCGGCTCGTGGTCTTGCGGTAGCGTTCTCACTTCCCGCGCCCGTGGTCCCTGGTTCGATTCCCGGCAGCGTCAGGGATTTTCTCTGCCTCGAGATGACTGGGTGTTCTGAGTCTTTCATTATCATTTCAACCTCATTGACTCGCAAGTCGCCGTAGTGGCGTTAAGAAACTTGTGGAGCGGCAGCCGAACCGCTGCGCGAGAGGTCTCCCAGCCACCAATGCCATACGCTCATTATTATTATTCCGTCGTTTATTAAGTTTTCAAATTTATACTGACTTTTTGATCACCAGTTGTCACGGAAATTTAGAACAGTCCTGTCTTGTCAAACAATCGCACAGGTTAAGTCGCTGTCTCCTCAGGTGCCTTAGAAGAACAGGCCGGACAGATGGCCCTAAAGCAAAACTGCACCTGACGTTCAGTACAACTCTTCCTCTTGATAGCCGACTTGATCACAGCAGTCCAGGCGTACAGTTACATCCATACGGCCCGTTTATCGGGCGTTGTCGGCAGGTTCCTCCTTCATGTTTCTCGTTCTGGAGACTTCATCGTCCTCTCCGCACTCTCGCTAGCCGGTCTCGTCCAGCGCCTCGCGGTAACGTCTATGTTGCGGCGCACGCACGGGTAGTGCACACAAGAAGTCGTACCGCAGTGCCACCTGCTCCGCTTTGAATAGCTGTGCTCACTGATGTCCGACGTAGGAACAAATTCGTAGAGGAGGATAGAGAGTGTAGTGGACTGACAAGGCAGCCAGTCCACAGTGACGGGTAGCCGAAAGGGCACACGTACACACACGCCGACTGGCGCGAAGTCTGGAACAGGATTCGTAATGAATGCAATAAAGAAAAGAACGTAGCTATGGAATATACTTAACTTTTAATCCTTATTTGTATACAGCATTCTTGATGATACAAGTGAGACTATCTTGAGATACATGCAATGTTACAAATGGCGCCTTGCTAGGTCGTAGCCATTAACTTAGCTGAAGGTTATTCTAACTGTCTCTCGGCAAATGAGAGAAAGGCTTCGTCAGTGTAGTCGCTAGCAACGTCGTCGTACAACTGGGGCGAGTGCTAGTCAGTCTCTCGAGACCTGCCTTGTGGTGGCGCTCGGTCTGCGAACCTGACAGTGGCGACACGCGGGTCCGACATGTACTAATGGACCGCGGCCGATTTAAGCTACCACCTAGCAAGTGTGGTGTCTGGCGGTGATACCACAGAGAGACCTTCGAATGAAGCACACATGTGGTATCACACATCGATTCCACCCCACGGGCGTCATACAACTAGCGGTCGTGCGGGATACAGTGGAACCAATGGTGCACACCCACTGAGCCACACCTCCAGCGGCTTGAATACGAGCGCCCTCTGCTGCCGCACTGTAAAAGGGCCAGTGGTGGCCTCACGCCTAACTCGTGCTTAGTACAGTGAGGCTCGGCCGAATTGTTGACATTGAGGGCTGGACTCCATTTCTTGCTGCATTGCCTGTGATGAGTCCTGATACGTTTGGAGAAATACAAGTTAGGTACACCTTCTGTTTGTTGTGTTTACTTCTTCGTTAATCATTTCTGCTTCTGCCCACCTTTCCTACGATGACGGTTGCCACGTTACGCTGTAGCCCACCTCTTCTTACTGCTGTTGTGCACGAGGTTGTACACAACAACAAGATATCCAGTCCACCGACCATCACTGAAACAGAAAGAGATTACAATGTGTTGCTAAAGGAATTCGTTTGCAAATTTGCAAATTTACAACTGTGCAACCACTGAATCTAAACGGCTTGCATTTTCGCTACGAACTTCCTACTGACATGTTGGACTAGATCAGAAAAAACCTCAGCTATCTAGTGATGTCCGACGTAGGAACAAATTCGTAGAGGAGGATAGAGAGACCTTGGAGTAAAGCATACATGTTGTATCACACATGTGCCATGATGTCCATATGGTTTTATAAATGTTAATCCACGTTTCAGATCCGATGATGGCAACTTCAGAGTGTTGAAACCGTTCATCAAGGAAACGATATTGAAGCGATAGTGGCTTTTCAATTATTTTAAAAACAGAGCGATCGCCTCACCTCATACCATGTGTTCACTGCATCTAGGAAATGTTGTTTCCTGTGACGAAGCCACATTCAGCACATGTGGGAAGGGTAATCAGTACCACATTCGCTTCTGGGTTTCAGGAAACCTCCACCGTTTTCGGAAATGTGAATGTGTGGTGTACGCTGATGAAAGACAGCATAGCTGGACAATTTTTCTTCATGGAGCAGACAGTAACATGAACCGTTTTTCTGGGCATGCTTGAGAAATTTGCTTTCCCTCAGTCTCTTCCCATTCAGCCAAATATGGCCTTCCAGCCCAACAGTGCACCACAGCAGTACAGTTAACATGTCCGTAACTTCCTGTGGCGAATATTTCCACAGCGATAGACAGAAGGTGTAAGCTTTGCTTGCAAGTGGCTCAGGCGATCTCTGCAGAATAACTGTGGATGCAATAGCCTCCATCACCCTACATACGCCTTTGCGTTGGTGGTATACCAAGATGCCGGTTTGCAGGTGACTACGGAGTGGAATACGGCAACTGCAAATTTAAATGGGTGCGGCAGAAGAGTGACGAAAACATATCCCCATGCGGTAGGCGTGGCGCGGGGCGGGGCGGGGCGGGGAAGAGGAGGGGGGATGGGATGCGCACCAGTGATGTCACAGCTCACCGCCAGTATCACACACAAGAACAACAACCTTTTTGAATGAAGTTAAAATCTTCTCGGTTATTAGGCCCATAAGATTTTAACTTCAGTCACAACGGCCGCGAAAGCCTGCAGAATTACATAAATTGTCTCTGAATAATTCTAAAAGTCTTTAATCACAAAGGCGGTCAGCAAGAAAGTACACTTAGTAAAACGGTCTGAAATATAATTAAGTCCAACTACACAGGGCGTGTTGCGCTGATGTCTTCATACATGTCCTACCTTTTGTCCTTTGTGAGTGGTAGTGTCTGCCAGACGCAAATTTCAATTCAGCGGAGAACCTTCTCATTTCTTCTGTCCACCTAACTTTCAACATTCTCCTCCAGCACAAATCTCAACCGCTTCTATTCCTTTCGTTTCCCGTTACCGGCAGTCCATGATTCACATCCATACAATGCTGTGCTCTAAACGTACACTCTCAAAAATATGTTCCTCAAGTCAAGACCTATATGTGATGCTAAAAGACTTCTTCACCGAGAAATTCTCTCTTTGTGTGCACTAGTTTGCTTCTTATATCGTCCTTTCTTTGTCCACCTTGCGTAATTTTCCTTCTAAGCTAGCAAAAACGTTTCACTTTGTCCATCTCATATTAAATTACGAATCTTATTTCTGCTACTGTTCATTACTTCCATCTTGATTCGGTTTACTCTCAGTACATATATTGTTTCCATTAGACTGTTCATACCGTTCAACAAGTCTTGTAACTATTCCTTGCTTTCGAAGAGGATAATTTTAACATAGATATCATTTCAATTTAAGTTTCACTCCTGAATGTTTCTTCGATTTCTGCAATTTCGTCTATGACGTGCAGATTGAACAGTAAGGGAGAAAGACTGCATCTCTGTCATATAACTTTTTTTAGTTAGAGCCCTTCATTCTTGGTCTTCCATTCTTGCTGTTTCTCCTTCATTATTGTACTTATTGCACAATTTCAGTCTTTTCCTGCAGCTTACACTTATTTAATTGTGAATTTAAAACATCTTGCACCATTTTAGGTTCTCGGACGCTTTCCTAGGTCGCCAAAGGCTACAAAACTCCTGGATTTTTCTCGAGTCTTGCTTCCCTTATCAAGTTCCATGTGTAAAATGCGTATCTGGCGTCTTCAGCTTTCCTGCAGTCAAACCGCTAGTCATATAAGACTTCCTCAAAACTTTGTTCCATATCGATTCTCCTCTACATTATCCCTGTCAACAATTTGACTATGGCCGAGGAGCACTGGGCCGAAAGTTCGTGGCTGTTTTTTTCGGTTGAAGGCTGAAAAAATTTTATTCATCAGTAACATACCTTCCCTCAGTCTTTTTTCGATCAGTCAATTCAAAAAAACATCATGTGTGAACAATGGGAAACAACAGATATATGTGTTATTTATAAAGACTGTGAAACATTTTATAGAATCGGAATAAATGATGCCCAGTACCTTAAAGATACATTTTTAGTGTTTATTTTGGACGTGGTGCCGGCAAGCAGCCGTAGTTGCTGAAAATGGTGGCGAACCAGGCATAGATATCATTTTCCGTGTTTGAATTCGCCCGTTGCCAATCGCTAGCGGTTGCTGAAAGAGCTTACCGTGGCAGGTTTCACAGGACACCACCAGTTTACTGCGTCACACTCAAGTGCTACAAGAAATTCGAGGAGCGTGACTGTTTGTGGGATGTAAGATCTTCGGTCCGACTGCGTATCGCAGCACAGATAGCGGACCGTGCGAATGGCCTGATGTTGGAAATGTGACAAAGCACTATTGACCTAGCGCAGAACGTAACGTCACTCAGCCAGCAGTGTGGAAAACCCATGGTAAGTGATTAAGAGTGAAGCCTTACAAATTGCAGCTCCCGCCAATCGTAATCTATGACGACAAACTGCACTTGTTCGTTGATATGTATAAAGAGATTAAAATGACGTTTCCTCAAGCAAATTAATCTTCATTGACGAAGCCACTTTCCATCTTTCGAGAAAAGTCAACCGACAGACGACACTCATAGTGTGAGGGACAGAGAATCAACATGCAGCTGTCGAACACATCCTGCATTCCAAGAAAGTCGACGTGTTCTGTGCCGTGTCCAACAAGGTATTCCATGGATCCTCCTTTTTCGCTGAGAGAACCCAGCTGTATCACCTATCTCGATATGTTACAGTTTTGGCTCACGCCCTAACATGAGAGTGAGCAAAGACTACATCTTTGAAGGAGCTAGAGCCCCAGCACACTTCCACAAATGTTCATGAGAATTCCTGTATGACATTTCGTATCACTAAACTGGTTGTGTTGTGGCCGCTGATGTGGCATACTCGAGTGGCCACCACAGTCTCCGTATCCGACACTTTGCGATTTCTTTCCTAGTAGGATTACAGCAGGAATAGCGTTTATTCCAACTCACCCAGTAAACCTAAAGGATTTGTGACACATCCACCAGCTGTTCTTACAGTCGGTCTTGATATTGTGGATCGGGTAAGACGGAATTGGGCTACCGATCAGATGTGTGCCGTGTGACGAAGGGTGGATACATTGGGTATTTGTACATTGTTAAAGACGATCCTAATTTATGTTTTCCGTGATTTCTCTAAATCTCTTCAGGCAAACGCCGATATTGTTCCTTTTTTTCCCTAATCTGATGGGACCGGTGACCTCAATGTTTGGTCTACTCCTCCAAATCAACCATGTCAGCCCACAATTTGCCCGGCGTAGTGCAGTATCTCGACTTGGCATGTACTCAACAAGTCGTTTGAAGTCCCTTGCAGAAATATTGAGCCACGCTGCCTTTATAGCCGGCCATAAGTGCGAAAGTGTTGCCGGTGCAAGAGTTTGTGCATGAACTGACATCTCGATTACGTCCCATAAATGTTGGATGGGATTCATGTCGTACGATTCATGTCCCTCGAACTGTCCAGAATGTTCCTTAAACCAATCTCGACCTCTCGCTGCCCCGGTAACATGCCGCATTGTCATCCACGAAAATTCCATTAATGTTCGGGATCATGTTGAGGCTGCACATTTGCTTTGTTGACAAGGTGGGTCTATGGCTCATGGCGTCCGCGCCACATCCGAAGCCTACCATCAGCTCTTACCAGCTGAAATCGGAATTTATCAGACACGGCTACGGTTTTCTTGTCGTGTAGGGTCCAATCAACACCGTCACGAGCCCAATGAGTGGCGCTGCAGGTGATATCCTGCTGTTTACAAGAGCATTCGCGTCGTTCGTCTGCTGCCATAGTCAGTTAATGCCAGAATTCGCCGCACTGTCTTAACGGAAAACCCAAATTGATTTCTGCGGTCATTTCATGCAGTGTTGCTTGTCTCTTAGCACTGGCAACTCCAAGAAAACGCGGCTGCTCTCGGTCGTTAAGTGAATGCTGTGGGCCGCTGCGTTGTCCGTGGTGAGAGGTAATGCCTGAAAAGTGGTATTTTCGCCAGACTCTTTGAACCATTCTCACCCCGAACAATGCTTTCCCTTGAACTGTTGTGTGTTAAGTAACCAAGCCACGTCCGTTCATGTTGTGCCGTTCGTTTCGGTGGTTCGCTGTTGGGGAGCTGTGAGCAACAGCGAGTGTTGTTAGTGGTGAAATCGAGCCACCGTGCGGTGGAATTAACTATACTGGTTCACTACAATTCATGTGGACCAGTGGAATTTTCGGCCTTGTGGCCGTTAGTGTTCCGGTTACCTGCCATGGCCACTAACGTAATTTCAGGCAGAGTCCTTTCCTCACCTGTAGTCGCTGTCCAACATGGTGTGTAGTTTTGACAGCTTAATACATATTTCACTGTGGATAATCACATCCGTAACAGTTTGGTCTTTGAGGTTTTGTGTACCGATTGGAGACTAGCAAGTCGTTTGGTCGGTCGGTCCGTGACTCTCTTGGTTGGGTTACCGATGGATCAAGTGTAGTTGGGCCCACAACCTGTCTCACCTAAGTGAACGTTAATGTTTCGAGGGTATCCCCCCCCCCCCCCCCACGCCTCTGGAGGACTCTGCGTGCTGTTGTCTATACTGTCCTTTTCAGGGTGTGTTTAATGGTCTGTTGGTAATCTATTATAGTCAATGCTTTACAGGAGAAAAAATTTTTAATGTGTTTTATGTAAATCAATTTATGTAAATCAGTTGAGGGCCTTCAGCCGCTTAAAGCTTTATTCTCAAAATTTCCACTTAAGTGAGAGCATTGCGGGCTTCTGCCTTAAAAGATTATGGTAATATATTTTAAAATTTTGAAATTAAATTGTGACCTTGTATACGTTTTTTCTATCCAATTGCCGGCCGAAGTGGCCGTGCGGTTAAAGGCGCTGCAGTCTGGAATCGCAAGACCGCTACGGTCGCAGGTTCGAATCCTGCCTCGGGCATGGATGTTTGTGATGTCCTTAGGTTATTTAGGTTTAACTAGTTCTAAGTTCTAGGGGACTAATGACCTCAGCAGTTGAGTCCCATAGTGCTCAGAGCCATTTGAACCATTTTTTTCTATCCAATTTTGTCTTGAGGCTTTCCGCCTAGCAATTAATTATTTTATTTTATTTGCAATTGTAACTGCATGTCTTCAGTCACTTGAAATTTATCTTGATGCTTTTTAAGATTTCTTGTTGGGAGCCCATAAGCCGTGAAAGAATTGGATTTAGAAACTCGTAGTTCTAAAGGTTCGGCTATGTGCCGTTTAGGTTTAAAGGTGTTATTAAATTACAATAAATTACAATTTTAAAGTGAAACTGACCGACGCCTTATTTTACCCTTTCTACAGTCCAAATCACCTGTTCTGCCCAGCGGGTTTAGCGGGCGTCTCACTCTTGACACTGTGGGACTCGGAACATTGAATTTCCTAAGGATATCCGAAATGGAATGTTCCATGCGCCCATCTCCAACAACCATTCCGCATTAAGAGTCTGTGAATTACCATCGTGCGCCTATAATCGAGTCAGAAACCTTTCGACATGGATCACCTGAGTACAAATAACTACTCCGCCAGTTCAAAAATGGCTCTGAGCACTGGGGGACTTAACTTCTGAGGTCATCACTCCCCTAGAACTTAGAACTACTTAAACCTAACTAACCTAAGGACATCACACACATCCATGCCCGAGGTAGGATTCGAACCTGCGACCGTAGCGGTCGCGCGGTTCCAGAGTGTAGCGCCTAGAACCGCTCGGCCACCTCGGCCGGGACTCCGCCAGTGCAATGCCATTTTACGACCTGTGTACGCGATACTATTGCCATCTGTACATGTGCAAATCGCTATCCCGTGACTTTTGTCACTTCAGTGTTTCTTTGAGAGTTTGTCTTCTTTCACACGCTGTATTATTTGTAACGTTTTCTTGGACATTTATCTGTACCGACTTTTTAAATGTTCCATGGACTCTGGCGTGTACTGTGATGTTCGTCAGTCGCCCCTTTGCCCCGTCTGCACGTGACCTCTGTGAGAAGCTGGCAGGGCAGACACGCGTGACGCTCTGAGGACCACGCCCTTCCCGGCGGCAGTCTGTGCGAATTACAGTCCGCACCGCTCGCCGGAGCACGAACCCGCGACCCGGCGTGCGGAGAGCAGCGAGCGTGACGGCCACCTGCCCGGGGCGAGCGCGGCGCGTTTGTGGTCGGCTGGCTGTGCGGCGTGGGCGGCGAGCAGCTGGTTTTGCACGGGCCTCGCTCCAGCCAGCCTTCGGGGTTCGTCACAAAGCGCAGCTGCCCGGACATCACAGAGGCGCCGGTTCAGGCACTGCTGACATTTCCGATACGAGAGTCCTTTGCTGACACATGGACGAAGGTGCCTCTGTGCAGACCTGCGGCACGTGTACAGAATCTTCAACAAGAAGCCGTGCTACGGCAGAAAGGCAGAACCATTATCCACGTTTATGATGATGTAGGGAGGTCCCTCCTCCAAAAACAGAACAGAAATAGCTAAACTTGCAAAACATAACGAGGCACAGGAAGATACCAGTGTAACTGCACATGACAAACGCGAAGGTGAGTCAAATGAAAACCTTAAATTTGTAATAACAAATCGAAATTTCGCCCCGTTATCCTGCAAGTTGGTAAGCGTGCTACAAACAGCATGCAGAATGGCCTGTAGATGGCAGCATAGTGCATATGCACACCCCATACCGTCGCAATATCGGTATAAAGAAGGCCGCCGGCCGGTGTGGTCGAGCGGTTCTAGGCGCTAGAGTCTGGAACCGCAAGACCGCTGCGGTCGCAGGTTCGAATCCTGCCTCGGGCATGGATGTGTGCGATGTCTCTAGGTTAGTTAGGTTTAAGTATTTCTAAGTTCTAGGGGATTGATGACCTCAGAAGTTGATTCCCATAGTGCTCAGAGCCATTTGAACCATTTTTGACAGATGGCCGCCCCACTTGTGACTTGCACCAGGGAAGAACAGCGTTCTGTTATTCGGTTTTTGCGTAGTGAAGGTGTGAAACCTATTGAAAATCGTTGACGAATGAAGGTTCTGTACGGTGATGTATGTTTGTCACAGCAGCAAGTCTACCAATGGAGTAGAAAGTTCGCTAGTGGTGTGACTTCAGTAGAAGATGCTCCTCGTCCATGTCAGGCACAACGAGTTGTGACTCCACAGAACATTTCAGCAGTTGAAGCCATAATGAAGTAAAACGGCCGAGTGACACTGAATGACATTGCAGCATGTTTAAAGATTAGTCATGGGTCAGCACACCACAATGTGCATGATGTGCTACAGTTTCACAAAGTGTCTGCAAGATGGGTGCCACGGCAGCTGCTTCGTGAAATGAGAGAACGACGTGTTGATGCTTGTGAGGAACTTCTTCGGCGCTTTGAACGAGAAGGTGATGGCTTCCTTGCAAGAATCGTTACTGGGGACGAAACCTGGGTTCACTTCCACCAACCGGAAACGACGAGAGCGTGCAAGGAATGGCGCCATTCCTCATCACCAAAACCAAAGAAGTTTCGAACAGAACCATGAGCATGAAAGGTTATGATGACTCTCTTTTGAGACGAAAAAGGCGTTTCTTTGGAGCATTACATGCCTAGAGGGACCACTGTCACCAGAGCATCATACACAGATTTCCTAAAAAATCATCTGCTCTGCTCCCTGCAATCAAATCAAAGCGACGTGGATTGCTGTCAGCAGGTGACCTTTTGCAACATGACAATGCAAGGCCCCACACTGACCGTACAATAGTTTCAACAATCACAGACCTGCATTTTGAGTGTCTTCCTCATCCACCATACTCACCAGACCTTGCCCCAAGTGATTTCCATGCGTTTGGACCGCTCAAAGACGCAATGGGAGGTAAGGAGTTCCATGCTGATGAAGACACACGCCACGTAGTGCATGAATGGTTGCGCGGGCTACCAGAAGAATTGTTTTCTAAAGGAATTTATGCACTTTATAAGTGCTGGAGTACTTGCATTGAGCGTGGGGGAGATTATGTTGAAAGTGATACAGTTTTGTACCACTTTTGCACAATAAATAATATTTTAAAAAATATTTATGTCTTTCACTTGACTCACCCTCGTATTTGGAACTGAAATATTTATATTTCTATACCAGTGCGCCGACTCCTAGATGTTTCTTTCAGTAGGGATGAACTAATATCGTCCGAATTCCTGTGGTATCAATAATTTTCGAGTACCGGGTTAATGAACGAGAGACAGTGCCTTCTTGCGTACAATAAGTTCGAAATTTGTTTCGGACAGGGACCAGTGCAGATGGCCGTTCAGAGATCACTGAGACACGAGAATGTTTTCAATTGTATTATCTTTGTTAGCTGCCTTTGTGAAGGTTTGTTCGTCGCTCTGATAGCTGCTATTCGTAAATGTTAGAACTGCGCGTACGGCTGCCTTAAATCCTGCGAGAAAGGCAGTAAGTGTTATTCAGCCACCCGTTCCAGAGGACTGTAGAAGTGTGGCCATTATTTTGCCAGGTTTTATCTGCTTCCGAGCATCAACCACACCCTGAAAATAAGCCTCTAGGATACTGCTTTTACGGACATGATGATTTCCAACTTGCAACAACTGAAGAAAGTTACGGAGCAGCTGAGGAGGGAATCAGCTATTCAGCGCATAACGTCTTCTCAGGCAGTGAATGATATAATCAGATTCATAATAGACCATGAGCAAGAGGATTGCCTTCCTGTTGCTGTTTGGTTTGCAGGGCGCTCAACTGCGCGGTTATCAGCGCCCGTACAAATTCCCAACCTTTACTCACTCCAATCTCGCCACTTTCATGAATGATGATGAAATGATGAGGACAGCACAAACACCCAGTCATCTAGAAGCAGGTGTAAATCGCTGACCCCGCCAGGAATCGAACAGGGACCTCGTGCTCGGGAAGCTGTAACGCGACCGCGAGACCTTCTTGTTGGATTCAGCTCGCAGAAAGCCAACCCGGTTAGTAAGAAAAGCAATTGTACATAAAAAAAATGTCGTGTGCCTAATGCCTCCCGTCGGGTAGACCGTTCGCCGGGTGCTACTCTTTCAAATTGACGCCACTTCGGCAACTTTCTCGTCGATGGGGGTGAAATGATGGTGTTGAGGCCAACACAACACCCAGTCCCTGAGTGGAGAAAATCTCCAACCCACCCAGGAATCGAACCCCGGCCCTTAGGACTGACATTCTGACGCGCTGGCCACTATTTTTTTTTTTCGTTGTTGATCGTTGTGTTTAGTCGTTGCGGACGTCACATGATATCCGTTCAAGTTCGTTTGTTGATCCACTCAGCTTTTTTTATTACAGAGGCCAACCGGCTCTCTGACCGAACACGCTGAGCTACCGTGCCGGCTAAAATTCCCCGACCCAGCCGGGAATATAACCCGGGCTATCACTCAGCTACCGGGGGCGGACAGTTGTACCTTATTGTAAGGTATTGAGTGTTGTTTTTGATTAGTCATCATTCTATTGAAGCACTGACGACTTTTCTTAAATGAAATGGAAGTTGCATACTACTGGGTAATTGCTAATTTCTGGTTGTGGTATTTCTTCTTCTCTATGTACTAATGACAGTCGTAAGAGATACAGAAAACCGACATTCACTTCATAACCTCACACTTACTGGTTTAATTAATACATACGTATACCGTCACAAAAATTCACCTCAAGGGATGACGTAGAATCGAATAAAAAAATAAAAGTGTCTGTCCACAAGCGGCAAGAAATAAGCATGTCTTTATCATTGTATCATATTAAGTTTAGTGTGCGCGCTGATCGCAATACTACATAACAATTTCATGATGCAATATTTGTTTTACTTTTTCCCGGTTACGAATGATACATTACCTGTCTTTGAGAGAATGGTTGTAGAATTGAAGTAAAATTTAGTGTGTACATAAAAAGTCAAAAAATGTGTCCACTATCTGCCGGATTTAACTGCATATTAGAAAATTCCTCCTGTTGTCTTTTTCGCTTGTGGAATGCAGAACCACACAGTTGTAGGCTAAAATAAGAATAGCAGTGTAATACTGATGTTCATGTAGTGGAATGTAAAACGTGAAACATTTTCTTGTGTGAAACGTTGTCACTCAGTTGAGATCTTAAAAAGTAGTTCGGTGCTTTGCACCTCTTAAATCCCGTAAAATGTCACTACACTCTGTTTGCACAAAACTTTGTTGAATTGTATTCACTTTTTGCAACCTATCTGTGAAAGAAATAAGGCTTAAGGCATGGACACATTAAAAAAACGGTTTACACATCCACTCACGAGAAGTTATAAATTCAGGTTCGAGTCACGGCCCGGCACCAATTTTCGACTTTCGCCATTGTATTACCCCATCGCCTTTTGCGGCTGGAAGTCACGAATAGCCGAGCACCCTGTCCCTGTCTCTCCCTATTCTGTATTTCATACAAATGTTTGGAAATCAAGTACTACACAGCAAACCCTACGTATGTGCAAATGTACAATGCAGCAAATGAACCTGTAACACCAGTACAGAGAGCAGATAAAGAAATTTTACTTACCGGTATATTTCTGTTTTTATTTTTATTTTTTGTTTTTAGAACTAATTTTTACCACAGTAGCAATTATACAAGTATTGTAGGTTCTGTACCGTCTTCCGCGACAGTAATAAACATTTCGCTTTATGTCAAAGTGTATTCAGTGCCCATTGTAAAAATTAGGTTTCCTCAAAGTCTGTTTGTCAAGATGGTAAACACTTTTCGCGTGTTACATTACTACTATTAAACAGTATTACATTAAAATCAGTACTCGGGACTTTTTGCTGCACACTTCGTTCCCAATCGCATCATCAAAACGAAGTGCACGAGGTGTATTCAACAAAGAGATACCTAGTGACAGCGAAGTGCAATTTTCTAAAAATCGAGCGCCTATGTGTGGAACAAAGTTATAAATGAAGTAGGCAGTACAAAAATCGTTAGTAATAATTGTAATTTAATATTGCGTAAATTTGTAACAAAAACAAATTATTACAGTGACCACTGAAGACTCTTTGAAATAAAGCGAAATGTGTATGCTATCTTCTCGAAATATTGTACGTGGAACAGCGCCAATACGATATTATAGACTTCTATTTTTTGATTTATAGTCGCAAATTATTTATTTTGCCTAATGGCTGTCGGTTTTGATACACTGTATCATCCTCAGGCCAATACCTGGCACTCAGTCATCATGTTCGCTTGCCAAGGAGGTGTATCAGATACCCATAGTTTATTTGATGCGTGTGTTTGGAAAGCAGGATGTGTCAAATGTGGTGTCACCGCCAGACACCACACTTGCTAGGTGGTAGCCTTTAAATCGGCCGTGGTCCGGTAGTATACGTCGGACCCGCGTGTCGCCACTATCAGTGATTGCAGACCGAGCGCCGCCACACGGCAGGTCTAGAGAGACTTCCTAGCACTCGCCCCAGTTGTACAGCCGACTTTGCTAGCGATGGTTCACTGACAAATTACGCTCTCATTTGCCGAGACGATAGTTAGCATAGCCTTCAGCTACATCATTTGCTACGACCTCGCAAGGCGCCTTTATCATTTGCTATTTATCTTGTGATGCATGTACCGTCAAGAGCGATGTTCACCAATTATGGATTAAAGTTAAGTATTCCAGAAGCTACGTACCTTTTTTGCTAGTCTCAAGACATTGTCCTGTTCCAGACCTCACGCCAGCCTGCGTGAGCTTAACGCGTGCCTTTCGGCTACCGGTCATAGTGGATTGGCTGTTTGGCCAGTCCACAACAGTTGGCGACGAGAATTCTGCGTTCGTAACTATATTACCCTGATTTACTTGTGTCATGGCTTCGCCACAATCTCCAGATGTACTGTCCGAATTTTATCGCTTGCAGAATCAGCAGACGCAGGCCTTATTGGATGCCCTTGGACAGCTCGTCCAGGGTCAACGCGCAGTGCAAAACGATGCGGCAGCCGCCGCTCCACCGCTACCGCAGCTACAACACGCTGTTGCACCACCTTTTCGTCCTTTTGATGCGGCACTGGAAATCTGGACGGAGTGGTCACGCCAATTTGGATTCCATCTCGCCACCTACAGAATTCAAGGTAATGAGCGGCAGCAATTTTTGTTAGCGTCCATAGGCGTCCAGACGTACCGAGTGATAGTGAAATTATTTCCCCGACGCGACGTAGCAACTCTGTCCTACGACGAAATTTTGTCTGCATTAGACGCATATTTCAAAGAATCAGTCAATGTAGTTGCAAAAAGGTATATCTTCTTTCGTACAAAACATACGGCTGGTCAAACTAATCGGGAGTGGGTTGCAACTTTGCAAGGCCTTACTAGGGATTGTGCTCCTGAATGTCAATGTGGTCTCCCTTATTCAGATACTATGGTACGTGATGCAATTGCACAGAACGTTTCTGATGTTCATATAAGGGAACGGATTTAGAAACTAGTCAATCCCTCCCTTCAACAAGTGATGGACATATTGGATCGGCAGGACACACTTGACTTTGCTCAGAAATCATTTGATACTTCACCAGCCGTGTGTCACATTAAGTGGCCTGCTGGGCGCGCTGCACGCAACAGTAAACAGCCCTCGCGCCCGTCCGCGCAGCCGCCGCCAAACTCTCCGCCACGTGTCCCGCGCCGGCAAGCAAATGCAGTGAAATCATGCCCGTGGTGTGCTACTAGACATTCGCGTGAGAATTGCCCGTCGCGCCAGGCTATTTGCTTTTTCGGTCATAAAAAAGGACATGTTCAGAGTGTTTGCCAGAAAAAGCTCAGATCGGATACTCACAACCATTCCAGGCCCTTTGCCTCGCGCCGGAATCGGAATCGAACCAAGAATACTCAGGCTCGTGAACCTTCGCCCATATAAATTCATGTAGTTCATTCCACTCTGCCCAGTGCCACTCTCTCTAACAGTGACTGTGTTCGTCCCACAAATAGTGTGCGTCGACATCGCCGGAAATCCCGTCAAGTCGCAAGTGAATCTGTACCAGTATCAGTTCACGTTGCACGAGACAGTCGCTCTTGTCGTCAGCAGGACAATAAACTTTTTGTAGATTTGGACATTAACGGCAAAGTGATACCGTTCCAGCTCGATACCGGAGCTGCAGTTTCACTGATCAATCAAGACACGTACAAACAGCTGGGCACACCTCCGTTGCGTGCCGCAAACGTTAAGTTAAGTAGTTATTCAGGACAAGCAATCCCTGTGTTAGGACAGTGCAGCCTTCTTGCAACATACAAGGGACAAACAAAACTTGTGTCATTTTACGTCCTTCGTTCTTCTTCTGCAGTGAACTTGTTCGGTTTAGATTTATTTCAGTTGTTTAACTTGTCTATAGTCAATCAGGTCCTATCAGTGAACCAGACTGTGCCTTCAGACAGTGTTTCTCGTCTATGTGAAGAATTTGCAGACATTTTTGCACCGGGCCTTGGTTGCGCTAAGAACTATAAAGAACATTTGGAACTGAAAGTCAACGCGCAACCGAAATTTTTCAGAGCGCGCAATGTTCCCCACGCACTGTGTGATGAGGTCGCAAGAACATTAAACGATTTGGAATCACAAGGTGTGATTGAACGTGTACAGGCTTCTCTCTGGGCATCACCCTTAGTAATTTTGCCAAAACCTTCCGGAAAATTGAGACTTTGTGTGGACTTCAAGGTAACAGTGAATCCACAACTAGTGATTGCAACTTTTCCTTTACCCCGCCCGGAAGATCTTTTTGACAAACTGTGCCCGGGTAAATATTTTTCGAAGTTGGACCTAGCAGATGCGTACTTGCAAATACCGGTGGACGAAGAATCCCAGCGCGTTTTGGTGGTTAACACGCATCTTGGTTTGTACCGATTCAAACGACTGCCATTCGGGTGTGCATCCGCCCCTGCATTGTTTCAGCAATATTTACAAACTGTTTGTGCGTCGGTCCCTACTGCAGCAAACTATCTGGACGATATTGTGATCTCCGGAAAGACGGAAGAAGAACATTTAGCCAGTCTCAGAACATTATTTCAGGTCTTGCGACAAAATGGTCTTCGCTTGCGGAAGGACAAATGTGTGTTTTTTGCTCGTGACTTACCCTATCTGGGACATGTAATCAATGCCAAAGGCATACATCCCAGTCCCGAGCACCTCCGTGCCATACAAGACTTGCCTTCGCCGCAGAATTTGAAGCAGCTACAGAGTGTGCTGGGAAAAATCAATTATTATCATCGCTATGTGCGCCACGCCTCTTCCATTTCAGCTCCGCTTCATCACTTACGCCATAAAGGTGTTCCGTTCGTCTGGGCGACGGAATGCGAACTCGTCTTTCGCCAGTTGAAATCGGCGTTGCTTTCCAATACTTGCCTTCCGCCGTTCGATCCCCAGAAACCCCTTTTGTTGATGGTAGATGCATCGCATTTCGGGATCGGTGCTGTGCTTGCGCACAAAGATGGATCGCACGATCGCCCTATTGCCTTTGCGTCCAAATTGCTCTCGTCTGCGCAAGGAAATTATTCACAGATCGAGAAAGAAGCAATGGCTCTCGTATTTGGTGTTACTAAGTTTCATGATTGCTTGTATGGTCGTCACTTTACCATCATCACAGGCCACAAACCTTTGACATCGCTTTTTCATCCGAACCAGCCTGTACCTCCACGTGCAGCGCAGAAATTCATTCGCTGGTCAATTTTCCTCTCGCAGTACCGCTACGATATCTTGTATCGGTCCACTGCTAAGCACGGAAACGCCGATGCGTTGTCCCGTTTGCCTGTTGCTGGGGATAGAGCATTCGATTCTTCCGAACTTGCTTGCATGTTCATTGATGCGGAAACCGATGACGTGGTCGAATCGTTTCCGATTGATTTTCGTCGTGTAGCTACAGCCACAGCTGCTGACCCTGTCCTTGCTACCGTTTTGCGTTTTGTTGCTATGCAATGGCCCTTGTCAAAATCACGGATCGGGGATCCGTTGGTTCGCCGATTTTTTCCTCACAAGGAGAGGCTTTTTGTTCGACGTGGTGTTTTGCTGTTGCGTTCGGATAATGATCAGTCCAGGGTCGTGGTCCCACGTTCGTTACAGTCCTCTCTCTTACGGCTTCTCCACAAGGACATTGGGGTATAATGAGAACGAAACAACTTGCTCGTCAGCACTGTACTTGGTTCGGAATCGATGCTGCGATTACGAATATGTGCTCTTCTTGCATGGCGTGTGCCGAACAACAATCCGCACCACCGCGGAAATTCTTTGCATGGCCGAAAGCCACTACCCCTTGGCAACGCTTACACATCGATTTTGCTGGTCCATTCTGGAATGCTCGATGGTTGGTTGCGGTAGATTCATTCAGTAATTTTCCTTTTGTTGTCCGGATGTCTTCCACGACGTCATCTGCCACCATCCAAGCGTTATTCGCTATCTTTTGCATTTAAGGTCTTCCACAGACTATTGTTTCCGACAATGGCCCACAATTCATGTCCGCAGAATTTCAGTCATTCTGCAAGGCCAGTGGTGTTCAACATCTGACGTCCGCGCCGTTTCCGCCACAGTGAAACGGTGCCGCTGAACGATTGGTCATGTCTTTCAAGTCCCAGATGTTGAAGTTGAAAAAGTCGCATTTTCGGGAGGACACGTTGTTGCTCTTTTTGTCCTCGTATCGCTCTCAGCCCCGAGATGGTCGCTCGCCGGCTGAGTTGCTCCACGGTCGTCCTCATCGAACCTTGATGTCTTTGCTACATCCGCCGCATCAGGTTCCTGTGCAGAGACAGACGCCTGCTTTTGCTCCAGGCGACGTTGTCTACTATCGCAACTATCGAGGTTCACGGCGTTGGCTCGCGGGGCGCATTCTTCGCTGCCTCGGCCGCGCTATGTATCTGGTTTTGGGGGCCTCTGGTGAGGTGCGCCGCCATCTCAATCAGCTGCGCCTCTGTCGTCGCACGGGTTCTGCCGCTCCCCGTCTGCTTTCAGCGACGGTGCCGTCCGGTCAGCGCCCTGGGAACCCATCTACTGGCTCGCCTCAGCCCAAGGTGTTACCGACGCAGCCTTCCATTTTGCCCCATGGCGACGCGCCGCCGCCGCCGCCTCTTCTCCCGCCGGCGACGCCTGCAGTGGACGCGTCGCTGCAACCGCCGGGCGCCGCCCTGGGTCACGCGCCGCCGATCGCTTCCCGTGACCGGTTGTCCTCCGACATGGACCTCTTGCCCGCTCCAGACCATATGGCGTCTTCGCCCGTCGGGTGCCCCGGCCCGATGGAAGTCGACCCTTCGGCCCCTCCTGTCTCTCTACGGGCGCATACACCTCTTGTCGGAGGTTCGAGTCCTCCCTCGGGCATGGGTGTGTGTGTTGTCCTTAGCATAATTTAGCTTAATTAGTGTGTAAGTCTAGGACCGATGACCTCAGCAGTTTGGTCCCATAAGATCTTACCAGAGCATTACACTCATAGCCGCGAGGAGTGGCCCCGTGGTTTGATGCGCCATGTCACGGATTGTGCGGCCCCTCCCGCCGGAAGTTCGAGCCCTCCATCGGGTATTGATGTGTGTGTTTTTCTTAGCATAAGTTAGTTTATGTAGTGTGTAAGTCTAGGGACCGATGACCTCAGCAGTTTGGTCCCTTAGGAATTCACACACACACACACACACACACATACACATGACGCTCATAGTCGCTTGCAAACGTCTACGGATACCTGGCAGTGCACATAACCATGGTGAGTCGTGGGGCGAAGGATTTGTTACCATAGCGACAAGGTCGAGCAAAACTGTTCGATCTCCTGCGTGCCAGCCAGCCCAACAGAACTGTGACTTGCAGTGCTGGAACGTGCAGGCACGCTCATTCGAGGTAATCGACGAATCACAATCAAATACCTCGCTGCACAACTGGACGTCTCTGTTGGTAGAGCTGACACACTCGTCCACCAGCTAAGTATTCAATGGTGTGTGCCCGCTGGGTTTATCGGCGCCTAACAGAGGACAATAAAGAGGAACGAGGGACCATCTGTGCGGAATTTCTTGCGCATTAGGAGCATGATCGCGACAATTTTTTGTCGAACATCGTCACAGGCGATGAAACGTGGGTTCATCACTTCGAATCGGAAACAAAGCAGCAATCCAGAGTGTGGCATAACACCTTCTGTCCTCCAAAGAAAAAGTTCAAAGTTACACCATCAGCCGCTAAAGTCAAGGGACGGTCTTCTGGGACTTTGAAGACGTTATTCTGTTTGATGTCCTCCCTCACGGTGAACGATCAACTCTCAAGTGTACTGCTCTACACTCAGGAAATTGAAGAAACGACTTCAGCATTTTCGTTGCCACAAAAATGCAAACGAACTTCTCCTCCTCCATGACAACGCAAGGCTTCACAAATGTCTGCGCACCCGTGAGGAGCTTGCAAAACTTCATTGAACTGTTCCTCCCCATCCACTCTACGTCCGCAGCTCGTGGTCTCGCGGTCGCGTTCTCGCTTCCCGAGCACGGGGTGCCGGGTTCGATACACGGCAGGGTCAGGGATTTTCACCTTCCTCGAGATGACTGGGTGTTTGTGCTCTCCTCATCATTCCTGAAAGTGGCGAGATTGGCCTCAGCAAAGGTTGGGAATTTGTACGGGCGCTGAAGACCGCGCAGTTGAGCGCCCCATAAACCAAAACATCATCATCATCATGATCCACCTTATAGTCCGGATCTCACACCTTCCATCTGTTTTGCCCGGCGAAGGAGGCACCCCGCGGGAAGCAGTACGTGGATGATAAGAAGGTTATTGATGCATCAAAACAGCCGGCCGCGGTGGTCTCGCGGTTCTAGGCGCGCAGTCCGGAACCGTGCGATTGCTACGGTCGCAGGTTCGAATCCTGCCTCGGGCATGGCTGTGTGTGATGTCCTTAGGTTAGTTAGGTTTAAGTAGTTCTAAGTTCTAGGGGACTGATGACCACAGCAGTTGAGTCCCATAGTGCTCAGAGCCATTTGAACCATTTTTTTTTGCATCAAAACACTGGGTCAGACATCGTTCAGCAGAGTGGCACCATGCGCACATACAGGCCCTCTCATTAAGGTGGCGTAAGGTTGTCATATCGAACGGAGACTATGTGGCAAAATAGGATTTTGGAATCAAAACATTGGGAAATAATATGATGTATTGCATTCCTGAATAAAGCCAACCGGTTTTCAGAAAAAAGTGATGCATTACTTGCTGAACGCCCTTCGTATATTTGACACATGTACATGGGAAGAAATTGTGACAACTTCGTGCCAGAGGATGGCTTGAGGATGTTACTGTCTACCGAAACCAGTAACCAGTAGGCAAAATCAATCATTTGCGACTGTACACTAAAATGTGTAAGTTTTCAAAAATGTCTATTGTTTAAATGAGACTTGTATTACAGTCGCAAAAGATGGTATGTAAACTATATCGTAGTTACTTCAAAAATGGTTCAAATGGCTCTGAGCACTAAGGGCCTTAACATATAAGGTCATCATTCCCCTAGAACTTAGAACTACTTAAACCTAACTAACCTAAGGACATCACACACATCCATGCCCGAAGCAGGATTAGAACCTGCGGCCGTAGCGGTCGCGCGGTTCCAGACTGAAGCGCCTAGAACCGCTCGGCCACATGGGCCGGCTATCGAAGTTACTTATTGAGCATCTACAGTATAGTAAGAAGAACACTTAAATATATGAAATGTTGCACAGATAGCTGTCATTTCTGGAGCAATAATATCTTTAATGCGGCTAGGTTGCCAGATAGCACTCGTCATCGCCATACGAAATGCGCGTGGATGACAGATACGGGTCTGACCTTCCATGCTTCTTCAACTCTGTGCCAGAGCTTATCAATCGTACTTGCTGCTGAGTGATGGGTTGGCGTTCAGTGAGTGAGCCGGCCGCTGTGACCGAGCGCTTCTACGCGCTTCAGTCTGGAGCCGCACTTCTGCTGCGGTCGCAAGTTTGAAACCTGCCTCGGGCATGGATGTGTGTGATGTCCTTAGCTTAGGTTTAAGTGGTTCTACGTCTATGGGACTGATGATCTCAGATGTTAAGTCCCATAGTGCTTAGAGCCATTTGAACCATTTTTTTATTTTTGTTTCAATCATGTGTTTATTTTTGCCTCTGTTGTTGCCGTGTCAAAAGAAGCCGCTAAAATGGTCGCCGTAGTGATAGTGTGCGGTACTCCAAACGACGTCACAGACTCTGTGTGGATACTAGTCTTGCTGTAAACTAGCCGCTTCCTACCGTAACGTACGCCACGTTGTTGTACGATCATCCATGTTCGGAGCAACAATATATCTGTCCTATCGGGCGTTAATCACTACGGTGAATGAGAACTGCACGGCATTGGGTTTGACCATCCCGAATCCATCAATACCACATCCGCACGTCACTCGTCTTATCCCAGCCTTGTAACCTCCCCACAGAATTTTATAAGAAACCATTAACCATGAACCAAGCGTAAACTCCGCACAAAAATAATAATTAAATGAATTTGTTAATATTGTAAGCTCAGAACAAAATTAGTTCGCATTTATGATCTCTATGCTGAAATGCATTCACATTTAATGTAACCTCAAAATTCAATTCGTAAAACCGGAAATAATAATAAAAAATTAGTAACCTGGTAAATTTTATAGGACAGCAGCTCTGCCCTTCGGCCCTGTATTCTGAATAAAAAAGCAAAAATTCTTACCTCAAAAAAAAAACTGCAAATATATCTGCTCTTATGTAGAAATTTTTTGACACAGCTTCGTGCAATGCTGGCGTATATAACTTTTTTTATTTTTTTTTTTTTGATTCTTGGAAGGAATGCATAGGAAATATTCTTTAAATTGAAATGAATGCTTTTCTTTAAAAACGTTACTTTATATTATAAAAATTACTATTCGGTCACTTTTTGGAACAAATTAAATGACAACATACATTATTAGATATGCGCAAGGCTGCTTCTTTACCTTCTACAACAATACCCATCCTGCAGAGTCATGACCAGAGTCCCGAGCAGAGCACACCGCCGACACGCGCCGACTCCCGCCGACTCGCGCAGACTACTCAAGACTACTGTCGACTGACTACTAAAGCCGACAGACTACTGTCGACTCGCGCAGACAAGCGCAGACTAGCGACAAGCAACAACTAACTACCTACTATTCTCTGGTCAGAGACTCTGTCATGCCTCGCCCATCGCCGGCAAAGCATACGTCTTACAGCATACATGAGCAACATAATCGGTGAGCGATATATCGTAAACTCGATAGAGCACGATAACGCTTCCTGTCTGGTAGATCTTTCTCCGTGTTACACGAGATATACCATCATCTTCTCACAGGCAACGAACATTCAAATGTAATTTTTGAATGAGAATACTGCTGCGAACTCCTTCTTTGTGAGCCGGCCGCGGTGGTCTAGCGGTTCTGGCGTTGCAGTCCGGAACCGCGGGACTGCTACGGTCGCAGGTTCGAATCCTGCCTCGGGCATGGGTGTGTGTGATGTCCTTAGGTTAGTTAGGTTTAAGTAGTTCTAAGTTCTAGGGGACTTATGACCTAAGATGTTGAGTCCCATAGTGCTCAGAGCCATTTTTGAACCTTCTTTGTGTATATAACAACCTGAGTACCCACCACTGCTCAGGTATGTATTTATTCCAATTTTCTAATAGTCCATCACATTCTTCCCCCTCTCCTGTGCCTCTCCTCTTTCCCATCTCTCTGTCCCCACTCTCTGTCCACCTCCACCTACCATCCTCTCTATCCGTCTCCTGCTACTCCTCTCTTTATTTGCTCACCTCTCTCTGACCATCTGTTCCTGCTTCCTCTGTCCATCCCCTCCTTCCTTCTCTGTACATATCCTCCTTCCCCCTCTGTCTGTCTCCTCTTTCCACTTATCTCTTCCTCCTCCTCGCTAATTCCATCACCTCCTACGCCTCTCTCTGCCCATCACCTGCCCCTCTCCCTGCCTGTCTCCTCCTCTCTCCTTTCACTGTTCGTCACCTCCTCTCTCTTCTGTTTGTCCATCTCTTTCCTTTCTCTGTCCTCCACAATCCTTTCTCTATCCTTCTCCACAATTCCCCTCCCTCTCTCTGCCCATCTATTCCTTCTCCTCGCCTCTCTGTCTATCTCCTTCTCTTTCCTCTCTCTTTCCTCCTCTTCGTCACCCCTCTCCCCATCCATCTACTCTTTCTTTTCTCACTGTCTGTTCCTTCTCTCCGCATATCTGTGTCTATGTTCTCCTATCCCTCGTCTGTCTGACCGTCTCCTTCTGTCCCATTCACTCTCCATGTTATCACCCTCATTCCAATGAGACGCTGGCGGTTCTTACTACTACAGAATACTTTGCAGATCGTAACTGATATGTCTACCAAATTTCATTGAAATCATTCCAGGAGTTTCGAATGAGCTCTTTACGTGTGCATTTGTCTGTCTGAGTGTGTGTGAAATCTATTTCATATATATTTAAGGTATTTTTACGCACATAGCACCTGTATCTCTACCGAATTTTACCCTGAAATCTCAATTTTACGAAGCTCAATGTTTTTAATGTCGTATCTCCTGAACTATCGTACAGTATTGTAATTTTGGAGGTAGGTCCCGTTGTATATTCATCTACTGTCTGCTAAATGTGTCGTGAATATAGTCAGTAGTAAAGAAGTAATAAATTAAAACGACATACTTCAGGCGTCAGTTTTACTGCGTAAGCAAAGAAAATGTAGTAAGCTACAAACTTTTTTTATTTTCATCGTTCTGCTAATTTTCAGAGACAAAACTTTTCAGAAACGTTTGAAACTTCGCGTAAAGTTTGTTGTAAGTCACGAAGTGCCCTCATTCCCAGATACTGGTTGAATAAAGTATAGGTTATGGTGCGTCCTTGAATACTCTGCTTTTTCACCCCACCCCAACTGTTTTGATAAGTAGGTTGCTCATACCCCAACAACGATTCTTTACAGATATTAAATTCTATATGTACCAAGTCTTCTTGAAATAGGTCCAGTGGCTTAGAGAGGGACGTGGAACATACATGCAAACATATAAAATATCGAAACATCTTATGTACATCCTTTTTTATAATACCTGTAGGTTTTAGTAGGATCGCAGCATGTAGTACACCCCATGCTAATCTGAAGTTTATTACACGCCACCTGTTTTAATTATCCAGCAGTGTACCTTCACACTTCAATTGTTCAGCAGTAATCGTGTAGATAAAAGAGCAAATAACAAAATAAGGATGGAATGAAACAATATGTAAATTCTTTCCAGCGGAAGTAAAACTGTAAGCCAGCTTCGTTCAGCTGAAGGAAACTAAAATGTAATAAAGAAAGAAATAATTAAGACGATGTCACCGTAGACACACAGGTAGGAGACAGTTTAAAGCCCATATTTGTCGATGTACTCCAGCTTATTGATGGAAAATGAAAATATAATAATGCAAAGGATGAAATGCGATATTGAAGACAATTTAGACTGAAATTAGCAGGAAGTGTACAGAAATCTTATGGGAATGCATGTGCGGGACGTATAACTGAATATAGAAAGACATTGTATTAGAAATTCTGACAATCAGCACTAGATGACAAACACAATTTCTGAAAAGTATAATATCCAGACAACAAGCTGCTTCTACTTGAGAAAAAAGTTGCATATACAGGGTTTTCGTAAATTCCCGTCACGAACTTCTAGGACTTGTAGAGGGCAGTAAGTACACTACTGGCCATTAAAATTGCTACACCAAGAAGAAATACAGATGATAAACGGGTATTCATTGGACAAATATATTATACTTGAACTGACATGTGATTACATTTTCACGCAATTTGGGTGCATAGATCCTGAGAAATCAGTACCCAGAACAACCATCTCTGGCCGTAATAACGGTCTTGATACGCCTGGGCATTGAGTCAAACAGAGCTTGGATGGCGTGTACAGGTACAGCTGCCCATGCAGCTTCAAGACGATACCACAGTTCATCAAGAGTAGTGACTGGCGTATTGTGACGAGCCAGTTGCTCGGCCACCATTGAGCAGACGTTTTCAATTGGAGAGAGATCTGGAGAATGTGCTGGCCAGGGCTGCAGTCGAACATTTTCTGTATCCAGAAAGTCCCGTACAGGACCTGCAACATGCGGTAGTGCATTATCCTGCTGAAATGTAGGGTTTCACAGGAATCGAATGAAGGGTAGAGCCACGGGTCGTAACACATCTGAAATGTAACGTCCACTGTTCAAAGTGCCGTCAATGCGAAGAGAGGTGACCGAGACGAGTAACCAATGGCACCCCATACCATCACGCCGGGTGATACGCCAGTATGGCGATGTCGAATACACGCTTCCAATGTGTCTTCACCGCGATGTTGCCAAACACGGATGCGACCATCATGATGCTGTAAACAGAACCTGGATTCATCCGAAAAAATGACGTTTTGCCATTCGTGTACCCAGGTTCGTCGTTGAGTACACCATCGCAGGCGCGCTTGTCTGTGATGCTGCGTCAAGGGTAACTGCAGCCATGGTCTCCGAGCTGATGGTCCATGCTGCTGCAAACGTCGTCGAACTGTTCGTGCAGATGGTTGTTGTCTTGCAAACGTCCCCATGCGTTGACTCAGGGATAGAGACGTGGCTGCACGATCCGTTACAGCCGTGCGGATAAGATCCCTGTCATCTCGACTGCTAATGATACGAGGCCGTTGGGACCCAGCACGGCGTTCCGTATTACCCTCCTGAACCCACCGGTTCCATATTCTGCTAACAGTAATTGGATCTCAACCAACGCGAGCAGCAATGTCGCGATACGATAAACCGCAATCGCGATAGGCTACAATCCGACATTTATCAAAGTCGGGAACCTGATGGTACGCATTTCTCGTCCTTACACGAAGCATCACAACAACGTTTCACTAGCCAACGCCGGTCAACTACTGTTTGTGTATGAGTAATCGGTTGGAAACTTTCCTCATTTCAGCACGTTTTAGGTGTCGACAGCGGCGCCAACCTTGTGTGAATGCTCTAAAAAGCTAATCATTGGCATATCACAGCATCTTCTTCCTGTCGGTTAAATTTCGCGTCTGTAGCACTTCATCTTCGTGGTGTAGCAATTTTAATGGCCAGTAGTGTAAATAGTAGTTTTAATATTAACCCATGTCCAGAAACGTTATCCAAAGGTGCTACAGAGCGTTGAAGTTATAGGAGGCGGCGCCTGTAAATGTATGTATGTACAGAGTGATTCCGTGATGTTGTTACAAACTTTAGAAGATGATAGAGACGAATAAATGTATCAGTGTGAGGTACGGATCTCTGGTTTGGAAACCAAAGGGTAGAAACTTACAAGAGAAAATCGTAATAATACCTCCGACAGTGGAGTACATGTACTGCTACTTTTGTTACTAAGGATGTGGGATGTGCAAGTTTCAGAGGTGGCAGTATGGATCAAAACAAGAAACAATGTCTAATAAAAATGACCTCTTAAATGCATACATTGGGAGTTTTGAACATTTATTCAATAGGGAGGTGAACAAATGCTCATAGCTCCTCAGGTATGCATTTTAGAGCTGATGTTTACTGGATATTTTTTCCTTCTTTTGGTCCACACTACTACCTCTGAAAGTTGCATGCCCTGCACTCTTAGTAACAACAGTAACAACACTGTCAGAGGTATCAGAACGATTTTCGCTTGAAACTTTCGAACTGTCCGTTTCCGGACCAGGTCTCCTTTTCTCAAATTGATACGTGTATCCGTCTCCATCATCCTAGAAAGTTTGTAATATCATCAGGAAATCACCCTGTATATGTATACATTTACAGGCGCCGGCGCCTATAACAAAAAATTTGTAAATCTGAGGTAAAATCTTATGGGGCCAAACTCCTGAGGTCATCGGTTCCTAAGCTTACAAACTATTTAATCCAACTTACGCTAAGGACAACACACACACCCATGCCCGAGGGAGGCCTCGAACCTCCGACGAGGCAAGCACCGCGTACCATGACAGGACGCCCAAGACCACGCGGCTACCTATAACATCAACACTCTGTATTATCGCTGGAAGACGTTTCTGGACAAGAATTCCTATTCAAAATATCATGTACTCACTCCCCTTTACAAGTCCTAGAAGTGTGTAACTAGAATTTCCGAACACCCTGTAGCGAGAAAGAGTACGCCGAGGATATGTGCATTATTTATGACCTCTGCCAACATTTTATAGATGAGAGAATGTTAATGAGGAAGAAGCAGGTGATCTAGAAATATAACCTACATTTGACAGAATGAAGTGACTTTTGACAAGACAACAGAAGTAGATAACCGATAACCGTAGGAGATTATTAAAATACCTGAGAGGTGTAAGATAATTATCTAGTGTAAAAAAAAATACCGAACATAAATTTCGAGAAACCTCAGATTCCAAGAAAACACCATCTTCACAATACTGAAGAAGTCAGCAGAATAGAAAAGTAAAAACTAATTATGAATAAAATATATGGTTGTAATCAACTGGCCATAAAATGTATGATAATGGAAAAGTAAATTGAGGACGTAGTGGAGAAGATAAGTTTGATTCAATACATGGTAAATATAGATACAAGATCCTGACATTATTTTTTGCAGTCTAAATTGGAATAAAGAAACCTCAGGACAACGTTACAATATTGTTTCTTGCTGTTGTAGTCTTTAATCCGAAGACTTAGTTGCAGCAGCCCTCTACTCTAGTCTATCCTCTTCAACCCTTTTTCATCCCTTCATAACTACTACAACCCACATTCATTAGAACCTGCTTACTGTAATCATACCTTGGGCTCCCTCTACAATATTTTGCCGTCTCCCCAACCTCCCCGTCACCCCCACAAATAGACACACTTCCCTCCACTACAAAACTGACAATTACCTGATGCCTCAGAATGTGTCATATCAGCAGATTTCTAATTTTACTCAATGTGTACCATAAATTTCTTTTTTCCCAAATTCGGTTGGGTCCTCCTTATTATTTACGCAATCTATCCATCTAACACTCATCATTTTTCTGTATTTCAAAAGCTTCTGTTCTCTTCTTGTTTGACCTGCCTATGGTTCACTTTGTACTTCCGTCCATGGGCACACCCCAGACAAACACCTTCAGAAAAGACTTCTTAACACTTGAAATTGGTAATCTATGATAACAAATTCCTCTTTTTCAGATTTTTATATCCTAAGTAGTTACTTTGATGTCAAGGTAGCAAAAGTAATCTGCTACTTCTAGTGTCTTATTTCCTAATACAATTTCCTCAACATCGCTGATTTACTCAACTGCATTCCATTACACTTATTTTAATTTTGTTGATGGTAGTTTTTTCAACACACAATCCATTCCGTTCAACTACTGTTCCACGTCCTTTTTCCACCTCTGATAAAATTACAGTGCCATCGGCAGACCTCGATGTTTTTATTTCTGCTCCCAGAACTTTAATTCCCTTTCCCAATTTCTCCTCCGTTTCCTTTACTGCTTGCTCGATGTACAGATTGAATAACTTCAGGGAGGGGGAACAACATCGTCGCACTTTCTTCTCAAACAGTGCTTTCTTTTCATTTCCTTTGTCCCTTATAACTGGAGTCTGGCTTCCTAACAAGCTGTAAATAATCTTTCGTTTCTTGTATTTTATGTTTTTCACTTTCGAACTTTCTTTGTTCAAGCTGTCTTCCACATTTCTCCAGAACACCAACTGATCTTCCCCGAGTTCAGCTTCTGCCGGTTTTCCCATTCTTATCTAAGTATTTCTTGTCAGTATTTTGAAACCAAGTCGTATTAGACTAACTGTTCGGTAATATATACGAGTACACTTGACAGCGACTATTGTCATTCGATTTGGCATTACTACATTCCTCTTCAAGTCAGAGGATATTTCAACTGCTTCATGTACCTTGCACATCAGATGGAACAGTTTTGTCATGGATGGCTCCCCAAAAGGTTTCAATAGATCCTAGGCAACGTCGTCTATTGCAGGGGCCTTGTTTCGACTTACATCTTTCAGTGCTCTGTCAATTTCCTTTCGCAGTATCATATCTCCCATTTCATGTTCATCCTTTTCTCTTTCTATAATATAGTCACCTAGTTCATTTCCCCTGTAGAGCCACCTACGAGGTGCGGCTAGAAAAAAACAGGACTGATGCTGGAAAAAACATTTATTTACAATTATTTACAATTTCATGTTATCTCCTTCAATGTACTCTCCTCCTCGGTCTCTACACCGCTCCATACGAATTTTCCACTGTTCATAGCAATGCTGCAGATCATTTTCGGTAAGTCCATACATTACTTCCGTCGCTTTTTCTTTTACTGCTTCAACAGTCTCAGATCTAGTTCCTTTCAAAGCTGACTTGACTTTAGGGAAAAGAAAAAAGTCACAGGGGGCCAAATCAGGTGAGTAGGGTGGATGATCTAAGATGGGAATGTTGTGTTTTGCCAAAAATGTCTTCACTGACTACGCACTGTGAGCTGGGGCATTGTCTTGGTGAAGGATCCATGACTTTTTTCTCCACAAATCGTTCCGTTTTCTCCGTACTCGCTCACGTAGGGTAGCCAGGACGCTAATGTAGTAATGCTGATTCACTGTTTGTCCCTCTGGTACCCAATCAATGTGCACAATCCCTTTGATGTCAAAAAAAACATCATTGCCTTGAATTTAGATTTTGACATTCGTGCTTTTTTTTGTCGTGGAGAACCAGGAGTTTTCCAATGCATCGACTGGCGTTTAGTTTCGGGATCGTAAGTAAAAAACCACGATTCATCGCAAGTAATAACATTTTGTAAGAAGGTAGGATCACTTTCAATGTTTTCCAGGATGTCAGAACAAATCATTCTTCGGCGTTCCTTCTGTTCAATTGTGAGACACTTTGGAACCATTTTTGAACACACTTTGTTCATGTTGAAACTTTCATGAAGAATCTGCCTAACACTTTCCTTGTCAACTCCTGTTAACTCAGACACTGCTCTGATTGTTAAACGGCGATCTTGTCGAACAAGTTTACCTATTTTTTCAATGTTTGCATCAGTTTTTGCTGACAATGGTCGGCCAGTGCGAGTGTCATCACTGGTGTCTTCGCGGCCATCTTTAAATCGTTTAAACCACTCAAACACTTGTGTTCGCGATAAACAATCATCGCCGTACACTTGTTGTAACATTACAAACGCTTCAGTTGCAGATTTTCCTAGTTTGAAACAAAATTTGATGTTAACACGCTGTTCTTTCTGTACACTCAACATTTTCCGACGCACAGACAAAACGCCAACTACTTAAAACAGACGCCACGGGCAGACTGAGTGCAGGAGGCAGATGAAACTCGAGCAGTAGGCGGAGCGAGAGTCACGTGACAGGCCACGCGACTTTCAGCCTTATTGCATTCGTTTTATTGTTTCACCAGTACTAGTCCGGTTTTTTCTTTTTTTCTAGCCACACCTCGTATATATCCCTTCCACCTTTCAGTTTTTTCTGTTCGGTGGCCGTGCGGTTCTAGGCGCTTCAGTCTGGAACCGCGAGACCGCTACGGTCGCAGGTTCGACTCCTGTCTCGGTCATAGATGTGTGTGATGTCCTTAGGTTAGTTATGTTTAAGTAGTTCTCAGTTCTAGGGGACTGATGACCTCAGATGTTAAGTCCCATAGTGCTCAGAGTCATTTGAACCATTTTTTTTCCTGTTCTGCTTAGTAGTGGCTCGCCGTATTAGCACTTGATATTCATACAGGTACTTTTGTTTTCTCATATGATCTCTTTAATAATGCTATAGGTGGTACCTTACTTTCCCCTAGTTATACAAGCTTCTATAATCTTGCATTTGTCCTTTAGCCAGTTTTGCTTATCCATTCTACACTCTCCGCCATTCTCATTTTTAGGCGTCTTTATTCCCTTTAGAATACTCCATTTGCTGCATTTTTATACTTCCTCCTTTCTTCAGTTACATTCAAAGTCTCCTGTGTTATGCAAATATTTCTGTTAGACTTCGTCTTTTTACCTATTTGATCGTAAACTGCCTTCACTACTTCATCTTTCAAAGCTACTCATTCGTCTTCTACTGTAACCATTTCAACTGTTTCAGTCAGTTACTGCCCAATGCTGCCTTCGAAACTCTCAACAACCTCTTGTTCTTTCAGTTTATTCTGATCCAATCTTGTTAACAGCCTACCTTTTAGCAGTTTCTCGAGTGTTAAGCAAGAGTTCATAACCAATAAATTATGGTCAGAGTCGACATCTGCCCCTGCAAATTTTACCGCTAAAAAACTTTGCCTTACTATAACACATTACCGAATTTAAGCACTGTCGGGCTGGGCTAACACTTGGATGGGTGACCATCCGGTCTGCCGGGCACTGTTGGCAAGCAGGGTGCACCCAACCCTTGTGAGACAAACTGAGGAGCTACTTACTTGAGAAAAATGGTTCAAATGGCTCTGAGCACTATGGGACTCAACTGCTGAGGTCATTAGTCCCCTAGAACTTAGAACTAGTTAAACCTAACTAACCTAAGGACATCACAAACATCCATGCCCGAGGCAGGATTCGAACCTGCGACCGTAGCGGTCTTGCGGTTCCAGACTGCAGCGCCTTTAACCGCACGGCCACTTCGGCCGGCACTTACTTGAGAAGTAGCGGCTCCGGTCTCGGAAACTGACATACGGCCGGGAGAGCAGTGTGCTGACCATAGGCCCCTCCATCCCCGCATCAAGTGATGCCTATGGGCTTAATTGACACGGCGGCCGGTCGGTACCGTTGGGCCATCTGGTCTGTTCTGGAGGAGCATAGTTTCTACCATTAAATAATCAGTCGGAAAACTCTTGCGCGTATAGAGCTTTCTTAAATGATTCTTAAACAAGATGTTAGCAATGATTAAATTAGGCTGTGTGCAAAATTCTACCAACCGGCTTCCTCCTGCATTCCTTTCCCTCAGTATTCACCTACCGTTTTTCCATCTCTTCGTTTTCCTACTAACAAACTCCAATCGCCAGTCGGAAAAAAATTATTCTCTCTGACTATCTGAATTTTTTCTTTAATCTCGTCATACACTCTTTCAATGTCTTCATTGTATCATTTACAGGTCTGGAATAAATTTGCGATAATTTAAGGTAGGACAGAAGAAAATCAAACTTAATTCATATTGAGTATTTGCCTCAGTATTGCGAACATCTCTTCCTGTATGTTTTATGGCGGTGGAGCCCCTTAGCTTGTAAATACTTGAGGAAGAACCACCAAGAGCTCCTGACGATATAAGGCTGTAACCACTAGCAGTTTGATCAGTCGATCATAGCCAGTTAACTGTTAGAATTATTTGCGACTGTCTCTACGGTTTCACTTTCACTGTTGCGTCAAGCAAAAAAATAATACACTATTCTCCACTACGTCACTGAAATGAGTCGACTGTGGATGAGGCACATATTCAGGCGAGTAGTGTGTAATATCTACGAAAGTTATTGATTATAACACGGAAGATAAAGAATGACAATTTCATGTGAAGAATTAGGTAAGAAAGTACGGCCTACACTGCTGATTGCCGTGGACAGACACTGGATCGAATAATCGAAGAGGAAGTCTATGGGAAAAACCGGAATATCGGACAGCAAGGCAATACTTTTCTTTCATCATCATTTTTCGCAGCTGTGGCAGTCACCGATCCTGTATTATCTGTCAATTACCTTAAGAGAGAAAAGTGGCATCTGCAGTCTATCAGATATATCCGTGAAATGTGTAAGTTTTCTTTCTGTGTACATTACCATTTTAACTCTTCATGTGCTGCGGTATGGTATGGACAAAAGAAACTATTCAATCATTTGTCCAGACAAAAGTGCAATATGGCCTGAAAAACCCTGCCAGGTTGACAGTGGACCAAGCTAACGGTTGTTAATCCAGCGCGTCAATTCAGTCTGCAGTTAATTCTTCATCTCCATGTAGCGATGCAAGGGGTAACAAATTTGTCGTAAAAGTCAGTAAATCACTCAACGGACAGCATTTTTCAGTTCTGGTATTTCGTTCATTTCAAGCAAGTGTCGATTCGTGACGTCATCGACCACACACGAGTTGAGTGTAATCTGAATCCGTTTTAGCAAACTAATAGTTTCTCTCAGGTGATAAATTTTATTGATTATAAAATACAAGTTCTTGAAGTTTATTCGGAATCGGAAATGTTTGATCAGTAATTGCATGCCATAATTTATCTGTTTAATATAAAGGAGTTCTGATTTTTGTATGCATGAAGAAAAGTGTGAATTTATGTGCGGCATTTACTCTGAGACGAGTTGTCACTTAGAGCGCAAAAGTGTGCGAGTGCAATTCGCTGACCTGTGGAGTGAATTTTATTTTTGTAATTTTTACTTGGATGGAGAGAAATCCAGTTCCAGTTTGATTTTACGTGAGATCAAGTTATTATACACTCCTGGAAATGGAAAAAAGAACACATTGACACCGGTGTGTCAGACCCACCATACTTGCTCCGGACACTGCGAGAGGGCTGTACAAGCAATGATCACACGCACGGCACAGCGGACACACCAGGAACCGCGGTGTTGGCCGTCGAATGGCGCTAGCTGCGCAGCATTTGTGCACCGCCGCCGTCAGTGTCAGCCAGTTTGCCGTGGCATACGGAGCTCCATCGCAGTCTTTAACACTGGTAGCGTGCGCGACAGCGTGGACGTGAACCGTATGTGCAGTTGACGGACTTTGAGCGAGGGCGTATAGTGGGCATGCGGGAGGCCGGGTGGACGTACCGCCGAATTGCTCAACACGTGGGGCGTGAGGTCTCCACAGTACATCGATGTTGTCGCCAGTGGTCGGCGGAAGGTGCACGTGCCCGTCGACCTGGGACCGGACCGCAGCGACGCACGGATGCACGCCAAGACCGTAGGATCCTACGCAGTGCCGTAGGGGACCGCACCGCCACTTCCCAGCAAATTAGGGACACTGTTGCTCCTGGGGTATCGGCGAGGACCATTCGCAACCGTCTCCATGACGCTGGGCTACGGTCCCGCACACCGTTAGGCCGTCTTCCGCTCACGCCCCAACATCGTGCAGCCCGCCTCCAGTGGTGTCGCGACAGGCGTGAATGGAGGGACGAATGGAGACGTGTCGTCTTCAGCGATGAGAGTCGCTTCTGCCTTGGTGCCAATGATGGTCGTATGCGTGTTTGGCGCCGTGCAGGTGAGCGCCACAATCAGGACTGCATACGACCGAGGCACACAGGGCCAACACCCGGCATCATGGTGTGGGGAGCGATCTCCTACACTGGCCGTACACCACTGGTGATCGTCGAGGGGACACTGAATAGTGCACGGTACATCCAAACCGTCATCGAACCCATCGTTCTACCATTCCTAGACCGGCAAGGGAACTTGCTGTTCCAACAGGACAATGCACGTCCGCATGTATCCCGTGCCACCCAACGTGCTCTAGAAGGTGTAAGTCAACTACCCTGGCCAGCAAGATCTCCGGATCTGTCCCCCATTGAGCATGTTTGGGACTGGATGAAGCGTCGTCTCACGCGGTCTGCACGTCCAGCACGAACGCTGGTCCAACTGAGGCGCCAGGTGGAAATGGCATGGCAAGCCGTTCCACAGGACTACATCCAGCATCTCTACGATCGTCTCCATGGGAGAATAGCAGCCGGTATTGCTGCGAAAGGTGGATATACACTGTACTAGTGCCGACATTGTGCATGCTCTGTTGCCTGTGTCTATGTGCCTGTGGTTCTATCAGTGTGATCATGTGATGTATCTGACCCCAGGAATGTGTCAATAAAGTTTCCCCTTCCTGGGACAATGAATTCACGGTGTTCGTATTTCAATTTCCAGGAGTGTAGAAGAGTCGTTTAGCCCACTAGAGAGAACTGAAATTTGCGCGTTCTATTTGATATGCATTACACGTCAGTGTGTGATCGAGCTGACCTGTAAATCGCATACAACAGTTTCAAATGCGCTTGGACTTGATGCACTAAGTTGGAAGTTAATTTTGAGACATGTACTGATTTTGACAAAAATGAACGGAGAGTTTATTTAAAATACTGAGGTTCAGTTTTAATTGAGATACATATCGTCGTGTTGATTACGTTGCCTAGCAACACTTTAATGTAGCTTAATTAATTTATCACAACGATTTGCGACGCAGTAAGTCCCATTACACAAACAAAATGTTACACGTGACCGTATGAGTGTATGAGAGTGTTTTTCTTTCCTAAATGCCAATACACCGGCAGCTTCAAAAGTTAAATCACCAACTGTTGCCTAACTTCATTGTATCACTACGGAACTTGTTATATCGTGTCTCTTCATTAAGAGATCTCAGGAAGCAGGGACAAACAAGAAGAAACCAGAAGAAGACCAAAACAAGAGGCATCGGCAAATCGAAATTCCGCCAAATGCACATTAATCACTTCGGCCACTTATAAGACGTGTGGTTGCTTAATTTTCGTTATTTGCTCTATTTATAGCTGTCAGCATAATGAGGTAAACAGACCGACATTTCATGGTAATGCATCCCCAAAGTCTTTTCAGAACAGAGAAAGGCAGAATGGAAAAAAATTAAAATAATTTTATATTTTTGTGACTAATTTCAATAAATTTACTTAGAATGCACAGAGCCCTCGGCAGCGACGCGACTCCATCTATTTGGATTCTTGGGTTAAAGTACCATACATTATTTTTTTGTATCTTTTGGAATCGATTAGATACTCACTCGAGCAAAATATATCTCTGCTACCGAGTCATTTTCATTTGTCCGCACAAAATGTGAAATCAACAAAAGTGGAAAGCACTGTCGCAGAGAGGATGAGAGTGATTTTTTTTCTCATATTTCCGTTGCCTACATTACTCAAAAAACATCGTTAAATTTTGTACTTCTCTAAAGCGATGAAAGTAGCAGCTATCTCAGAAGCCGAACGGAAGGTGGTGTGTAGTAATAAATAGTTTGCTTTCAAGACGCTCTGTTTTCTGAACCGCCTGACTGACATGAGGAAAAATGTTCCGAATTTACCATCGAGTTTAATATCTGCTCTACTGAAAAGTGTTCCCATAGCCCTGTTATTTCGATTGCAGTCTAATTTTGGCGGCCGCTTACTCTCGGATGCTAATGTCCATTTATTAGAAAGAATGTTTGGTATTTTGTTCCACGGGCGTATTAACTGGCAGTTTTCCGGGAATTCATTAGCCGGCCCTTGAGTGCTTTGTTTACAGAAAGTATCGGCCCAGCTCTCATTCGCCTTCGTCCGATGGAGTACGGCGAACGCCGTAATGATCACTCCAAAATGGAAATATTAAATGCAGCAAAGGGATTTCACAGGAGTTATGCGCCAGTAATAATTTTCTATTATGTTTGTACGCTAAACTATAGTCCGTTCTGGGAATAAATGAAGTGCTCATGCTGCATGGAGAGGCTATCCTGTCAAGCAACATATTTTGACTAGTAACCTTTCACAGTGGAAAATCATTTGCGGTGATGCACGGTGCCGAACAATAGGAAAACAATGTATCTAACAGTGATTGAAGTTTTACTGGGAAATCAACGTTTAGAGCTGTAACACCAGCGATCCTCTCACGATGTCATTCAAATAAGAGGCAAATATACACCAAAAGAAACTAATATATTTAAGTTTTTACAGTTTCTCAGTTAGTCATAAAACTGTTATACAGGGTGAAGCGAAATTCGCGCACTTGGGTTTCGCAGCGCGACTCCTCACATGCCAGCGGTAAAAGAAACGTCTCTCACAAAATTTCGTCTGGCGAGTGTATCCGGCAGAAAAATGACGTTAAAGAGTGACAATCTGGCAACACTGTAACAACACGCATGGTAACTACCTCTGACTGCACGTTTTAGTTTTGCTCCACAGTTGGACGCCGGCACGGTAGTTCAAATGGTTCAAATGGCTCTGAGCACTATGGGACTTAACATCTATGGTCATCAGTCCCCTAGAACTTAGAACTACTTAAACCTAACTAACCTAAGGACATCACACAACACCCAGCCATCACGAGGCAGAGAAAATCCCTGACCCCGCCGGGAATCGAACCCGGGAACCCGGGCGTGGGAGCGAGAACGCTACCGCACGACCACGAGCTGCGGGCACCGACACGGTAGCTCAGCGTGTGCGGTCAGAGGGCTGCTCGCCCTCTGTAAAAAAAAAAAAAAAAACTGAGTTCATGGATCAACGACGACGTGAAACGGGTGTCTTGCGACGTCTGCCTTGAGCAAATGCAACGAACGAAAAAACGAACAAAATGAGATTAAAAAAAATAAAAAAAGAGCAGTAGGTAGAGTTTTGGGTCAGCATGCAGTAGGTCGAGGGTTCAATCCTGCGTTGGGGTGCATTTTTTTTATTTGCTGATTTAATTCTGACATTGCATACTGTAATATACGCCGTTTCTTATGTCACATGTACCCTAAATTTACAACATTTTGTGACGATGAACACAACAAATACGTGGTAAGACAAATAAGAAATAGACAGTTCAAAAAATTAATGGCTCCATGGTGATAACACATACAAATAGTGACCGAGTTTGAACATTATTCGGAAAGTACGTTGCTAGTCCTACTGGTAACGTAAGGCCCTAACTAAACGCAATGGACCTGAACGAGACAAGAATAATAGTTGGTACTAATCTATGTGTCGATTTGAGGAGGGTACAAAGAAAACAGGTTTCACTTCTAGTAGAGGAAGTGGTGCGAATAAATTCGATCCCATGACGTTGAAAGGGCATCTTTGAAAGGTTACCAATGTTCCATTTCTACGTCTGTCGTAAGTAAATACAATGTTTTCCATAGGACCCGCTGCAGTCTCTGTCGACGATTAAGACGCGAGTTACCGTACCACTTGGACTACATTTACCAAATAAAAAACAGGATCGAACCCTCGAACTCTGCATGCTAACCCAAAACTCTATCCACTGCACCAACTGTACAGAATCGGCACGCTATTTTGTCAGAGGTAGTTACGATACATCTTGTTACAGTGTTGCCAGATTGCCACTCTTTAACGTCCATTTTCTGCCGGACGAAATTTAGTGACAGACATTTTTCTATCGCTGGCGTGTGAGGAGTCACGTTTGCGAAGCCCGAGCTCGCGAATTTCGGTCCACCCTGTATACAATCTCAGAATATATAGACATATTTTTAGATAGAGAAACCAATGCAGTTTTTACGATTCAGAATCGTATATGTTCATGCGTCCAAATTTGCACCACAAATGCATTTTTCAAATTCTTACACGCATACTGAATATGCATTCACAGAAAAAAAAACAACAACACAACACCAAGAAGCAGTTGTGCAACTAAATGAAAGGTGTGTTTTTACATTTGAAAGAGGAAGTCTATTCAAATATCGCGACAGTCGCTAGTATCGCCATTATGAAGATGCAGATCAGCTTTGCTTTAAATACACACTGTACCGGTCGTGAGTGTTAGTTACCTTTTATATTGGACGTGATGAGTTGATGTTAGTCAAGAATGCCTCTAAGGCGACAAAGACCGCATTATCAACACATCACTGAATTTGAACGAGGTCGTGTAATAGGGCTACGAGAAGCTGGATGTTCCTTCTGCGATGCTGCAGAAAGACTTGGTAAGAATACAGCCACTGTACGTGATCGCTAACAACGGTGGTCTTGACAATGTCCGGGTGCAGGAACACCGGGCTTCGGACGGCAACGTGACACTATCGAGAGAGAAGATCAATATATTTGGCACGTGGCTGTGGTACATCGTACTGAATCTGTAGCACCAATCTGAGCAGGAGCTGGCACTACAGCCACACAACGATCTGTTCAAAATGGTTCAAATGGCTCTAAGCACTATGGGACTTAACATCTGAGGTCATCAGTTCCCTAGACTTAGAACTACTTAAACCTAACTAACCTAAGGACATCACACACATCCATGCCCGAGGCAGGATTCAAACCTGCGACCGTAGCAGCAGCGCAGTTCCGGACTGTAGCGCCTAGAACCGCTCGGCCACAGCGGCCGGCTCAACGATGTGTTACAAATCTGTTACTTCAAGGACAGCTTCGAGCTAGACGCCCTGTACCGTGCATTCCACTGATCCCAAACAACCGCCATTTGTGAGTCCAGTGGTGTTAAGGTCAAGCACATCAAGGGCAGGGTAGAGTACTGTTATGTTTTCTGCTGAAAGCTGGTCCTGCCTCGGTGCCAGCGATAGCCGTGTGTTGTTTACAAGGAAACCAACTGAGGGCCTGCAGTCAGCCTGTCTGCGTACTAGATTCAAAATGGTTCAAATGGCTTTGAGCACTATGGGACTCAACTGCTGAGGTCATAAGTCCCCTAGAACTTAGAACTACTTAAACCTAACTAACCTAAGGACATCACACACATCCATGCCCGAGGCAGGATTCGAACCTGCGACCGTAGCGGTCGCGCGGTTCCAGACTGTAGCGCCAGAACCGCTCGGCCACCAGCGGCCGGCTCTAAGGGAGAAAATGTCATACTTTACGTCTGGTAACGAGTATGCAAAGGAATGACCGTCTGTTAAAATATATTATCTCATTAATAAGAGTGTATTATCCGTCGTTTTTCTGCAAAGGACCAGTACGTTTGGTTATGCGGATGACTGGGCAGTAGCTAGCCAACACAAATGCTTCGAAATAACTGCAGAAATCATAATGTCTGATTTAGATATCATAATACAATACTTCCGTAAATGGAGATTGCAGACTAATCCAAAAAAAAAAACAAATGCTGCATTTTTTCATTTGTCCAATAGATTGGTACTCATGGCCCTCCATGTCTATTTTGAAAGAGATAAACTTCGTCATAACTTGCAACTAAAATGCCTTGGGATCTCGTTGGACAGGACAATTTCTTTTAAGGAGCTGTTTACGCGAACATCTGATGAGCTGAAAAGCAGAAATAACATTCTTCGTAAGCTCTGTGCCACTTTCTGATGATTTGCAGGCAGTAACTCTTCTAATATCGGCACTCGGATAGTCCATACGTGAAAGAGATAGATGTACCACTTAACGAATCCACGCCCATTGTCAGCAGGTCAATACAATCAACTCTGACCTACTGGTTACCTCTGTTGGTCACATTCCGCTTACTGATATCAGACGGAAGAGTGCGTTACGACCTGAATACAAGAAGACTGCCAGTCTTCCAGTATTGTGTGACTTATTACCTGTGGAGCGAAACATTCCCGTCTTATGACAGCCATAATTATTTCTGAAAATGAACTGAATGCCACTGATGAACGGAAACGTTGTTACCAAGAAAACTGCCCTCCACAGTACTGCAAACTGCCCTATAGTCAGGAGAAACCGCTTGGATTTCACCAGCTTCAGGTAACTTGGACTATTCTGAATCGTATCCTAACCGGGCCGTGGCAGGTATGCAAAGACTCTCAAAAAATATAGAAAATCTTCGTAGCCATCTTGTGACTGTGCTGAATGACAGACAGCTTGTCATGTTGTATCAATACGTCCCGCAGGTGCCTACAAGCGTCCCTTCAAAGATCTCCTGACATTTGCGAGTGGCGCGTTGAACTATATAGAAGTCCTTGAAATTCTCCTACAGCGATTGTCATTTCTGTTATAAGATGCTGGAGAGCATGTTGAAGTGTTGATATGTGCCAGTTTCATAATATTTATAAAAGTACAGCTATTCCTATGGTTCAAAAACTCTAAATCTGTACCGTGTTGTTGTCGTTGTGGTCCTCAGTCCTGAGACTGGTCTGATGCAGCTCTCCATGCCACTCTATCCTGTGCAAGCTCCTTCATCTCCCAGAACCTACTGCAACCTACATCCTTCTGAATCTGCTTAGTGTATTCATCTCTTGGTCTCCCTCTACGATTTTTACCCTCCACGCTGCCCTCCAATGCTAAATTTGTGATCCCTTGATGCCTCAAAACATGTCCTACCAACCGATCCCTTCTTCTAGTCAAGTTGTGCCACAAACTTCTCTTCTCCACAATCCTATTCAATACCTCCTCATTAGTTACGTGATCTACCCACCTTATCTTCAGCATTCTTCTGTAGCACCACATTTCGAAAGCTTCTATTCTCTTCTTGTCCAAACTGGTTATCGTCCATGTTTCACTTCCATACATGGCTACACTCCATACAAATACTTCCAGAAACGACTTCCTGACACTTAAATCTATACTCGATGTTAACAAATTTCTCTTCTTCAGAAACGATTTCCTTGCCATTGCCAGTCTACATTTTATATCCTCTCTACTTCGACCATCATCAGTTATTTTACTCCCTAAATAGCAAAACTCCTTTATTACTTTAAGTGTCTCATTTCCTAATCTAATCCCCTCAGCATCACCCGATTTAATTTGACTACATTCCATTATCCTCGTTTTGCTTTTGTTAATGTTCATCTTATATCCTCCTTTCAAGACACTGTCCATTCCGTTCAACTGCTCTTCCAAGTCCTTTGCTGTCTCTGACAGAATTACAATGTCATCGGCGAACCTCAAAGTTTTTACTTCTTCTCCATGAATTTTAATACCTACTCCGAATTTTTCTTTTGTTTCCTTTACTGCTTGCTCAATATACAGATTGAATAACATCGGGGAGAGGCTACAACCCTGTCTCACTCCTTTCCCAACCACTGCTTCCCTTTCATGCCCCTCGACTATTATAACTGCCATCTGGTTTCTGTACAAATTGTAAATAGCCTTTCGCTCCTTGTATTTTACCCCTGCCACCTTCAGAATTTGAAAGAGAGTATTCCAGTTAACATTGTCAAAAGCTTTCTCTAAGTCTACAAATGCTAGAAACGTAGGTTTGCCTTTTCTTAATCTAGCTTCTAAGATAAGTCGTAAGGTTAGTATTGCCTCACGTGTTCCAACATTTCTACGGAATCCAAACTGATCTTCCCCGAGGTCCGCTTCTACCAGTTTTTACATTCGTCTGTAAAGAATTCGCGTTAGTATTTTGCAGCTGTTACTTATTAAACTGATAGTTCGGTAATTTTCACATCTGTCACACCTGCTTTCTTTGGGATTGGAATTATTATATTCTTCTTGAAGTCTGTGGGTATTTCGCCTGTCTCATGCATCTTGCTCACCAGATGGTAGAGTTTTGTCATGACTGGCCCTCCCAAGGCTGTCAGTAGTTCTAATGGAATGTTGTCTACTCCCGGGGCCTTGTTTCGATTCAGGTCTTTCAGTGCTCTGTCAAACTCTTCACGCAGTATCTTATCTCCCATTTCATCTTCATCTACATCCTCTTCCATTTCCATAATATTGTCCTCAAGTACATCGCCCTTGTATAACCCCTCTATATACTCCTTCCATCTTTCTGCCTTCGCTTCTTTGCTTAGAACTGGGTTGCCATCTGAGCTCTTGATATTCATACAAGTGGTTCTCTTCTCTCCAAAGGTCTCTTGAATTTTCCTGTAGGTAGTATCTATCTTACCCCCAAGTGAGACAAGCCTCTACATCCTTACATTTGTCCTCTAGCCATCCCTGCTTAGCCATTTTGCACTTCCTGTCGATCTCATTTTTGAGACGTTTGTATTCCTTTTTGCCTGCTTCATTTACTGCATTTTTATATTTTCTCCTTTCATCAATTAAATTCAATATTTCTTCTGTTACCCAAGGATTTCTATTAGCCCTCGTCGTTTTACCTACTTGATCCTCTGCTGTCTTCACTACTTCATCCCTCAGAGCTACCCATTCTTCTTCTACTGTATTTCTTTCCCCCATTCCTGTCAATTGTTCCCTTATGCTCTCCCTGAAACTCTCTACAACCTCTGGTTCTTTCAGTTTATCCAGGTCCCATCTCCTTAAATTCCCACCTTTTTGCAGTTTCTTCAGTTTCAATCTGCAGTTCATAACCAATAGATTGTGGTCAGAATCCACATCTGCCCCTTGAAATGTCTTACAATTTAAAACCTGGTTTCTAAATCTCTGTCTTACCATTATATAATCTATCTGATACCTTTTAGTATCTCCAGGATTCTTCCAGGAATACAACCTTCTTTTATGATTCTTGAACCAAGTGTTAGCTATGATTAGGTTATGCTCTGTGCAAAATTCTACAAGGCGGCTTCCTCTTTCATTTCTTCCCCCCAATCCATATTCACCTACTATGTTTCCTCCTCTCCCTTTTCCTACTGACGAATTCCAGTCACCCATGACTATTAAATTTTCTTCTCCCTTCACTACCTGAATAATTTCTTTTATCTCGTCATACATTTCATCAATTTCTTCATCATCTGCAGAGCTAGTTGGCATATAAACTTGTACTACTGTAGTAGGCATGGGCTTTGTTTCTATCTTGGCCACAATAATGCGTTCACTATGCTGTTTGTAGTAGCTAACCCGCATTCCTATTTTTTTATTCATTATTAAACCTACTCCTGCATTACCCCTATTTGATTTTGTATTTATAACCAGGTATTCTCCTGACCAAAAGTCTTGTTCCTCCTGCCACCGAACTTCGCTAATTCCCACTATATCTAACTTTACCCTATCCATTTCCATTTTTAAATGTTCTAACCTACCTGCCCGATTAAGGGATCTGACATTCCACGCTCCGATCCGTAGAATGCCAGTTTTCTTTCTCCTAATAACGACGTCCTCCTGAGTAGTCCCCGCCCGGAGATCCGAATGGGGGACTATTTTACCTCCGGAATATTTTACCCAAGAGGACGCCATCGTCATTTCATCATACAGCAAAGCTGCGTGTCCTCGGGAAAAATTACGGCTGTAGTTTCCCCTTGCTTTCATCCGTTCGCAGTACCAGCACAGCAAGGCCGTTTTGGTTAATGTTACAAGGCCAGATCAGTCAATCATCCAGACTGTTGCCCCTGCAACTACTGAAAAGGCTGCTGCCCCTCTTCAGGAACCACATGTTTGTCTGGCCTCTCAACAGATACCCCTCCGTTGTGGTTGCAACTACGGTACGGCCATCTGTATCGCTGAGGCACGCAAGCCTCCCCACCAACGGCAAGGTCCATGGTTCATAAGGGAAGATCTGTACCGTACGATAAATAAATCTGCAATGGTAACGTTCTTTAATAGCACGAATAATCTGTCACACAGAAATGGTGAAAAGAAACACTTGTTAATTGGACTGTAATCGCTAATACTGATCTGATGCCATGAAGCTAGTTAAGCGGTATGTCCGGAAAGGCCGATGTTGGAGGGATTTGTAAGCACAACGTGCGACAACGGCAACACAGCTATAAGAATAGTTGCCGAGACAAACTTAGTCAATAAGATGTGAATGTTGGACGTGAAGAGAAGGACAGGCTGAACGTCCGATTGTGGGTACTGACTGTTCAAGACAGAAATAAAACGGCCCACATCTACGGACACATGTTCGTAGGACTTTCTTTAATAATTTCAAACACTACTACCCCCTGTAAGAATATTGGACACATTTACAAACACGCTTCCTAATGTATTTCACGGTTGTACAATTCCATCATACACGGGTTTGATTAATATTAGTAAATCAAGAAATTCTGCAAAAGCCTCGCACTTTTGCCTTACATATGGATACATCGCAATGCACCATCTGGAAGCGAAGAACAAAGTTATTGAGCGGATTAATGATTGTAAACTATTCCTTTCCTAGGGATTCATAACTTTTATCAAAGCTTCAGACTCAATTTCAACAAAATCTCGGCCAACAGGAACTGATCCTGACTTACCTAAATATGCACATACCTGCTAGAATCGTCATTCGACTACATCGGAATAGTAAATTAGAATTAAGAGGCAGGCGTGGAGTTCCCATGTTTCGAAAACTGTTGTGAGCAACCTGCATACATTATTCCGATGCCTAAAGTGGAATAAAACAAGTGTTGACTATTGGAACATTCGGTATCTGAATCTCTTTCAGGCAGCTGACGACGCTACACTGAGCTGACAAAAATCACTGGAGGGCGATATACACACATACAGGTCGCGGTAGCAGGGCGCACACAGTGTATAAAAAGGGCAGTGCATTGGCCATTCCGTCATTTGTTCTCAGGTGGAACACGTGAAAACGTTTCCGACGTGATTTTGTGCTCACAACGCGTATTAACAGACTTTGAACGCGGAGTGGAAGTTGGAGCTAGTCACATGGGACATTCCATTTTTTAAATCGTCAGTGAATTCAATATTCCGAGATCCAAAGCGTCAAGAACGTGGCGAGAACACCGTATTTCAGACGTTACTTCTCACAACGGACAAGGCAGATGCCAACGGCCTTCACTGAACGACCGAGAGCAGCGACAGTTGTGTACAGTTGTCAGTGCAAACAGACAAGCAGCGCTGCTTCAAATAACCGAAGAAATCAATGTGAGACGTACGAAAAACGTATCCGTGAAGTGAGTTTAGCGGAATATGGCGTTAATGGACTATGGAAGCAGACGACCGATGCGAGTGCCTTTGCCATCATCACATGCCCTGCAGCACCTCCCCTTGGCTCGTGATCATATCGGTTGGACCCTAGACTAATGGGAAACAGTAGCCTGGTCAGATGAGACCCGATTTCAGTTGGTAAGAGCAAATTGTAGGTTTCGAGTGTTGCGGAGACCCCACGAAGCCATGAATCCAAGTTGTCAACAAGGCACTGTGCAACCTGGTGTCTCCATAACTGTTTGTACTGTGTGCACATGGAATGGATTGCGTCCTCTGATCCAACTGAACCGATCATTGACTGTTAATGATTGTATCTGGGTACTTGGAGATAATGGCCTATAATGGCCTTCGTGTTCCCAAACAACGATTGAAATACATTCTGGACAATACGAGCAAATGAATTGGCCACCCAGATAGCCAGACTTGAATCCCATCGAGCATTTATGGGACATAATCGTAAGGTCAGTTTGTGCACAATGTCTTGCACCAGCAATTGTCGACGGCTGTAGAGGCAGCGTAGCGCATTATTTCTGCAGGGGACTTCCAACGACTTGCTGAGGCCATGCTACAGGGAAAAAGGAAGTCACACACGACATTAGGAGGTATCCCATGACTTTTATCATCTCATTGTATTCTGGTCGGTTGTAGTGCAGCTAGACATCGATAACGTATGGATTCCATTAACAGAGCAAGTTTCAGACTATGTGTAAAAACTGATAACAGTTGGACTAAGGTAATCTATAATCAATCAATGGAAGAAAGTTCAACACAGTATACTCTCTCTCTGTGTGTGTGTGTGTGTGTGTGTGTGTGTGTGTGTGTGTGTGTTTATAGTGATTGAAGATGTTATAATGTGGAATATTTATTTATATTTAGTGGAGTCAGTCATATTATGATTGTGATATTCCTGCCTTTCTAGATACATGGTTTAACTTATATTATTGGACATAGTTGTTTTGATACTTCTTTAGAGCTATCTGGTTGAGTAATGTTGTTGTACATAATCGATGTTTGCATTTTGATGTTCTTTTCAGTGGATATACTTTCATGATTCTGGTGGTTATTTTATGTGCAGATGGGTCTGTCTACAATCGATTGTTGCGTTTGTGACAGTGGATGCTGAAGGGGAAGTGATATTGATTGTAGATAAGATTTTGTGTTTCTGTTTTGGCATGTCGTGTCCATGTATCTACGTACAATATCATTTTGAGTTATGTGTTAAGATTTGTTCAATGAATGAGTGATGTATTGTGATCAACAGTTTTTTTTTAATGGATGTATGAGAGATCGATGCTTTTGAGAAATAGTGGAGAGTAGGCGTTCGAACTCATCTACCTCTCATATCTCTTCAAGGAACTGGTACGTGAACACTAACAGGAATCTTCAAAAATTTTTCATTTTTTTCTAAATACTGTAACTCAAAGAACAATTGTTTGTAAGTCGCTGCAGTGCTTACCGTCTTTTAATACATCTTTAGGAAAGGGTTCCATGTATTGAGCATAGCTTTTGGTAACACGCTTTTTTCTTGATTGTGTTTTATGTTGGAAGTGAAATAAAGCATGATAATTGTGAAGATACAGTTTAGATACACATCCTTAAAAATAAAAACAAAGTGAAAGCTATATTTTCTCTGGAAGTTCTTTATAGTATCATCTTCAAAATAGACGTTTAAAATGATAATGCTGTCATAAATTATGTTTAAAGTTCTTGTAAATTATTCTTACTAAAAATGTCAGTAATTAACTTCTAGTTTTTCTGTAAAAATCTACACTTTTCAAATTTAAAACATAAGAATTGTCTACTCTATAGTTCAGTATGTTTTAAGATAATTAACTATAAAATTCGAGTTGTCTCTAAACACGAAGTTTAAAACGTAACAGCCCATCCATTTTTCCATAGATTAAATAAATTCTAGAGTTTCATACAACTGTAAGTAAGGTTTGTAAGCTGTGCAAAATTCATCGAAGAATCTCTCTTACTTATGAAGAAAAGTGTACCTACAGCAACAAATGCAGCCAACAGTAAGTGAAAAAAAAATCATGAAATTTCACATTTAAAAAATATTTTTTCGTGTTTTTTATTAACTTCCACTGCTATGAGTGTGAATCCTGAATCCTTCCTGGTCATGCTGACAATGTTTTACGAATTTAACTGTAAAAGTATAGACAGTGCAAATTAAAAGTCCTGTGGTGCCTATCCTTCAAGAAGTCGGCCCGTTTGACGTCCTACCCCCCTTAAGTTAGTAGAAATCATGCTTTAGTGATGTACTGAATGGTCGAAATGAACACAGTCTCACAAGAATTTTCCCTCCCTCCCGCCTACTCTCATTACCACCGTCCCCCTTCCTGTCTACCTCTCTTTAACTGTGCAAACAGAATATAATGAAGCAAGAAACAAAACCTAATTGCCCATAAAAATGTGCCAGAAACAAAATATAACTGCCAATAAAAGCACAATTAAGTTAAATGGAGGAATAAGTTACTTCTTTTCTGAAAATAACTACCGCAGTACACGTACACCTTACGCTAGTAGTGTCTCAACAAAAATAGCCTAGTGTTACCCCTGTACGCAGACTGTGCCGGGTTCCTTTTTTTTCCGACTCTGTGGCGTTTGCCCTAACAAACGGACTGCGGATGCCGACGCCATAATTAGTTCCGTCTTGTTAAACCTGAACATATTTGAGTTGCTGAAAGCCACCGGCAGGCCGGTCCGCTGCACAACGCCGCGTGCCATTGTCGCGTGTCTAATTAATTTTGATTACGAGTGGGGACGCAGGGGGATGGCGTGTCGCCATTGTGCCGAAGAATCGCCACGAGCCGCGTATTAACGAGGCAGGGCACGGCAGCCCACTGTGCCGACCGGCCTCCGCCATACGGCCAGTTAATGAATCGTCACCGTCGTTAGGGAAACAACAACGGCGCTCATTGTTGGCCAGCCTGCCCGCCGAGATCACCTGCGGTGAAGATTTGCGCGACGGTGACGATGGCCACTGGGACCCCTTCTGGTGGGAACTTTTAGCGCCTCCACCGCCACAACTTATCATATTGCACAATACGTACTGTTACAGTCTCATCTTTCCAGTAATACACCTCAAAACCCACTAACTCTCTCTCTCTCTCTCTCTCTCTCTCTCTCTCTCTCTGTCTCCCTCACACAAACACACACACACACTATCATTTTAGTTTTTCCTAAGAGAATGGGCGTTGTTTTCCCAGGAACAAATTAATGTGTTGGTGTGTAAGTTCGCAGCGTTTCTCCATGTGTTTAATAAACACAAGAGATTCACATAAAGGAGACTTCAGTCACCACTAATACATTCTCTTTCAGTATTTGCAACTCCTGTCAACGCTGGGGTAGCTTTTGGATTCCAAAACTATGGAAATCAAGCAGTTTTGAGACGAAGAACTCGTTGAGCCATATTCGGAAGGCATTTTCATCCGGAAAAGAAATTCCTTGAAGGTTGTGATGTTTAAAGCCCACTCGTACAGACCTGTATCTACAAGCTACTAGTTGCCACCATCCAGCACAAACAATGGGCGTTCTCAAAACCTTGATCCACGGTGCCCATACCATCTCTGACGCCGACAGTCTTCAAGCGGAACTGGAACACCTGCAAAAAGTATTTCTGAAGAATGGCTTTTCACCTAGGCAAGTGAACAGAGTGATGAAGACCTACAAACGACGGAACAAGGAAGATGCCTTCAGGTCGACTACTTATCTACCATTTATTGGCAATATTTCTTAACAGATAGGCAGAATATTGAGAAAGTATCAAGTGAGAGTCATCTTTCGCCCTCCTTCCAAAATTTCATCACTGGTGGGATCCGTTAAAGACGACCTGGGCCTGCGTAAATCAGGTGCTTACAAAATTCCGTGTGAATGCGGCAAATCATATATAGGGCAAACAACACGAACTGTGCAGGAACGCATTGTGGAACAACAACGGCGTACTCGCCTTCTCCAACCCACCAAGTTCGCAATCGCCGAACATTGTATTTCCACAGGCCATTTCATGAACTACAATGACACAAAAATTTTGGCCCATACATCAAACTTTTAGAGCTCGATTATCAATGAATCTGTGGAAACACGATTTTCTGACAACGAGACTCTCATCAATCGAGATAGCGGTTATCAGCTAAACTCTGCTTGGAATCCTGTTATAGAGAAACTTCGTAGCCAACGTAGTTATCTGCATAAAGATGAAAATCGACCTGATATCGATACGCCAAGCTTTCACCGTGGAGGGCGCGACGCGCAGCACACGGAGCTGTTATGAACGCCCACGCTGAGCAGCGCATGCGCAATGTCACCTCAGTATGGCTTTAAATAGCGGAGCTCAGCGCGTACTTGCCAGTTCTACAACAGTGACACTCACCTGAAGATGGCCAGAAGACTCTGCGTCGAAATATCGTGGCAGGACATTACTGATATCCGGCAATTCTCCCGTGTTTTTATGGAACATCCTTGAAGGTTCGATACAGAGAGAAAAGGATGAAAGATCAGGTGATTGAGGAGGGTGTGGAATGACTTTGCAACCCAACTCCTTGATAGTGTTTTTTGTCACTCTAGCACAGGGCTTAACAACTGGCCGGTTTTGAGCGCGAGTACTCGCGTCTGCTCAGGCACGTGCTCGCGAGCAGCTGCAAGGTCGCTGAGTAGGGAGGGAGGGGAGGGAGGGGAAATGCGCGCGCACGTTTGAATAGGGCCGCAGCGCGCCTATTGAATTCGTGCCGACTGTGTAACGTTTAAAGTACTACGATCAGCTCTTAACGGTCACTTCGCTGGTTAAGAATCATGTAAAGTCGCTGTTGTGTAACCCCAACCATGCTTTCGCAGTTCAACCCCCATTGGGAGGAATTGTATCTGTTTACAGAAAAAGATGGTGTTGCAAAATGTTTAGTATGTCACAAAACGCTGAATTCTTTTACGAAATTTAATTTGCAGCGACATTATATGTCGTACCACGCGAAAGACTACGGACGTGGAAAATGTGATTGACCATATCGTGCACAGGAAGTTATTAAACTTAAAAGGAAGCTATCCGAAGAAGATCTGGACGACGAAGAAAAATCAACTGAGGCAGCTCTCAGAGTGGGTTACAAAATTGCTTTGCTTTTAGCAAAATCCCTGCGCCCCTTAACTGATGGCGATTTAATAAAAGAATGTTTGGTAGTTGCAGCGGAGCATTTGTGTCCATCTCAAGTTGAACAATTTCGGAATGTGCCATTATCTAACATGACCACTATGCGTCGCATACGGGACATGGCAGACGACGTCCAGAGCCAGCTTGCAAATGTCTGTAAAGATTTTATGGCGTATTCTCTAGCTCTGGACGAAAGTGTTGATATCACTGGAGCAGCGCAGCTTGCCATATTTATTAGAGGTGTTAATAGAGATCTTCAGGTGAGGGAGGAACTCCTCGATGTAGTACCCATGAAGAACACTACAACCGGAGGTGATATTTTAAGTAGCGTTGAAGAAAGTGTTGAAAATATAGGATTTTCGTGGAATTCTTTAGTTTCAGTGTCTACAGATGGTAGAGGCATACACTAAGCTAGTAAAATTATGTGGCACGTCTACATTCTCCTTTATTTGTTTTATTTGTCGCAGTAAAAATTCGTGAGTGATTTCCCTGCAGGTGGCCGCGGATTTACGTCGACTGGCGGCAGCTGTTGTGTACCCCACGTGACTCTCCCCACTCTCCGCTCTGGTCCAGTAGTGGGGGTAGCGTGCTCGCGCTGCTCCGTGCTCGCACCTTGCTGCTCACAGCTTGCTCCGCGAGCACGTATGTTGTGAAGCCCTGGTCTAGCAGAACGCGGATGGGCGTTATCGTTGAGTAGCGTCGCTTCACACAGTCTTCCTGCTCGTTATTCTTGGATAGTGTCTGCAAGACGTCTCAGTTGCTGACAATAAATGTCAGCAGTGATGGTTACACCTTGGGGAAGCAATTCGTTGGACGCAACACCGTCGCTGCTCCACCAGATGCGTAGCGTTATCTTTCATGGCTGCGTGCAGGTATTTGTACGGGGAGCTGCTGCATTGTTTGGGCCCAGCTATTCCTTTGTGTTCCTTACGTTATGATAGAGGCACCGCTTCCCTTTGCCAGTAACGCTACTGGAGAGGAACAAATGGTGCTGTTCAAGAGCCAACTGATGACGAGCACATATGGCCACACACAGATTTTTGTGATTTTAGATAAGACTCAGTGGTTTCCTACCTGGGTGTAATTATCCCTGAGGGGTAAAATGAAATTTTCTGAAGGGCTAAAACCTAAGCGATTAGATTTATTTCATCAAGAAACTAAATTATCTTCAACAGATCATTACTTTTATCAGTTTTGTAATACTCTAATATTAATTGTATAAGTTATCAGTAATTACTTTTTCTCAATTAGTGGCGTTGATGCGGTGGAGGTTACAGGTTCCTCACATAGTCCTTCCACTACACATGTCTGTCCTGCTTTGTCCCGTAGATCGCTCATGATAAAAGTGAGAACATATGCAACAAATGCTAAATATCTCAAGAAAATGTAGCCTCCAAGTTGTAGATAGTACCTGCTGTAGTCCAGAAGTTGCTTCACTACTCGCTTCGACGCTGTGGCCGAGCGGCTCTAGGCGCTTCAGTCCGGAACAGCGCTGGTGCTACAGTCGCAGGTTCGAATCCTGCCTCGGGCATGGATGTGTGTGATGTCCTTAGGTTAGTCAGGTTTAAGTAGTTCTAAGTGTAGGGGACTGATGACCTCAGATGCTATGTCCCATAGTGCATAGAGCCATTTTTGAACTCCCTTCGCCGGCCGCTGTGGCTGAGTGGTTCTAGGAGCTTCAGGCCGGAACCGCGCTGCTGCTACGGTCGCAGGTTCGAATCCTGCCTCGGGCATGGATGTGTGTCATGTCCTTAGGTTAGTTAGGTTTGAGTAGTTCCAAGTCCTAGGGGACTGATGACCTCAGAAGTCCCATAGTGCTTAGAGCCATTTGGACCATTTTTGAACTCGCTTCGAGGCAGATAAATGAATTAATTGACACCATGACACAACAGTAACTACATAAGGGCTACTATAGTGCTATAAACAGCGTTGTCATTATTATAATTATTATCATTATTACTATTACTACTGTTACTATTAGTGGCGGTGGTCAGACGTAAAGTATTAACAGTCAGAAATCTTCCAATTTCTGACAGTTCAGAAGTAAGGAGTGCAGCAATCAAGTTATTTACGAACAGTAGGTATAGTGCACACATCTGAACTTGTTTCATTCTAAATGGGGTTGCCGAATTCAGGGCAAGAGAGTGCTGCAGCAGGGAGGAGTAATGCAGAAGTACTACAGTATGTACTACTAAACTAAATATCATTCATCTCTCATCATTTTAAAAATAAAAGTGTTCCAAGAAAAGTCTTTCATTCTAATGTTTAGTTAGGCCTTAAAGTTGACGATGATGTGGAGGAGGGGAGGGGGGGGGGCGACAGACGTCAGAGAGAGTGCGGAAGGGGCGGGGTACTACCATTTAGGATTACTACCTTTAAACGGTTCAAAAATGGTTCAAATGGCTCTGAGCACTATGGGACTCAACATCTGTGGTCATAAGTCCCCTAGAACTTAGAACTACTTAAACCTAACTAACCTAAGGACATCACATACATCCATGCCCGAGGCAGGATTCGAACCTGCGACCGTAGCAGTCGCGCGGTTCCTGACTGAGCGCCTAGAACCGCTAGACCACAGCGGCCGGCCTTTAAACGGTCTTCATCCAGAAAATGGAGAGTAACTAATGCGAAAACGGTCCTCCTTAATACGAGAGAACCATTCTCTTGCTGTGCTCTTTCCAATGACGTTACCTCATACATGGCGCAAATGTTTATGGCTGCTTCCGCAGCTTTCACCCCTTGATTGAACTCAGACAGAAGAATAAGTCGGAAACGTCACGATTTCTACACTTGACACTCTATTTTCTAGCGTCCACAGCTCTGCTCACTATTTCAAATGACAAAATGGCAGTATGTAAACTCAAATGGCTCTGAGCACTATGGGACTTAACTGCTGTGGTCATCAGTCCCATAGAACTTAGAACTACTTAAACCTAACTAACCTAAGGACATCACACACATCCATGCCCGAGGCAGGATTCGAACCTGCGATCGCAGCGGTCGCGCGGTTCCAGACTGTAGCGCCTAGAACCGCTCGGCCACTCCGGCCGGCTAAACTCAAATAGCAACAGTGAACTACAAATAAAAAATGAAAATCGATATATGAACCCATAGCAACCGGAATACCAATATGCAAAACAAAAACACTACGAACTTACGTACCAAACTAATACAATAGACACAATCATCCAGTTGCGACAAAGATTTTATGATGGTTTCCTCCCGTTACCGGGCGAATGCCGCAACTGTAACTACCATACTAACCAGTGGCATTTCGGACTCGGACTTCTCCACCATCCAGCCTTCTGGGATATATGGTTGAACAGAACGAAGTTATAGAAAAGCCGACCTTCTTCTCACTCTTACATGCATCTTCCATCAGTTGTTTTATCTCTTTACTTAATTTTCTGAACTGGAACGACTCTGAAATGTACTATGTAAAATTGAACATGGATGAAAGTTTCATAAGCCGTAAAGAACAAATGAAATTTTTACGAATTAATTTAGACTGCTGCCTGAAATGCAATGAACGGACAAATACACTACCAAACAAAGTGTCATCAGCACGTTATTGCCTCTGAAATCTGTCATCTGTGTTTAACAGACAATGCCTCATAGTTACATACTGTTCCCATATGCACTCCATATTTCACTACGGAAATCTTTTGTGACGCCCATACGCAAAACATCGACACAGACTACTACTACAGAAGAAAAGCAATCACAATATCAACTCACAATGTAACCGAGCTCCCTGTAGATAACTGTCTCACCAGCTGGAGATTCTAACTGCACCATGTGATTATGCTACGAATTTGTTCTGCATATCAAAAGCATCATAAATTATTTCACAAATAGCAGCATGTATAATCATGAAGCAATAGTCAGACCAGACATACACTTAGAAATAGCAAACACACAAAAAACAGCATTTTCTAAAAGGAATAAAACTGTACAACAAATTTCCCAAGGAGATTAAGGAGGTAATGTATTGTATTGTATGGAACTGGGGACCTAGTCACCCGCCTTACGCAAACCAAGATCATCCTTTAATGATGCTGAGAGGACCATAATCTTAAATGGTGACCGAAAAGCACATTTCATAATATATTTCCACAGAATACCACCAATACTGTTGGAAATGTTACCCGTGTAATGTAGAAACGCCCTAGACTTGGATGACACCTCTTTATTATCATCACTCGCTTCTTGGTGGATACAACAACGCCCGTATGATTTACCTTTCACTATACCCATTCTGACGAAAGGTGGCTTCGAGGTGGGCTAACTCAGCTGACTAGTTTCAATGTCCGAGGCGACTGTGGCCCTGTGAACTAAGGTCGAAGTATCCTTTCACGTTGCGCCGGATAGTGGTAACTATCAGCCTGCAGTATCCAAGTCGTTGTGAGTCGGACATATATGCACGACATGTCCCGAAGTACCATCATCATTCTTCGTGACCAACACATCGAGTAAGGAAAAGCAACCATTGTATTCCATATCAGTTGTGAAGCAAATATTCGTATGGACTGAATACAGATGTTCTAAGTAGTTGTTTAAATTCTCATATCCAGGAGGGCAGATACTTTTGTTGTTTTGCCTGATGGCCGACCTGGCACCCATTTCATGCTGTTTGAGTAGCCAAAAAAAATTGTGCACTCCCCTGATAAAGTGGAGTATCGTACAGTAATTGGTTTACTGCAGGAGAGGAAGTATTGCAACTGTTTCAGGACAATCCAGATGACATCTTTAGCTAAGTTACTGCCAAAAATGCACTTTTCTGGTGGTCTCCACATGTCTGTTTTGCCTCCTCCACCTGTTTGCTATGGTATTGTGACACAGCGATTTCATTGTGTACCATAGCTGCAGACATGCCCGAGCAAATAAAAAAAAAATAGTTTCGTAGCTTCGTAACTGCACTGTCTAGAAAGTGTTATTGCAGTTAGCGAAATACGCGTTGCTCGGCATTGCTGTTTAAGAACTAGTGGTGCTTTTGTGCACTCACTTAAAGTGGTTGACAGTGTAATACCTGGGATTAAATTTTCCCTAAATGTCGCTTCCTTCCCTTCCTGAGTAATATCTTACTTCCAGGCAAATTGACCCGTCACCACAGCCAGGGCAGCGTCGGATTTCTCATCGTACTAAAAGTTTCCCACTCGTCATTTTATTAATTGACTGAATCAATTTAATCTCAATTTTTAACTTAAGCAGTGTTCTAAACGTGGGATACACCTTTCGCAATATCAAATGGACTTCGTGGAACTATTGTGCTTCCTATCAAGAGTAAGCAGTGCTTCTCTGTCGGTCGATTCCACTGAGTGCAGTGTCGTCTGAAGTCGACAAGAAAACGTAATCGTATCCGATCCTATCACTTATCCGAAAATGCGAATCGATATCTGACTAAATGACGTCAGTACGACTATTCAGGGAATGAATTTCATATATGATTGTAACAACATTTCTCAAGCAAGAACAGTCATTATCATAAATCACAGAAGGTGTAATACATGTAGGCGAAAAAACTAGCGAATCATACTTCTTGAAAAGGACATTTATTATAACCAGTGTCCGTTCTTTCCTCGAAGTTTAGCAATCACTTAATAAGCAAGATTCACCTTAGTGTTATGGGTAATTACTTGGTTTGACTTCTTAATAAATATTATGGACATTATTCTAACAGTGAAGAATAGTAGCATGTTGCTTTTGCGAATAAATTAAAAAATCAGGCATTTGCTACAGCAGTGGAGGAAATGACTAGGAAATAAGTTGATCAGTAATTCCCAAGAACAGCGTGCCGTTGTCGTCAAATATGGTTTCTGACAATTCTTTCAGATCAATAGAATCAGTAGAGCACAATGACAAAATCGCATACGGTGTGGCTAGCGAAAAACAATGTCGCCCTTCTCAAACTAAGTTGAAAACTGTTCAAAATTAACACCGGTGAAATTTAGCTACATAACTGGCTTGACAATTGTATTTCATTACTGTGCGGGTTCCCTACATTATGAAACGAAAAGACTTAACCGGTTTCCAGACCAAACTGATTTACTCTAAGTGCACTTGGAGGCAGCACGTGTTGCTCACCAGATCGTCACACCATGACTTTCTGTTACTTTCTAGAACATCCCAGGTATCTCCCAGGGTGCGGGTGGCTGCCACCCAATCGTCACACCAAACGATGCCACAGCGTCAAACTTTTCGCCCAATCGGGTGGAAGCCAGAAATGCCAGTGCCGATTCCTCAGCCCCCCCCCCCCCAACAATTTATCGAACAAAATTTCAAACTGGAGCTCGAGGGAAAAATCCACAGTGCAATCCTTGGTCTGACGGACCAATTGCTAGATGAACTTTGAAAGAAGAGCAGGTCAAACTGTTTCGGGTCCGGTCAGTCACTTCAGAACCCCAGCTTTGAAGGCTAAAAGTCGACGGACGATCCCACACATCCACAACAAGTGCCGAAATACCTATACTCATTCTATGACACCAAGCATGAACTGTGGCTACTGCCACAAACCCGCCAATAACCCTACTATCGCAGAGGCTTTTTTTCCCGTGCGACTTGCCATGCCACCTCCCACCCTCCACCCCTCCCCCCATCTGCCTTAAGACCGTTACCCTTCAATGGCTTTCTGTCAACTGCGATCGTGACCAGACGTACGGACATAGCAGACCCGCATTCGGTGAAGCCTAACATCTGAACACTAACCGTACATTGTAGAGGTGCCAGTACAACATTTGCGATATTCATCATGCTAGTGCGAGCGTAGAGGAGCTCCACTTCTCTCGCTACGATTCAAGATGCGCTTCTAGTAAATCACACTTTCATACATCACACAGATAACCGTGATTGCGTAATAGTAAGACAGTAACATAGGATGCTCATATGAGACAAAAGGAAACAGGAGGCGTGATTTTTAAGTAACGTTTTGTTATAAGAAATTAAACAAATGGACGTTTCGAGGCTACTTCATTTTTAAATGATATCTTGCACATTAACCTACTTTTATAAATAATTCCCACCAATATTAGGGAGCTTGTATTGTGCAACCAGTTTTGAACACCATCCTCGTAGAAATACGCCGATTGAGCTTTATTTTCGATAATGTAAACTTTCTGTAACAACAGCGTGAAGCACAATTCTTGACACCTATGAGCTGTGGAATGGTGTGGAAGTGGTTGAGAGCTTTTGTTGAAGGATGTTCATGATAAGGAACGGAGGACCTTCAGTCATTGCCGAAGATTTGATGGAGGCAGTTGATGAAAAATTCAGAAAGAAGAGACGCTTTACAATTTCGATGGCGTGTAGTGAGTTTCCTCAAGTGTCAAGAAGAGTACCTAATGCAATTGTTACAGATGTTTAAATTATCGAAGGCTGTTCAAACCAGATTTTACAATACGATTAATACTAGCGGGAATTGTGTAAAAAAAGTAGATTAAAGTACAAGCTTTGACATGAAAGTAAAATCGCTAAGGAATTTATTTATTTACTTCATTAATAGTACAGAGTAACCCACCGCCTTGAAATGTAAGGTGGGTCATATGCTTCTTAGTCTAAGGAATGTCTACTTGTTTTATTTTTATTTCAAAATGGTAGTTGCTTAAAAAAAACTCGTAAAATCAATAAAGTTGGTTCTCCACATAGCCCTTCTCCCAGACACGGTTATATGTGAAGCAAATACCAATAAAGCCGTTTCCTGGATTATGTGAAACCAGGTTAATCATCACAAATATTTTGATAAAACGTGGCTGAGACAGATTTTTTCAGTACTGTAGACCCTTCTGCTGATGCTTTTTATATCAGTAAACTCCGGTAGGTTGGAAGGTTATAGACAAGAGACAGTTAGGCGAATTTTGATGTATTCTTCAGCACATGAAATTTCAGGCAGTCTTTCCATTATGGGAGCCACTGATCCACAATATCGGATTATCGATATAAACAGTCATGTTACAAATGGTGAGTTAAGTTAATCGAAAAAAGTATTAGAGAAGCTCGCTTACTCTAGTCTGTAGCATGTTGAAGCGAGACTATAAGATAGTAACAGACAAAATAATTACCATGCTTGTGAAGGAAACAAGGAAACCAGTTTGAAATTAAGGTGCACACTGCGGAAAACACACAGAGAATGACTGTTGTAGCCCAACCATGAGAGTTATAGAGATTAATCGCTCATAGCGTCAATGTAAGCTGTGCTCGCTCTCAGTTACAGCTTTCATAGATACGAAATTCTCAAGAGAAGACGGAATTTATAGCAAGGCTATAATTTGCATGCTGACTTCTGCTTGATGAGAGTCAGAACGTGCATGACAAAGACAGAGTAAGTCATCAACGAAAATCCAATGAGGCACGACTGAGTTACGACAGAAACGAGTGAAGAGGACCTCTTTGTCTCCGGCCGTTTTATAACCTCGGTAGTGTGCCTCCATGGCTACAGATATATTCCACGTCGATAACGTTGTATGGAATCTGTACTGATCTACCACTGCAATGTCTTCATGGCTGGGTTGGGGGTTGTTTTGGCTCTATGCGCACCAACGCGAGCATAAGAGATAATTGTCCGTCTCCCTTCACGACCACATGGAGCAAGAACAAAATTTAAACGATAACAACTTTTCCTGAACGCCAGCGCCACATTGAGAAATTCAGTAAAAATGATTTATGGCAATCACATGATTATTCTGATATTACTATCTGTCAGTCCTATCCTTCCACAACACAGTGTTAGTTCCAGTAATTCGAGAGTAAATAATTTATTGGTAAAGCTTACATATTAAGTTCTTACACTTACTTAATATACCTGTAATTGACCTGTGACTGCTGTCATTCAGTCCGCAATTTTATCAGGTGTCAGAATTTAACTGTACAGATTCATAGTATGAACTTTCTTTTCATCGGTTACATGTTGGCATCACCAACGTAAGAGTTATCCCTCTGGAAAGTTCGTATCTAAAAGAAGTATGTTGATTTCATGTTTAGAATTCAGGCTGTAGTTTTATATTTCGAGAAAAATCAAATCCCAATAAATTTTTTTTGTAAATCTATTTACCAATTTCGGACTATAAGCCAATCTTTAGACAAAGACTCTGAAATATAGGGTAATGGAAGGTAACTGTATGCACTTAGTTTTTATTTGTTTATTATACTTATGCCATTGGTTGTTTTCCTTATTACTAAAAAGTATTCTCATAGGAGGGTATTTGAAGAATATACGGGGAGATTCAGTTGCCCCTACCAATCGGTTTTATGCAACCTAGAACGCCTTAAATACGACGCGTACGATCTTCCTATTCTCCCGTTTGCTAATCACAAACTATTAGTCCCACAGGAAAAAAGTGAACAAGACATTTTTGTAGGAAATTTAAAGTAGTTCAATTTCGTACGGGAATATGATTTCGCTTAATGTGGTAGTTTTCGAATTATTCAAGAAAATAGTGCTTAAGGTGCTAGTTTTCGAATTATTCAAGGAAGTCGTGCAAAACTGGCCGTCAAAGGCGTTTTTCTTGTATTACTCGAAAATCGTGGCCTCGAGCAATAACATAACCTAGTGCAAAATTTCCCTCAATTAAATTTATGGAAATCTCAATCTGGTGTATTTGAAGGCGTTGCGGTTTGCATAAAACCGATGGTTAGGGGCATCTGAAATACAGTGTATGTGTATAATAGTTACAAACTTTTAATAATGATGTCTTATGAGGCATAGAAGCGTACACAAGTAGCGAACGATTGGACGACATAACGCTGACAAGCTTACGAATAATGTCGCGTAGGTGTGAGCATTTCCCCACGGCGTTTACTTTCTTTAGTTTCACTTCAGGATTTACGTTTTACAAATTGTTATTTACAGCGATCACAAATAAACTCTCCGTGACCTTCGTATGGTGAGCATAATTCATGCCATCCCTCGTCACGCTCGATACATTTTACCCACTTCTAATCATGACAACACTCGCCACGTCGTTCACAGACGTAAACATTACTATTTGAGGTACTGGACCAATCTGATTTGCCCTGTTCAAGTTGCTGCTGTTGTGAACTTCTAGGTCTCTTGTTTCCCGTATGTTTTTTCGCTTTTCTCTGCGTCTTGGTGAATTGAGGATCCGACTTGGCGAGCAGTTTCACAGATTTGGCCTTCAATATTGCTTCCTTCCTCTTTTCTTCCGGCTATTTTTAACCTTTACTTGTCCACAACGATTTTTTGTTGGGGGAAGAGCCTACAGTCTCCCATTTCTGGTCATTTAGTTTCTATTTGTTAAGGTTTTGGCACTCATGGAGGGGATGAATGTTGCTGAAAGGTGTCCGAGGTGAAATGAAGGGAGTGGCACGCGGATTTTTTTGATCACAGGTAGCTGATGATTAACAGTTTCATCTTTTATAACAATTTCTCCTTCCTCTTTCTCCTATAGGTCACCTCATGACGATCGTTGGGATGAGTGCTGGTTACTTATTAGTCAAGTTCTTTCATCTTTCATCTTTCATCGCTGCCAAGTCGACTCTTGTTGTTCTCGTGTATATGAAATCTGACATCGACACTTCGGATAATAAGGATAAATTCCTGTTGCATGGGAAGAAACTACAGCTTTCCCTGTATTTACCACACTTTCAGACGCGGTGCGTAATAAACTGGACACATATATCTGCGTAACAGCTCTTCTTGAACTGCTACAATGCCATTTCTCAATTTTTCCTAATAAAATTTCTTGAGCTCTCCAAATATCATTTCTAACGGTTGTAACATATGTCTTGCATAAGGTGACAGACTTAATAATACAGTATGCAGTCTGCAAAATTCTACAGTGAAGAGGATAACGTGAGAGATATGGTTAACGTGAACCAGTAGGACTAGATCACCCGTAAAAGGCTTAGCATGTTTTTCGATTTTCCGCAACCGAACAGGGAAAAGTTCAGAATTCGTGGAACTTGAATTGGTCAGCAGGCCAAGAGGTCGGGCTGGAGCAATGTAGAGCCAGCAGGAAAAATACTTCTGGCGAACCACAGAAAAGGTGGGTATGCTCCTATTTAAAAGACTCTGACTGAAAAGTGGGGTACCAGCTGCCTCATTTTACCTTCCTTACCACTCGCCTCTCACTCTCTCAAGCTGTCTTAAGTATTACTTTCTCTTGCCCAGTAATCCATCGCTGTAAGTCTCTCATGCCCATCCTCTCCCACTTGCCCACTCTCACTCACTCATTCACCTAAACTCATTGTCATTATCTTTTTGTGTCTCTTTGTCACTGTCTCCTGTCTCACAACCACATACTCCTTCGTTCTGTCCTACTACCACTGCCTACTTTCACTGTCACTGTCTCCCTCTTGCTTTCTCTTACTGACACACTCTCATTCACTCCTTCCAACTGCTGCTGTCCCTTCTCACTGTCATTATCCCTCTCTTCCTTGTTGTCATTGTTATAAACTCTGTCTCTCATTAGCACTATCTCTCACCTCTTCCACTTTCCCATTCCCTTTATTTCTGTCCCACTGGCACTATCTCCTCCTATATTTTCCTACCACTGTTCTATCACTGCCAACATTTTCTATTGTCACTGTGTCCTTCTCTTACTCCCACACTGACATTGTCCCCTTTGCTCTTTTTATACCACAGCCACTGCCTGCTGTCTTCCAGTATTTATTACTTTTCTGTGTCCTTCCCACTGCCACTGTCTCCTTCTCACTATAAAAAGGTACAGACACGTTCGCATGCCAAACATTTTGGGAACATTTTTAAAGCTGCTGTGAAAGGTATAATGAGGTAGTTGGCACCCCACTTTCCAGTCAGTCTTTCTTAACAGGGACATATTCGTCCTTTTTATGTTCCAACAGGAGCGTTTTCCCATGGTTCACTTCTTTTCCCTGCCACAACAGGGCATGTCACACACAAGAAACGAGCCAGTAAAATTTATATGATTTATTTATGTGAAACTCAAATAACGCCAAACTAATTTTACACTTCAGAACAGATTTTGCACGCACAAAGACTTTACATGTGCTTCTCTGTTACAACATAGTGTCCTCAGAACCCGTGTGACGGTAATGGAGACACTTTACAGTATACTGTATTGGTCCGCGATACGTCACGTTATAAACTGCATTTTCACCTCACACCGGATTTTACGTGCGTAAGAAAATTTTCAGTGTTGCACGAGATCTGGATCTTAGGAACATATCGTACAAATTTCAGCCATTTGTTCGATTTCGGTATGAAAAAACGGTAGAAAAAAACGCTTCTTATGCGTTTGTGCAAGGACCCACCAAGGAAGCACTAATGTTGAACCCTTGTATCTCAGAATGCCTACAGATAGCAACAAAAGCTTAGAGACTGTTCGAGACTGGGATCTTCTAAACGTATCATATTTATTTCAGCCATTTGCTGTGAATAGCTGACCTGCGATCGGCGGCTCAGTTTTGGTACAAAAGAAATGGTGAAAAAGCTTTTCTGGAGGTTTTCAAGGAACTACCCAACAAATAACACACATTTTGAAGTCGAGGAGGTGTCCCTTCTAGATAAACGCCTAGAGAATACACCGTTAAAATTCTAACAACCTGCTGCAGAAATTACGTGCTTATTTTACGTGTAAAAGTACGGTAAGTTTGAACATGTGCATCTGTGAAACAAAGATATCACTAAAATTTTCAGCGTTGTTTGAGATCGAGATCATACGAATTTATCGTATAACTTTCAGCCATTTACTGTGCTTAGCGCATCACGGTTTTGATACGAGAAATGGCAAAAAGAACTCTTTTTTGGGATTTTATGAGGAAACGCCGAGAACTAAAGGTACCTCGATAAGCCCCTTATGGCCCGCCGTAGATGCCATCAAATGCAAAAAGAACAAGACGATTTGCTCCATTTGCCTGGATTGTAGGAAGTGTGAAATACTCATACTCCGTACTGTAGGATAGAGAAACTATGAAGATTTTTCAGTTGGGTATGTGAATGGTTCCCAGCCCAAGGGCTATTCAGAACACATGGTGGACTTACTGTCACCAGCAGAATCCCGTTCTTATGCGCTGCGTTTTGGAACACAAGGTAGCGCGATCTCGCATGCATACCGAGTACTCAGCTTAATTTCGCTAGTGAGGAAACATCATTCCAGGTGGTATAACATGTCCATAGGGATGAACACAGCGTACGGTTGTTACTACTTGAACTCGCCGTGCTGATTTAAATTTTATTTATAGATTTCTTCGCTTATGTTGCCACAAATTTGGGAGTCTTATCAGTAACGGAAGCCACCTTCATGAGAGTCTTATAGGTCATCCGGTAAAATCTGGCGTCGAGATCTTTGATACACCGACGAGCCGGAACATTATGACCACCTGCTTAAGAGCTTTTTGGGCTATCTCTGAAATGTAATACATCATCGATCCTACGTATCATGGATCCGACAGTTTGTGGGTATGTTGCGGAGGTATGTGGCACAAGATTTCTATGCGTAAGTCATGAAATTCAATGTAATCACCTTCTTTCGCAGAACCCCCTTATTAATAAGTTTTCTCGCTTCTTCACATACCTACATCTACATGGTTCCTCTGCAATTCACACTTAAGTTCCTGGCAGAGGGTTCATCGAACCATTTTCATACTACCTCTCTACCATTCCACTCTCGAATGGCGCATGGGAAAAAGGAACACCTAGATCTTTCCGTTCGAGCTCTGATTTCTCTTATTGTATTATGATCATTTCTCCCTGCGTAGGTGGGTGTCAACAAAATATTTCCGCACTCGGAAGAGATAGTTGGTGATTGATATTTCGTAAATAGACCTCGCAGCAAAGAAAACCGCCTTTGTTTCAGTGACTGCCATGCCAACTCGCACATCATATCAACGACACTCTCACCCCTATTGCGCGATAACACGAAACGAGCTGCCCCTCTTTGTACTTTCTCAATGTCCTCCGTCTCTCCTGCCTGATAAGGATCTCACACCGCGCAGCAATACTCAATACTCCAGCAGAGGACGGACAAGTGTAATTTAGGCTGTCTCTTTAGTGGGTTTGTCGCATCTTCTAAGTGTTCTGCCAACAAAGCGCAGTCTTTGTTTGGCCTTCCCCACTACATTATCTGTGTGGTCTTTCCAACTTAAGTTGCTCGTAATTGTAATTCCTAGGTATTTAGTGGCCCAAAATTTATCGGATTTCTTTTAGTACCCATGTGGATGACCTCGTACTTTTCTTTGTTTAGTGCCAATTGCCACTTTTCGCACCATACAGTAATTCTCTCTAGATCTTTTGTAATTGGAATTGATCGTCTGATGAGTTTACTAGACGGTAAATTACAGCTTCATCTGCAAACAATCCAGGGAGGCTGCTCAGATTATCACCTTGATCATTTATGTAAATCAGGAACAGCAGAGGGCCTATGAGACTACCGTGAGGAACGTCAGATATCACTTCTGTTCCACTCGATGATTTACCGTCTATCACTACGTCTTGGATGAGACGTGTTTTATCGGTTTTTCTTCCGTATTTTCCCATTTTATTTAAACCGAAAATACGCAACTAGAAGTAAGTACTCGGACTAGACATAAACGACATTGCCAAACAGCCACATACATGCGAACAGGTACACTTTAAACTCGTGGGTTAAGTGTACGCAGCTTGAATTTGACACGCATGTGTGATCGACTGCACCAGACTAACTATAGAACTTATAGATCAAACTGGTTGTAACACTACCGGCTTACAAAAAGCAACATCCTAGTCAAGAAAATGATTTTCTGTGAGGCATTAAAATCAATCACGTTCATTTACTGTGACAACTTTGAGAGCCTATCTAACGCCATCGTAAAATTACAGTTAACATAGTGACAAATAATGTCTTACGTGTATCGTTACGGTAATGGCATAAATAAAGTAGTTATACGGTTGCACCTTCTCTTCATAGAGCAAGCTACGTCGCTAGATAGTCAGCTGTTATTCAGTGTTGCCACTCGGCATAATCCCATGCACCTGAGCACGTTACCATCAGTCACCTTACAGCAGTATGACGTACTCTGAGCCACCTAGAAACTAAACTACAAGCTATATTAGCTACGATATGAAATGGTGTGGTGCCCACATGATGTGAGGAGCCAGGGCGCGGAGCAGCTACTTACAAGGGAACCTCCCCATCGCACCCCCCTCAGATTTAGTTATAAGTTGGTACAGTGGATAGGCCTTGAAAAACCGAACACAGATCAATCGAGAAAACAGGAAGAAGTTATGTGGAACTATAAAAAAAATAAGCAAAATATACAAACTGAGTAGTCCACGCGAAGATAGGCAATATCATGGACATTCTGAGATAAGGGGCGCCGTGGTCACGTGGTTAGCGTGAGCAGCTGCGGAACGAGGGGTCCTTGGTTCAAGTCTCCCCTCAAGCGAAAAATTTTTCTTTATTTTAGCAAAGTTATGATCTATCCAGTGGTTCACTGACGTCTCTGTTCACTGTAAGTTTAGTGTCTGTGTTTTGCGGCCGCACCGCAAAACCGTGCGATTAGTAGACGAAAGGACGTGCTTCTCCAATGGGAACCGAAAACATTTGATCGCAAGGTCATAGGTCAACCGATTCCTCCACAGGAAAACACGTCAGATATATTCTATATGCCACTGGTGACGGCATGTGCGTCACATGACAGGAATATGTTGTCGACCCACCTTACTTGTACACTTGGCGAATGGGTAAAAAGATTCTTCTACGTTGCCCGATTTAGGTTTTCTTGTGGATGTGATAATTACTCCCAAAAAAGTGATGAAAACATAAGAGTTTGTCACATAAACTGCAACAAATGAACGCAAAAGTCTCACACTCGCACACTTTTCCCTGTGCTCTGTCAAAACCTATGTTTCTTGCGTTTTCAAATTTTTTCGTGTGTAGACCGTCAAATCCTGCATATGTCCAAGCAAATCTGAACGTGTCCTGGAATTTTGGAGAGCGAAGTTGATTATGTGTGAGTGCCTGAACTTTGATAATTGTCTGAAAATTAAAAAAATTAAACTTTTTGTTCGAAGGACGACTTGAACCAAGGACCGCTAGTTCCGCAGCTGCTCACGCTAACCACGGGACCACGGCGCTCCTGTGTTCTGTCGGTCCTTGATGTTGCCTATCTTACGCATGGACTGCTCAGTTTGTATATTTTGCTTATTTTTTCATAGTTCCACACAACTTCTTCCTGTTTTCTCGATTGATCTATGTTCAGTTTTTCAAGATCTATCCACTGTGCCAACTTATAACTAAATCTGAGGGGGTTGCGATGGGGAGCTTCCCTTGTTAGTATCAAATGATGCCTCTCACGAACTCCTGACTAGCTAGCATGGGCTAAGTGGTTGTAAAGGGGAACCTCTATCCACTGGTCCTCACATGATCCGTACGATCAAAATTCACAAATATCGTTTGTGTAAACAGACTGGTTTTATTTATGATCAGATGAGGATCAGTGGGCGAAACTTTCGTCTTACAAACCTTAAGCCGTTCTCTCACAGAACGAAGCAGCTAACGTTGATGTGGACGCCGACAGGACATCCAGCTTCGCAAGAGGGATAGCACCGTCTGCACACGTGACAAGTGGGTTGACGTTGTTTTCGCTCTCAGCGCTCTACGAGTACAGTGGCCGCTGTCGGATTCATTTGACCCGCAGAGCAGACAGTTCCTTTATTGATTCGTCAATGGCTTGAAGAGCGAATTTCTGGTAGAGCAAAGGCACATAACGCCGTACAACGATCTGAGGTACGTACTAGTAGAAGTTATTCGTTAACTCGATTTAATTTTCACCCCATTGTCGGTTTCCAATTTAATATAGTTAAGGTATAGTGTCTAATGTCAGTTTTCCCTTGCATAATAGCCATATTCTACGTGTTCCATCGACTACCAGCACTCTGAAATAACGTTCTTCATCGCGTAGACTTCAAGATCGATATTCGTTTCGTAGCTTCGTTCTATGGGAAGAGGAGATCTCACACCATAACTGAAAAAGATACTGTATTTACCGGTAAGATACAGACATGAACCGGTTCATAATCGCAGAGATAGGTATGTATATTTTACAGAAAGTTATATCATAGCAAAAACTTCCGGTGTGTTACTTGTATTTACGAGGGTGAGTCAAATGAAAACCTTAAATTTGTAATAACAGATCGAAACTTCACGCCGTTATTCTGTAAGTTGGTAAGCGTGCTACACACAGCGTGCAGAATGGCCTGTAGGTGGCAGCATAGTGCAGATGCACACATACCGTCGCAGTACCAGTATAAAGATGGCCGCCCCGCTTGCGACTTGCACCAGGGAAGAACAGCATTCTGTTATTCGGTTCTTGCGTAGTGAAGGTGTGAAACCTATTGAAATTCATCGACGAATGAAGGTTCAGTACAGTGATGCATGTTTGTCACAGCAGCAAGTCTACCAATGGAGTAGGAAGTTCGCAAATGGTGTGACTTCAGTGGAAGACGCTCCTCGTCCAGGTCAGGCACAACGAGTTGTGACTCCACAGAACACTGCAGCAGTTGAAGCCATAGTGAAGGAAAACCGCCGAGTTACACTGAATGACATTGCAAAAGGTTTACAGTTTAGTCATGGGTCAGCACACCACATTGTGCATGATGTGCTCCAGTTTCACAAAGTGTCTGCAAGGTGGGTGCCACGGCAGCTGACTCCTGAAATGAGAGAACGACGTGTTGATGCTTGTGAAGAACTTCTTCGGCGCTTTGAACGAGAAGGCGATAGCTTCCTTGTAAGAATCGTTACTGAGGATGAAATCTGGGTTCACTTGCCCGTACAACAGTTGCAATAATCACAGACCAGCATTTTGAGTCTCTTCCTCATCCACCATACTCACAAGACCTTGCCCCAAGTGATTTACATATGTTTGGACCACTCACAAACGCAGTGGGAGGAAAGAAGTTCCCTTCTGATGAAGAGGTACGCTATGCGGTGCATGAGTGGTTGCGCGGACTACCAAAACAATTTTTTTCTAAAGGAATTTATGCACTTTGTAAGCGCTGGGGGACTTGCATTGAGCGTGGGGGAGATTAAGTTGAAAAGTGATACAGCTTTGTACCACTTCTGCACAATAAATAATATATAAAAAAATATTAAGGTTTTCATTGGACTCACCCTCGTACTTTCAGGCATAGACTGGCAGCCACATTAAGATTTCTGACCATTGGGGAAACATTCCAGTATTTGGCCTTTGCAGCAATAATTACAGAAAATACGTTGTCTATAATAAATAAGATGGACTGTTGAGATAATACTTGTAGGTATTAAATGAACAAGAAAGACCCAGAATCTTCTAGAAGGTAGAAGGTGAAGAACCTGCTACTTTACACAACGCGCTTCAAAAGCTCAACGACGCTATGAACTGCACAACATGTTCGACATAGCAACAGGGTCTCCGTATATGGCCTACACTGAATAAAAAGAGGATCGATAAATGTCATTATGTGGTATTTAGTATGCAAGTTGATTAAAAAAGGCGCGCTTTCGACAGAGCCTCATTGTGACGTAGCACTGGAACTGTTTACTTTCGTAGCACACAAGCTATAACGCTTGAAGCATAAACTACAGAAAGCCTTTACCTACAGATACGTAGTTTTCTGTAATTTTTATTGTAACAGATCCCAGCTAAAACGAGGCGTTTCCGAGAGATTCTCTATTTATGTAAGTCTGCAGGGTTTCGTGGCCATTGTCACTAAAGTTAAAATCTTCTGGGTCGTTAGGCCGTGTCATATTTCCTTCTGAAATAGTCAACATTTCGACGCTTCTGTTGGGATCTTCTTCAGGATGTTTCGGTGTCCACTATTGCTAGAACGCTGTCAGAGGCCAGAGTCGCGTTCTCTTATAAAGGGGAGTTTTCCCGCGTTTGTGTTGGAGAAGTGGGAGTATCGGTTAAAATTCTTGTAGCTATCATTAACGGCCCACTGTCATAGCCTGATATTGCCTCGCTGATGCAGAAAATGGGGCGTTATTGGCTAAACTCTTTGGATACTAGACAGAAAAGTTTTCTCGTAAGCGCACCGCGTCATAATGTATAAAAATATTGTTGCTGGAGAAAAAACCACGGCGGAAGCGGCCTTCTTCTTGGTCTACTGCTGCTTTCTAGCTATGCAGTGTCACTTATATTTTGTTGTTACTGTTCACTGTGCATGCCGTTACCTCATAATTTTAAAAAGATAGTTCGTTTCATTGGTCACTTGCGGAAGAAGGAGAGGGAACTTTAATTTAATAGGCTATTGCGATGGAGGGAGAGCATTACCTCTGTTGTCTATTGTCTCTTGTGTTATGTGCAATGATGACATGAGCAGTGAACAGTAACATAAAATATTAGGGACACTGCATAGGTAGAATGCAACAGTACACCCCGAAGAGGGCCGCTGCAACTGGACCGAATCTTTGGTTTTTCTCCAGCAGAAGTATTTTTATACACTATGCCGCGGTACCATATCCAGAAAACTTTTATGTCGACTGGCCGCGGAGGCCTACGCAATTATCTATGGATACTATTGGTGGCCCGTCGTCATCGGATAGAAAGGCAGTATTCCACACTTACGCTGGAGAAGGGTTATTGGTTGAAATTCCTCCTTCCGCTATTGATTGGTCATCATCATTGGATAAGTGCGAAACGGACAGAGCAAGAGAGGGGGAATGTTTCCCCAAAAAATTATTGCCCGCGAAGTCACTTGGAGCGCGTTTCTCTGTAGATTCTCTATTTTTCTGCTGCTTTGAAACACCTTATATTTGTAACACGTATTCTATGAAAAACAAAACCCACGAATGATTAACGTCATACAGTATGGCGGCTCCTTTGTTCTGCTTGTGAAATAAAATTGTGTCACGTCTCACTGACCACGTTCCTCTCACGATGCAAAAATCTGACGTGTCAGGTTCTTTATTTCACGCTCTGTACTGTAGTTGATCGTCGAATTCCACACTGTGACGTCACCAGCTCCTCTTTCACGTGCGTTTTCACGGCTCTTGAGAGGACGGCTTTAGCCTCTGCTACTTACCCAGCAGCTCCTTACACCTACCAGTCGGCTCCGTGCAGTGGCTTCTCGCATCATCTTTATAACACATCATTTTATAACGTAACTATTGTTACTTATACGTTAGTTTTTAAGGTGGCTGAGTGTGTTTCGAATGATGAAAAGGGCAAGATGACGTAATTAATAAGGAGGTATTGAATCGAATTGGGGAGAAAAGAAATATATGGCACAACTAGACTAAAAGAAGTGATCGGTTGATAGGAAACATGATGATGCATCAAGGAATTGTCTGTTTCGTATTTGAGGGAAGTGAGAGGGCGGGGGGGGGGGGGGATAGGGAGTGAAACTTTGTAGAGCGGAGACCAAGGCTTGAATATTTTCGGTGTCTGATAGTTTGGCACGTCAAAGCAAGGTTTAGTTATAGTGTGATTAATCATTCTGTGAAAGTGTCCATAAAATTTTTATCTCCTTTTTCTTATTCCACATTTTGCCTTTCCAACTTTCAGATACGTGTCTCTATTACATGTTAGGCTGTATTCTGATTTATTGCTCGTTTTGGGTCTAGAAAATTTTCTCAATATTCTTCTTTCAGTTGTTCAGAAACTTTTCCGACGCATGACAGGGATGGTAGAGCACCCAATAACATACGTTGAAGAAACAACCAGTCTTGGTTTCAGGGATGTATTTATCATTTATTTAACAACCACGCGTTTCACCTGATTCATGCACCTTCGGAATGGCTGAAAATTAGATGGTGTTAGTCACATGGGATATCGAGCATGCCGAGCATACAGAACGTCCCAGCGAATAACTGGCCTCTACAAATAAATGTTTCCAGATATCGGACCAGGGCAGTTATTTGCTGGTCTGACCTGGTCAGATATTTGGAAACATTTATTTGTAAATGTTTGCAATGGCTCTGAGCACTATGGGACTCAACTGTTGAGGTCATAAGTCCCCTAGAACTTAGAACTACTTAAAGCTAAGTAACCTAAGGACATCACACACATCCATGCCCGAGGCAGGATTCGAACCTGCGACCGTAGCGGTCTCGCGGTTCCAGACTGTAGCGCCTAGAACCGCTCGGCCACCCCGGCCTGCCATTTATTTGTAGAGGCCATTTATTTGCTGGGACGTTCTGTACGCTCGGTATCTTACATCTTCATCTACATCTACGTGATTACTCTCTTATTCACAATAAAGTGCCTGGCAGAGGGTTCAATGAACCACCTTCATGCTGTCTCTCTACCGTTCCACTCTCGAACGGCACGCGGAAAAAACGAGCACTTTTCTGTGCGAGTACATAACGCCAGTATTCAGCCAGTCTAAAGATGCTGCAATCAGACGAAAATCATCATTGCTAAATAAATGGTAAATGCGTCTCTGAAAGCAAGAGTGACCAGAATGAGATTTTCACTCTGCAGCGCAGTGTGCGCTGATATTAAACTTCCTGGCAGATTAAAACTGTGTGACGGACAGAGACTCGAACTCGGGACCTTTGCCTTTCACGGGCAAGTGCTCTACCATCTGAGCTACCCAATCACGACTCATGCCCCGTCCTCACAGCTTCAGTTCTGCCAGTACCTCGTCTCCTACCTTCCAAACTTTACAGAAGCTCCCCTAAAAGTTTAAATCTGCCAGGAAGTTTCAAGAGTGAATGTTCGTTACTTCATTTTTTTTAATTTTTGAGCTCTTCCTTCATAATCAATTTAAGTGTTTCTGCTACATAGAGTATTTCTAGTTTGACCTCTGTTTGATAACGTTTCAGGATAAAGATTTTTTAGGAAGAATGTACCTTTCTCTTTTTTAATACTGAGTGTTATCGTTGTGTTCCGTAAAGGCGTGAAGAATTTTGTAATTAGTTCACAGCGAAACTGTCATTATCTTGAAGCTTTAATTTTACGATACGCCTATTTGGAAGCTGGTATCCCGTCGTTATCGAAGTTTCCACTCGTCCTTTTAAGAGGTACGTCTCATCAGACACCCAGAAAAAGCCTGGCTGGCTGATTAATTAGCGCGTGTATTTAAATAAGGGACGGCCGCTTTAATTTCGCGCGTCTCTCCCGGGAGACGGTCCGCCGTTCACAGCGTGCGCCCCGCCTGGCAGCCTCGCGACGAGCGCAAGAAATTTCCCCCTCCCCCTCCCCCCGCCCCACCTCACCAGTCACCGGCGGCGCGCAACGAAAGGACGCCAAATATAACAATAAAGGCGAATGTTTGCCGAGTCCCGCGGCCTGCTAACGACGTCACATTTGAGTAATATGTACATCTGTGTCGGCTCACGGCGCGCTCGCGCGCCCGCCTGATCCAATTAGCAGCTGCCCCCGGTCGTAAAGTTTAACGTAGGGAAAACCAGCCGCGTAATGAAATACCCCTGCTGCTGGTACTTTTGCTCTTTCTGCTCCTCCCACCGCCCCCTCGCTCCCCTTGCCCCTTCCACGCCCACCCGCGAGCACCGCCTCTCATTGTGCGTTAGGGAATCGACTCCGCGGAGGCCTAAAACTAGCCCGGCCAGAGGGGCTCAGGCAGCGGCGAGACGGAGGCGCAGCTCGCCGACCGGCCCTGCTCGCTTCTTCCTTCGCCCCACTACGACCGCCGCGGCGCTTTGCTGTGTACTGCCCGCCGCCCGGTCAGGCGTGCCCACGGCAGCGTAAACCGTTCATTAAACATTTGTACAGCAGCGGGCGCGCACAAGATATTTTGTCACATAACACCGGTCGGTGGCGCGAGCCCAATATTTTCTTTTGCACCGTTTTAATTAACCGCGGAGCCCGGCCGTTACCGCAGGATCGCCGGGCGCTCCCTCTAACCTTCCTTTTTCGTCCCCCACCCCCTCCCTCGGTCTCTCTCCTCTCTTTTTTTTATCCCGACCCCACCCCCCTCCCGCACCGTGCCGTTTGCTGCCTGCGTTGCCGCCTTCTCTAATTTAAGCCGGCGGCACTGCCCACTTGATTTTCGAGTGCACCGCCGCATTGCCTAATCAAACGCATTCTCATTTTAAGTAGCCCGGCCCTGGCCGTGAGCGGTGTTTATTTTAAGCCGTTTTTACGCCGCCACGCCGGGCTGTGCTGTACCGCTCGCTCTCCGAGTAAAAAGCGACGTCCACGGCTGCCAACTCTGCAACGCGGCTCACCGTCCGCAGCCCGCATTTAGTTGACCACCGGCCCGAAAAATAGGGGGAGCGAGAGAATGAGGAAAAAAATGTAGTCGTTTCAAGGTGCCCTCCCTAACACGGAAGTGGTCCGAATATTTCTTCATGATAGTCTACCTGAACGTAGGCACACAGTACAGCGTACAATAGTTTAGGTATCCAAATCGTCATCAGTATTATAAAATTCTCTGCCTGCCGGGTGCATCAAGTCGTTTAAAACCCACGAGCTTTCGACTGCATACAGGCCGTTGTCGAGTGGTGCCTGTCATGCTGTTGCCTCTGCCACTCGTGAATGGTGTCTAGTCCAGCGTCATATGGACAACTCGGCTGTAACAACGGTAACGGAAAGCCGACGAGAAATAGAGTTATTGCATATAAAACACGAAGTGTGATCTGCAGCATTCATATTAGATATTAACTTCACGATAAACCAGGAAATGACAGCTCTGCCTCTAATTTCGGGCCGGCAGGAGTAGCCGTGCGGTTTTAGGCGCTACAGTCTAGAGCCCAGCGACCGCTACGGTCGCAGGTTCGAATCATGCCTCGGGGATGGATGTGTGTGATCTCCTTAGGTTAGTTACGTTTAATTAGTTCTAAGTTCTAGGCGACTGATGACCTCAGAAGTTAAGTCGCATAGTGCTCAGAGCCTTTGAACCATTTTTTCTAATGTCGGATTTTCATTAATGCTATGGGCCAGGACACACGTGACAGTCTTTCGCTCTCATTTAGATACTGCTCGCAAAATTCTATACACCAGGCCGAATGTTCATTGATAGTTACTGTCTGATAGCTCCTTGCGAGCAATTTGTGTTAGTGTCTGGTCGTATGTAAAGTACACCAGTGGCAAAAAACAGTCAATACCGTCTCTGCGCGATAGCGATGGGAAATATTACCGACGATGGTGTCATTAAAACGGAGTTATTAAATACAGTTTTCCGTAATTCCATCACGAAAGAAGATGAAGTATATATTCCAGAATTCGAAACCAGAACAGATGTTAGCATGAGTCTCATAAAAATAGATATCTTGCATGTTGCGAAACAAATCACTTAAGAAAGGCAAGTCTTCCGGTCCAGATGGTATGGTTCAAATGGCTCTGAGCACTATAGGACTCAACAGCTGTGGTCATCAGTTCCCTAGAATTTAGAACTACTTAAACCTAACTAACCTAAGGACATCATACACATCCATGCCCGAGGCAGGATTCGAACCTGCGACCGTAGCAGCCGCGCGGTTCCGGACTGAAGCGCCTACAACCGCTCGGTCACCCCGACCGGCCCAGATGGTATACCAATCAGGTTCCTTTCAGAGTATGCAGACATAATAGCGCCTTTCTTAGGAATCATATGCAATCGCTCACTTGACGAAAGGTCTGTTCCTAAGACCGAGCGAGGTGGCGCAGTGGTTAGACACTGGACTCGCATTCGGGAGGACGACGGTTCAATCCCGCGTCCGGCCATCCTGATTTAGGTTTTCCGTGATTTCCCTAAATCGCTCCAGACAAATGCCGGGATGGTTCCTTTCAAAGGGCACGGCCGACTTCCTTCCCCATCCTTCCCTAATCTGATGAGACCGATGACCTCGCTGTCTGGTCACCTTCCCCCAACAAACCAACCAACCAACCATCTGTTCCTAAGACTGGAAAGTAGTACAGGTCACATCAATACTCAAGAAAGGAAATAGGAGTCACTGAATTACAGATCCATATCACTGACCTCAATTTGCAGTAGAATTTTGGAGCATATACTAAACTCGAACATTATGAATCACCTTGAAGAAAATGACTTATTGATACATAACCAATACGAATTCAGTAAATATCGTTTTTTGCAACACAGCTAGCTTTTTATTCCCATGAAGTAATGAGTGCTGCCGACTAGGGATCTTATATAGATTCCATATTCCTAAATTTCCAGCAGGCTTTTGATACCGTTCCTCACAAGTGATTATTAATCAAATTGCCTGCATATGGAGTATCGTCTCAGTTGTGTGACTGGATTCGTGATTTCCTCTGAGAGAGGTCACAGTTCGTCGTGATAGACGGTAAATCATCGAGTAGAACAGAAGTGATATTTAACGTTCCGCCAGGTAGTGTCATAGGCCCTCTGCTGTTCCTGATTTACATAAATGATCTAGGTAATAGTCTGAGCAGTCCCCTTACATTGTTTGCGGATGATGCTGTAATTTACCGTCTAGTAAAATCATCAGACGATCAATTGCAATTACAAAATAATCTAGAGATGATTTCTGTATAGTGCGAAAAGTGGCAATTGGCATTAAACAAAGAAAAGTGCGATGTCATCCACACGTGTACTAAAAGAAATCCGATAAATTTTGGATATACGATAAACAGCACAAATCTAAGGGCTATCAATTCGACTAAATACCTAGAAATTACTATTACGAGCAACTTAAATTGGAAAGATCACATACATAATATTGTGGGGAAGGCGAAACAAAGACTGAGTTTTGTTGGCAGAACACTTAGAAGACGCGACAAACCCACTAAAGAGACAGCCCTACATTACACTTGTCCGTCCTCTGCTGGAACGTTGCTACACGGTGTGGTATCCTTACCAGGTAGGACTGACGGAGGACATCGAAAAAGTGCAAAGAAAGGCAGCTCGATTCGTGTTATCGCGCAATAGGGGTGAGAGTGTCACTAATATAATACGTGAGTTGGGGTGGCAGTCACCTAAACAAAGGCGGGTCTCTTTGCGGCGAGATCTATTTACGAAATTTAAATTACCAACTCTCTCTTCCGAATGCGAAATTATTTTGTTGACACCCACCTAGGTAGGGAGAAATGATCATCCTATTAAAATAAGAGAAATCATAGCTCGAACGGAAAGATTTAGGTGTTCCTTTTTCCCATGCGCCATTCGAGAGTGGAATGGTATATAAGTAGTATGAAAATGGTTCAATGAACCCTCTGCCAGGCACTTAAGTGCGAATTGCAGAGTAACCATGTAGATGTAGATGTAGATGTAGAATCTTGCGAGAGCAGATTTCGGAAGCGTTTGCACACAGCAGGGCGAGAGTGTCTGTGACAGCTGAGAGATCACTCTTATTCAGATTTTTATGTCGTAGTTCCGTGCTTGAACGAAGAGGTTTCGATGGAAGAGCTTAGGGCTCCAACTGCACTTTTAATGCATTTAGCGGCAAAGAAAAAACGTAAATGGCCTTGCTCGTATAAGAGAGCGGATTAGGCAGCGGAATGATTTTGAAGCATGCAAGTATCTCTCGGCATAACTTGTGACGGAAGATGCACAAAAAAAAAGACATTTTACGAGAATGACAGCGATGAAGATGGAAGAAATATTCTTTATAATTGGACAAAAAATTTGCCAATATAGATACTGTTATGCGTAAATACATTAGTGTTGAAGACTGACTTATATTTCTACCATCAGCTACATTTATTCTCTTTAATATTCGGTAAAGTAGAGGCACCAGAGACGCAGTTCTGTCGTTCCGGTTGATAATGGAAGCAAGACTAAAAGAAAAATCATTACGCATTCATAGGACTGGTCGACCTCGACAAAGCGTTCGACAATGTTAAAGAGGGGCGATTGTAGAAATCGGTCAAGGGCGGGGGCTAATGGTGGGGGGAGGGCGGGAGGAGGTATGGAATGTTGCTTAACAAAAGGAGAGTTGGGGTCCTCCACCGTCAAGTTGGTAAAATTTGGTGTTGCTTAAAGTAGCTTTTGGTAACTGTTTTGGAGGTCAGGGTAAAAAAAGAAATCTTATTTTAACATGGGAGATTTTATAAATTACATAAAACATAAAAAGGTCAAATTACAACAAATAAGTTCTCATTAATTTACTGGATACAGAAGATGACATGAATGTAAAAACTTGAGCTTGACAAGAATATAAAAAAAATTCTATAACAAAATTCACTGGAAATTTGAAATTTCCGTCTTCTGCCCCATTTGTCATGCCCATTCGGCTCTGTTTCATTTTACTGAATATGTCAATGATATTTTCAATGTCCATATCTATTTCTTCATGGATATTTGCAAGAGCCAATCTATTTAGTCTTACCCCATGAACCATGGACCTTGCCGTTGGTGGGGAGGCTTGCGTGCCTCAGCGATACAGATGGCCGTACCGTAGGTGCAACCACAACGGAGGGGTATCTGTTGAGAGGCCAGACAAACATGTGGTTCCTGAAGAGGGGCAGCAGCCTTTTCAGTAGTTGCAGGGGCAACAGTCTGGATGATTGACTGATCTGGCCTTGTAACATTAACCAAAACGGCCTTGCTGTGCTGGTACTGCGAACGGCTGAAAGCAAGGGGAAACTACAGCCGTAATTTTTCCCGAGGACATGCAGCTTTACTGTATCATTAAATGATGATGGCGTCCTCTTGGGTAAAATATTCCGGAGGTAAAATAGTCCCCCATTCGGATCTCCGGGCGGGGACTGCTCAAGAGGACGTCGTTATCAGGAGAAAGAAAACCGGCATTCTACGGATCGGAGCGTGGAATGTCAGATCCCTTAATCGGGCAGGTAGGTTAGAAAATTTAAAAAGGGAAATGGATAGGTTAAAGTTAGATATAGTGGGAATTAGTGAAGTTTGGTGGCAGGAGGAACAAGACTTTTGGTCAGGTGATTACAGGGTTATAAATACAAAATCAAATAGGGGTAATGCAGGAGTAGGTTTAATAATGAATAAAAAAATAGGAGTGCGGGTTAGCTACTACAAACAGCATAGTGAACGCATTATTGTGGCCAAGTTAGACACAAAGCCCATGCCTACTACAGTAGTACAAGTTTATATGCCAACTAGCTCTGCAGATGATGAAGAAATTGATGAAATGTATGACGAGATAAAAGAAATTATTCAGGTAGTGAAGGGAGACGAAAATTTAATAGTCATGGGTGACTGGAATTGGTCAGTAGGAAATAGGGGGAGAGAAGGAAACATAGTAGGTGAATATGGATTGGGGGGAAGAAATGAAAGAGGAAGCCGCCTTGTAGAATTTTGCACAGAGCATAACCTAATCATAGCTAACACTTGGTTCAAGAATCATAAAAGAAGGTTGTATACCTGGAAGAATCCTGGAGATACTAAAAGGTATCAGATAGATTATATAATGGTAAGACAGAGGTTTAGAAACCAGGTTTTAAATTGTAAGACATTTCCAGTGGCAGATGTGGATTCTGACCACAATCTATTTTTTATGAACTGCAGATTGAAACTGAAGAAACTGCAAAAAGGTGGGAATTTAAGCAGATGGGACCTGGATAAACTGAAAGAACTACAGGTTGTAGAGAGTTTCAGGGAGAGCATAAGGGAACAATTGACAGGAATGGGGGAAAGAAATACAGTAGAAGAAGAATTGGTAGCTCTGAGGGCTGAAGTAGTGAAGGCAGCAGAGGATCAAGTAGGTAAAACGACGAGGGCTAATAGAAATCCTTGGGTAACAGAAGAAATATTGAATTTAACTGATGAAAGGAGAAAATATAAAAATGCAGTAAATGAAGCAGGAAAAAAGGAATACAAACGTCTCAAAAATGAGATCGACGGGAAGTGCAAAATGGCTAAGCAGGGATGGCTAGAGGACAAATGTAAGGATGTAGAGGCTTGTCTCACTAGGGGTAAGATAGACACTGCCTACAGGAAAATTAAAGAGACCTTTGGAGAGAAGAGAACCACTTGTATGAACACCAAGAGCTCAGATGGCAACCCAGTTCTAAGCAAAGAAGGGAAGGCAGAAAGGTGGAAGGAGTATATAGAGGGTTTATACAAGGGCGATGTACTTGAGGACAATATTATGGAAATGGAAGAGGATGTAGATGAAGATGAAATGGGAGATACGTTACTGCGTGAAGAGTTTGACAGAGCACTGAAAGACCTGAGTCGACGACATTCCATTAGAACTACTGATGGCCTTGGGAGAGCTAGTCATGACAAAACTCTACCATCTGGTGAGCAAGATGTATGAGACAGGCGAAATACCCACAGACTTCAAGAAGAATATAATAATTCCAATCCCAAAGAAAGCAGGTGTTGACAGATGTGAAAATTACCGAACTATCAGTCACAGCTGCAAAATACTAACGCGAATTCTTTACAGACGAATGGAAAAACTGGTAGAAGTGGACCTCGGGGAAGATCAGTTTGGATTCCGTAGAAATGTTGGAACACGTGAGGCAATACTAACCTTACGACTTATCTTAGAAGAAAGATTAAGAAAAGGCAAACCTACGTTTCTAGCATTTGTAGACTTAGAGAAAGCTTTTGACAATGTTAACTGGAATACTCTCTTTCAAATTCTGAAGGTGGCAGGGGTAAAATACAGGGAGCGAAAGGCTATTTACAATTTGTACAGAAACCAGATGGCAGTTATAAGAGTCGAGGGACATGAAAGGGAAGCAGTGGTTGGGAAAGGAGTGAGACAGGGTTGTAGCCTCTCCCCGATGTTAATCAATCTGTATATTGAGCAAGCAGTAAAGGAAACAAAAGAAAAATTCGGAGTATGTATTAAATTCATGGAGAAGAAGTAAAAACTTTGAGGTTCGCCGATGACATTGTAATTCTGTCAGAGACAGCAAAGGACTTGGAAGAGCAGTTGAACGGAATGGACAGTGTCTTGAAAGGAGGATATAAGATGAACATCAACAAAAGCAAAACGAGGATAATGGAATGTAGTCAAATTAAATCGGGTGATGCTGAGGGGATTAGATTAGGAAATGAGACACTTAAAGTAGTAAAGGAGTTTTGCTATTTAGGGAGTAAAATAACTGATGATGGTCGAAGTAGACAGGATATAAAATGTAGACTGGCAATGGCAAGGAAATCGTTTCTGAAGAAGAGAAATTTGTTAACATCGAGTATAGATTTAAGTGTCAGGAAGTCGTTTCTGAAAGTATTTGTATGGAGTGTAGCCATGTATGGAAGTGAAACATGGACGATAACTAGTTTGGACAAAAATAGAATAGAAGCTTTCGAAATGTGGTGCTACAGAAGAATGCTGAAGATAAGGTGGGTAGATCACATAACTAATGAGGAGGTATTGAATAGGATTGGTGAGAAGAGAAGTTTGTGGCACAACTTGACTAGAAGAAGGGATCGGTTGGTAGGACATGTTTTGAGGCATCAAGGAATCACAAATTTAGCATTGGAGGGCAGCGTGGAGGGTAAAAATCGTAGAGGGGGACCAAGAGATGAATACACTAAGCAGATTCAGAATGATGTAGGTTGCAGTAAGTACTGGGAGATGAAGAAGCTTGCACAGGATAGAGTAGCATGGAGAGCTGCATCAAACCAGTCTCAGGACTGAAGACCACAACAACAACAACAATCTATTTAGTCTCACCTGCCCCATTGTTTTACGTAAATAAGTCTTTATTCGTCTCAAAGTAGAGAAGCTTTGTTCAAGTGAGCTTGTGCTGACGGGAATAGTCCCAAATATTTGAAGTAAAACATATAAATTTGGGAAAAACTGTTTGACACAGTTTTTTAAAGCTTCAGTTGCTTTTTATGGTTTTTTACTTTCATCAATCCACTTTTTCTTCCATAGTTTCAGTTCTCCTTTCATTAATATACATCCAATGTATATTAATAAATAATAAGACGCTTCTTTTAAGTTAAATGATATTTATTGGTTTGGATAATAAACTATTTGCTGCTCGTATTCTTTTGTTAAAATATGTTTGAAATGTAACATATTGCTACCAATATTGCTACCTATATGCCGAATGAATCCGTTGAAGTAATATGTACGCTAATTTCTGAATTAATTTTATCCAGTGTAACTCAACTGTGTATGTGGGGGGGAGGGGCTATAGCCCCAATAGCGCCCCCCCCCCCTTGCCACCGCCCCTGATGTTAAATGATGCAGGATGTTCCAAATTCTGAGAAAGATGGAGTAGGGGGGTAAACTATATGGAGAGACGGGTATTTTACAATATGTACAACGGCGAAGGGAGAACAATAAGAGTGGAAGATCAAGAACTAAGTGGTGGGATTAAAAACGGTGTAAGACAGGGATATAGTCTTTCACACCTACTGTTCAATCTGTACACGAAAAAGCAGTGACGGAAACAAAAGAAAGATTCAATAGTGGGACTAAAATTCAAGGTGTACGGATGTAAATGATAAGATTCGCTGATGACGTTGCTGTCCTCGGTGAAAGGGAAGAGCCATTACAGGATCTGCTGAATGAAATGAATGGTCTAATGAGTATAGAATAAGCGTTGAGAGTAAATCGAGAAAAGAGAAAGTAATGAGAAGTAACAGAAATGAGAACAGCGAGAACCCTAACATCAGAACTGATGACCAGAAAGTAGGCAGCAAAATAACCATTGACGTACGGAGTAAGGAGAACATAAAAAGCAGACTAGCGCTCGCAGAAAGAGCATTCCTGGTCAAGAGAAGCCCACTAGTGTCAAACACAGGCCTTAATTTGATGAAGAATGTATGTCTGGATAACAAAACTGTAAGGTAGTGAAACATGGACTGTGGGAAAAACGCGAAAGAAGAGAATCGAAGCATTAGAGATGTGGTGCTATAGATGACTGTTGAAAATTAGTGAAATGATAAGGTAAGGAATGAGGAGGTTCTCCGGACAATCGGCGGGGAAAGGAACAAAATGGTTCAAATGGCTCTGATCACTATGGGACTTAATATCTGAGGTCATCAGTCCCCTAGAACTTAGAACTACTTAAACCTAACTAACCTAAGGATATCACACACATCTATGCTCCAGGCAGGATTCTAACCTGCGACCGTAGCGGTCGCACGGCTCCAGACTAAAGCGCCTAGAACAGCTTGGCCACACCGACCGTCTGGGAAAGGAGCAAATGGAAAATAATTATAAGAGGAAGGAACAGGGTGATAGCACATCTGTTACATCAGGGAATAACTTCCATGGTACTCGACGGAACTGTAGCTGGTAAAAACTATAGAGGATAACAGAGATTGGAATAAATGCAACAAACAATTGAGGGCGTAGGTTGCAAGTGGTATTCTGACAATGAGATGAAGAGGTAGTCAGGGAGAGGCATTTGTGGCAGGCCGAATCAAAGCGGCCAGAAGACTGATGACTCGAAAAAAGGGTGGAGGGGGTAGCAACTGCAATGAAGTAGCGTTATACTAACTTTATCTTGATATCCGTAGAGGTTTAAAAGCCAAATATGGCAGGTATTTGATAAATGAAACATTTCCGTACATACTTTTATTTGAATCTCTTTACTTTTATTGACTTAAGGAACCACTCACAAATTCCTGAAGGTCTGTTTTTCAACACCCAATATTATAATGTAATCAGTAAATACTATGTCATATAAAATTATAAGTAGGACCTAAGGCTATGTTATTTGAATTTAAGTGGTGATTTTCCGAATTCCAAAATGACTGCTTTCAAACAGAACTACACTTGTTTCTCTATGTTAATTAGTCTATGTTATAAAACTACTTTGCCTGATTCCTTGAACTGTGGATATTCTCGTAAGTTTCTTCTGGGGAGGTGTTAAAAACTGTATCCATTTCTCGCAACAAACTTTGCTTCTTGTTTCAGTTCCTGCAGTCCAGTATCTTCTTATTCCATAACGCTGGCCTTTACTTGTACAAAATAATTACGTACACAACTTCCTTCTGAGTCTACTTCCCGGCTGCTTTCTTCATTACTTTTTTTGCCAACGCATCACTGATAATGATTCATCATGCGCATCCTCCGCGACGGGAGCCCCACTGTCCTGACAATCCCTGTAGACGTTTATTGAGCAGACTGTTGCGGTGTTGCTGTGGCGAATGGATAGCGTTTTCTTATAAGTGTGGAATCGAGTATATAATATGTCTACGATGTTTTTATATGTTATTTGCTGCGTAGCGTTGTTTAAGTCTAGAACTTTCGAAATAGGCTAACCGCTCATACTATTCGTTTAGGAGGTAAAACGTGCGACATCTACGTTCACAAAGATGCCACGGCCACATATTATGGTTACAAACACGCAGTTTCATGGACATCTTTATTTAATATGTAAATGAGTGTGGCAAAATGTATTACCAAGGTGTAGTAGTGTACAAACTGTGGAATACGGCACAAATCTAGGATGCAATATGACCGTTCAACGTTCTCCGATTACTCTTAACTACCCCGACAATGGCGGGATAGTTTTTCTTTTCTGAGAGCTGCGGTCAGCAGATCTCTAGAGACGGAGATTTCTGTCTGTACTAGAAGTCTAAATTCTGTGTGATTTTTATTATGCATGTTGTTGTGTTCTGTTCTGTACGTCAAGTGGTGAGATTTAATTGCATGTACATGTGCAGTTCATTAAACCATATGGAAATATTATACGAAGGTTTAATGCCCGCAACATGAAACACTTAAAGAGCGGTGTCAAGCACTGTACTAACTCGAATGTTAACCAAATATCTCAGGTTCTTTTTGCATTGAAATTTCATTGAAATTAATATGTCTTTATTGTTGTGAATTCGCGTAGAAAAATATTATTGTGTGGTATGTTTATCACTGATCATTTCGGATACGTTAATTTCAGTGAATTTACGTAGCTGAGATACAAGATGGCCGTTATGCGGCGAACACAAGAATTTACTGAAAACTGCTATTAATATTTCCAAATAAATTAAAATTACACTGAAGTTAAATTATAAATGAAAATGCAAACTTTGTAAATAATTTCTGCAGCTCTGTGCCGCTTAATATTGCCAATATAGAAATAAAACGTTGCGGCCATGAAAATGCCCGACAACAATCAATTATAGGCTCGCGCTGTATTGCGCATTCTGATACCCTGAACAAATAAGTTGTTAGTTTCCTAACATGTTGGGATGCTAAAGATACATTAATAAAGGTTCTTAGAGCAACTCAATAGAGTAACCAAAAATGCAATGTAAGTTCACTTACAATCCTCTCACGTCAATCCCCATCCAAGATCAAGACCAGAGTAGGTAATTACATAAAATCTTTCGACTGTTTCATGTTAATGTTTCAACGTAGAACAGAGAATAATATACATAATAAATCGATAGCTTTTAAATACAATTACGTTGAATGATAAATGTTTCTTCTGTACATTTTATGTGCGTCTTTAAGAATCATAAAAGTCTTAATCCATTGCACTGTTCGTGATTCCATATGAATGAATATTGTTCTTCCCAGGGCAACCAGTGCAACTTACAGTGCTCGAATATCTGAGCTCTAGCCCCACTCTCGAACATTCCTGGCGACTTGACTCTGGGCACTGCTTACAAACGTATAACTCGCGAAAACTCTCCGAGAGTGAAAATTTCTCACGTATATGCCTAACGTAAAGGTGTCGCGATGTGTGCATGTAAACAGAGGTAAGTGCCAAAAAAACATGGTTGCTTGTAGTAGTAATAACATTTTTTTGACAGGATAATGCTTTTCACGGACGATTTACACAGATCCTAGCATGATTTACATAACAATGACTCAGATAACGATCCTGAATGTGCTCTTGAAAGTGCTTCAAAAGCAGTTGCTAAACAGGTAAATGTGAATAATTCTTTAAGCAACTAAACAATAATAACCTCTGTTCCTTACCACTTTTTACTTGTATTTACGCAACAGTGTGATGGGAGAAATGTCTTAGGCCATCCTAAACACTGTTTACGTATTGTAGCAAGGCGAAAAAAAATTAATTTTGAATAGTACTAAATCAAAGATAAATTTTTGAGGTTGTTCTACTTCATTATTTCAAAACTTGGTACTGGAAATATTGGTATCATAAAGTGAAACAGTGCGGAGGTTTTAATTTTTTATTTCTGATGGGTTTCACGCTGATGTATCATTAAGTCGCTCAGTAAGTACACAATGGTAAAGCAATTGTAGCTTATGCTAAGTGCACTCAGTTTACAAGTAAACAAAGCTAAGTGTTGATAGACGCAACTTAAAGAATAAAATTTGGCCAAAAATTTATAATTTTAAAAATATATCGTTAACCTACAAACATTTGAAAAGAATGACTTAGTTGAATAATAAAATAATAATGTTCTGGAAATACCTTATTGAGAAGATTTTTTTTTTAACTTTACTGTGCAGTTTCACAAGAAAACCAACTTGTCCCTCACCGTTGTTTACAGCTGACGTCTCTATAGAACAAAACGTCTTGGTTGCAAGACCGCCTCGCCCTTATGTTGTGCTTAACGCAGACCGCCGTCTTCATTGAGGGTGTTTTCAGATATTTTTATCTTGATCTCTTCTTTTATTAAGCTGTCGCAGAAACCAATTGTCGATGTAGTAATAGATAATTCATCGTATACTATCCGGCATCCGTTTTCCACAGCATATTCTGATACCGCGGATTTCTCAGGACACCGTAGGTGGAAACACCTCTTATGCTATATACAGCACTGTTTGATAGTGCGCACACACTGTCCAATTTATAGCTGTCCACACCCATACATTATGCTGTATAATCCTGACTTCCTGAGGCTTACATCATCTTTCACTGGTTGTCGAATTTTTACTGGAGTCCTGAAGATTAAATTGGTTTTATGTATTTATAGGAGCCGGCTAATCTTTTCCATTAGTGAGACACAGAACGGCGAAAAGGCAGTTTTTCTACATACGAGTCTTTGGTGAAATAGGCTACGAAGTTTGTCGTTCGGTGAAGCAGTTTTCGTTGAAAACCTAATTCATTTGGACCATGTGGTTTATTGTATCGCCGCTGGTCAGTAGCAGCAACAAGAAATTAAGTCGATGGCCAACTTAGACGGTACTGCGACGTCGAGTTGTGACGATTGTGGGGGCGGTCGCTACGATCGTAATCCACGTGTAAAGTGGGAGGAACCTCGCACCATTTAGGCACGGTGCTTAGGATGTATAACGGCCAAATCCAGAATACCACAAGGCTCCGTATTCGAGCCTATTGTATTCAGTATTTACTTTAATGACTTACCATTTGAGCCTCACTGGCGGCAAGCCCAGTTTGCAAATGATACAACTGTTTCTACATCCAGATGAAACCACTAGCACATCAACCGCCACTAATGATATTTAAACAAAAGCACCATATGTTGCAGTGTTGTTGTTGTTGTTGTGGTCTTCAGTCCTGAGACTGGTTTGATGCAGCTCTCCATGCTACTCTATCCTGTGCAAGCTTCTTCATCTCCCAGTACTTACTGCAACCTACATCATTCTGAATCTGCTTAGTGTATTCATCTCTTGGTCTCCCTCTACGATTTTTACCCTCCACGCTGCCCTCCAATGCTAAATTTGTGATTCCTTGATGCCTCAAAACATGTCCTACCAACCGATCCCTTCTTCTAGTCAAGTTGTGCCACAAACTTCTCTTCTCACCAATCCTATTCAATACCTCCTCATTAGTTATGTGATCTACCCACCTTATCTTCAGCATTCTTCTGTAGCACCACATTTCGAAAGCTTCTATTCTATTTTTGTCCAAACTAGTTATCGTCCATGTTTCACTTCCATACATGGCTACACTCCATACAAATACTTTCAGAAACGACTTCCTGACACTTAAATCTATACTCGATGTTAACAAATTTCTCTTCTTCAGAAACGATTTCCTTGCCATTGCCAGTCTACATTTTATATCCTCTCTACTTCGACCATCATCATTTATTTTACTCCCTAAATAGCAAAACTCCTTTACTACTTTAAGTGTCTCATTTCCTAATCTAATCCCCTCAGCATCACCCGATTTAATTTGACTACATTCCATTATCCTCGTTTTGCTTTTGTTGATGTTCATCTTATATCCTCCTTTCAAGACACTGTCCATCCCGTTCAACAGCTCTTGCAAGTCCTTTGCTGTCTCTGACAGAATTACAATGTCATCGGCGAACCTCAAAGTTTTTACTTCTTCTCCATGAATTTTAATACCTACTCCGAATTTTTCTTTTGTTTCCTTTACTGCTTGCTCAATATACAGATTGAATAACATCGGGGAGAGGCTACAACCCTGTCTCACTCCTTTCCCAACCACTGCTTCCCTTTCATGCCCCTCGACTCTTATAACTGCCATCTGGTTTCTGTACAAATTGTAAATAGCCTTTCGCTCCCTGTATGTTACCCCTGCCACCTTCAGAATTTGAAAGAGAGTATTCCAGTTAACATTGTCAAAAGCTTTCTCTATGTCTACAAATGCTAGAAACGTAGGTTTGCCTTTTCTTAATCTTTCTTCTAAGATAAGTCGTAAGGTTAGTATTGCCTCACGTGTTCCAACATTTCTACGGAATCCAAACTGATCTTCGCCGAGGTGGGCTTCTACCAGTTTTTCCATTCGTCTGTAAAGAATTCGCGTTAGTATTTTGCAGCTGTTACTTATTAAACTGATAGTTCGGTAATTTTCACATCTGTCAACACCTGCTTTCTTTGGGATTGGAATTATTATATTCTTCTTGAAGTCTGAGGGTATTTCGCCTGTCTCATACATCTTGCTCACCAGATGGTAGAGTTTTGTCATGACTGGCTCTCCCAAGGCCATCAGTAGTTCTAATGGAATGTTGTCTACTCCCGGGGCCTTGTTTCGACTCAGGTCTTTCAGTGCTCTGTCAAACTCTTCACGCAGTATCGTATCTCCCATTTCAACTTCATCTACATCCTCTTCCATTTCCATAATATTGTCCTCAAGTACATTGCCCTTGTATAAACCCTCTATATACTCCTTCCACCTTTCTGCTTTCCCTTCTTTGCTTAGAACTAGGTTTCCATCTGAGCTCTTGATGTTCATACAAGTGGTTCTCTTATCTCCAAAGGTTTCTTTAATTTTCCTGTGGGCAGTATCTATCTTACCCCTAGTGAGACAAGCCTCTACATCCTTACATTTGTCCTCTAGCCATCCCTGCTTAGCCATTTTGCACTTCCTGTCGATCTCATTTTTGAGACGTTTGTATTCCTTTTTGCCTGCTTCATTTGCGGCATTTTTATATTTTCTCCTTACATCAATTAAATTCAATATTTCTTCTGTTACCCAAGGATTTCTATTAGCCCTCGTCTTTTTACCTACTTGATCGTCTGCTGCCTTCACTACTTCATCCCTCAGAGCTACCCATTCTTCTTCTACAGTATTTCTTTCCCCCATTCCTGTCAATTGTTCCCTTATGCTCTCCCTGTTGCAGTATGAGTAAAAAAAAAGGTGTTGCGCGTCGACGTCATCATTACCAACAACAGATTCCCACGGGGACCAGAGAGGAAATTCCTTCCTAGGAATTTCCTCTCTGGTCCCCGTGAGAACCTGTAGACCAAAAGTTGTTTTCGGCAAAAATCTATCGCGAACAAACGACTACAATTAATAAAGGCATATATCTCTTCCTCAAACGCTTAGTACTGGAAACAAACTTAGATCCTACAAGCCAGTAATTTTGTCATCAGTTACATCTGACATTACCAAAAGAAGGATGAAAACATTACAATGAATCCCAAACATAGTTCTTTAGTTGAGCTTGTCGGCACGTCCATTAACCAGTATCACGACGTCACACGAGAAACCCAGTGTGCCACTACTCGAGACTAAAATGAAGACTCTACCATAAAGTCTATACATTATGAGACACCATGAACGGACTCAAACATAACGGACATAAAACTATCAAGACTGGCACAGGAACCGAATACCACAAATTTTAAGTGGAAGAGTCTGAAGACCGTTACAATTAAGCAACAGTCTAGACGCTCTAAACGTTTTCACCAATGGCAGTAACTGTAACCAGCCCAACTATCATCGTCGAAGAGCAGCGAAAACTCAAAGGTCAACCTGCAATATTCTTCGGAAACAACGAAGCAGCAACCAGTCGCGAATCCACTCACATCCGCAACGCTGATGATAATGCATTTAAACTCAGCATCAAGATAAAAAAGTTACTCGTCAGTTCATTGCAATAAATTTCTCTTACGGTTACGCTTCATTCACTGTTCGTTACATGCGACGTTACTGCTACTTTGAATTTCCCACCGGATCTTCTGGGTCTGTTGGAATTGGCTGACAGCAGATTTTTCCCTCATACTTTGTAGAGGTACCTGATTCTGACTATGGTGTTCTTCCTAAGAAAACGATTCATTCTGTTCAAATATAAATTTAAAGATCATTCCCCACTACCTTCCCAGATGTCCAACATCTCCCCAAATAATTCTATAGTAAATCTTGTTTCACAGGACTTCTGTCTTCAATTTTTTATAGAAGGCACTCGTAGAATTATATCTCTGTGGGTGTATACAGCCGTTCTTAGAAATTTCCTGTCCTATCCAGTGAAGTATTTCTTCCTACACTAGATCTTACTTTTCGGTAGAACTTCGCTGAGCGTAATGTAAAAGTATATTGTTCCCTCCATAGTACCGAAATGAATTCATGTTAATATTTATATTGTCAACAATCTACTACGGTTGGACACATTCCTGTCAAAATTCGTCAGAAATATTTTTAATCTTTATTTATGAGCCTGTTCCACAAAAGTGTCTGCGAGAAACTCATCCAGACAATGTCCTGGATGTTGAAAGATCTATTTGTAATATATTTATGCAGTTTAAGGAGGAAGTAGCTGCAGATTTAGCAGTAGCGCACAAGGAAGTATCTAGATTAGGTATTAAGACTGAAAGCTCTGTAGCTAAAATGAAAAACGGAACAAGGTGCAGCTGTTTGTGTAGTTAGTGAAGAAACCTCTGAGTTAAAAGGCTCTTGTGAGCAGCAAATTGTATAGCAGTTGAAAATGTAGGTAGTAGTTTAAGTAAAGTACAATCAGAGATGGCTCGATAGGCTGAAACACTAGCAAAAATTGTCAGATACAACGTATTGAAGTGATATCCTGTTTTAGAGGATTACACACATAAGACCCAACAACCTGCACTGGAAGAGGAGAGTAATGTAGCTACCTTAGATAATGTTGTTTCCCAAACCAATCAGTGGGCAGCTAAACAGTTAAATTAAGTGAAGGAACATAAGTGGATGGGCCTACTGTGGTTAATGGTGTTAGGATCAAAGGAGACGAATTGAAATTACTTGATTTCGCTCCATATGATCTCGGTGGTGGTTTCTACCTGGGTATATTTCTAAAATCATTCCATTTCCTCAAGGATATTCAGATGAAGAGAAAATCATATTTGTTGTTGGCTATCTAAGTGGTGATGATATCCAATGGGGTTTGATGTTCCAAGATAAATATAAAACATCTTATGAATTTCAAGTAGCTTTTAGAAACCAAGACTGGTCGGAAAGAGCTCACAGTAGCTCAAGTGTAGAAAACCTAGGTCCAGGTGAATATACTAACAAGTGTGATGGTCTCAAACCTTATTCTGAAAGGCAATTGAATCTTAAGAATCCTTGGCTTATTCCTTACGTCCTGAACACATTGTGTGAAATTTATCATGTCAATTTCCTTTATCAGTAAGACAGGACGTAATTGGCAGAGGCCTCAGTGATGAGGAAGTTTTGCTGGATTTCTTATATCAACTAGATGTAATGGACTGTTTGATGAAAATTACGGAGGGAAGGACATAAATTGTGTACAGTACGAGTATTTCCCGAACCTGGTCAAAGGGTGCAATTTTCGTATAGAGGGATTGAGAAAAGTGTCTGTGGTGTTATTCAGAGTAATTAGTGACGAATCTGAAAAAGTTTTTTTATTGGTTTGAAAACCACTTGTTAATATTTATTTTACATATGCCATTTCAATGAGTCAGGCGAATTACCTTCGAGTATTTTTTTATTTGCCTAGCAAAATAATGAACCTAAATCCATTTACTGTATTTTAATCAATGTTAGCAGAGTTCACTTCTTGTAACTTCAGTAGTAGCTTTTGTAATGTTAGCGCTGGCTGAACGCAACAGAGAAACAGAAAATATTCAATATTTAAGGTCGTGTCTTAGCATGTCCATGAAACTGAGTTTCTCACAGTCACTTTTTGTGGGACTGGACAATAAATAAAGTACGTGTGGCATATTATTAATGATGCCCTTGTTGCGTTTACATTCTAATGTCCTTCAACAGAATTTCCGAATGCTGGGTGCAGCCCCTCCCGCGGAATGGCAGTGATTTCGTCCTCGATCTTCTGATTCAGTTCATGGACAGTTGCAGAATGTATGCGGTACGCATTGCCTTTAAGACGTTCCCACAGGAAGAAGTAACACACGCTAAGGTCAAGGGATCTAGCAGGCCGTGGAATGTCACCGTTAACTGAATGACAGACCCTCAAAGTAATTCCATCGATGGTTGAGCAATATGTAATATGGCTCTGTCCTGAAATCACATGCTTCCGATGTAAAGATCATGTAGTATCAGCGTAAAGAGTGTTTCAAGCATATCAAAATACCAAGCGGATGGTACCATCCTCAGTAAGGGCCAGTTAGGTCATGACATGATTCAACACACCAAACTGTAGCCTTGGAGCTATATAATGGAGCTCCTGACAGTCAAAAGGCTTTTTCTATGGCCACTCAGAAAAATATCGTTTGTTAACATGTCCGTTAAGTTAGCAGTAAACTTCGTCTGACTTCGCTATATTATTAAGGAAACTAGTGTGCGTGTTGATTTTAACCAACATCTGTGCACTAAATCCCCCGTAACTTATAGAGGTAGAAGTTTAATTCGTGCCATACTCTTTGTATGCACTGACACCCAATCTCTAGAGCTTATGCACGTTGTCAAACGAAGTAACGAGGGTTCCTCTCGGTGGAATCTCGATCAGCCACAGTATCCTCTGGGGTATTTACCATTCGAACGCTACGTGAAGGATTCTTTTTAAAGTCTCACTGTAATCGCATGGGCAGACTGGACAAGTCCGTGATGTCGTAGATGGTAATGCTGTCAGTATACCTTTCTAGAAGCAGTCACAAGATCACACTGGTTGAGAAACACCCTCACAGCAATAGCATGTTCCTCACCACACCAGTGCTGCACGATTACTAAATGGAAATGCGTTCACAACAACTATGCATCGATTCCGAACAAGTGTCGTCTGTAAAGTGCTGATAATACTAACGTTAACAACGTCCTGGTTTACTGCACCAGCCTGCATAAGAAAGAATAAGAGTAAAGTGTATACGTCACCACCGTGATAATTCAGTTCCGCAACCTGCAGTCAGATGATCACCGGGCTGCCAACTGTTCTCCACTACCAGATTATGAGCTGGGATGACAAAAGGCTGTGCTCTGGTGCAGAAGTGAAAATGATTACCACACACTGGGCCCTGCCACCTGTTGCTTAGGCCTTATGCATGACAGGAAGTGACGTCTTAATAAATCCGAGGCAAGACAGTGTAATTTCTGGCTATCCAAACCCAGCTGTCAACGACCGCTGCCTGCACTGAAAATTACTCAATGTGGTTCATCCTGCCTCTGCTAGCTGCTGTTCTATGAACTGTGCCCAGTCATGATGTTACCAAATGCTGAACTAGTTGTCTTCCAACTAGGGCCTAGTGCTGGTTGAAATCAAGTGACTCCAGAGTGCCTCCTGCTGATCCCTGGTTTGCAGTCTGGACTCAAGTGCCAGCCGCTCCTACAGAGCCACTGCCTGACCTACGTTCACCTGTTCTCTGCTGTAGACTGTTGTCTGTGGACTGCAGATGCTGCATGCTTCACCGAGGTCCCGGTTTCAAGACACAGTACACCATGGCCATGTCTGCCAGCAGCGCACAGTGCCAGTGGCGCAACCAGTGTTGGGCAGACTGTGCTGCATCAGCATCTGATGTAGCAATTGCTTTACTGAGATACGCTTAGCACAAAAGACCGCCAAGGTGCTGTGCCTTCCTGAGCAAAGCTACCACAGCCGCCACCACATACTGCCCTGTTTTCCCGTAGTCAACGCTGCTACCCACGGTCATCACACACTACTGGGATGCTGTCTACATCAGCTGTATGAATTCTTCTGAAAAAATAATGCTGTTGTTACCATTGTATTTATGATTCCACGTTGTCAAAGGAACTGGTTCTTTGTACCTACTACCCAACCTACAATAATATACCCTTTTTGTAATGTAAACGATTTTTGTGACTGCTGCTGTAAATAATTGTATAACGTCACAATGTCAGGCGATCGATCACTTGCGGTTTGCTGATGTAATGTACACACAAAGACCAAATATCTCAATTAGTGCCAAGATTGATGCTTTTTCCTTTCTTTTAAAATTTGAATGTAAATATATATGTTGAAAGTCAAGCTATCATGATGACTAGATAAGTTCTTATTGCAGTTTCATTCATCCTCAATTATCAGAGAGATTTCCAACAATTTGTACTATAGAATATAAACGGTGTTAATTATTAGCCCCCCCCCCATGAGCCATAGACCGTGCCGTTGGTGGGGAGGCTTGCGTGCCTCAGTGATACAGATAGCCGTACCGTAGGTGCAACCACAACGTAGGGGTATCTGTTGAGAGGCCAGACTAACGTGTGGTTCCTCAAGACGGGCAGCAGCCTTTTCAGTAGTTGCAGGGGCAACAGTCTGGATGACTGACTGATCTGGCCCTGTAACACTAACCAAAACGGCCTTGCTGAGCTGGTACTGCGAACGGCTGAAAGCAAGGGGAAACTACGGCCGTATTTTTCCCGAGGGCATGCAGCTTTATTGTATGGATAAATCATGATGGCGTCTTCTTGGGTAAAATATTCCGGAGGTAAAATAGTCCCCCATTCGGATCTCCGGGCGGGGACTACTCAAGAGGACGTCGTTATCAGGAGAAAGAAAACTGGCGTTCTACGGATCGGAGCTTGAAAAGTCAGATCTCTTAATCGGGCAGGTAGGTTAGAAAATTTATAAAGGGAAATGGATAGGTTAAAGTTAGATATAGTGGGAATTATCGAAGTTCGGTGGCAGGAGGAACACGACTTTTGGTCAGGTGAATACAGGGTTATAAATACAAAATCAAATAGGGGTAATGCAGGAGTAGGTTTAATAATGAATTAAAAAATAGGAGTGCGGGTAAGCTACCACAAACAGCATAGTGAACGCCTTATTGTGGCCAAGATAGACACGAATCCCACGCCTAATACAGTAGTACAAGTTTATATGCCAACTAGTTCTGCAGATGACGAAGAAATTGAAGAAATGTATGATGAGACAAAAGAAATTATTCATATAGTGAAGGGAGACGAAAATGTAATAGTTATGGGTGACTTTAATTCGATAGTAGGAAAAGGAAGAGAAGGAAACGTAGTAGGTGAATATGGATTGGGGGAAACAAATGAAAGAGGAAGCCGCCTGGTAGAGTTTTGCACAGAGCATAACTTAATCATAATTAACACTTGCTTCAACATTCATAAAATAAGGTTGTATACATGAAAGAAGCCTGGAGATACTGACAGGTGTCAGATAGATTATATAATGGTAAGACAGAGATTTAGGAACCAGGTTTCAAATTGTAAGACATTTCCAGAGGCAGATGCGGACTCTGACCACAATCTATTGGTTATGAACTGTAGATGAAAACTGAAGAAACTGCAAAAAGGTGACAATTGAAGGAGATGGGACCTGATAATCTGACTAACCCAGAGGTTGTACAGAGTTTCAGGGAGAGCATAAGAGAACAACTGACAAGAATGGGGGAAAGAAGTACAGTAGTAGAAGAATGGGTAGCTTTGAGGGATGAAGTAGTGAAGGCAGCAGATTATCAAGTATGTAAAAAGACGAAGGCTAGTAGAAATCCTTGGGTAACAGAAGAAATATTGAATTTAATTGATGAAAGGAGAAAATATAAAAATGCAGTAAACGAAGCAGACAAAAAGGAATACAAAAGTCTCAAAAATGAGATCGACAGGAAGTGTAAAATGGCTAAGCAGGGATGGCTAGAGTACAAATATAAGGATGTAGAGGCTTATCTCACAAGGGGTAAGATTGATACTGCCTACAGGAAAATTCAAGAGACCTTTGGAGAAGAGAGAACCACTTGTATGAATATCAAGAGCTCAGATGAAAAACCAGTTCTAAGGAAAGAAGGGAAAGCAGAAAGGGAGAAGGAGTATATAGAGGGTCTATACAAGGGCGATGTACTTGAGGGCAATATTATGGAAATGGAAGAGGTTGTAGATGAAGATGAAATGGGAGATATGATACTTCGTGAAGAGTTTGACAGAGCACTGAAAGACCTAAGTCGAAACAAGACCCCAGTAGTAGACAAAATTCCATTAGAACTACTGATGGCCTTGGGAGAGCCAGTCATGACAAAACTCTACCCTCTGGTGAGCAAGATGTATGAAACAGGCGAAATACCCTCAGACTTCAAGAAGAATATAATAATTCCAATCCCAAACAAGGCAGGTGTTGACAGATGTGAAAATTACCGAACTATCAGTTTAATAAGTCACAGCTGCAAAATACTAACGCGAATTCTTTACAGACGAATGGAAAAACTGGTAGAAGCCCACCTCGGCGAAGATCAGTTTGGATTCCGTAGAAATGTTGGAACACGTGAGGCAATACTAACCTTACGACTTATCTTAGAAGAAAGATTAAGAAAAGGCAAACCTACGTTTCTAGCATTTGTAGACTTAGAGAAAGCTTTTGACAACGTTAACTGGAATACTCTCTTTCAAATTCTGAAGGTGGCAGGGGTAAAATACAGGCAGCGAAAGGCTATTTACAATTTGTACAGAAACCAGATGGCAGTTATAAGAGTCGAGGGGCATGAAAGGGAAGCAGTGGTTGGGAAAGGAGTGAGACAGGATTTTAGCCTCTCCCCGATGTTATTTAATCTGTATATTGAGTAAGCGGTAAAGGAAACAAAAGAAAAATTCGGAGTAGGTATTAAAATTCATGGAGAAGAAGTAAAAACTTTGAGGTTCACCGATGACATTGTAATTCTGTCAGAGACAGCAAAGGACTTGCAAGAGCTGTTGAACGGGATGGACAGTGTCTTGAAAGGAGGATATAAGATGAACATCAACAAAAGCAAAACGAGGATAATGGAATGTAGTCAAATTAAATCGGGTGATGCTGAGGGGATTAGATTAGGAAATGAGACACTTAAAGTAGTAAAGGAGTTTTGCTATTTAGGGAGTAAAATAAATGATGATGGTCGAAGTAGAGAGGATATAAAATGTAGACTGGCAATGGCAAGGAAATCGTTTCTGAAGAAGAGAAATTTGTTAACATCGAGTATAGATTTAAGTGTCAGGAAGTCGTTTCTGAAAGTATTTGTATGGAGTGTAGCCATGTATGGAAGTGAAACATGGACGATAACTAGTTTGGACAAAAATAGAATAGAAGCTTTCGAAATGTGGTGCTACAGAAGAATGCTGAAGATAAGGTGGGTAGATCACATAACTAATGAGGAGGTATTGAATAGGATTGGTGAGAAGAGAAGTTTTTGGCACAACTTGACTAGAAGAAGGGATCGGTTGGTAGGACATGTTTTGAGGCATCAAGGAATCACAAATTTAGCATTGGAGGGCAGCGTGGAGGGTAAAAATCGTAGAGGGAGACCAAGAGATGAATACACTAAGCAGATTCAGAATGATGTAGGTTGCAGTAAGTACTGGGAGATGAAGAAGCTTGCACAGGATAGAGTAGCATGGAGAGCTGCATCAAACCAGTCTCAGGACTGAAGACCACAACAACAACAACAACAGAAACATTTATTACATATTTTTTCTTACTTTTGTGTTTCAACTTGTTTTGACTTGTTTTGATATGACTAATATGGCTTTACATTTATTTTTAATGTAATGCTGCTTAAATTTCACGTAGTTTTTACGATGTTACACACAGAAGACACCTTTTTGTCATTCTGTTCATTTTCCTTCTCCGCTGTAGCATACTGAATCACAGTTTTCATAAACAAAGGCTTCATGAAGATTAAATCCTGAAGATGTGTATTTCTGCACAAGCAATCACAGTTGAATTCCATTAGTATGTCCAAACGTTCGGCACAGTTTTCAGTAATGATGTACGACTATGTTCCCTGATTAAATGTTAGTATTGTCGAGAAAATTTTTAAAACTTTGATCATTGCCGGTGTAGTTTGCTACTCTCTTCAGAATAATTAAGATTAAATAAAACAGTATGTATGTTACCAGCTAAATATGTCAATTACTTCCCTCAGTTTAAATTTTTTGCGTGTTGGAAAGGGATATGTTTCGAAGAGTGCAGTTAATTTAAACCGCGCCTGAATCGGTTTCCTAAAATGTAAATGTTGATGTTCCTGCTTGATAAAGAAAGTCAGATTGTACAAAGACTGTATAAATGTGAATGTTATCTATTTTGAATCCTAATACGATAAAGTTTGGCATCTGGAAAAGACTGAAGTCATCACGAGGGCGTACTAAAGAGTGATCGTAGGGTGAAAATTATGTGCAAGCTATTTTCCTTTCCTTTTGTAAACAGGAATAACGCCTTCCAAAAAATGATTCCAAGCACTATGGGACTTAACATCTGAGGTCATTAATCCCCTAGACTTAGAACTACTTAAACCTAACTAACCTAAGGACATCACCCACATCCATGCCCGAGGCAGGATTCGAACCTGCCACCGTAGCAGCAGTGCTGTTCCGGACTGAAACGCCTAGAACCACTCGGCCACAACGGCCAGCAATAATGCCTTTAGTGTACACACCAGCACTAGGTATGAACGAGTACTGATGACGGTAAGGATAAGTAAATGAGATTTTGTTAAGTGAGTGACGCATCGGCAAAGGTTACATCCATAATTTTGCTGATGTTCCACCATGGTCTTCCTAAGCGCGGCATCAGTTGCACAAATTTTGTATCTTGGTGTCGGAAACGATGAAATGTGTCAGCGAAATGAAGGCTGCTACGTTTCTTATTTCCCTTTCATTTTGCCAAGTTCTGTATATCTGTATGATGTTATTAGGGGTAACACTAATAGCTGGGAAGATCTAGTCCTTAATACCCATCTCTTTTTTTCCGATGAATTATTTAGTTGAGTGTTCTCGGTTTAATGAGTTCTCCACAGAGGAAGTGAATGAGTCTTGTACCAGGAGTGTTGGAAGCCACTTGCCTACACTAGACATATCCTGACGGACTGACATCATTGTAGAGGGAGGCTATCTGGGGCAGACGCAGCGACCCGAGTACTGGACAACAAACAGAATCTGTGGCCTCACTGCATTGTGGATGGCAGCTCCAGCAAGACACATGCATATGCAAGTCTTTAAACTAGCAAACTGTCTCTTGTCTGACTTGAGGTCGCTTTGTAAAGAACTCAATTTGGGAATAAGACAGTGTGTCAGGCCAGCGCGAAGTAAGCCGTATTATGGGCTGCTACATGTTACAATGACATCTACGTGGGAACGTTTGCTCCCAAAAGACTTCCTAGAAATCTGAAGAGAGCTGTGCTGGACCAAAGATAGCCAGCTGATGGTTCACACATGGGAAACGTACGTGGCAGTTGATGTTAAAGTTTTTCTCTGGGGGACGAATAGCCACATGCAGATGCAAAACTATGCGAGAAACGAAACTCCTGCGCTCCTCGTGCAGAAAATGCCTTATTTGCAATCTTTAAACCTATCGTCTAGGTGTGATAATGGTGTTAAACTTCTTTGGGGAAATTTTGCTTGGACTTTTGCAGAAAACTCAGGGTGATGAGTGGTCAGAGAAAGCACTCTTCTAGAGTCACAGCTCGAAGAGAGATGAGGACAGAGAAACTTGAATGAGAGGTGTAGACCTGAAATAGAGAGCCAGCTCGCCACTTCACTATTTATGAGACGCTGTTGCTTGCAAGCCTCAGTGGACGCAGATCAATTTGCTCTGAGACTCTGTCTGATAAGAACAGCTTGCAGGAGGGGAATGGCTAGGATTCCGCTTTTTTTCAGTGAATGACATGACTTGATACTATGCTTTACAACAGAGGGTTCATCTATAACTACGTGTGTTTTGATATTTCCATCCTGATACGATCGGAGCAATTCTTACACAAGCAGGAGCAATTATTTGTTTGAGGGGAGGAGTTGTTGATATGACTATCATTCTTATCTTATCCTTTCCTTGCGGGACTTGTTTAATAGGTTTAAGATGCATTTGAATTGTCCTGCGTTCACTGCTTGTACTTCATTTTCTTGTTTTGCTTTTGTATATCATATTAATGTGAGCGTTCTGTTGGTGTGTGTGCTCACAAGGACCAAACAAAATTGGGGTTAATCTGGGCCAATATTATGAATTCAGTAGAGAGATAACTTACTTCAGTCAGTAATCCTCATTGGCTTTGTAAGAACCAGCGTCCAGAATTCATTTATGCGGACCTCTTCCTTTCTTACTACGCTACCCGTTGCTTCGCAAACTTGTTTATGTATCGGAGTTTATGGGGAGCAATCTGATTCCCAGATGGTCCAGTCAGAACAGATTGCGGAAACGACCGAAAGGTTAGTTTACCTCGATTTGGTGTATTTCTCATGAGGGAGCAGTGTATCCAGCCAGTAAGACGCTAGCAGTGTAATGTGTCAAAACACGAGTTGCCTTGTACTCCTTCAGTACCGCCTGCATGTAGTAATTCCCAACCATATGCGCACAAGGCGCATCAGTGTTCGGAATCGCCGTGTTTGCCAATTCAGCTTAGGGACTGAAAGAATTTCTTGTTCTCATGTATGAGTGCTGGCAACATTTACCTACGTTTCCTTCACTTTTTGTGTACTGTATGTGTATTGTAGTTTTCGATGGATAGAGTTTGCACAAATGCCAGGGTCACAAACACAATAGATGACCATTCAGGAACTGATGGACTCTTTGGTGGAGTGGGTAGTTCAGGTGAGAGAGGATAATGCATAACTGCAGAAGCAAATGGAAACTTTGATAGTAGATAACGTACGTATACAGGATGAACTAACTGGAGCGATATAAACAAAGTCTTCATCCAGCATACCCACTCCTTCGTTGAATTTGACTACAGCCCTCTGGTGACCCACACTTTCAGTAAAATGATGGGGGATAATGTATCCACTGAAGGCGAGTAAGGAAAACACATCCAGGTAGAATAAGCTTAAAATGTATGTTAAACTCAATCATTCACCTCCCATAGAAGGAAATATTAACCACATATATTTAATGAACAAACAGATTTCATCAAACTACCTGTGGTATCTTGACAAAAGAAGGCTGAGGGCCTGAAACTATCTTCATGTAAGTATGTAGTCAGACACTCATGAAACCAGAAAGACTTCTTGTATAATTAAACAGCACAAATAACGTTTTGTAATCGAGACTCTGACAGTATCTTGGATAATTTCTCATTCTGAGTAATAATATCACATTAAAACATTCAATAAGGAAATTACTAATGCTGTTTAAGGTGATGGTCTCTGCATCTTTTGCCAGGAAAACCACCTCTAAGGTTCCTGGTTGCAGAGACTGATGCAGACAGTGGTGACAGTGTAAAGTTGGTCTCCAGTGCATTCCTGACAAATGAAGTGCGTGTGCATTTGGATTCTGGCCCAGGAAGCTCACCCGAAGTCAGGCCAGTGCACCAGCCTAAGTACAGCCCCCAGTTCCAAGATACAGTCTGTCTTCCTTCCAGACAAGTGGCTGTCCTAAAAGGAGGTCTGTGAGCCATCGACCCTGTCGGCCCTTAGTCGCCGTCTGGTGCCCATGAGTAGCGTGACAGACCTAGTCTGTCCTCTGCTAGGAAGCTGACTGCCGCATAACTTGTATATAATGTGTGTTTCTGGCAGCAATAATTGATCATTTGGAAGCTGCTGCAAATCTGGGTTGTTGGTCAGAATAAGTAAGCCGGCACATTGCCAAATTATGGTTAGTAGGTTGGGCAAAGACATATGTAAAGTAGCATGAGGAGTAGAATAGGGCATGCACACTAGAGCAACTCGGGAATGGACATGTCCGGCCATACCGCAAGCAAAACAGAACCAGGTTCTCAGCTCAGTAGAGTATTTCAGAGACAGAGTGAATTAGTGGAGACGTTATTGGATAGCATTAAGAGAACAAACATGGAACCAATGAGATAACAGGAAATGAGAAGATGGACGAAATTATTCCGTAAGAAGTGGAATGTAAGGTACTTGATGGCTTGTCAAGGAGTTCGCCAACCAATATGTCGAGGAGAGTATGAATCAAAAACAAGAACTTGGCAGACGCCATCCAGGTTGCTATGAAGCTTGAGGAACTTAACAGAGCAATACAAGTACAGGATAAGTGAAGTTTCTTTATACCGGAGGTAAAATGTTATAGATGCAGACATATGGTCCTCGTTTGAAAGTAATTGGACCAGCCATAATACTGTGAGTGTGGAGTGGTAGGACATCAAACATAGAATTGTAAGGATGGGAAACAGGGAACAGCCGCATGGTAGAAGAGTATTAGGCATCAATGGGGATTCTGCAACTGTCCGACAGTCCTGCCACTAAAATTTAATACTACAGAGTTACAGACACAGGTGGAAAGTTGCTAAGTTGACATGGTAAATGATGCATCGGTAACATCTCGGGACCTCTTCGGTAGGAGCTAAAGGTTACCAGGATTAGGGGCAAATGATGTGGCGTTATTGGGATGCATGTTCCTCAATTACTGCAATGGTGCAAAGAGTTTTCTAGAGTATATAGTAGTATTTTTTATGTTGGCAAAGGGTACATTGCAATACTAGGGTTGGATTTCTTGAATAAGCATCAGGCAAGACTATCTTTCACAGCACACTGTCGAACTTACATCACGAGATATTTTTCTGACTAGGAGAAACTACTGCAAATGGTATGCTGTCAGAAGGTTCTCCTATCATCAAGGTGAAACCGAATGAACTGTGTACAAACTCATTAGGTCTAAGTTGCGTGATAAAGTGCCAAGAGGCACAGGCAAACTATTCTGAGTAATGGTAGGTAATGACATACTGAATGATATAATGCGTTATAGAACCACTGGAATACAATGAAGAATTGGATACATCACACTGTGTTATACATAGGAGCAAGGCACATGTGCTGTTAGTGAGTGGAGACTACATGGCTATGGTCAGTATGGATAATTTTGGTGTCAATAAATTGTTTTTTATCAAAAGTTTTATTGATTGCCAATTCAGACATTCTATGCGTGGTGTTAAAAAAAGTCTAAAATACTTTGAGAGGTGGTAGTACGCACTGTAACAAGGAAAATAAGTCCAATAAACATTGATCCTGAAATGCATACTTTCTGCGATAAACATGTGTTTACTGGAAGTCTTCAACTAGGCGTCCATTCATGACAATGTACCACTCTGCCCTCTGGCATAAGGAATGACTCACCGTTTGAGGTATACCTGGATGTTGTTGTATTAGCTGGCATGCATTGAAGATGTGACCTGTAGTGTCTACACATTGTCGATTGGCGTGGTGTAGACCAATTCCTTCAAATGTCTCTACAACCAAATGTGAAAGGGATTGAGGTCTGGGGAACGAGCAGGCCAAGGTTGAGGGTTTACATCTTCCCATACATGCTGATTATGCTCATTCACACCATCCCTTGTGCATCGTGTCTCATCGGCAAATAAAATCTTGGATTTGAACAGTGGATCTGCAGCATACTTCTGCAACAGCCATTGACAGAACTGCCATCTGCAATGATGATCCTGTTGCCATAGGACTTGAACAAGCTGTAGATGATAAGGATACAGCAATTGTTCATGAAGTATTGCTCAGATAAGAGCATGACACACGCCATCTGCTGCTGCTAATCATTGCACACTGGTCCCAGAGGTTTCTTCCACCAAACTCAACACAATGTCAATCTTCCAAGGTGCAAGGGTACCTGTGACCTTCAAACGCTGGTAAAGTCTGCCGAACAGTTTACCAGAGGACACTTTGCACTGTGCATATTTTTCAGTATAAAGGGCACAGGCTCACAGGACCTTTCCATTTGCTAAACCATAGCAGAATATCATATCCGCCATTTCACTTGTCGAGTAGTAGGCTTCCATTGCTTGTAAGTGGTGAAAGACAGAAAATATAAATGTGTTACAGTGACCATATAAACAGTACAATAACAGTACATGAATCTGCATTTGGAAGAAGATAGACACTATGATATGTACCCAGGTATGACAGTACTGTACAATAAGGCCTACAAACACAACGAAAACTAATGTAGCCTACAACACAACTTCAACCACACAACTGACTGCAGTCCACCTAATGGTAAGTAGCATACTGCGAGTAGGACATCATAATACCCTGCGAATATATTGGACAGAACATAAATGCAACAATTCTACTAATGTCCACAAGCAAACATCATCTACCCCTTCCTATAAACACGTGTTTATCTTGATAAGTATGCGTCTCTGGACTCATGTTTATTGGACTTATTTTTCTGTTTTGATGGGCAAGAAGTATGCTTTTCCGTACTGATGCTTATTTGACTTATTTTTCTGTTTTGATGAGTACTACCACTTCTCAAAGTACTCGAAACTTTCGTTTGAACACTCTGGGTGTGGGATATTTGAATAGATCAAGTGATAACCTTTGCCATAAGTCAACCATCAGTGTCTCTGCATTAGGGAAAACAGTACAGCATTTGAAGGGGAAAACTAGAGTGCCCATATAAATGCAACTGATACATCACACGAATTTATGCAGGACTAGTTCTTAGCTTGTGGTTTTGCAACGGATAACGTAGTTGGTTAAGTAGTTTAGACGTGAAGTTAGTACTCTGATCTATGATTATTGTGTTGGGTATGCCAAAATTCATAACCTGTTATTCATCATTGGTTTGATACTGCACTCATTGATTTGGAATGGGAGTCCTCACAGTGTAACACAAAAAGTGGTATATGACTATCAACATGTAGCGACATACCAGTGTTTGGTTAAATGGACCCAAAATATCTGTTCCTACCATTAACAATGGTAACCTTTGATGCAGTACTGTTTCATGGCTCAGATCAGTATGTTGTGGTATGGCTTGGAGTTCTTTATGTACTGGTCAATGTAATGCTTTTATCTTCTCCACCAGTACCACCCAGCTATTCCACAATCCACTGTTCTTCATCCCATGTGACCTGCTAACACATAATTCCAAGCTTCTTTTAATTCTGCTCTCTTTAGTGCTGCAGGTACCACAATGCCTGGTGTGAACTTCGTCATCCTACATATTAGTGTATCGTGTGAAATGAACTATGATTGCATTTTGAATACCTGACAGTCCTTGTCAGCTGTTTATGCCTTCTGCTACTCTGCATGGCTTTCATCAAGTGTTGGTATGACCCCAGTCTTCCTGCTCAAACCATCTACGTTGCCATTCTTCCTGCCAGATTTGTGTACTATCTTAAAATCAATTTGACTTAATTTTAATGTCCATCAGGTCAATCTTCACCAAGTATCTCTCAGCACTAACAGCCATTTTAACGTCACATAATCAGTCAAATCTCATATCATGTAGGCAACACCAAAAGTACATGACACAATACATTAAACACAGTATCTCCCTCTCCATAGTAGAGTAATTACATTCAGCTCTATTCAACTGCCTTAATGCATGTTATACGAGGTTCTGTTTGCAGTCTACTTCTTGACTTGAAATGCATTCTAACATGTGACTGATCATGCCACAAGACAGGATAAACTCTTTTTCATAATTTGCAAATATTAATATAGGATTAGACTTAGTGCTTCTTTTAACCTCTTGAATGCAGCTTGATAGGTGTCCACCCTCTGGAATTTTACATCATTCTTTCATAAAGGCATTAATGGTCTAGTATGTCAGAAAAAGCATTTACTAATTTTTCTCTAATACTTACATAAGCCTGAAAGTGGCTGTAGCTTGTTTAATAGTCTGGGGCGGGAAGAAATCACGGACGGCACTCATCAATATTGTGTTGGTATTTACACAAACTTGGCTAGTCACATGGCCTGTATAGTTCAGGTTTCCCATTACAAAGTGACTGTTCGATATTTAATATTAAGCACACTGAACACATTTTTCAAACACTTTTTCCAGACCTTATGTGTGCTCCTCCAGATCTTAAAATGAAACAATGGTGTCGTCCAAGTAGACTATACGCTAATGTGGTTTTAAGCCCCACAACACTCTGTCTAATAATCGTTGAAATGTGGCTGGTGAGTTGTTAAGTCCCAAACCTGTTAGCTGAAATTGGTAATGACTCATGGGATGATGACTGTGGTCTTTGGCAAATCCTCTGGCACTATTTCCAACTGGTGGTACCCACTCTTTTGCTCCAAAATCGATAAGTATTTGCATTGACCCAATGTTTCCAATATATTTAGCACAGGATGTGCGTCCACAACTGTTGTAGCATTTAGGTGGCAGTAATCGCTAGAGAGCCTGTATTTTTTTGACCCATCTGATGACAATTTGGGCAAACTGCGAAGCCCTCTCACAGGGGCTATAACTTTCTTCAGTAACACCACCATTTAACTCTTGCTGAATTAAATCCTCCATTCTTGTTTAGAGGTACAGATTCTTATAAACACAAGGATGTTTATCAACTCTGTATCATAGCTGTATCAAGTTCAAAGTCTCGTGACAGCGTTGGGTTATCGCACTATGACGTGGTATACAGAAGAAAAATGGCATCATATTTCAAACTCATTAAACCTAAAGCTGTAGAAAAGCGGGAATCAATATGAAATTTTGTTTTAAAATTATGGAACGTTTGAAATATGATAATATACTAAAGCTTTCAAGTGGCAGGAGGAAATGGAATAAAGCCCCATTTAGTTGCCTGATTATAGGATTTGATAGTGGCTTATATTAACAAGTCCAAAAGACAAAATAAAAAAATCCTTACACATTAACAAGAGTCATATCAAATGATAGGGATTGCAATTACACACCCAAGCCGCCTTTTAAGGGTACTCTGGATATGTTACCTCAAATGCCAGAGCCTTTACTTTCGAAGGATGAAAAGGGAGCCAAATAGGGCAGAAAGCACATGCAAGATGTAGAAAACTTCCTGTATGCAGTCAAGTCATGCCAATAAGTACCGAGTCTGTGAGATATGTAGGCCGGCTCGAGTGGCCGTGCGCTTCTAGGCGCTACAGTCTGGAACCGAGCGACTGCTATGGTCGCAGGTTCGAATCCTGCCTCGGGCATGGATGTGTGTGATGTCCTTAGGTTAGATGGGTTTAAGTAGTTCTAAGTTCTAGGCGAGTGATGACCTCAGAAGTTAAGTCGCATAGTGCTCAGAACCATTTGAACCATTTTTTGTGAGATATGTATAATGGCTTCATGGTGAAATATGTTGTGCCTATCTTCTCTTAATGGAGTTGTTATAATTTCTTAGTACAGGGAAATCTATTATTGTGTTTGGTGTTATGTTTTTCTTGTAATAGGATTGGCAGACAGTGTAATACATAAGTAAATTAGGAGTATACGATGGTAAAGTGATGGATTGTGTAATAATGAACCTTGTATGTCCAGCGTTGCAAAACGGGAGCGAGAGTCATATGGATTCGTTTCTGTTTGGTTACCACCGAGGATACAATATGTGCCTTTAAGCAGTTGTTTGTGTGATCATTGGGTATGGGTTTATACAATTTACAATACACAGAGGATTTGCCAGTGGTCATGTGGATTAATGTGAATACGTGTTATAGGTTGTATCTTGTTTTGTATTTTTTATGGGGAAGATTGTTTATTTTTCTTTGTCACTGTACTTGAAATCATACTTGTTTCGTTGGAAGTAAGTTTGTGGGTGGGCTTATAGTAATGTGAAAGTAACAGAAAATGGGCTTTTTTTTATCTGCCCAAACGTTATGGTCCAGACTGACATACAAGATGTGTGAGGTACAAAGTTTCTTAGCAAAAACAGATGCAACAGAATTCTGAAGATATGCTCTAACAGTGCACTTCATTTTACAGGGTCAGTGGACAGACATGGTTCATCATTACACCAGAATCCATCACATTGCCATAGTATACTCCTAATTTACCTATGAATTACACAGTATCCGAAGATAGAGACTGTGAACTGTTACACACAGACTTGATCCACAGGAATACCGAGGCTACAATCCCAAAATAGCTGGCTATTAGTTAAAGGTACAACCTACAATATTGTGGGAACTACTGTTTTTTTCTCCCATCTGCTATACTAGGTCAGCTTTAATTAATCTGTCACAACATTCTTGTTGACTTTTTAAACAATATCCTAAAACGGGGCCTGCTTCATTTCCTGGGTAGAATTATAACAGTGCAGGAAGTTGATATTACTGTTGAGCAGATGCTCGAGCGTCTGTGACCCTACCACGATAAACCACACAGTAAAATTATGATCATAAGTGTCTCAGTTTCTGGTACCATTGTGACTTTGACCCTCCTTTGTGTGACACGTATCTGCTTCAAGAGGAAAACCGCCCAGACTATCAGGCTACCACAGCACCAGTTGCGTAAAAACTAAGCTAAACGTATTAGATAGCTTCACAGAATAGATAGATAACAACCAGCCAGTTGCCGAATCAAGGATTTATTTACCCTTCACCATGATTTTGACAAATACATATTTGTCTTCTTCAGTAGGGAAACTGACATATAGAATAATATATTAACAATCGCGGATCTTCGAGACAAAAGGCTCTTGTGTAATACAGTGTGCATGTCATTCACAAATATCATCAGTTAAAATGCACACTCTGCATTTCCGTACAAGGGTAGTGACATGCGCCAAGTCCAGTATGTTTCACAGTAAACGTTTGCTGAATTCAATGTCATATCTATTTTATTTTAAATGTTTTATGACAAAGTCCTACAGTATTGGGCTACTACCTTCAATTTATGGCTGACACATTGCACTAGACAAGAGCCTTTTTACTCAAGCATCCATTGTTGTCGATATTTGATTCTATGAGCCTATTTGCATTCTGAAGGAGACAAATTTATATTTGTAGAAACCATGGAGCAGCGTCCATAAACCTATAATTCTGCAACTGGTAGGCTGTTATTTACCATTTTCCTACGTGCACCATTACTGATATGCAACCATATTCAGAATATCAAAACTTATTACATAAGTCCTTCTTTAAGGAACAGCCCGTCAACCATGCGATTTACGCATAAATAGATTAAGGAGAAGAGAAGAATCTTGTATGTCTTATGTCAACTTACAAAACATGTGTTAAGCAATTTTTTGCCCGGAAATGTGAGCAAGTAGAAATTGGAGACCGGGTCTTTGAAAGGAGGGAGGATTGTTGCACCATGAGTCTGTACAGGTAATGAACTATAATGCGTCAATAAGCAGAACGATGTCACAGAGGAAGTTGCATAGTCATCCTGAAGTCCAGACACCATTATGTAACAAGGGGTATTCAGGGAGCAAGAGTAGTCATTGAGGACACTGACAATGTGAAAGACGCCAACCAGCGCCGTTGAGACGCAAAGACACTCTGGTACCGATCGCCGCAGGTTTCGAATCCGCGCCAGATGGCATGTACCTCGATTATCACTAGGGGTCTCTCCAGCCGTCGCGTGGTAAGCCGTGGCTGCGCGCGCGCTCCTGGCGCGCGTATAATGTGAGGGCGCCACGGTGGAGCACGTGGTCCCAGCTGCAAATACCAATGTACTCTGTCATGTATTTCAGCGTCTGCCTCTCGCTCAACAGGTCCTTACCATCCAAAACAAAGCTCACAACTGCCTCCACCTTCTGAAACTCCTGTCCGGCCGGACGTGGGGTCTGCATCCTTCCACCATCCTTCACACCTACAAATCCATGATCCGCCCCATCCTTTGTTATGCCAGCATCGCTTGGATTTCCGCTCCTCCCCGGTTCTATAAAGCCCTCCGAATCCTCGAACGCCATGCACTCCGCCTCGCCTTCGACATCCGCCTTCCGTCCCCCACGCGCATCCTCTACGACCTCATCCCCTTCCCCCACCTTCTCCTTTTCCGTGAACACATCCACACACTATATATTGTCCGCCGCCTTGATCCCCCTCACCCCCTGGTGTCTCCCTTCCTCTCCACTCCCAACCAGTTGCCGCGCCTTTACCGTTGTGTCCCTCCCTCTCTCCATCTCCACACCCTCCATCTCCTTTCCCAACACAACTTCCACCATCTACCCCTCCCGGATGATGAGCTTCGCCCTGACATCTACCCTTCCTACCAACTCTAACCCCCTCTTCCTGCCTCCTCCTCAGGGCTCCCTCTCCTCCCCCTCCCTCCTTCTGAGCGGCTTTCCCCTCCTACTCCCCCTCCATCTCTTGTGTCTCCTTTCAGTGTCTCAGCACTCCCTCCTGCCCTGTCTTCCCTTTTCCTGTCCCACCCCACGTGTCTCCTGCCTCTTTGTGAACCCACGGTTGCCCCTCCTCTCTTCATTCCGCCACTTCCCCAGCTGCCCCATGCTCTCCCCTCCTTTTCCATCCTCTCTGACCTTTCCCTCAGCAGGTCCCACCTGGTAGTTTTATTCTTCGTCGTGTGTGCTCCAAGTGGGTTTTAAGTGTGTTGTTTCGGAGTGTTTTTAATACTGTGGCCAACTTTTAACCTGTGCATGCGCATTCAGTGTCTTCTCTGTGTTTTAAGAATCGCCAACTGTGTATTTTTTTAACTTTCTGGTGACTTTTTTAACTGTCCCCAATGAACGTCTACATGTCAGTGTATTTTTACCTCCATTTTCTCCCCTTACTCTGTCATATGTTCCCCTTTCTTATCTCCTTATGTATGTATCATTTTATTCTTGTTTTACTTGTTGTGTCACTCGGCTGAAGAGCGGCGGATTGTGCCGCTACCAGCCCTCCAGGAGTGCGCGCACAGCCACGGCTTACTGCGTGACGGCTGGAGAGACCCCTAGTGATAATCGAGGTCCATGCCATCTGGCGCGGATTCGAAACCTGCGGCGATCGGTACCAGAGTGCCTTTGCGTCTCAACGGCGCTGGTTGGCGTCTTTCACATTGTCAGTGTCCTCAATGAGTACTCTTGCTCCCTATGGGGCAGGGGAATGAAATCACAATACAGAAAAAAAAGCTCAGCAGGCAGTCTGATATTCACGTTAGTCTATCGACATCTCGTCTACAGACAGCTTGTTTACATTACTTTGTTTCCGTGTAGAGTGGACGTTGTGGATTCGTGAGGTTTCGCTTGTGACCATGTTGCTACTTGCATGTTGTTGTTCGTTAGGTCTTGCTCCGTCGTCCGTCGTTGTTCGTGTCCGTCCTTCCCCGTTCGTTTTGTTTGTTCGCGGCCGCTCCCCTTTGGTCCCACCGCACTTTCGTTCTCGGCAATCCCGCGACCGGAATGGTCGCGGTTACAACAGACAGGAAATCTTACAGTTCGTGAAGTGCTGCGGAAGAGATGACTGAACAAGACAACCGTAGGAAATGAAGTCACTGCCGCCCAGTGGCGATCCTCTGCCACTTCTGTGCGCTGTGAGTTCCTTGGTAGGAGTGCGGCCATTGCAGAACTAATAAACAGCTAACGTATATACATACTCCTCAAAATCAGGCCATTACTCTTTCTCAGATGCTCGGCAACGTTCTTTGTATCAAATGCTACTTGGGTGTGTAAGTGATGAAACACCACAGAATAGGCCTTCCATTAACTTTGAGGTGAAGACCATTGCAGTACCAGTTGAAGCAGCCAGCCGTATTCCACAGGCTTTGACTTCAGTATCTGAAGGCAACTGCCTGACCCTGTATTCGCATGCAGACAATTTGGCTTCTTCGCACCGCTGGGTCCCCTTCTAAGTGACTTCATTCCGCTGGAAAGCACCTACCTGGTGGGTTGTGTGTTCATGTCTGGACAAGTGGCAACCTAGTTACGTTGTTGCTGTTCACTGGTCCCTGTGAGACCCCAGTGCTGCTGATAACACTCCCATTGTGTGGATATACCTTCGAGTTCAGAAATACTGGGTACTACGGATTAAACACCGTCCTTACCAGTGTTGTACACTGTGACTGGAATGCAGACACACAGTATAACGGCTCGCCTATGACTTCCGTTAGTATGTTAACAGCACTCCCGTTACAACTGTTAACGCTAGAAGAATGTATAAAATATATTTTTGAGTGGTTGGACGAAGCCGCCCGTGTGGGAAACTATTTCATACGAATCTCTTTTAGAAAGAGATTCTGTAATGACGCCATGTTGTTCCAGAAGAGCTGGAGCAGATAAATGTACCTAGCCAGGACTGTGTGTGCTGGTACAGGAGGGCAACAGCACTCCAGCAGCCATAGAGTATCAGATCGTCACAGCTGCTATGAAGACAATATGAAATTAAACTATGTATAGTCAGTCTTGCCTTTATACTGCTGAACGACTGACGACGTTTTATGTTGCGCAAGGGAAAACTTTTCATTACATTGAATGTTTACATGAACTGGTTCAAATGGTTCAAATGGCTCTAAGCAATGTGGGACTTAATATTTGAGGTCATCAGTCCCATATACTTAGAACTACTTAAACCTAACTAACCTAAGGACATCACACACATCCGTGCCAGAGGCTGGATTCGAACCTGTGACCGTAGCAGCAACACGGTTCGGGACTGAAGCTCCTAGAACCACTCGGCCAACTTGAACTGGAATACTTAAGGAAAGACGGATGAAAATGTACGGTGCAATACATGTATTATGAAAAGTTAAAATGTGTTCAGCTGTTCTCTTCATTTTTATTGGTAGCCTGCAGATGTGTTACTGATAGAATTGCTGTGTGATTTCTGATTTCAAGTTTACTGTGGGGTAAAATAATTATGAGCAAACCAAAACATTTATTCTTAAGAAAAACTTCAATCTCTGAGAGAACTGGAAGTTCAATTTTGCGCAGGGGCGAAAGTGATATAAAAAGCAAGATCAACACATAGGTTTCAAAAAATGGTTCAATTGGCTCTGCGCACTATGGGACTTAACTTCTGAGGTCATCAGTCCCCTAGAACTTAGAACTATTTAAACCTAACTAACCTAAGGACATCACACACATCCATGCCCGAGGCAGGATTCGAACCTGCGACCGTAGCGGTCGCGCTGTTCCAGACTGTAGTGCCTAGAACCGCTCGGCCACCCACATAGGTTTCATACTAACATTTTAACGTAACAAGCCATTGCGTATATACTGGTAGGCCCCTATTGAGGGTGTTCTCACCGGAATTTGATATTCTTTGAGGGTTCAAGAACGGGATAGAGGCTTCCGCTCCTTCGTTGACGCCAGCACCCATTGCAGTTAGCACATACTGTCTCCGATAGTCATGCATTAGCTGACATCGGTAGGCCACACGTCCACGGCCACTACGTATTTCCTCCAGCTGCGAACCAGTCTCTGTAATGCGTCTAATATGAATAATGGAACAATATATACAAAGGTGTTTTACTAATCGTCTGCCCTGCTCTCCCTGACCCAGCTCCACCTAGAGAGCAGCACTTCATCCTGACCTACGAATGGCCGACTCCTCCACCACCTTTGAGGCCTGCTCCTACAGCCTCACATTCATAACTGTTGAACTGTTAGTCCTACTCCACATTGTGTAAATCTATATCCTTTTAGTTCATATCCAGTATGGTCGCCTTGAAAGTTAGTGTTAGATCGGAAATACAAAGGGATGCGGTTAGGAAATTAGTTGGTCCTAGAATATTTTGTGAAACCAGCTTTTTACAGTGCTTTATGTGTGTGAAAAATGCCAAGCCGCACTAAAGCACACGAACATGCTAATACAGACCGAGGTAAAAGACTTCAAGAGGATTCATCTTCTTGGATCAATACTTTTCATATTAACGATTGAAAACACCTATTTTGGTGTCTTCCAATTTGTCACAGCTTAGTCATAATTTCAAGATATAAGGAACAAATCAGATGCTGTAAATAAGAAACTAATCACCTCCTATTTTCAGAACATTTGGAACAACATGATCGACACCTTACAGATATAGAACAAGACGTGCTGATTATAAGACGAAATAAACACAACAAATATCTCAGCGCAATGAAAGCAAATATCCCATCGAAAAACCCGAAACAAAGAGCAAGCAGACGACTAAACACATTTAAAAAATAAATGGTTCCTGAACCAAACAGAGTATATGGAAAATGATTAATTACTTTATTGGGCCACGGCTATACACTGTTTAGTCATACCAGGATACTAAAATTTGTTATAGAAACATAATAGGAGCATATTTTTGGTATAGTTAATCCTTTGTGTCCATTTTACAGTATTATCAACCGTTAAATCTTGATGTTCCCAAAAAATTGATTATAGTTTTTTAAGTTTCCATACTGACTGTGTATAAGATGTGAAACAGATATGAAAACCCACCCACCAACACACATACACACACACACACACACACACACACACACACACACACACACACACATTTTCAAATGTAATCTTTGACCATTGATGTCAGGTAAACACATTTTAGAGCTGGTAACACTGCAGAAGCTTAAACATAACAACACCAACGGAAAAATGATCCTGTCGGAGCGCAAAAAACGCAAATATGTTCCTGTTTAGAAACCTCTGGTAGAAAAGTGTAAACCATATGCCTCAATCATCATTCCGCATACCTCAACAAAAAAATTTTAACTTTCTCTTGTAACACAGAACATTCTAAACCCCTTTACTCAATCGCTTTGTAGTGAAGCATTCATACTCACCATCTACCTTTCACTGCCACTGCCTATATACGTCCCTCTTCCACTGTCTCCTATTCATCGCAATGATTGACAGTATATCCCACTGCCACTGTTTCATCTCTCACTTGCACTGTTTCGTCTTTTGTTGTGTACATAGTTCCGCCTAGTCAGCGTGTACACAACTTTCCCACTAGAGCGCGCCCCGCTAAGCACAACAGTGCAGGCGCAGCACTCGTCTGTCTCCACACTACGAGATGGCGCTGCCTTAGAGACGGACCAAATTCTGCTTCTGTGATCTCGCGGATCACACTCGCGCAGTGATACCTGAACGCGCGAGGTATTATAACGAGTGTAAAGACCTCCGATTAGTTAGTCTGCATTTGTCTGCACCAGTCTGTACCAGTCTGCATTAGTTTGTACCAGTCTATAGTCACGTTTCAGTCTGCACCTAAGAAGATTATCATATTCCTGTACATAGCCATGAAGACAAATGTATAGACACTTTATCATGTATCAGAGATATGTGAGAATAAGATTAACGTACCAAGACCAAAGGAACTTCAGATTGTCAATTGTAAATAGCATCCAGAATCAAGTTACGTAATGTTTATGCTTGTTATTATTTTAATAAATGTGTGTGAAAATTAATCAAGTTCTGTTTACAGTAGGTCACCGTCAATCTGCTACTCTAAGCGTGCAAGTGGCATTTCTATCGTCTGAGCTAACGGTAAAAGATAAACACGCCACGACAACACCACGAGACATATTGCTGACACTTGCTTACTTCGTTAGAGCAACAAGTCAAATAATCTAATGGTGTGTGTACCGAAGGTCTTACAGTACGCACACCACATCTTTATTTCCCACTGTCACCATCTCCACCATATCTCAGCAGCTCAAAATGAAACACGTATGTATTCAGTGTATTCATTAACAGCGATGGCGAGGCATGACAGAATCTCTGACCAGAGAGTTATTTATCGTTGCTAGTCTGCGCTTGACCGCGCGAGAGTTCAGTTGCGTGTAGCGAGTCGCCAGGTACAGTTTGCGTGTAGTATGTTGCGAGTTGTACTCAGTCGGAAGTAGTGTGTGAGGAGTCGGCAGGCGTCGACATGGGTCTCTGGTCACGGTTCGGGACAAGGTATATTGTTAAATAAGGTAATGAAGCAGCATTGCGCACATCTGATAATGTAATGTATGTTAATTGTAATTATTTTGTTCAAGAAATGCCCCAATAATAATTTTGTTTTCAAAGCAATCGTTTTTAAGAAAAGAATCATTCCAATTGAAACAATATTTCCTATGCTTTTCCTCCCAGAATCAATTTATCAGATTAATTATTGCACAGGGCCTAAGGTCAGCGCAGCTGCCCTTATAAAATTTATCAGGTTCACCTTAACGTTAATTTTGTGCAGACATAACACTATTGCACATTTTTATTATCATTGAGTTTTATTACTGTGGGAAGTCAACATTTGGCACTATTTGCAATTATATTCAATTCTTTTCACTTTCATATTATCACGGGGAGGTTACACTTGGCTCCATTTATATTTAATTGTTATCGATCATTTTTGTGGGGAAGTTACACTTGGCGACCCTGCCAGGATCGTATTTCTTTGTGAATCTTTTAAGAAACACTCAGATATCTGCTCTTATATACTAAAATATAATTAGGATTTGGCGCAACGCTTTTACTAAATTTGTCTATTTCTTTCACAGGCCATCGGCAATTCGTTGCTCTTTGTTGTATTTGTATTTGTTGGATTTTGCATTGACTTTGTCTCATTTATGTAAAAATGCCGCAAAAAACTATTAATAGTACATCGCGAGGTGTAATGAATGAAATTACCGACTTAAACAACTTCACCGATAGTACTTGTGACACGCAGTGTAATGATGACAATCCTGCGTTTACTGACAATCAGTGCATTCCAACCACTAATGATGACTATTATCTTAATGATGAACAAACGAACTCAATTGTGTCCTCTGTTAATTTGACGACAATTGATGACGCGGGGCGTTCTGTTGGAATGAGCGCTGCCCAGCTTAACACAACCGGTTTGGAAAATTCACGTGACGAACAGACAAATTTTTCTAATGAAAATGAACAGTGTACTCAAAGCACGACAGATTTATTTATTTCGGAGGTAGTGACTAACAGTGTACATCCGATTAGCAAACATTTTAAAGAATCACAGAATAAGCAAATGGTTACACAAAACGTGACAATTGCAGGTACGTCATCAAACAGTACAGAGAATCGAGCCGGTAATAGTGACTTGGAACAAATTATGGCAAGGTTGCTACAACAACAATTTAGTGAAAATTTCAAACAATTTAAAGAAGATAACAAACCAGAAGGAAAGTTTGAAACAACTTAATGAAATTAATGAAAAACTAGACAACAATGATAAAAATTTCAAACAACTTAGTGAGCAGAACAGACAGTTAAATGAAAAATTAGACAACAATTCCAGACAGCTTAGTGGACAGATTAAAGCCGTTGCCGCGCAGTGTCATGATACTAAAGAACAGTTACGCGAGGATATTGAGGTTTGTTCAAGAAAAAGTAGCGAAGAAATTAGATCTATTGCTCAAGAATTAAGAGAAATGCAAACAGCTACAACAGAAACACTTAGAGACGAAATTAGCGGAGTCGCTAAACAATGCTCTGAAAAAGAAACACAATTACGCGACGAGTTTAAATTAATGACAGCAGAACTTTCGCGCACAATGGATGCAAAGATAGACGCGAAATTCGACCAACAGAACACTCAGATTGACGAACGTTTTAATCACCACATACAAAACAGTGATACGCGTTTCCGCAAATTTAAACAGGATCAAAATAAAGTAAAACGTCAAGTCATGGAAACAATCACTGCACAGAGACAGGAAGACAAACGTAAATTGTTCGCGAAAGCAAAAACATACGTGGACAACAATATTGCTACAGTGTCTGACGAAATTAATACCATCAAACAGTCGAACACAGAATTACGTGACGAAATTTCCGATCTTAAATCGAAAACAGACACATACACAACAGACTTTCAGACATGATAGACAGACTCGAACAATTAGAACCAACACATGATTCTGATGTCATTAAAGCAGACGTTACAAAATTGAACGAAACCACACGTAAAATTCAAAAACAAATTAATGCTTGTGACACTAAAACCGATGATCAGGTAAAAATACTGACTGAAAAATATGATGAATTGGCCAGTCGTATTGACGTTATTGAAAGTAATAATGACAGCAAATCAGACGACACCTCACCGGTTTCATTTAATCAAACACCTGAATTTCAAAATCTACAACAGACAATCAATGAGATGGATTCATCTAATAACACCTTACGTAGAAAATTGTCATGTTTACAGCAAGAGGTAACAGAAATGAAAAATATTTCAGTTAATAACACATCACAGCAGACGCCACTCTGCGAACATCTGTCAGATTCACGCAGCGCGTATAATTTGGGTAATCTACAGAGAATACGCGACTTACATCCAAAGAGACACAGAGAAATAGATTCTCTTACAATCCTGAACCTGTTCCATCATACAGAGACGATAATTTTGATTACAAAGATTTTCTGTCAGTGAGAAAATTTAAAGTATTTAAAAATGACAGAACACAGATTCACCCACTGGATTGGATACAACAATTTAGTTTTGCTTTTCCACCGACTTGGCCCGTAACACACAAACTTGAATTTATTTGCAGTTTTTTGGAAGGCGAACCGGCAACTCGTATGAGACCGATCGCGAGACTATGATACTCGGTAGAAGAGTTTCAGAATGCTTTTCTGTCAGCGTATTGGTCGAAGACGACACATCGCGGAATTAAAGATCAACTAATTAGTTTGCCAAATTATGAGAACTCAAATTTTCCCAGTGTGACGCAATTTTTTGAGCACATGGTCCAACAAAACCAGTACTTAAGTGAACCTTATAGTGAATCTGCACTTATTCAATTATGTATCTCTAAATTACCACGGTCATTAAGAGTGTCACTTTTAACAGGTCAGCAAAAAGAAAATATCTCGGCATTCAGGGATCTGTTACAGCTTTTGGAAGTACAGCAATCGGATTATTCCTTTATAAACAAAAATTTGACTTATAATAACCAAGGTCAACAAACGTACAGCAATTACGATCACCCACGTAATTTCAATAGCAAAGGTAACAGACGCTTTAGGAACGACAACCACCAGAACTTTAAAAGCAGACAAAATTTTAATTATCAGTATCGTCAAAGTTATCAGATGCAGGAACCATATTTTAGTAACAATAGAGGTTTTTCACAACAACAGCAGCAAAACCAGCCGGTTAGCATACCTAACCAACAATGTAATGCACAAGGTCAACCAAACTTTAATGTTTCGCCGCGTGCACGTATAGTCTCAGGTACAACAAAGAGTAACGCACGGCAGCAAGGAAATAACTACGTGCAGAAAACACAGTACTTCAATTCCTATTGCAATTCACCGTATAGGAATGACTATCACGACAGACGTAAAAATAATGAGCAAAATTTTCAGCGTACATATAATAACAGTCGGTCTTACCAACAGCAAAATCATCCGCAAGAACATATTCTCATGAATGAACCCGACAGTAGATATCATCCAGAACGGAATACGTCTGGAAGAAATAACAGAACAGTTCAAATAGTCGAAATGCCACAGAATCGTCCTGACAATAATAATAAGTCAGATAGAATTTGACTAGATACTGTACAGGTCGCATCTTCTAGTAACACAAGCACTACTTTAGACACGCAGAATGTTGTTCGCGAAAATGTTATTACTTTTGACGACATCCGAGACACTATTTTACAGGAAAGACCAGTTGTTCAAAAAACCATTTCACACCCTGTCATCGAAATTAAAATAGGTTCATCGAAATTTTCAGCAGTAATCGATTCCGGATCACCTATGTCAGTAATAAATGAAGAAACTTTTAACGAGTGTAACAAAGAGAATACCTATCCTACATTACCATTAGGCAGAACGAAAGTGAAAGGAGCAGTATCGAGTAAAATTACAGACACATTTATCATTTTGCAATGCAGGTCACACATTTCACTCAAATTTTGGGATTGTTCCTTTATTGACAACAGACGTTATTTTAGGTACGAATTTTCTGGTACAACACGACGCAGTTATCGATTTTCAGAATTCCTATTTAGTGTTGAAGGATGAAAATATACAATTTGCTATAGAATTTCAGCACTCACTATCGGCGGAAGAACAAACAATTAATCCCACAGAGGTCATTTCCGCATCACGTAACATAGACTGTAATTCCACATTGTTCACGGATACGTACGTACATAACTATAATACTCCAGACGAAACTGACTACGACGTAATGCAGATGATTTCTGATAAAGTTAAACAAAGCAGTGCAAATACAGTGGACGAACGAACGCACGTAACTACACAAAATTCTTTTACAGCAAGCTCCAGTTTTCGACAACATTCCTGGTACTATGTCCGGTTTTATGTATGAAGTCAAACAGCACGACACATTTAAAGCCAAGCATTATCCCATTCCATATATCCACCGAGAACTACACTCCTGGAAATGGAAAAAAGAACACATTGACACCGGTGTGTCAGACCCACCATACTTGCGCCGGACACTGCGAGAGGGCTGTACAAGCAATGATCACACGCACGGCACAGTGGACACACCAGGAACCGCGGTGTTGGCCGTCGAATGGCGCTAGCTGCGCAGCATTTGTGCACCGCCGCCGTCAGTGTCAGCCAGTTTGCCGTGGCATACGGAGCTCCATCGCAGTCTTTAACACTGGTAGCATGCCGCGACAGCGTGGACGTGAACCGTATGTGCAGTTGACGGACTTTGAGCGAGGGCGTATAGTTGGCATGCGGGAAGTCGGGTGGACGTACCGCCGAATTGCTCAACACGTGGGGCCTGAGGTCTCCACAGTACATCGATGTTGTCGCCAGTGGTCGGCGGAAGGTGCACGTGCCCGTCGACCTGGGACCGGACCGCAGCGACGCACGGATGCACGCCAAGACCGTAGGATCCTACGCAGTGCCATAGGGGACCGCACCGCCACTTCCCAGCAAATTAGGGACACTGTTGCTCCTGGGGTATCGGTGAGGACCATTCGCAACCGTCTCCATGAAGCTGGGCTACGGTCCCGCACACCGTTAGGCCGTCTTCCGCTCACGCCCCAACATCGTGCAGCCCGCCTCCAGTGGTGTCGCGACAGGCGTGAATGGAGGGACGAATGGAGACGTGTCGTCTTCAGCGATGAGAGTCGCTTCTGCCTTGGTGCCAATGATGGTCGTATGCGTGTTTGGCGCCGTGCAGGTGAGCGCCACAATCAGGACTGCATACGACCGAGGCACACAGGGCCAACACCCGGCATCATGGTGTGGGGAGCGATCTCCTACACTGGCCGTACACCACTGGTGATCGTCGAGGGGACACTGAATAGTGCACGGTACATCCAGACCGTCATCGAACCCATCGTTCTACCATTCCTAGACCGGCAAGGGAACTTGCTGTTCCAACAGGACAATGCACGTCCGCATGTATCCCGTGCCACCCAACGTGCTCTAGAAGGTGTAAGTCAACTACCCTGGCCAGCAAGATCTCCGGATCTGTCCCCCATTGAGCATGTTTGGGACTGGATGAAGCGTTGTCTCACGCGGTCTGCACGTCCAGCACGAACGCTGGTCCAACTGAGGCGCCAGGTGGAAATGGCATGGCAAGCCGTTCCACAGGACTACATCCTGCATCTCTACGATCGTCTCCATTGGAGAATAGCAGCCTGCATTGCTGCGAAAGGTGGATATACACTGTACTAGTGCCGACATTGTGCATGCTCTGTTGCCTGTGTCTATGTGCCTGTGGTTCTGTCGGTGTGATCATGTGATGTATCTGACCCCAGGAATGTGTCAATAAAGTTTCCCCTTCCTGGGACAATGAATTCACGGTGTTCTTATTTCAATTTCCAGGAGTGTAGTTAAGAAAGAATTGCAGGATATGCTCGACCAAGGAATTATTGAACCGGCAGTTAGTCCGAACATAAACCCGCTCCATATTGTAAAGAAGAAGGATGGCTCACTTCGCCTCGTACTTGATTCACGTCACATCAATGACATAATTATTAATGGAACAGATCGACCACAGACATTAGAGGAACTACTACAGAAATTTCACGGTACTGCTATTTATTCTACACTCCTGGAAATGGAAAAAAGAACACATTGACACCGGTGTGTCAGACCCACCATACTTGCTCCGGACACTGCGAGAGGGCTGTACAAGCAATGATCACGCGCACGGCACAGCGGACACACCAGGAACCGTGGTGTTGGCCGTCGAATGGCGCTAGCTGCGCAGCATTTGTGCACCGCCGCCGTCAGTGTCAGCCAGTTTGCCGTGGCATACGGAGCTCCATCGCAGTCTTTAACACTGGTAGCATGCCGCGACAGCGTGGACGTGAACCGTATGTGCAGTTGACGGACTTTGAGCGAGGGCGTATAGTGGGCATGCGGGAGGCCGGGTGGACGTACCGCCGAATTGCTCAACACGTGGGGCCTGAGGTCTCCACAGTACATCGATGTTGTCGCCAGTGGTCGGCGGAAGGTGCACGTGCCCGTCGACCTGGGACCGGACCGCAGCGACGCACGGATGCACGCCAAGACCGTAGGATCCTACGCAGTGCCATAGGGGACCGCACCGCCACTTCCCAGCAAATTAGGGACACTGTTGCTCCTGGGGTATCGGTGAGGACCATTCGCAACCGTCTCCATGAAGCTGGGCTACGGTCCCGCACACCGTTAGGCCGTCTTCCGCTCACGCCCCAACATCGTGCAGCCCGCCTCCAGTGGTGTCGCGACAGGCGTGAATGGAGGGACGAATGGAGACGTGTCGTCTTCAGCGATGAGAGTCGCTTCTGCCTTGGTGCCAATGATGGTCGTATGCGTGTTTGGCGCCGTGCAGGTGAGCGCCACAATCAGGACTGCATACGACCGAGGCACACAGGGCCAACACCCGGCATCATGGTGTGGGGAGCGATCTCCTACACTGGCCGTACACCACTGGTGATCGTCGAGGGGACACTGAATAGTGCACGGTACATCCAGACCGTCATCGAACCCATCGTTCTACCATTCCTAGACCGGCAAGGGAACTTGCTGTTCCAACAGGACAATGCACGTCCGCATGTATCCCGTGCCACCCAACGTGCTCTAGAAGGTGTAAGTCAACTACCCTGGCCAGCAAGATCTCCGGATCTGTCCCCCATTGAGCATGTTTGGGACTGGATGAAGCGTTGTCTCACGCGGTCTGCACGTCCAGCACGAACGCTGGTCCAACTGAGGCGCCAGGTGGAAATGGCATGGCAAGCCGTTCCACAGGACTACATCCTGCATCTCTACGATCGTCTCCATTGGAGAATAGCAGCCTGCATTGCTGCGAAAGGTGGATATACACTGTACTAGTGCCGACATTGTGCATGCTCTGTTGCCTGTGTCTATGTGCCTGTGGTTCTGTCGGTGTGATCATGTGATGTATCTGACCCCAGGAATGTGTCAATAAAGTTTCCCCTTCCTGGGACAATGAATTCACGGTGTTCTTATTTCAATTTCCAGGAGTGTAGTTAAGAAAGAATTGCAGGATATGCTCGACCAAGGAATTATTGAACCGGCAGTTAGTCCGAACATAAACCCGCTCCATATTGTAAAGAAGAAGGATGGCTCACTTCGCCTCGTACTTGATTCACGTCACATCAATGACATAATTATTAATGGAACAGATCGACCACAGACATTAGAGGAACTACTACAGAAATTTCACGGTACTGCTATTTATTCTACACTCCTGGAAATGGAAAAAAGAACACATTGACACCGGTGTGTCAGACCCACCATACTTGCTCCGGACACTGCGAGAGGGCTGTACAAGCAATGATCACGCGCACGGCACAGCGGACACACCAGGAACCGTGGTGTTGGCCGTCGAATGGCGCTAGCTGCGCAGCATTTGTGCACCGCCGCCGTCAGTGTCAGCCAGTTTGCCGTGGCATACGGAGCTCCATCGCAGTCTTTAACACTGGTAGCATGCCGCGACAGCGTGGACGTGAACCGTATGTGCAGTTGACGGACTTTGAGCGAGGGCGTATAGTGGGCATGCGGGAGGCCGGGTGGACGTACCGCCGAATTGCTCAACACGTGGGGCCTGAGGTCTCCACAGTACATCGATGTTGTCGCCAGTGGTCGGCGGAAGGTGCACGTGCCCGTCGACCTGGGACCGGACCGCAGCGACGCACGGATGCACGCCAAGACCGTAGGATCCCACGCAGTGCCGTAGGGGACCGCACCGCCACTTCCCAGCAAATTAGGGACACTGTTGCTCCTGGGGTATCGGCGAGGACCATTCGCAACCGTCTCCATGAAGCTGGGCTACGGTCCCGCACACCGTTAGGCCGTCTTCCGCTCACGCCCCAACATCGTGCAGCCCGCCTCCAGTGGTGTTGCGACAGGCGTGAATGGAGGGACGAATGGAGACGTGTCGTCTTCAGCGATGAGAGTCGCTTCTGCCTTGGTGCCAATGATGGTCGTATGCGTGTTTGGCGCCGTGCAGGTGAGCGCCACAATCAGGACTGCATACGACCGAGGCACACAGGGCCAACACCCGGCATCATGGTGTGGGGAGCGATCTCCTACACTGGCCGTACACCACTGGTGATCGTCGAGGGGACACTGAATAGTGCACGGTACATCCAAACCGTCATCGAACCCATCGTTCTACCATTCCTAGACCGGCAAGGGAACTTGCGTTTCCAACAGGACAATGCACGTCTGCATGTATCCCGTGCCACCCAACGTGCTCTAGAAGGTGTAAGTCAACTACCCTGGCCAGCAAAATCTCCGGATCTGTCCCCCATTGAGCATGTTTGGGACTGGATGAAGCGTCGTCTCACGCGGTCTGCACGTCCAGCACGAACGCTGGTCCAACTGAGGCGCCAGGTGGAAATGGCATGGCATGCCGTTCCACAGGACTACATCCAGCATCTCTACGATCGTCTCCATGGGAGAATAGCAGCCTGTATTGCTGCGAAAGGTGGATATACACTGTACTAGTGCCGACATTGTGCATGCTCTGTTGGCTGTGTCTATGTGCCTGTGGTTCTGTCAGTGTGATCATGTGATGTATCTGACCCCAGGAATGTGTCAATAAAGTTTCCCCTTCCTGGGACAATGAATTCACGGTGTTCTTATTTCAATTTCCAGGAGTGTACATTAGATCTGAAATCGGGATTTTGGCAAATTCAGCTCCACCCGAACTGCAGAAAGTACACAGCGTTTCTCCGTTTTGGCGACTGTTATCAATTTTGCAAATTACCGTTCGGTTTAACTATTTCTTCTGCAGCTTTTATTCGCGGTTTGAACACAATACTTCCGACAGAACTTAAAGACAGAGTCACGACGTACTTAGACGACATTCTTATTGCAGAAGCTAACTGGTCTGAACACAATATGATTCTTGAACGGCTGTTGTAAACTTTTCGTGCACAAGGACTCACAGTTAATCTCAGTAAATCGCATTTTGGCAAACTTCTATAAAATTTCTTGGACATGTAATTTCAGCAGAAGGCATTGCGCCTGATCCGGAAAAACTTCAAGCTTTACGTGACATTACTGTTCCTACAACGAAGAAACAACCACGCAGTTTTTTGGGCTTAATTAACTTTTTTCGTAAATTTATTCATCACTCTGCTTTAGACACACCTAGATTATGCCAATTGACAGGTAAAAACACTATTTGGTCCTGGGATAAGCAAGCACATTCTGAATTTATGAACCTGAAACATGCTCTGTTGAATGCACCACTTTTATCGCACCCAGATCTTACTAGAAATTTTTCCATTGCCACCGATAGTTCTGACACCGCTTTAGGCGTACATATTTTCCAGGAAATTGAAGAAGATGGATCTACAATAGTTAAAAACATCGCATTTGCAAGCCACATTCTGTCACCTGCTGAACGAAATTATTCTGTTACAGAACTGGAAACATTATGTGTTGTATGGGCTTTCACAAGATTTCGGCATTTTCTTTATGGCAGACATACTACCGTATACACAGACCACAGAGCGATACAATTTTTACTTTCGGCTAAATTCACACACGACAGATTAAGCAGATGGAAACTTTATTTACAGGAATTTGATTTTACAATAGTTCACATTCCCGGCACACAAAATGTTGTAGCAGAGGCACTATCTCGTTCTCTCGGGAACAATCAGCAAGACATCGCAACCAACTTCTGCAAAGCAAATCTCAGCGTCATGTACATTCAACAAGTTGCATTTGAAAATTTCATTTCGTCATCATTACAGGACATAGCACAAGAGCAGAATAAAGACAACGTGTGGAAAGAGATTAAACACCTTTGCCAAGATAGGAATAATGTTACGATTAGAAACCATTACACTGTACGCAATGACATTCTATTTCGCCGCTCTCATACTGACAGCAACAGTTGGTTATTATGCATTCCTGATGAACTGGTTAACAAATTAATCTGGTATACTCATTTAAGTTACGCACATTACGGAGGTAGAAAATGTTTTCTTATACTGAGACAGAACTGTTATTTTGCCAACATGGAGAAACGTATACGACGAGTTTTAGCGTCATGTAAAATCTGCCAGAAAGCTAAGTCAGACACGACTTCACATATTCCTCCATTATATCCCATTGTACCTGTTAAATTAAGACATATGGCCGCTGTAGACATTTTTGGTCCGATTCCCAGAAATAATAGAGGTTTTTGCTACATCTTTGTCGCTGTTGAACTTACTTCAAAATTTGTTACCTTCACTCCGTTACGCAAAGCTACTGCTAAAACTGTTTCGAAAGCATTTGTAACACATTTTCTATTTCATGTAGGGCATGTGTTGAAAGTAATTTCCGACAATGGATCACAATTTCGATCTGCTATATTGACACGTATGCTACGAGCTAGAAACATTTCTCCGATCTATATCTCCAGGTACCATGCTTCTTCGAACCCTTGTGAACGATTAATGAAAGAAATTGGTAAACTGTGTAGAATATACTGCCACAAAATACATATTGATTGGGGGACACACATACACTCATTCCAGGATGTAATTAATTCCATACCAAATGAATCCACTATGCTATCTCCGTCTGTTATACTGAAAAACGTTGAACCACCTAACAAAATTAAAGAATTAGTAACATTTCCTACATCTCGTCGACTACGACACCATGAAATAATTGACATTGCGCTGAACATCAAACGTGCCGCAGAGCGCCGGAGAAGACAGCAAAAACAGGTTTGTATTCGCCGTGACTTTCACATTGGACAGAAGATATTAGTACGTACACACCAACAAAATAAAAGGTAGGTGCAGTAAATTTGAACTTCTATACGCAGGTCCATATCGAACTCGCAGCATTCCTCACCCTAATGTTGTACACGTCGAAACTTTGAGAACCAGAAAATCGAAAGGAAACCATCACGTGTCGAACGTAAAACCTTTTATTGAATGAAGATACTTTATGATTTATCACACTGTAATGCCATTTCCTAATTTTTTTATGACCATTTATGCAATTATATTTATGTGATTACTTACTGATGACTGCAGTATTTTTTCTTGGCAAGTGCCCGGCAAGGTAAGGTTAGCAGGTCGCTTTTCTTGTCGTTACATATCAGACTGTGCACATTTTTCCAGATAAACTTACGTATCAATGGTTCAAATGGCTCTGAGCACTATGGGACTCAACTGCTGAGGTCATTAGTCCTCTAGAACTTAGAACTAGTTAAACCTAACTAACCTAAGGACATCACAAACATCCATGCCCGAGGTAGGATTCGAACCTGCGACCGTAGCGGTCTTGCGGGTCCAGACTGCAGCGCCTTTAACCGCACGGCCACTTCGGCCGGCACTTACGTATCTTATGAATAATTATGCAATGTTATCTAGTGACATATTAATTTTATCAAATTCTCTCTCCATTAAAGTCTTTAATTACCGCCTCTACTAACTACACAACATACAAGCTGAACACAAAGAAGGTCACATTTCTTGTCACCATTTTTTTATGTATGTACGGTTGTTTTCATATTTTGTTTGTATGCACTATGAAATAGTTAAGATATAACACACACCAGTTGACTTTGACATTTTTGCCCTATGATATCTCAACATCGTGACTATTTTACATTTTTTGCTGCTGCATTGTGATATTCTGTGTACATTTTTTGCATTTGAACACTGTCTATTTTTTTTCTCATATTACGTTTTCTGTCATGTTATGCTGTATGCTTAATTATGTTACCATAAACCAATCATTATTTAGTGAGTGTATGATGTAAATGCAAGACCTTAATCTTTGTTCATTAATTTCAGAAAGAAATGATGCGTAAAAGAAATAAATTAAACAGAAATGGGAATTTCATCTTCGGACTGAACGAAAGAAGATGCAAACCTCGTGATGAAGAGTAAATGGATCAGGATTAACAAGCATTAACAAGAATATACTATACACATCTTAGAATAGCAGTCTTAACTAATTTTTTCTTTCAGAATACGAGGCGATTGATGCAGGCTGTCTGACAGAACTACACATCTTAGTTTTAGTGATGAAATATGGTAGAAATAAGGAATAGTTGTATAATGAATAATGAAGTGATTTTTTTTGCAGATGATTATGAATGCTGATAAATAATGATGAAGTATATGCTACTATGGATAATGAAGTTTTTCTTTACAGGTGATGATAATAATGGAGTTATGATAATATAGATAATGAAGTGATGGATAATGAAGTTTTTTTTCTTTACAGATGAGGATAATGTGGAAGTTATGTATTCATGCTATGTAGTTATTTAAGTATTTGTTGCAGTTCGCTTTGACAGCAGGTGTTATATTGCGTAGTATAATGACTGAAGGTTTTGGAAAGGACAGGTATGTCACACATTTTTATACACATTTCACTACCTGTTAATTCGAAGTTCACTACTTTTCAGCATAAAATGCGTTTCTTCTTTCAGCGTAATAATCCATTTTTATATATATTTTTTGCAGGAGAAATTATTCATGAAATTAATGTGGTATAAATAGTTGTTTATTAAACCTATGTCATTTATGAATGTGATTACATATACTCTACTTATTTCATAATCTTGCTGCAGCTGACTCATGACGAATGACGTTACACATTTTCGTTTACAGCAACAACCCAAAAGCAATTTTTTGCAATTTAAAAGAGTTATGAGTAATACTGAATGATGTTTTGCTATCACAGACTTTGAGTAATAGTTACAGTATAATAATAATGGTTTGTAACTGGGAAATGAATGCTACTGATTACCGTATGGAGATGACCAATGATTCTGTAATACTATGTTATTGACTACCTCCTGTTTCTCTGTAAATGACTTTTGATGATTTGTAATTAGTCTATGAATGCCAATGTTCTGTGCAAAAGACTTTTGATGATTGTAATTGGGCAATGAATGCCAATGTTCTCTGTAAATGACCTTTGATGATTTGTAATTAGTCTATGAATGCCAATGTTCTGTGTAAATGACTTCTGATGATTGTACTTAGGCAATGAATGCCAATGTTCTCTGTAAAGCAATTTATGAACATTATTCTGTAATACTACATACGTGGTACAGAAATGTTCAATAACTGGGCACTGAATGCCAGCAACTACTAATGTAATTCTCAGTGAAGACTAGTATGTGACTTAATGTCCTTCACCTTCTGGCCTAACTACCCTGAATTACTCTAATATCCGTTTATCCTGTATATCCTCTTGATCATGGAACACTATATTTGGTTTTTGCACTAATTCTACGTTGGTGTACCTTACAAGAACGTGGTGTTGACACGACATGCTGTCCACCACCTTGAGCGATGGAGATGTTATTATGGTCCCACTGTTTGGTGTACCTAATGTACTGCTAAAATGATAACATGGGATATTACTATGACATTTCAGTGTCTTGGCTACGCTGATAAATACTTCTGGGAAAAGAACTTCAGATTGTTTCACTTGGTGTTGTGCTACAGTAGAAAGATATGGACTTTCAGTGCAGCTGCGTGCAACCTAAAGTGCTACAACAATGATGCAATCCTTCCCTTTCCTATCCTAATTCTTGTAACATAATGAAAATCATTTTTTTGCTAATATGATTTGTATTCATGACCAATACATTTTTTTGATTTGGTGATATATTCTGAATTATAGTGCGTGTGCACTTTTGTCATTTTTCTAACATGATTTCTACTCATTGTATGTACATTTTTTTTCTTTTGCTGATATGTTCTGAACTACAGTACATGTGCACTTATGTCATTTGTCAATGAGATTTGTATTCATTATGTCTATTTGTTGTGTAGAATTTTTCAGTGCATGTGCACTTATGTCATTTGTTAATACGTTTTGTACTCACATTTTGTTATTGCCTAATATGTTTTGTACTCGGTGCATGTGCACCATATTTACATCATGTTCTATATTTGTATATTCTCTGTATGTAAAGTCAATTAGTTAAGAAAAAATTTGTTGCTCATGGCAAGTCCAAATGACTCACCATCGCTGCCAAATTTTTGCCCCCCCCCCCCCCCAGTGGAGGGTTATGAAACACGTATGTATTCAGTGTATTCATTAACAGCGATGGCGAGGCATGACAGAATCTCTGACCAGAGAGTTATTTATCGTTGCTAGTCTGCGCTTGACCGCGCGAGAGTTCAGTTGCGTGTAGCGAGTCGCCAGGTACAGTTTGCGTGTAGTATGTTGCGAGTTGTACTCAGTCGGAAGTAGTGTGTGAGGAGTCGGCAGGCGTCGACATGGGTCTCTGGTCACGGTTCGGGACAAGGTATATTGTTAAATAAGGTAATGAAGCAGCATTGCGCACATCTGATAATGTAATGTATGTTAATTGTAATTATTTTGTTCAAGAAATGCCCCAATAATAATTTTGTTTTCAAAGCAATCGTTTTTAAGAAAAGAATCATTCCAATTGAAACAATATTTCCTATGCTTTTCCTCCCAGAATCAATTTATCAGATTAATTATTGCACAGGGCCTAAGGTCAGCGCAGCTGCCCTTATAAAATTTATCAGGTTCACCTTAACGTTAATTTTGTACGGACGTAATATTATTGCACATTTTTATTATCATTGAGTTCTATTACTGTGGGAAGTCAACATTTGGCACTATTTGCAATTATATTCAATTCTTTTCACTTTCATATTATCACGGGGAGGTTACACTTGGCTCCATTTATATCTAATTGTTATCGATCATTTTTGTGGGGAGTTACAAAAACTCTTGGGGATCCAACTTTTTCCCCTTTACCGACACTCTTGAAATTTAGGTCCAAAATGCACCCTCCATTATACATACATGTTACAGTTTTCCGGTCTGGGAGGGTCCTAACAGTGCCCCGCCCAGCCTTTGTGTGATCTTCATTCATCTATATTTTTCAATTTTAGTGTCTCCTTTCTCTTATTCTCTCACTGTTTCTATCTCCATCCATGTTTCTTTGTGTTTACTGCTGCTGTCTCTCACTGACTATCAGTATCTTCTCTCTTTGTTTCTCGCTGCTGTTGCCTCCCTTTCTCTTATATTGCTAATTTTTCTCTCCCACCATCACTTTCCCCTCCCTCTTTCATGTTCGAACGTCTAACGTTTCGGTCAAGCAATCGGAATGAGTATTGAAGCAGCTGCTTCCCCACTTTTCTGTCAGAGTCTTTTAAAGAGGAGCACATTCGCCTTTCTTCTTCTTTTTTTTGTTCCGACAGGAGCATTTTTCCTCTTGTTTTCTTCTTTTCTCTGCTACAGCATAATGTGCTGCTCATATAAAACGAATTCCAGTTAAGTCGGGATAGTTTATTTACGTACTTCGACACATTAGTATCAGTTGACACACATGAACAATAGATAAGTACACATTATAAAAGGCTCACACAAAATCGTTTGCTTTCCGTTTTCCTGCGTACTTTGCTCATCATTCGAGGTTCATAAAAACGTACCGCTTATGATTCGTATCTCAAGAGAGTAAATATGTTATTAGGAATATTTTACTGAATTTACAGTCTTTCCAGTTCTACACGATTTTGGCAGTGATTTTAAGCTTTTCTTCAGGCATGTTAAAGGTCTTTTTAGCGCATTAATGTCACTGTAGCACCGCTTTTGGCATATTCGTATAAGCGTGAAGTGCCTAATATGCAGAGAAAACATGTCATAACATTTTATTGATAAAAAACTTCTGATTAAAAACATAGTTTGATGACCTCAGAATCTCGTGATGACTCAAGAACACTTTTTTTTAATTTCGTCAGTTAAAACTCCATTTTAGCCACAGAATGGACAGTGCACATATATTTTACACACAGTGGCTTTAAATCTCTGGACCTCGGTAACGAATAATGATATCGAAAAAAGTTTCAAAATTCCCGGAGAAAATGGCACTTTACGTACCCAAATATCATGGTTTTTCGGTGTTTTCTCAGTTACAGCTCATGAACAAATGGTGGTTCTATAAGCCGCCTAATATTCACCCTGGAGAACAAATAACTTAAAAAACCAAACGATTTGCTCAGTATTCCTGAGATGGAGGAAATATGTAATATTTAAATTTTGACTCTGTACTGTTGTATGGCTATAGTATGCCAATCCTCCAGATAGGTATACAAATGGTCGCTACCGCAAGGGCTATTCCAAACGCTTCACCCCTTATCTTTGTGATCAGTGGAACCCGAAATATGACCCCCTGAAAAATCACCTTTTCGCCTGCAGCTTTTTTAAGTTCATATATTGGCTGATGTATCAACACAGCTGCAACATGCGGAACAGCAAGGCCACACTGATTTACACACACGCTGATCTACACGCGCGCACACACACACACACACACACTGCGTATAATAAAATGAATATTTTGAGCCACCAAGTGTCAGGGCTGTAACGGTAGTCATGTGTATGTTCTTCACGTCACTGGATGGTTTTCAACAGATATGAGGTGAACTAGTGTGGTAAGATTAAGTTACATTCATCCATTTGCACTGAGACGCCCACTAACAATCAAATAACATCAATAAGGAAAATTCGAAAGTAGACTGAAAAATCTGTTATAATAAGATTAAACTGATGGATAATTAACCATCGAAAAGAAAATAGTGGAAATTAACAATTAAGTTTAGAAGCAGCTGTTGAGTGACTGTACTTAGCACACCTGAAGTGAACTAACGCTTGGGGCCGATAAGAAATAATCGTACGAGTATAAACGGCATAAAATTATTTTGTTTAAGCAAACAGAGTTTTAAAATCGACCTATGTGAAAGAGAGACAGAGAGCGATTTTTTTTTTGGGGGGGGGGGGGTGAGAAGGAGAGAGGGAGAGAGAGAGAGATGACAGAAACAGAGCTGCCGGTGGAATAGAAAGAGGGGAGATAACGTTATAAAAACATGCAAGAGCAACGTGGATGAGTGTAGCTGAAGAGCGTAATATATGGGATTGTCTAAAGTTGACTGTCATCCAGCAGCACATATCAAATAGCTGCTGATGGTGGTGGACGTCATATTAGTTCATCTGTTCGCCAGCAACAGAATTAGGTTTCGTCCTCAGTCACAAAGTGCAAACCGTTAAAAATAGATAGCTACTAGAACATTTGCATTCTATAGGGCGAAGCCGAACTCCAGTTGAGGTTGTTCAGGGATATTTTCAATTTCAGTATAAGGGGCTCATGGTCTTCGGTACCTCGTTACAGGCTAACGAAGTATTTATGATTTATTCGGTTTGTTGTCGCTATTACCTTTGTATCTGTTAAAGTGCCATCAGAACAGTGAGAAAGTATGTGATGTCCTATCACCACAACTCGAAAGAATCCTATTTTTCTTGGGCGTCTTTGTAAAGATAGAAAAGAACTGTGATGTGGGTGCCGTCGCTGCGGAAGCTGTTCAGCATAGCTTCGTTTAGGCGGCCCACGACTACCTTCAGTGAACCCATATATACCGGCGCATACCGACCAAATCCTCATCAGTGAACCTATCCGTCCTGCTGTTTCACTGTGAAAGCACAAACAAAGATGCGATTCCAGTGCGGCGAGGATGTAACGAGTCAAGCCGCACGGTCATGCAGTCACACGCCGCTTCCATGTCTCGGCTTACGCTTGACTACAGACACGCCTTTGGAAATAACTGAGTTCACCTACATTAAAAGAATCCCATTAGACAATTGCACGGATACTGCCACGTGGCGAGTGTCACCACGACCGCAGCATAAGAATAACTCATTTAGAATGATAAAAAGCGAACGTACCTCTTTGAATACACCGGTTCCCGATAGATTAGATCACTGAAGATGACCAACGCTGGGCATGACCAGTACATGGAAGGGTAACCGACCGGGTTCGTCAGCTGCTTCTCGCAATTTTCCCTTTGCCTTTTTCGCAAAGCGGAGGAGGGATAGTGGCGTAAAGTTCCTGATCATCAGAATTTGCACCAGTGTCCTGGTTAAATTCCAAAACTCTCCGCTGCATCTCACGGAGGACAGCATGTGACACATGCTAAGTTCGGTGGCCCCCTTGGTGCCATTCTAGGGGTGTAGGCTATTTGCCGGCACCGGATTTCACCCTCTGTCTCCTCTCATCATCAAACAACACAAACATCACTCAAAACTACACACACACACATCACAGTCATCTCCACACATCCACTTAACACACAACACTCACACTTCGCGTGAGAAATGTGCCAGTGTGCAAGAAAGATAGGAAAAACATTTCCAATTAGGCAGCTGAACCGTGAAACGTCTAAGCTTTTACTTACACTCAAACCTCCAGAGATCAGACGCTGACGTCAGACGCTCACATCAATACCAAACGATGTGTGTCGATAGTCTATCATCCAAAACACCAATTTAGTTCGTGCTCTTGCTAATCCGGCCCTAATTGACCCGGTCTCTCAGTAACTTGACACTTATCCATTGTTATACATGTTTGAAGTTGTGGTTTTCTTCACGATTCAGTATCATGGCTTCAAAAAAGGAAACATGTTATACTAAGCGGAAACTCGATATTAGAAATAAGTTGAACTGAGTTTCTTCACAGGAAGCTATTGCTATAATCATCTTGGGGTTGAACCTCTTTTTTCCGTGTTTGCTTTAACAATACGTATGTTTTTGGATAGGGTCCGCCTTCAGCAAAACACAACTTTGTTTTTTGACCCAAACATGTTTCACTGCAGTTGCAGCATCTACTATTAGTTTTTAAATCGTAATTAAAGATATCTCAAAAAACACATAAAATTATGAATTCATACCTTTTTACCACATGCAGTGGTTTTTCTGATGTATTGTGTTTCTACAGTGACTGTTTTGTTTTACAGTTTGTCATCTGCAACCACTTACACCTTAAAGTAGATAAATTGTTTAAGCCAAAATTACGTTTTGAAAATTGTTACCTCTATGCCTGAAATTATATATATATATATATATATATATATATATATATATATATATATATATATATATATATGTGTGTGTGTGTGTGTGTGTGTGTGTGTGTGTGAGCGTGCCTATTTACATTATATTTCACTTGCTTTTTCTTTTTCCTAATCTTCATCACTGTCAGACACAACATGTTGAGCTGTCACTGTCACTGTTTCACTGTTTACCAACTGTGAAAACAAACAAGGTGGACAGTGGAACAGTCGACAGTGTAAAAACAAGATGCATGGACACCTCCGAAAGATTCAGAACAACTGCCAGGAAAACCTTCAACTGTCCCACCGTCAGCCATCTTGCTTTTCACCGTCAACTGTTCCACTGACCACCATGTATGTTTTTACAGCTGGTAAACAGTGAAACAGTGACATTGACACCGACAGTGCAGGCTCTGTGTTTGACAGTGATGAAGATGAGGAAAAAGAAAACGTAAGTGAAATGAAATATAAATAGATACACGCACACACACACACACACACACACACACACACACACAGAATTAATTAATTTCAGGTATAGAAATAACAATTTTCAAATCGTAATTTTGGCTTAAACAAATTATCTACTTTAGGTGTAAGTGGTTGCCGATGTCAAACTGTGAAACAAAACAGTCACTGTGGAAACACAATACATCAGAATAACCACACCACGTGGTAAAAAGGTATGAATTCATAATTTTACGTGTTTTTTCAAATATCTGTAATTACGATTTAAAAACTAATAATTACATGTATACGATCACTAAAGAAAATTCTTTATCTGTATCAACCATAAAATAGAAGCCCACTGAAGATGCTGTAACTGCCGTTCAACATTTTTGGGTTAAAAAACAAAATTGTGTTTTGCTAAAGGCGGACCCTATCCAAAAACATACGTAAAGCTGTTGCTGCTGAGTACAATGCTGAAGGGGCTAGTGTTTATTACCAAACTTTAAAAGAAGAACAGATACTCAAAAGCATACAGCAAAAGTATGATGAAAGCGATAAAGAAGAAGGCGTGGGAGGAGAGAACACTGTTGAGGCTGAAGCTGCGGACATCTTCCTCGAGTACATTATGCAACAATGGGAAACACGAAGTAACGACATATTGCTTGTACAGGCGTTGTGTGATAAAGTATTGTTACCATCGCGATCGTCGTTCTCAGAACCAAAAATTTGGACATGTTTCATAGTGCGTGGTACTACAGTATATGTACTCACTCACGAACTATGTTTTCTACGAAAATGAATATAACTTGAATTTAAGAAATTATAATCCGTATGTGTTTGCACCAAATTTAAGACACCCTCAATAATGCAGCACTTCCGCTAATCCGGCGCCGTTATTTGCAAGGGATGGCCGTATTGGTAACAGTCTAGGTACTTCTTCCTTTATGTTACTGTTTCCCAAATCTTTATGACGCTCTTGGATCCGAGTGGCGGTTAATTTCTTTGCCATAATATATTTGAAGCCGTGCTTGCTGAGTATGTTGTCCATAATTCTGCGTATATTTCCAAAAAATAGTAATAGCCCCTTCCTATTTCATCTGATATTGTTATTACCGACGAGGCTTACCAAACATGAAAAGCCACAGTTATAAAAACGGAAAATTCTCAAAATTCTCAAAATTCTCAACATTCTGTGCAGTTAACCATCTAGAAATCGTTCACGGATTTGGAGAGTGGCCAGAGAAGTTCCATAATTCGAGAATCCCTCTGCTAAAAACTAAAAGTGCTAATTTAAACCATCAAATTTTCCAAGAGCGTCGGCAGTGTGCACTGACTATCCGCTTGCAGTTCGCAGCAGTCGGACTTATACATTTTTCATGCGCCATGTGGCCTCGATTTAACAACAGACGTTCGCTCGCTACTACGCACACTCACACTCCCGCATATTAAGCAGTTCCAGACGTAATACGGCAGCCACTCGCGTATTTATTCCACGCCTGTGAATAGCAACGTTAATCTGAGGCACAAGTTTTCAAATCCCGTAGAGATTTGCTTTTCCTGTTTCCTTTGTTTCGTTCCTACCTACGTCCACGACTGGCAGGTTTTTAAAGAACAAAAAAAAAAAAAAAGGAAAATCTGGGCGGGGATCTTTAAGCGGCGGCTGTGGCGGCCTGCAGAATGAGATTACGGCGGAGCGCGCGGTCCTGGCCGTGGTTAGCGGGCTGGCCACAAACGCGGTATGTGCGTCGCTACACGCCACGCACTCACATTTATACACGCCTAAGTCCACATCCCGCCCGGCGGTGCCGGCTTAAACGTCCGCAAAAACGCGAGTTTTCCTGTAGACTCCTGTTCCGCCCCCGCGTCCAGGTCGTTCACCGCAGCCAGAGATGGCCACCAGAAGTCTGTTCTGCCCCATATCAGGCGCTGCTCACTACCAGTACTGGTCGCGGAGGGGTGTTTTCGGAGGTGAGCTTTCGCACCAGTTCAGCCGAAGCCTCCACATTGCTCCGGCTGAGAAGAGAGTGAGGGAATATGCGTGGTCCACCCTGGGTGAGGCATTTACAATACTCGCCATTAAAATTGCTATACCACGAAGATGACGTGCTACAGACGTGAAATTTAACCGACAGGAAGAAGATGCTGTGATATGCGAATGATTAGCTTTGCAGAGCATTCACGTAAGGTTGGCGCCGGTGGCGACACCTACAACGTGTTGACATGAGGAAAGTTTCCAACCGATTTCTCATACACAAACAGCAGTGGACCGGCGTTGCCTGGTCAAACGTTGTTGTAATGCCTCGTGTAAGGAGGAGAAATACGTACCATCACGTTTCCGACTTTGATAAAGGTCGGATTGTAGCCTATCGCGATTGTGGTTTATCGTATCGCGACATTGCTGCTCGCATTGGTCGAGATCCAATGACTGTTAGTAGCATATGGAATCGGTGGGTTCAAGAGGGTAATACGGAACGCCGTGTTGGATCCCAACAGCCTCGTATCACTAGCAGTCGAGATGACAGGCATCTTATCTGCATGGCTGTAACGGATCGTGCAGCCACGTCTCGATCCCTGAGCCAACAGATGAGGACGTTTGCAAGACAAAAACCATTTGCACGAACAGTTCGACGACGTTTGCAGCTGCATGGGTTATCAGTTCGGAGACCATGGCTGCGGTTACCCTTGACGCTGCATCACAGGAGCGCCTACGATGGTGTACCTAACGACGAACCTGGGTGCACGTATGGCAAAACGTCATTTTTTCGGATGAATCCAGGTTCTGTTTACAGCATCATAATGGTCGCATCCGTGTTTGGCGACATCGCGGTAAACGCCCATTGGAAGCGTGTATTCGTCATCGGCGTACCGGCGTATCACCCGGCGTGATGGTATGGGGTGCCATTGGTTACACGTCTCGATCACCTCTTGTTCGCATTGACGGCACTTTGAACAGTCGACGTTACATTTCAGATGTGTTACGACCCGTGGCTCTACCCTTCATTCGATCCCTGCTATACCTTACATTTCAGCAGGATAATGAAGTACCGCATGTTGCACGTCCTGTACGGGCCTTTCTAATACAGATAATGTTCAACTGCAGCCCTGGCCAGCCCATTCTCCAGATCTCTCACCAATTGAAAACGTCTGGGCAATGGTGGCCGAGCACTGGCTCATCACAATACGCCAGTAACTACTCTTGATGAACTGTGGTATCGTGTTGAAGCTGCATGGACAGCTGTACCTGTACGCGCCATCCAAGCTCTGTTTGATTCCACGCCCAGGCGTATCAAGGCCGTTATTACGGCCAGAGGTGGTTGTTCTGGGTACTGATTTGTCAGGATCTATGCACCCAAATTGCGTGTATTTCACTTTACATACCTGAACCGTGGTACTACTCAATTCTTTAGAAAATCAAAAATTTCAATCTCACTACAGTTTTTAAAGGAAATAGGAAGCGGGGGATCACTAGTGATGGACAAGCTTATGATTGTTTTACAATTTTAATTTGACTCAAAACAGACTTTATTATTAACTTCAATTCAGACATTTGCCCTCTTACTGATGCAATAGTCAATTCTTCACTTTAATTGAATTACATAAACACGAGTAAGAATCATATTTTGCGTCCGCAACCAAAATCATAGATATTAGGCACGGTGAAATAATCAATCATAAACAATCGTTCTTGTCAAACCATATCTCAAAAGACTAATAACACTATACACTTCCAACCCAAAGATACACAGCCACATAATATCACAACATCATTACAAAAGAAAGATCTTAAAGCTTAATAAAACAGAACTGCCCACATCAAGGTCCACACTGAAACATGCTTATACTAAAGATGCAAAGTGGGCCATCAAAGGTGGCAAAACTGGTATTCAGGAAAAATAACAAGTTGCACATTCATTAAAGTTACACAAATGATTAACACAAGTGTTAAATAAGAATGGCTAGTAATAACTCAACCAGTAAAGTGACTTACAGAAACGCTAATATTAACAAAGTGGCCTCACGTAATTAACGGATATAATGACTCAGAATGATCCCCAAATTGCACTTAACTTTAGAGAACAGCGTTAAGGCCCACAGTAGTATTTGGAAGCAATAACGCTACGGTCGGCAGGCAATATGAGCGTTCACTCCCCATGGCTTGTGCACAGGCTCACTAGCAGGCGGTATACAGGGTGTTACAAAAAGGTACGGCCAAACTTTCATGAAACATTCATCACACACAAATAAAAAAAGATGTTATGTGGACATGTGTCCGGAAACGCTTACTTTCCAAGTTAGAGCTCATTTTAGTTTCGTCAGTATGTACTGTACTTCCTCGATTCACCGCCAGTTGGCCCAATTGAAGGAAGGTAATGTTGACTTCGGTGCTTGTGTTGACATGCGACTCATTGCTCTACAGTACTAGCATCAAGCACATCAGTACGTAGCATCAACAGGTTAGTGTTCATCACGAACGTGGTTTTGCAGTCACAGCAATGTTTACAAATGCGGAGTTGGCAGATGCCCATTTGATGTATGGATTAGGACGGGGCAATAGCCGTGGCGCGGTACGTTCGTATCGAGACAGATTTCCAGAACGAATGTGTCCCGACAGGAAGACGTTCGAAGCAATTGATCGGTGCCTTAGGGAACACGGAACATTCCAGCCTATGACTCGCGACTGGGGAAGACCTAGGAAGACGGGGAGACCTGCAACGGACGAGGCAATTCTTCGTGCAGTTGACGATAACCCTAATGTCAGCGTCAGAGATGTTGTTGCTGTCCAAGGTAACGTTGACCACGTCACTGTATGGAGAGTGCTACGGGAGAACCAGTTGTTTCCGTACCATGTACAGCGTGTGCAGGCTCTATCAGCAGCTGATTGGCCTCCACGGGTACACTTCTGCGAATGGTTCATCCAACAATGTGTCAATCCTCATTTCAGTGCAAATGTTCTCTTTACGGATGAGGCTTCATTCCAACGTGATCAAATTGTAAATTTTCACAATCAACATGTGTGGGCTGATGAGAATCCGCACGCAATTGTGCAATCACGTCATCAACACAGAATTTCTGTGAACGTTTGGGCAGGCGTTGTTGGTGATGTCTTGATTGGACCCAATGTTCTTCCACCTACGCTCAGTGGAGCACGTTATCATGATTTCATACGGGTTAATCTACCTGTACTGCTAGAACATGTGCCTTTACAAGTACGACACAACATGTGGTTCATGCACGTTGGAGCTCCTGCACATTTCAGTCGAAGTGTTCGTACGCTTCTCAACAACAGATTCGGTGACCGATGGATTGGTGGAGGCGGACCAATGCTCTCCTGACCTCAACCCTCTTGACTTTCATTTATGGGGGCATTTGAAAGCTCTTGTCTACGCAACCCCGGTACCAAATGTAGAGACTCTTCGTGCTCGTATTGTGGACGGCTGTGATACAATACGCCATTCTCGGAGGGTGGATGCATGTATCCTCGCTAATGGAGGAGATTTTGAACATTTTCTGTAACAAAGTGTTTGAAGTCACGCTGGTACGTTCTGTTGCTGTGTGTTTCCAATCCATGATTAATGTGATTTGAAGAGAAGTAATAAAATGAGTTCTGACATGGAAAGTAAGCGTTTCCGGACACATGTCCACATAACATATTTTCTTTCTTTGTGTGTGAGGAATGATTCCTGAAAGTTTGGCCGTACCTTTTTGTAACACCCTGTATATTTATAAATAGTCCGACAGGCCTCACAGTGAGCGGTCCTGACAAGAATCCATAACCGCACCGACGCCAGACGGAAACAAATGTCGGCGCTTTCCGTGTTGAATAATAGCGTAAGTTATTTTCAAGAATGTTTTTCTCGACAACTGCACTCGTGTGATGTGATTTAAGGAAAGAACGCAATACACGTGTACAGCAGTGGGCGCGTTGTGTTCAGTGAGGTCACCATTCTGATGCTTGGGACATGGCACATGACCTCTGCAAGTTACCAGATGTGCCCGTAAGGTTCCTCCTGTTGAACGGAATACGCAATCACAGACATGGCCAGAGCAGTTTTACTTTCCAGAGGCTTGCAAAGATTCTCCGCTCAAAAGGCGAGACTCGTGGAACGTCGGAAAAGAATTAAGAGAGAGGGGTGTGCGGAGGACAAGGTAATTCCGCACCCGACACGTTTTATTTATGCACCACATCAAGCGGCGCTGCCTCGCCGACAGAACGACCTGCAGTTTAAACGGATTTTTTTTTTAATTCCGCCGGTATTATTTTAGTATTAATTATGGAGCTGGTGGTTCCGTTTTCCGCCTGGCAGTCAGCTGCGGCAGCGCGGCGCTGCCGGGCAGTTATAATTCGGTGAACATCCGGCCGCCTTGTGTCCGGAGTGATAGCTGCGACATCAGGGGCCGCTAGTTGTTGTGAGCGACGCGGGCGCTGAAGACGGCGGCGGCGGCGATGCCGGTTCGTTTTTCCCGGATCACAATGATTTCGCTCTAATTAACTGGGCGAGCTCCCGCACTGGCTAATGAGACCGCGACGCCGGCGTGCTCGCGGTCGCTCCTCCCCCCCTCCCCACCCCTGGTGCCACGCAAACTCACTACCCTCCCGTCCTCCCAACCCTCCCTACCCTCCCCCACCATATTCTCCCCGCCCCCCATAAACCCGCCCCCACGTGGCAGCACTGTGCGCCCTTGCGGCCCCCCGCGTCGGTCCCACCCCGTCCTGGCTGTCTCTTCCTCCCCCACCCCTACCTCTCACCTCCCACGCTGAGTGTACCTCTGTCTCTTTGCCGTACTCGATTCGTTACACAATAAATGCTACTGCTGGCTGCTACAGCTGGTGCACGGGTGACGTCCCTTCCACTCCACTCGTCTTCAGTGCCGGCGTCGACGCCACGGTCCCCGTGTACCAGACCCGCTGTCGGCTTCCACTCGTGTAGCCGCACGCGGATGTTCGCCTGCAAGTCAGCAATAATGCGGTGCATCATTTCGTTGTATTATCTGACATGTCTACTGCTGACGTATCCGCTGTTTCGAAATCACCATTTAAATGTTTATTTATTTCTCAAAAAAGACCTGCTGCCTGTTATTACACAGCAGGTCGTACAGTGTGTGATTTTACATGTTATATCTTACAAATTTAGTTTGATTGGTAGTACTTTTTTGTTGGCGAAAGATTTAAAAAATGGTTCAAATGGCTCTGAGCACTATGAGAATTAGCGTCTGAGGTCATCAGTCCCCTAGAACATAGAACTACTTAAACCTAAATAACCTAAGAACATCACACACATCCATGCCCGAGGTAGGATTCGAACCTGCGACCGTAGCGGTCGCGCGGTTCCAGACTGTAGCGCTTAGAACCGCTCGGCCACCTCGGCGGGCGGTGAAAGATTTACAAACGAATAAAAGAAATTAAAAGTAACAAATAAATATATATATATGTAAATATATAGTAAGTACAAATGCATTTACACAATGCTGTTTTATCTTTTTCCTAACTTAGATGGTGATAATAAATGAGATACATAATGTAAGAACGTAGGCTTCCGCGGCCGGTGTCATAGTGATTAAAATTCTTCTGGGTATTATGCCGCGTCATTGCGAATAAATCCATCAGACATTATGGACAGTTTTGACATCAAGTCTCTCTTCACTAACGTACCTATTGAGGAGTCTATGCGCATTCTACAGGGACGGATCCCTCCTGATATTTGCGATCTGGTCGCTTATGCCTGTCATCTACGTACAGCACCTGGCGGGGAAAATATTACGTACAGTTATACGGAGTGGCAATGGGTTCCCCGCTCTCCCCTGTAACTACGGACACCTACACTGCTGGCCACCGTAAATGCAACACCAAAAAAGACAAGAGGTAGCACAACTAAATTTATTTTGTAGATAACATGTTGACCAAGTATCAAATGATTACGTTTACAGACGTCTGTGACATGTGGTTCCTGCCAGAATCAGTAGCCAGAGTAGCCGCCATTGTTGGAGATCACCGCTGCCACACGTCTCGGCATTGAGTCAAAGAGACGTTGGATGTGTTCCTGGGGTACAGCAGCCCAAGCAGCTTCCACACGTTGCCAAAGATCATCTGGTGTGGCAGCTGGGGATGTAATCTGGGTCACTCGTTGAGCAACCATGGACCACATGTTTTCTATCGGCGAAAGATCCGGAGAGCGAGCCGGCCAGGGAAGCAATTCAATCTGGTTATTGACGAAGAACCTTTGGACAATGCGTGCCACGTGTGGTCGCGCATTATCCTGTTGAAATATGGCTGTGGCCGAGCCCTGAAGGTAAGGAAGGACAACTGGTTCCAGCACCTCGGATATGTAGCGCCGGCTATTTAAAGTACCGGCAATGCGTACTAGAGGCGTGCGAGAGTAATATCCAATACCGTCCCATACCATAATACCCGGTGCAAGACCAGTGTGGCGGTGCATAATGCAGCTGTCCAGCATCCTCTCTCCACGGTGTCTCCACACTCGAATCCGACCATCGTGGTGCTGCAGACAGAAGCGTGCCTCGTCAGTAAAGACAACGTCATTCCATTCTGCCGTCCACATCCATCTGTCATCCCACCATTGGCGGCGGAGACGTCTGTGGTTCTGCATCAGTGGTAGACGAAGCAATGGACGTCTTGCGGACAGACCACTCTGCTGTAAACGGCGTCGAATGGTACGCGCAGACACTGGATGATGCGTTACAGACGCAATGTGCTGTGCTATGGTTCGGGATGTCACTGAGCGATCCGTCACTGCCATGCGCACGATTTGCCTATCAGCACGTGCAGTGGTGCACCGAGGTGAATGCGATCGACCACGTCGGTCCGTCGTACCCTCCTGCATCCAACGGTCACATATCCGCATTACAGTTGTTTGGTTTCGTCCAACACGACTAGCGATTTCTCTGTATGATAATCCACAATCTCGGTAAGCCACTGTCCTTCCTCTGTCGAACTCGGATACTTGATCAAAAGATGTTCGCTGTTGTCTACGAGGCATAACTGATCGTCTTGTGAAACAACCACAAGGTAAACACACGTGCCGAACGTACACTCGTCGAAATCGCCAAGCCTTAAATGGCGCTATGAGGTGGCGCCACAGGCGCGCGTGATGTTCGTCTGAGCTGAAATTCTAATCAGTTGCATATCTCATCGCTGCAAACTCATGGTGTAAATTTCACTTGATTCGGATGCTTCCTTCAGGGTGTTGCATTTACGGTGGCCAGCAGTGTACATGGAAGCCTTTGAGCAAACGGCTCTACCTTCTGCTCCGTTACGTCCCAGTTGTTGACTACGATATGTGGAAGATACATTCGTTATCTGGCCTCACGGTGAAGTGGAATTGGGAGACTTCCTCCAGAACTTAAATAGCCTGCACAAAAGTATAAAGTTCACACATGAGACTTAAAACAATGGGACCTTGCCATACCTGGATGAGAAGGTTTACAGAGGTGCCGAAGATAAACTGGAACACAAAGTGTACCGGAAACCAACGCACAGTAATCGGTACCTGCACGCAGAGAGCCACTACCACCCAGCTCAAAAGTATACTGTTCTTCATACGTTAACTGCCCCAGCCTACCGGATAAGCGATGAAAATAAGATTCAAAGAAGAATTAAAGAAATTACATTACACGTTTCGTGCCAACGACTATGATGACAACATCATAAGAAAGGTAGCTAAAACCAAAGGGAGCAGAACACGAGAAGAAGGCAAAGAAGAAAATCTTCCACTGGTACACTTACCATATGTAAAAGGCGTCAGTGAACGGCTAGGCAACGTCCTCCGCCGATGAGGTTTCAAACCAATTTTTCGAAGCAGTCACAGGATCCACGAAATGACAGGTTCCACCAAGGATGTAGTCAACAATCTTAACACTGCTGGTGTTTACGAACTACGGTGTGATTGCGGAGATGCCTACATAGGAGAAACAAGGAGACCTGTCAGCTTACGAGTAGCAGAACACGAACGCTATGTACGATTACAACAACATATTAAATCGGCGATAGCGGAAAACCACCGTGACTGTGGACAACCTATCAGGTTCCAAGAAGCCCGAGCACTGGCGAAAGAATCGTGCATGCGAGAACGCAAAATACGGGAGGCGATCGAAATTATTAAGCAGCCTGACAACATCAACAGAGAAGATGGCTACAAATTCCCCAGGTCCTGGCTGCCGGCCATCCCAGTCCAACGGGCCGCGAGCTGTCGCGTGGCAGAAGCTACACACGATACGGACGTATCTGCACAAACAGCTGTAGAGCAACTGTCAGTCCACTTTCGCGCACACCAGGAGGAAAACTTGCCGACCAGAAGCAGAACACTGATTGGCGGACAGCTACCAATCATTGACGACATGGACATCCACGAATAGCCTCTTTCCTTCCATCTTCCCTTACGTCATGAATAGCTAATCATATTAGAGGGCCAATTGAAAACTTTTACAACAGTGACGTCAGACATCGATAGTCTGTAATAAATAGTAGCACCTATCCCCATGCAAAACCAGTCATGTCCTGAGGAAGGCCGTTGCAATTCGGCCGAAACGTCGGTTTTAGTTTATTATTGTTATTAGTTTTTAGTAAGGACGCGGCATAATACCCATAAGAATTTTAATCACTGAGATAGATAATAGTTTGTGGATGTATTTTAAATTAAAATTAAAAGTGTATTTAATGGAAGAAACAAGAGATGGCAATTTGACTTGTTAGATATGCTGTGACAGTTTCCCTTTATACCTTCTGGCTGTATGGTTTCATCTGTTACATATGCTGTCTTGACGGTGGTAATAGTTAATTTAATGTATCGATTAGTTAGGCTATCTGTACGAGCCTTAGGTAACAGTGGAGACTCGGAGTTGATTTAAAATGACACAGTCAGCTGCATCAGGTACGAGGGTTCGGTAAAACTTTGAGCCAGTCACACGTGACAAAGCGAAAGAAGAAATGTCACATCTTCAAATAGTATTACATGCTACTAAATGATATAACAAACAGCTACATAGAGAGTTTCATTATCAGATTGATTCGATTTAGCGTTGTAGGACCGTCGCTTACTTTTGGTATGTCTGTATGTTTATCTTGTCTTCACTTCTTGTGTATGGTATAACATCCGTGTCTGTGCTTGTGTCTGTGTCGGTTACTATACACGGCTAATCTGTCCGAGCCGGCCGTTGTGGCTGAGCGGTTCTAAGCGCTTCAGTCTGGAACCGCGCGACTGCTACGGTCGCAGGTTCGAATCCTGCCTCGGGCATGGATGTGTGTGATGTCCTTAGGTTAGTTAGGTTTAAGTAGTTCTAAGTTCTAGGGGACTGATGACCTTAGATGTGAAGTCCCATAGTGCTCAGAGCTATAATCTGTCCGATGTGGAGCCTGTCTTATTCTATGGTATGGTCTTTCCTGTTTGTGTGCCACGTATAGTGCTCGCGATACTTCTTCTGTGATGTTGTTTATAGGGTTCCAATCATCTTGTCTAGGTATTAACTGTCCAATGTTCCGGTTTCGTTAATTCGGTTTCATGTGTCCAACGACATCACAACTGAGCATTGTGTGTTCACGTGTGCCATTCTCATCACAGGCACAAGCGTGAGTCTGCTTTAGGCCAAATCTGTGGAGATGCACAGGATACGGCCCATGGCCCGGAAGAAAGTGCACCATGCCGCGTGTTGGATTTATGTGCTTCAAATTGCTCCGCTGTTGTATACTGGAGAGTGAAGAATAGACACGTCTTCCCTTATCAGTTGTGTCCCATTCTGTCTGACATGTATCACTTCTCCACTTGTTTAATTTCCATTTGTCGGTTATGTCTTGTCCAGGTATTTCTCTTATTTTGTCTCGCCTTCCCCTCTTCAGCCAGTAGGCAGTTGTTCTTCGACGAATTGTAATATCTATAGGGAAAACCCCTCGTACTATGCACAGTGCCTCAACCGAGGTCGTGCCGAGTTCCAGAGTACAACACTCCTCTGTCCGCGCCTAAAATGGTTTTATGCGTAACTAAACATAATCGACGTGCCCGAGCACCAGCCGCAAAACAAGTTATTGACTCAAAGAGTGCTGTGTAAAATATCTTCATTATCTGGAGGCGTAGTCTGTACCTTATAATGTTGAGTCTTGCAAGTTTATGCGTGAGTTTTGTCGCTTTGCAACTGTCAATCTAGCATGTACGTTGAAATGTAAGTGTTCGTCAATATAAATGCTAGCTTTCCTTTTTATAGATATATTGTTTGACTTTATAATAGGATTTATTTTTAGTGTGCCTCTTAGAAGTAGGTAATCAGTTTTCTTTGTTGCTATTGCGAGTTCATTGTTCGTGTAACATTCACCGATAAACGTGAGAAGCTGCGTGGCTTTACGCTCTAATTGGGATCTTTAAACGTTACGGGAACTTGCAGCCAGGTACTGTTAACGGGAAACACCACCATAACGGCCTAAAACAGCGTTTCCTTAACTTCTTTTTTTTCTGCATAAAAGCTCACAGAGAAATAATACTTCGGTTAACTAGTGAGCATATATTTAATCACACAGGGTGAACCACCTAAGACTTGCACTGCAAATATTGCAGAAATGGAAACTCCTACTCACGCAAGGTTTTCGAAGAGTTCATTGGTAGTCAGGGTCTCGCATTGTCAGCCAATAAACAGATTGTGCTAACAATTAGGAAGTGTATTTTTTGTGCAAACATAACTTCTTAAATGGAACAACGCGTATTGATACTAACAAACTAAAAGTATGATCCATTAGAATGTCAGTGGTGTTTGTTGTAGCATTCTAGTGCGGGTGGTTTCCGAGACAATATATTCTGAAAAGTTTCCACATTTACACTTGTTTGTGCCTTTCAACCTGCGTCGTGGCAAGGTACGATTTTCTTATGTTTGCTTACAGTGTGGTAGTGGGTCCCTTGAATTCACTGCGAGTTGTTAATTAATTAGTGTGTCACAATCGAAGCACTAGGTCGTGAGTGGACGACGCAATTTACCAATGCAGAAAAAGCCGACATGCTCATGGTGCACGTATAGTGTAGAAAGAATGCAGTTCGTTCTTGTACGGTGTATGCTGCAAGATATCTCAATACATTTCAATCATCTCGGTAATTATTTCTCAACCACTTCAATCATTTACGTGAAAGCCGTATTGTAACAAACACCTAGACAACGTAACAGAAGGAAACAAGTGACGACAAAAGATGGGGAAATTAACGTTCTAGCTGCTGTTGTAGTTGATCCGCAAGTTAGCTAACGCGCAATCGCATGAGGAAGTGACTCGAATCAGGCAAGTGTTCCACGCATGCTCCATCGACATGGTTTCCATTCCTATCACGTCTCTCTCCGTCAAGAGTTGCGCTGAAATGATAATGAGAACCGTCTTAACTTCTGTACATGGGCTTTAAGACACTCCAGATGTATCATATATCTTGTTTAGTGATATAGCAATATTTGCCTATCATAGCCGGGTAAACTGCCAAAACATGCACTACTGGCCCGTTGATAATGCCCGCTGGCTTCGTCAGCGTCCGTGGAGTGTAAACGAGTGGTGTGAGATGGTGAACCATCTGCTCATAGGACCGATTTTCATAGAGTGAACACTGAACGGGCAAAGTATCGCCTACTAACAGGCCATCTTCCACAGATGCTGGAAGACGTTCCTCTGCATACTCGGAGGACCTGTGTTACCAACTGTTGTGACTGACAATTCGCAGTTTTTCTCAAACACAACTTTCATTGATGTAAGTTCACAAGGTTGATGACTGAACATACAAACGAAAGGTAACAATAACGATGCCAGTAAAAGTCTCCTAATTTAGGCAAACAAAAGTTTTCTTCTAATCCTCCACAAAGGTTCGTGGTAACACACACACTAGTAACAGTCCAATTCAGAGACAAAGACGTAATCTTCCACGGTCGTAGTACATGAGGTCGGCATCCAGCGTAAATTGCACTTTGAGGCTGTTTCTAGCCCCTAAATAGCTGTTGCATGGGGGCTTAATTAAATAGAATGTAAATATTTTTAGTAGCTGTATGTCCGGCTACGAAGTCTCGTAACCGGTTGGCCCTGACTAGTATTACTCCGCAGTCTGACTGCATAGAATAACAATAAAGAATGAAAGGAAATTTCCGTTAACACAATTAATTAATTAAGTCCCCAGCAACTATAAAAGCTACGAAACAACAAAGCACAAGTGTAACTGTTCTGTGTGTGGAAGTGTGATTCAACGTACACATCTCGCACGGTTCTTCCTCAATAAGACAAGATATTTTAAACACCATTCACACTGAAGTAATTTAAAAAAAACAGAAATACTATAATTGCACATAGAAACCAGAATTACACTCTATTACATGAACACAAGCCAGATGCTTTGTTGACTGAACCTGTGACCAAGAGATATTGTTAGTTAGGAAAACTGAAGTAAAAAAAAAAAAAATTTACCTTCATATATATTGACGAAAAACACACTCTGATCATTACAACATCCCCATTCGAACAACATCTGCTGTCTAGCCCATCAAAACAACTGCACACGACATGGCCTCAACTAGTACAGCTATCAAGATCCTCTCAGCAAGCACTGCCCACGGCAACTTCTCAGCTACGACTGCCCACGGCAACTTCTGAACTACGACTGCCAGTGGACTCGGCTGGATAATACTCTTTGGCGCAATCTCTGGCGCTGTGACTCAGTGTAGCCACATTTCATATGCCCCTCCTCCACGGGCTAGAATTTGATTTTTGCCAGCATTGGTGGTGAAAATACCACCAAATTCGTGCAAAGAATACAGACAAAAATAAAAGATAATATTAATAAGTAAATACCAAATTACCAAATAAATTTTGGCTTTGCACTGACCCTTCAATAACCTAATATATAAAATACAGTAAGGAATACAAATGCTTGCATACATGTGATTTTACATAATAGTTTACACAAGTATCATTCAATCAATAGCACCAGCAATGACAAATAGGTGTAGGTAAGAGTCTCATAACATTTCACAAACAGTAAATATACAAAAAATCAGTTTATAGAAATATTCACATAAAATCCTTTCAATAGTTCAATAAACAAGTAGCACTCCTCAGAGTAGTTGACATTTCCAACAGTATCACCCAGCAATGGTCAACAGGTGCAAATAGCAGTCTCATAACTTTTCATCAGAAGTATTTAAACAGCTCCAACAGTGGCATCCAAAAATGGCGAGCAGGCGCAGACACCAACAAGTGACATCATTTCAGTAGAAACAGTTCCATCAGTGGCACCCAGCAATGTTAAACAGGTGCAGACAGCAACAAGTGACATTATTTCAGTAGAAGCAGTTCCATCAGTGGCACCCAGCAATGTTGAACAGGTGCAGACAGCAACAAGTGACATTATTTCAGTAGAAGCAGTTCCAACAGTGGCACCCAGCAATGTTGAACAGGTGCAGACACCAACAAGTGACATCATTTCAGTAGAAACAATTCCATCAGTGGCACCCAGCAATGTTAAACAGGTGCAGACAGCAACAAGTGACATTATTTCAGTAGAAGCAGTTCCATCAGTGGCACCCAGCAATGTTGAACAGGTGCAGACAGCAACAAGTGACATTATTTTAGTAGAAGCAGTTCCATCAGTGGCACCCAGCAATGTTGAACAGGTGCAGACACCAACAAGAGACATTATCTCAGTAGAAGCAGTTCCATGAATGGCACCCAGCAATATTCAACAGGTGTAGACAGCAACAAGTGACATTATCTCAGTAGAAGCAGTTCCATCAGTGGCACCCAGCAATGTTGAACAGGTGCAGACAGCAACAAGTGACATCATTTCAGCAGAAGCAGTTCCATCAGTGGCACCCAGCAATGTTGAACAGGTGCAGACACCAACAAGTGACATTATGTCAGTAGAAGCAGTTCCATCAGTGGCACCCAGCAATGTTGAACAAGTGCAGGTACCAGTCCATAATATTCACTTTCACTAATCAGACAGTTCATCAGAGTTTATCAGAAGAAACTAAACATCTCCAAGTGGCACCCATCAATGATGAACAAGTGCAGGTAACAGTCCATAATATTCACTATCGCTAATCAGACAGTTCATCAAAGTTTATCAGCAGAAATTAAACATCTCCAAGTGGCACCCATCAATGTTGAACAGGTGCAAGCACGAACAACAGTTTGAAGGCACACACAATTGCTTTTACAAAATTATTATTAATGCTCTTATACTAAACATACAAATTATAACAGTCACACAAATGATATCAGATAATTGTCATATTAACTATTACAACAAACAAATAACAGTAAACCTATAATATTTATGGGTGTCAGTGCAAGCCACAACAAACAAGTAAAATAATATTTAGGAGATAGGTCGGTACCAATCATTTGGGATTAGGAAAGGAAAACACACAAAACACACTCACTCATCTTTCGTCCACATTAAGTACTACTGTGTAATTGAATAGTGTTAACTGTTTAAATGCAAATCTGTCAAAATTTGATGTTCAACATGTGTATCAAGTAGTAGTGGCAGCAATGTATAACAGTCAATAATAGTTAATCAACGTCATAGTCATCATGTCAAGACCAATGTTTTCCAAGCCAAATCAAATGTACGGTTGCTGAACAACTGTCAGTGTACCAAGATATGCAATTACTTCCTCTTTCCAAAAAAAGTACATACTGCTTATTGATTTAACAAAGTGTGTGTGTAGACAATCTTCCTTCTACTTGAGTGTTCTAGTCTGCCATCTTCATCCTCCTTGTACCATATAAAGCAACAAATAAATATGCTTCTCACTTACTTTACCTCTTATCCACCAAAACTCCAATAATCATCAGCATCACATAATCTTAACACTTCAATAATACCTCTTACGTCGATACATAAAACCTTATCATCAATATCATTTACCTTACCTCTTGTCCACCAAAACTCCAATAATCATCAACTTCACACAATCTCAATACCTCAATAATACCTCTTCAATACGTCGACACATATAAACCTTATCGCCGATATCATTTCACATCCATAACAACTCTTTCCTCTAGTCAGTCTCCTCGAACAAGTACAGATAAAATCCTAGTGCAAACTTCAATTCATCATCCCATACAATCCGAAGACACAATGTCCTCACACAACCTCTGTGTAATCCACCTGACCCAAATCTTCTACTCATTATGAATTATAAAATACATTTCGGTTACCTTGTCCATCATTAAATAAAAGAAATGCATACATGACCTCTAACAGCCTTTAGTTTGAATAACTTTTAGTAAGTAAGTACGAGTACGGAGTGTGAATGATCATAATATTTCACAGTGTGTACACCACTTCAAGAATCATGGCAAAACAGAAGCAAACATGTGGATTATTTCTTGTGTCAAGTGTCACTTGCTATTTCAATTGCTCACGAAGAATGCAGTGTAATAACTGTCAATGGTCTAAACCTAGTGTTGGTATGTCATGTCGTTAGCTTCCTCCCTATTAGCATAAATTTATACAGCTTCCATAAAACCTCCAGCTCATGTGACTTCAATGAAGTTTCTTGTACCAATGTCGTTCGTAGAATTACAGCAGTTCATTTTCTTATCTTAAATTATAAGGCACTAAGCGTAAGCAAAACATGCAATAGCGAGTAAATATACCACTAGAGAACAGAATGTCAACAAGTGGATGCAGCACAATCCCTATAACGAGTCTCTGTCAAGCGAACAATCTCTAATTAACACCATACTGTGGCCTAAACTCCATGTTCGTACACCTTATATCAGCATTTCTATATACCAAATTAGAGTATATTTATGACAACAAAACAGAAATGTGTAAATATGCAATCCATACGCAAAGCAGCAAATATATATCTTACATAATAAACAAGTCATTAGCATCATATCAGCATAAGCAAACAAACGTTCATATGCAATCTTAATAAGTAAACATGAAGACGCAAGCAGACACATCACAAAGTACAACCTACATACACAACCATATCAGTACAACCAATCAAGTTACAATTATAATTAAAATAAATAAGCACAGCAGGAACATAATAAAAAAAATATATCAGTGAAAAAGCATAGCAGCCAAGCGATGCATAAAATACACAAGTAACAACCCTGTTCATTAATAAAACATTGTCAAAATCAGCAAATGTACGCAAGCACGTCGCTTCACAAGTAAATTCATAGAACATAAAATTTAGCACAAAGCATAAATCACGTAATCGCGAGCAGCAAATTACGTCTAAAGTACGTACCTAAGTGGAAATATGTTACCTGAAAAATAAACACAATTAATAGTTACCTTTTTAGTTTATTAGTTTCTTCTTCGAAATTACATTCTTCCTGAAAATTTCTCGATAGCAAGTCAAGTCGGACACACACAGAATTTACCTGAAGTTCTTAAATATTTTATACAACCGTATCCTGAAAAATACTGAACGTTAATAACATAATTTATCAAGTCACTATAGCTTTATATTGAATTTAATCAGAGGAATTAGACTGTGTATTTGTTTACGGCTGTCAGTGCATTCGCACTGAGCGCTCGATCAGCTGTAGGTACGCGAGACGTAGGAAGTAATTGTTTGCGGTCAACGACTGCCTTGTGCGCCGCGCAGACTTGACTGTTGCTTTGAGTATGTGCCGCCGCCGGAACACGGCGCGGCATCCTTGTACTCTCCGTGTGTTTACGTATAACTGTTAGTTTATCAAAAGTATGTCATTCCACAAAAATTTTAACATTCGATATACGATGTACTCCCTTAGAGCGCCGAGATTTAAGAGTTTCTACTTCGACAGTGTTATCATGAATAATTTTGCGAACTCTAAATGGTCCGTTATAAAGCAGAAAAAATTTGCGACACAAGCCTTTTCCTTTGTGAGACAAACGATGAGACTTAATTAACACCTTTTGACCAACTGACAAGGTTTTTAAACGACCAGGACGTTTAGCTGATTTCTCTCTTCCAGCAGCCACAGATGCAATATTTTGTAGAGCCAGGTTGACAACTTCAGAATGCCGCAGTTTCCGTGTAGGTGGAAAAGGAACTATTTCAGAAATGCGATTTGTCGGTGCTTTATTTTTTAATATCAATATAGGCGGTAAAGAAGTTGAATCATTAGGGAGTTCATTCAGAATGTTTTGAAACATATGAAGATACTGATCACACGTTCTGTGATTCTGATGACAATAACGTCGACACAATTTATTGATTTCCTTCATCCATCTCTCTGAAGCGTTAGATTGAGGGTGAAAAAGTGAAATGAAAATTGGTTTAATCTTACGACGCCGTAGAGTACGAAGCCAAATTTTAGAGCGAAACTGAGATCCATTATCTGATATAACCTTATCAACATGACCACTTCTTTAAGAAAATGTTTGATGAAGGCATTAGATACTGAGCGAGCTGTTGCGTTGCGTAAAGGTGTAAAACACACATATTTTGATGTCAATTCCACTGCTACCAAAATGTACGCAAAACCATTAGTAGAACGAACCACTGGACCGAACAAATCGACTGCAGCCATCTCCTTTAATTTCGCTGGAATGATAGGAAACAACGGTGCTCTGTGAGAAATAGTTGGCGGCTTAGCCTTTTGACATAATTTGCATTTGGCAAGAACAGATCGAATACGTTTTCCCATATTACTGAAGTAGCAATTCTCTCGTAATTTATGAAAGCATTTTCTGGGACCAAAGTGTGCATAACTGAAATGTGTACACCAAATCAATTTATTAACCCACTCATCAGGAATGTAAACTAACTAAACAGAGTTGTCGACCGATTTTCGTTTAAAAAGAATATCACTGCGAACTAAATAATACTGTCTAATCGCTACGCTTTCCTTTCTCCTCCACTTCTCCTTAATGTCCTTCCAGACTGGATCCTTATTTTGCTCCTTAGCGATGTCCTGGAGCGAAGAAGAAATATAATTTTCAAACGCAACACCTTGAATATACATCAAACAATAATTGTTTTCTTTGCAGTCCTCCTCAGCACTTTGTTTCAAACCCATAGGTGCACATGATAAAGCATCAGCGATAATATTTGAAGAACCCTGTATGTAAACAATACTAAAATCAAATTCCTGTAGATACAGCGCCCATCGCGACAATCTTCCATGAGTTAATTCTGTTGACATAAGAAATTCCAGAGCTCGATGATCGGTGTAAACCTTGGTATGTCTCCCATACAAAAATGTCCGAAATTTTGTGAAAGCCCAAACAACAGCCAAGGCTTCAAGTTCCGTAATCGAATAATTCTTTTCCGATTTAGAGAGAACACGACTTCCAAATGCAATAGTTTTCTGTACTACAACGCCGTTTTCTTCTATCTCTTGAAACAAGTGTGCACCTAGGCCTTTGTATGATGAGTCCGTCGCCAAACAAAAATCTTTAGATAAATCCGGATGTGAAAGAAGTGGAGCAGCAACTAAAGCATCACGAAGTTGTTCAAATTCTGATTGAGCTTCCTCATCCCAACACCAATTAGAATTCTTTCCAGATAGTTCACATAAACGAGGTGTGGCCAAATTGTCCAATCTAACAAAGCGTCTAAGAAAAATACAGACACCAAGGAAACTACGAACATCACGTTTTGTAGTAGGAACAGCATAATTACGAATAGGATCTAGTTTCTCTGGATCAGGAAGAATACCTTCTGTAGAAATAATATGACCAAGGAATTTCACCTGAGAACGACCAAATTCAGATTTTTTCAAGTTCACTGTAATGCCAACCCTTGCAAAAATACGTAATAATGAATCCAAAATTTTGTTGTGCTCACTCCAAGAACGTTTAGCAATAAGAATATGGTCAACATATGAAGTAATATTGTCACGAAAATAAACAGGTAAAATTTCGTTTAAACTACGAATGAGTGCTGCTGAAGATACAGTAAGTCCAAACGGTAATTTCCGAAATTGATAACAGTTACCAAAGGCTAAAAGGCAGTGTATTTTCTACAATCAGGGTGGAGTTCTATTTGCCAAAAACTTGCGCGCTTATCAATCGTGGATAAAACTTTAATTCCATGGAAATGTTGAAGAAGTTCATCTAAATTTTGTGGACGGTCAGTTTCAGGAATGAATATATTATTTATCTGTCTGGAATCCAGAACCAAACGAATTGACCCATCCTTTTTAAGAACAACGTGTAATGGGCTAGTATAAGGACTGACTGTTGGCTCAATAATGCCTTGATCTATCATGTATTGAAGTTCACTCTTAACCTTGTCTCTGTAAGCCAAAGGAATAGCGTACGTTTTTCCTCGAAATGGTGTGTGTTCTTTTACTGTAAATAAATATTGTAAGCCTTGTATAGTTCCTGTGTGATGACTAAATACTGTAGCATGTGAAGTCAAAATTTGGTGCAGTTCTTCTCTTGCAATGTCATCTGGCACTTCAGCATTCTTAACCTTTTCATTAATTAATTCTTCGCTATTAATTATATCATCCATCGCGTCTCTGTATCTATTGTCGTTGTCATAAATGAACACATTTTCATCATAATGCTCAGCGAAAACATCAGAAGTAAGAAACCTTAAACATTTTGTGTCTGATTCAGATTTTGTTAAACACTCGAAAAATTTCAAACATTTCGGCATTCCGGCAACAGTCAAATTCACACTTCCTTCTTTAAAGTTTAAAAATGCCTTATGTGTGTTAAGAAACTCCATACCTAATATAATTTGTGTACTGAGTAATGGAACAATAATAAAATTAGCAGAAAATTCGTATCCTTGACAAATGAAATTTAGGTTAGTCTGTTGTTTGACTTCCACACTTTTTCCAGAAATAGCTCCTCGAATTGTAGTTTTAGAAACAGGTAACACAGGACAAGCAATAGTTCTTACACATATACGAAAAACTGATTCACTAATAACATTCAATGGGCTCCCAGAATCTAAAACCGCAGTGAACTTATTCTTACCCACACATACTTATATAACAGGATGTAAAAATGCGTCTACATTATTTTCCTTTTCGTCTAGCAAAATGTCTCTCATGTCTTCCAGGCGTGCGTAGTGTAAAGTCGTAGTGTCATTACTTTCTAAACCGTCTATATTGCTGCCAGAAGCCGAAGCTACAAGTCATTGTCGATTGTTTGCGTCACGTCTTTGATTATTCGCGTCATTTCGCGGATCAATTTCTACGATTTGCACTTGTCCCTCTGAATTTCTGTCACGTGGAGGATGCCAATTAGATCCCTCCTGTCTGTTAAATGTAAATTCTTGATTGTGTCTGTTATTAAAATTTCTGTTTTCCTGGCTATCTGCATGACTACTTCTTGTGTAATTTAGACTGTCACTTCTGAAATTACTGTTATATCTACTACCCTGGTTATTTCTGTAGTAAGAGTTCCTATTATTGCATGAATAATTTCTGTCTTGATGATACAGATTACTGTTTCCGTATGATTGATCATTCCGGTAGGAATTTACGTTATTATAATTGTCTGTGTAATTTCTGTTAGAACTTCTGTTATTGTCAGAAGGCTGGTATCTATTGTCCTGTCTGTTTCGTCTGTCATTTTCAAAATTACCACTATAACGTCCGTTCCGATCACTATCCCTTTTCTCTGAAAATCTATTGTAATTACTGTTACTGAAAAAATTACAAGAAGTCCCGTCGTCGTTGTCATACTCAAGTTCTTGTAGCAAAGTCTTAAAACTCTCAATGTCGTCTTTACATCTTCCGGCTAAAGCAATTTGTCTTATCGATTGTGGCAGCTTAGTTAAACAAATGCGAATTAATTCAGTCGGGCTATAAGGGTTGGAAAGGAATTGATTTTCGAATCATGTCTTCAAAGTATTCTGCTGGCGTGCGGAACTCAGACTGTTTAAAATTACACTGCATAATAAGACTATGTTTGACTCTGTCTTGCGTGTTTTCGGACCAATATGCCGATAGAAATGCATGATAAAAATCATTTAAATTATTACAATCTCTAATAAGTGCGCGCATGCGCGTCGCCGGTTCGTTTTCTAAATATCCACACATAAATTCCAGTTTGTGACTTAGTGGCCAATTTGGTGGAAGTGCGTACATAAATTGATCTAACCATGAACATGGATGTATGTCATTCTTAGAATTGCGAAAGATCTTAAATTTCCGAACAGTTAAAAAGTGTTTATAGTCAAAGTTTTCGCCTCGTGGCGACAAAGACCTACCGCGTCTGTCTCATTCCAAATGTCGATTATTGTCAAGTTCGCGCGCCTGGCGCTCTCTTGTTGCATCTCGTAAATGAAATACATTATTATCTTCAAAACCCGCTGCTATCGGTGATTCCAAATTTCTTCTACCGTCTTCTCCTACGATTTCGCTTTCAATTTGTTTGACTTGCTTTCGTAATGCCTCAAATTCCCTTTTAACGCGTTCATTAAATTTTCCCTGATTTTCAACATGTTTCTTTATGTTCTGGTACTCTTCGGTTGCTGCAAATGGCAATGGATCTGTATCATCTGAATCTCTGTCCCCATTTAAACTAAGACTTGTCAGTTTATCTGAAATCTCCTCAACTCTTTCCGATAAGTCACCTATCTGTTCTTTCTGTTTATTTACGTCTTCCGTAAGTGTCGCGACTCAGGTTTCGGTATTGACACATTTAGTAGTTAACTGTTCATACTGTTGCGTTAGGTTATTTATTCTGTCAATTGTTACTGATTCCTCGATTCTTTCACATATTTCTTCCTTATCGTGTGCACGTTGTAAATGTAACTCTGAAAATTTTTGTACTATCACGCGATCTCTTTCTTCCTGTTCTCTATCATGTTCCTTTTGTCTAATTTCTATTGAAATAAATCTATTACTGTGAGCATTCAAAATTGGTTGTACTTCTTCTCTAATTTCTTTCTTTAATTCATCTTTCATGTTTTTGAAACATGTCCCTATTCGTGAGTCTACCCATGTTTCCATTGTTTCCATCTCTGTTTTAATTGTTCCTATTTGTGAGTCTAACCGTGTTTCCATTGTTCCCATCTCAGTTCTAATTGTTCCTATTTGTGATCCCACTGTTTTTAATTCAGATCCCAAATTTAATATTGCACTCATCAACAGCTCCATATTAACAGGTTCGAAATTCTTTTCGCCCCTAACATTTCCCGCAAAACCAGCTTCCTTCGTCATAGCTGTAAAGCTATCTGTGTTCGATACTATTCCAAAATCTTCTGTCGTTAATCTCGTACTCTGAAAATTCTTTAATTGTGAAAAGTTTTGAACTGGTTCCGGACTATCTTCCCTGCTTATTAAATTGTTTTCTACTTCATTATTCATCATACTGTTCTCCTGTGTTGGCGAGTTCGCCATGTTAACAATTTCGTCATTCTGACTATCCATCATTTTTGCCTTTTTCATCGATCGCGTAATCATTTACAAAACACACAAAACTCGTCACTATACGAAAATTACACACAATATGACACTTTATCACCAACAATACCATTCACACGAAATGCTTCCCTCAAACACGATTAACGAACAATTGAAATCTTCATAATTGCACAAAATTGTCAAATGCGTATACAAGACATCAAAAATTAAATTCTGCAAAAATACCATTAGAAGAAAGACAAGACAACTACAAATGTTCATTACCAAATCTACACGTGCAATATAGACTACAATTACTAAACTACAAATTACTTCAACAGTACTACAGTCTGCTATTTTTACTATCATAAGAATTCCAAGGGACGATTCTGGCAGTGTCGCCACGTGCATGGGGGCTTAATTAAATAGAATGTAAATATTTTTAGTAGCTGTATGTCCGGCTACGAAGTCTCGTAACCGGTTGGCCCTGACTAGTATTACTCCGCAATCTGACTGCATAGAATAACAACAAAGAATGAAAGGAAATTTCCGTTAACACAATTAATTAATTAAGTCCCCAGCAACTATAAAAGCTACGAAACAACAAAGCACAAGTGTAACTGTTCTGTGTGTGGAAGTGTGATTCAACGTACACATCTCGCACGGTTCTTCCTCAATAAGACAAGATATTTTAAACACCATTTACACTGAAGTAATTAAAAAAAACAGAAATACTATAATTGCACATAGAAACCAGAATTACACTCTAATACATGAACACAAGCTAGATGCTTTGTTGACTGAACCTGTGACCAAGAGACATTGTTAGTTAGGAAATTTGAAGTAAAAAAAAAAAATTTTTTACCTTCATATGTATTGACGAAAAATACACTCTGATCATTACAACATCCCCATTTGAACAACATCTGCTGTCTAGCCCATCAAAACAACTGCACACGACGTGGCCTCAACTAGTACAGCTATCAACATCCTCTCAGCAAGCACTGCCCACGGCAACTTCTGAACTACGACTGCCAGTGGAGGTGGCTGAATAATACTCTTTGGTGCAATCTCTGGCGCAGTGACTCAGTGTAGCCACCTTTCACTGTCTCCAGCCAATCAGGTTTTGGCACAGTGATACTTCCTGCAGGCCGTGGCTTGAGCTCCCACTGCAGGAAGTAGTGCTCGAAGTAAGACTGTTTCCATTATCTTGTATGTAAATATCTGGTGTTTACTATGGTGCGTTTGGTACGCCTTGGGCTTAGACAACCTTGTCCTCAGTGGTGTAATATGGGCTGCCGGCCGTCAGGGGCTACCTTGGCTCCGGTATAGCAACAAAATTATGGCTGCTCAGCACACAGTGCACGAAGTACTACGGCATGTCTTGGTGAATAGTTTCTAAATCGTCGGATTGGACGTAGTGGACCCGCGGCTTGGCCGTCCTGTTCCCCGGGTTTGACACCTGTAGACTTTGTTTCTGTGGGGAAAGCCGAAAGACGCAGTCTACAAGGACATACTAACTACACCCACTGACATGCAACTACATATTACTGCAACCTGCTCGCACATCTCCGCTGCCGTGTTAGCACGTGTGCATCAGTCTTTCAACACCAGACTGGAAGTATGTACTGCCGCTTTCGGTCGTCATCTTAAATCACTTCATGTGATGGTCAGTTGTCTCATTAGTAATCAGAATCCACATAACTGGTGTATGCTCTCGCATTGTCCTTTAGTGTGTCCTATCACAGGTGGGAACTTTTCAAAATACAATATCTTGTAAGCGACGCGCACTGCAATCCTGCAGCAAACACCACTGATATTCCGATTTACTAATTTACCCTACTTTTAGTTTGTTAATGTCAATAGGCATTGTTCCATTTAGAAGAAAGTGTATGTTTGCACAAAAAGTGCATTTTCTAAGTATTATTACTACCTGTTGATTGGCTAAGAATATGAGCCCCTGACTACCAATCCATTCTGTGAAACCGTAAATCAACAGCACTTTCCATTTCCACAATAACTGTGGTGGAAATTTTAGAGAATTCACCCTGGATTAGAATAAAAATTTGTCGGAATATATTGCGAAAGGGCGGCACTGCAGCAATTTTCCCGAGGCATGTTGAATTTGAGGCGATCTGCAGCACGCACTATAACTGGTGCCAGTTTGAATCTGGAAAAAAAATCTGTCTAGTGTACGTGTGTTTATCTAGTGAGTACCGTCGGGAATTTTAAAAATATTGATTTCTGCGTAATGGTTAATGTTTGAAGAAAGTCGGTGAATTTTCACCAAAAAAGGACACTCAATTGTTAACAAATAGTGTTTAAGTCAACTAATTGAAAATTACCTAAGTGATTCACTTTGAAATGTTATTTCAAAGTTGTGGTTAAATTTTCTAAGAAGATGGATGAAAATTTTGGAGTCAAGCTGCGTGAGTTTTGAAGAACCACACTCAGAAAAACAAGTTTTCAGATGTGTTATATACATGAAAAAATGAGAAATTCTAGTTTCAGAAAACTTTTTCCATTAATATGCTATCCCAGAACTCGCCTGTCGTACTGTTGCATTACCATAAAAGTCATATCCACTAGTATTTCGTAGAACGATTGAAATATCGGTCGTCGCATTTCCATAACCGCTGAAAACTTCACAGTTCCTTTCAGCCCTACTCCAAGCAAGTTAGTACGATTTGACGGTTGATTTCATATGCAATCCGTATAAACTTAATGCTTGGTATAACAATTTCTGAGCAGTTATTGAGAAACCTAAGCCTCGTGGACCTCATTCTTGCAACGTGATGTCTGCATTGCACGTTTTCCACTTCATGTGCTTTAGTTTTATATTTTAGATGGGTCAAAGCATCTTTTAAACCAATAAAGTATGATTTTTTGAAAATTCTACAGTGCTCTTACCCCATAAATGGGGGAAATAGAAACAATGGTGTGAGTAGGAACGAAACTTCCAAAAACGTTCTGTACTATTGTGTCGGAAGACAAATGAGAATATCTTTCGAAGGTCTGTTTGACTAGGATGGTAGTGAACCAGTCTGACAGGGAAATTAAGAATCTGAAAGTCGACGACACTGTCAGTTAATGTTTTGTGCACTCTATGACAAACATCGGATGTGGTGCTTTATTTGTAAGTACAGATCTAAATTGTCTTGTCTTAATTTAAGCACATGGTAAGCAAATTTGCAGTCCCATTCAGTTTAAAGTATATTTTGGTCTGACTTGTGATTCGATTAACTGAAAAGTAGGGTTGTATTTTCGGAATTTGTGGGGTGAAACAACCGGTAATCCGTCAGTGTTTCTTCAGCAGAAGACCAAGAATTTGACGGAAATGAAGAATCACCTGGCGCTGTTTTCAACATAGCAGATCATACTGCGGGTATGGTATACGGAAAAAGTGTATAATCATTTAAATTCTATGCATTTAAAATTTGTTATTTAGATGTCAAAAGTTATGTTGATATTTTTTTCGAGAAGACGAGGCCGATTAAAAACTTTTGTTGTAACATATAAAGAGTCATTTCTAAGTGAGGGAGATGTTGTTCAAAAGCTGTTAGTTACAGCTGTTGGTGCGAAGTTTAGATTCAAAGATATAATTTTTAAACATAAGGTCAGTGGCTTAATGTATTAACAAACAAACGAACTTCATCAACTTAGTGTTACACTAAAGTAATTCGGGACGCAACAATTTTCAGCATGACAACAGATTAAAAAGCCACGGTTCATGAAATAGTTTTAGTTTCTGTACTGAATAAAACTTTTTCGTACCAGGTAAGGTTTGGTTCTTATTTTCCTACATCCGTAAAAGATCTTGACATGTGTCTGTAGGTCCAAGACCAATCACTTTAAAAAACAGAAAAACTAACATTGCCGCTTATATTCACCCCCTTCTGTGGGATAAATGGGAACACCAAATATCCATTTTTTATGTTACTTAAGTACGAGCTACGTCCCAAATATGATTATAAGTTAAAGTTACGAGCAACAATCACATACAATTTTGATTTCCATATCTCTTGTATAAAATATCAGCTTTTCTTTTGAAGCTGAAAATGTTTCTAATCAATCTGTCTTAAGGTTTTTTACCTTAGCGAGGTAGAGAATCCGGAATCTCGAGCGGATTTACGGAGGACGTAGTAAACTATACTAATGCCTTGACTGCTATACTGATCGTTATCAATTGCCCATGAATGTCTCTCGGCTGATGGCTGCTCAGACAATGTTACGCGTGTAGCTCCAACTAGAGTCCTCAATTGTCTATTGATAATGACTATTCAGGGGAAAACCAGCACAGTCGATAAAGAATTTACGTGAGGGCTTTGACTGAAATAAAATTTGGTGCTCAAAGTAACTTGCACGCTGATACTCACCTCCTGTAACAAGGCGAACAAGCAAACTTGACTCTTAATTCTTTATGGTCGATTGAAGGACCCTCATTGTTCACCTGTACAATCTTTGTAAGCATCTGTAAAGTAAAACTGCTTTGGCGATAGCTAATCCCTTCAACAGGAGGATCCTTTCTGGTATATCTAGTCACCTGCATAGGAACGACAGGCCATTTGGTACGTTTTAGTTATCGGAACATGCCCTCACTCAACGCCGTGTTGCCAGTCGTGTTCAGCTGGAACCCAGGATCACATCCTTGCCGCAAATCACATCGAATGGTTGAAGTTGAGAGATATATATAGGGTGTATCTGAAATAAATATAGAAAATGAGAGGGCTGGTAGAGTGGGTCATAAAAGCATATTCCACATAGCAGCCCATGTCCCTTAGAGTACTGCGCTAGGCGTTGAACAACGCCGCTCGCCGCCAAGAGGGTAGGCATACAACATGTCACCTGAGTGGTCAAGGTAGCCAGTACTCATGGCAAAGATTTAAATGTATTTTTTGACGTCAAGGTAAAATATAATTCTGGCTGAAGTTTTATGGCCTTTATTTGCAGACACTGTAGTCGACATAGCTGCGTATCTTCCAGGCGGGACATCTCTACTGGTTTTCTGCCTGTCACTGGGAAGTGAATGTGGTGTGTTACAGGTGGACTGGAAATGGGTGTAAACCATTCCACACTTTTGGCGTGTGTGCCATGAAGATTATTTCCATCCTACCGCCTTCAGAAGGTTCACGCACTTAACGCAGACGATTTCCAACGTCGAACTGAATTCTGCCAGTGGTTTTGGCAAAGGTGTGCCATTCAACCGGACTTTCCGACCCGCATATTTCATACGGATGAGGCATCCTTTACACGAGAGGCTATGTTCAACAGCAATAGTCAACACGTGTGGGCACGGGAAAATCCGAACGCCACCTTTGTCCGTGGTCGCCAAGATCGCTTTACTGTAAACATTTGGGCCGGCTTGGTAGGCGATAACCTGATCGGTCCATACATGTTCCCCCAGCGACTGAACAGAAACAGATTCTTAATCTTTTTACGAGAAATTGCCAGAGTTGTTGGAAGATATTCCACCCCACATGTGACAGCGAATGTGTTACCAACACGTTGGCGCAAGTGCGCACTTCTCACATGCACTACGAATGCATTTGGATGAAACCTTTGACGAGTGCTGGATAGTGCGCGGCGACATGTCCTGCCTTCTTCTGGGGCCATCTGAAATCTCTTGTCTGTGAAACACCCTTTGAGACTGATCAGGAGCTAATAGCGAGCATTATGGCAGCCTCCAACGCAATTTCCACTTTGGTAGGAGCACTTTTTGCAATTGTTTGCAAATAAAGGTTATAAAACTTCAACCCGGCTTCTTCTTGATGGCACAAATGTATTGAAAACGTTGCCCCGCATACCTGCTACGATGACGGCGCGGATGGTATGTTGTGCGCCTACCCGCTAGGTGGCGCGCTACGCAATTCAACGACGCCTAACGCCGTACGCTAAGGAATTCGGACATGGTTTGCTATGTAAATTATGCTTGTTATGACCCACTCTACTGATCCTCTCGTTTTCTACATTTATTTCAGATACACCAAAAAAATGACACGTCATGAAGGAGTTACGCAAATTGAATTGATCACAAATGATTTTCATATAGGTATCGATGGAAAATGCAAAATTGTAAACTTTGACTGCCGATACATGAATGCGTGACGCGGCACGCCTTTGCCAGAAAAGAATGATAAAACTCCGTACCAGTGAATAAACGTGATTATCTAGTTAATAAAGTACGTCATATAAACAGAGAAGGAGTAAGAAAACACTTGAGTTATGCACACAACGTAAGAAAACGCAGTAGATATGGAAGGCACTCTGTACTAGGTGAGCCGCGCGGGAATAGCCGAGCGGTCTCAGGCGCTGCAGTCATGTACTGTACGGCTGGTCCCGGTGGAGGTTCGAGTCCTCCCTCGTGCATGGGTGTGTGTGTTTGTCCATAGGATAATTTAGGTTAAGTAGTATGTAAGCTTAGGGACTGATGACCCTAGCAGTTGAGTCCCATAATATTTCACACACTTTTTTTTTGTTTCTTTGTACTAGGTGAAATGTTGAACTTGCAACACAAACATTTTGTGGCTACTGTAAGGCAGTTTGTTTTCAACAGCAGTATTGATGACAAGGTGACTTTGGCATATGCTGTTATTTATGTATATTTGACGACGCTGGTACAGATTTTGTGTTTACCATTTGACGATGCCACTACGGCTCCAGTACATTAGGACAGGTTTTTATAAAACAGTTATACCTCTTCATACTTAAAGCTCACAAATACACATGTATGACAGTAGTACTTTTCGTTGTGGTCTATTTTATTGTTTCAAGCTGTAGATCATGTTGTTGTTGTTGTGGTCTTCAGTCCTGAGACTGGTTTGATGCAGCTCTCCATGCCACTCTATCCTGTGCAAGCTTCTTCATCTCCCAGTACCTACTGCAACCAACATCCTTCTGAATCTGCTTAGTGTATTCATCTCTTGGTCTCCCTCTACGATTTTTACCCTCCACGCTGCCCTCCAATACTAAATTGGTGATTCCTTGATGCCTCAGAACATGTCCTATAAATCGATCCCTTCTTCTGGTCAAGTTGTGCCACAAACTTCTCTTCTCTCCAATCCTATTCAATACTTCCTCATTAGTTATGTGATCTACCCATCTAATCTTCAGCATTCTTCTGTAGCACCACATTTCGAAAGCTTCTATTCTCATTTTGTCCAAACTATTTATCGTCCATGTTTCACTTCCATACATGGCTACACTCCATACAAATACTTTCAGAAATGACTTCCTGACACTTAAATCTCTACTCGATGTTAACAAATTTCTCTTCTTCAGATACGCTTTCCTTGCCATTGCCAGTCTACATTTGATATCCTCTCTACTTCGACCATCATCAGTTATTTTGCTCCCCAAATAGCAAAACTCCTTTACTACTTTAAGTGTATCATTTCCTAATCTAATTCCCTCAGCATCACTCGACTTCATTCGACTACATTCCACTATCCTCGTTTTGCTTTTGTTGATGTTCATCTTATAACCTCCTTTCAAGACACTATCCATTCCGTTCAACTACTCTTCCAAGTCCTTTGCTGTCTCTGACAGAATTACAATGTCATCGGCGAACCTCAAAGTTTTTATTTCTTCTCCATGGATTTTAATACCTACTACTAATTTTTCTTTTGTTTCCTTCACTGCTTGCTCAATATACCGATAGAATAACATCGGGGAGAGACTACAACCCTGTCTCACTCCCTTCCCAACCACTGCTTCCCTTTCATGTCCCTCGACTCTAATAACTACCATCTGGTTTCTGTACGAATTGTAAATAGCATTTCGCTCCCTGTATTTTACCCCTGCCACATTCACAGTTTGAAAGAGAGTATTCCAGTCAACATTGTGAAAAGCTTTCTCTAAGTCTACAAATGCTAGAAACGTAGGTTTACCCTTCCTTAATCTAGCTTCTAGGATAAGTCGTAGGGTCAGTATTGCCTCACGTGTTCCAACATTTCTACGGAATCCAAACTAATCTTCCCCGAGGTCGGCTTCTACTAGTTTTTCCATTCGTCTGTAAAGAATTCGCGTTAGTATTTTGCAGCTGTGACTTATTAAACTGATAGTTCGGTAATTTTCGCATCTGTCAAAACCTGCTTTCTTTGGGATTGGAATTATTATATTCTTCTTGAAGTACGAGGGTATTTCGCCTGTTTCATACATCTTGCTCACCAGATGGTAGAGTTTTGTCAGGACTGGCTCTCCCAAGGCCGTCAGTAGTTCCAATGGAATGTTGTTTACTCCGGGGTTCATATTTCGACTCAGGTGTTTCAGTGCTCTGTCAAACTCTTCACGCAGTATCGTATCTCCCATTTCAACTTCATCTACATCCTCTTCCATTTCCATAATATTGTCCTCAAGTACATCACCCATGTATAGACCCTCGATATACTCCTTCCACCTTTCTGCTTTCCCTTCTTTGCTTAGAACTGGGTTTCCATCTGAGCTCTTGCTGTTCATACAAGTGGTTCTCTTGTCTCCAAAGGTGTCTCTAATTTTCCTGTAGGCAGTATCTATCTCACCCCTAGTGAGATAAGCCTCTACATCCTTACATTTGTCCTCTAGCCATCCCTGCGTAGCCATTTTGCACTTCCTGTCGATCTCATTTTTTAAACGTTTGTATTCGTTTTTGCCTGCTTCATTTACTGCATTTTTATATTTTCTCCTTTCATCAATTAATTTCAATATTTCTTCTGTTACCCAAGGATTTCTACTAGCCCTCGTCTTTTTACCTACTTGATCCTCTGCTGCCTTCACTACTTCATCCCTCAAAGCTACGCATTCTTCTTCTACTGTTTTTATTTCCCCCATTCCTGTCAATTGTTCCCTTATGCTCTCCCTGAAACTCTGTACAACCTCTGGTTCTTTCACTTTATCCAGGTCCCATCTTTCTAAATTCCCACCTTTTTGCAGTTCCTTCAGTTTTAATCTACAGGTCATAGCCAATAGATTGTGGTCAGAGTCCCCATCTGCCTCTGGAAGTGTCTTACAATTTAAAACCTGGTTCCTAAATCTCTGTCTTACCATTATATAATCTATCTGAAACCTGTCAGTATCTCCAGGCTTCTTCCATGTATACAGCCTTCTTTTATGATTCTTGAACCAAGTGTTAACTATGATTAATTTGTGCTCTGTGCAAAATTCTACCAGGCGGCTTCCTCTTTCATTTCGTAGCCCCAATCCATATTTACCTACTACGTTTCCTTCTCTCCCTTTTCCTACTACCGAATTCCAGTCACCCATGACTATTATATTTTCGTCACCCTTCACTATCTGAATAATTTCTTTTATTTCATCATACATTTCTTCAATTTCTTCGTCATCTGCAGAGCTAGTTGGCATATAAACTTGTACTACTGTAGTTGGTGTGGGCTTCGTATCTATCTTGGCCACAATAATGCGTTCACTATGCTGTTTGTAGTAGCTTACCCGCATTCCTATTTTCCTATTCATTGTTAAACCTACTCCTGCATTACCCCTATTTGATTTTGTGTTTATAACCCTGTAGTGACCTGACCAAAAGTCTTGTTCCTCCTGGCACCGAACTTCGCTAATTCCCACTATATCTAACTTTAACCTATCCATTTCCCTTTTTAAATTTTCTAACCTACCTGCACGATTAAGGGATCTGACATTCCACGCTCCGATCCGTAGAACGCCAGTTTTCTTTCTCCTGATAACGACGTCCTCTGGAGTAGTCCCCGCCCGGAGATCCGAAAGGAGGACTATTTTACCTCCGGAATATTTTACCCAAGAGGGCGCCATCATCATTTAATCATACAGTAAAGCTGCATGCCCTCGGGAAAAATTACGGTCGTAGTTTCCCCTTGCTTTCAGCCGTTCGCAGTACCAGCATAGCAAGGCCGTTTTGGTTATTGTTACAAGGCCAGATCAGTCAAACATCCAGACTGTTGCTCTTGCAACTAATGAAAAGCCTGCTGTCCCTCTTCAGGAACCACACGTTTGTCTGGCCTCTCAACAGATACCCCTCCGTTGTGGTTGCACCTACGGAGCGGCTATCTGTATCGCTGAGGCACGCAAGCCTCCCCACCAACGGCAAGGTCCATATCTGCTTGTGTATTTATGTTTTTTCCCATATTTTGCTGCAGATATGAAGATAGTCATTATAGACCGAAATCGGTAATCTGATGACAAAGAATCTGTGACCAAACACGTGAAGTAAGGGAAATTTATTCTTCACAGATTTCATTCCGTGTACTGAGTTGAAGAGTAAGTATGCATCCCAGACAGATGCGGGTCAGTATTTGAGAGATCATGTAGTTGCGCCCAAAGAAGCCGGTTGGAGTTATCTGCGAATCACTCGACATTTGAATAAAAGCTGTGCCACTATTTGACGATGATGGCAGTAATGGGTGAATCATGGTCGAAAGCAGCGTCAAGGACGAAGCGGTCGACCTAGAGAGACGACAGGTGAGGATCGAGCAATCGTCAGACAGGAACTCAAAAGCCCAGGATTCATCATTATCAGCTACCGGACGTGCAAATAGTGCTTCAGTGACCACAAGGACGATTAATAGGCGGCTCACAGAAAGAAGGCTGACCTCACGGTTCCCCTTACACCGACTACCTCTGCACACCACAAGCACGTTTGCAGTGATGTCCAGCACATTCAGCCTAGCATCTTATTGACTGGAACAGAATTGTCTTAAGTGATGAGTCCCGCATCGAACTGAGCCCCGATGAAAAGCAAAGATGTGTCTGGAGACGACACAGATACAGGTGGGATACCAACCTGACTGTCACCCGCCATACAGCCCAACATCCAGGAGTGATGGTTTGCGGTGTCACTCCATTCATAGCACGACCCCTTTGATTGCCATCCACGGCCTCCGTACAGCGCAGCTGGACGTCGACGATATTCTATGCCCCGTTCTGTTGCTCTTCACAGCAAGTCATCCTGGGCATACATTTGAGCAAGATAATGCCCGGTACAAGGCGAGTTGTCAGTGTTCTTGCTAACACCTACCTTGGCCAATAAGGACGCCAGATCTCTCCCCAACTGAGAAAGTTTGGAGGATTAAGGGCAGGGTCCTCTACCCCAGCTCAGGAGTTTTACTATGTAAAGCGCCAATGGGACAGAATTTGGGGCTATATCCCTCAGGAGGACATAAAATAACTCTATCAGTCGATCCCAAGTCAGATCAGTGCTTCCATAAGGACCGGAGGTGGACCAATGCGTTACTGCCTTGCTCAATTTGTGAAACTCTTTGTCTTTAATTTAATGAAATTGCAATCATTTGTTTGTCTGTCCATGTACATCACATCTTCCGATTTCCGTCCCATTCGAATAATTCCATCGTGGTTCGTCTTTTTTCTTCTTAGATTATGATTACTATGAACCTGTCATAGGCTTCCTTACGAAATTTATACATCTACATCTGTCACCTTCTTCATGCCCCAACGGCCATCTCCCACGCCTAGCGTGTGTCGTATTTTGTCCTGCTGTTGCAGATTTTATCTTTTCCAAACGACATTCCGCAAGCCCTCTCAGTTGCTCACAAAGGATTCAGCTATACCCTGAAGCTGCAACTACTCAGCAACACCCCCAAGAAAGGCGGGCTACAGGTCCACTGCTAGCATCACAAGAGAAGCCGGTATACATTGTTGTCATTAAACATATCGGCAGACACAATCATGCCGGCCTGCTTAAAAGCTAGCCCTAGGTGGCGCTCTAGTCATGGAATTATTTCTTTGTGTCGATCATGTGTACCTCAACACGCGTAACAAGTAACTATCCTCCTGGTCCGTATTTAAATGACTGCCCAGCAGCAAAGTGGTGAGGTTCAACCGATTTGCCGTTCTCAGATGATCAACACAGAGGCACAAGCTCCAGCAACCAATCATTTGCCACAGAAGATATCGGCATCCGCCGACTACTGCCAGTTTGGACACTATACAACCCAGTTGTGTATAGAATCCGAGCTAACGTTTAGTAGTTACAGTCAGCGATTAACGTCAGGTATAACTCGGACCATCACTGTCAATTATTCGTACTGTGCGAACTTTCTAAATTGTGACTTCCGGATTTCCGTGTGGAACTTATTCAGGTACTAATTACTTCGAAAGTCTTTCAGACTTGCGAGGACTTACGTCCCCAGTTGAAAATCATTAAAAAAAATTCTTAATGTTCATTGTTGTAATAAAAGCTCTGATTGTATGTTACTGCCTGGGAATCTTACTTAGATTTTGTGGTTCCGCTTTGATCACCAAATGCAATGGCGACGAGGTTGTAGGAACTTTTGCATTCCCAACGTTGTTAGCTCCTACAAAGATGCTAAGAGAGGTACGTTGTTTTATCAGTCTCGATAATCGAATGCATTACCAACTGAAGGTGGTTCCTGTTTTCACTCAAAACATCATAGGTGAAAAAGAGAGTCTCTAAGATAGGTGTGGGCTTCTGTTATGGTACAGTTGTGTACGTAGGACGTTGTAATTTGTGGCAACGCCTGTCACGCAACATGGCATAGATTTCTGCTTAGTTATTGAGATTTCGGGATTGAACCGCCGCCCCCCGTAAGGGCAATGTCACAGAAAACACTTCGCTAAAATTATAGATTAAACCCTTGTGAGATTATTGACCAGAAATTATGGCCCGCAACGGATAAACTCTATTGTCTCTGTACGATTGCGCAGTGGCGTCGTTTCATTGGACTCTTATGCTTCATAACTGAACTTGTATTCCTTAGAAATTCTCATTACAAAAATGGTTTTGGGGAATCTGTTACACTAATTACTGAACATGCACAGACTGCAACAAAAAGCGGAGCGTACACAGGAATTAAATTGACTGAAGATAAAGATGAAGATTTACTACAATCAGATAAGACTTCCACATATACACTCCTGGAAATTGAAATAAGAACACCGTGAATTCATTGTCCCAGGAAGGGGAAACTTTATTGACACATTCCTGGGGTCAGATACATCACATGATCACACTGACAGAACCACAGGCACATAGACACAGGCAACAGAGCATGCACAATGTCGGCACTAGTACAGTGTATATCCACCTTTCGCAGCAATGCAGGCTGCTATTCTCCCATGGAGACGATCGTAGAGATGCTGGATGTAGTCCTGTGGAACGGCTTGCCATGCCATTTCCACCTGGCGCCTCAATTGGACCAGCGTTCGTGCTGGACGTGCAGACCGCGTGAGACGACGCTTCATCCAGTCCCAAACATGCTCAATGGGGGACAGATCCGGAGATCTTGCTGGCCAGGGTAGTTGACTTACACCTTCTAGAGCACGTTGGGTGGCACGGGATACATGGCGGACGTGCATTGTCCTGTTGGAACACCAAGTTCCCTTGCCGGTCTAGGAATGGTAGAACGATGGGTTCGATGACGGTTTGGATGTACCGTGCACTATTCAGTGTCCCCTCGACGATCACCAGTGGTGTACGGCCAGTGTAGGAGATCGCTCCCCACACCATGATGCCGGGTGTTGGCCCTGTGTGCCTCGGTCGTATGCAGTCCTGATTGTGGCGCTCACCTGCACGGCGCCAAACACGCATACGACCATCATTGGCACCAAGGCAGAAGCGACTCTCATCGCTGAAGACGACACGTCTCCATTCGTCCCTCCATTCACGCCTGTCGCGACACCACTGGAGGCGGGCTGCACGATGTTAGGGCGTGAGCGGAAGACGGCCTAACGGTGTGCGGGACCGTAGCCCAGCTTCATGGAGACGGTTGCGAATGGTCCTCGCCGATACCGCAGGAGCAACAGTGTCCCTAATTTGCTGGGAAATGGCGGTGCGGTCCCCTACGGCACTGCGTAGGATCCTACGGTCTTGGCGTGCATCCGTGCGTCGCTGCGGTCCGGTCCCAGTGTTAAAGACTGCGATGGAGCTCCGTATGCCACGGCAAACTGGCTGACACTCACGGCGGCGGTGCACAAATGCTGCGCAGCTAGCGCCATTCGACGGCCAACACCGCGGTTCCTGGTGTGTCCGCTGTGCCGTGCGTGTGATCATTGCTTGTACAGCCCTCTCGCAGTGTCCGGAGCAAGTATGGTGGGTCTGACACACCGGTGTCAATGTGTTCTTTTTTCCATTTCCTGGAGTGTAACACGGTATATATACATTGCGAACAAATAACGATTCTACGTGGTCCGTTACACAGCTACGAGAAACCTTGACACACATCATTAAATTGACGGGCTTGGATGTGTGTAATGTCCTTAGCTTAGTTAGGTTTAAGTAGTTCTAAGTTCTAGGGGACTGATAACCTCAGATGTTAAGTCTCATAGTGCTCAGAGCCATTAAATTGATCAAGAGTGTAGCCGTTTTAGGGAGGAAGCAGGATATGACACATGAGAATCATTGAATCATGAATAATTATGAACGGCACCTATCTATTAGCCACAGAAGGAGGGAAATAAATAAACCAGGACAAGGGTACGCTTCAGGTTACAGAACACTGCATATTACTCAAATCCAGATCCATAACACCCGAGAAAATATTATATTGATTAAATTCGACATTCAGAAATATTACCATATGTAGAGGAGTTCGTTCTGCTCAGTAACATTACTAGCATGCCATTACAGATGGTAATTAGGGATCAACTATCTCTTTCTCTGTGTTACATGTCCTGAATAAATTCTGAACGATGTAAGTAAGTGACTGAGTGTTTTTAAATCTTCCGGTGGCGATCCAGTGGTGCCGTGTCTAATCGGGTACTTTTACAGCTACAAAATACGACACAGGCCTAGGAGCTACGTTTGGATAAGTTGATCTGTAACAACAAGCCCCTGGAGATGCCCAGTTGTCTCTCCAGGATTGGTGCCATGACCAAGGCGATCCGTCCAACGGCGCCGCCCTTTTCTAGCTTTGACTAGGAGTTGTAAACGTGGATGAACGACACCGCGTTGTTATAAAAGTGTCATGTGGCTCATGGCATAATAGGTGACACCCGTGAAAGAATCTTTTTTAGTATCAAATTCGGGAGAGGAAATGCACAGACGCTCCAACAACTTAACCTTGAGACAGAATCCAATAAACTAATAGACGCGCAACTTAAGGAAAATTTGATGCACTTCTTTGATTCTCAAATTCATGTGACAGCAGCACGCCAGAAACATTTTGCCTGTCCTTTTAAATATGGCTATAGCTACGAAGAGCAGAGGTTCAGAGGTTATCTCGAGAAGGAAGATTTCAGTGTCAGGCTGCTAATTGTAAACTATCATATGCGGACTCATTAATACGTGACTTATTTTCGCACATTCGCCAGACGGAGGTCTTAGAAAGGATTTACTGAAATTAAAAGATCCCACCTTGGCTGCCTGTTCTCATTCGGGCATTTGAGCACATCATTATGTTATCAACAGCCCTCCAGGACCCCTCGAGTCCTTCTGTCTATACTACCACGCTGAGGCTCGGCTCGCTTCCGCCGTTCAGCGAACAAAGTGATCCTGGAAACTGCCGCCTGACCTCCGAGTCCCCATGAAGATACATTCCTGTCCCAATTGTTTTGGCAAACACCAATGACAACATCATTACTTCCGTTAGACTAAATGTTCACTTTGTCGTAATCGGATCAGAAGGGTTTGGAAGTCTGCCCACAGAATGAAAGTGGATAGTACACACCTCCAAAAGCTGGACTCACACAGCGAACCCAGCTAGTGAGGGGTGGGTACTTCTAGTGCATACAGTATTCTGTACTTCCTGTGTCTTGAATTTGGTGGTGTCCGTTTACGGCACTCCAGCACGATTCCAAATAAATACTGGAATCTCCGAAATGATACTCAGCATGCTAATACAGATGCAATTAGGTTCGCCGCCTCTTCCACCGTTTCACAAGAATTATTGAGTTACAGCTATGATTCCATTGTCACGCAGGGCTAGTTTTATCAAAGCATCAGGAATAAGAATTAAGTCGTTACACTGAAATTATTGGCCGTCAAGACACTAACATTTTAGGTTTAGCTCTTTTCTCCAATCTCTAAGTTAGAACTCAAGACACACGTTTCCGCCGAGCAAGTAGGAACCTCATTACTCAGCTCACACCTTCAGGAGCTCCACCATATTCTATGGACAGACTACAGGTGCTCGTAATTACTAGGCCTACATTACGTTACACCATCAGCGGTTCCAAAATTTTGTTGGTTCCAATGGCTCTGAGCACTATAGGACTTAACATCTGAGGTCATCAGTCCCCTAGAACTTAGAACTACACTGCTGGCCACCGTAAATGCAACACCCTGAAGGAAGCATCCGAATCAAGTGAAATTTACACCATGGGTTTGCAGCGACGAGATACGCAATTGATTAGAATTTCAGCACAGACGCACATCACGCGCGCTGTGGCGCCACCTCATAGCGCCATTTAAGGCTTGGCGATTTCGACTAGTGTACGTTCGGCACGTGTGTTTACCTTGTGGTTGTTTCACAAGACGATCAGTTATGCCTCGTAGACAACAGCGAACATCGTTTGATCAAGTATCCGAGTTCGACAGAGGAAGTATAGTGGCTTACCGAGATTGTGGATTATCATACAGAGAAATCGCTAGTCGTGTTAGACGAAACCAAACAACTGTAATGCGGATATGTGACCGTTGGATGCAGGAGGGTACGACGGACCGACGTGGTCGATCGCATTCACCTCGGTGCACCACTGCACGTGCTGACAGGCAAATTGTGCGCATGGCAGTGACGGATCGCTCAGTGACATCCCGAACCATAGCACAGCACATTGCGTCTGTAACGCATCATCCAGTGTCTGCGCGTACCATTCGACGCCGTTTACAGAAGAGTGGTCTGTCCGCAAGACGTCCATTGCTTCGTCTACCATTGACGCAGAACCACAGACGTCTCCATCGCCAATGGTGTGATGACAGACTGATGTGGACGGCAGAATGGAATGACGTTGTCTTTACTGACGAGGCACGCTTCTGTCTGCAGCACCACGATGGTCGGATTCGAGTGTGGAGACACCGTGGAGAGAGGATGCTGGACAGCTGCATTATGCACCGCCACACTGGTCTTGCACCGGGTATTATGGTATGGGGCGGTATTGGATATTACTCTCGCACGCCTCTAGTACGCATTGCCGGTACTTTAAATAGCTGGCGCTACATATCCGAGGTGCTGGAGCCAGTTGTCCTTCCTTACCTTCAGGGCTCGGCCACAGCCATATTTCAACAGGATAATGCGCGACCACACGTGGCACGCATTGTCCAAAGGTTCTTCGTCAATAATTAGATTGAATTGCTTCCCTGGCCGGCTCGCTCTCCGGATCTTTCTCCGATAGAAAACATGTGGTCCATGGTTGCTCAACGAGTGACCCAGATTACATCCCCAGCTGCCACACCAGATGATCTTTGGCAACGTGTGGAAGCTGCTTGGGGTGCTGTACCCCAGGAACACATCCAACGTCTCTTTGACTCAATGCCGAGACGTGTGGCAGCGGTGATCTCCAACAATGGCGGCTACTCTGGCTACTGATTCTGGCAGGAACCACATATCACAGACGTCTGTAAACGTAATCATTTGATACTTGGTCAACATGTTATCTACAAAATAAATTTAGTTGTGCTACCTCTTGTCTTTCTTGGTGTTGCATTTACGGTGGCCAGCAGTGTACTTAAACCTAACTAACCTAAGGACATCACGCACATACATGCCCGAGGCATGATTCGAACCTGCAACCGTAGCAGTAGTGCGGCTCCGGACTAAAGCGCCTGGACCCGCTCGGCCACCGCGGCCGGCCAAAATTTTTTCCAGCTAGAAACGTTCCCTTTGCCTTGGAAGACAAAGTTGGAAGTTCAATGGTTACTGGATAAAGGTGTCCTCATTCCGATGTCCACAATAAATTCTCACATACTCGTGTTTATCTGTTCCGATCTCTTAAGTGGCATTGTGATCAAACTGACTGATGGCACTGTTTTTACCAAGACTGATCTTCGGAAAGCTTACATTCAATTACGTTTTGACGAACAGAACAGATGCCTTCTGGTGATAAATATACATTTCGGTCTGATCCGACACAAGCTTTGCTGCCATTTGGAATTTGTAGCGCTCCCGCCATTTTTCACTGGTACCTGAAGTATGATGTCCTGGGCGCGGTAAGCTATTTGGACGATATTTATCATCAACAGACTGACTGTATCGTCCTAGAAACTTACTACCAAACATCACAATCTGTCAAAGATAGAAAGAGAAAAAGGAAAGAAAAAGAATAATAGTATAAACATTCATAAAGTAGAGGTGTACTTCTCACACAATTAGAGCGAAATGCTCACCTAAAATTCTCCAAAGAGCGAGAATTTAGCTACAGTTTTATACTTGTGTCTCCCATAAAGGGAACATTTTCGTATTTTTATATGAATAAGAATAGGTCTGACGCAAGAATGGCACTCCACCAATTTTGAACGTTGTTAAAATACCTCATTTTTATGTGTATGTATAGTGTCATTGTGGTGCATTAATGTGAAAGGTGAAATAAAGTAAAAACAAGCAAAGAAAGAGAGTAACACTCAGTATCAGCAGCGTGTTCAATCCGTATTAATATTACATGTGAATATGTAATTCGGAGTGGAGGACTGGTGAATGTCGTAAAGCCTGCACTAAATCTGGTGTAATTCCTCTTCACAAAAAGGAATCAGTTAGCAACTGAGTTATTGGACTTTAGCATTAACATTGCACGCTAACGAAATCCTCCAGTCATAATGAATCAATACCTAAAAAAATTGCAGCGATCTCAGATTTCTGCAGAATAAGCAGGTTCTGTGACAGGTAAAGGTACTCGAGAGGTAATCATGAATTGGAGGCAGGCAACTGAAATATGTCGTGCTCTCTGTATCATTGCATTCGTTTGTTTCCTAGATTATAAAGAGGCCTTTGATTGTGCCATTTGGTGCAAGTTGTGGCATGTGCTCTTTGGCTTTGGGGTTCTAAAACAACTACTATCATTAACAAAGGTTCTTCATAACAGTCATACTACAACGAAAATGGCGAGTGGTGAATACTGGGAGTTTATCTATGTGTTAAATGGAGTCGTTTGTAGATTGCTGCCTCACCTCTGTAACTTGTATGCAGAGCAGGCCATCAGGGACGCACTATCATGGCTGGTTGAATTTCAGTTGGGGGCGGGAAAATCAACAATCTACCCTTTTCGTATGGTACTACCCTCAGCGCAGGAAGTGAGAAAGAGCTCGGTAATCTGATCTCCAGATAGGCGACTATTAATTTAAATTGCACTCTACATAGAAACATGGAAAAACATCAAGCTAATGGTTATTAATATCCAAGGTTTAGATCAAATCCATATTACATGTAGCTTAATGAATCTGGGGTAGTGGAAGTTTGTGCCCATGTTGGATCGCAACTATCAAACTGATGGTCATTAATAGCCAAGGTTTAGAGCAATTCAAAATTACATGTAGCTCAATGGATCTGAAGATAATGAAAATTTTTGTATATGATGGATCTACACTCCTGGAAATTGAAATAAGAACACCGGGAATTCATTGTCCCAGGAAGGGGAAACTTTATTGACACATTCCTGGGGTCGGATACATCACATGATCACACTGACAGAACCACAGGCACATAGACACAGGCAACAGAGCATGCACAATGTCGGCACTAGTACAGTGTATATCCACCTTCCGCAGCAATGCAGGCTGCTATTCTCCCATGGAGACGATCGTAGAGATGCTGGATGTAGTCCTGTGGAACGGCTTGCCATGCCATTTCCACCTGGCGCCTCAGTTGGACCAGCGTTCGTGCTGGACGTGCAGACCGCGTGAGACGACGCTTCATCCAGTCCCAAACATGCTCAATGGGGGACAGATCCGGAAATCTTGCTGGCCAGGGTAGTTGACTTACACCTTCTAGAGCACGTTGGGTGGCACGGGATACATGCGGACGTGCATTGTCCTGTTGGAACAGCACGTTCCCTTGCCGGTCTAGGAATGGTAGAACGATGGGTTCGATGACGGTTTGGATGTACCGTGCACTATTCAGTGTCCCCTCGACGATCACCAGTGGTGTACGGCCAGTGTAGGAGATCGCTCCCCACACCATGATGCCGTGTGTTGGCCCCGTGTGCCTCGGTCGTATGCAGTCCTGATTGTGGCGCTCACCTGCACGACGCCAAACACGCATACGCCCAGCATTGACACCAAGGCAGAAGCGACTCTCATCGCTGAAGACGACACGTCTCCATTCGTCCCTCCATTCACGCCTGTCGCGACACCACTGGAGGCGGGCTGCACGATGTTGGGGCGTGAGCGGAAGACGGCCTAACGGTGTGCAGGACCGTAGCCCAGCTTCATGGAGACGGTTGCGAATGGTCCTCGCCGATACCCCAGGAGCAACAGTGTCCCTAATTTGCTGGGAAGTGGCGGTGCGGTCCCCTACGGCACTGCGTAGGATCCTACGGTCTTGGCGTGCATCCGTGCGTCGCTGCGGTCCGGTCCCAGGTCGACGGGCACGTGCACCTTCCGCCGACCACTGGCGACAACATCGATGTACTGTGGAGACCTCACGCCCCACGTGTTGAGCAATTCGGCGGTACGTCCACCCGGCCTCCCGCATGCCCACTATATGCCCTCGCTCAAAGTCCGTCAACTGCACATACGGTTCACGTCCACGCTGTCGCGGCATGCTACCAGTGTTAAAGACTGCGATGGAGCTCCGTATGCCACGGCAAACTGGCTGACACTGACGGCGGCGGTGCACAAATGCTGCGCAGCTAGCGCCATTCGACGGCCAACACCGCGGTTCCTGGTGGGTCCGCTGTGCCGTGCGTGTGATCATTGCTTGTACAGCCCTCTCGCAGTGTCCGGAGAAAGTATGGTGGGTCTGACACACCGGTATCAATGTGTTCTTTTTTCCATTTCCAGGAGAGTATGATCAGTGACTCAGGAAAGTGTGATGAACATAAGGCGACGAATCGTCCTTGGCCGAGACACAATGGTTAAACTCATTAACATCTGGCAGAACCGGGCGACATCGAAACCAACTAGTATGCTCTTGGTGGAATCATTGGTGTTCCCTGTGCTCTCGTACGACTGAGATATTTGGTTCGTGAAAGCTAGGTACAAGAGCCGAACTGATACCTTCGAGATGTGATGTTGGCGGAAGATGTTAACGGATCGTCATCAGAAAGAAGAAACAATACGTCCATTATAGGAAAACTTAGCATGACAAGATGGCTAACCTTCCATGTCACTCAAAGTTACTTCCAGTTCATTGCACATATTTTGAGAAGAGAAGGGGATAATTTAGAAAAGACCATCCTGAAAAGAAAAATCGCAAGCAGGAGACCGCGAGGAAGGGCAGCAACTAAATGGTTTGGTTCGAGCAAAGAGGATTATGGTCTACGTCTGCACATCGTTTTACGAAGATCTGAAGATCGCTGTGGATGGAGATGTCTAGTTGAAGATTCAGTTACTTAGATAAAGAAGGAAGAAATGAAGTCAGGATACTAGCAGTGAGTATACCGACTGATGAAAATACATTCCACAAAGGAAAGGAAACATATGGTATTCCAGCTGTCCTTATTGTTTCACACTATAAAGCTATCGATTCTTAGTCACTAGTCTGTATCTTCAGGCGCAAGGATACAACAATTAATTTACATTCATAACGATTGTGTCCATCATTAAATACAAGGTACAAGGGAAATGCCCGCCATCTGTACGCCACCAAGTCCAACTACAGCACAGCTCAGCACGATGATGGTGGCTGGTGACCTACGATATTTCCGAAAGAACCGTCTGAGCTATTGACGGAACAGTGTTGCCCAACAAAGCTCGTAACGTTTATGATCAAGTACACGGGATAAGCCAGTCTCCCACAACAACAGTAGTGTATAGTATGTGATGGAGGACTGAGACTGAAATTTAGCGATGATGTTGTGCATCACCCTCTTCAAATTATCGCAATCCCATAAACAGACCGTGGACCAGACTCAAAGAAAGTATTGCATCATATTGAAATTGGACGCGTACTAACGCTAAAAGACAGTCCATTTCATTTCGTTCATTCCTTTGCTAAGCAGAAGACGGCGAACTACGACAGACACTTGAAGTAATCTCAGCACGAACTGTACAATAATGTCTTAAATATTGGGGGAAGCAGATGCAGTGATTCATACCTTGGTGAAACAGCATAGCATTACTCTCACCAAAGTGACAGAAAGCTTAGTACACCTGGCTCAGCGTGCGGATGATATTATAGGGTGTAGAAAAGTTTCCGCTACCAGTCATAATAAAAGATTTTTTATTCGTCACACGACCGGTTTCGAGCTTGCACCCATCCTCATATGTTAATACATTCATGTACAGGGTGTTTCAAAAATGACCGGTATATTTGAAACGGCAATAAAAACTAAACGAGCAGCGATAGAAATACACCGTTTGTTGCAATATGCTTGGGACAACAGTACATTTTCAGGCGGACAAACTTTCGAAATTACAGTAGTTACAATTTTCAACAACAGATGGCGCTGCAAGTGATGTGAAAGATATAGAAAACAACGCAGTCTGTGGGTGCGCCATTCTGTACGTCGTCTTTCTGCTGTAAGCGTGTGCTATTCACAACGTGCAAGTGTGCTGTGGACAACATGGTTTATTCCTTAGAACAGAGGATTTTTCTGGTGTTGGAATTCCACCGCCTAGAACACAGTGTTGTTGCAACAAGACGACGTTTTCAATGGAGGTTTAATGTAACCAAAGGACCGAAAAGCGATACAATAAAGGATCTGTTTGAAAAATTTCAACGGACTGGGAACTTGACAGATGAACGTGCTGGAAAGGTAGGGCGACCGCGTACGGCAACCACAGAGGGCAACGCGCAGCTAGTGCAGCAGGTGATCCAACAGCGGCCTCGGGTTTCCGTTCGCCGTGTTGCAGCTGCGGTCCAAATGACGCCAACGTCCACGTATCGACTCATGCGCCAGAGTTTACACCTCTATCCACACAAAATTCAAACGCGGCAACCACTCAGCGCCGCTACCATTGCTGCACGAGAGTTATTCGCTAACGATATAGTGCACAGGATTGATGGCGGCGATATGCATGTGGGCAGCATTTGGTTTACTGACGAAGCTCATTTTTACCTGGACGGCTTCGTCAATAAACAGAACTGGCGCATATGGGGAACCGAAAAGCCCCATGTTGCAGTCCCATCGCCCCTGCATCCTCAAAAAGTACTGGTCTGGGCCGCCATTTCTTCCAAAGGAATCATTGGCCCATTTTTCAGATCCGAAACGATTACTGCATCATGCTATCTGGACATTCTTCGTGAATTTGTGGCGGTACAAACTGCCTTAGACGACACTGCGAACACCTCGTGGTTTATGCAAGATGGTGCCCGGCCACATCGCAAGGCCGACGTCTTTAATTTCCTGAATGAATATTTCGATGATCGTGTGATTGCTTTGGGCTATCCGAAACATACAGGAGGCGGCGTGGATTGGCCTCCCTATTCGCCAGACATGAACTCCTGTGACTTCTTTCTGTGGGGACACTTGAAAGACCAGGTGTACCGCCAGAATCCAGAAACAATTGAACAGCTGAAGCAGTACATCTCATCTGCATGTGAAGCCATTCCGCCAGACACGTTGTCAAAGGTTTCGGGTAATTTCATTTAGAGACTACGCCATATTATTGCTACGCATGGTGGATATGTGGAAAATATCGTACTATAGAGTTTCCCAGACCGCAGCGCCATCTGTTGTTGACAATTGTAACTACTGTAATTTCGAAAGTTTGTCTGCCTGAAAATGTACTATTGTCCCAAGCATATTGCAACAAACGGTGTATTTCTATCGCTGCTCGTTTAGTTTGTATTGCCGTTTCAAATATACCGGTCATTTTTGAAACACACTGTATATGTGTGTGTGAAATCTTATGGGGGAAGGTCATCAGTCCCTAAGCTTAAACACTACTTAACCGAAATTATCCTAAGGACAAACACACACACCCATGCCCAAGGGAGGACTCGGACCTCCGCCAGGACCAGCCGCAAAATGGTTCAAATGGCTCTGAGCACTATGGGACTCAACTTCTGAGGTCATTAGTCCCCTAGAACTTAGAACTAGTTAAACCTAACTAACCTAAGGACATCACAAACATCCATGCCCGAGGCAGGATTCGAACCTGCGACCGTAGCGGGCTTGCGGTTCCAGACACCAGCCGCACAGTCCATGACTGCAGCGCCTTACACAGCTCGGGTAATCCCGCGCGGCCACATTCATGTATATGTATATATTCCTGGAGATCAATAAAGGTGAAGCAGTCTTATTATTATTGCTGTATTCACAGTTTTTCCACTCAGTTGCACATTTGCTATCATTTTCACGCTCATGTTTCAGTTTTTTTAGACTTAGCTGCGCATTTCACTACTGTGTCGTGCACTCGTAATATACACTGTGTTTACATGCAAACATGTAAATTTTAAAAGATCTGAAACATGGACGTGAAAGTGACAGCAAATGAGCAACTGAGCGGAAAAACTGTCAACACAGCGTAATTATAATAAGGATGCGTCATCTTTATTTATCTCTAACGATATAAACATGTACACGAGCGTATCAACACCTGAGAAACCGGTCGTGTTACGAATGAATAGTCTTTTATTGTGACTGGTAGCGGTAATTTTCCTGCACCCTGCAAAGGAACAGTCACGGAGTTCAACAGCATCCACTATGGATAAAATTCACTTAATATTATTATGTCTCTAGTGTTCAAATGGTTCAAATGGCTCGGAGCACTATGGGACTTAACTTCTGAGGTCATCAGTCCCATACAACTTAGAACTACTTAAACCTAACTAACCTAAGGACATCACACACATCCATGCCCGAGGCAGGATTTGAACCAGCGACAGTAGCAGCAGCGCGGTTCCGGACTGAAGCGCCTAGAACCGCACGGCCACAACGGCCGGCATCTCACTAGTGTCAGACTTGTTAAAACGTAACAGAGAAGAATGTTGAGCGTCTTAATTCCTTAACGCTCATAGTGCAGACAGTTTTGAAAAAAAGTACAGTAGGTCTACATGTTTTCTCCACCACGGTAATAACGCTTGCCGCTACCGAGAAATGAAATGAAAAATAACAGAAAATAATAAACGTGGTAAAAAAGGAAGCAGTACCGTGCGAGTGAAACAACATATATTGCAGAATTACCACCGTTCGTACCCTTGGCGAAATACTGAAATGTTAAGCATTGCATGTTCTGCCCTTGCTGTGTATTTTTAAAAAGGGGAAAACGGTCGACCCCTGGTCAATAAGGTAGCCACCAGAGACACCGAATAATGCAGGTCGAGCATCACAACGTTTTCATGTCTTCAACAGCTCGTTTCAAACTGTCCATTTGCAAAATAAATGATTACTGAGTAGCAGCCCACTTTTATGCCCACGTTCCCGCCTGAATTTCATAGTGTCGTTAGCCAGGCCGGAAATGGTACCAGTACATAATGTATGGATCCTAAGCAGGTGGAATTATCGGCCAATTGTGCGCTACGTTTTGTCAAAAACTTAGATGACGCAGCATTAGTCAGGATTGCTGCAGTATTCATCACAGCTTAGTGATTATTCGTAATGTGGTTTCAGTCTCGGTCTATCGCTGCAGTAAAGAGTGCTAGAATAACCAGACGAGCTAAGCTCGCTTCAGACTGTGAAACAGAAGATCTCGGACTCTTTTATGCCACTTGTCAGAAGTGCTTTCATGCTATCAGTGCATCGGAAAGAAGCATGAGATATTCGGTGTATTTGGAAAACACTGAGAGACGGCCTTTTATCGCACAGATGTAATTCCAACAGCCTGCTTTGTCAACGCACATTTGTACTGCAAGGAACATTAATATTCGTAACAGCTGTGGGGGTTTCCTATTCTGTTTATATCCAACTGGCCAGTTTTCAGATACATCTCCGTATCACTGGATTGCGATGAAACTTTCTGAAAGTTGATGTTTCATCTTAGAATAAAGGGCAGTAGCCATGATACCGAAAAACTTATACCGAAAAATTACTTCTGGTGTTCGGAATTCACTCATAGTGAAGTTGCGCATAGGACGGTAAAATCTGTGCTCATAACAGCTCTCCCAAACATCCGAGACGGAACATGGGTTCTCAGTAAACTCACTTCTGCAATGAAAACAATCGAGATCAACGGAGAACTCACTGTGACAAAAGAAAGTAACTTCATAAATGAATCATTGTGGCTCTAGACTAGATTGAAACCAACTACGAGTACATACACCTTACGTACCACAGACCACCACTGAGCAAATCCTGGCCGACATTCAACACGTTTGAAAAATACGACACAGCAAACATGTTACTAGGGATCTGTTTGATGATCAGACATATAACGCATTTCATATTCATCTTTTAAGGCTTTTTCATTCCCTTTGAGTGGACTGTAGTCCATTTTGCACTCCTTCAGTCACCTCTCCACACGGCACTTTTCTAACAATATGATACCCTTTTCTTCTGTTTCGTTCTTAATCTTTTCGTCGGACCAATGAAGCACGTGGTATGAACTCAAGAATTTAAAATGTACATATTTAAAATTTTGAGCCAGCTCTGTGCGACACGTATTTTATTCTGTCAGTTATTCAACGTTCTCACGTGCTCATGATGACGGGTATTATAATACTCTGCTGGCCATTAAAATTGCTACACCAAGAAGATGACGTGCTACAGACGCGAAATTTAACCGACAGGAAGAAGATGCTGTGATATGCAAATGATTAGCTTTTCAGAGCATTCACACAAGGTTGGCGCCTGTGGCGACACCTACAACGTGCTGACATGAGGAAAGTTTCCAACCGATTTCTCATACACAAGCAGCAGTTGACCGCCGTTTCCTGGTCAAACGTTGTTGTGATGCCACGTGTAAGGAGGAGACATGTGTTCCATCACGTTTCCGACTTTGATAAAGGTCGGATTGTAGCCTATCACGATTGCGGTTTATCGAATCGCGACAGTGCGACTGCTACGGTCGCAGGTTCGAATCCTGCCTCGGGCATGGATGTGTGTGATATCCTTAGGTTAGTTAGGTTTAAGTAGTTCTAAGTTCTAGGGGACTGATGACCACAGCAGTTGAGTCCCATAGTGCTCAGAGCCACTTGAACCATTTTTGAATCGCGACATTGCTGCTCGCGTTGGTCGAGATCCAATGACTGTTAGCAGAATATGGAATCGGTGAGTTCACGAGAGTAATACGGAACGCCGTGCTGGATCCCAACGGCCTCGTATCACTAGCAGTCGAGATGACAGGCACCTTATCCTCATGGCTGTAACGGATCGTGCAATCACGTCTCGATCCATGAGTCAACAGACGGGGACGTTTGCAAGACAACAACCATCTGCACGAACAGTTCGACGACGTTTGCAGCAGCATGGACCATCAGCTCGGAGACCATGGCTGCGGTTACCCTTGACGCTGCACACAGACAGGAGCGCCTGCGATGGTGTACTCAACGACGAACCTGGGTGCACGAATGGCAAAACGTCATTTTTTCGGATGAATCCAGGTTCTATTTACAGTAACATAATGGTCGCATCCGTGTTTGGCGACATCGCGGTAAACGCCCATTGGAAGCGTGTATTCGTCATCGCAATACTGGCGTATCACCAAGCGTGATGGTATGGGGTGCCATTGGTAATACGTCTCGGTCACCTCTTGTTCGCATTGACGGCAGTTTGAACAGTGGACGTTACATTTCAGATGTGTGACGACCCGTGGCTCTACCCTTCATTCGATCCCTGCAAAACCCTACATTTCAGCAGGATAATGCACGATCGCATGTTGCAGGTCCTGTACGGGCCTTTCTGGATACAGAAAATGTTCGACTGCTGCCCTGGCCAGCACATTCTCCAGATCTCTCACCAACTGAAAACGTTTGGTCAATGGTGGCCGAGTAACTGGCTCGTCACAATACGCCAGTCACTACTCTTGATGAACTGTGGTATTATGCTGAAGCTGCATGGGCAGTTGTACCTGTACACGCCATCCAAGCTCTGTTTGACTCAATGAAGAGGCGTATCAAGGCCGTTATCACGGCCAGAGGTGGTTGTTCTGGGTACTGATTTCTCAGGATCTATGCACCCAAATTGCGTGAAAATGTAATTATATGCCAGTTCAAGTATAATATATTTGTCCAATGATTACCCGTTTATCATCTGCATTTCTTCTTGGTGTAGCAATTTTAATGGCCAGTAGTGTAAAACAATAAACTTCCATAAGTGTTTTTGCTAATGTAAACCAAATAATAATAATATGGAACACCAAAAACCACAACACTTTACCATGCTTAATACTGTGTAGGAAACCTGTTGGTATTCAAAACAGCTTCTAGTCGTCACGGAATGGATAAATACAGATCCTGTATGGTTTCCACAGGAACCTTATGTCACACTTGCTGCAAAATAAATAGTGGTGAGTTCAGGTAACGATGATGGAGGTGGATAGTAATCAAGCACCGTTCTCCCGCCAAAGTAGACCACAAACGCTCAATAATATTGACATCAACTGTGGCGGCCAGGAGAGAGGCCCATAATTCAACCACTTGATCACAAAACCAGTCCTGGACGATACGCTCTGTGTGAACGGGGGCCCTGTCGCGTCGGAACACTGGAAGAAATATTGCATCTTGGGATGGACATGGTCATCCAAAATGGGCACATAATTCTTGGTAGTAATTCGCCCTTCAGAGTAATCAAGAGGCTCGTGCAATACCACAACATGACTGCCCAAGTAGTTCAAATGGCTCTGAGCACTATGGGACTTCTGAGGTCATCAGTCCCCTAGTACTTAGAACTACTTAAACCTAACTAATCTAAGAACATAACACACATCCATGACCGAGGCAGGATTCGAATCTGCGACCATAGCGGTCGTGCCGTTCCAGACTGTAGCGCCTAGAACCTCTCGGCCACAGCGGCCGGCTTGACTGCCCAAATCATCACCGAACCCCATCATGTTTTACTCTTGTGGCTTAAACTCGATCAAAGTTTGAAACAGTGTGCAAAAAGACCCTTACGACCAAATGACTTTCTCCCACTGCTACGCAGTCCCGGTTTTATGGCTTCCGCGTCACGTTTTCCTGTTACGGGAATCCGCATCACGCTGTTCGGCAGTAGTCGTTTCTTTACGATGGTACCTGTACGAAATGACACGGTGACAACAGCGTACGTTAACAGGCGTTGTAAGGTGGCTGCTCTTTTTATAAGTGAACCACTAGTGTTAATCGGAGCATCAAAACCTGGTAAGTGCCTTGTTATAATCAAATTCACAGCGCAATAATAAATTAAGGAACGCTGTCTCACTACGATAACGAAAAAAAATAAGTAAGCAACTCGCGCTTATTTAATTCGAGGAATCTGGTAAAAGGTAGGCTTAGCATGAATAATAGAAAATCAATTAACACGAAAATACTCATAAGATCCTATCAGAACCACCAAAGTGTGGTAGTCAACTATTTATAGCTAACAGCGTGCAGTGGGGATCAGGGCCCGGTAATTTAGTATCAATACTCAGAAATAAAAAGAGAATAACTAGTAGAAATTCGACCTAGAGTCAGTTGAATGATGTGGCTTTTCGTAAGATTTGAATGAGCATCAGCTCCTAGTTAAAATGAACCACTCCAAGGTATAGCTCTAAGTCCTCTAATTTGTGTAATATGAATAAACACCGGTTAAGACCTGCCATCTCTGCAGACAGTGTGCAAAAGAAGGAGTACATATTGTTATAAATAGGAGAAATTCTTTGAAAAGGGGAGGCCACGACGTTCGGACCACGGATTTACTTCAGACAACAGAGAAAACCGCAAGGAAAGTTTTACGCGTGAGTGTTGTGCCGAGATTACTACGTCTAATACGGTGTTGGGAACCTGTTGTTCAAAATAGCTTGCAGTCACTCGGAAAGGTAGATACAGGTCCTGCCCGGTTAGCGTTCAAGCTGCGTCACCCGTGGATCGCTAGATCGACTCCCACTTTTCTTTAACTTACATATTTTGCAACAATAATCATTTTATTTCATACACACTACATTTGGAACGTAATATGATGAAAAGACAGGTGTATTTACACGAAATTTTATTCAAGTTCCAGCGTTATTCGGTTGTTTGCTAAGTTTCACAACAAATATTATATTTATAGCTGCGGACAAGTAAACGATCAACCGCATGAAGTATTGCTGAAAGTGTATACCCGTCGTGATTTCCGAAATCACTTACGCCTGTAATCGGGTAAGGCATCGAGAACTGTTTTTGTACCTGGAAGCTTCGATCTGCGGACACAGGATTCAAGGACGAGGGACAGGCTTCAGAAGCCCAAGTCAGTCATCGATAAATAAAAGTGTAAATAACTTTATTCAGTAATATAATCAGTTTCAGTATGTCAGAATATGAGTGTAATGTACGACTAATCGTCGGATGTGCTTTCGTCGTTGCAGGTTGCCGAATGATAATTCTTCATACAGACACGGAAAACAGGAATTAAAAGGGCATGCACAGATTTGAATGTATGGAATTTTCCCGCATGCGCAAGGAATCTTTAGAGTTTCGAAGGAAAATCAAAGCTCGTTGACGTTTTGAAACATACCCCTTTCTTGCCTAAATCTAGATGCATAACGCAACAAACAGGGGAGACCTCGAGTCCGCTAAATAAAATAATAAATCTTACCTTAATGTAAACACATAATTGTCTAACGTAATAACAAAATATTCCTGCGAAACGCAAGACGCGAAACCTGAGCCCCTCGAGCTAAACTCGCACACACAGATCCAGAGACACACCGATGTGAATATTTACATGACGGGGGTTGTGATGATCATGTGTGACAGACCGATAGGCGTCACCGCTGCACGTGCGGCGAGCAACGTCATCTGGTGACGTCATATGTTCACCTTCAGTCATCTACTTTTGGGGTATGTCAAGACGTTTGCAGCCCAGCTATAAGTTGGCGCCGGCTGAAGTGGCCGAGCGGTTCTAGGCGCTTCAGTCTGGACCCGCGCGACAGCTACGGTCGCAGGTTCGAATCCTGCCTCGGGCAGGGGTGTGTGTGATGTCGATAGGTTAATTAGGTTTAAGTAATTCTACGTTCTATGGGACTGGTGACCTCAGAAGTTAAGTCCCATAGTGCTCAGAGTCATTTGAACCATTTTTTTTAGTAGGCTGTTTAGGTTTTTATGCTGGTAACGCCACATAGCTCTCTGTATGAAAATCACTGACTGTGCTGTGTGCAGTCTGTGGCTGGTTGGCATTGTTGGAATATTCGCTATTGTAATGTTGGGCATTTGGATGTGAACAGCGCGTAGCGTTGGGCAGTTGGAGGTGAGCCACCAGCAGTGGTGGACGTGGGAGAGAGATGCTAGAGTTTTGAGCAGACGATCTGAACGTGTGTCGTCAGAAAAAGGAAATTGCTTTAATTGGATGTCACAAAATTATATATATATTATGACTTTTGAACGCTATTAAGGTAAATACATTGTTTGTTCTCGATCAAAATCCTTCATTTGCTAACTGTGCCTATCAGTAGTTAGTTACAATCTTTTATTTAGCTTGCATTATTGGCGCTCGCTGTATTGCAGTAGTTCGAGTAACGAAGATTTTTGTGGGCTAAGTGATTCATGAAAGGTATAGGTTATTGCAAGTCAGGGGCATTTTTTGTAGGGATTATTGAAAGTCAGACTGCGTTGCGCAAAAATATTGTGTGTCAGTTTAGTGATTATCCGAATAAGTAAAGAGAGAACTGTCTGAGTACGTTGTGCATTACTCAGCTGTTTCTGTATAAAATAATGTAAGAGTTTCACCAGTACTGTCATTCTTAATTTTCAAAGGGGACGTTTCATATGTCGACCCTTAGCCCAGGCTACCTCACTGGAATCTACTGACTTTTTCTTGTAGTTTGAGTAATTTGTGTAGTTATTGTTTATTGCTAGTGCGTAATTGTAGAGAGAATTTCCCTTGTACTTGTAGTTTTTCACTGTTGTACTGTAAAGCAGTTGTGGCATGCATGTAGAATTACACCAAGTATTTCGCAGCCGCGCTTGCAATTAATTAGATATTATATCCAGTGCTATTTAATGTGGTTTCTTATTTTGCTCTTCAAATTGTGATTTTCTGTGTTATCGTGTGAAATATTGTGACAATTATGACGTGTGAAAAACTTAATACTAGGTTCCAAAGTAAACTGAGAAATGGTAGTGGTGATGAGCGCAGCTTATCAGCACCACCGTGTAATGAATTAACAAATATTCAGAATGGTAATTTGGTAATTGTGCATAGGGAAATGGATCAGGCAATAAATAATGGTATAGACAGTGAAACAATTAATGAACAGGGAAGTATTGTCGATCGATCGGTCAGCAACAGCTCCCGTCTGAAATGCGCAACGACAGAATAAAAACTTGCAAATAATGTAGATTCAGGTTGTGCGTCCTTACCCCTTTCTCAATTAATTCAAGACTTACTCTCTGCTTTTCAAAATGCGAATGTTGCCGGTGCAAATGCACTGCCGAAAAGCACAGAGGAACATGTTCCAGACACTAATACATCGTTATTGCAGTTCATGCAACAAATGGAACAAAGTCAATCAAACACAACAATTTCAAAAGTTAAACACAACTGAGCAAACGCTTGAAGAAAAACGTGAAGGTTTAACTGCTGTGTTACTGAAAATCGAATCGATATGTCAAAAAGTCTGTAATGACGTAAAAACACAAATTTGTGAGCATTTTCAACCTATTTTTTCGCGTCATGAAAATGCATTACAGAATCACGAAGCAGCCATAAAAGAACTGCAAACTATTGTTCACGAAAATCACGACACCTAACAGGCCAAAATTGACTCAGTTGCGTCTAACGATACGGTTACGCAACATGTACAAACTCAGGAAAACTTAAAGGACACAGTAGATTCTCTAAAGCTTGGTTCAGAAAAACACACGGAGGAAATCAGTTCATTATCGGAGAAGGTAGCCGAACTTTCGGATCAGTTCACTAATTTATCTACAAAGGTAGATGATGACCTGAATGACGCAAGACCGGTAGCCTCCACTGACACAGAAGAGTATGAACAAATTCGGAAGTTCAAACAAAATCAGAATCATATTAATACGCAACACATAAGAGAAATCCGAGAAGTACAAGATCAGTTGGCACAAGTAATACAAGAATCACGTATTTCAGAGACACTCGCTCACCTACGGGTAGAAGGATTCAGAAATACGGAAACGCCACAAAATATAAACACAGGGCATTTTGGAAATTTTGAAAGAAATTGGCAAGATGCACCGAATTTTGACATGGAACCGCCAAAACGAAGTAACAGTGACCGATATGCGACTCGCCATCATAATGACTTTGGCTATAACCTAATCATTAGAGGTAAAGGTGGATAAATGGGCCCCCACTCTGTTTATTTATATAACACCTTTTATTTTTAGTATAATTACCAAAAATTAACATAAAACATTTCTCTAGTATGTCCTGCAATAGTTACGACATGTTTTGGTCCAACTTCTTAATATTTAAAACAAAATTTTATTTTTTTCCTGATACTCTGCATTTTGTTGCGTCAAGAATTTGTGCTGGTAATATGGGCCCCAAGGTAGTTTGAAATAAAAAGAAACAAAAATTTGAAAAATATTATTTTATTTAATTTTTCTGTATAATGAAAGAAAGATTCACTCTGAACATTGTTAATTAGTCTACTGGTGGGATGATTTTCACAGCCTACGCCTAGCCTATTTACAATAGTCACACACATAAGCATCTTTTTCGCATCCAGCGCATTCGTTTTGAGACCACATCTCACAGGCTATACACTTGACCCAAAGTTCACCTTTTGTGTCCTTTGAAAAAATCCCTTCCAAAAATAGACATACAGCGTCGTCAACATCAGGGACAGACACACCAACTTTTTATTTCTTGTGCAAAGCTGGTAGGCCAAGCGCCTGACGTCATTTCTGGTAAGGCCGTAGAATTTGGATTCCATAATGAGAAGATATTTAATCAGTTCGTCCTCAAGTCCCTGTGGTAAAACCGGTGGAAAGCCTTTGGAGCGTAGAACGAGGGACAGAGTACACTTTAACCGCTTTTTTAAAACCACATTTTTTTCTCTTTAATAGCTACAATAGCATTTGCCATATTTGCTTTGTCCCACGATTGCCGTTTCGATTTTTTTGGGGGTACAAGATGTGTTCGAGGCATCTGAAACATAAAGAGTAGCAATATCTGATTGATTTTACGGGGCCCATAATACCAGCAGCAAAAGGGGCCCATATATCCACCCTCGCCATCTTGGTAAAAAAGGTTTTGCCTACGGTTAGTTTGCTTCGCAACCGACGTTAATTATCGTAAAACGGTATCCCAACAGCAAGCCAAATACGTACCTTACCTTAGTTCTACTAATAACATGTTAGAAATTTGAGTTTTATTCAAGTAAACACTAACATTTCAAACTTTTGAAGACAGCCAAAAAATTCCAGGCACAACTACTCGCAAACCATGACAGCTACTACGTCTGCGCACTGTACAGTGAAGTTTGGCAACTAGTTTTAGTAGTTCATGTGCTCTCCGCTAGAATTCGTGGCCTGTACTTCCAAATATGTAGGGGGCCCATAATACCAGCATAATACCAGCCTCTACTAAAGGTAAATTCAAAACATTTAAGAATTCTGGCAACGACATTCATCCACAAGCGTGGCTTCATCAATTCTCCCATCGTTTTCCTCCCAATTGGTCATTAGAGCACAGATTAGAATTTATGTATGGCTATTTGGAAAATGAACTAGCTGTAAGAATGCGATCGGTCATACGCGATTGTCACAGTGAAGGAAAACTTTATAATGCGTTCCTCTTAGCATATTGGTCTCAAGCTATTTAAGACCGAGTAAAACATAGCATCACAATGATGAAACACTTTGAACAATCGGAATTTTCCAGTCTTGTCAAACATTTTGAAGACATGTTGCACAAGAATCAGTACCTGTCAAACCCATACACCATTTGCTTGATTAAATTGCTAGAGCATTTAAGACATATTATTTTGGCAGGACGTTGTAAAGACGATATCACAGCTGTTCAGGGACTCTTACAAGAATTGGAAATTGACACTGACAATAGCGGGACGCGAAACCAGGAAAACAGCAGTTGCAGGTCACATCCGTCACAATTCCAGCAGAAATAACAACTATACATAAGGCTATTCTTACAAAGCAAATCGTGACCAAAACAGACACCACTCGTATGACAACCCTTGGCAGAGTAATAAAAATCTCAGGGACAGATCACCTCTCCGCAGTAATGACTATGACAGAAACAATCAGAGAAACAGACAATGTTGTTGTTGTTGTGGTCTTCAGTCCAGAGACTGATTTTATGCAGCTCTTCATGCTACTCTATGCTGTGCAACCTCCTCCTCTTTCAGTACCTACTGCAACCTACATCCTTCTGAATATGTTTAGTGTATTCATCTCTTGGTCTCCCTCTACGATTTTTACCCTCCAATACTAAACTGGTGATCCCTTGATGCCTCAAAATATGTCCTACCAAGCGATCCCTTCTTCTAGTCAAATTGTGAAAGGAAATTTTTCTTACCCCCAATTCTATCTAGTAACTCCTCCTTAGTTATGTGATCTACCCACATAATCTTCAGCATTCTTCTGTAGCACCACATTTTGAAAGCTTCTATTCTCTTCTTGTCTAAACTATTTATCGTCTTCGTTTCACTTCCATACATTGCTACACTCCATACACATACTTCCAGAAACGACTTCCTGACACTTAAATCTATACTCGATGTTAACAAATCTCTCTTCTTCAGAAACGCTTTCCATGCCATTGCGAGTCTTCATTTTATATACTCTCTACTTCGACCATCATCAGTTATTCTGTTCCCAAAATAGGAAAATTCATTTATTACTTTAAGCCTCTCATTTCCGAATCTAATTCCCTCAGCATCACTCGATTTAATTCGACTACATTCCCATTATTCTCGTTTTGCTTTTGTTGATGTTCATCGTATATCCTCCTTTCAGGACACTGTCCATTCCCTTCAGCTGCTCTTCCAGGTCCTGTTCTGTCTTTGACAGAATTACAATGTCATCGGCGAACCTTAAAGTCTTTATTTCTTCTCCATGGATTTAAATTCCTACTCCGAATTTTTCTTTTGTTTCCTTTACTGCATGCTCAATATACAGACTGAATAACATCGGGGACAGTCTACAACCCTGTCCCACTCCCTTCCCAACCGCTGCTTCCCTTTCATGTCCCTCGACTTTTATAACTGCCATCTGGTTTCTGTACAAATTGTAAATAGCCTTTCGCTCCTTGTATTTTACCCCTGCCACCTTCAGAATTTGAATGATAGTATTCCAGTCAACATTGCCGGAAGCTTTCTACAAATGCTAGAAACGTAGGTTTGCCTTTCCTTAATCTATTTTCTAAGATAAGTCGTACGGCAAGTATTGCCTCACGTGTTCCTACATTTCTACGGAATCCAAACTAATCTTCCCTGAGGTCGGCTTTTACCAGTTTTTCCATTAGTCTGTAAGGAATTTGTGTTAGTATTTTCCAGCCGAGGACTATTAAACTGATAGTTCGGTAATTTTCACATCTGGCAACACCTGTTTTCTTTGGGACTGGAATTATTATAATCTTCTTGAGGTCTGAGGGTATTTCGCCTGTCTCATACATCTTGCTCACCAGATGGTTGAGTTTTGTCAGGACTGGCTCTCCCAAGGCTGTGAGTAGTTGTAATGGAATATTGTCTACTCTCGGAGCCTTGTTTCGATTTAGGTCTTTCAGTGCTCTGTTAAACTCTTCACGCAGTATCATATCTCCCATTTCACGTTCATCTACATCCTCCTCCATTTCGATAATACTGTCCTCAAGTACATCGCCTTGTATAGGCCCTCTATATACTCCTTCTTACTATTTGCTATCCCTTCTTTGCTTAAAACTGGGTTTCCATCTGAGCTCTTGATATTCATACAAGTGGTTCTCTTTTCTCCAAAGGTCTCTTTAATTTTCATGTAGGGAGAATCTCTATTACCCCTACTGAGATAAGTCTCTACATCCTTACATTTGTCCTCTAGCCATCCCTGCTTGGCTATTTAGCACGTCCTGTCGATCTCATTTTGAGACGTTTGTATTCCTTTTCGCCTGCTTCATTTACTGCATTTTTGTATTTTCTCCTTTCATCAATTAAATTCAATATCTCTTCTGATACCCAAGGATTTCTATTAGTCCTCGTCTTTTTACCTACTTGATCCTCTGTTGCCTTCACTATTTCATCTCTCAAAGCTACCCATTCTTCTTCTACTGTATTTCTTTCACCCATTCTTGTCAATCGTTCCCTAATGCTTTCCCTGAAACTCTCTACAATCTCTGGTTCTGTCAGTTTATCCAGGTCCCATCTCCTTAAATTCCCACCATTTTGGGGTTTCTTCTGTTTTAATATACCGTTCATAACCAATAGATTATGGTCAGAGTCCACATTTGACCCTGGAAATGTCTTACAATTTAAAAAAAAATTTTCCTAAATCTCTGTCTTACCATTATATAATCTACAATCTGAAACCTTCCAGTAATCCAGACTTCTTCCATGTATACAACCTTCTTCCATGATTCTTGAACCAATTGTTGGCTATGATTAAGTCATGCTCTGTGCAAAATTCTACCACGCGGCTTCCTCTTTCATTTCTTACCCCCATTCCTTAATCACCCACTACGTTTCCTTCTCTTCTTTTTCCTACTATCGAATTCCAGTCACCCATGACTATTAATTTTTTGTCTCCATTCATTATCTGAATAATTTCTTTTATCTCATCATACATTTCATGAATCTTTTCGTCATCTGCGGAGTTGGGTGGCATATAAACTTGTACTACTGTGGTAGGCATGGGCTTCGTATCTATCTTGGCCAGAATAATGGGTTCACTATGCTGTTTGTAGTACTTACCCGCATTCCTATTTTTTATTCATTATTGAACCTACTGCTGTTTAGGTTTTCATGTTGTTAACGCCACGTAGCACTCTGTATGAAAATCACTGACTGTGCTGTGTGAAGTCTGTGGCTGGTTGGCATTGTTGGAATATTCGCTGTTCTAGTGTTGGGCAGTTCGATGTGAACGGCTCGTAGCGTTGGGCAGTTGAAGGTGATCCGCTAGCAGAGGTGGATGTGAGAGAGAGATGTATGTCCGTCAGAAAAAGGAAATTTCTTTGATTGGATGTCACAAAATTATATATATGAATTTTACACATCATACATACCATACTCACAGGTGTATGAAACTGTAGAATTTATTTAATTTATGAAAAAACGAATGAACTGTTATAGTTTAAATTTCTTGTTTAGGAAAAACACAAATTTTATAGTTAATTACATCAATTTTTACCACAGTTTTTAATAGATTTCGAAAATTCTAGAGTTTCATACACCTTTAAGTATGGTTCGTATGCTGTGCACAATTCATCGAAGAATATCTCTTACTTATGAAGAAAAGTGTACCTATAGCAACAAATACTGCCATTAGTAAGTGAAAAAAATGATGAAATTTCACATGTAAAAAAAAATTATTTCGTTATGTTTTCGAACTTCCACTGCTATGACTGTGAATTCTGAATCCTTCCTGGGCATGCTGACAAAGTTTTATGAATTTTTTTGTAAAAGTATAGACAGTGGAAATTAAAATGTCCTGTGGTGCCTCTCCTGCTCCAAGTCGGTCCGTTTGACGTCCTATCCCCCTTAAATATTTTGATCCAACTCTGTGCGACACGTATTTTTTCCTGTTAGTTAACCAAATTTGGCATGTGCTCATGATGACGGATTGTATAATAACACATTAAACTTACGTTCGATATTTTTGCTAATGTAAAAAGAAAAAAATATGGAACACCAAAAACAAACCACATTACCACGCGTAATACGGTGTAGGAAACCTGTCGCCGCCGGCCGGCGTGGCCGAGCGGTTCTAGGCTCTTCAGTCTGGAACCGCGCTGCCGCTACGGTCGCAGGTTCGAATCCTGCCTCGGGCATGGATGTGTGTGGTGTCCTTACGGTAGTTAGGTTTAAGTAGTTCTAAGTTCTAGGGGTCCGATGACCTCAGAATTTAGGTCCCATAGTGCTCAGAGCCTTGAAACCTTTTGCCATTCAAAACAGCTTCTAGTCGTCTCGGAATGGATAAAAACAGGTCCTGTAAGGTTTTCAAGGAAATGTTATAAATCTCTTGCTGCAGAATAACAGCAATAATTTATTTGTGATGTTTTTAGTCCCAAGTGTTGAGTTTAAATGTTGAATAAAAGGATTCTCTTGTCTAGTCTTAATTTTGGCTAGCTTTTTAACATCCAACACACCTTTTATATTCGGAAGTATAGTTGTGCACAAGTACTTGAAGGAAGAACGACATTTAATACTAAAATTCGTAGCGTCTAAAGCATACTGTTTTTCACAACCCACTATCATACTCCGATTTCTTTGAATTTATTTGCAAACTCCATTTGTGATATTCTTCTGATACCATAATGTATGTTATATGGATTCAGTCGATATGATGGCGGAATTCTTCAGGTTTGTTAATCCATGTTGACGGAATGGAAACGTGTCGTTTACAGACTGCAAGGATACTTCAAAATCCATTTTTAAGTTACACAATGCTACCAACAGAATTTGGTATAGGGACCCGCCAGATTTCGCCGAATAAGTCATCGTAGACTTACATTGTGGTTTTGATACAGACTCACAAGTCTCACATTTTGTTACCGCTCTGAATGCGTTTCATGTGCGCATTATGTTTGTATTTATTTATGGCAAATTTAAAGACCTGTTGTCTGATATTTTAAAACCGGTCCTAGGTATTATAGCTTTGTTTTTATCTGCAACATTTTATGTGAAATAAACACTTTTTAAAAGTAACAGTAACTTGAGTCTGGAATATAAATAAAGTTTTGTTGTTTCAAGATGAATATGAAAAGTGGTAGGATAGAAAAGAGATTTGTCAGTGCCATGGCCGATTGTGACTGGCTGTGAATTCCTTGCAATGGTTTTCTCGAGCTGTTGACCGCGAGACCGAACAACACAGTTTATAGTTAGTAGTACAGAAACGGTATTGCTAATCCTACACATTAGCATTAGGTATTCACCTATGTATAATATTTGGTGCTTTCCTGGCAAATTTGTCATCGCCTTACACTAAGTTTACTCCAGTATCGCAATTTGGCAGTGCATTTTGGCGCATTAAGTCTCATTCATGATTCTAGGCGTCTTATTCAGTGTTACATCTCATTTTCCTCCTCCTTCTCATCCTCTTCAGTGTCACTGCGTCGCTGTCACTGTGGTTGTGTAGCGCCTAGAACCGCTCGGCCACCCCGGCCAGCTATGAACTGTAGAGTAAAACTGAAGAAACTGCGAAAAGGTGGGAATTTAAGGAGATGGGACCTGGATAAACTGACAGAACCAGAGGTTGTACAGAGTTTCAGGGAGAGCATAAGGGAACAATTGACAGGAATGGGGGAAAGAAATACAGTCGAAGAAGAATGGGTAGCTCTGAGGGATGAAGTAGTCAAGGTAGCAGAGGATCAAGTAGGTAAAAAGACGAGAGTTAGTAGAAATCCTTGGGTAACAGAAGAAATATTGAATTTAATTGATGAAAGAAGAAAAAATAAAAACGCAGTAAATGAAGCAGGCAAAAAGGAATACAAACGTCTCAAAAATGATATCGACAGGAAGTGCAAAATGGCTAAGCAGGGATGGCTAGAGGACAAATGTAAGGATGTAGAAGCTTCTCTCACTAGGGGTAAGATAGATACTGCCTACAGAAAAATTAAAGAGACCTTTGGAGAAAAAAGAACAACTTGTATGAATATCAAGAGCTCAGATGGAAACCCAGTTCTAAGCAAAGAAGAGAAAACAGAAAGACGGAAGGAGTATATAGAGGGTCTATACACGGGCGATGTACTAGACGACAATATTACGGAAATGGAAGAGGATGTGGATGAAGATGAAATTTGAGATGCGATACTGCATGAAGAGTTTGACTGAGCACGGAAAGACCTGAGTCGAAACAAGGCCCCGGGAGTTGACAACATTCCACTGGAACTACTGATGGCCTTGGGAGAGCCAGTCCTGACAAAACTCTACCACCTGGTGAGCAAGACGTATGAGATTGGCGAAATACCCTCAGACTTCAAGAAGAATATAATAATTCCAATGCCAAAGAAGGCAGGTGCTGACAGATGTGAAAATTACCGAACTATCAGTTTAATAAGTCACAAGACATGCGGGGACCAAGCAGCAATCGGTATTGTAATTGTAAACTGTCGGAGCTTCATCGGTAAAGTACTGGAACTTCAAGATGAAATCGTTATAGGTACGGAAAGCTGGCTGAAGCCAGAGATAAATTCTGCCGAAATTTTTACAAAGGCACAGACGGTGTTTAGAAAGGATAGATCGCATGGAACCGGTGGTGGCGTGTTTGTCGCTGTTATTAGTAGTTTATCCTGTAGTGAAGTAGAAGTGGATAGTTCCTGTGAATTATTATGGGTGGAGGTTACACTCAACAATCGAGCTAGGTTAATAATTGGCTCCTTTTACCGACCTCCCGACTCAGCAGCATTAGTGGCAGAACAACTGAGAGAAAATCTGGAATACATTTCACATAATTTTTCTCAGCATGTTATAGTCTTAGGTGGAGATTTCAATTTACCAGATGTAGACTGGGACAGTCAGATGTTTAGGACAGGTGGTAGGGACAGAGCATCGAGTGACATTATACTGAGTGCACTAGCCGAGAATTACCTCGAGCAATTAAACAGAGAAACGACTCGTGGGGATAACATCTTGGACCTACTGATAACAAACAGACTCGAACTCGCAGAACAGGGAATCAGTGATCATAAGGCCGTTGCAGCATCCCTGAATATGGAAGTAAATAGGAATATAAAAAAATGGAGGAAGGTTTATCTGTTTAGCAACAGTAATAGAAGGCAGATTTCAGACTACCTAACAGATCAAAACGAAAATTCCTGTTCCGACACTGACAATGTTGAGTGTTTATGGAAAAAGTTCAAGGCAATCGTAAAATGCGTTTTAGACAGGTACGTGCCGAGTAAAACTGTGAGGGACGGGAAAAACCCACCGTGGTTCAACAACAAAGTTAGGAAACTACTGCGAAAGCAAAGAGAGCTGCACTGCAAGATTAAAAGCAGCCAAATCTCTCAGACAAACAGAAGCAAAACGATGTCAAAGTTAGCGTAAGGAGGGCTATGAGTGAAGCGTTCAGCAAATTCGAAAGTAAAATTCTGTGTACCGACTTGACAGAAAATCCTAGGAAGTTCTGGTCTTACGTTAAATCAGTAAGTGGCTCGAAACAGCATATCCAGACACTCCGGGATGATGATGGCATTGAAACAGAGGATGACACGCGTAAAGCTGAAATACTGAACACCTTTTTCCAAAGCTGTTTCATAGAGGAAGATCGCACTGCAGTTCCTTCTCTAAATCCTCGCACAAACGAAAACTGGCTCACATCGAAATAAGTCATCCCATGTAGGCTTTCACGGCCGGCGTCTTCATCAGTAAACACTTCCGGGCCAAATTGCCGTGGTCGATCTGTAGAAGTTCTTCTCCCTGACGTTTCGTTCTCAACTACGGAGAACATCTTCCGAGGTGAGTCGACGACTGGCTGCTAGGAGCTGTGGCCGCCGCTTGTATGGAGATCGTAGAGGGCGCCACCGCACGTCACGTGGCGTCGATGTGTAGCTATCTCTGGCTATCGTCCGTTCTCTCGATTGCAGGCAATCGATTGTCACGTGATTGATGCAACGTCGACCGCCATATCTTGTCCAATTTTAATCCTTCTTCTTTACGATTAAAATTGTATTGATGTTTGTGGATTTCAATTGCCTCTCTATACATACGTGTATAATAATGCGACGTCCTCGCTAGCACGCTTGTCTCACCAAATTTTATGTCGTGATCTCCATCCTTAAAAACATGTACCGCTACTGCCGATTTGTCGATATGTCCCAAGCGACAGTTTCTTTTGTGCTCCGTCAAACGTGTATTGATGCTTCTTTTTGTAGTTCCTTTGTAAACCCTGCCACAACTACACGGAAATTTATGTACCCCTGGGGTGGCTGGGGGGTGACGAGCATCTTTTGTTGATCTTAGGCATTCACTAATTTTCTTAGTAGGTCTGAAAATAGTCTCCACCTGAAGCTTGGCTAGTACTTTCCCAATGCGATCCGTGATGTTATGGATGAACGGAAGAAATACTTTTCCAGCTGATGGTTGTTGCTGTCTCCTATTTTTAGGCATTTTTCTACTTGGGTGAAGTGCTCGGTTAATCACGTTTTTCGTATAACCATTTTTCGCAAAAGCCATTCGTAAATGATTTAGTTCTTCTTGTAAATAGCCTGGTTCACAAATATTATTGGCCCTATCCACTAGTGTTTTTATGACCCCCCTCTTTTGCCTAGGGTGGAGGTTTGACTTCTTATGGAGGTAGCGATCAGTATGTGTACCTTTCCTGTAGACCTTATGGCCTAAGGTCCCATCCGCCCGTTTGATAACTGATACATCCAAAAAATTAAGTTGTCCATTATTCTCTTTCTCCATGGTAAATTTGATCTTTGGGTTGATGCTATTTAAGTGCACCAGGAAATCATTCAAGTCATCTTCCTCATGATTCCATATTACAAAGGTATCATCCACATACCGATACCACTTCGAGGGGCTTTTTGTGGCCGACTGCAGTGCTTGATGTTCAAAATATTCCATGAATAAATTCGCAATTGCGGGGCTTAGGGGGCTTCCCATGGCTACCCCATCAATCTGTTCATAAAATTCACCATTGTACTGAAAATAGGTCGAGGATAGACAGTGTTGGAACAAGGCTACTATATCAGTAGGGAACATATCGGCTATATGGGAGAGAGCTTCATCAACTGGAACCATCGTGAACAAAGACACTACATCAAAACTGACAAGGATGTCATTAGGACCTACAGTAATTTCCCTCAATTTCGCAATGAAGTGTAGAGAGTTTTTAATAAGACTCTCAGTTTTGCCTATGTAAGGTTGTAACAAAGAGGCAAGGTGTCTGGCTGGTTCTTGGGTAGGAGCTCCAATTGCGCTGACTATCGGTCTCAAAGGAACATCGGGCTTATGTCTCTTTGGTAATCCATATAATCTCTGAGGATAAGCCTCCGTTTTACAAAGATACTTTTTAACTTCTGTAGGAATGGAAGACTGTTTTATCAGACGATTGGTGGCATTCAGGACATTCGTTGTGGGATCCTTTTTCAACTTCTTGTATGTGCTGGGTTCCAGGAGATCACTGATCTTCTTGTGATAATCCTCAGTATTCATTAAAACAGTAACATTTCCCTTGTCAACGGCAACTATAATAACATTCTTGTCTGCATTGATCTCCCGCAATGCCTTCCTTTCCCCTTGAGACAGATTGCTGCTGGGTGGCTTAGCTTTACGTAATATCCTGGAGGTTTCCATCCTAATTTCATCAGCAGAATATGATGGTAACTGACGAATTACTGCCTCTATATTAGCAATAATATCCTCCATAGGAACCTTGGATGGAGTGATTGCAAAATTCCCTCCTTTAGACAGAACAGAAAGTTCTTCCTTAGACAATTCTTTTTCCGATAAATTAATAACCGTTTGGGAATTGTTCGGAATCGGTGTTTCCTGTCGACCATCTTGTAGACGATCAAACTTCCCCTTCTGCCTATTGGAAGACACTTCTGCACTAATCTCCATAGTTCTAAATGTTAAACTGTCCACTTTGTTCCAATGACAAAACTGCATAGTATTGCTAATAAGTAAATGAAGATTTAGCAGTTGACTACCACATACCGCCAGTCCTCGTCGTGTCTGATGTATCCGCTCACGTAGTAATGCCAGTTCCATACGAGAATAAATACGGTTAGCTTGTGCCGAATGAAAAATTCTTCTCACTTTTAAAAACTTGGGAACTATAGCGGTATCACGACAGCGTAGCAGAAAAGTGAGTGAGCAAAGTTGTTGACCTTTCCTCTTGCGTAGGTTCCCCAGTAGTCGAGCAGCCAGTCGTCGACTCACCTCGGAAGATGTTCTCCGTAGTTGAGAACGAAACGTCAGGGAGAAGAAGTTCTACAGATCGACGGCGGCAATTTAGCCCGGAAGTGTTTACTGATGGATCGAAATAAGTGTCCAAGGAATAGAAAAGCAACTGGAATCACTCAACAGAGGAAAGTCCACTGGACCTGACGGGATACCAATTCGATTCTACACAGAGTACGCGAAAGAACTTGCCCCCCTTCTAACAGCCGTGTACCGCAAGTCTCTAGAGGAACGGAAGATGCCAAATGATTGGAAAAGAGCACAGGTAGTCCCAGTCTTCAAGAAGGGTCATCGAGCAGATGCGCAAAACTATAGACCTATATCTATGACGTCGATCTGTTGTAGAATTTTAGAACATGTTTTTTGCTCGCGTATCATGCCGTTTCTGGAAACCCAGAATCTACTCTGTAGGAATCAACATGGATTCCGGAAACATCGATCGTGTGAGACCCAACTCGCTTTATTTGTTCACGAGGCCCAGAAAATATTAGATACAGGCTCCCAGGTAGATGCTATATTCCTTGACTTCCGGAAGGCGTTCGATCCAGCTCCGCACTGTTGCTTGATAAACAAAGTAAGAGCCTACGGAATATCAGACCAGCTGTGTAGCCTGATTGAAGAGTTTTTAGCAAACAGAACACAGCATGTTGTTCTCAATGGAGAGACGTCTACAGACGTTAAAGTAACCTCTGGCGTGCCACAGAGGAGTGTTTTGGGACCATTGCTTTTCACAATATATATAAATGACCTAGTAGATAGTGTCGGACGTTCCATGCGGCTTTTCGCGGATGATGCTGTAGTATACAGAGAAGTTGCAGCATTAGAAAATTGTAGCGAAATGCAGGAAGTTCTGCAGCAGATAGGCACTTGGTGCAGGGAATGGCAACTGACACTGAGCATAGACAAATGTAATATATTGCGAATACATAGAAAAAAGGATCCGTTATTGTATGGTTATGTGATAGCGGAACAAACACTGGTAGCAGTTACTTCTGTAAAATATCTGGGAGTATGCGTACGGAACGATTTGAAGTGGAATGATCATATAAAATTAGTTTTTGGTAAGGCGGGTGCCAAATTGAGATTCAGTGGGAGAGTCCTTAGGAAATGTAGTCCATCAACAAAGAAGGTGGCTTACAACACACTCGTTCGACCTATACTTGAGTATTGCTCATCAGTGTGGAATCCGTACCAGGTCGGGTTGACGGAGGAGATAGAGATGATCCAAAGAAGAGCGGCGCGTTTCGTCACAGGGTTATTTGGTAAGCGTGATAGCGTTACGGAGATGTTTAGCAAACTCAAGTGGCAGACTCTGCAAGAGAGGCGCTCTGCATCGAGATGTAGCTTGCTGTCCAGGTTTCGAGAGGGTGCGTTTCTGGATGAGGTATCGAATATATTACTTCCCTCTACTTATACCTCCCGAGGAGATCACAAATGTAAAATTAGAGAGATTCGAGCGCGCACGGAGGCTTTCCGGCAGTCGTTCTTCCCGCGAACCATACGCGACTGGAAAGGAAAGGGAGGTAATGACAGTGGCGCGTAAAGTGCCCACCGCCACACACCGTTGGGTGGCTTGCGGAGTATAAATGTAGATGTAGATGTAGCTGCAAAATACTAACGCGAATTCCTTACAGACGAATGGAAAAACTGGTAGAAGCCGACCTCGGGGAAGATGAGTTTGGATTCCGAAGAAATGTTGGAACACGTGAGGCAATACTGACCCTACGACGTAGCTTAGAAAATAGATCAAGGAAAGGCAAACCTACGTTTCTAGCATTTTTTAGACTTAGAGAAAGGTTTCGGCAATGTAGACTGGAATACTCTCTTTCAAATTCTAAAGGTGGCAGGGGTGAAATACAGGGAACAAAAGCTAATTACAATTTGTACAGAAACCAGATGGCAGTTATAAGAGTCGAGAGGCATGAAAGGGAAGCAGCGGTTGGGAAGGGAGTGAGACAGTGTTGTAGTCTCTCCAAGATGTTATTCAATCTGTATATTGAGCAAGCAGTGAGGGAAACAATAGAAAAATTCGGAGTAGGTATTAAAATCCACGGAGAAGAAATAACAACTTTGAGGTTCGCCGATGACATTTTAATTCCGACAGAGACAGCAAAAGACTTGGAAGAGCAGTTGAACGGAATGGATAGTGTCTTGAAAGGAGGATATAAGATGAACATCAACAAAAGCAAAACGAGGATAATGGAATGTAGTCGAATTAAGTCAAGTGATGCTGAGGGAATTCGATTAGGAAATGAGACACTTAAAGTAGTAAAGGAGTTTTGCTATTTTGGGAGCAAAATAACTGATGATGGTCGAAGTAGAGAGGATATAAAATGTAGACTGGCAATGGCAAGGAAAGCGTTTCTGAAGAAGAGAAATTTGTTAACATCGCGTATAGATGTAAGTGTCAGGTAGTCGTTTCTGAAAGTATTTGTATGGAGTGTAGCCATGTATGGAATTGAAACATGGACGATAAATAGTTCGGGCAAGCAGAGAATAGAAGCTTTCGAAATGTGGTGCTGCAGAAGAATGCTGAAGATTAGGTGGGTAGATCAGTATAACTAATGAGGAGACATTGAATAGAATTGGGGAGAAGAGGAGTTTGTGGCACAACTTGACAAGAAGAAGGGACCGGTTGGTAGGACATGTTCTGAGGCATCAAGGGATCACAAATTTACCGTTGGAGGGCAGCGTGGAGGGTAAAAATCATAGAGGGAGAACAAGAGATGAATACACTAAGCAGATTCAGAAGGATGTAGGTTGCAGTAAGTACTGGGAGATCAAGAAGCTTGCACAGGATAGAGCAGCATGGAGAGCTGCATCAAACGAGTCTCAGGACTGAAGGCCACAACAACAACAACAACAACAATATATGTATTTCAGATTCTATGTAGTCTAAGTGTAGTGTAAGTCTATTGTTTGCGTGTTGCTCGCAGAAGAATACTCTGTGTTCTGGGGAATCTCTTCCACATATTTGCATGTAGGTGTCCGTCTCAAACTCATGTGATTTAAGTGCATGGGATGAGGTCAATGCCCAATTAAGAAATGTACTATACAGCAGCTGGCATTCATGTGTTTCATTCTCAACCGCTCTCTTATGTGAGGGAGGAAGTCGTAGCGTCTACAGCCCTTATCAATTACGTCTGACTCACCTTCCCATGTATTCAAATGCCAACTTAATGCGACGGGTCGTCTGTATCGAAACTTCTGTTACTGTGTGTACCTTCTCTACTCTCCCCATTTTTAAACCGTATCTTGCAGCTCTATATTTAATCATGGTATCTATCGGACATATTACGAGCACTACAAAGAGTGCGCGTACTTAGGTGATGTCGAAGGCTTCTGATAGCTTAAGTAGCACACTCCTCTGCCAACGTCTGACTAATATTTTGATAGTGACAAGGTTCAGTCTTTGTACCCATGTGCTAGCTTCGAAGCTGAGTACTTGTTCGAGGAGCGCACAGTGGTACGTACGTAAAAGTGGTAGTGGTAGTTAGAATTTAGACTCGACAGTTTATGTAGTATTTTGTTCCGTTTGTAATTCCAAGAACAACCACTCGTACAGAGGACGGTGTCCTCAGTGATGTAAATGTGACAATCACACAGATATCCGGTGTTCTGCTGCTCGCTGTCTCCCTCGGCATACTCTTTTAGTCTTTGTTGGGAGAAAATAGTGAAAATGGAGTTCGTACGTTTCCTAACTGTTTACTGAGACATGTTTCGCCACAGACTTCTTAATAAAGAAGTCCCAAAAAAATTCTTGTGTACCACTGTGTGTGTGTGTGTTATTCACATCGTGTGTCGCAAAAGTGGAGTTCATTGTTGATATAATTAAAGAGTCAGTGACAGTGGGCCTGGTGGAAAACCTTATTAACCGGTAGTGGCTATCAGGATTTGTTACCAGCGATGACTTCAGAGCACACAAAATGCTACTGAGAGTGCCAGCCCGCAGGACAAGAGAATTCCACACCTTTTCGCGGATGATGCTATAGTATACAGAGAAGTTGCAGCATTAGAAAATTGTAGCGAAATGCAGGAAGATCTGCAGCGGATAGGCACTTGGTGCAGGGAGTGGCAACTGTCCCTTAACATAGACAAATGTAATGTATTGCGAATACATAGAAAGAAGGATCCTTTATTGTATGATTATATGATAGCGGAACAAACACTGGTAGCAGTTACTTCTGTAAAATATCTGGGAGTATGCGTGCGGAACGATTTGAAGTGGAATGATCATATAAAATTAATTGTTGGTAAGGCGGGTACCAGGTTGAGATTCATTGGGAGAGTGCTTAGAAAATGTAGTCCATCAACAAAGGAGGTGGCTTACAAAACACTCGTTCGACCTATACTTGAGTATTGCTCATCAGTGTGGGATCCGTACCAGATCGGGTTGACGGAGGAGATAGAGAAGATCCAAAGAAGAGCGGCGCGTTTCGTCACAGGGTTATTTGGTAACCGTGATAGCGTTACGGAGATGTTTAATAAACTCAAGTGGCAGACTCTGCAAGAGAGGCGCTCTGCATCGCGGTGTAGCTTGCTGCCCAGGTTTCGAGAGGGTGCGTTTCTGGATGAGGTATCGAATATATTGCTTCCCCCTACTTATACCTCCCGAGGAGATTACGAATGTAAAATTAGAGAGATTAGAGCGCGCACGGAGGCTTTCAGACAGTCGTTCTCCCCGCGAACCATACGCGACTGGAACAGGAAAGGGAGGTAATGACAGTGGCACGTAAAGTGCCCTCCGCCACACACCGTTGGGTGGCTTGCGGAGTATGAATGTAGATGTAGATGTAGATGTACACCAACGAGAACTCTCTTCACTGGCATGATCATGTTGCGTGAGAGAAACACACACTGTATGCTATCAAATTTTCTCACGTCGGTAGTAAATCTTGAAAAACAGTATGGGGACTACTTCCCGCGAGACTGTAACGTACCTACCACAAATATAGCCTACGTTTGTCTGTGAAAATGGACTCGATAAGCAACCTGAGCTATCAGTAATCGGAATCTAACCTGCATGACACTGTGTGCCTGTTGTATGAGTGTCAGTTTCAGTGCTGTGTCATTTAAGACCTCAACAGGTCGTTACATGAAAAACTTAAAACTAACATTTGGATAAGCTATCTGACTGCGTATTTGAATATGAAAAGCTAGAGGAACAAATGAACCTGCAACAATGAACACCTAAGCTATCTGACTGCGTATTTGAATAAGAATTTACAAGTGATACAGAATCTAAATTGCGCAATGGAATTTACTGGATTAGAGTGCATGATATGTTGTGGTGTTTCAGTGTCTCTGTTTTGTCCCAAAGTTTTGCACTCACCTCTTTAGATGTCCGCCTTTTTTTTCAAGTGATTTACAGCAATTCGCATCAGCATGCAGCAGCAGCGGCTAGAGCTTATTATTACTAAGAATAAATTTAATAAAAGGGATTTTCTTAGGTCCTGTTAACTACTAAATAACTTGTAAGAATGGATTTCATAAATTAAGTCTATCTGAAAACTTCAGGAATCATCGTGACCAATAGTAGTTTAACAAGTATTAATAACGGCGAAATGTCTGACGATGACCTTATAAGCATCAATAATGGCCGTGTGCCAGATTAACAAATTATTTCAATTTCAAAGTTACATTAACATTTAATAACCACAGCATATTTATGAATTAGATGTGGGGAATAATTATTGTCGATTTGAGGATAAGGAAGCTTCTTTAACTGACAAGCAAAACATGACAATATTGCAAACTCGGACTAACAATCACGAGCCTAACAATGCTACTGCGCTGTACACAATGCTTACGAATTTCATCTTGAACTCCATCTTAAATCGTAGTTAAGCCATCGAAATCTCTTCAGGCTACATAAATGAAATCAGGCCTTGAGTGTGGTAAGATCTACCATCACCGACGTGAAGGCATCGTGACACGTCTTCTATCTCCGAGCTCTCGCCCAGCGCTACTGAATTTCCACTCTCACAGACACACCTCGTCTCACAGCAATGCTTAGAATCATGCTTCGATGTTTCGCCCTCAGATTGTTACTAGTGATATCTGAGTGCTTATTTATTTCCAGTCTTACCCAATATAAAGAATAGCCTTACGTTGACTATATTGTTTTCGAACTCAGTACAATATTTAATCAATGTAATGGAGAATTCTGACACACTCCTTACAATAGCCGTCTATGCATATAAAACCCGCATCTGTCCCATCCTTGCCTATCTCAATGTAGGTTGGACTTCCACTCTTCACGGATTCAATGTGTCCCTCCAGATCCTGGAGCAACATGTACCACGCCATGCATTTTACCTCTTCCAATCGTATCCTTCTCAACATAAAGATCCCACATTTCCTTGAATGTGTAGAACGCCTTCGCCTCTCCTGCATCTCAAATAAACATGAGTCCCAACACCAACTGTCTCATCCATCATTGAAAACGCTTGCCTGCTGCCACACATGTCAACACAGGCCACCATCTGTTCATCCCCAAACACACCATGTCTTTCACAACGTCACTTAAATCCCCCCCACCCACAACATGATCTCATCAACACTTGCCACCTAAGTTTTCAGGTTATCTGCATTCCAGTTATGCTGGCCACTGATGCGATATATATATATATATATATATATATATATATATATATATATATATATATATATATAGGGATAATATGAACCCATTCCGCATCAACTACAGCCTGAAGATGGCGCACTGAAGTGAACTGGTTGCAAGAAAATAAATAAAATTAGGCGTTTTGTTTTCTCACAACAATAAACGGCCGACGTCCGAAAGACCTCCTGTCAAAAGGATGGACATACAAAAAGTATAAATCTAGGTCGAAACATCCAGAATAATAAGATTACAAAACCGTAAGTAGAACCAAATAGTAATTTAAACTTAAGACACTTAAGTTCAAAAAGGTTATTTTTTACTTAGCAGTATTAGAAAAAAGTAGCTCCGTCCGAACAGGCCTTGGAAGGCCCAATGGTAGCGACCGGCTGCCATGTCATCCTCAGCCCACAGGCGTCACTGGATGCTGATATGGAGGGGCATGTGGTTAGCACACCCCTCTCCCGGCAGTATGTAACTATTTAACTAATACTCGATACTGAAGTACATTACGGAAGTTAAGTAACACGAATGCAACGTTGACTTGAAATATCCTCGCAATAAAATTCAGCTCACCATGGAAGAAAACAACTGTTTAATAATACCTGCATTGATCACTGTAAATTAATATGCTTACATAGTACAAGACCTGAAAATTCTGACGGTGTACTATTTGCTCACAAGAATGCAAAGTAAAATCTGCGCTGAAATAAAAGTGCCTTATCTCAGGCTGCTTTGTGTCCGCTGTACTGACGTTCTCGAAAGCAAATTGAAATCAGTAAATGCAGAAACGTAAGAAAAATAATCTAAATTTGTCTTTTCTTGTCTGAAACAATCTGTGGCTGCGTCTGGCATAAGGGGCAATGCACACATGGCGAAATATCTAAAGCCTTGTTAAAAGTAATGGAGGAGGGTTTCACTTTAAAGAAAATAGTTATTGAACGTGTCAAACAAGAGTGTACAACTTAAGAAGATTCCAACAATTACGAAATTCGCTCATTGCAAAAATTACAGGCATTTCAACCAATTGTGTAATCTGTGACATAATGGAAAAACAGAGATCAAATTAAACATGTTATGATATTATTAGTTGTCTAACAGGTAGACCTTCTCTCCTTTGAAACCGGTTTGCCGAGAACCCACATGTTTTCCGAAAGCTTATGTCACAAACAGAAAAACTGTGAAATCTTTGGGGCAGAGGGGCAAGCGTTTAGGAGCTATAGGACCGACAAAGTATCAATAAAATGTTGAAAATATAACACTAAAAGGCGCCAAAATGCTCATGTCACGTATTTATATGAACTAATAATATGGTAAGAAGGTAGAGATCTCAATACAAACAAAGAAACAGCTTGCTGAAAAGAAGCAATTTATGATGAGATGTTGAAATTGTGACTTGTCTTCAGACAAACTCTATTAGAAGAGACAATCAACTTGTAATTCATGAGACAGGCAGGAAGACAGTTCACAATGGGAACATTTTACGAAAGAGATAGCCTCACACTTTGCAAACCCATAATTTGTCAGTGAATCGAAGCAGTAATCCATTGGCTCAATGCAGATTCCAGGTTCGTTATCCTAGTATCCGCCCGTTTCAAAAGTATTCTCAGTCATGTTCATGAAACGAGGAGTGCTGAACTGGTATAGAGAAAGGGTCTGCAGGGCCAGAAAACTAAAGAGATACCTAATGATCTCCTTTGTCTCGATAATGATTGTGTCCGTTATGTAAAGATCAAAAGACTTGTGTCTGAAACAATGAACATCCATAGGTTGAATCTTTCCCGTACATCCTACAGGTACCAGCTCTTTTTCTAGGACTTTCCTATCAGGTACTTCGGAAGCAGGCAATACATGATCTATGATAGAACACCACAAATCCACTTCAAGCAGAATTTTCATCCTGTCACTATGCATACTTGGTCAAGGGGCGTCAAAAAGCACCATGAATCTATGATAGAACACCACAAATCCACTTCAAGCAGAATTTTCATCCTGTCACTATGCATACTTGGTCAAGGGGTGTCAAAAAGCACCATGAATCCACTACAAGCAAAGTTTTCTTCGTATCACCAGGCATACATGGGCAAAATGCCCCCCTACCACCGTCTGAGGTTCCATTTAAGTGTATTCGCTGTTTTACAGCGTACGATGTTATATTCGGAGGATCTGCCGGCTTTGACTGCGGGAATTTTCCAGACGACTCTGATCCAAGCACATACTTTGGCAGCTGTATTCCACCTTCCATTGAAATCACAGGCATAATCATTAAACTGTGCCGTGTTGCACAGAGTGATCCAATAATAGTGCGAACAACTGTTGTTCCTCTGGTTCGCAGGGTTCGTTGGCCATGTAACTCTTTGACAAATCTCCTCTGGTCAGCATTGAAGATATGTGTATAAGGAAAGATTTCTGTAACGACGATGTTGCGAATCTTCGCAACAAACTCATTCCAAGCCTGTGGCAAATTTGCCTCCTTATCCTGCCAATTCCTGAAAGTTGTGTGGGTTTTTGCTCTGTCAGCAATGTTACGTCGCTTGTTGAAGCGATGTACCCAGAAATCAGAAGCTTTCAAATCTATTGTATTTTGCAGATCTATTGCTGTCTGAAACTGCATGGCCCACAGTCGCAACGTCCGGTCGTGAATAATTGCTCCTATTGTTCCCTTCTCTTTGAATTTCTTCAAGACACCCTGTCTAATTTTTTTTTTTTTTTGGATGCAAGGAGTATTCATTTTTTTCTCCAGATAATACAGAATGTTCTGTGGCCCAGTACGCTAAAGCACGCTGCTTGTAAGCACAATCTCCACATCGTTTTGTAGGAGCGAAAGTATGTGTTTTATCATCTCCGATTCATAAATATTCTGAGACCGTATGCTTGTTTCGAATCGGAGACCAAGGCAGCTACAGCGACTTTCGGATCCATCTTCAGTGTAAGAAGAATGATACAATACTTTACTACTTGGCAGCAACATAAGGGAACATACAGGAAATAGAGACGCCTTCTATACATACTTTACAGATACTTTGTGGAACCTATAGCTCCTAAACATTTGTGCCCCTGCCCCCAAAATGTCACAGTTTTTCTACTTGTGACATAAGCTTTCAGAAAATATATGGGTTTCCGGCAAACCGGTAACAAAGGAGAAAAGGTTTACTTGTAAGAGACAAAGGTCTCTTTCAATTGGTGGTTCTGGCAAATAAACATTTCTTTCTTATGTTTGCGAGGATGGGCTTGAATATTCCTCTAAAAATCTTCTCCATCAGTACAACAGCTTTTATAAACAAGTTTACCCCTGTAATAAAGTTTTTCAGATAACTGCTCCCACCCTCACAAATATCTGATCTCCTTCTCTATAACTCGACTGCTCGCTCCTATGCCACTAATAAGAATTAATACATAAAGGAATTACGCACGCTCCCGTCATACCCTAATTCCCAAACTATCCACACACTATGTAGTGCCCCGTGGCCATCTTCTCACTGGTCGCGGCGTTTCACCGATTCGTGCAAGAGTTAGAGCCTGATGTGCGTCCGAACTGAAGAGATCCTCGCCTCAATTACATATGTATGTGGTGTCTGTTCTTTCCAACATTTCCGAAAGAACAGGCACCACCAACTGATCCAGCCACCGCTATGACACAAAGGAATTACAGACATTGGTTGATAGTGTGAATGGATTTAAATCAATGGGGAAGGTTGAGAATTTTTGCCGGACCACGGTTCGAACTCGGGTCTTCCGCTTACTAGCCAGATTATCTGACCACCGCGCTATCCGGACACAATGGTCATAGGAACTGCGCGGACTACCATAGCAGGCCTCCCTTCAGATACAAATTCTCAACCTATCCATACCCTACGAATGTAGTGCCCCTTGCCCATTGTCCTCAGTAGTCGCAGCATTTCGCTGATTCCTGTAACAATTAAGGCCCGGTGTGCAGCCACAATGAAGAGATCACTGGCCGTCCTCACCTTAACTTCAACACTATATTTGTTCCTGGCAGAAATGTAGCCACACTTTACCTCCCACTCTATAAAAGTGTACGTTTTACCAAAATTATGTCCCTACAAACTGTTATTCAACTTAAACTCATGTGCTAACATTTGACCAAATAGATATAATTTGAACTGAACTGTAACTGATCAGAATGCAACTTGTCTTCATAATAAAGGCACAGCTGAAGTAAATCAATTATTTGGCCCTAATCAAAGTTTTCACTCTCCTCGCGTCTGAACAATACTGATGCAGTTTTCGCGAAAACACAACAGTAAACAGCAAGTAGGCAGCGGCTAGGCCAGATTTCTATTTCTAAATACATATTCAAACTGTTGCATGTGGTAAGGCGTAATGAGAAACAGTGGGGTGAGAACAATAACTACTCCAGTGAAATGATATTTCAAGACAACGATTTTATAATGATGTGCATATATATAAAGAGACAGAGTAAAACATCACCTGACCTTCACACATAACATATGTCTAAGCAGTACTATGCTTTACGAAGTGAACAACGATTTAAAGTGGGTATAATGTTAACACAGAATGTCCACAAAAATCAAACAGCTTACTCAGTTAATATGTTAATGGATGACTCAGGAAAGTGGGAGGTCTTTCTCTCAGTTCTGAGCAAGTTAACTAGCTGACAATAAATATTCCTAGTAATGCAGTGCAGCAGTCTTACCTCAAACTTGCTGGCCGTGGTGGCCGAGCGGTTCTAGGCGCTTCAGTCCGGAACCGCGCGACTGCTACTGTCGCAGGTTCGAATCCTTCCTCGGGCATGGATGTGTGTGATGTCCTTAGGTTAGTTAAGTTTAAGTAGTTCTAAGTTCTAGGGGATTGATGACCTCAGGTGTTAAGTCTCATAGTGCTCAGAGCCATTTGAACCATTTACCTCAAACTTCTTCTCTTCAAAAATGATAACATTATTCAAAATGTATATCGTTTTAGCCTTCCAGTACATATATCTTATTCATCTTTACTGTTCTTTACAATCAGTCTTTCTTTATCTAAGAGATACAATCACAAGTCCACACAGCTTTACTGAATACGTCCATCACGTACCACACTCCAACTAAGAATGTATCAGACTGCGCAGAGGCAAGGACTGTGCCATGACAAAACCAAAAATTATTTAAGAGTAATGTTACTTGCTGTCTCTCTGACACGCACATTGATGACTTACAAAAACAAAATGACACGACCTCCTTGAACAGAAACCATACAAATACGTGTGTGTGTGGTCTGTTCTTTCGGACATTTCCAAAAGAAGAAACACCACATACAGTATAAATCTAATAAGAATGCCCAAGCGCAGCACAACTACCCGGCGACCAACGCGCATCACAGATTACGTTCAACACAGACTCAAAGATCTTATCAGCTACTCGTGCAGCGCATTCATGCATCTTTGTCTTAGTACAGTAAAGGTGAATTTTTCACAATGGCAGAAAACATATGAAAAACTTACAGAGTCAATGCCGCTAATGTACAGTAACGAACAGGCTGGACAGAGGCGGTTGCCAGGCAACCGGTGGCAGGGCGGACGCCGCCGATCTTGGGTCCCCCACACTCCGCCGTGTCCAGCGGGGTAGCAGCAGCGGGAGGGGCGGCGGGGGCGTGGCCGGCGCCTCCCACACCCCGGACCCGGCGCGTGGGTCCGTGCTGGCCGGCAGGCCGCACAATTTATTCATTAAACTCGGCGTGCAGGGAGCGGGGCCCGTGTTTTGGGAGGGAAGGGCTCGGCAAAACGAAAAAAAAAAAAAAAGCGTACGGAAAATAGCAGCGGGGCCGGCCGGCGTTCGCCAGGCAGATTAAGCATCGCACGAGCGGTGACCCCACGCTGGGCCTCTCCGCTCAAAAATCTGGACCGCCAGGTAGAGCAGCGCCAATGCAAATCGCGCCAGTAATCTTGCGGGCGCGTTCATTGATGGCACGTGGAGGACGGCGCGTAGGGCCGGTAAAAGCGCCTGCCATCGGCTTCCTTTCGAGCCTCTGTTAATCCCGCCGGTGCTGACGGGTAAGCTGCTTGTGATCGCGCGCCAGACACAGAGGGAAGTACATATTTGCAGGTTTATCCGCCGGATCGTTTCCCCCGTCCGCCAGTACCACCCGTTGCCTACTCCGCCGAGTCGCAAAATGGAGTCCGCCTCTTAATTCTTTAAAAGAGAGGTAATCAGTCCCGCGGATTGTCACGGCAACCGCTGCCGGCGACACTTTGACGCTCGAACAGGCAATTTTTGCTAATTAATCGCCGCGAACGCCGCCACCGCTGCCGCCAACCGATACGTGTGTGCACGAGCTCGCAGCTCGCTAATCGGATGAAATTACAAAAGCTCGAGCACCCAGAGGCTTCCGCCGTTCGTCACGACACGAGTGGCGTTTGATGTCCCTCGCGTTGGTTCGTTTGCGCGATCTGAGTGGGAGTGCAAATCTCTCTGGGTACGATCGACGTTCGTCTGTGCTAATTTCGAAAGTTATCTGCAGAATGCGCTCTCTTGATGAGTCGCTCAAAGAACTCCACATACTACCGACCGTTCTAGATCCTACGTTGCTTATTGGCTCAGAATCATACAGCGGAAATGCGAGGCTATTACCATGAGGTACTAAGGGCGCTACCCATACCCTCCCCTGAGAGAATCATTTATGACACTATAGAGTTCTCTGCTGTTATGCAGGAAACAAGAAACGACATCTCGTTTCAATCTAACTCTAAGACGATTCTGCAGGATACGTTCAGTATACCCGAACAAAGGCACCTGAAAAACAAGGAAAGTGGGCTGATGAGATTTAACGCAGAATTGACGGCCATATCACTAAAGATGGCTTACTTACCAAACCGAAAGCAAGTGAATTTCTGTTAACTAAAACTATAGCAGTAAATGTAAATGTCTGAACACGAAAGTACATGAACTGGAGACGGTGACTGTTGGAAAACCAAAAAAGGCACATGGAAGTATTTAAAATATTCAGATGCTCAAAGTGTCAAAAATTAATATCGACTAAAGAAATCAACCACCTCCATCATACTCTCTCTCACACACACAGACACACACACACACACACACACACACACACACACACACACACACACACACACCACATCACACACACACACGCACGCACACACACACACACACACACACACACACACACACACACACACACACACACACAAGTATATACACTCCATATTTAAAAAGAAAGAAAAAAGGAGGAAAAAGAAAAAGCATTTCACAGTGGGATGGCACTATCCGAATGGGGCGGAAATCGGTATATGTGATGTGCAAACGAATGATTAAAATTTCAGAACAATTAGATGGTTTATTCGAGAAGAAGATTACGGTTTATTGACAATTTTTACTTTATGGACCGTCTGACAGCAAGTGAATGAAACACAATTTCAGTGCCATACGCATTTCACCTTTATTTTCTGCAAGGAATCTTCACACCAACTAGAAACTTTGTCTAAGTCGTCTTGTATCCACACTAAGCTTCGACACCTTCCCGTACACCACAGCGTCATCAGGAAACATACCCCTGGGGTACTCCTGACGTGACCATTATCTCTGATGAACACTCTTCGTCGAGGACAATATTTCACTCACACATTTGGGAACCGATGCTAAATACTCGTACCTTCGTTAACAGTATGCAGTGGGACACCGTGTCAAATGCTTTTCGGAAATCTAGAAAGCGTCGAGTAGAGTTAGCGACATCACAGCAGTAACAAGCGTTTTGCGTTCTCGATTTAAGCAGGTGACAAGCGGACGCATCTCTCTTGAATAAGTAACGAAAGATGTATATTTGAGGACTCTGTGTGAAGCGATTACAGAGATCGGACTTGTTTTATGTTGGATATATTTTGCTACTGTTGTGCGACGCTATTAAGCTCCATTATGAATATTTAGTTAGTCGCTGGCGCAATAAACAAATTCAAGAAAATAATGCGCAATCAAGGTGTATGTTTATCAATTTATAAAAGATTTGACAAACATTCTTCAGATATCACGTGACGTAGATCGGTCAGAGGTGCTGTGTGGAATGATTGTGCGAGCCTGCATCTTTTCACCGTCAATATTCTTCGACAGAATATCTGAGAAGCAATTAACGTTTCGTCGATAAAAAGGTTAGACACATCAATCCATACGCATCATGCAACATAGCACCTAGTTGTGCCGAACGATCTTCGTAACGAAATAGATATTTTATAGATTTGAGGTGGAGCTGTTTCCATGAGAGGAGTATCAGCGAGATCGACGCTGCGGGATATGTATCTAGCTCCCCTGCAGTATTCAAAAACCAAAGAATTATATTCTTTAGTTTTTAAAAGACTGAAGCTAAAACCTAAATAAAGCTACTACAAATCATAACAAAAAAATACCAAAAATAAATAAAAAGCACAGAATTTTCTTAAACAAAATTTCTTAAATAAATAAATAATTTAATTAAAATATAATACTCCTGGAAATTGAAATAAGAACACCGTGAATTCATTGTCCCAGGAAGGGGAAACTTTATTGACACATTCCTGGGGTCAGATACATCACATGATCACACTGACAGAACCACAGGCACATAGACACAGGCAACAGAGCATGCACAATGTCGGCACTAGTACAGTGTATATCCACCTTTCGCAGCAATGCAGGCTGCTATTCTCCCATGGAGACGATCGTAGAGATGCTGGATGTAGTCCTGTGGAACGGCTTGCCATGCCATTTCCACCTGGCGCCTCAGTTGGACCAGCGTTCGTGCTGGACGTGCAGACCGCGTGAGACGACGCTTCATCCAGTCCCAAACATGCTCAATGGGGGACAGATCCGGAGATCTTGCTGGCCAGGGTAGTTGACTTACACCTTCTAGAGCACGTTGGGTGGCACGGGATACACGCAGACGTTCATTGTCCTGTTGGAACAGCAAGTTCCCTTGCCGGTCTAGGAATGGTAGAACGATGGGTTCGATGACGGTTTGGATGTACCGTGCATTATTCAGTGTCCCCTCGACGATCACCAGTGGTGTACGGCCAGTGTAGGAGATCGCTCCCCACACCATGATGCCGGGTGTTGGCCCTGTGTGCCTCGGTCGTATGCAGTCCTGATTGTGGCGCTCACCTGCACGGCGCCAAACACGCATACGACCATCATTGGCACCAAGGCAGAAGCGACTCTCATCGCTGAAGACGACACGTCTCCATTCGTCCCTCCACTCACGCCTGTCGCGACACCACTGGAGGCGGGCTGCACGATGTTGGGGCGTGAGCGGAAGACGGCCTAACGGTGTGCGGGACCGTAGCCCAGCTTCATGGAGACGGTTGTGAATGGTCCTCGCCGATACCGCAGGAGCAACAGTGTCCCTAATTTGCTGGGAAGTGGCGGTGCGGTCCCCTACGGCACTGCGTAGGATCCTACGGTCTTGGCGTGCATCCGTGCGTCGCTGCGGTCCGGTCCCAGGTCGACGGGCACGTGCACCTTCCGCCGACCACTGGCGACAACATCGATGTACTGTGGAGACCTCACGCCCCACGTGTTGAGCAATTCGGCGGTACGTCCACCCGGCCTCCCGCATGCCCACTATACGCCCTCGCTCAAAGTCCGTCAACTGCACATACGGTTCACGTCCACGCTGTCGCGGCATGCTACCAGTGTTAAAGACTGCGATGGAGCTCCGTATGCCACGGCAAACTGGCTGACACTGACGGCGGCGGTGCACAAATGCTGCGCAGCTAGCGCCATTCGACGGCCAACACCGCGGTTCCTGGTGTGTCCGCTGTGCCGTGCGTGTGATCATTGCTTGTACAGCCCTCTCGCATTGTCCGGAGCAAGTATGGTGGGTCTGACACACCGGTGTCAATGTGTTCTTTTTTCCATTTCCAGGAGTGTATATAGTGTGTGTTTCATGTACAATATAACTGGTGGTGTCCGCTCGTGCGAGCTGAGCAGTCCCGATCCCCAGCACAGAACTTCACATCGCTGCAAGCTGGATAAGGCAAGCACTCACAGCTATCAGCAATCTCACCTCAATCTGGTCATTTAAGCTGAATTGTCTCAATCTTTATAGTGTAATATAATTCTATATTTTCACTTGATTTCCGTATTTTCTTCATACGTACATACAGGTATTTTGTGTTTTCTAATTTTGTTACGGTCAAAACTAGATCACAATTTAAAATGGATAAACAGAAAGTATTAGACGTTCAGGAAATTGGTGAAAATACGAGTGTAGAGGAGATAGCAGCTTCGTCTCAACACGAAAGAATCCTATGGCTCAAATCGAAGAACATCTAAGACTTTTGTCAGTGTCGGTAACGGTTCTAGGTGCTACAGTCTGGAACCGCGCGACCGCAACGGTCGCAGGTTCGAATCCTACCTCGGGCATGGATGTGTGTGATGTCCTTAGGTTAGTTAGGTTTAAGTAGTTCTAAGTTCTAGGGGACTGATGACCTTAGAAGTTAAGTCCCATAGTGCTCAGAGCCATTTGAACCAAGTATCGGTAACGACTATGTCAGCTATGGTACAAGCAGTAGCACAAAAGCAGGAGGACATGTCACAGAGGCAAACTGATATGTCATTGGTAGTAGAAACAGTATCACAAAAGCAAGCAGACTTGTGTCAAAAGCAGACAGACATGTCAGCTGTGATTCCGGTATTAGTTAGCCAACAACAACAAATCTCAAATGAGATAACCGAGTTGCGATATGCGCAAAAGCGTTTTGCTTTGGAAATCAAAAGGATTACCGAAGAAATGCAAAACACGAAATCTAAGCAGGAAGAAGTAGAAATCTCCGTAGTGGAATTAACAGAAACTGTGACTACCATAGCTTCTGAATGTGACCAATTGATACGACAGAATTTCAGTAAACATCAACAAGATTTCTCAAATAAATTAGATGAATGGGCATCCTCTAAGGAAAACGAGGTGATGCTATGTGTAGATGCAAATATAAAAGAAGCGGTAAGCAAATTGCCTATTGACGCTTACCAATTGCAGAAAATATTTAAAAAGCCATTAAACAGGTAAAAGAACAATTAGGGGAGAGTTTAAACAATGGAAGGACGAAATAGTCCATTCTGTCGGAAATATGTCCAGAGATACGGAACAGATGTGAGGATAGTAAAAGACTGTAGAAACGAGCTGCGTGAAGTAGAACGAACGCAGGGCTCAAGCCATGAATCATGTTATGGTAACGGACATGCTTCGCCAGAGGGAAATATAAATTTTAACGGAATGCATACAGAGCTGCAAGCTAATAATGTGTACGCTGCAATGATAATGGAGGAAATATTGTTGAAACATAGGAAGTTTCAGACGTTCTCACCTGACCGAAAATCCATAAACCCAGTGGTATCTACACGAGGATTTCGTGGAGTACTACCAAGGGCATGGACTGAAGCGCAAAATATCAGTTACGTTTCGGGATATTCTCAATGTGACGGTGCGTTATGGGCCACGGATATGATGGAAACACGCGAAACATACTAGGAGTTTGAGAAGGCGTTTCTTGCTATGTAGAGCTGCTTAAACCTAACTAAACTAGGGACATCACACACAGCTATTCCCAAGGCAGGATTCGAACCTGCGACCGTTGCAGCAGCGCGGTTCCGGACGGAAGGGCCTAGAACCGCTCGGCCACAGCGGTCGGCTGACAGCTGTATTCATTTTTTTTTAGCTACCAGTTTCAACATTTCACTAATAGCATACTCAGCACCCTTACATTAGAACACCAGCAAGTATACGATGTAGTATATGTTGTACTGCGCCACCCTTTAAGATACCACTAACTCGTAGCAGATATAATGAATGCACAGGCTCTAACAGCCCTGCAATAGGTAGGTCAAAAGCAAGGTTGGATAATGTAGCTTCTCGTGAGACAACAATAAGTTGTCCTGACAAGACCTTGCCTACACTCAACGACGTAACCTGCGTGACTGAAACAATCGTCTGTACTAACACAACGACGTCACATAAGATTTGATATTCAGTTTCTCACGCTATAAATCGCACTACAGCTCGCTACGACATCACTGTATACAAAAGGATGGACACAATAACGCTTTTCGTGGTATAAGGGGCTAGTGACAGCTATATGAATATTAATTACAACAACGCATCTGGCTATGAGGGTTCACTACGTTCGAAACATAAACTCCCACCAAAGCTAGTATCAGTCAACAGAAAAAAAAAAACTAAATGTGAAGCAGTTAATTTCCAAGAATGATTGTCTATCGAAGTCACGGGGTGCAAACGATACATATCGAACGTGTGATAGTAAATCGAACATGCAACTCCGGTGGCGGGCGTCGTTATCAATTATTTGTGATGTTATCTGTTTCCCGTTTTTCCCGTAGTTGCTCTAAATTGCATACCTCCGCGAATTATTTGTGGGTTGCTAGGGAAACGCAGACGTTTTATGTCGTTAGTGAGTGAGATGTCTGGTGTTCTTGATGTTTCTTCAGCGGATTCTCTCACATGGAAAAATCTAATTCAATGTTTATCCAGCGTAGAAAATTGTTTGACATTTTGTCGCAGATACGGAGTACTTACAGACGAGGGAAGAAGGGACTGTGTAGACTGTGGTGGTGCGAAGTGTGTAAAACTTCGTAAGAACAGTTTCGAAGCTGAAATACAGTTACAGTTTCATTGCGGACGGTGCGGAAAACGAACGAGTAAATTATCCATTCAGACCACCGCAACGGACTTTAACATGACTACAACACCGCCGACGAGTAAGGTAAGTCGTCTTCTTTGCTGTTGCAAGTATTTTTGAAACGCTCTTCTTTTGCCATTGCTGTAGTGACCACCGTAAACATAGTCATAACGCCCGCCACCAGAGTTGCATGACCGATTTACGATCGCACGTTCGATATGTATCGTTTAGACTCCGCGAGGCAATCATTCTTGGAAATAACCGTGAAGATTACTCTGTGTACTTTGACAACACAAATAAACAGTTCCTCAACAACGTAGGTACCAGAAACGATAACTTATGTATATAACTGATGAATATGTCGTATAGATTCGTTGCCTCTTGTAGTTACTACTCTTTTCAAGCTTCAACGAACATTCGTACATACACTCAATCAGTGTGAATGTTTAAATTTTTACGTGAGTTGGAGGACTCGTTCACAAGGCAAAGATATTATTTAATGTTGTTTATCTCCCATTGCTAATCAACGGTAACCTCTGTAAGTAGCGCCTTGATACAATATCCTTGACTGTATTGAAATTTTAACGCAATAAACAATTTCCTTTATCTCAACATTTCAGAATGAAATGGGATGAATTTTTATTTATAATTAATCACTTTCAATAAAAGGTAATCTTAGTTTTCCTATCTGAATAAAGATTAATTATCTTTACATCTGTTGCAAGGTATTACCTGGAAACTATTAAAAGATATATTTAAGATAGTAGCCTGATTTTAAATAAGCCTTTGATTATTTTTTATAATACACTATGTCATCAAAAGTATCCGTCCATCGCCAAAAACATACGTTTTTCATATTACGTGCATTGTGCTACCACCTACTGCCAGGATTTCATTAGACTTCGTGAGAGAGCAGAATGGGGCGCTCCGCTGAACTCACGTGGTCAGGTGATTGGGTGTCACCTGTGTCATACGTCTGTACGCGAAATTTCCACATTCCTCAACATCCCTAGGTTCACTGTTTCCACTATGGAGGGAACTGGAAACGTGAAAGGACACGTACAGCACACAAAAGCGTACAGGCCGACCTCGTCTGTTGACTGACAGTGACCGCCGGCAGTTGGAGAGAGTCGTAATGTGTAATAGGCCGACATCTATCCAGAACATCACATAGGAATTCCTGACTGCATCAGGATCCACTGCAAGTACTTTGACATTTAGGCGGGAGATGAAAAAAACTTGGATTTCATGGTCAAGTGGCTGCTCATAAGCCACAAATCACGCCGGTAAATGCCAAACGACGCCTCGCTTGGTGTAAGGAGCGTAAACATTGGACGATTGAACATTGGAAAAATGTTGTGTGGAGTGACGAATCACGGTACACAATGTGGCGATCCGCTGATAGGGTGTGGATATGGCGAATGCGCGATAATGTCACCTGCCAGCGTGTGTAGTGCCAACAGTAAAATTCGAAGGATGGAGTATTATGTTGTGGTGGTGTTTCTCGTGGAGGGAGCTTGCACCCCTTGTTGTTCTGCGTGGTACTATCACAGCACAGGCCTACATTGATATTTTAGACACCCTCTTGCTTCCCACTGTTGAAGAGCAATTCGGGGACGGCGATTGCTTCTTTCAACACGATCGAGCATCTGTTGATAATGCACAGCCTGTGGCCGAGTGGTTACACGACAGTAATATGCCTGTAATGGACTGGCCTGCACAGATTCCTGACCTGAATCCCATAGAACATCGACTTCGTGCTAGGCCTCACCGACCGACATCGATACCTCTCCTCAGTGCAGCACTCCGTGAAGAATGGGCTGCCATTCCCCAAGAAACCTTCCAGGACCTGATTGAACTTATGCATGCGAGGGTGGAAGCTTTCATCAAAGCTAAGGGTGGGCCAACACCATATTGAATTCTAGCATTATCGATTGAGTTGTCACGAACTTGTATTCCATTATCAGCGAGGTGTCCGAATACTTTTGATCATATAGTGTAGTTTAAGGTTAAAGGACATGTCAGGCACTGACTTTTTCAGCTTACAACAGTTAAATCTTTATTTCCCGGATAAATTGCTTACAGTGCAACTCAGCGTTCTACTTTAGGAGTGCTGGTGCTCTATTCCAAACTCCAATAAGCGGAAATGTAATGAAAAAAGTAAAACAAAAAATCTAAATGTCACCGTCACTTACCAAGTATATAAACTTTAAATTATTTTTGAAAGTTTGTGGTAAGGTGTTATGGGATGAAACTGCTGAGGTCATCGGTCCCTAAGCTTACACATTACTTAATCTAACTTAAATTAACTTACGCTAAGGACGACACACACACCCATGCACGAATGAGGACTCGAACCTCCAACGGGGGGAGCCGCGCGGACCGTGACAAGACGCTTAGACCTCGCGGCTACCCCGCGCGGCTTTTAAATAATCAAACAAAACTCAGTCACTTCAGGCGTTGACTTCCGCGACCCGCTAATATTTAAAACTCAAAACCCAGCACTCGATGATCTCTTTTAGAGAGAATTAGCGTGTTCTCTAATAAATGGACCTTGATTTGTCGCTTAGGAACAAGGCCAAAAGCTTTCAAATTCTCAGAAAATTTCCTATTGTTTCTCAGTAAATAGTTATTGCGTAGGACGACCGTTCTCTTTAATGTAGACAAATTTCCTACATTACGACGGTCACGTTGTAGACACGCAGTAAATCCCAACCAAATATTATTAAGTCACTATTTCTCAGCATTTGCGTATACCTATACAACCACAATAGCACAATACAACACTAATATCCCTTAGTGCATGGTTTAATCTTCGACCACAAAATAACTAAACGACTTCGCGTGAATACGTCTCTTCACGTACACCATCCAACGGAAAATCTCACAACAATATTGAAACACGGTTCGCTACCATCGCGTGGTTATTAAGCAGCACGACGTGCAATTAATCACTCTTAGGAGAAATTAATCGCACACTTCAATGAGTCGGAGCTTTTGCTATACCTGGCGTCTCTACACTCTACGAAAATCGGCAAAATAGTCATTTTCGACACAAGCCGCTAATCTTCACGAAATATGTTTCCAAGCGATTTAGAACTGCTTAGAACACACTTGAGTTCTGTCCCCATTGCAGACTAATTCAAGTATCGTAAGCCGATCTCATCACACTCTTGAGATAATATCTCTCGAGGCTCACAACTCGAACAATACTCGGATACTACTACTGACATTCTAAACGGACAAACCAAGAACCATTCTCTGCGTACAAACATATTACGCTAGGTCTATTTTTAACATTAACTGCTTCTTCGGAGCAGTCGCCGACAAACGTTCGCCGTCGCCAACAGCATCGTAGTTGTCTTTGCCGCACGCCGCGATTCAGCTCTCGGCTGGGAGTAACAAACTCGCTGACTTCATAGGATAGAGCTTTTGTCGACCATCAGGTGTCTCATATCTACCAAACTTTAACACAAAACTATAAGAAAACTATAAAACTTAACAAACTCTTTACTCTCCTAGAACATAATAATCGGTAGTTAGTTGAGACGATACAAACAACTGATGCGCTTTTTTCGGGTTGAAGACGATTAGGCCTATTACAATGTCTGGTGTATAACACAAGATAATAATACAGACACCAAGCAAGACCGGTAACACTCGCTACACTGTACAAAACGTAACGTAAACGGATATAAAGAGTTAAATGCACACACAAACCGCACTAGAGCAGATCATATTCGCATACTGGTTGGCATGAATAAACTAATAGATTACACATAAAAGACGTCTAATTGAAACTACAAAAAATTTGAGATGTGACATAACCAATCAAATGAATGGAATTATCTTACATCAAAACACGCACTAGTAGAAGGATACATTTTTTTAAATATACAGAATGTAAGACACATTCAAGTCATACAGGTTGAAGCAATCCTAAGTCTAACAAAAAACAGCCTTCTTCACGTAAAACGTAAATTTACAGCTTATGATGTACGTCGTTGTGCTTCGTCACCTATCACTCATGTATTGTCCGCTACTCGTGAAAATAACGGAAATAGCAGTCATATCATCAAATAAGACACAATACTCCTCATATTATTATGTGAGTATCATTGTAGTGTGATAGTTTGCATATACCTTCCATATTCTTTTTTTGGTTCGTATATGCCCCTCCTCCCAACATTCCTTTACCCTTTTGCTTCCCCACATCTCCGTTCTGTTAAGTGTACATTTTATGGCATAAGTTTCCACTTGGATCAATTTTCATCGTTGTTTCTACAAAAGATTTCATTTGTATGACACTTCCAAAGAGCAACTGTAATCACACAGTCGTCTTACAGCACTATATGCGGTTTCTCTCTCTGGCTGATACCAAGTCTGTAGCTTCTCGTTAGCCCACCCTTAGTGTTTGTGCTCCGTTTAGCTCAGATTACTCGATGTTAAAGTTATGCTCAGCGTATACTTACTAGTCTGATATAGAGTTATATGAGTTCAAGATATGAATTCCTCTACTCTAGTTCATTGTATACCATTGTTTGGACTCTGCTACTCACTCCAACTGCCATCTAGTGGCAGCTTCAAACTGGGCAGGTCAGACTGTCCAGTATAGTCTGCTCCCTGTCGGAAGAATTTGCAACCTATGTGCGGAAGTGGACCTCCCAGGTCCTTTGTGCGCACAGGTAGGATTAGCCGTTGTAACGGCCGAGCAGGCAGCTGCGAGACCCCGTAGCGGACCGGCGTGTATGTCTTCCAGCTAAGCCAGGAGCCGCAGTTGGCGCTCTGCCTGTGCAAGTTGTAACGTTTAATGTAGTAAACAATTATACCAGACAACTTGTTCCGTCTAGTTATTGTGAGTGGAAACAATGGGAGGACAGTAAGTTCTCTCGCACTATACATTCACACTCCAATGTGCCACCACGGGAAGAAGAGCCCGCGCGCACATTTTTTGGTCCTGTAGCAAAGGCCGCTCTCGCGCGCTTAGCGAGCTTTGTGCAGTCTGCAGACAGTGCCAGCATCGAAATGTTGGAATCAAAATTAAATCGATTGACTCGGATTCAGACTGATTTTGAGTCGTCTCCAACACGGCTGGAAATTGAAGACGAATCAGCAGATCACAGTAAGGACAGGGCAGAATTCGAGGATTCGTGGGACTTGGTTGAATCCACTCTCAAGGGTTCAATGAAGATGTAAACCCAGATTCCGCAGCCTTTGGGCTCGAATCCATCAGGCAGTGTCAGTTCTTTGAAACTACCCGCTATTAACTTGCCAAATTTTGAAGGTGACTACCTTAAGTGGTCATCATACCGGGATACGTTTTTGAGTCTCATCATGAATAACAATTCAATTGATGACGTTCAAAAACTTCACTACCTTAATTCGTCTTTGTGAGGTGAAGCTAAAGACCTTTTGAAACATATACCTGTCACAGCAGGAAATCTAGCGATAGCCTGGGGACTTATTACGCAGAGGTATAATAACCCAAAAATAATTGCAGTCAGACATGCTAAGGCTTTGTTGGCCTTGCCTACAGTCGGCCATGGCGCAGTGAGCTATTATAGGCAACTAATTAATCACGTATGCGGCCATTTGAAGGCCTTAGAAGCTCTCAAACCTGATGTTCCACTTCATGAAGCTATTCTTTCGGAAGAGATTCGGTCCAGTATGCGACCCACAGATCGTCATGAGTGGGAGGTAGAGATGTCTGGATCGACATTCACCACATTAAATCAAGTAATAGATTTTTTGGAAACAAAATGTCAGGCCCTTGAGTTGATCAGGTTCAGGGATAACACCTCAAGGGATTTGCAAGGAAATGTCAATAATTTAAATCGAACAAGACATGTGAGAAGGGCTCATCTCGCTAATGCTGATGCTGAGGAATCATGTAATTTTTGTAGTGAACCTCATACTATCACTAAATGCAAAGGGTTTCAAGCACTAAATGTCGATGAGCGGCGGGCATATGTGACAAAAAATAAGCTTTGTTTTTTGTGCATCCGCTCTGGTCATTTCTCGACTAAATGCAGGATTTCTCTTTGTAAGACCTGTAAAGGAAGGCACAACATATTGCTCGACAAGCCTGCTGAACCAAGGAATGGGCAGAATAGTGAACCAGGAGGCCATTCCTTGGCCGATCAAGCTACGAACGTGAAGGCAAACATCCATTGTAATGTTTTGTTAGCAACAGCTGTAGTCAACGTTAAAGACAGCATGGGTAGACAGCAGGCTTGCAGGGTTCTGCTAGATAGTGCGAGTCATCTATCCTTTATATCCAAGGGCATGGAAGAGAAATTAAAACTGAAACGAAGTAAACATTCATTTCCTGTGAAGGGTATAAAAAATGCCTTTGCAGCCTCGGTGTCTTACACTTGTGCTGTTGAACTGTCGTCTAGGGTCAACGACTTTCATATCAGAACCACTTGTGCTATCGTAGATCATGTCACCAGTGACCTACCATCGAACAAGATAGACACAAGGTCCTGGAGTGTCCCCTGTAATCTTCCACTCGCTGATCCAGAATTCAACAATCCTGCCACAGTAGATTTAATTCTTGGTGCTGAGGTTTTCTTTGACGTTGTTTGTAAGGAAAGGCTGGTGAAACCAAGTCATCCCTCAATGGTCGAAACAAAATTTGGCTGGATTTTGTCTGGTAGGATGCCTTCAGCTTCATGCAACATGCCTCGTTCTACAGTGACCTCATGCTTTGTTAGAGGCGACAATTTAGACGCCAAACTGCTAAGATGTTGGGAGTTAGAGGAACTGTCTACGAAAACGATTAGTAAGCAGGATAAAATATGTGAGGCTCACTTTCACCGCCACACGGCACGAGATGAAGAAGGGAGATTTGTGGTTCGACTACAAGTGAAACCTGACTGTAAATCCTTAGGCGAATCAGGACAACAAGCATCTCGGAGACTGGCGCATCTTGAGAGGAGGTTTAAAAGGCAACTGAATCTTCAGAAGGAATATGCTGCATTCATGCATGAATATGGTAATGAGATCGCTTTGCTGATGGCGAGTTCCCCTATTCCACATAATAGCAAATTAAGGGATTTGCACCCAATTCTTGATGCCAAAGGTATTTTACGAGTGGGAGGGAGATTAATGAATGCTGATGTACCATATGATGAGCGCCATCCTATTATCGTACTGCCTAAGCATCATTTGACAAAAATTCTCATTATAGATGAACACGAAAATCTGTTACACGCTGGGTGACAACTTTTGTTGGCTATGTTGCGTAGGAGGTTTTGGTTCCCCAATGGGTGTAACACAGTCAAGGGAGCTATCAGAAAATGTTTAAAATGCTTTAGGCTTAAGTCCAAGACAGCAGTTCAACTCATGGGTCAGCTACCTGCAGCTAGAGTAAACCAGTCTCATCCATTCCAGCACTGTGGAGTACCGAGCGAGGTGGCGCAGTGGTTAGCACACTGGACTCGCATTCGGGAGGACGACGGTTCAATCCCGTCTCCGGCCATCCTGATTTAGATTTTCCGTGATTTCCCTAAATCGTTTCAGGCAAATGCCGGGATGGTTCCCTTGACAGGGCACGGCCGATTTCCTTCCCAATCCTTCCCTAACCCGAGCTTGCGCTCTGTCTCTAATGACCTCGTTGTCGACGGGACGTTAAACACTAACCACCACCATCCAGCACTGTGGAGTAGATTATGCAGGCCCTATTGCTGTAAAGCATGGTGGAAGGCGGAGTAAAGTTACCACCAAGGCTTATATTGTTTTATTCATTTGCATGACAACCAAGGCCATCCACTTAGAATTAGTTAGTGACTTGGTAACAAGTTGATTTTTGGCCGTCCTCAGGAGATTCATTGCAAGAAGAGGGAAACCTTCTCACATGTACAGTGACAATGGCACCACATGTGTAGGTGCAGACAATGAGCTTAAACGTTTTCTCTCTAATGTTGCTACTGTTGTGAATTTTTCGACCTCAGAAGGAATCAGTTGGAGGTTCACTCCACCTCGTGCCCCTCACTTTGGTTGTCTCTGGGAGGCAGGAATCAAATGCATGAAGTCGCATCTCAAACGCGTCATTGGCAATGCAGTACTGACATTTGAAGAACTGACTACTGTGTTAATTCAGATAGAAGCAATAGAAACATGCTTGAATTCAAGGCCGTTGTGTCTTCTCTCTGATGACCTAGATTCTCCTGCTGCTCTCACTCCTGGTCATTTCCTAATCGGACAGCCCCTTTGTGCTCATCCTGAACCCTCTGTCCTTGAGGTTCCCGCCAACAGGTTGCACAGATGGCAACTTGTACAGCAGTTGCATCAGTCCTTTTGGAAGAGGTGGTCCACAGAATTCATACATGATCTGCAGCAATGGAAAAAAATGGACATCGGAAGTTGCATGGCAACCGCAAATCGGCGATCATGTGTTGGTCAAGGAGGATAATTTGCCTCCTTTGGTGTGGAGGCTGGGTGTCATTGACCAGCTGTTTCCCGGTCCTGATAAGTGTGTGCGTGTGGCGATGGTAAAAACTGCTAATGGGCAGATTAAGAGGCCTATAGCAAAATTGTGTCTCCTACCTAAGCAGTGAATCAGTTAAGTGTTCCCTCAGATCTGTGTAGTGGTATATGATACAGAGCCACTGCCAAATGGCCATTTACTAGAATAACCTCATAATTCATAAGTTGATCAGCTTGGAAGCTGTGGATGTTTCTTGTGGACTAACTGCTGTTAGTATTGATTTCATGTTTTTATGCAGTACAACATTAATAGTTTATTGTTTTGCGTCCTACATGTTAGTAACCATCGTGTTCCACATGCAGCGTGACAGTGGTGTTTTGGTGATGTGGACATCCCAAATGTTAGTGTATTCATGTTTTATGTGTATTGATATTGTGCCTAGTTATATTTTTATTGTTTACTTGTTTTGGTTTTGTTGTTTGTTAAAATTTTGGTATTTGTAAAATGAGAAAACTCATTTTAGAGTGGGAGTATGTTTGGACTCTGCTACTCACTCCAACTGCCATCTAGTGGCAGCTTCAAACTGGGCAGGTCAGACTGTCCAGTATAGTCTGCTGCCTGTCGGAAGAATTTGCAACCTATTTGCGGAAGTGGACCTCCCAGGTCCTTTGTGCGCACAGGTAGGATTAGCCGTTGTAACGGCCGAGCAGGTAGCTGCGAGACCCTGTAGCAGACGGGCGTGTATGTCTTCCAGCGAAGCCAGGAGCTGCAGTTGGCGCGCTGCCTGTGCAAGTTGTAACGTTTAATGTAATAAACAATTATACCAGACAACTTGTTCCGTCTAGTTATTGTGAGTGGAAATAGGGGGAGGACAGTAAGTTCTCTCGCACTATACATTCACACTACAATGTGCCACCACGGGAAGAAGAGCCCGCGCGCACAACCATCTTTCTCATAATAATAAGAGGTCTATTGGGTTTATCACTGAATACGTTTCCTTTGACAGTATGACTGCTGTTTCTGCTACTTTGATGAGTGGCTATAACACGTGGGTGATAGGTAACTAGCACCATGATATGCTTCATATGATGTAACTTTACGTTTTGCATAACGAGGAGTAGGTTTTTTAAGAATTAGGATTGTTTTTACCTGTATGACTTGAATGTGTCTAAAATTCGTATATTAAATAAAATCTGCACCCTTCTGCTAAAATATGTTTTGATTTATGATCATTTCATGCATTTGATTGGCTATGTAACGTCTCACGTATTTTCTGGTTTACGTTAGATGTCTCTTATATGTAACGAGTTAGTTTATTCATGCCAAGCAATATGTGAACGTGTTCTGTCTTAGTGTGCTTTGTGTGGACATTTAACTTTACAGCCTTTTCGTTACGTTTTGTCTAGTGTAGCGAGCGTTGCCGGTATAGCTTTGTACCTGAATTATTATCTTGGTTAACACACCAGGCATACTCTACTTACTTGCTGATGTTCTAATGTACATGTGCCTGAGGATGGTACAAGTAAAGTGTCGAAACTGGTAACTTAAACAAAAATAAATTAGAACTTACTGAAATATGGCTGTTGTGTACTTATCGTCCTAAGCACTGAATGAGTTTCTGGTGCGTCCAATGGAGGGCACGTTAAAGTTTTGTGGAAGATTGGTGAATATTTGGGTCATAAATGTAATTGTAAGAACAATTCGCAGTTTGTATATGCATACATGTGAAGGATGCATTCCTGAAAAATAAAAACGTTATAGATGTATGCGAAAGTTAAAATTTTCCCCTCTGTCCTCTCTTCAGCTATGTAGAACATAGAGTCTAGTTTAATAGGGTGAATCTCTTTAAAACATCCTGTATGCTTTCATTATGTACAGGAAGAGAACTAGCAGACACAGACAATTGTTCTGTAAAACGTTTTCTACGTCCAGAAATTTGATCTACTGCAACTCTTAGCTAAATTGTTTCCTTATAGAAATAACATCTCGCATTATGATGTCATAAGTTCGTTTTGTATGTGGTTGCCTGATGCACTACGGTAGTTACGCTCTCTTGATTGCCACTATCTTGCCATTGTCAAGTGATGACCCCAAGGCATATATTACTGTGATCACCAAGCACAAATTTGCGCTTTTTACCACATTATTGTGTTCCTGGACTCAATATTGTAGAAAAACAGCATGGCTACAAGGTTTGTCACACGCCTGTCGAGTGGCACCCTTGATTATTGACCGGTTTCCAGTAGACAGTTCCTCATGTTCTTAACTGAGTTTCTGGGTCTAACAATGATCCTAATTTGTGTCGCAGTCACCCTACTATCATTAGTACTTCTTTTTCCGTTGGAATAGTCCATTGTAACTGAATTGCACCAGTTGAAAATGAGAACCAAAACGCCTGTTACCGCTGTGATGTCCCCATATCTACTCGACGCTTTTTAGATTTCCGGAAAGCATTTGACACGGTGTCCCACTGCATACTGATAACGAAGGAACGAGCAGATGGAATAGGTTTCCAGATATGTGAGTGTGCTCCAACACTTCTAAAGTAGTAGAACCTAGAATGTAGTCCTCGACGAAGAGCGTTCATCAGAGACAAGGGTATTGTCAGAAGTGCGTCAGGGAAGTGTTTTCTGATGTTGTTGTAGTGTATGGGAAGGTATAGAAGTTGAGTGAGGATACAAGATGACTTCGACAAAATCTGTAGTTGGTGTGACGAATGTCAGCTTGAGCTAAATGTAGAAAAATGTAAGTTAATGCGTATGACTAGAAAAAACGAACAAGTAATGTTTGGATACAGCATCGATGGTGTCCTGCTTGAGACAATCACGTCGTTTAAATAGCCAGGTGTAACGTTGCAAGGCGATATGAGATGGAATGAACAAGTGAGGATTGTGGTTGGGAAAGCGAATGGTTGACATCGATGTATTGGAAGATTGTTGGGGAAACGCAGTTCATCTATAAAGAAGAATGCTGTGTTGGCAGAAGAGCCAACACCGTGTTGCTAGAGGAGGCCGAAATGCACGCGTTTAATTACACGCAGACTGGCGTGAGGTCTGGAACAGGTCAGAGAAATAAGACTAGCAAAACAGGAGGTAACTGGTAGAATACTTAACTTTAATCCACAATTGGAGAACATCGCTCTTTTGTATACATCATTTCCATCTCAATAAAAACTGGTAATGGCGCCTTGCTAGGTCGTAGAAAATGACGTAGCTGAAGGCTATGCTAACTATCGTCTCGGCAAATGAGAGCGTATTTGTCAGTTAACCGTCGCTAGCAAAGTCGGCTGTACAACTGGGGCGAGTGCCAGGACGTCTCTCTAGACCTGCCGTGTGGTGGCGCTCGGTCTGGAATCACTGACAGTGGCGACACGCGGGTCCGACGTATACTACCGGACCGCGGCCGATTTAAAGGCTACCACCTAGCAAGTGTGGTGTCTGGCGGTGACACCACAAAGAACACATATAGGACGTTAGTACGCCCTGTTCTTGAGTACGGCTCAATTATTTGTCATCCGTACCAGGCCAGAATAAAGGATGACTTCGAAGCATTTCAAACACGGACTGCTAGATTTGTGCGCGGTAGGTTCGAACAACGCGCAAGTGTTGCTCGGGAACTCAAATGGGAATACATGGAGGGAACGCGGCTTTCTGTTCGAGGAACACTATTGAGAAAATTTACATAACTGGCATCTGAAACTGACTGCAGAACGATTCCACTGCGTCAACGTACATTTCGCGTAAGGGCCACGAAGATAAGATACGAGAAATCAGAGGTCATACAGAGGCTTATAGGCAGTCGTTTTCTCCTCGCTCTATCTGCGAGTGGAACAGGAAAGGAAATGAGTAGTAGTAGTAGTAGTAATACAGTAGTGGCGTCTTACTAGGAAATAGCGACTTCGGTAGTCGTCTCTCATCTTTGACCACAGGGCTTTTATAATTATACGTTGTCGTGTTGGAAGTAAGACCTGGAAACTGGAGAGATCTTTAGACATTGAGAAACAGTCCCTAACCGTTCTCTCCAGCAACATATCGTCTTCTAAAGTTGTGTCCTCAGCACAGAAGACACCTCATCGGTCGTGGGATCTTCTTCGGCTGAGGTTGCTATGCTGTCATCTCGAACTTGAACCTGTGTCTGTGCTTTTTTTGTGAGATGCCACTTGTCCAGGTTAGTCTCTGTATCTACGAGGGCAGGACATTTAGTATTGATAATTATTGTAGGCGACACCTCTCATTAATGTATCCTGTATGTTTATATTTTAAAATATCAGTTTTTATACTGTCTTCTACAACACTCGACATAGCTTCCTTAATAGTACGGTAAATTTTCTGTCAACCTGCGGTATAGAGTACAACATGTCCATCCGAAACAGAGATACACGTCCGGTTCTGAAGAACACACGCAACAGAGTGACTAGCGCAGCGTAAGTACTTCGCCTCACAGGCGCGCCAGTGCGACCCGAAGGTGTTAAAAGCACTTCGGTTGTAATATCATTACTCTTATGTTTCTCTAAACTTGTGAAATTTAATAAACAAAAACGACAGACTCGTAGGGTAACCATGAGAGATTGTCATACTGAAAACTGGGTTAAAAAATGAAAAGCTCGTCCATAAATAATTAATAAGAGAATTTAGGCCTTTTGGCGCCTAACACCCGAATGTGCCGACCAATCAGAAGCATGTTCAGTACAATTGGCGGACTCTCCCACGGGAATGGTACATACTGTACCATCTGCCTCTTGTTCCTCACTCAACGTTTGTAGCATATGCTACTTGACGTGTACCAAGCTGTATCAAGGGGAGTTTCTAGCAAGATGAAATACTGTCGGCCACAGCCAGGAATATCACACATCCCCTACCTTCTTTGATTTCCAAAATTGGCCTGTTCTCGAAGAGAACTAACAAGTTTGGAAATTAGAAAATTTGGCCCCATATTTTAAAAGAAATTAAAGTTTCCAATTTCTCAGCAGCTCCCCTATTCTCTCATTCATGGAAAAAAAACCTAGGAAATTGTTCTTCCTAAAATATCATACCAATTAACCAAAGCCATTGACTTGCTAATGCTAAACATATACTTTCTCATTTTAATTCTATCAAAAAAACCTTAATTAAACACACATTACATCATGAATGGACGTATACTGCCTTTTCTAGAAAAGTTATGAAATTTGTAAGCATTGGCATTACTGACTACTTCAATGAATATGAACAACACCCTTACGTTTTTCCCGTTCAATCCACGTTTCGAGTTTCCATTTTAACGCAACTTCCACATTACCTATGTTTTTACTCATCTCACTTATTTGAGGTATGTTTTCTACCTTCTGTTCTATATCTCTCAAACGACCCTGAATCATATTCGCATTACCATTACAAACAGATTCTATTCATGATATTTAGAGCTAAGGACTACATTTTCGTCCTTTAAGTATATGACATGTTTTTTTTCTTTTTTTTTCATGGGTATCTTTGCAAGTTTTGTTTATTTTTACACTGATCATTACTTAATTGAATGACTTCATCCATAACTGACAATACAAAAGTATCTTGAGCTTGCATGAGATCATATTTTTTCGCTACTTCATCATCAATCTTATGGTTAAGCTCTTGCTTACCTAATTTTTGACCCCATTCTTTACTTTCATGTTCAATTATTTCATCACAAGCTCCTATTGTAGTTTCATGAGAAAATCATGGTCTCAAAATGTTTACACTTACGATTAATTTTTGCTGTCTCCTCGTTTGTTGCTTCTGTTGTATTAGCAAGTAATTTTTGCCCTTTCTTTAATTCTTCTGAATCCTTTATTATTCCATTTTGCCCAGATACTAACTCCATTAACATTTCAACCACACTTTTAATATTATCTTCTGTAGGCAATGTATCAGTTGATGCTGTTCCATCGCTTAACCTACTCGTTCTACTTTCTGATTCATTACCTATGATGGTGTCAGAGTCATCACTTCTGACATCACCATTCACCTTATTTAACTTATTATTAACATTCATGTCATATATGTGATGTAGTCAGTCATACGACCACACCGCCGCCTGAGAGATCGATCCGCCGGATGCGATTCTCTCGATAAACGGAACAGAAGAACGGCTGTGCTAGCCAAAGAGTACACAGCCAGTCGCAGTACTTACGCTCGCCGCGAGGCCACTTCATGTACAGCAAGGAGAGTAGTGCAGTTCTGCCAGTCTACAGTTCGTAGCCGCGCTCAGTGGTCCGCCAGCACCGACGTTAGTCAGTCATCGTCTGAAGCTCAGTCATTGCTGCCATCAAGTCTTTGTAGCCCGGTACCAAGTTAGTCTTCAAATTCACCGGATTCGACATTCAAGATTACGAGAGATTAATTAGTCACTGCAAGATTTGTGACTTGTAGATTATCGTATGTCATTCTACAGACGCTTAGTCTAGTCGCGTCATCTATAATTGTCAACCAACTGATCATGGACTACAACAAAGTTAAGTAATAAATAATTTCTTATTTTGTACTCTTGCTAATTAATTGAGCTTTCCTGCTATAGCTACCAAGCAGTCTTGGCATAGTAGAACCCATGTTTCCACCTCTTTGGCTACCTCATATTTGCTACCTCATGTTGATGGACTCGATAATGGTGGAAGATGGAGAGCCATCAATGCACATCAGAATCCACCTCTCTGATTTCACTATTGCTATTGTCTGAAACTGTATTTTGTTGGAAAACTTCAGATTTCTACATCACATGATTCTGGTAAATAGCTACCATCCATTCGATTTTGTACACTTTCCTCTTTACTTATATTACTAATTTCATCTGGCATGCCCTGTAATTGGCTTGCCTCTTCAATTTCATTAACCGGAGGCTGTACTGCATCTCTACTTCTACCGCATTTCACTTTCCCCCGACATTTTATTAAGAAAATTATTATGAAACAATTTAGCAATATTCTTAAAAATCCCTATGATTGCTTATACTAGCTTTTTCTCGCTAGCTGTAATGTGCTTAGAGTGCACGTTACCTTCTCTGATGCCATGTGGCTGCTCGCCGCATTCTCTTTATCGCGTTGGGTGCCTTCGGCTGCCGTAGTCGACCGCAGACGCCCATTCCTGCCGTTCGCAGCTCTCTGACGCTGGACTACATCTATATCTACATGATTACTCTGCAATTCACATTTAAGAGCTTGGCAGCTGGTGGAGGCGACAGGTATTGCTCCCAAGTCATTCGTCTCGCCTGCTGTACGCTGCTGTGCTAACAGCTCCCTGAAGCGTTGTTTCTCGTAGCGATGAAGTAAAACGTAATCCATTTGGTCCGCACACACACTTGTAACTTCACACTTAAATCTGCGTTTTCGCGTTTTCACTTTCAATTACGCGACACGGATTAATTGGCGGCATTTATCGATTTTGTTGCCTAACAGATCAAAGAAAATTACAAAAATTCAAACAGGATATAGTTTCAGAGTTCACACAGTGTAGCTTTTTATGTTTTCCACTGTTCACACACTATTTATCCGGGCGTTTTGTGATAATCATTACAATTCACTGTTCTCACTATGACAATCACATCTCACCCGGTTCACAGCTCCCGTTAATGGATAGTAACCTCTTCTTTAAATACATGATCCCCGCCAGGGATACCATGTATACATTGTATGTTGTCATGTTGTAAGTTAGATCTGGAAGCTGGAGAGATCTGTAGAGACTGAATATGAGCCCCTAAGCGTTCTTTCCACCAACCTGTCGTACTCTAAAACTGTGTCCAGAGCGCAGAAGACAGGTCGTCGGTCGTGGAATCTTTTTCGGCGGCGGCTGCTATGCTGTCATCTCAAACTAGAACCTGTGTTTGTGCTTTTTTTTTGTGACATTCCACTTGTCCAGGTTAGTCTCTCTATCTACAGATGGCAAGATCTGTAGTACTCACAATTATGGTAGGCGACACCTCTCATTAATGTATCCTGTTTGTTTATATTTTAAAATATCACTTTTTACATTGTCTTCTACAATACTCGACATACCTTTCTTAATAGCACAGAAGACAGGTCGTCGGTCGTGGAATCTTTTTCGGCGGCGGCTGCTATGCTGTCATCTCAAACTAGAACCTGTGTTTGTGCTTTTTTTTTGTGACATTCCACTTGTCCAGGTTAGTCTCTCTATCTACAGATGGCAAGATCTGTAGTACTCACAATTATGGTAGGCGACACCTCTCATTAATGTATCCTGTTTGTTTATATTTTAAAATATCACTTTTTACATTGTCTTCTACAATACTCGACATACCTTTCTTAATAGCACAGTGACTTTTCTGACAACTTCCGATATAGAGTACAACATGGTCGTCCGAAACGGAGATACACGTCCTGCTCTGAAGAACAACCAAAACAGAGTGACTAGGGCTGTCGAAGTACTTCGTCTCACAGGCGCGCCAGTGCGACCCAAAGGTGTCAAAAGTACTTCGGTTGTAATATCATTAATCTTATGTCTCTCTAAACTAGTACTCGTAGGGTAACCATGAGAGATTCTCATACTGAAAACTGGAATCAATGCAATTAAAATTATATAAATAATTAGTAACAGAAGTTAGGCGTTTTGGTGCCTAAAACCAGAATGTTCAGACTAATCAGATCAAGTTCAGTACAATTGGCGGACTCTTCCACTCGAATGGTATACATACCATTTGCTGCTTGTACCTCACTCCACTTTTGTACCATGTGCTACTTCAAGTATATCAATCTGTATCGAGGCGAGCTTCTAGCAAGATGAAATAATGGCGGTCACAGCCAGGAAAATCACAGTTCGAAAAGAGTGCAGCTCCCTCTGGAAGGTGGGGACCGTAGTGAAACGCGATTTGGTTGTCTTTGGTCGTGGCTGTGGATCTGAATCGAAAAAAAACTTTAATGGCAGGGTTAGGTCTGTCGGTGCAATAGGGAAAAAATGCTAGCAACATCGCAGCCTGGCATCTTCGAGGAGGGTGGAGTTGGTTACGAGGGAGATATCGGGGTGGGAGAGGCGTGCTCTCCATGATTGGACGTGTGTTTCTCTGCTGTGTTCTATACGTGGCTATTGTATCCACGGTGGAAGATTGCGGTAGTTTTCCTGTGGTTAAGAGAGCGAACTGACTTTAAGGTCTGTTAAATATTGTTTCTGTGAGAGATTCAATTTGTATACAGGAGCTTTTGCTCTGATATTGTATGTGTATGAAATATCTTGATGGATTATTTTAGTAGCCTGTAATTGATGTTGAGTGTTCTTGGCCATTATAGTCCAAATGGCTCTGAGCACTATGGGACTTAACATCTGAGATCATCAGTCCCCTAGAACTTAGAACTACTTACACCTGACTAACCTAAGGACATCACGCACATTCATCCTCGAGGCAGGATTCGAACCTGCGACCGTAGCGGTCGCGCGCTTCCAGACTGAAGCGCCTAGAACCGCTCGGCCACACCGGTCGGCTGGCCACTATGCTAAGCAGGCCTGGCTGTTATTGTGTTCTTACATGTGCCATCTTTTTCTCTCAGGGCATTTTGGTAACTCAGCTTGCTATTTAAAGGAACGTCAGATTGTAACTCTGGCGCGTGTCTAATCCACGATTCACGAATTAATGTCGAAAATTCTAGCCTGTGCCCCTTATTTCAGTGTGATAAATTTTCATGTATGGGTTGGATTTGGTCTGCCATGCCGGCACTAAATTATGTAACCAGACCAATGTGACACTATTCGTTAATGCAAGTTTACTGGGTAATTAATCACGGCATACTATTTCTCTTAAATATCAGCCTGAATTTAAAATTATTGTAGGTTGTGTTTTTGCTGCAGTGGCTGATTGATATGTGTGTACTGTATAATACTGCGGCTCATGTAGTAACCAGTGCGTTTCAGCGTATGCTGTGTACCGGTGTCTCAACGTTTCTCCGCAGAGTTGACTTGATTAGGTGCCGAGCCGATTGTAGAAGTGTTTCTACGTCTCACCAAATACGTTGTGAGATTAAAATTCACTCTTTTATTTGTAATATTGTTTTAAGACTTCAAGTTTTAAAAAAAATGAGAAGACTTCTTTTGTATCAGTTTCATTGTGCGAATGTTTGTCAGAACATCGTACCTGCTACAATTACACAGTAAATGAATACAGCATGAATACCTCGTAATTTGTCATAGTTGTATATTTATTTAATGAACATGTTATCATTTTGCCAGTAACTTTATTTAACTGTTAACTGCCAGTGATATTAAAAATCTGTGCAAATTTAAAAGCGGTCAGTCGCATGTGTTAGCGGACACCACAGCTGAACAAGGAACCAAAAGACACTTCTGTCAAGCATACCGGAATCATTGTTTAAGAAATATATAGGGACAGTCTTTGTCATTTATCGTAAGCAATCTCGCGAGAATACTGGCTTATTTATTTGCGGACAAACCTTTAATTATAATTATTGTCCATTGTCTGACTGGCTCAATGTTTATAACATTATTTTTATTTACATATTGTTGTAATATATTACTTTAGTGCAGGAATGAGGTCAAGATGAATCAGATCATGTCTATAGCAGAGAACGATGTATGTTTGGTGAGGATGGCCCTCAGCAAATGAAAAAGCATGCATTGCAGAACATTACGGGAGTCAAGTGGAGACAGAATTTTCTAGTGAAGAGCTCAAAGGAGCGATTCTGGACACTTTAAGTCGACTTCTTGAAGAAGGCAGACCTTCCTGCAGTAACATTCGTGATTCAACCATGGGTGTGTTTGCTTCCGGACGGTGAACGGCCACTATCACACTTCTGAAGGCACTTTATAATTCGAGAGGTCTGAATGTCCTCTGGAGTAGGGCACTAACTTTTTCCACTTGTAATACGGAACTGCTCATAGAGTATAAGTTACTATTCTTTACATGACATGTGGTAATTTGTGAATCATTCTGTTAAACTCTGAACTTTTATGATCTGATGAACATTTCGTGCATTGTGATTACGAAATGGATTTTGTTTCGTGTACCTTTGATGACTATTTAGTTCGCGGATTTTGCTGCCATTTTCATAACGTTCACGATGTAACTTTACTGCATTTGATAAGGATATTTCCTGTCTTTGTTTTAACTGAATACTGTAGGACTACTTCCCGTTTATTTGATATGTCTTTTCTTGAATAAACATTGTCGTCTAAATAAATTACAGATTTTATAACAGGACCTTTGTTATTAAATTAATCGCTTAACTTTTATTACAGGGTGTTTCAAAAATGACCGGTATATTTGAAACGGCAATAAAAACTAAACGAGCAGCGATAGAAATACACAGTTTGTTGCAATATGCTTGGGACAACAGTACATTTTCAGGCGGACAAACTTTCAACAACAGATGGCGCTACAAGTGATGTGAAAGATATAGAAGACAACGCAGTCTGTGGGTGCGCCATTCTGTACGTCGTCTTTCTGCTGTAAGCGTGTGCTGTTCACAACGTGCAAGTGTGCTGTGGACAACATGGTTTATTCCTTAGAACAGAGGATTTTTCTGGTGTTGGAATTCCACCGCCTAGAACACAGTGTTGTTGCAACAAGACGAAGTTTTCAACGGAGGTTTAATGTAACCAAAGGACCGAAAAGCGATACAATAAAGGATCTGTTTGCAAAATTTCAACGGACTGGGAACGTGACGGATGAACGTGCTGGAAAGGTAGGGCGACCGCGTACGGCAACCACACAGGGCAACGCGCAGCTAGTGCAGCAGGTGATCCAACAGCGGCCTCGGGTTTCCGTTCGCCGTGTTGCAGCTGCGGTCCAAATGACGCCAACGTCCACGTATCGTCTCATGCGCCAGAGTTTACACCTCTATCCATACAAAATTCAAACGCGGCAACCCCTCAGCGCCGCTACCATAGCTGCACGAGAGACATTCGCTAACGATATAGTGCACAGGATTGATGACGACGATATGCATGTGGGCAGCATTTGGTTTACTGACGAAGCTTATTTTTACCTGGACGGCTTCGTCAATAAACAGAACTGGCGCATATGAGGAACCGAAAAGCCCCATGTTGTAGTCCCATCGTCCCTGCATCCTCAAAAAGTACTGGTCTGGGCCGCCATTTCTTCCAAAGGAATCATTGGCCCATTTTTCAGATCCGAAACGATTACTGCATCACGCTATCTGGACATTCTTCGTGAATTTGTGGCGGTACAAACTGCCTTAGACGACACTGCCAACACCTCATGGTTTATGCAAGATGGTGCCCGGCCACATCGCACGGCCGACGTCTTTAATTTCCTGAATGAATATTTCGATGATCGTGTGATTGCTTTGGGCTATCCGAAACATACAGGAGGCGGCGTGGATTGGCCTCCCTATTCGCCAGACATGAACCCCTGTGACTTCTTTCTGTGGGGACACTTGAAAGACCAGGTGTACCGCCAGAATCCAGAAACAATTGAACAGCTGAAGCAGTACATCTCATCTGCATGTGAAGCCATTCCGCCAGACACGTTGTCAAAGGTTTCGGGTAATTTCATTCAGAGACTACGCCATATTATTGCTACGCATGGTGGATATGTGGAAAATATCGTACTATAGAGTTTCCCAGACCGCAGCGCCATCTGTTGTTGAAAATTGTAACTACTGTAATTTCGAAAGTGTGTCTGCCTGAAAATGTACTGTTGTCCCAAGCATATTGCAACAAACGGTGTATTTCTATCGCTGCTCGTTTAGTTTTTATTGCCGTTTCAAATATACTGGTCATTTTTGAAACACCCTGTATGTATTTCTGTGTATTTTATTAACTCTCATTTCTAGCAATTGAATAGACTGTTTGACCGCAGGATCACAGCTACAGGTTACTATTTGTAGCGAAATAGCTGCAGAGTATGAAAGAAGGCTTGTGTGGCTCGACCCTATGACTACATCGAGCTATTTTATTTTAAAGACAACCGTGCGTAGCCCGAGAACGTAAGGTATGAACAATATCAGACAAAATCGCAACTGGTTTGCTCGTGTAAGATGCTGTCAGGAAGAGCACTACTCAGCAGAAACCGTTACGTACCGTCGCAATTTCGTCTTCAAGTTTTATTTACAAATGGGCAACGTGGCTACCTTTTGCAACACCACGAATGTCCCATCTGTAACCAATTTGCTGCCAAATCCTATGAATCAAATGTTTATGTACTGTGGCAGCTGCTTTTGTTATCCGTTGTCGCACCTCTCTGACGGTTCGCAGCAGTAGAGTAACAAAGACTCTGCCTTTAATATAAGTTCATACACAGAGGTCCATTGGGATTAAATCAGGTGATAGTGGTGGTCAGGATGTTTTTACACTACATCCAATCGAAGTCAGCACATTCCTACAATTATACGCGACAACTTCACAATGATAATGTGGTGGCGTGCCATCACGCTGGGAAAAAAAATTTCGGTTCCCTACCATACTGTAACTCAGGCATTAGATAATGTTCGAGTTAGATTATCTCCAGGTACAATATACCATTTTCATTTAACTCTGAAAAAAATAATGACTGTAAGTCTTGAAGACTACAGAGAAAAAAACTTTACCTTAGGCGAGTCCCATACATGTTCGATTACGTGACGTGACTTCTACTCACCCTATATTCCAACATTATGCTGATCCATTTTGCCGCATTTAAGGAAGGTAGGTTCACCACTGAACACAACTTTATTAAGAAAATCATCTACAGCTTGCATTTTGTAGAACATTTTTACACAAATATCAGCTCGTTTTTCTTTGTCACTTTGTCCTAAAGCTGGAAACACGGCCTGTTTGTATACTTTGAATGACAAGCCTTTTTAGCGCTTTTGCGCTCTTTTGATAACACCATCTGCTTTGACCACTACATCATAGCACTTCACTATCACAGACGCAGGACGTGTGCTGTGTTATGGCAGTCCAGTCACCTCTGCAGAAACTCATGACTCCCTTGGCCGTGGAGGGAAGCTTCCAACGGAACTTCAACAACATAAAATGTGTTAGTCTGATCAAATAGTATTAGGATAAGAGCGCCACAAACCAATGACCTGTCCTCAGAAGAAGAGGTTCACAAACGTCTGCCCTATTAAACCAAACGTAAACGAACACGTAACTCAGCTATGGTTCTTGCGTTTACCTGCGCACCTGAAGCCCATCACTCTGTATTCTGCTGTAACTTGTTCGTAAAGATATTAAAACACTCGAAATGTACACGACATTCGACAAAGTGAATATCGGTTATGGGAATGCCCCAAGCTATTGGAGTACTGATGCTTTTGTATGCTGTATAGTACCCAGATTGTGCGAAGACCTCGTGATCTGTCTTTGCGAGCATTACACTCTGAGATGATAAGTCACGGAATACTTCCTAATGTCGTGTAAAAATTTCTTTTGCCCGGCGTTGTGCACCAACTCGACGTGGCGTGGACTCAAAAAGTTGTTGAGAGTATCCTGCAGAAATATTCAACGATGCTGCCTAAATGCTAAGTTGTTGGCGTTGCAGGATTTTGCACACGAACTGAGCTCTCGATTATGTGCCATAAATGTTCGATGGGATTCATGTTGGCCGATCTGAGTGACCTAATCTTTCGCTCGAATTGTCCAAAATGTTCTTCAAACCAGTCGTGGACAATTGTGGGCTTGTGACATGAAAACGTTGTTTGGAGACATCAAGTCGTTGAATGGCTGCAAATGGTCTCCAAGTTACCGAACATAACCATTTTCAGTCAATGACCGGTTCAGTTGGACCAGAGGACCCAGTCTTTTCCATGTAAACATATCCCACACCATTATGGAGCCACAACCAGCTTGCACAGTGCTTGTTGTTAATTTGTGTCCATGACTTCATGGGCACTGCGCCACACTCAAACGCTACCATCAGTTCTTACCAATTGAAATGGGGACCCGTCTGACAAGGCGACGGTTTTGCAGTCGTCTAGGATCCAACCGACATGGTCACGAGCCAGGAGAAGCGCTGTAGGCTGATAGCAAGGGCCCTCGCGTCGATCGTCTGCTGCCACACCCCATTAATGCCTTATTTCGTCGCACTGTCCTAACGGATACATTCGTCATATATCCCGCTTTTATTTCTGCGGTTACTTCACGCAATTTTGCTTATCTGTTAGCACAGACAACTCTACGCAAACGTCGCTGCTCTCGCTCGTTCAATGAACGCCGTCAGCCACTGCGTTATCCGAGGTGAGAGGGAACGTCTGAAGTTTGTTATTCTCGGCACATTCTTGATACTGTGGATCTTGGAATACTGAATTCCCTAAAAACTTCGGAACTGGAATGTTACATGCATCTAGCACCAAGCAGCATTCCGCGTTCAAAATCTGATAATTCCCGTCGTGCGGCCATAATCACTTCGGGCACCTTTTCACATGCATTACCTGAGTACAGTTGACAGCTCTACCTATGCACTGTCCTTTTATACCTTGTGTTCACGATACTACCGCCAATTGTATACATGTATATCGCTATCCCATAACCTTTGTCACCTCAGTATAAGTAAAAGTTCACACTTCACGTCGGTGAATGCCAAACGACGCCTCGCTTGGTGTAAGGAGCGTAAACATTGGACGATTGAGCAGTGGAAAAACGTTGTTTGGAGTGACGAATCAGGGTAAACAATGTGGCGATCCGATGGCAGGGTGTGAGTGTGGCGAATGGCCGGTGAACGTCATCTGCCAGCGTGTGTAGGGCCAACAGTAAAATTCGGAGGCGGTGGTGTTATGGAGTGGTCGTGTTTTTCAAGGAGGGGGCTTGCACACCTCGTTGTTATGCGTGGCACTACCACAGCACAGGCCTACATTGATGTTTTAACCACCTTCTTGCTTCCCACTGCTGAAAAGCAATTTGGCGGTGGTAACTGCATCAACCTGTTGATAATGCACTGCCTGTGACACAGTGGGTACACGACAATAACATCACTGTACTGGACTGGCCTGTACAGAGTCCTGACCTGAATCCTATAGAACACTTTTGGGACGTTTTGGAACGCCGACTTCGTGCCAGGCCTCACCGACCGACATCGATCTACATCTACATCTACATCCATACTCCGCAAGCCACCTGACGGTGTGTGGCGGAGGGTACCCTGAGTACCTCTATCGGTTCTCCCTTCTATTCCAGTCTCGTATCGTTCGTGGAAAGAAGGATTGTCGGTATGCTTCTGTGCGGGCTCTAATCTCTCCGATTTTATCCTCATGGTCTCTTCGCGAGATATACGTAGGAGGGAGCAATATACTGCTTGCCTCTTCGGTGAAGGTATGTTCTCGAAACTTTAACAAAAGCCCGTACCGAGCTACTGAGCGTCTCTCCTGCAGAGTCTTCCACTGGAGTTTATCTATCATCTCCGTAACGCTTTCGCGATTACTAAATGATCCTGTAACGAAGCGCGCTGCTCTCCGTTGGATCTTCTCTATCTCTTCTATCAACCCTATCTGGTACGGATCCCACACTGCTGAGCAGTATTCAAGCAGTGGGCGAACAAGCGTACTGTAACCTACTTCCTTTGTTTTCGGATTGCATTTCCTTAGGATTCTTCCAATGAATCTCAGTCTGGCATCTGCTTTACCGACGATCAACTTTATATGATCATTCCATTTTAAATCACTCCTAATGCGTACTCGCAGATAATTTATGGAATTAACTGCTTCCAGTTGCTGACCTGCTATTTTGTAGCTAAATGATAAGGGATCTATCTTTCTATGTATTCGCAGCACATTACACTAGTCTACATTGAGATTCAATTGCCATTCCCTGCACCATGCGTCAATTCGCTGCAGATCCTCCTGCATTTCAGTACAATTTTCCATTGTTACAACCTCTCGATACACCACAGCATCATCTGCAAAAAGCCTCAGTGAACTTCCGATGTCATCCACAAGGTCATTTATGTATATTGTGAATAGCAATGGTCCCATGACACTACCCTGCGGCACACCTGAAATAACTCTTACTTCGGAAGACTTCTCTCCATTGAGAATGACATGCTGCGTTCTGTTATCTAGGAGCTCTTCAATCCGATCACACAATTGGTCTGATAGTCCATATGCTCTTACTTTGTTCGTTAAACGACTGTGGGGAACTGTATCGAACGCCTTGCGGAAGTCAAGAAACACAGCATCTACCTGTGAACCCGTCTCAATGGCCCTCTGAGTCTCGTGGACGAATAGCGCGAGCTGGGTTTCACACAACCGTCTTTTTCGAAACCCATGCTGATTCCTACAGAGTAGATTTCTAGTCTCCAGAAAAGTTATTATACTCGAACATAATACGTGTTCCAAAATTCTGCAACTGATCGACGTTAGAGATATAGGTCTATAGTTCTGCACATCTGTTCGACGTCGCTTCTTGAAAACGGGGATGACCTGTGCCCTTTTCCAATCCTTTGGAACGCTACGCTCTTCTAGAGACCTACGGTACACCGCTGCAAGAAGGGAGGCAAGTTCCTTCGCGTACTCTGTGTAAAATCGAACTGGTATCCCATCAGGTCCAGCGGCCTTACCTCTTTTGAGCGATTTTAATTGTTTCTCTATTCCTCTGTCGTCTATTTCGATATCTACCATTTTGTCATCTCTGCGACAATCTAGAGAAGGAACTACAGTGCACTCTTCCTCTGTGAAACAGCTTTGGAAAAAGACATTTAGTATTTCGGCCTTTAGTCTGTCATCCTCTGTTTCAGTACCATTTTGGTCACAGGGTGTCTGGACATTTTGTTTTGATCCACCTACCGCTTTGACATAAGACCAAAATTTCTTAGGATTTTTTGCCAAGTCAGTACATAGAACTTTACTTTCGAAGTCATTGAACGCTTCGCGTAATTTTTGTTTGTCTGCAAGGCTTAGGCTATGTTTATGTTTGCTTTGAAGTTCCCTTTGCTTCCGCAGCAGTTTTCTAACTCGTTTGTTGTACCACGGTGGCTCTTTTCCATCTCTTACGATCTTGCTTGGCACATACACATCTAACGCATATTTTACGATGGTTTTGAACTTTGTCCACGGATCCTCAACACTATCTATACTTGAGACAAAACTTTTGTGTCGAGCCGTCAGGTACTCTGTAATCTGCTTTTTGTCACTTTTGCTAAATAGAAAAATCTTCCTGCCTTTTTTAATATTTCTATTTACGGCTGAAATCATCGATGCCGTAACCGCTTTGTGATCGCTGATTCCCTGTTCTGAGTTAACTGTTTCAAATAGTTCGGGTCTGTTTGTCACCAGAAGGTCTAATATGTTATCGCCACGAGTCGGTTCTCTGTTTAACTGCTCAAGGTAGTTTTCAGATAAAGCACTTAAAAAAATTTCACTGGATTCTTTGTCCCTGCCACCCGTTATGAACGTTTGAGCCTTCCAGTCTATATCCGGCAAATTAAAATCTCCACCCAGAACTATAACATGGTGGGGAAATCTACTCGAAATATTTTCCAAATTATCCTTCAGGTGCTCAGCCACAACAGCTGCTGATCCAGGGGGCCTATAGAGACATCCAATTACCATGTCTGAGCCTGCTTTAACCGTGACCTTCACCCAAATCATTTCACATTTCGGATCTCCGTCAATTTCCTTCGATACTATTGCACTTCTTATCGCTATAAACACGCCTCCCCCTTCACTGTCCAGCCTGTCTCTGCGGTATACATTCCAATCTGAGTTTAGGATTTCATTACTGTTTGCATCTGGTTTCAGCCAACTTTCTGTCCCTAGTACTATATGGGCGTTGTGACCGTTTATTAATGAGAGCAGTTCTGGGACCTTTCTATAGACGCTCCTGCAGTTTACTATTAGCACATTAATATTGTTATTCCCTGTTGCATTTTGCCTACTCCTACCTTGCCGCGTCTCAGGAGGCGTCTTGTCGGGCCTAGGGAGGGAATTCTCTAACCTATCTGACTGTGCATAGTCCACATTTTACCTCTCCTCAGTGCAACACTCTGTGAAGAATGGGCTGCCATTCCCCAGCACCTGATTGAACGTATGCCTGCGAGAGTGGAAGCTGTCTTCAAGAATAAGGGTGGGCCAACTCCATTTTTAATCCCAGCGTTACCGATGGAGGGCGCCACGAACTTGTAAGTCATTTTCAGCCAGGTGTCCAGATACATTTGATCACATAGTGTATCTTGACATTATTTGATCAAGTTCCCTACACGTTATGTCGTTGAAGTTCTCTTAGAACCTTGTTTCAAATGCCAAAGAAAAGAGGTACAGAGTTCCATTAGATAGAATCAAAGTCGGTAACGTATTTCGGCGACTATGAATGACTTACGAACGCCAGGTAATTCTCCACATTGTCCTCTAGAACTTGACGAAAATCACATGTCTATATCTTTAGGCATTCTAGATATATTTTGGATGGACTGTCTTCGCTGCCTCATCCCGTTTGATTAAGAATGGAAGTAGGAAGAAAAGCCTTTCTGCAAAAGAGAAACATGCTAACATGAAATGTCAGTCTACGTGTTACAAAGCACTTTCTGGAAGTATTCGTCTGGAGTTAGCCTGATACAGAAGTAAAATGTGGACTATGCACAGTCAGATAGGAGGAGAATAGAAGGTGTTTGAAACGTGATGTTGGAGGAGAATGCTGAAAATTAGATGAAGGGATCGAGTTACTAATGAAAAGGTACTGAATAATATTTTTAGGTGGTTGTTGGTGGTGGGGGGGGGGGGTGAGATATTTATGATTCAACTTGATTAAAGGAAGGGACTGGTTGATATTGCTCTTGCTGAGGCATCGGGGAATAATTGATACGGTAAGAGAGGTAAGTGTGCAATAAAATATTCACGGCTTTCTTGTCGCATATCGCTGTGTGAGCGTAACGTATTGGAGACCCTTCTCTCTGTTTCTTTCTCTCTCTTCTAGCGAAGCTGGTACGACAGCGTGCTTCTCCTTATGTAGTTATCAGCAGTGGTCAACTGAATCTCACAACACTCAACAGTGGCGCGAGCGATAGTCCAACGTCCATCGTCCATCGTCGACGTACACGACGCTGTCTGCTGCCTCCCCTATCTTACAGCTTCAAAGCCTGATTGCCAAATCGCGATGAGCGCAAAACTATTATCTCGTTTAACGAGATTCATCGACACTCGTAAGCTCGATTGCGACTCAAATGATATTGTCCTGTAAACCGTGAGTTGGGCAACCGACAATCATGTCTGCGAAATCGACCATGTGCTTTTGCGTTAAACTGTGCTCATCAGTACAGATTTATTAGCTGAAACTGTATGGCAGAAGGTATTTGAAATGTGGTGTTGGAGCTAGTTTCGCAGGAGTGCTTCTGTGAAGTCTGGAAGGTAAGAGACGAGGCACTGGCGGAACCGAAGCTGTGAGGAGGTTGCGTTAGACTCGCTTGGGTAGCTGAGATGGTAGAGTACTTGCCCGCGAAAGGCAAAGATCCCGAGTTCGTGGCTCGGTTCGGCACACAGTTTTAATCTTCCAGGAAGCTTCATAACAGCGCACATTCCGCGGAGTGAAAATTTCTTTTCATGTTCATTACCTGCACGAGTCTCACGTTGCATTCGTGTTCCGTGCGACGTAGGGAGATACAGCGTTGCGCTTGGCTGCTGTAAGATTTACCAAATTCGCGCGGAATGTGTACCAAGTGCGAGGTTATCTTTCAATCCGGCCAGGAGGTTCCTTCATTCAGCAGGTGGTTAAAATAAGAGCTTTATATCATTCTTAGATAGAGCTCGGCTGATTCTTGAGGAGGCGGCACCAATCTATGGAGTTCCGTGTTGTTTCATTACTTTCTATTTCTTTACCCTTGTCGTTAGATCTGTGTACTCCCATGTAAGTTTCTGTGTCTGTGAAAAGGGAGAAGGAGGAGGCGATGGGGTAAAATTTGTAGATGTAGACAACAGTAAGAAGGTTGAGGTGGACGCAGGTAGCAGTACGAACAGGTTTTTCAGAGACTTCTGCCAGCCACAAAACCTGTTGACTGATGTAATTTATTTAATGAAGCTACATGTTTAGAGGCGTAAATATCATATTCAGACTACAACGGCAATACAAGAACATGTAGCGAAGGTACACATAAATAGTGAAGTTGTTCTGTAGAGTCTTGGGAAGTATTGCGCATGTCCTGAAAAGAAAGAAAAGGAAACCTGCTGGTCTGCTCGTCACATAAGGAATTTAGCTAATTTCTCACTTGGTTCCCTTTAAAGGGCTGTCTTCTCGTGGAGCATTCAATTGCTTCCATTATTATGGCTTCTTGAATATTGTGAACCACTGTCCATAAACTTGTAAAGGACACATGAAACATGACATCAGAATCAGCTCTACAGTGGAATAGAAACAAGATTTCTGTCAAAACAAAGCTTGTTTCGGTTTTAACTACTGATGTGTCGATCCACTTGCACTGTCTTCTGCACAACCTGCTGTCGCATCTCTGATGTTAGTCGACGATGTAATATTACGACAAGTGAGACAGTGACAATCTGATGTTAAAAATCACAGTATTACAATAATTTTAAAAATTACTTGGATATTGCTATTGGCACTCTGATTACCTTATTGTAAGAAAAAAAGGAAGAAAAACACCCCGAAGGAATTATCCGAATGTGACGGAAATCAGTAGATGTAAGGTGCATGTACGGACAAACGAATGACTACAGTTTCAGAAAAATTGGCTGATTTACTCAAGAGAAAGGCTTCACAAATTGAGCAAGTCAGTAACGCATTGATCCATCTCTGGCCCTTACGCAAGCACTTATTCGGTTTGCCATTTATGGACTGCATGTTACTTTACAATTTCCTGATTTGCTGTTTCTCAGCTGGTTGTGAGATGTCATGCACCAATTTCTTCCTTAAGTTGTCAGTGTTGCAGAAAGTGATGGTAATATCTGTGTTTTAAGCAGTTTGGACATTTTGTCTGAAGTGGCCACAATATATGGTACAGTTATATATATAGGTTTTTGTATGTTGCTGTGGGTGATGGCTGTGCCAGTTTGTTTGCTTTTGCTTTTTGTTATGTATTGTGAAAGCGCATCTATTTCATTTTCATGATATCCATTGTTATGTGCAATGTATTTGATTGGATTCATTGGCCTTTCTTCGGAGGATTAGCACAGAATATGCAGGGAAGGTACAGGCGAACTTTAAGCTCCCTGTGTATTTATGTTAAATGGTTCCACCCTGAAGATGGAGTTCATACCTCGAAACATGTTGCTCCATTAAGCAGTTTAAGTAGGTCAACAAGTTTCGTGACAGGAAGTAGTCTTTGAAAAACCTTTTCGCACTTTTGAAGCAGTGCCGGCCGGGGTGGCCGAGCGGTTCTAGGCGCTACAGTTTGGAGCCGCGTGACCGCTACGGTCGCAGGTTCGAATCCTGCCTCGGGAATGGATGTGTATGATGTCCTTAGGTTAGTTAGGTTTAAGTAGTTCTAAGTTCTAGGGGACTGATGACCTCAGAAGTTAAGTCGCATAGTGCTCAGACCGATTTGAAACTTTTTTTTTTTTTTTTTTTTTTTTTAAGCAGTAGCGGTAGATTAACGGTCAATATGGATTGAAATCCGTAGGTTACAAGGTTACAGTAGTAATGCAGCGATGGAGAGACTTTCACACCAAAGACTAGCATGGAGAACTGCATCAAACCAATCTACAAACCGAAGACCTCAATAACGTTACGTAAAGCTGGTATCACCTCATAGATAAATTTATTGTTTATTTGAATCAAACATTGATGTATTTATTTGAACATTGATATATTTATTTCAATAATAACGCCTACAGTTGCCGTGAGAAGATTAATTGATCTCCTATTGCTTCCCTGCTAGGTTAGTGACTATAAAGTGACACCCACACGTGCCTGACAACTAATTTAAAGAGAACGCAAACAATAGGGTAAACTACATGACACAATTTTAATTACGTTGTTAACAACAAAAGACATACTACAGGCCTTTTTAGAAACAGAAGACTTCCTAAATAAAACGTAAATGTCCCCTATCCTCCTTCTGGTCATAGCGTAAAAACGCAAGCCTCGGAAGCTGAACAGTAGACCACAAAGTTGTGTTAATAAAAGCTTGTTTTGTTTTCTTTCAACTTTTTTAGGTCAACTGTTCGGCACCCAGGGTGTGATATTATAGTCACGAAATACGGAATTAATAGGAGATCAATAAATCTTCTCACGACAGCTGTTGTTGTTTTTCGTTATTCAAATGGATTTCTACAGCTGTGGCTGCCTCACTGTCTAAGTGGTCTAGCGCGAAGGCTGGTTTGAACAACACAGTGCTTTACTAGGTGCTGTGACGTCTTCCTGCGACCTTTTAATCAGCTTAGTAGCCAGTTATATGGAGGCCTCCACGGTGTGTCGCAGTTCCATTAGGACTGTTTGTGTGAACTTCCAAACTGCAATGCTATCGCATGGCCATTTGCGGCGTTACGATTCTTGAAGATTCAACAACAGCTGTGTAGAAGGTCAAAGTTCTAGTTTCACGGCAGCATGCATCCTGGCCTCGACTGTAACAGCACATGTCTGACACTTGTTGGGAAATGACGGTGGAGCAGCGAAGCAACATCGGCTTTTTTGAGTCCTCCATTGCGAGAATTCATCGAATTCTACCCGAGTACCGACAAGAGGACTTCCACGACAATGATCCAGCCCACAAAGTGAAGACCGTGTGCCAGTTTTTGGCCAGCAAGTGGATCACAATGCTGGATCACCCGTCCTATTTGCCGGATTTACCCCGAGGCACCTTCTGGTTGCTCCCTAAATAGTAGTTGGCAATGAAAGGACACAATTACGATGTAGTTGAGGACATTTAAGAAAATTGCATTGCAGTATTAAATGCGATTCTGAAAAAGAACGATAGTATCAGCAATAAAACACTTTTAACACGATTTCAATTGTGTGTTAAATCAGGGGGAGGCTATTTTGAATACAAACAGTGATTCTGTGAACATAATTCATGACTTTTATTTTTCAGAGTCATAGTCGTAACGAAATGGGAACAACTGCGTACAGTTTCACGCGTACTCCGAACCTGGATGTGAGATGGAATGTTTCACATTAAGAGATGTTCTAGTGGGAAAGGAACGATAAGTGACTGATAAAATTCCCTTTATTGACCGGGGATAGCAATATCAAACGACCATTACGTGTAGCTCTCAATACGTGCTAATGAAGTTGGCGGGAATTTTGATCATGAAGAGCCTATTATGAGCGTTCTATACTTGAGTGGTGTTACGAAGAAAGGGAATGATTCAGGAAATGCGCTAAATCTGACGCGCAACAGCACTTTTGAATTTTCTTTCTGTTCAGAGACGTGAGTTAAACATTGAGGAGCAGTGTTACAGTCGAGTGGATCCGATTGCCGTCGCTGTGACCCATGTGCGCTGGCCTCCGCATTAACAGAGGTGCAGCCGCAGGCGGGACGCAGAGAACAACAGCATCTGTGCAGCAGGCTGGCGGGGTGCGGTGCGAGGGTGGACGGCGGGAAGGTGCTCTGAGGCGCTGCACGGCGTGGCCCGGGCGTCGAGCGGCAGCTCTCGCGGGAAATTACGCAGACGCGCCGGCCACTAAGGCGTCGCGACGCTGCCGTCGGCTCGCCCATTTGACCGACCCGGCGCCGGAACCTCTTCCATAATTACTTCTGTTGCGGCGCCCACGTCCGTCTGACGGCGGAACTCAGCCAGCCCTCCTCCTCCCGCCCCCCTCCCCCCGCCCACCTACACGCACACGCACACGTGCGCGCGCGCACACACACAGACACACACACACACACACCCTGCTACTCACTGCACCCCCTCCCCTACACGTCCACGACAGAGAGGCACAAGAAGACATCTCTGTCGTCGCCAGAGGTGGTTTGTTCTGCGCTGCCTGGTATTGAAAAAGAAAACGAGGAGATACGAATCCACAGGGAAATTAATCCCGGCTATTAAGACGTGTCGCCCGTTGTATTCAGCACGTCCATTCAGCACTGCGAAGGAAACAGGCGGTGCAACGCGTTTTGCTGCGGAACTGGAGTGACAAAAATGCCCGGCATTCAAATGGTGACGGCAGGCAATCGGGTTGCAGAGGGAATTGTTGCAATGTAACTACCTGTGTGTTTGAGTGGGTCCAGTAAATGAAAGTAACACTTACGTTCGCTCTAACGAGCAGCGGTGACGTAAACTAAAACTACAGAACACACTTCAGTCATTCACCTTCTAAAAAAGAAAATTCTTGTGCAGAAAGTACTCTTCCAAAGTCAATTTTCTGATTTCCGCAAATTCCGTAAAACACTGCTACCCTCACATAAAATTTACTTGTTTACTGTTGCGTTTGACCTTATACACAACTATAAGGAAAGGTGGGCTATAGTGTGGTGCAGCAACTGTCATTGTAGGAAATCTCGACAGGAGTATAAATCATTAGCAAAGAAGTTAACACTGATACTTCTCCATGTGTACAAAGAACCATTACAAATAGAGTCCAGCACTCAGCGTCAACAAGGATTTGCTCTCTCAAGTGAAGTGTGAACGATGGTGTTGGAGCTGTGATTAGGAAGTGTCTGTGTAGCGTCACACAGCAAAGTGGCTCCGAGCGCAATGGGGACTGTGTGGCTGCTGCCGGCTGTCCTGTATCGTGGCAGCAGGTGGCGCTCATATTCCGGAGCCGCTGCAGGTGTGGCACAGTGGAAGTCTTCCGTTGGGTCTGCTGGATTCCAAATGACTGCTATTCTCATCTGACAGTAACCTGCAGTTCCGTTGTAAATTTAAACATGCCTGTAGGGTGGTATCAATACGTGATACTACATTTACTTTATGGGATCAGGCCCAGAGGACTACGTAAAGTCAGAGTTAAGACTCTCCATCTACTTCTCTCTTTTTCTATCTGTCTCCATTTCTCCAAGACTCCCAAATGCAGCACGTCTTGTGTTAGTCCAGCTGTATATCCATCTCTTCCTAGGTCTTTCCACGGGTCTGCGGCCTGATGGGATCCAGTCCATTGCTATTTTGAGCCATCTTGTTTCTCCCAATCTCACTGCATATGCAGCGCATTGAGGTCTTTTGCGTTTCATCAGCCCATCGATGTTAGGTTACTTGTATTGTTCTTATAGTTTTGTATTGCGGCGTCTTCTCCATTTTCCAGTAGTTGAGTGGCAGACTGGATCATATACATTTTCCTGAGTTCCTGAGGACCTTTCTCTCAAATGTAAGCATTCACTTAATCTCTTGCTTTTGTGTGCTCCAAGTTCTACAATCGTAATATTAGTACAACTGGCATTATTAATATTTTATATGATGTTAGTTTTAGTTGTTGTGGAATGTTTCTGTGTTTTAATGCCAGGTTTGCGAGTAATAGTACCTGTCCCCCATCTGTGGTCTTGCTTTAACCTGTGCTTCACTTGGTGTATCTTCATTCAAAATCGATACAGAGTGTATGAATTCTTTCACATGTTTATAAATCGTACCGTTTTCCATATCCTCAAGCCCTTGATTACTAAATTGTAACTCGAATCTCGATGTTACTGCTTCCAGTTTTTAGTTCTTCTTGTGTGCATACTATTAGGACTCTGTCATCTACACAGGCCAGGTAGGTAATATTTTCATTGTTAATTTGAACATACTGAAAGTTCTCTTTGCTGAACTCCTGCATTACCATTTCAAGTGCCAGACTGAGGAAAGATGATATCCTTCGCCTTGTCATATTCCTACAATCACTTGAAACCTTTCTGTCATTCTACTGTCTGTCCTAACTTTAGTCTTTGTGTTATTTAAGCATATCTCTACAAGTCTCGCCAATTTCTTTGGTATCTCAATTTCTGTCGAGGCTTTAATCACAGTCGATCTGTGGATACTATCATAAGCCATATTGAAGTCTACAGAGGAAAGACGTATTCATCAGCCGTATTCGTACGTTTTCTCACAGACCTGTTTTAAGACAAAAATGTCGTCAGTGTTTGATCTTGCTGTTTGGAAACCTCACGAACTCCTGGACATAAACCTGATATTACGCATTTATGATCTTCTTGGCGCACAGCTTTTAACTATAAACACACTGATTGTGTATCACTCATTCCACCCCATTAGAGCTATTTAATGCCCGAACGCGACGTCGCAGTGGATTATCGGGTTCGTGTTCATAATGTCGGCGACCGAAAAGCTACAGTGCACCCGAGTCTATGAGGAGCATGAGCAGAAAACACTTTCACTTCGCTTTAGTAAAAGTTAACCCAGACCAAACGACTTACCTCTGCAAATCTGCAAGAAGCTTCAGAATTTCCTTCTTGGAGATGGGTTCGTCCGGCTATCAGCTGAAGATAAACTAAAAGAGAGAAACTTTAAAGCTGAAATGGAGCTCGGCGGACACTAGAAGGTTCCAGGGGTAGAACCCAAGCGATAAATCAAGGCTTATACTATAGTTTAATATAGCGTCTTTGAAAAGGTTACACTAAAGTCCATATTCTTAGTCAAGCCAAAACCAGAAGCTCTACTCGATAACGTGTATCTGAAAACAGCAGAGTGTTCACACAGAAATCTATAAGTCGTCCTATACCATAAACCAGTTGAGAGATGAAGTCTAACTTCTCACTCTTAAAAAATAGAACATCAAGTCTCACCAATATAAATGTTACCAACTCTAATAGAGAGAACCAAATCTCAACATATAACAGTGTTCCGAACTCTTCATACAATCCACCAAGTCTTCATGCACAAATTTGTTAAGAGTGTCACCAGACACAAAATGCGACAAGTTTTAGAAGTGTTACATTATGCTTTAATAACAGAGGTGTATAATCTTACCTGAGATTTCACGCGAGCTCTCCCCTGTCTGATGAAGTCAGAAACTGTAGATCGCAGATCACTGACTTCATTTCATAATAATTCTTCCGTCACTTGTATTTATTCGAGAATGTTGTTGATACAATACTGAACGTATATATGTGGGTATGGTTGACGTATTATTTAGAGGAAAGCGTTGTACACATTTCATACTTTCACTTTTTCTAATTCCATTTTTAAATGACGGGTGGCATTGAAATTGGAAGTGACGCAGCCTTTTTTCTGAAATTGCAAAAAATGCTTCGGAAAATTAACGTTTATTCCAAATGTAAAAACATTTTCCAAGATACATGGTCTTGTACGTAACAACGAAATTAAGCGTAGCAGACCAGAAAGTCTTGTCAGTATTTTATTCGATAGCTTACGTGTTATTAGTCTACTACACACCAATAAACAGTGCATGAAATCAAATAGCAGAAGTATTATCGAAAGCCTGTTGCAAGTTAAATAAATTTTGAAGTAGAAGCAATTAGAAACTAATAGTTCCATTTGCAACATAGGCTGCCATGTTGTACAGTAAAAGACCTCCTCTTTCAAGTTACAAGATGGTACATGACCGACGAAATACGGCTTAAATGTTCATGTGTTGTACACTGTCCAGTCACATTAATGTGATCGCCTGTAAAAACTTGAATAATGAAATTTTACAGCGAGAACCACCGCGAGTCGCGGAGCCAAGCCGACTTCAGCTCCGTGGCCAGTCGTGCTAGGGTTCTCAGTTGAAGATCCGTGGCGTGAACAATCCGATCGAGGTGGTCCCAGAGATTCTCAATTGGGTTTAAATCCGGAGAGTCTCGTGGCCAGGGTAGTGCGGTAAAATCATCCTAGTGCTTTTTGAACCACGCACGTACACTACGAGCTGTGTGACATATTATCTTGTCCTGATGACAGATGCCGTCGTGCTGAGGAAAACCAAACACATACCAGAGTGTACATGGTCCTCAAGGATAGATGCATACTTGTGTTGATCCGCTGTACCTTCCATAATGAAGAGATCATCCAGGAACGCCTCTCGCTTCGACCCTTCCCACAACTGTTGCAGGACTTTTGCTTTCAGACGCTTCACGCCGCACACGCCAATAGCCGTTTGCCTAGTGGAGCACGAAACGTGATTCACCTGAAAAGGTCACCTGTCGCCGCTGAGTGGACGTCCAAATTCCAGCCTTTGTCACCGATGAACACCAGTCGGTACTGTCGCTTGAAGGCCTATATGGAACAACGTTCACTGAACGGTTGTCGAGGAGACTGTTGGAAGTCGCTTGGTTCATCTTGGCGGTCATTTGCTCAATAGTTGCACGTTTACCTCCCCATACGCATCTCCGCAGCCATCGTACGCCCTTGTGAAGTACGGGCCATGATGCAGCCTCTGCGCCTGTTTTGGGTAGCGCCATTTTGCCATACTTGGTATACATTAACCACGGCGGTATATGAACAGTTTACAAACTTTGTCATTTCGGAAATGCTTCCACGATCATATAATTTCGGCATTTCCACGTCTGCCCAACACGCTTTGTATATCCTCCATGGCTAGAGCTGCCACCTAGCATCTGTGAGTGGTTATTCCACTCTGACGTCGAACGTAAGCGATGGTCACATTATTCTGACTGGACCGTGTATGTGTCGTGTATGCACGGCTGCCACCTACATATTTCGGCCACCCCACTTACGTATATGTCTCGTGGAGATAGTTTGTAAATAGAAGAGGGAAGATACTGTGTACACTTATGTCATCAGCAGCACCTAAGCATCCCGGAGGTGCCACACAGTGCTGCAGTCGCTGCACTAATTTGCATCCGCATGGTCAAGTCCTCACTTCATACTGCGCATATATCCTTCCGCAGGCATGTACGAGGGTAATCCCAAAAGAAAAGTATCCTATTTTTATAAATACATAGACCTGTTTATTTTTACAATGGTTTACATCAGTTTACAGCTTGAACATTTAGCTATTTTTCGACATAATCACCATTTCTGTCGATCCATTTTTGTAGTCGCTGTGGCAGTTTTTGCATGCTCATGTCATACCAATTAGCCGCCAGCTCCGCGGCTTTGGCGAAGAAGAATGCCGCCACTGGCGTCATTGTTGCTTGGTCTCAGGTGTAAGTGGTATGCCCAGGTTCTGTCACCCGTGACAACTGAGTCCAGAACGTTGTCCTGTTCGGCTGCAAGGCGGTGAAGATATGCGCGGGAAACATCAACTGGTTGCCGCATGTGGTCCTCAGTCAGCATGCGCGGCACCCATCTTGCGCACACCTTCCGGTAGTTCAATGTTTCCGTTAAAATTCTGTGAGCGGTGCTTCGGGGAACCTCAGGAACCAACGTGCAGAGATCATCCAGGGTGATCCGCCGATCTTCACGCATGCTTTGCTCAACCTTCAACACTGTCTCCTCAGAATTTGACGGTCTCCCGCTCCTTTGTTCGTCGTGAATTTCGGTCCGACCAGCTGCAACTACACCACTTACGAAAATTTTTGACATCCATGCACGACTCATCATACACTTCCGTCAGTTGGCGATTGATTTCAATCGGCGCAGTGCCCTTTTCGTTAAAAAACCGAATAACTGCGCCCAATTCGCACTTGGCGGTAACATCCAACTGGATCTCCATTCTCCATGGCTGCCAAGCCAAGACTGAGCGCCTCAGTGCGGCGTGAGCATGTTTACACACAGCGCGTGAAGCACTCTTCATAACAGTGTGACCAACTGCCTCACAGAGTTCTGTACTTATAAAAAGAAATAGGAGACCCTACTTTGGGGATTACCCTCGTACGTAGGTAGGCGCTATGCCCAGGAAAGGCCAGTACATTCCGAGCTCTGAGCAACCAAAGGCCGTCTCAAGTCTCCGCTAGCACTCGCTGCTATAGATCCTGCCTGCCGCTGCCGCTTACTCTACCATCCAAGTTGCCGCTGTCGTCCTTGAGCCACCTCCGACACTTTAGTCCGCCGCTCAGAGGGCACCGCTGTGCAGTATTCGTTGCGAATGCGCACGAGCTCATCGCACCATGGCGCCGTGTCGACAGCCAACGAGCCCCCAGCGTCGTAGGACCGTGTCGTTACTAGTAGACTCCCCACCAACTCCGAGCCTTGTAGGACCGTTTCGTCACACCCTCTTCTGCTCATCAGGAGACTGCATACGGTCTCCCAGCATCGTAGGGCTGTATTCTCATTAATCTTTCCTGCTGCACAAGACATTGCTGTTCTCAACTTGCGTAGACCTCCCGTCTCAGATGATACAATTGCTGAAAGGTTCAAAAGGAAACATGATCTAATTTTAAATACGTACCTGATTCATAGAATTATAGTTGGTGATGACTTCAATTTACCCTCGATATGTTGACGAAAATACATGTTTAATTCCGAAGGTAAGCATAAAACATCGTCCGAAATTGTGCTAAACGCACTGTCTGAAAATTATTTCGAGAAGTTAGTTCATGAGGCCACTTGAATAGTAAACACTCGACCTCTTAGCTACATTGTAATTCTGAGCTAATAAAGAGCATCAAACCGGATACAGTGACTAGCGAGCACAGGTTTGTCGTAGCGAGACTGAATGTTGTAACTCTCAGATCCTCCAAAAATAAAGGAAAAATATTCCGATTCAACAAAGCAGATAAAAATTAACTTGACATCTTCCTCAGAGACAATCTCCACTCTTTACAAGTTAACATTGCAAGTGTACACCAGACGTGGCTTGAATTCACAGACACAGTATTGATGGCAACTGAGAGATTTACAACAAATAAATTAACAAACGACGGAGCTGATCCCCCTTGTTATACAAAACGGGTCAGAACACTGCTGCAGAAACAACGAAAAAAACATGCCAAATTTAAACGAACGCAAAATCTCCATGATTTGTGATCTTTTACAGAAGTTCCAAATTTAGCGTGGAATTCAGTGCGAGATGCTTAAAATAGTTTCCACAACGAAACTTTGTCTCGAAACCAGGCCAAAAGATTCAAAGAGATTCTGGTCCTACGTAAAGTATGCCAGCACCAAGTCACGATCAATCCATTCTCTGCGCGACAGCAATGGAAATACTATAGATAACAGTGCTGCTAAGGCAGAGTTACAGAATACAGCTTCCCGAAATTCTTTCACCAAAGAAGACAAAGTAAATATTCCAGAATTCGAATAAATAACAGCTGCCAATCCTCAGAGTAGTGAAGCAAACTTAATTCATTTAATAACTGAAAATCGTCCGGTCCAGACATCAATTAGACTCCTTTCAGTTTATACTGGGACAATAGCCCCATACTTAACAGTTAAATACAACTGCCCGCTCGACGGAAGGTCCGTCTCCAATCATTGGAAACTTGCAGAGGTCATACGAATATTCAAGAAAGGCAGCAGGAGTAATCCACTAAATTTACAGGCTATCATTAACGTCGATCTGCAGGAGGATTTAGGAACATATATTTTGTTTTCGAAAATTATGAATTACCTCGAAGAGAAGGTGTATTGACACACAGTCAACACGGAATTAGAAAACGTGTTGTTGTGAAACACCACTAGCTCTTTATTCACACTAAATGTTGAGTGCTATTGACAAGGGATTCCAAATAGACTTCGTATTTCTACATTTCCAGAGGGCTTTTGACACTGTACCTCACAAGCGCCTTGTAATCAAATGGGTGCCTATGGAATATCGTCTGAGTTATGTGACTGGATTCGCGATTCCCTGTCAGTGAGGTCGCAGTTTGTAGTAATTAACGGAAAGTCATGGAGTAAAACAGAAGTGATTTCTGGTGTTCCTCAAGGTAGTGTAATAGGCCCTCTGCTGTTCCTTAGTTGTATAAACAATTTAGTAGAATATCTGAGCAGCCGTCTAAAGTTGTTTGTAGATAATACTGACGTATATCGTCTAGTAAATTCATTAGAAGATCAAAACGATTTTGAAAAGATATTTGTATCGTGCGAAAATTGGCAACTTGCCTCAAAAAGTAAAAAGTGTGAGGTCATCCACATGAGAGCTAAAAGGAATTCGATGAACTTCGAATACATGATAAATCTGTAAAATCTGAAGGTCTTAAATTCAACTAAGTACCTAGGAATTACATTTACGAGCAATTTAAATTGGAAAGAACACATAGAAAATGTTGTGAAGAAGGCGAACCGAAGACTGCGTTTTACTGGCGGAACACTTAGAAGATGCAACAGATCTCCTAAACAGACTGCCTACACTACGCTTGTCCGTCCTCTTTTGGAGTACTGCTACGTAATGTGAGATGCTTAGCAGATACATTAACGGAGTACACCGACAAAAGTTCAAAGAAGTGCAGCGCGTTTTGTATTATTCAGAAATAGCGGAGGGAGTGTCATTGACTTGATGTAGCGTTATCCGTTGCGGCGGAACCTTCTCACGAAATTTCAATCATCAACTTTCTCCTCTGAATATGTAAGTATTTTTTTATGTCGACCTGCATAGGGAGAAATGGTCGTCTTAATAAAATAACGGAAATCAGAGCTCGCACGGAAATAATAGGTGTTCGTTTTTTCTGCTCGCTGTTCGAGACTAGAATAATAGGTGATTCGATGAACCATTTGCTAGGCACTTAAGTGTATCCATGCAGATGTAGAAGTTGGTATTATCCCCAGGATTTGTAAGAGGGTTGACTGAAAAGTAATACTTCCACCTTCGTAACTCTTCAACAGTTGTCAACATTGGTATACAGCAGATACTGGCTTGTTCCGCAGCTTCTTCGCTACAGCTCCAGTTGGCGGGAAGCCTTAGCATTGAACGGTTGGGTTGTTGCCGTGTAAAGTTTGGAACCCTGCGCAGACTGTCGTCAGTGCCGTTTAAGCTACGTGCAGTCATTGAATTCTTGACAGCAGAAGGTGTCACCGCAAAGGAGAATCATCAGACAAATAAAGCCGTTTATTGTGATTGTGTTGATGTGAGTACTGTGCATCGTTGGGCGAGTAAGTTTAAAGATGTTGAGGCGGGAGCATCTGACCTGCGTGACAAACAAAGAGTTGGACATCCCGTGACAGCAACCACCGAGTTTCACAAGTAAAATGTTGACAGATTGATTCAGAACGATCGTCGTATCAGTCAGAGAGAAATTGCAAGCACAATCGGCATTTCACAAGAACGTGTGGGTCACATTATTGCTATGCTTATCTGTGCACGATGGGTACCCCGGATGCTGACTCCTGAAATGAAAGTGCACAGACTTGAAATTTGCCAGGAACTCCTCTCGCCCAACGACGCACAGTACTAACAGCAACACAATCACTATAAACTGCTTTCATTCTCTGATGAATCTCCTTTGGTGTGACACCTTCTGCTGTCAAGAATCCCAAAATCGCATTGACGACCGTAGCGCAGTGTTCCATAGTTTACACTGTAACAAGACAACCGTTCAATGCTAAGGCTTCCCGCCAACTCGAGCTGTAGATAAGAGGCTACGGAACAAGCCAGTACCTGCCGCATATCAATGCTGCCAACTGTTGAAGAGTTACGAAGGTGGAGGCACTACTTTTCAGTCAACCATTGTATTACATTTGATTTTTGCATTTAACAGCTATTACTTGAACGGTTGCATTTCACAACGTCCAGCACACCACTCAGCAAAGGATATTACACTATTATTAGTTCTTAACATATATGGCGTTTTACTCATCATAAAATTTTGTACTTGAATAATTAACAATATGTTTGAAATAGCTTTAGTGTATTACACAGCAATTAAATGTGTAAAACGCGAGATATTCACAAATGCTACACAATATGTAGCACCTGTAAAAAGTGGTACAACCTATTTATGGCGGTCTCTAGTGCACATTCTTCATGTGACTCTAAAATCACTAGAGTGAAGTACCAACAGAAAATATCGTGTATTTCTAAATATACTATGCCCTACTCAAATCACGATGGGGGTTCAGTAAGTAATGCAATAATTTTTTTTCTGAAAGCAGTTTGGTTTTATTCAGGGTTCCAATACGACATACAATTTCCCACTCCTTTGGACACAAAACCATATTTTTCAACATAATCTCCGTTCAACGCGATGACCTTTTGCCTCCTTACTAGAAGGTCCTGTAGACCCGCATCGTACCACTCTACCTCTGACATCGGAGACAACTTCTTGCTGCTTCAATAGCTTCCCATCATCCTCGTATTACTCCCTGTGGTGTGCATCCTTCATTGGGCCAAACAACTGAAGGTCGTAACTTGTGAGATCCGGGCAGTGGAGTGGATAAGGAAGAACAGTCCGGTGAAGTTTTGTGAACTCCTCTCGTGCGCGCAGACATGTGGGTGGCTTTGCGTTACCATGGAGAAGGAAAAGTTCGTTTGCATTTTCGCGGCGCCGTATGTTCCAATTGCTGAGAGTGCACAATACACTTCAGAGCTGACAGTTGTACCATGAAGGAGGACAGTAAAGAGAATGAGCCCTTCAGAGTCCCGCAAAACTACTCGTCGTGGCTTTACCAGCTGAGTGTGCGATTTTGAACTTATTCTTCGTAGAAGAGGTGGTATAGCGCGACTCCATGGATTACCGTTTCGCTTCCTGTTCGAAGTGATCAGTCCATGTCTTATCGACTGTGACGCTTTTCGACAGAAAATTGTGACGATCACACCCCTAACACGCAAGCACTATCGCACAGACGGTCCTTCTTTGCTCTGTATGGTCTCCTATTAGGCGTCGATTAACCAAGCGGTCAGCATCTTCGTGTATCGCTGCTGGTGTACGAGTGCGTCAGCGGTGGTACCAACAGAGACGTCCAGTTGAGCAGCGAAGTGTTTGAGTTCCGTGGATCTTCTCGAATAACAATGTCCGCACGTTCCAAAATTGCTGGAGCGACAGCTGTGTGCGGCCGGCCAGCAAACTGGAAATCGAACAGGTTTGTATGACGTTGCTGCGATGAGGACAGGTGCATCGCCCAACGGCTCACCGTGCTTTTGTTCACTGCAAGGTCTCCGTACATATTCTTAAAGTGCCAACCAAAATCTGCGATGCTGTGGTTTTCCGCCAAAAGAAACTTAATGACTGTTCTCTACATGGAACGGAACTCCGTTGCAAACGCCTTTGTGAAAGCTATGTACAGTTCCGACATCTATCGTAACTTCATGAAACTATAGGAGTGGAAGCGCGAATATTCCACGCTGCGCCACAAGAAATTGTGCATTTTTTCAACCGATATTGGCCAGAGAAAAAAGTGTTGCAAAACTTGTTGAAGGACCGTCGTACTTATACTTTTCGCACGTAACTTGTGTTTCGAACAGTATTTCAAGACACGTTGGGCAGACGTGCTTTCCTATCCCTACTTTTCTCTAGCCTTAAACATCCCGCTAATAAGAAGGTTCTGGCTATCACTCCGCTAGACAGTACATCCAGCACAGGTATTAAACAGGTGCAGTGGACCGAAGCGAGTGATATAGAAACAGTGCGCGCGAACGTTTAATAGTTTTAGAAGTCATACTGTCAGAATTATGAGACAAATTTTCGCAAGGTTCAATCCCGCGTCCGGCCATCCTGATTTAGGTTTTCCGTGATTTCCCTTAATCGCTTCTTCCACCTACGGAGATTTTTTAAGTGAATAATGCCAATGTGCTCTGCGGTTTGGGTTGCACGTTAAATTCTAGAGTCCTCTAAAACGGACTAGGTGAGTCATTCCTAACAAGCAATCACCACAAACTTGACCTCTTATTTTAAGGAGGAAAAATGGACACTTGTAATATATCAGCCTCAGCAATCAATCCCTTGCAAATGTCGGGATGGTTCCTTTCAAAGGGCACGGCCGCCTTCCTTCCCCGTCCTTCCCTAATTCGAATAGACCGATGACCTCGCTGTCTGGTCTCCTTTCCCAACCAAACCACTGGCATGCGGAAAGAACGTCTGTGGTCTATCGCCTGGACGACTGTCATGCGTCTGGTGGAGGCCACATTCAGTATTTGTGGAAGGCAATTGAAAACTATGATCCTGATTGTAAAAAGTATCAAAAGGTTGTATTTGCATGCATGTAAAAGCTATATTTTTCTAAAATCAGATGGGTCTTTTGGAAACAAAATGTTGGCAGTCCCACGATTTAATTAAAACTCACCGCAAGTATCTCTCTCAATTCACGTATAACGTACTATCTGGCGAAATCAGACGAATATTTTTGTAACACTCTGTATTGTATGGTATTGCCTGGAGGAGCGAAACACATAATGCTGCTAAATCTTCCAGAGGTAGCGGCTGCTTTCATACAGCGTTCAGTATGTAAGATACGTGAGTTGTGTCTACGGTGCCCATATTGTCTGACTTAAAGTTTATCCACTATTGCCCTCAACACTGCAGAGCGCCAGGTTAAGATCACAACACCAGAAAATTAAAGGTATAATGCCGTTATTGTAGTGCATGACGTGGCGAGAGTTTTCAAAAAATATTTCTCTACGGCACAGCACTCCAGTGTCGGCGTACACGCGCCCGTTTAAGTGGCAGGTGTCCATAGGTTCTGCACTTTGGGAGCGGAGGCAGTGACATGCGTGTCATCAGTTCAGTCCTCAGCATATCCCATACAAACGTCGACGCCGACAAATCGACACCTCTTGGTACATTGTTTATGTCACAGATGCTGCAACAATGTCGCTTCTGTGTCATATAACTAAATATTCATTACTATTGTTATTATTATTGTTTATTCTCAAATGTATTAATTCCCATCGTTGAACGGAATTAAGAGATATATTTCTTTTACAATTAAATTATTTAAAAAACTGTCTTTTTTTTAAATGCGAACATTTTTAGGTTAGGCTTTACCGTGACTGTTACTGACATTAAATGAAACAACAAGTTCACTGTTACCAGTCACCGTTTCATTTTTTTCCACGACGCGTTTCGAAGGTTTAAACCCCCATCATCGGGTGGATTTACATTAGTAAGTATTACATTTGTGTGTGTGTTGTGTCACGATTTTGGAGGAACTTGTGGCACTGCCTAGTGGAGAAACGAGACGCTATTTCAGAATATGGTTTAGGATTACTTTTGACGAAAAATTAAACTGATATCTAATGGTAAACATTAAATAAGTAAACTACAGTACCTTCAGTGATCACAGGTTCCTTTTGCTGTCGTAACACATCAGATATACTGCCACATTTGTAAACAAATATGGCGTCTGGAATCAGCTGGGTGCAAGGTTCGTATAGCAGAAGTGAAGACATAATCGCAAAGTGCAAAGAATATACATCATAACAATATTATTACAGAATAATTGCTTTAAGCATTTAGCGGTGTTTGTTTTGAGGTGTCAAATATATGTGTGTGTACTTCAGGTGGTATATAAATCCAATTCTGACAAGTTAAAACAGCAAACATTCGTACTCGTTTATTTTTCGAATTACTTCAGTATTGCACCTGTTGTTAGTAATATTATACGTACTTCTCGTATAAAGCGTTCTTCTGGTTACGTAAAGAAAATTAACACTATTACCAAACTGCGATGTGTAATTACGGTAACAATGTGTTGTTCTGCTAAGCGACACATGGCTCGCCATAGCCCTGAGATGCCTTCTAGCAAGAAGTTGACTGGTGGAAGTGACAGATTTTGTGAATATGTGAGACAGTGATAATATTAACGAAGTACTGAATATTGGACTGTTATCTTCTGTGCTGAAAGGTTCTGTGCAAAAGATGTTCAAGTGTAGGAGTGGGACTAGAATAACAAAGCACTTTGGTTTAGCTTGTGATATGAAGATAATTTGTACGTGTTGCAAGAATGAAGTGACTTTCTACAATTCACATGCCAGTCTCTTTGGTGAAAATGGGCGATCTAGAGTGTTTTATGTGAGTGTTCGACTTGTGTATGGTCTTCGATCCATCAGAAAAGGGTCTGCTGCTGGTAAACTGTTTTGTGGTATTATGAACTTGCCATCGCCTGCAAGCAAATTTGGGTACTACTGTGAACTGGTAGGATCCTCTGTTGAAGATATGGCTTTGAAAACCAAGAAGGAAGCAATGTAGGAATCTACAGAAATGAACGGTGGTTCTAGGGACTTGATAGTGGCATTAGATGGTTCCTGACAAAAGAGGGGTCATAAATCCCTGATTGGGTCCTAACTACTACTTGTGCTCATAGTGCAAAAGTGATGGCTGTTGCAATATTGTCAAAACATTGTAGGTGCAGAAATAAAATCAAAGGAGAACTCAGCGATATGCGTGAGCCAAATTTTAGTGGATCAAATGGAGCAATGGAAGTGGAAGGAATAAAATAAATTTTTGAACATTCAGTTCCCATATACAGTGTTAGGTACAAATACTACCTTGGGGATGGTGACTCCAAAGGTTTCAAGACTGTAGAGAAACTGAAACCATATGGAAATGAATTGATAGGTGAGAAGTTGGAATGCACTGGGCATGTGCAAAAGTGTATATGTGCATGGCGTCGAAGGCTCAAACAAACTTTGGGTTCAAGTATGCTCACTGATGGAAAGTCAATAGGAGGGAGAGGCAGAATTACTGATGAGGTGACTGAACGTCTACAGATACTACGGGTATGCAATAACGCAAAATACTAGTAATGCTAGCGATATGCGAAAAGCAGTGTAGGCATTGTTCCTTCATACCGCCTCTTCCAATGAATGCCCTCAACACAGCCTGTGCCCAAAAGATTCCTAGTGCAAATATGATGCCAAAAAGGAATGTGATCACAAGTATGGTTTGTCAACAGCTGTGATAAACCCAATAAAACCAATTTTTCATGACTTAGCACAGCCAGAATTGTTATACAAATGTCTACACAGAAAAATGCAGAATCCTAATGAGAGTGTTAACAATTTAATTTGGACAGTGATTCCTAAAAGGGTGTTTGTAAGCATAAAAACACTGCACTTTGGCATTTATCATGCAACATCAACCTACAACCAAGGGAACAGGTTGAAGTTTGAAGTATTGATGGTATTAGGATTTCCAGCAGGAGTGAACTCTGTATGAGCACTAAGAAATATTGATAGAGAGAGGATAAGAGAAGCAGAAAGAAGAGAAAGCGATATGAAATATGATGAAATAACATACGAGAAAAGAAGACCAAAAAGGAAGCTTTTTGAGAATGAAGAAGAAGACTATGATGATTCATCCTATAGTGAAGGAATGTATTGAGAAACTTTGACAGCCATTTCCTGTATATTATAATTTTTCGAATGTAAGGAACATTTTCTCAAAACCCACTCAAACTAGGGAGATGAAATTATTATACAGCACTCCTAGTGGTTACTTCCACTGTAACACAGCCATTTGGCAATATGTTCAGAAGTTTCAATACAGTTTGATTAAATAAAGCAACTTCTTGTACAAAAATGGGTCATTAATAAAAAAAGTTATTGAAAGGAAGCTAGAAAAGACACTCCAATATCCCTCTATATAACTGCAATACCAGACCACACCATATGTTGAAAAATTTTCAGATTTTTCATTTTGGTAGGTTATTCATAAATGTTTCTCAAATTTAGTGATTTTAACATAGGCACCTCTGGCTCCCCTTAATACTGGAAAAGATCTAACAGTCACTACTCTTTACTTTGCATTTAGTAAAAGGGTGTTTATAAGCTCCAGTTTTAAACCAACTGTGTGAATGGTGGTGAGCGGTCCGTTGGGACAAGAGCACTGCACCCAGTTGCTGAAAGCGCGTGATCCCCATCACCGCAGAAGCACCCAGCTGGCAGTTCCTGCACAGGGTTATCATACAGCCATGCAGTCACTGATTGTGGGGCAACAAGCATGTGGCTCTGCTATGCAGCTAAAGGAACATGGTCTCTATTTATGATTTACTAGCTGAGAAACCCAGTGTGGAAGATAAGAGTGAGAGGAGCTATCCAATAACACAGACCTGAAAGTTTACCCATAGCATCGAGGGAGGAGGTTTCCTGAGGGGCAGTGGAGTGTCCGGGGTTGGGGGAACTATAGGTTAAGTGCCTTTGAATCAAAAGGAAGGATCCTTTTAGCAAAACAATAGGTTAAAGACCTGTCAATCAAAGGAGAACAATAGGTTAAGGACCTGTCAATCAAAGGAGAACAATAGGTTTGCCCGCATACCTGTCCCTGATGTACGCAACACGTACTAACAGTATGTGCCACAATATAGTTTGCCTGCTACTTGTGATGTTGCTCCATCCTGTTGAAAACAGGCATCTTAAACGTTTGGAAAGTCGTTCAATGCAGGTGTAACGAAAGTTTGTAACATCTCCACGTAACACTGGCATTGACAGTTATGATGTTGCCCTGTTCATTTGCGAAAAACTGTGGTGTTATAATCCCATATGATGAAACACCACACCATACTGTCATTTCACTACTTCGTACAGGGCGCTAATGAACGTCACCAGGATTCTGTTTGCCCAGTAACAGCAGTTCTGGTTATTCACATAACCTGTGAGATGAAAATGTGCCTCTGACATCCACAACTTGCTTAGAAATTCATTGTCAATGTTTATTTTTGTTATCATTTGTTGACAGAATCCTAATCGTAACCGGTAATCATTGTCCTTCAATTGTTACACCATCTGTAGTTTGTATGGATGAAATTTTAAATCAAGATGAAGAATTCTGTGAACACTCTCCCAGGACATTCCAACCACGGCTGCTTGCTTACGAATTGAACGTCATAGTCTCCATAAGACAGACTCGTGTACAACGTCAATGTTCGCTGGAGAACACATACTTCTTGGTCGTACTGTTGGTTTCTTCTTGATCCAGTCTCTTCAAAGTTATTAATCCAACCTTTTATTGCGTGTTTCGATGGAACGGCATCACGACGTCCCAATTTATAAAAACGTCGAGACTCCCTCTGCGCCGATACCAAACTATCATTGCTTTTATAAAACATTTTTATGGCTAACGCACGCTGTTGTCCATTCCACTGATCCATGATTACTGAAATGGCGTACTGTTTAATCGCTGTCGCGAACCCGCAGTGCTGGCAACTGCCCATGGCAGCCACTACTCATTTCAAACAATCCCGTTATTCTGTATTATTTGAAGTCTCCTGAGCGAGTGCGCCAAGTTTCCGGCACTTCCGACAGTTAGCGTAGCTACAGGACAGTTTCAAAATGGCGTCTGCAGCTGATGTACGTTACAAGCATCTTGCCGTCCTTGAATTTCTCACTGCAGAAAACGAAACTGTGGGGAATATTCACAAAGGCTTGTGCAAAGTCTATGGACCATCTGCCGTCGACAGAAGTACAGTTATCTGCTGTGTACGGAGGGTGAGGTCATCAGAAGGCGGTTCGGTGGATCTCCACGATTTGTAATGGTCGGAGAGACCATCCATGGCTGTCGCACCTGACACACCTGACCTGTCACCCTCGGACTTCCATTTGTTTGTGCCATTAAAGGATGCCATTCGTGGGAGACATTTTGAGGATGATGAGGAGGTGATACACACAGGGAAACATTGGCTGCGCCACCAGGACAAGGATTGGTAACGACGGTGCATACACGCCCTTGTTTCGCAATGGAGGAAGGCCATAGAACGGGATGGAAATTACATGGAAAAATAGGGCCTGTAAATAAAACACCATTCTTTCGTTTGTGTAATTCTCATTATGTTCAACAAACAATTGTCGAAGAAAACATAATGTGGTGCATTACTTTCTAGGCAACCCTCATATTATTCGTAGTAATTGATAAATGTTTCTACTCATCTAAATGAATAATGTTTCGGATTAATATTTTAATTTGTTATCCACAAATAACGAATAGCGATTTTTATCTGTAGTCATTATAAGTCATTCAAACAAATTTTGCCAAATTCCGGCGGTAAGCGAAGCACATAGCGTGCGCACACACCGCAGATTCGCAACCTATGTGTAAGTGAGTGTGTCACGTAATATCCGGGTGTCTGTGGACAAGCGTGTGAAATCTGTGTGGCCATGGAAAAGGGCTCACTCTTTCGTATTATTAGTCGTGGCAGCATCGGTCACCTTTGGCAACTTCCACCAACCTGTGCGAAGTGTATTTGCACTCTTTCTAGCACACTGCAGGTGTGTGGACACTACACTTATGGGCCACGTTCTTGCATGTTATCGTTAGTAAGATTCGCTACAATGCACATTACACTGAGCAAAAGAATTAAGGGATCACTTTCTCGAAATATTGTAGTTGTCTCGCATTGCCACTCATAAGTTTACAGTGTGGCTCAAAGGTGCCTACAGCTTTCCTCTGTAATGACAGAGAAGCTTAGTGTCCTGCGACGCCACCCTCGGGCTCAACGCTTGAAACAACAAGGCGTCGACACAAGCGTAAGAAAGGCCAGAACTCAGAAGTTCGTGTGACTCTAAATTGGGTTAAAAATGTCTCTTGGCACCAAATTTTATGATGATTCTGCCCAACGCCGCCGTGGACGTGTCACACAATGCGAACGTCGACACATCCCGTCTCATCCACATTTCTCATCTGCCTTTGACGCCTCTGCGATGGAGGGCCAGAAACGGGACGCCTAACGTTGAAATCATGCCGTTTGCTTACGAGTGGCCGAGGAAAACATTTCAGACACACCGGCACTCGTAATCTACACAAAAAACGTCTCAGGGGGCGACAGAAAGGACGTCAACGCAACCCCCCCTTTCCTTGTGTTGTTGATTCCTACACATTCTGGGGTCGAAATCAACAGTTTGCAGTGCGATGAGCAACAGGAAACCTTCTCGACCATCTTTGACATCTCCCTAAAACTTAAACATTTCTCTAAGGACATTGTTGGCTACCAACTCCATTGAACGTGAGCCAGCCCCTTTGGAGTGCAGTGCGACAGCAATTTTTGCTATGGTGTTCTTACTGGAACGACTAGGGACCGTTCAAAAACATTCGACGAAATTTGAACTCCATCCTAAGCAGCTAAAGGTTCTCATGCTTCTTCAGTGCTGCTGTTTTACGCTCTCCCGTGGCGCACATTTTTAAACTTCTCAACAAATGTGGTGGGTTGAGGTGCCACCGAAGTTATTACCAAACTGGGGAACTTAGAGCGAATATGTGACTTTTTTGTATTTCATTTTAAGTACTGATGGATCCTGTTGTCCACTGTTACCTCTGTTTCGCCTGAAGCATTTTTTATATGGTATTTCTTTGTTCTTCCCACTGTTACGTCTGTTAATGATGTATCAAGACGCATAAACAAATTTATTTGCGAACAAGACCTTCCACAATTCACGGTTCTGTGCGGTTGGTCCCGGAGGAGGTTCGAGTCCTCCCTCGGGCATGGGTGTGTGTGTTTGTCCTTAGCATAATTTAGGTTAAGTAGTGTGTAAGCTTAGGGACTGATGACCTTAGCAGTTAAGTCCCATAAGATCAAAAAAAAAAAAATCACGGTTTGCAAACTTTAGATGCTTGTCTGCCTCTTACATTCAAGCATTTCTCTGTATGTGAAGACGTATACTTTTAATACAGGGTTTTCAGTGTAATCTGTTAGTGTGCAGTACAAGACGGAAGAAATGCAGAACTTTTCCCTAAAGCTATTGTTCAAAATTTCGACAGCCCTGATCATGGCAATGTACAGGGACGTATCGTCGACTATCTTACACACTCAAGAATTCCAGGAACCCGGCGTACTATTTCCACGGCTGCTATAATCCTAGGATCCAGGCCCGAGCGAATATCGACTGGGCCGGCCGCGGTGGTCTTGCGGTTCTAGGCGCTCAGTCCGGAACCGCGCGACTGCTACGGTCGCGGGTTCGAATCCTGCCTCGGGCGTGGATGTGTGTGATGTCCTTAGGTTAGTTAGGTTTAAGTAGTTCTAAGTTCTAGGGGACTGATGACCACAGATGTTAGGTCCCATAGTGCTCAGAGCCATTTGAACCATTTGAATATCGACTGGCATCTCATAAACTAGGTTCTTCAGAGGCCCTCAGAAGAAGACATTCGTGTAACGTCTGGTAACAAAGCTGGCCTTGCGAAAGGACCACTGCGACCAATCCATTGTCGTCTAAATTGTACATCAGTGTGGTTCGTAGCACTGAGCCGGCGCCCCGTCATTTTGAAACCACGTAGTGTGACTAATTCTTCTAGGAACTGTGTGAGAACATATTGAAGGAACATTTGTATACGACGCCTTTCATTGTATCAGGAAATAGGTAGCGTCCAATTACAACATCATTGACAATACCAGCTCGTACATACACAACAACCTCCTGTTGATAAGGTCGAGACACCAGCGCGTGTAGATTTCGTTGCCCCATACATGGCTATTCCTAGTGTCGACCATGCCCTCTTCCAATCATGGCTTCGTCTGTAAACAACACGGAAGTAGGATATCTGAAGCGTTCTTTACAGTGCTACAGAAATCAAATAGGAAATGGGAAGTCCGCTAGCTATAATGATTGCACCTTCTGTGGATGATATGGGTACTATTGAATGTAATTAAGAAGACTCTCAGCAAGAAGTACGAACTGGCGACCAGGGCGGACGTAGCAAGCACATCGACGCTACGACAGATTCCGACGCCCACGTCTTCACGACCGCCGACGCGCGGGCGCGGACGGCGAAGAGAGCGGCCCTCGGGGGGAGGGGATTTAAATGGTTCAAATGGCTCTGAGCACTATGGTACTTAACATCTATGGTCATCAGTCCCCTAGAACTTAGAACTACTTAAACCTAACTAACCTAAGGACATCACACAACACCCAGTCATCATGAGGCAGAGAAAATCCCTGACCCCGCCGGGAATCGAACCTGGGAACCCGGGCGCGGGAAGCGAGAACGCTACCGCACGACCACGAGCTGCGGACGGAGGGGATTTAAATCGGCCGCCCGTCCTCAGGAGCTCACTTCGTCAGCGCACCTGACGATGGCGACATGTCTGATCGCCGAAATATTGTGCCCGTTGGACACAATGAACCAGCAGTAAACCCGTGGACTGTTCGAGCAGTACTACTGTTTTTCATATTAGGCTCTCAAAACAGTTTATTGGTTTACGTTCAGAGCATGTGTCACGCGGCGGCTGCTAGAAGCAAGATAGTCACAAATAGCGTACAACACTGTCTCTTCCATATCGGGTGTTCTAACATACCTCGCAGATCCCGTATCTTCCATTCTAACACTGAAGGATCCAGTTTCTCGTAGGCGGCTCAGTACAGATACAGAAGTACTGTGGCATGATGGCAGTCAGCGCAGGAACATCACAGGTGGCGTCGCTGTGTCGCTTTTCTCCATCGTATTCAGTGAACACAAAAACGAGGTGCACATCGGCCAACTCTTCGTCAATAAACCTATACATATTACTGTGAATTATTGTTAATGCGCAACCAACACTGCCTAGGCAGAACCGAGCAGTATTGACTGGAAATTTTAGGGCATCAAGGAAAGGAGGGATACTGTTGCCAAGAGCAGGTACCGTGACTGAAGACACACAGAGGGAACGGTCAACATCTACACAGTGACGCAGTACCTTCAGTTCAATTCAGATGCAAAGGTAACTGGAGCAAGAAACCTAACAAAATGTAATAACTCCGTAACGAGCTGCGAGGGACCATGGGTCCCTTATACCAAAATATTCAGCAGGAACCTTGAAAAACTTCTGAAAGTTTATCGCTGGAGTAACAGTTTGCATTGTATAAGGAAGAAGTTGACATGCGATGCAGAATTTAAGGGGCTCCGGAACGCCCTATACTTGCAATGTTAAAATAACGCTTATAAATTACATCTTTCCTCACAAAGTATTTGAGGTAGGAAGTTGAACTTTTTACAGATTATTTATTGGAATATGGGCTACAACTTAACACAGGGATCTTACAAAATTTTAGTTCAGTTATTAAAGATGATTTTTTTTCAATTGTAATGAAAATTCACAACATTTTTTTGCAATTTTTTATTTATATATTCAAAAATATACAGTTTTTTGGAAAAAGGCTGTGTTAAATTATGCAGTAGGTACTGTGTAACATTTACTGAAAGTTTGAAACAAATATGTTTGGAAGATCCTTAGAAAACATGTAATTAGCACGAGAAAATAAAAGTTTTGGGAATCGAGCGACAAAGATTGGATTAACTTTTTAGTGCATTCCAGGTCCATAGGATGAATTATCTTCATCCTCTGCAAACTCCTCCTCCAGCTTCCTCTTCGCACCATGTTAGAACCTATCTTCATTCCCATATTTCTAAATACCTTGCACCTTACAATGTTGCCATCATTGAAAGTCGCAACAGCATCATACACACCAAAGTGAAATGTTTCTATTCCAACAAATACAGTCTTGGGGATTCTCGATCATATAACACTATTTACACTTTCATTGGGGTTTTGAGTTTTTCCGTGAATACACTTTTTCAACAGTTCAGGTGCTGCTGAGTCTCTGAAAATAGGTTTTATCACTTCATTGAACCAAGCTTCTTCTGTGAAGTATTTTCTTTCCCACTTTGACTGCTATGGGCAGGTGTACTTGAGAGGTTAGGTTCACTCACTTGGTTATCGTCTTTGTTGTTTACAGTAATAACACATACCTTTGGCTTTCCAACATTTCTCCTTTTCTTAAAAGCCTTCAAAGGATTTCTATTAACTTTACTTTTACTCATTATTATACTTCAACAAAACAGAGACTCAAGAAACAGAATTAATTACGAATATTTTCGAGATAACGACAGAGTAAATAAACATGAAACAATCGACAATCACACCAGCGATATATATTGAACCATCACAGGTTAGCCACAACACATACTTTATCTCACATCACTAAAATGTACCTGATGAACACGGACGTTAATAATAACACCATTTGACAGCAGTTTAACAGCGCCACAGTGGGTCACGCCCATGTAGAACACATTTAAAAAAAAATTTAAAAATAGTTGTAGTCTTCGGAATTGAATAAATTATATATCTATTAAACGGTAATAGTCTGCAGATTCAGAAAACGCAAAAAAGTAAAAATTGAACTTTTCATGATTTTGAGCCTTTCCGGGGCCCCTTGAGCTTAAATGAAAAGGGTATCTGGCAAGTGACAGGAATGGAGAAGTGTACTAAACCAACTTTAAGGATCTAAACACGACGTTGACAGTTTGGTCATATTAAATATTCTAGAGCCACCCGTCGCGTTGATTCCCTAAAAATGGTTGTTTTCGACGTTGTGCCCTGTTGCCATCGTCACGTAAGCAATCAACGGTCTGAGAACGGAATCAAAAACATGTTACTGATGTAGTAACATCCACTGAGATCGGAAAAACGTCGATGGCAGAGCCATTACTTTCATCATAATATACTGATTGCGCGAAAAAGGACTTTACGACTTCGGTATGATACAAAAAATTATTGAGATAATTTACACATTCGGTACACGTGTCATTTTGTAACAAACAGTCTCGAGTTTGATTCAGGTAGTGCATCCCTAGCTCATTCCGCGACCAGGAGCGACAGATCAGTGCACATTCAAAATGGCTACTTTCACGCCGGCCGCTGTGAACGGGCGGTTCTAGGCGCTTCAGTCTGGAACCGCGCTGCTGCTACGGTCGCAGGTTCGAATCCTGCCTCGGGCATGGATGTGTGTGATGACCATAAGTTAGTTAGGATTAAGTAGTTCTAAGTCTACGGGACTGATGACCTCAGAAGTTAAGTCCCATAGTGCTGAGAGCCATTTGAACCATTTTTGGGCTACTTTCACTGGCGCGGAGCGTGCTCGTTGTGTGTTTTCGTTTCATGGAAACAACAACTGTTCGGCATGAATTTCGTACCGAATACGCTAAACAGCATGCTACCATCCCTACAGATTACTCTTGGCACAAGAGCTTTCTTGAGGCGAGTTGTTCACTGCGACATGGCAAACATCAGGTTGCCCGCGTATTGACGATTATGTCGAACGGGTTAGAGAGAGCTTTGCGCGCAGCCCACCAGAATCAACGCGACGTGCGTCTCGCGAAGCTGGTTTTCCTCTAAAGGCTGTATTGCGAGTATTGCGTAGAGGTTTATAGTTGAAAGTAAGCAAGATGGGGCCGCTGGCAGGCGCTCGTTTGTGTCAGCTCCATCTTTAGTCGAGTGTTGTGTGGGTTTTTGACAGTGACACATTGAACAATATTTTGTATTTGTATTTTCTAATAGTTTACACGAAAATCTCAGAAAACACTCTGTGTGTCGATTGCACTTCGCTCACTCTCGGTTTCACGAGTGTAGCGATCATCATAACCTGCAATGTCTTCTTCTTCTGTGCTGGATGACTTTTCTGCATAAAAGTGTTTCCAGATGTAATTCATAGTTGTGGCGAGTTCTATGAGATTTTCTGTGCAGTAATGCAAGGGTACAATTGGCTGTGATTGTGTTCGCGCCAGAATGTGGTTCGTAGAACGAACTTCGATTGTGCTACAGAGAATACATTTTGATCGTGGTACAGACAATGTACTGTGCCTATATCACAGAGAACGAACAACTATCGCGACGTAGTCTTTAGTGGTGCACAGACCGAAGATTTTCGTGATATATACGTCGAATTTGGAACGGACTATGATCGTGCCATAACATTGCAGCTTCATTCAAAAAACAGCTTTTTGTGAGGTCTGCCTGGGCTCCTGTTGCATTAACGAAGTAACTTGGACGCCAGTGCCCGGCCTTCGGCTGTGTACTGCTCTACACTAGCGTCTACGCGTGAGGCCTGGAACAACAAACGCAGCCCCAGCCAGCGGCGGCTTCGTCTTCTGCTCTATCCGGTGCAGGCCGAGCAGCACATCGTCGGTGGTTGAAATACCACCAAACAACCACTTGCGAAAGTAGCAAGAATGTACACGCTCCGCGTCGCAGAAAGGTACTCAGAAAATGGAGGACGAACAGCTTCTGAGCACTGACAAGGGGAGGCCGCCAATTGTGAAATTCAGATTCGATTCATACTGCGCATAATAAAAGCTCATGGCCAGAGGTGTAATGTGGCAAAGCACCAAGATGCACTTCTCAACCGTTGTCGAGAAAATCGACAGTTAAAAGAAACCGTTGCGGTGAAACACTCTCTACGTTTAATAATCCCAGTCTGCTTTCGGCCGGTGAGCGGCGAGGACGTCTTATTTACGTCCCGTCCGCAGAGTCGCGGTCCCGTCAGCAGAGTCGCTAGCGCGCGTAGTTTGTTTACTTCCTCGCCGCAGCTAATACTCGCGTCCGTTACCACTGAGTCGCCATGGCTCATTCGTACAGAAAAGCTACCATCAAGATCAGCTTCCAGCCCGACTACGCACGACCACGAGCCATTGAAGTCGAACGATTCATCCGTGACGAAGTTCAAATGCCAACACAGCACATCATCGGTATCCACCTATCCATCACAAGTAGCGTCGTTTACGTCAAGATGGTCGAAGACGAGTTATGTCACGCAGTTGTGAACACATGCGCGAACACTCTCAAGTTCAAACACTCCGATGGTCACATCGGAGAGGTTACTGTTGACCATGCTGGACTAGGATTACGCACACTAAGAGTCTTCGAATTCCCTTTCGAAGTACCACTGGACGTCGTTACCTCAGCTTTCCGCCCTTATGAGACGGTAATTAGCCACGTGGCCGAACAATGGAACACCTTCGAGACGTACCAAGTCCTCAACGGCGTCCGACAAGTGAAAATTGAATTAAAGAAACATGTGCCGTCCTACTTAGTCATAAGTGGCTGTCGAGCAATAATAATGTACGACGGCCAACCTCGTACTTGTTCTGGTCATGTGCGCTCGGCGTGTATTCAACGTCGGGTTACACAACTTCCATTGCATGACACGACACCACCTCCTACTCTCACGGCCCTCCCCCTCAATTACGCAGAGGTGACACGATAGACCGTCATGACAGACGACAACCCCCCCCCCCCCCCCGGAAGACAGGAAGCGTTAGAATGCGCACCTGTCGCCGGTTCTGGATTGACCAACACCATTACGGTGTCTGCAGGGGTTGAAGAACGCCGCCCATCGACTCCACATGAAGATTCGGACGAGAGAATGGAACTCGACGCTAGGGTTGTACCGACCTCTACCTTTCTACCTGAGGGGGATGCTATACGGGAACCACAAACTCTTTCGGACACAGAAACCCACGTCCGCAAACAAAGGTCACCGAGAAAACATAAAAAGCGACGTCGCACACCCTCAGACGATTGCCTCCGGCGGACGTCTTCTCCAGTTGACGACCGGACGGCCGACGAAACGACGAGGAAAATGGATGACACGAGATCGCCCTCACCTGTCACTTTGTCTGATTTTGACAAACCCGATTCCGCTCTCTCGGACAAACGGATGGCCAGCACAGCGCCCGCCGTTGGTACACAACCGGAAACAACTGCGGATTCACCCTTAGTCACTCAGCCCACAAGTGTTCTACCGCAGCCACCGTTAACTTACGGACCTTGGGCGGATGACATTGAAGACGATTCTACGGCCGTTGTGGTGGATGAGGAGAGGGGTCTCTCCTCCCACACCTCGGCCCCTCCCGAGTAGCAACAGATGATGGCGCGGACGCGGCCAGCAGATCACAGGCCCCACCTTTTACGGCGACACTGACGGCGGCCCCCACCGCAGGAGACGATCTACAGACCTATCGCCTAACGACCATCAACATTAACACCATTCGGACACGTACGAAGTTGTCGCTGCTCCAAGACATGCTCAATGCAGCAGACGTTGACATTGTCTTTCTCTAAGAAGTCTTCGTCGCCGATTTCCCGGGTATGTATGGTTATACGGCTCATGTGTCCCACGCCTCGCCAACTAACAGAGAGGGCCTCGAGGCGGACGAAGTCCGATATCTCCCCGACGCTAGAGGAATGGCCGTAACGGTGCAAGGCGTCAGGTTTATCAATGTGTACGCCCCTTCCGGAACGAATCGCCGTCGTGACCGATCGCTCTTCTTCGCAGAAGGAATAGCACCGCTTTTTCAGGGCAGGCACGATGACTTGATATTAGGGGACGATTTCAATTGCACCCAAGCACCTAAAGATCAGCTGCCACGCCATTCACCGTGCCCCGAACTTGGGACACTCATCGGCGACCTCCAGCTGGTAGATACATGGGAATATGTCCGAGGAAATAGACCGGGATACACCCATTTCACGAGTCACTCGTCTAGTCGCATCGATAGGATTTACGTCTCCCGTTCTCTTTCGGCAACGGTGAGTGACGCGGAGGTGTGGCCAGTAGCCTTTTCTGATCACGAGGTCTATATATGTGCCGTTACCCTTCGTCGCCAACGGGTGTGGTGCAGCCAACATCCCTGGAAATTAAACCTTGCTCATCTCGCTTCTCCGGATTGTCGACGCGCCATCGAAGACACGTGGAGTTTGTGCGTCCGCCGCCTCCCAACGTATCCTACGTCGATTAGTTGGTGGTTAACCTGCGCCAAGCCGGCCCTACGGCGAACCTTTATTACGTATGGTCGTGAGACTGCTGCTTGGAGGCGGCAGACCCTTGATTTTTATTTCGCCGTTCTTCGCGAATGCGCCTCCTTGCCACCCACACCGGAACGACAGCTGACAGTTCGGCGTGCGAAAGCACAGATCGTAGCCCATATGCGCGGACACAAGACAGACTCGCAACGGAACGACCCACCATGTACCACGTCATCCGAGAACGTACACTGCGAAGACGGGCGCTGATACATGCCATCACCACTGAGGACGGCCGTCATCACACCACACAACGCGATATTGCTGCAGCCTTCTTCGACCATTACGCACGACTTTATTCTGCTCAATGTTCCGACCCGACGACGGTGATAGCAGTCTCACAACTGGTTTACGGCATTGTCCCACAGGATTTACAAACTGAATTATTGAACGACATTACGGAAGACGAAGTTATCGACGCCATCGATAAAGGAGCGGCGAATAAGTCTCCTGGCCCCGACGGGCTCCCTGTGGAGTTTTATAGAACTTTCCAGTATTTACTGGCTCCCAAGTTAACAGACATCTGTCGGGAGCTTATGTCCCCCGCGGTGCCGCTCCCTGCGACCTACGTAGAAGGAATAATTATACCGGTTCACAAACCTAAAGGTGGGGCTAGAATACGAGATTACCGCCCGCTAACACTCGTCAACTGCGACATGAAGATATTCAGCAGACTATTAGCAAACCGTCTACGACCGACCCTACCTTACGTCATCTCGCTAGATCAGACTTCCCTAGGGGGTATCAACAACATCCACACAGCACTGTGTCGATACCGTGACTTAATAGCCCTAGCCAGGGCACGCCGCATCCCGGGAGCGCTGGCATCACTAGATTTTAGCCAAGCTTTTGATCGAGTGGATCACGCGTACCTAACGTCCGTTCTCCAGCACATGCAGTACCCACAGCAATTCACAGACGTCGTGATGCGCCTCCTCCGAGGGGCGACTTCCAAAGTGCTCGTTAACGGGCGTCTCTCGCAGTCCCTCCCGATTTTCCGCTCCGTGCGTCAAGGCTGCCCCTTGTCGACGTTACTATATGCTCTGGCACTGGAACCGCTCCTCTGTGGTCTCCGTCAGCGCTTCACCGGTCTTACCCTACGAGACGTCACATTTCGCTGTACAGCATATGCAGACGACCTGGTTCTCGTGTTCCGCAATCGCGACGATGTCAACAGAGCACTAGAATGGATTACCACGTACGGTGTGGCTTCCGGCAGCTGTCTCAACGTCGCCAAATCGGTCGCCATGGCCATAGGAGACGGGTTGACCCCAGCGTGTGTCGAACCCCTACAGCTTCGTGGCACTATCAAATGCCTCGGAATAGAGTTTCACGACGACATACGGCGCACTGCGGCTCTTAACTACCGCCGCTTATTACAACAAATTCGGGTCCAGATCTTCGTCCTTCGTCTGCGGACCCTCGACATTCTCCAAAGGACATACTTCGTCAATGTTTACCTCGCATCGCGCCTTCCACATATAGCGCGTGTTCTCCCAATACCGTTACTGATGGCTCGCCGTCTATTAGCGGCATTCGGAGCCTACGTCAGTACCGGCATGCTCTTCAAAGTCAGTTATGAGTCACTGACCCTTCCCCCAGAAAGGGGAGATCTTGGCCTAGTCCATGTCCACGACAGAGCTGTGGCCCTGTATGTCAGCTCACACATCAAGCTGTGGCGCCACCACCCGGACAGTTTGACAGGTTTGCTGTTGGAGTCCTTAGCTCCGCCCTCCCTTATGCCCCCACTGACGACGCAAGACATATCCCCACCCTTCTACTACTTCGGGAACTTTTACATTGAACACAGCTATGTCCGTATCTCAGTACCACCGACGAAACAGGCGTCGGCGCGGGGTATATATCATGTCCTACAGCAGAGGCGCCCACCAAACATCGTGGTGACCAAAAGCCCTCAGGTTAATTGGAAGGTGGTGTGGAAGACGATTCACGCGGTTACACTGGACACAGCCGTCCGATCCACATGGTACATCACAGTCAATGGTAAACAGATCACCCGATCACGCCTCCACAAGATAAACATGGCGGAATCGCCTCTCTGCGTTGACTGCGGGATACCAGACACGGACGAACACCGTCTCACATGTGGCGCGGCAGAAGACGTATGGCGCTTGGTGCGACAAATTTTGTCGTATTTTCTACGAATGACTCCGGAACACATTACACCTCGGTTTCTACTATTTCCGGATCAACAGTATTTCCCGCGCGCCAAGACCAACGCTGTCACGTGGATCCGTGCGCATGCGGTACACTACTTATTTCACGATGGACCTAAAGATGTATTCGACTTTTGGAACTACCTACAAGAACGTCATTGCAAGATCGTACTGAACCCAAAATACAGACAGTATTTTCCTAATTACTTAGGGAGTGACCTACGCGGCCCTCCACGCAGCTGGATCATCAACAGGTAGGAGAAGAAACCCATTGAGTGAGCTGACAAGACTAAGTTCGATTCTCGGTGGAATAACATGATATACGTGAAGACGTACCTGGATGATGAAGCGTAAGGAGAGTAGCGACACACCCTTCTGCATCCTGTATGAAGCACTTTTTTTTTTCGTTTTCCCCATATACATTACCTCGGTGTAGGAACGTGCCGAGATATTGTTTTCTTTTTCTCAGAGCACGATGCGGTGCTAGATACATTTATTTTTGTTGTGATATAAAGTAAAACCACATTAAGAATGTATTAAAAACAGCAAATAAAAATAAATAATAATTCCCACAAAAGATTTCCCCTTCCCATCCCTGGCCCCTTCCCGGACGAGGGGGACACTGCGACCAGGCCCCGGGTTACGACCCCTGATCGCTCTGCCTTCCCCGCCCTCCCCCACCTACTAAAAAAAAAAAAAAAAAAAAAAAAAATTGCGTCGTGGCGCAGCGGTAAGCGCTCGGGTTCGTAATCCGAAGGTCACCGGATCGAATCTCGCTCCATGCAATTTTTTTTATTATTAGCTCTTTGTAATTCAAATATATATATATATATATATATATATATATATATATATATATATATATATATATAGATTAATGAATTGCTTATGCATGTTGGTGAATGCGGATCGCTCTCCAATTGTACCGCCTCCATTTTTCCGTTTTTTTAACAGGGTGTACCAAAGCTCTCCCGTCCGCACTGATTTTCGACGATGTTGTAAGTTGCGCTAGGGACCGCATCTACCTTCTTTCGAAGTTAGCAGGCAACTACGCTGTTATGCGGCGGCTCGTTTCGGCCCATTCAACATCTGTCCTTCAATTGTAACGAGCGAGTAACGGATTTTATATTTCATACCTGCCACAGCAAATTTGTGTTCGTGGGGTTTCCATTCTAATTCGGCCGGCCGAAGTGGCCGTGCGGTTAAAGGCGCTGCAGTCTGGAACCGCAAGACCGCTACGGTCGCAGGTTCGAATCCTGCCTCGGGCATGGATGTTTGTGATGTCCTTAGGTTAGTTAGGTTTAACTAGTTCTAAGTTCTAGGGGACTAATGACCTCAGCAGTTGAGTCCCATAGTGCTCAGAGCCATTTTATTCTAATTCGGTCGTTTGACTTACGCTATACGTATTTGTTTCGGAATATCGTTTCTACGTCTTCCGTTAACTATACGTGGTCAACATTATGAAGACAATAACATTTGTGAAATACAACTTTGTTTGCAGAAAACATAATGATGTTCGAAGTCGCCAGTTTTTCCACGACAAACGACTTTCAACAACTTATTTTAAGTATAATTGTTGCAACTGATGCCGGGAATTATATATATATATATATATATATATATATATATATATATATATATATATATATATATATATATATATATATATACTCCTGGAAATTGAAATAAGAACACCGTGAATTCATTGTCCCAGGAAGGGGAAACTTTATTGACACATTCCTGGGGTCAGATACATCACATGATCACACTGACAGAACCACAGGCACATAGACACAGGCAACAGAGCATGCACAATGTCGGCACTAGTACAGTGTATATCCACCTTTCGCAGCAATGCAGGCTGCTATTCTCCCATGGAGACGATCGTAGAGATGCTGGATGTAGTCCTGTGGAACGGCTTGCCATGCCATTTCCACCTGGCGCCTCAGTTGGACCAGCGTTCGTGCTGGACGTGCAGACCGCGTGAGACGACGCTTCATCCAGTCCCAAACATGCTCAATGGGGGACAGATCCGGAGATCTTGCTGGCCAGGGTAGTTGACTTACACCTTCTAGAGCACGTTGGGTGGCACGGGATACATGCGGACGTGCATTGTCCTGTTGGAACAGCAAGTTCCCTTGCCGGTCTAGGAATGGTAGAACGATGGGTTCGATGACGGTTTGGATGTACCGTGCACAATTCAGTGTCCCCTCGACGATCACCAGTGGTGTACGGCCAGTGTAGGAGATCGCTCCCCACACCATGATGCCGGGTGTTGGCCCTGTGTGCCTCGGTCGTATGCAGTCCTGATTGTGGCGCTCACCTGCACGGCACCAAACACGCATACGACCATCATTGGCACCAAGGCAGAAGCGACTCTCATCGCTGAAGACGACACGTCTCCATTCGTCCCTCCATTCACGCCTGTCGCGACACCACTGGAGGCGGATTGCACGATGTTGGGGCGTGTAGCCCAGCTTCATGGAGACGGTTGCGAATGGTCCTCGCCGATACCCCAGGAGCAACAGTGTCCCTAATTTGCTGGGAAGTGGCGGTGCGGTCCCCTACGGCACTGCGTAGGATCCTACGGTCTTGGCGGGCATCCGTGCGTCGCTGCGGTCCGGTCCCAGGTCGACGGGCACGTGCACCTTCCGCCGACCACTGGCGACAACATCGATGTACTGTGGAGACGTCACGCCCCACGTGTTGAGCAATTCGGCGGTACGTCCACCCGGCCTCCCGCATGCCCACTAAACGCCCTCGCTCAAAGTCCGTCAACTGCACATACGGTTCACGTCCACGCTGTCGCGGCATGCTACCAGTGTTAACGACTGCGACGGAGCTCCGTATGCCACGGCAAACTGGCTGACACTGACGGCGGCGGTGCACAAATGCTGCGCAGCTAGCGCCATTCGACGGCCAACACCGCGGTTCCTGGTGTGTCCGCTGTGCCGTGCGTGTGATCATTGCTTGTACAGCCCTCTCGCAGTGTCCGGAGCAAGTATGGTGGGTCTGACACACCGGTGTCAATGTGTTCTTTTTTCCATTTCCAGGAGTGTATATATATATTACACAAAACAAATACTGAAAGAAAAGGTTGCATGGCGCGAGATTCGATCCGGAGACCTTCGGATTACGAACCCGAGCACTTAGCGCTGCACCACGACGCTGTAGAAAATTATTAATCGTAGAGAGTATTTCACAGCAACGGTTTCTTTTAACTGTCGATTTGCTCGACAACGGCTGAGAAGTGCATCTTGGTGCTTTGCCACATTACACCTCTGGCCATGAGCTTTTATGATGCGCAGTACGAATCGAATCTGAATTTCACAATTGGCGGCCTCCCCTTGTGAGTTTGCTACCCCAAGGGCGAAACATTCTGCCACATACGATATAGTCGATGAACTTGCCCGGGAAATGGGGACTGAGAAATTGCCTCTGGCTCGTGTGTCAAAACTGAAACGTAGATTAATCTTATTTACTCTGGCTGAGGCACAAATTGAATGGAAGTCCAGGCACTGTATACTGTGAATGCCAGACTGCGTGAAGGTTAAGGGGTACAGAGCACAAAAGGAAGGTGAGTACTTGGATACACTAAGACGAGCATGTTTAGAGGGACAGATTGACATCCTAAGAGGAGAGAACAACAAACACAAGGAGCAGATCACAGTTCTAGAGATTAATAACATCCTCAACGTGAGATAAAATATAGAGAAACTGCATAAAGATAATATTAGATTGTGATCAGAAAACGAACATCTCAAAAAGATAGAGAATGAATAATTACCATTAATTTTTCTGCAGTTGCGGCCGTTACAAGGAAGGCAAGTTTTAGCTCTGAAGTAGAAAAGGCCAAAGCAAAACATAATACAACGCTCTTCATTAAATCGTCAGAGAACAAAGACACATGTGAAGTGTTAAACAAAGTGACGACATGCACATATCCAAAGAAAGAAAAGCTGAGGATCGGACCAATCAGGAAAACACAATCTGTTGTCATAGTCGAAATACGGACTCAAGAAGATTGTAAAAGATTTTTGGAAAAAAGTCGAAACATATCAGAAATTAAGTGAGAGACCATAAGAAACCTCTTTTTCTACTGGCAATCTATAAGGTGTCAACAATTTATAAAAGTGATGAGTTCCTGGACTAGCTATATGAGTTAAATTTATCAGAAAACATATCCAGAAAGGAATTTACATATGAAGCGAAACTGTGATTTACAACCGGGCTAGGAGATAAAGATTTGGTAAATAATACTATAAAGGTAAGAAATTGGTTAGCGAGCCAAAACAGAGTATTTGTAGGTTTCCAACCACTAGGTGTCAAAGATTAACGTAGTCGCAAAATGTTTTAAGAGTTGCCATCTGGGACATACTGTGAAGGGTTGCAGCGCCCCTCAAACTGTTTGTGGAACATGTGGTGAAGAAGGATATAAAAAATAAAAAATCGGAGTGCCCACGGTCGGAGCATAAAATAGGAAGCATCCCTGTAACAAACGAGGCAAGATCTGCACCGTAGGCGGGACGACTGAGTGTCTAACTTGGAAAAACTTGTACAACAGACAAATTGAGAGATTCACTATGGCCTGTAACTGTAATACGAATTCCAACCACCACACGCAGTACGTTCTAAATCCAGAATCGGACATTTTCACACCTAGGATGAAAAAACGATCTGCATCCATAAGAAGTAGAAGCTGGCGCTGCGCCGTGGAATGGTTTATAGCAGCATGACACATTAAACAGTAACGATGAAATGACGTCATTAACACACACGCAGACCTTTCTAGATACGTACAGATTATCTGGACCAAATGTGTAATGCAGGTAAGGTAGATCCAGTAGTTGTAAATATGCTCAAACGTGAACTCTTGCAATGGACTACGTTCCAGACTGCATTAATTTTAAGGGCGGAAGAATCGGAACATGAACTAATTGAGACATATACTCAAAACATCACACATACAAACGCAGTTCACTCGCAAAATACAGAGTGTCAAAAAGCAGCTCGCAACAACTTCTACGAAACGAACAAATTCTGAATATGCAAATAGATATGACACAATGACATATAAACAATACATAAAACCTGTTAAGTTTACCTCAGGAGGATATTAAAATCCAGGGGAGACACCTTCTGCCATCAATGGAAGACCATCGCATCCACCCACAGTAACGCCCGCGAAACATGGATATACCCACAGTGTATCGTGTAAAGAAAGTAAAAATGATGTAACGAGTGACTGTGTAGGGAGACCATCTTTATTCCAAAATAGTGTGGCGTGTGAAGAAGGAGGGAAACCTCCACCAATCCCAAAAAAATGTGTCACGTAATAAAGTAGACGTACCACCACGAATTCCCGAAGATGTGGCGTGTGACGAAGTAGGGGCCCCACCACCAATTCCCAAAGATGTACCGTATGATGAAGTAAGAGCGACCCCAATAATCCCCATTGATATGGTGTGTGATGAAGTAGTAACAACCGCCCGCATCCACCGCTAATAGTGGATACATATATCAGAAGCAAAAGGGCAAAGCCACTGTAGGCAGCGACAAAATGAGTAAGGCACCCAAGCTTATGATAAAATATAAAACATTAAAAACAAAGTGGGGGAGCAAAGCTAGCACTCATAATAATGAAAGTAAAACAGACACATAGGTGAAGGTGCAGAAACAAGTGGTGAACAATATAACGGGCTAACAAGTATGTAGCCACGATCAGGAAGTAACTAATTACATTAAGTCTGAACTGAAGAAGACACAGGATGAACAAGTACATAATCATAATCAAGAACCAGCAGACTACAGTGCGTCTAAATTGAACTTAAAGCTGAGTAGGCTGGAGCAAAGGGATATCTTGCAAACTGCTCAAAGATTTGTTACACGATTAACACATGAGAAGGGTTATTCCATTTGCTTCCCCACAACCAAGCAGATGGATAGAATAATTATTTGGACGGAAAACTTTCCCGATGAAGGGCATGAGCTTGCTAATCTCATGAGAGAAGTCTGAGGATGGGGTTCTGAAGATCTCAACATTAAGAAAACGTGCAAAGACAGTGACAGGACTCATGGGGGAGAGTACTTTGACCCAGAGCAAAGGGGTGTGAAGTGCTACGTGTATACAAGGCTGCAGTGAAGTTCTTGCAGCTTAATGCTATGAGGAGGAGAATTGGAAGTCCAGAACTCCCCAGGTTGGCCCAAGAGTTTAACGTTGATGTCAGGTGCATTCAAGAATCGTACAGTAGAAATGTGAAATTAATATGATCACCCCTACCCCCCAAACAACTCAGATAACAGGAGATAGCGTGGCTATGAGTGCTGTTGTGATAATGGACACCAAGTGCCCGACAACAAATATCACACGGACATGTAACAATGGAGGTCACCAAGGGTACAGACACATGGTTACTGCTATCATTATATGCCCAGTACTCCCATACCATTCAACCATACGCAGACATGATTCAACAGATAGCACTTTACTCAAGAGGGAAGAAGATGGTCATTGTAGTCGACATCATTGTGATCGGACATATGAGCGAGGTCAGATCGTCAACATCGTAGGTGCGAACAACCTATACATTATCAACAAAGGAGGACAACCACCTTCATATATAGAACATGATGCAATATAGACATAACTATTGTTAAACATATAGCTGTAAATATATAAATTGAGTGGCGTGTGTATCTGAATGTAACACGTGGTCATATTGCAGCCATCACTGACACAAAGACTACCGCACATCATACACACTTTTCAAACAAATATTTGTTAAGCTGAGGAAATTGGGAGGGGATTCAAGACTGTGTAAGCAGAAAACTGGTGGAAAACGTAGATGAAAGTGCAGACCTAAGGGTATATAGACTATACCAAAAATAACAAAATGCCCAAAGAAGATACATACCGACTTTCACAAACCAGCGTAAGACAGATGCTCCCTGGAGCATCGAGCTATCTAGACTAAGGCAGGATATGAGGCGCTAGAGAAGGCTCTTTCAGAAGGCAATTACCACTCGGGTCAGAAAGATTCGATACAAGAATACAGAGACGAAAAAACTACATTCAAAACCGTACTAATCACAACTAGACAAGAACGCTGGAAACACTACGCCGGCCGCTGTGCCCGAGCGGTTCTAGGCGCTTCAGTCCGGAACTACGCTGCTGTTACGGTCGCAGGTTCGACTCCTGCATCGGGCATGGATGTGTGGGATGTCCTTAGGTTAGTTAGGTTTAAGTAGTTCTAAGTCTAGGGGACTGATGACCTCAGATGTTAAGTCCCATAGTGCTTAGAAGCACTTGAACCATTTTTTGGAAACACTACGTCAGAACACATCTAGAACAGAACACGTACGGAATACCATACAAACATATAACTGAGAAAATTAAGTCCTCTCTTGTCCTGGCTACGTTAAGTCAGACGACGTAACTACGACAAGGGGATGGAGACAAGCAGCACACTATCTGCTCGGCAAACTCCTTCCCGATGACGATTCACGAGCAGATACACAAGCACGCAAGCACACACACACACACACACGCCTTGACGATAAAATGTACATAAACTACACGAACCGTCATCTGCTCGTTTGCGAGCAGCAGCAATTGCTGGATTGAAAAACAAGAAAGCACAAGGACCAGACCATATCCACTAGGAAACAATGCACCAGGTCTCACCGCAGATAACACCGTAATTTAACAAATCTTATAAATTATGCCCTGAGAATGGGACGGTGGCCTCTAGTCTCGAGAACAGCCAATACAGTAATCATTAAAAAAGCCGCAGACAGGGATCCATCAAAACCAGAATCATACCGACCTATTTGCTTGTTAAATACACTGGCTAAGGTCCATGAAAGACTTCTACGTAAGCGCGTCCAAGTCCACAGGGACTTCCTAATTGTAGAACAGATATTACAGAAGTACGCAGTTGCGATTCTTATTGACATTGCCGTCGCCGTTGATAATCTTTGCTGGCCAGGATTGTTTGCACGATTTCGAGAACTACAGGTACTCGGATCCCTGTAGAATAGTCTTCGAGACTGTTGTAGGAACAGAGTGGCTGAACGGCAAGAGGCAACCGCAAGGTTCTAAAAAGGATTACCAAAGGATGTCCCACAAGGCTCTAACTGCGGACCCGTCTTCTGGGATACCACAATTGAACCGCTCTTGAATTTAATCTAGAGACATGAACGTTCAGACGGGGTCGTTGCGTTTGCTGACGACCTGCTAGTTGTGATATCAGCCAACACTAGAATAAAGTGGGAAAACAAGGCCAGCAGTATGCTACATGCACTGCAACAATGGTGCAACCAACACAAATTATCCATAGCAGCACAACAGAAGCGTATGTAATACTTGAAGGCTCACTACAAAGAGACCCGGCAGTTAACTAAACAACACAAACATAAAACGCGAAGACGTAACTAGGTATCTTCGCGTACAAACGACGAACGACATAGCTTCAACGAACACATACGACTAATAACAAACAAAAGCTGAAACTATAGTTCACAAACTGTTGTTGTTGTTGTTGTTGATTTGACGCAGTTCTCCATGCCACTCTGTGCTGTGCAACCTTCTTCATCTCCCAGTATCTACTGCAACCTACATCCATCCGAATCTGCTTAGTGTATTCATCTCTTGGTCTCCCTCTACGATTTTTACCCTCCACGCTAAACTACTATACTAAATTGGTGATCCCTTGATGCCTCAGAATATGTCCTACCAACCGGTCCCTTCTTCTAGTCAAGGTGTGCCACAAATTTCTCTTCTCCCTAATTCTATTCAATACCTCCTCATTAGTTATGTGATCCACCCATCTAATCTTCAGCATCCTTCTGTAGCACCACATTTCGAAAGCTTCTATTCTCTTCTTGTCCAAACTATTTATCGTCCACGTTTCACTTCCACACATGGCTACACTCCATACAAATGCTTTCAGAAACGACTTCCTGGCACTTAAATCTATACTCGATGTTAACAAATTTATCTTATTCAGAAACGCTTTCCTTACCATTGCCAGTCTACATTTTATATCCTCTCTACTTCGACGATCATCAGTTATTTTTCTCCCCAAATATCAGAACTCATTTACTACTTTAAGCGTCTCGTTTCCTAATCTAATTCTCTCAGCATCACCCGATTCAATTCGACTACATTCCATTATCCTCGTTTTGCTTTTGTTGATGTTCATCTTATATCCTCCTTTCAGCAAACTGTCCATTCAATTCGGCTGCTCTTCTAGGTCCTTTGCTGTCTCTGACAGAAGTACAATGTCATCGGCGAGCCTCTAAGTTTTTATTTCTTCTCCGTGGATTTTAATTCCTACTCCGAACTTTTCTTTTGTTTCCTTCACTGCTTGCTCAATGTACAGATTGAATAACATCGGGGATAGGCTACAACTCTGTATCACTCCCTTCGCAACCACTGCTTCCCTTTCATGCCCGTAGACTAATAATTGCCATCTGGTTTCTGTACAAACTGTAAATAGCCTTTCGCTCCCTGTATTTTACTCCTGCCATCTTCAGAATTTGAAAAAGCGTATTCCTGTCAACATTGTCAAAAGCTTTCTCTAAGTCTATAAATGCTAGAAACGTAGGTTTCCTTTTCTTAATCTATTTTCTAAGATAAGTCGTAGTGTCAGTATTGCCTCACGTGTTCCAACATTTCTACGGAATCCAAACTGATCTTCCCCGAGGTCGGCCTCTACCTGTTTTTCCATTCGTCTATATAGAATTCGAGATAGTATTTTGCAGCCGTGGCTTATTAAACTGATAGTTCGGTAATTTTCAAATCTGTCAACACCTGCTCTCTTTGGGATTGGAATTATTATATTCTTCTTGAAGTCTGAGGGTTTTTCGCCTCTCTCATACATCTTGCTCACCAGATGGTAGAGTTTTGTCAGGACTGGCTCTTCCAAGGCTATCAGTAGTTCTAATGGAATGTTATCTACTCCCGGGTGCCTTGTTTCGGCTTCACAAACTAGCGACGTTAAATTCGACACGATACGGACTACCAGCCACACACATCAGAAAGTGCCACTGTGCACTTTTCGAGTCGGTATAGAGCTTTCTACCTAGTACTTGGGCACATAGAGTCGCTCTCGTCGTGAACGGTCACAGTTAGGCGGGGCACAGGAGTGTGGTACTTGTACTGTCAGTGGAGTTCGGCACCACATCAGTCGATTCGCTGTTATGTGGTGCTAGGAATATACCGTATCCATATAACGATCAGATATAGGGGTGCAAATTACTGGGTCTGAGGCGCCTTAGCACGGTGCGCGCGGCTACCCCCGACGGAGGTTCGAGTACTCCCTCGGACATGAGTGTGTGTGTTGTCCTTAGCATAAGTTAGTTTAAGTTAGATTAAGTAGTGTGTAAGCCTAGGGACCGATGACCTCAGCAGTTTGGTCCCATACCTGCTGAAGCTGGTTAGACCTGAGAGAGTGATGCAGGTCACTGGGCAGCAAACAGAAAATAGGCGCCCACTAAAAAACAGATATTTGAACAGTTGGTAAAAATAATTGGACGAGAGTGATAATGGCCGGCAAGTCTATTCATTTTCCCCCAATACCAGGCAGCGGTTACGGTTGTGCATGTCAGCCCCAGCCGAGGCATGGTTAATTTTGTGACTGGAAATGGCCCTTATCCCACGCACTTGCAGCACATATCGCTTTCAGAAAGCAATCGTTGCACATGCGAGGAAATTGGTTCCCCAGTACACTGCCTTTTCAAATGCATTACATACAGCCTCTTATGTAATAACATGGAATACCTAACGGAAACAACACTATACGATGCACTGAGGAACCCAGATACCAGGACAGTGAACAGCATCTCAGAAGCAGAACATGAGATATACAGACTCACCAATTCAGAGGGCGCAGAAGACGAAGACAGGCCGACATGGGTAGCCCGGGTAGCTCCAGTGCTGACAATGATACGAGTGACAGTCACAATACTGATAAAACATAGACACACAAAATACACATAACTTAAAACACGTAAAACATGCACAACTATTCACGTGAACAGTAACAAAAGGTTGCAATTTATATATTTTTATGAATGAATCTAATTAAAAGTAGTAGTAATTAGAATAGTCCGTGGATAGATATTGTTCTAGAATCAATATTAAACCTTTTTCCAATATGGTTAAGCAGTTACATAAAAGAACACATCATTATAAATGTAATAATATGAATGCAATATAAATCTTATATAAAGCAAGCAAGCAAAATCAAACAATGTAAATAACCAACAGAAACAGATCATGCACATTACGCAAGTATACAAACTTATTGTGTCCACTACTTAAAAAAGTTCAAAATTTATTACGCAAAAACGTTTTTAAAAGGTTAATAATGGGTTAGTGGTGGCCTGTTATTTCTCCTACAGCGATGTAGTAACAGTACATAACTTAATTAAATACATTGAGGCAGGATATTGTTCCAAAGCCACGCATAATTTATTTACTAATTAACCCAGTAGTAGTATTGGTAGTTGTTGTTATGTAACCTAACAAACATCAACTAACATAGCTCTCCAACAACACTGACATAGATTAGATCCACATGGACTGAACATATCGAGTCTTCCCAAAGAGGGATGTTCATGTGAATAATTACTAAATTGGGTAGAACCACATTGGGACGCTGGACTTGAGATTCAAAACCAGGTCCCCTTCCCCAGATGGTGTGGGCGAAGGTGTATCTATATCTACTCTTTCCTATCTTCTTTTGATCTCTTCCTGTAATTATACCATAAATGTATAATGTCCTACTTCTGAATTCCTGTATTTTTCTTTAAAAAATAAGTGTAAATAAAAGATAACGCCAAAGTGCAGACAAAAGAATCCCACACAGCCCCATTGCACTTGGTGCTGCACAGAAACAGTTCCCGTGGCTTCAGCTGTGTAGCACAATTTTGCTGCGAGGTGGTGGCCATGGACACTGGCTAAGAGGTCTGTGTGGAGCACTACGGCCAGCATAAAGTAATAAGATGGCACGCCCAAGTAGTCACAATGCAACTTGAAAAAAAGAAAAAAAATGTGGAAACCATACAGACTGACAATGGTGTAGCACACTAGTTATGCAGATAAGGTGCTCGTGGGGAATTCTGTGCGAAAATGTTTCCTCGGGTAGAGGAACGCGAGACATTACTGAACACAATAATCTTCAGCGATGACTCGACATTTCCTATCGGTGGCATGGTGAACATCCACATCTGCAGAATATGGGGCAGTGAAAATCTATGTGCAACACAGATCACGCTCGTGACAGCCTCATGGTTAATGTGTTTTGTGCCCTTAGCAAACTGAAACTGTACGGTTATTGGTCTTGCGCATCTGGATATGCTTGAAAACTTTTTAATTTCACAGATCGATGGTGATGATCGCCCAGCAAGACGGTGCACCACCTTCTTTCCTCACGGAAGTTGGAGTTTTCCTCGATAATCGCTTTCCCGGTGGGTGAACTGGTCGCGAAAAGCCAAACGCATGGCCACCTCGCTCCCCAGACTTGACACCACTGGATTTCTTTCTCTAGCGTTTTATTAAAGATCGTGTGCATGTTCCTGCCCCAACCAAACAATTTAGGCTACCGGAAAAACCGGATCTACGTTTCCGTTGCTCAAGTTAGGCCCGATTTGTTGCAACGAGTCTGGCATGTTTGCCACGTCACGTCTAGTCCCTTAGATCAAAATGACACTTAACATTTTTATGTGAAACTTCAGGTTGTTCGCTACAAAATGACACATCTACCAATTCTGTAAAATATCTCAATAAACTTCTATATCATTCCGAGCTGTGAAGTTCTTTTTGACTCACCTTGTATAACATTGGGCATATTCCATGGGTTCTGTGAAGGACAGTATCTTAATGATCAAATTTCCAAAATATCCGTGCAATAATTCTCCACATATAGTTTCCCGACGCATAATGATTGCAACGAAATGGAACAAGAAACAAAGACTGGCCAGAAAAATTAACCGTATTATAACAAACTCAAGAAATATACTCTATGAAAATAACAATTCAATCTGCTGTCTACAAAATAAATGCATATTCTGTTTCCGAGATGTTTCCCTTACTCGTAATCCGAATACCAGGATTATAGCTTACTCCTCAAACCAGAAGCAAACCAGTAAACTCAAAACATCCTTTCTCCTCACCTAAACATAAATATTGGCAAAACGGGAGAATCAAATGACGCAACCATTTGTTTCGGGCCGGCATCAGACAGGTTTGAACTGGTGGATATGTGGAAAATCAAGCGGTTGCAGTCACTAGGTGGGGTACCCATGTAACTGCAACATGATAATACAGCGTGTCCAGCGAGGAAGTCCCTGATTTCAAAATAAATATCACGAAAACTAAGCTCGACAGACGACTGCAACAAAAGGTATGTTTATTATAAAAGATGTAATAATTTTGTACAGAAGCTTCAAAATAGTTCTGAAAGCTGTTAATAGATGGCGCTGTACGCAGTGCATAATTAAACTCGTCCTCTGCAAGCAGTCTTTGTAATCATATTACTATCCTTTCGAAATGTCCACCACTCACTGTAAAGAGGTAGCGTAATCGTACAATGAAATTTGCCATCACATCCCGTAGTGTCTCAATGGAAATGGACTGAGATGCCATACAACTCACCGATTCCATCCCGCCCAGCCTGGGGGATGATTCTGGCAGACAGTGTACTTCAATGTTGCCTGCAAAAGGTACCCACTCCACCCAGACCCCCCTTTTCTATGTCCTCTCCCTCCATCGGCTCCCCCTTCTTTCTTTTCCTCTCCTCCCCCCTTTTCCCCCCTCATCAGTCCGGGTGCTCCCCCCCCCCCCCCATCTGCCACCGTGTCATCTGCATAGTGCTGATTTAAATGAGTGTTCAGTGTTCAGTGTTGTGCGTCCCCTGTCAGTGTTGCGAACAGCCACCATACTGTCGCTAGTTGTGTGTTTTATCTCGTGCGAACAGAAACCAGACTGTAGCCTTGTTTTTTTTTTTTTTTTTAATTGTGCCTGTCTACTTATTGTGTGTCTTCATCCGCATCGTCGCCGAAGTGGTTTTATATTTTAAATTCCACAACTTTCCGCCATTTCACAGTTTTTTAGGATGTCACCGTTTTATCGCCTTTTTTCTTGTTTGCTTATATTCTCATTATGTTTTTTTAACTTTTCTGTAGGCTGAAGAGCACCGTATTACGCTGCTGTCAGTCCGCCCCCCCCCCCTGGGGGAGGGGGGAAATCGAAATCCAATAAAGGTAAAAAAGGTACCCACAAGGAGTCAGATAGGGGTAATATGGAGGACAATCCATCCCTGCTCCAGTAAATTTGCAATAATCCAACGCAATGGCACTACTCCTGAAGCATTCATCGAGAAAGTGAAACACTTGTTCGCTGCCATGTGGTCTGGCTCAGTCTTGCGTGAAGCACTCGGAGCCTGTAACGCGGGCAACGCCACCTCTGTAGCGACAGCTGTATAGCGACACGCGAACTAGTTTCCTGCTGAAGCACCAGTTTCTAACGCTTGCTGCACGCTCTTCAAATGGCTCTGAGCACTATGGGACTTAGCATCTGAGGTCATCAGTCCCCTAGAACTTAGAACTACTTAAACCTAACTAACCTAAGGACATCACACACATCCATGCCCGAGGCAGGATTCGAACCTGCGACCGTAGCGGTCACGCGGTTCCAGACTAAAGCTCCTAGAATCGCTCGGCCACATCGGCCGGCTGCTGCACCCTCTTATGCTTGAATGTAATCATGGGTGGAATAAAGAATTCACCCGTTCTGATAGCACAAACAGTTGTATGTTGACCATTCCTTTTCCGCTAGTGATAGACCCCAGTTGGTTCAAATGGTTCAAATGGCTCTGAGCACTATGGGACTTAACACCTGTGGTCATCAGTCCCCTAGAACTTAGAACTACTTAAACCTAACTAACCTAAGGACATCACACACATCCATGCCCGAGGCAGGATTCGAACCTGCGACCGTAGCAGTCGCGCGATTCCGGTCTGAGGGCCTAGAACCGCGAGACCACCGCGGCCGGCCCCCATTTGGTGCTTGCCTTTAAGTGCGATTACTTTTTATTGCTGTATTTGAACCGTTGTAAGTCCAGATTTGTAGACACTGGACACATTTTAGATGTAAGTCTGTTCTCATCGCGTTTTCTCAAGGAGGTCGAAGAATTGATTCACATTCCGTCTATTATAGCTGTTTAGCTCTGGGTTTTGATCTTCCTTTTGGATGATGGAGGTAAATCTGAGGATTTCGTCTTATAAATAAATAAAAAGCACATTTTCTTCTTTATTTTGAAAAAAAATTGAAGTAACCTGTATCTTGAAAAAAAAAATTGAAGTAACCTGTATATCTGTGCTAGGCTGAATGCAAGTTTACGAACATCTTTGACGGAAAATCGGAAAAGCTCTCTTCAAATAAGAGGAGGTGATGTGCGAGAACTTTTTCCATCCCAGCCGTCAGAGTTCATCGTCTTCCGAATGACCTAGCATCATTTAATAAAGTGTTTTTACTGTCGGCATGTCTCTTTATCGCAGCATTGGATTCTACATATACTCGAGCATACTCATAAAGTCCATCAACACCGTTTCCGTATGGTGCCACGACGAGCTTCGGCTCCCTTTTGTCCATATTCCGTACGTTTCCCTATTTGCCATTCTGAAAACCTAAAAACGTTGCCGCTGCCTATTACTCATTGTACACGGTCCACTCACATTAATGCGACGGCGTTCTATGTTGACGTCAACGTGCAGTACCCGTTACAGACGGCAGGTGGAAATACTAGCAGTGGATTGTATATCACGCGTGTCATCGGGTGTGGGAGGGGGGCGGGGGCGGAAAACAGTGCAGTCGTTGTGGTAAAGCGGAAACGGAGCGAGTTATCTGACGTCGAAAAGAGCATGATCATTGGGCTTTGGGTCAAGGGTGGAAGCATTACAGGTCTGTGAACTGTTCGCGTGCCGCTGTAGTTAAACTATACAATGCGTGACAAAATGGAGCTATGCAAAACCTACACCGAATCACCTATGTGTACAACTACATACACACCTACATATATACTCCTAGCCACCAAGCGGTGTGTGACGGAGGGCACAGTTCGTTCCAAAGTCATATCCCCCCCCTTCCCCCCCCCCCCCCCCCCCCCTCTGTTCCACTCGCGGATCGCGCGATGTAAAAACGACTGTCTGAACGCCTCAGTACGAGCTCTCATTTCCCTTATCTTTGAATGATGATCATTGCGCGATATGAAAGTTGGTGATAATAGTATATGCTTTACATCCTCGGCGAAGATCGAATTTCGGAATTTAGTGAGCAGCCCCTTCCGTTAAGCACGTCGTCTGTCTGCAAGTCTGTCCCACTTCAAACTATCTACGAGATTTGCAACGCTCTCGCGATTGCTGAATGTACCAGTCACGAATCTTACCGCTCTTCTTTGTACCTTCTCAATCTCTTGAATGAGACCCAACAGGTAAGGGTCCCATACAGACGAACAATACTCTAAGACTGGACGAACTAAAGTATTGTAAGCAAATTCCTTTGTTGAAGGACTTCATCACTTCAGGATTCTACCAATAAACTGCAATCTAGAGTTCGCCTTACCCGTTACCTGTGTAATCTGATCGTTCCATTTGAGATCATTTCGGATAGTCACACCCAGATACTTGACGGATGTTACCGCTTCCAAAGACAGGAAATTTATTTTGTACTCGTACATTAATGGGGATTCTCACCTTGTTATACGCAGTAGGCTACACTTATTAATATTGAGAGATATCTGCGAGTCATTACACCACGCATTTAATTTCTGCAAATCCTCATTGATTTGTTCACAGCTTTCGTGTGATACTACTTTCCTGCAGACTACAGCATCATCGATAAACAGTCTAATGCCACTGTCAATACCATCAACCAGATCGTTTATGTAAATCGTAAAAAGCAGCCGACCTATTACGCTGCCCTGGGGCACACATGAAGTTACGCCTGTTTCTGTTGAAGTCACCCCTTTCATGACGACGTACTGCTCTCTCTCTGTTAGAAAACTTGCTATCCAACCGCATATGTCATCGGATAGACCGCAAGCGCGTACTTTTTGGAGCAAGCGACAGTGGGGAACTGATTCGAACACCTTTCGAAAGTCTAGAAATATGGCATCAACCTGGGAGCCGGTCTCTAGAGCCTGTTGTATATCATGCACAAAGAGGGCAGTAGAAGAGAGGGGTGAACGAAGGAGGTGGAGGTGTGTACGGGCGAACAGACGCGCAAGTGTTGAGCATCTGACCGCATACATAGAGCAAAGGGCTACCGATAGCGTCTCCTCAACGGCGGTTCAGCGAACGTTGCTGTGTATGGCCTTCTGCAGCAGGTGCCTTGTTCATACACCCATGCTGACTGCTGTACGTGGTCGACGAAGCCTGGAATTTTCACACCAGTACCGCAACTCTATGTCCCCTAAGTGGTGACAGGTGGGCTTTTCGCATGGATAACGCTTTATGCTCAGTCGGAGAGATGCCGGCGGCGTATATGGCTCTGCAACAATCGTCATAATCGTCCAGTCCGGTGGAGGGAGCGTTTTGATCTGGGAAGTGTTTTTGTGGCATTTCCTGTGTGATCTCGTCATTCTGGAAGGCACTACGGAACAACACAAGAACGCATCTATCCTTGGGGGCCACGTCCACCCGTACTTGCCGTCTGTGTTTCTTCGGCACGATGGCATCTACCAGCAGGATAATGCAAAGTGTCACACAACTCGCAATGTTGGTGCGTGGCACGAAGAACAACAGGATGGGTTTATCGTACATCCATGACCAATTAACTCCCCAGATGTAAGCCAAATCGACAATCTGTTGGACCACCTCGATCGGGCTGTTTGCGCCATGGATTGTCAACTGAGAAGCAGATGTTCAGGCATTGGAGTCAGCAAGACTCCAATCCTCGGTAACGTACAGGATCTCATTGATTCTCCTCGTGCAAGTCCGCGCTGCGAAATAAGGTTATTCAGACTTTTGACAGTTGGCCATATTAACATGCGATTCTTGAGTTTCTCCCAGCGTATTTGATAATCAAAATATCCACGGGTGTGCTGCCGGTCTATAGTGTCCAACGGGCACAATATTTCGGCGATCATACATGTCGCCATCATCAGGTGAACTGACGGACTGAGCTCCAGTGAACGTGCCGGCACGGAGATCCGTACGCTATGGCTGCTCAGAGGGAACTGGGTTCGGTCGCGGCGGCGGCCGATTTAAATACCCTCCGCCCGCGGCGCGCTCCCTCCGCCGTCCACGCCCCGCGCCACGGAGAATACTACGAACAAACGGAGGGAGTCGCCATGGGTAGCCCACTCTGACCGGTGGTAGCGAATTTGTACATGGAGAACTTCGAGGAGGAAGCCCTGTCGTCATCCGTATGGAATCCTACTTGCTTTTTCCGTTACGTGGACGACACGTTCGTCATTTGGCCACATGGTATGGATAAACTCCTTGACTTCCTTACACATCTAAACTCCATACACCCCAACATCAAATTCACTATGGAGACTGAAACGGAGGGTAAATTACCTTTCCTTGACGTCTTGGTCAAGAGAGGGGCTGACGGCACCCTAGGTCATGGGGTGTATCGGACGACAACGCACACTGATCTGTATTTGCACGCAGACAGCTGCCACCACCCTTCACAGAGGAATGGGGTACTTAAAACTCTAGTACATAGGGCGCGCACTATCTCTGACGCAGAGAGTCTACCCCAGGAACTGGAACATCTGAGAACTGTATTTCGAAAAAATGGGTACTCAGAGTGGCAGATTCAACGTGCTCTCCGCCCAACCACTGCAGCACAACCTGTTGAGATGGATGAAGTCACGAGGGAGGAGGTACGCACTGCATTTATTCCATACACAGGCGCACTCTTGGGGAAAATCGCCCGCATTCTGAAGAAACACCGGGTCGGAACTGTGTTTTGTCCTCCGAATAAAACCCGTGCACTGGTGGGGAGCGCCAAAGAGGACCTCGGTTTGAGGAAGGCCGGCGTGTACCAGATTCCGTGTCAATGTGGCAAGTCGTATATTGGTCAGACGATGCGTACCGTCGAGGATCGATGCCGTGAACACCAGAAGCCCACTCGACTGATGTATCCGAGCAAGTCGGCGGTCGCTGAATATTGTCGGAAAATCACGCTATGGAGTATGACCGCACAAGGATTCTGGTACAGACGTCGAGATACTGGGACAGCGTTGTTAGAGAGGCCATCGAAATTCGCACCAATGACGACCTCATAAACCGTGACTGTGGCTATAATCTTAGCAAGGCTTGGGAACCAGCGATTGGGTTAATCAAGAGTAAATCGAGCAAACGTATAGTTGTGACGACCACGGCGGACAGAGCCATCACACCGACTTCATCTCAGACGCCGTCGCAATCTGTTCCCCCGCGCGACCGTGGCGCGGGGCGCGGACGGCGGAGGGAGCGCACCGCGGGCGTAGGGTATTTAAATCGGCCGCCGCCGCGACCGAACCCAGTTCCCTCTGAGCAGCCATAGCGTACGGATCTCCGTGCCGGCACGTTCACAGGAGCTCAGTCCGTCAGTTCAGCTGATGATGGCGACATGTATGATCGCCGAAATATTGTGCGCGTTGGACACTATAGACCGGCAGCACACCCGTGGATATTTTGATCATATTAACATGACTTGACCGTGTAAAAGTGCACTGAATTATAAATGTCTATTAAAATTGACCGATCCAAATAAGAAAACACGTAGTGATTGAACTTCGGCTACTGGAAATCATATAGGGAAAGATAATGCCGCAGGAACACTCAAAAATTAAACTACAGATTTTTTATGTCTGGTTATAAACTAACGAAAGGCTCTTATGTACTATACTGCAGATTATTTATATTCTAAGACAAAAGAAAGAAAAAATAACGTCACGTCACGAAGGAACTATCAGAATGGTGCAAAAAGGAGTTGACTTCATATAAAGTGCAGAGAAACAAATAACTACAATTTCAGAAAAACTGTATGATTTATTCAAGAGAAAGAGCCTCACAAATAGAGCAAATCGACAGCGCGTTGGTTCTCCTCCGGCCCTTATGCAAGCAGTTATTCAACTTGTCACTGATTGATAGAGTTATTCAATGTCGTACTTAGGGATATCTGGCGAATTTCTGTCAAATTGCTTCATTAGATCGTCAAAATCCCGAGTTGGCTGGAGGGCCTTGACCATAATTCTCCAAGCGCTTACAAGTGCAGGAAGATCCATCGACCTTGCTGACCAAGCTGTAAAGGTTCGGCGAGCACCAAGACGAGCAGTAGAAACTCTCATCGTGTGCTGGCGGGCATTATCTTGCTGAAATGTAAGCCTTGGACGGCTTGTTTTGAAGGGCAACAAAGCGCGGGGGCGGGGGTGGGGGGGTGGGGGGTAGAACATCATCGATGAACCTCTGCGGTGTAAGGGTGCTGTGGATGATAACCAGTGGGGTCCTGCTATGAAGAGAAATGGCGCCTCAGACCATTAATCCTGGTTGTAGTGCAGTTTGGTGGGCGACAATCAGGTTGGTACCCGACGGCTGTTTGGAGCATCTTCAGTCACGTCGTCGCTGTTCATCGATGCTCAGTTCGAAGTTGACTCACCTCTGAAGACAATTATACTCCAGTAATTTAAATTCCTAGCCGAAAACATGTCTGGAGTTTCATGACAAGTAGAGTGATACTGCTGCCGCCCACCATAAGGCCTGACAGCCAGGAGTGATGTAAGAAAATGAAACACATAGAGTCGTCCTTAGGATGTCATTTACTGTGTGGCTACCATTTTCGGTGCTTCAGTGCTCCATCTTCAGGTCTTACCTGACGCTAAGGGGGTTAACACCATCCGTATACACTATGCATCAGTGGCCAACATAACTGGCTTATGGAGACTACGTGTAACTGTATTGTTGTCTCAAATGTAGTGATTGCCAAACTCTACTTTTGCCAGAAACGCCACTGGATCTCTCCCCTATTGATAACTTCTGGAGCGCACCCTCCAACCATCTGAGGATTTTTACGATCTAACTCACCAATTGGGCAGCAACTGGCATGATATTCCTAGGAAGGGTATCCAGGCACTCTATTAATCAGCACCGAACTGAATAACTGCTTGCATAAGGGCCAAAGATGGAGCAATAAGTTACTGCCTTGTTCAATTTTAGAAGCTCTTTCTCTTGAATATATCACACAATTTCCCTGTAATTACAATCGCTTGTTTTTATGTGGACCCGTACATCAAATCTGCCGATTTATGTCCCGTTCAGATCATTCCTTCGTGAAATGTATTTTTTCCTTAGAGTTTATTTATTTGCTCGTACTGTATACTAAAGTTTATGATTTGTGGCACAACACATAGGCCTATATCCAAAACAGAAGAATACAATAATGACAACTACTCTAACTTCAGTGGCTACTACCAACTGTCAGCTGGGCCACGAGACCTTGAAAACATTTCTCACAGTCGAGACAACTTGAAGGTTTCCGTCATCGAGACATCGTGCAATACGGATTTGGTTCAACTTAGGCAAAGGTCTAACTTCGAGAACTCTCTCCTACATCAGTAGCGTTGAAAGTCGAAACAAACAAAAGAGCGTTAGACAGGATTTTTTTCCGAATGAACGTGGAAATGCGTGAGGGATTACAAGGGAGAGAAAGAAAAATAATAAGAGAAAAGTGGTCTTAGGAATGAGCAAAAGTGATTCGTTTGTAACGATGCAATACTGAATACAGAAAAGAAAACGACCAACACGAAGCCGCAGAAACGGCTTTCGTGGCCGTTGTCGCTAAAGTTAAAATCTTCTGGTTTGTCACATTTCTTGAAACAATCGACGTTTCGACCTCTCTGCCATGATCTTCTTCAGGATCTTATGGTATCCGTTCTAGATTGTACACTGTCTGAGACCGTTGTCGCCTTCTCTTATAAAGTGGAGTTTTCCCGTTCTTATGCTGGAGAAGTGGAAATACTGAGTAAAATTCTTGTGGCGACCATTGGTAGGCCCGCATCTCGTGGTCGTGCGGTAGCGTTCTCGCTTCCCACGCCCGTGTTCCCGGGTTCGATTCCCGGCGGGGTCAGGGATTTTCTCTGCCTCGTGATGGCTGGGTGTTGTGTGCTGTCCTTAGGTTAGTTAGGTTTAAGTAGTTCTAAGTTCTAGGGGACTGATGACCATAGATGTTAAGTCCCATAGTGCTCAGAGCCATTTTTTTTTTTTTTTGAACCATCGGTAGGCCATCATCATTGGATCGTAAGAGTAGTATTGCCGCTTTAAAGCCGAATAAGGGGCTAAAACTCTTATGGCTACCATTGGTGGACCAAGGTCTTTGGTAAGACAGGGAGTTTGCCCGCACTTACGCTGGAGAAGAGTTATTGGTTACAATTTCTCCTGCTGCTGTAGGTGGGCCAACATCGCTGTCTAGAAACGAAACAGGCAAAGCAAGAGACAGGCAATGTTTATCCATAGTATTATTGTTCGCAAAGGTGGCGCTCAGCCGGCCGCGGTGACCGAGCGGTTATAGGCGCTGCAGTCCGGAACCACGCGACTGCTACGGTCGCAGGTTCGAATTCTGCCTCGGGCATGGAAGTGTGTGATGTCCTTAGGTTAGTTAGGTTTAAGTAGTTGTAAGTTCTAGGGGACTGATGACCTCACATGTTAAGTCCAGTACTGCTCAGAGCCATTTGAACCATTTGGTGGAGCTCACAGCGTTAATCGCTTACTGAGATGGCATGTTCACTTCCTTGATGGGGGGCAGCCATGATGCTAGAAACCTATAGCCGTCCCCTCTAATGAAGTTACATGCATTCTTAAAAACTTCAATCGTTTCTCGTACTTTTCTTCTATAAATGTTGGTTTCCTTAGCAAGCACACGAACGTTATTGAAATCGATGTCAATACCACAGTTCTTGTAGTGGAAATTAACGTCTATTCCTTCAGCCCGTTCTACAAGGAACGTATGAGCTTGCAAGATTACCCATAATGCACCATTTCCCCCGGCGCCTACCATGTATACAAGGTCACCTGCACGAGATTCAAGCGTACGATGGGCTAGACGGCGGCACACGATGGATCCTATTCTCACGCGTATGTAGGTGCTTCGGGCATGCGCAGACAACCGAGTGCGAAAATGGAAATGAGAATATGGCGTCAGTGGCCGGGAGTTTTCAGTCAGGAAGTTCGGCCGCAAAGTGCAGGTCTCATTGAGTGCGACGCTACATTGGGCGACCTGTGCTTAGACAATGGGGATGAAATGATTATGATGACAGCCCAACACCCAGTCCTTGAGGGGAGAAAATCTCCTTCCCCAGCCGGGAATCGAATCCGGGCCACCGTGCGTGGCAAACCAATGCGCTGATCATTCACCTATACCAAGTGAGGAGCGCAGCTGACAAACGGCACGAAGTTCTACGTGGATTGTGTACCTCGCTCCTGCTCAGCGAAACGTAATATAACAGTTTGTTCGTCTCACAAAAAGTTAGCGCGTGAAATATTAGTATTTCCGGTAAGTATTAGTTGAAGCTATAGCTCGGTTGTACAGTTTATCACAAGCTGCTGCTATTGTAAGCCATTCATCTTCAGTTGTTGGAGCTCTTAAGAAAGTAGAAATGAAGTGAAAGTTCTGACTTCTTTTTTTTATTCAGTATTACAGGAAACAAATACCTTCAAATGCTTATCCCTCAAAGAGTTACGGATTTCAAACCTTACATCTATTACCCGTTTGGCAGACTCGAAACTGAAATACTATGTGCAAACGACAATCTCTTGTAAGATTCGCCATTCGCCAGAAATCGCAATGTAACTGTTAAGGGGCTCCGGAAAGGCTCAAAATCATGAAAAGTTCAATTTTTACTTTTTTGCGTTTTCTGAATCTGCAGACTATTACCTTTTAATAGATATATAATTTATTCAATTCCGAAGAATACAACTATTTTTAAATTTTTTTTGAAATGTGTTCTACATGGGCGTGACCCACTGTGGCGCTGTTAAGCTGCTGTCAAATGGTGTTTTTATTAACCTCCGTGTTCATCAGGTACATTTTAGTGATGTGAGATAAACTATGTGTTGTGGCTAACCTGTGATGGTTCAATATATATCGCTGGTGTGATTGTCGATTGTTTCATGTTTATTTACTCTGTCGTTATCTCGAAAATATTCGTAATTAATTCTGTTTCTTGAGTCTCTGTTTTGTTGAAGTATAATAATGAGTAAAAGTAAAGTTATTAGAAATCCTCTGAAGGCTTTTAAGAAAAGGAGAAATGTTGGAAAGCCAAAGGTATGTGTTATTACTGTAAACAATAAAGACGATGAAAATCCCCAACATAGCTTGTGTCCCAAAGAAGAAGACAGTTGGTGTAAATATAACAAAGGATTGCTAACTGGTGAAGTGTACACTCATAAGCATAGTCTGCCTCATGCAATAATGGAGGTGATAAAACCTATTTTGAGAGACTTAGCAGCACCTGAACTGTTGAGAAAGTGTATTCACGGAAAAACTCAAAACCCCAATGAAAGTGTAAATAGTGTTATATGGTCGAGAATCCCCAAGACTGTATTTGTTGGAATAGAAACATTTCACTTTGGTGTGTATGATGCTGTTGCGACTTTCAATGATGGCAACATTATAAGGTGCAAGGTATTTAGAAATATGGGATTGAAGATAGGTTCTAACATGGTACAAGCGATGCTTGCTTTAGACAAGGAACGCCTTCGGGCTGCAGACAGGGCTGTAAAGAGTCTAGAAATACAATCAAGAGTAAACAGGAGGAGGAACAAGAGGAAGCTGGAGGAGGAGTTTGCAGAGGATGAAGATAATCCATCCTATGGACCTGGAATGCACTAAAAAGTTAATCCAATCTTTGTCGCTCGATACCCAAAACTTTTATTTTCTCATACTAATTACATGTTTTCTAAGGATCTTCCAAACATATTTGTTTCAAACTTTCAGTAAATGTTACACAGTACCTTCTGCATAATTTAACACAGCCTTTTTCCAAAAAACTGTATATTTATGAATATATAAATAAAAAATTGCAAAAAAATGTTGTGAATTTTCATTACAATTGAAAAAAAAATCATCTTTAATAACTGAACTAAAATTTTGTAAAATCCCTGTGTTAAGTTGTAGCCCATATTCCAATAAATAATCTGTAAAAAGTTCAACTTCCTACCTCAAATACTTTGTGAGGAAAGATGTAATTTATAAGCGTTATTTTAACATTGCAAGTATAGGGCGTTGCGGAGCCCCTTAACCTGAAAAGGAATAAAATATGACGATTTTCAGCTAATACAGTTGAACAAACAATCGTATGAAAATCTATACACACAAAATTAAAGTCATGCTTTTTGCTTGGCGAAATTGCCTCTCTCAGGCGAATATTGGGTTCGATGACGGAAGACAGCTTGTCGGAACAAGCAGCATCCCCAAAATTTTAAACTGTAATGGATCCTCCAGCCTCAAATTCTTCATCATTAAGGAATAACAGCCCTTTTCTTGGTCCCTGGTTTGAAACCACGGTTGAACACAGCAGCTTCTATTTTTGCCGCATCTTTCTTCCGATTTTTTTCTTTCCGTCTTCCTGAGCCTCGTATTGTAGAAGTATTTAAACGTCTTTTATGGCGAGGGTGTTTACACATGTGAGCGACTTATACACACATCAAAAAAGGTTCTGCATCACCTTGGTTCTGAGTCTCCGGGAACCTGTACAGAAAATTTTAATAGAGATCAACATAAACATCATTGATTGGCGACTCCATGGAGTGCTGTGGACACAACTACCATATATGTTAAATTAAAAGGAAGGTCAGCGTTGGCTGTAATATTGATGTTTTATTGATAGCAGAATCGATTTTTCTATCACATGGTGATCATCTTCAGTGCTGTACAAATTGAACTCAGACACTGGTATCAAGTTATCACTAACCAAAACTAAGAACCGATCACAATAACTGGAGTCGCTGTTTCACCAACAGCGGCGGGACTTTCAGAGGTGGTGGTCAAGATTTCTGTACACATCGATATCTCTAATACCTAGTAGCACGACCTCTTGCGTTGATGCATGCCTATATTCGTCGTGGCATACTATCCTCAAGTTCATGAAGGCACTGTTGGTCCAGATTGTTCCACACCTCAACGGCGATTCAGCGTAGATCCCTCAGAGTGGTTGTTAGGTCACGTCGTCCATAAACAGCCCTTTTCAATCTTCCCCAGCAATGTTCGATAGGATACACATCTAGAGAACATGCTGGCCACTCTAGTCGAGCGATGCCGTTATCCTGAAAGTAGCCATTCACAAGATGTGCACAATGGGGGCACGAACCTCCACCCTGCTACAATCGCTGGACAGTATGTGTAAGGCTTTCAGTCTGACCGGCTTGTCTCGAAACACATCACCGACGATTGTCTGATTGAAGGCATATGCGACACTCATCGGTGAAGAGAACGTGATGCCAATCCTGAGCGGTCCATTCGGCATGTTGTTGGGCCAATCTATATCGCACTGTATGGTGTCGTGGTTGCAAAGATGGACCTCGCCATAGACGTCGGGAGTGAACTTACGCGTCATGCAGCCTATTGTGCACAGTTTGAGTCGTAACACGACGTCCTGTGGCTGCACGAAAAGTATTATTCGGCATGGCGGCGTTGCTGTCAGGGTTCCTCCGAGCCATAATCCGTATGTAGCCGTCATCCACTACAGTAGTAGCCCTTGGGCGGCCTGAGCGAGGCATGTCATCGACAATTCGTTTCTCTCCGTATCTTCTCCATGTCCGAACAACATCGCTTTGGTTCACTCCGCAACGCCTGGACACTTCAATTGTTGAGAGTCCTTATGGGCACAAAGTAACAATGCGGACGCGATCGAACCGCGGTATTGACCGTATAGGCATGGTTGAACTACAGACAACACGAACTGTGTACCTACTTCCTGGTGGAATGACTGGAACTAGTAGGCTGTCAGACCCCCTCCGTCTAATACGCGCTGCTAATGCATTGTTGTTTACATCGTTGGGCGGGTTTGGTTCAAATGGTTCTGAGGACTACGGGACTTAACATCTGTGGTCATCAGTCCCCCAGAACTTAGCACCTCTTAAACCTAACTAACGTATCGACATCACACACCTCCAGGCTCGGGGCACGATTCGAACCTGCGACCGCATGGGCGGGTTTAGTGACGTCCGAACAATCAAAGGGACTGTGTCTGTGATACAATATCCACAGTCAAGACCTGTCTCAGGAGTTCCGGGAACGGGCGTGATAGAAAACTTTTTTGATATGCTTAGTTTGATATAAACTGCGCCGGAAACAATTAAATGCAGCATCATTGTCACCGCCTAAAGTACAAATAAATGTAGGGTACTGCGATTAGAAATAGACATAAAATACTTGAAAGTCCGAAAGTGAACCAAAGCCGTCGATTCACGTTCTGGAAGTTGTCAACAAACACAGCAAAAATGTTAAGTAGACGACGTGACAGATACGTGCCGTAAAAACGCTTTTTTGTGGGTGGACGTTCTACAGCATGGAGCGTTGCAGTAGACAAAGACTTTCTTGTGAGAGTCGCACGTCTACTGTAAAAGATTAGATTAGATTGTATTTACTTTCATTCCAATTTATCCGTAGTAAGGAGGTCGTCAAGGATGTAGAACATGTCAGAAAAACAACAATACATGACAAATATTTACAACTCAAGCAAATAAGCTAATGTACCATTCCACATGTCCCAAGTGGCATGGTCGTCATTTTTTAGTTAAGACTATATGAAAGAATCATTTTATAAATACTAATGCACTGAATTTAAAATTTAAAAATTTTTTTTATTTATTTATAAGGTAATAAACGTGTAATACAATTACTAAATACTTATTTACAGTTAACACATTACTGCACAGAACTGGTGCAGAAGTTAGATTGTACTTACACACACACACACAAAATTGTTCAAATGGCTCTGAGCACTATGGGACTCAACTGCTGTGGTTATCAGTCCCCTAGAACTTAGAACTACTTAAACCTAACTAACCTAAGGACATCACATACATCCATGCCCGAGGCAGGATTCGAACCTGCGACCGTAGCAGTCCCACGGTTCCGGACTGCGCGCCTAGAACCGCGAGACCACCGCGGCCGGCACACATACACACACATACATAGATACTTATTTACAATGAAGACATTACTGCACTGATATCGTGCATAAGTTATATATATATCAGTTGCTTCTGCTGAGCAATTCATGAATGGAGTAGGAGTTGGCAGCCAATAAATCCTTTAGGCTTCTCTTAAACTGAATTTCATTGGTTGTTAAGCTTTTTAGGGCTGCTGGCAAGTTAATGAAAATGTGTGTTCCTGAATAACGCACACCTTTTTGTACAAGACTAAGTGACTTTAAATCCTTGTGAAGATTATTCTTATTTCTAGTATTGATTCCATGAATTGAGCTGTTGGTTTTAATGACAAATTTCATTAAGGAATAAATATATTGGGAAGCAGTAGTTAGCATCCCTAGTTCTCTGAACAGGCTTCTGCAGGATGTTCTTGAGTTCACACCACATATAACTCTTACTGCACGTTTTTGTACCCGGAAAACTTTAGCTTGGCTTGATGAATTGCCCCAAAACATAATCCCATATGACATTATGGAATGAAAGTGTCCGCCGCCGGTAGCTGAGTGGTCAGCGCGACAGACTGTCAATCCAAAGGGCCCGGGTTCGATTCCCGGCTGGGTCGGAGATTTTCTCCGCTCAGGGACTGGGTGTTGTGTTGTCCTTATCATCATCATTTCATCACCATCGACGCGCAAGTCGCCGAAGTGGCGTCAAATCGAAAGACTTGCACCAGGCGAACGGTCTACCCGACGGGAGGCCCTCGTCACACGAAATTTCATTTCATGGAATGAAAGTAAGCATAGTATGCGTTTTAGACAGCAGTATTAAAGTAAAAGGTGGACTGTATGTGATGCAATAGTTGCACGGAGTGTGGCGACTTTCCGATGTTCCACCGCGTGACGTGAGACGGTTAACAAATAGCCGAATAGTTGAGAGGCGGCAGCGGCGGTAGCGGTGGCGGTGGTTGGCGGTGCCGCGCTGCAGCGGCAGCGGCAGCGGCTGCGGCGGCGGCGGCAGCGACTGGGGTCCGGCGCGGCGCGGCGCCTCACGCGTCATTAGCGTGATTGGCCGGCGGAAGGCACAGTGGCGCGGCGGGGCAGGGGAACCTCATAAGGAGATGGACGGCGCTGCGGCGACAGTTTCTGGGAATAATTTTCCAAAGTGCACGGCGCGGCGCAGCCACCGGTGCGGCCACCCTGACGGACAGCGCTTGGCGCGGGCGACATTTCATATCGCGCAAATGGTCTTACGGCTAATGGATGGACGCCCCGGGCAGCCGCGCCTCGCCGCGCCGCCGAGGTGGCTGAGCGCCGGCGAGTCGTCCTCCAGCATCCTGGATCCGATTAGAGCGCCGGCTACATCGTAGCTCCGGCCATAAGCGGTCGCTAATTTTACCGCCGTCGCACGCAGCAGACACCCCCCCCCCCCCCCCATCATTGCTAGCACCTGCGGCGCGAACGTGAGCCGAGCCCCTGTCGCCCCTTCCTCTGCGACTCGCTATGGTAACTCGATCATGTAAATGAAGCAGCCGCATTCAGTTTGAGTGGAATTCTTAGTGCATATCGCAGGACTACTGAACTAGCCCACTATATTTACATCTGGTGTGAGCAAAAGTATCTGGACACACGTACGTAACGTGGAAATGTCGCGAGTGGCGGACCTGTCAACATACAGTGAGGTGGCACAACTCATGGAATGGCGATATGCAGTAGTGTCGTGTAAACAAGATATAAAAAGGCAGTGGTTTGGCGGAGCTGTCATTTGTACTCGGGTGATTCATGTGAAAAGTTTCCGATTTGCTGACGCACGTCGGAATTAACAGACACTGAATGTGGAATGGTAGTTGCAGCTAAAGAATGGGACATTCCATTTCGAGCCGCCCGGGATTAGCCGAGCGGTCTCAGGCGCTGCAGTCATGGACTGTGCGGCTGGTCCCGGCGGAGATTCGAGTCCTCCCTCGGGCATGAGTGTGCGTGTTCGTCCTTAGGGTAATTTAGGTTAAGTAGTGTGTAAATTTACGGACTGATGACCTTACCAGTTAAGTCCCTTAACATTTCACACACATTTGAACATTTTTGAACATTCCATTTCGAAAATCAAGTATCTGCCGAGTATACCAAATGTTAGACATTACCTCTCGCCTCGGATAACACAGTGCCCGACGGCATCCACAAAAAGACCGAGAGCAGCGGCGTTTACATAGTCAGTGCTAACAGACACGCAACACTCCGTGAAATAACCGCAGAAATGTGGCGCGTATGAAGAACGTATCAGTTAGGACAGTACGGCGAAAGCTGGCCGCTGTGGCCGAGCGGTTCTAGGCGCTTTAGTCCGGATCCGCGCTGCTGCTGTGGTCGCAGGTTCGAATCCTGCCTCGAACATTGATGTGTGTGATGTCCTTAGGTTAGTTAGGTTCAAGTAGTTTTAAGTCTAGGGGACTGATGACCTCAGACGTTAAGTACCATAGTGTTCCGAGCCATTTGATTTGAACGTGTGGCGAAATTTGGTGTTAATGGGCTATAGCAGCGGCCGACCGACGAGACTGCCTGTGCTAACAGCGCAACATTGCCTGCAGCGCCTCTCTTAGACTCGAGACCATGTCGGTGGTTGGACCGTATACGACTGAAAATCCATGGCCTGGTCGGATGAGACACTATTTACTTGGTAAGACCTGATGGTAGGGTAGGAGTGTGGCACAGATACCACGAAGCTATGGCCCAAGTTGTCAACAAGGCACTGTGCAAGCTGGTGGTAGCTCCATAAAGGCGTGGGGTGTGTTTAGATGGAATGGACTTGGTCCTCTGGTACAAGTGGACCGATCAGTGACTAGAAATCGTTATGTTCCGCTAAATGGAGACCGTTTGCAGCCATTTATGGACTTCATGTTCACAGACAACGAGGGAATTTTTATGAACGTCGAGGTACTACGTCGCAGGACCACAACTGTTCACGACTGGCCTGAGGAACATTCTGGGTAATTCGAGCGAATGATTTGGCGACCCGCCGGCCGCTGTCATCGAGCGGTTCTAGGCGCTTCGGTCCGGAACCGCGCTGTTGCTAAGGTCGTAGGTTCGAATCTTGCCTTGGGCATGGATGTGTGTGATGTCCTTAGGTTAGTTAGGTTTAAGGGGCTCCGGAACGCCCTATACTTGCAATGTTAAAATAACGCTTATAAATTACATCTTTCCTCACAAAGTATTTGAGGTAGGAAGTTGAACTTTTTACAGATTATTTATTGGAATATGGGCTACAACTTAACACAGGGATTTTACAAAAAATTTTAGTTCAGTTATTAAAGATGATTTTTTTTCAATTGTAATGAAAATTCACAACATTTTTTTGCAATTTTTTATTTACATATTCAAAAATATACAGTTTTTTGGAAAAAGGCTGTGTTAAATTATGCAGAAGGTACTGTGTAACATTTACTGAAAGTTTGAAACAAATATGTTTTGAAGATCCTTAGAAAACATGTAATTAGTATGAGAAAATAAAAGTTTTGGGAATCGAGCGACAAAGATTGGATTAACTTTTTAGTGCATTCCAGGTCCATAGGATGGATTATCTTCATCCTCTGCAAACTCCTCCTCCAGCTTCCTCTTGTTCCTCCTCCTGTTTACTCTTGCTTGTATTTCTAGATTCTTTACAGCCCTGTCTGCAGCCCGAAGGCGTTCCTTGTCTAAAGCAAGCATCGCTCGTACCATGTTAGAACCTATCTTCATTCCCATATTTCTAAATACCTTGCACCTTACAATGTTGCCATCATTGAAAGTCGCAACAGCATCATACACACCAAAGTGAAGTGTTTCTATTCCAACAAATACAGTCTTGGGGACTCTCGACCATATAACACTATTTACACTTTCATTGGGGTTTTGAGTTTTTCCGTGAATACGCTTTTTCAACAGTTCAGGTGCTGTTAAGTCTCTGAAAATAGGTTTTATCACCTCCATTATTGCATGAGGCAGACTATGCTTATGAGTGTACACTTCACCAGTTAGCAATCCTTTGTTATACACTCCTGGAAATGGAAAAAAGAACACATTGACACCGGTGTGTCAGACCCACCATACTTGCTCCGGACACTGCGAGAGGGCTGTACAAGCAATGATCACACGCACGGCACAGCGGACACACCAGGAACCGCGGTGTTGGCCGTCGAATGGCGCTAGCTGCGCAGCATTTGTGCACCGCCGTCGTCAGTGTCAGCCAGTTTGCCATGGCATACGGAGCTCCATCGCAGTCTTTAACACTGGTAGCATGCCGCGACAGCGTGGACGTGAACCGTATGTGCAGTTGACGGACTTTGAGCGAGGGCGTATAGTGGGCATGCGGGAGGCCGGGTGGACGTACCGCCGAATTGCTCAACACGTGGGGCGTGAGGTCTCCACAGTACATCGATGTTGTCGCCAGTGGTCGGCGGAAGGTGCACGTGCCCGTCGACCTGGGACCGGACCGCAGCGACGCACAGATGCACGCCAAGACCGTAGGATCCTACACAGTGCCGTAGGGGACCGCACCGCCACTTCCCAGTAAATTAGGGACACTGTTGCTCCTGGGGTATCGGCGAGGACCATTCGCAACCGTCTCCATGAAGCTTGGCTACGGTCCCGCACACCGTTAGGCCGTCTTCCGCTCACGCCCCAACATCGTGCAGCCCGCCTCCAGTGGTGTCGCGACAGGCGTGAATGGAGGGACGAATGGGGACGTGTCGTCTTCAGCGATGAGAGTCGCTTCTGCCTTGGTGCCAATGATGGTCGTATGCGTGTTTGGCGCCGTGCAGGTGAGCGCCACAATCAGGACTGCATACGACCGAGGCACACAGGGCCAACACCCGGCATCATGGTGTGGGGAGCGATCTCCTACACTGGCCGTACACCACTGGTGATCGTCGAGGGGACACTGAATAGTGCACGGTACATCCAAACCGTCATCGAACCCATCGTTCTACCATTCCTAGACCGGCAAGGGAACTTGCTGTTCCAACAGGACAATGCACGTCCGCATGTATCCCGTGCCACCCAACGTGCTCTAGAAGGTGTAAGTCAACTACCCTGGCCAGCAAGATCTCCGGATCTGTCCCCCATTGAGCATGTTTGGGACTGGATGAAGCGTCGTCTCACGCGGTATGCACGTCCAGCACGAACGCTGGTCCAACTGAGGCGCCAGGTGGAAATGGCATGGCAAGCCGTTCCACAGGACTACATCCAGCACCTCTACGATCGTCTCCATGGGAGAATAGCAGCCTGCATTGCTGCGAAAGGTGGATATACAGTGTACTAGTGCCGACATTGTGCATGCTCTGTTGCCTGTGTCTATGTGCCTGTGGTTCTGTCAGTGTGATCATGTGATGTATCTGACCCCAGGAATGCGTCAATAAAGTTTCCCCTTCCTGGGACAATGAATTCACGGTGTTCTTATTTCAATTTCCAGGAGTGTATTTACACCAACTGTCTTCTTCTTTGGGACACAAGCTATGTTGGGGATTTTCATCGTCTTTATTGTTTACAGTAATAACACATACCTTTGGCTTTCCAACATTTTTCCTTTTCTTAAAAGCCTTCTGAGGATTTCTAATAACTTTACTTTTACTCATTATTATACTTCAACAAAACAGAGACTCAAGAAACAGAATTAATTACGAATATTTTCGAGATAACGACAGAGTAAATAAACATGAAACAATCGACAATCACACCAGCGATATATATTGAACCATCACAGGTTAGCCACAACACATACTTTATCTCACATCACTAAAATGTACCTGATGAACACGGACGTTATAACACCATTTGACAGCAGTTTAACAGCGCCACAGTGGGTCACGCCCATGTAGAACACATTTCAAAAAAAATTTAAAAATAGTTGTAGTCTTCGGAATGGAATAAATTATATATCTATTAAAAGGTAATAGTCTGCAGATTCAGAAAACGCAAAAAAGTAAAAATTGAACTTTTCATGATTTTGAGCCTTTCCGGAGCCCCTTAAGTAGTTCTAAGTATCGGGGACTGATGACCTCAGATGTTAAGTCCCAAAGTGCGTAGAGCCATTTGAACCATTCTGGCGACTCAAAGACATGAATACCATCGAACATTTATGGAACATAATCGAGAAGTCAGTTCTTGCACAAAATTCTGCATCAGCAACACTTTCGCAATTATGGACGGCTATAGAGGCAACACGGCTCAGTGTTTCTGCACGGCACTTCCAACGACTTGTAGAGTCCATGTCACATGAGTTTCTGCATTACGCCGGGCAAAAGGATGTCCGACAAGATATTAGTCGGTATCCCATGACTCCTGCCACCTCATTGTAAAAGGAAGCGGCAAGTATTATGTTATATGTAGAGAAGTAGTAACAACAGAGTGAGACGACCAGGAGAGCTCAGTGACTTCGAACAGGGGCCAACAAATCTAAATCTACTCAATTGGACTTGTGATGACGTGACTGTGAATTGGAAACGCAAAATAACAGCCTCTGCTAAACTAAGACCATTCAGATCTCGTGCACTGACGAACAGGGACTATATAACATTGTGGAAAATGGCTGTAAAAAACTGGACGATATCAGTGGAATGAAACACTTGTGTTTTCCAATATGCTACCAGCAGTGCAGCTAGTACAATGATTGTGCATAAGGAGTCATAGTTAAGGCTCACCTACCATTTGACCATGTTCCTCTTGCAGATGCACAAACAGTGCCCGAACTCTTACGGGAATCGGCAGTAAAGCCGCGAGTAATGAGTATAATAAGCTGGGGCACTATGAAAATGGTGCAGGACAAAATGGTGCAGGACAATATACTGCGAATGTGAGTCTCACGGGAGGCGTGCCACAGATAAGACCCTGCAGTCTGACTATTCTCTGTGTTCTCAGTGGCTCAGATACACAGTCAGCCTTCGGCGGCGCAGCGGTTCGGACGGTGTTTACGTCCCTGCCGCACGTCTGCGCGAGAGGTGTTTACGTTACGTGTGTAGCGGTGTGTCGCGGTAATACATAGAACGAATCATGGCCTTGTCGTTCCGCAAATCGACACTAAAATTTAGTTTTGCTAACGAATATGCTCGACCGAAGGCTTACGAGATCGAACGTTATTTACGGGACGAGGTGAAAATCGAACCTGACGTTCTAGTTGGTATACACTTATCTATAGTCAGCAGCGTGGTTTATGTCAAGCTTATAAATGAAGCGGCATGTGACGAACTACTACTTCGACACCGACAAGGACTTCGTTTCTGTCATTCGGACGGGAATGTTGGAGCGGTAACAGTTGAACACGCCGGCATGGGACTCCGAACGATCCGCGTCTTTGAGCTTCCATTCGAAGTGCCAGAAGAATTGGTGACAGACGCCCTGCGTCCTTACGGAACGGTCCTATCCCACGTGGCTGAAAAATGGGCGAGTTTCAAGACGTATCCTGTCCTCAATGGCGTCAGACAAATACGGATTGAACTCCGAAAACACGTCCCGTCATACTTGTACATCGCCGGTTGTAGGGCGATTGTCATTTACGACGGACAACCAAGGACGTGCTCTGGATGTGGGAAGGAGGGACACATACGTTCTGAGTGTGCTCAACGAAGATTATTACAGCTGCCACGGGATGATCCACCCCTCACGCCGCATCCGACTGTGCTCCCCATGACTTACGTCGCCGCATTACGCGATGACGTGGGCCGCGAGACAGACGCGTCCCAGAACACACAGACAGCGGCGGATCGTGACGAGCCACAGAAAGACGACGTTGCGCTGGACCGCCTGCAGCAGTCACAGGACGCCCTCTCTTCGGTTCCGCTTGCGGCCCCTTCCGATAAGGCACTTGGAGACGTCGATAATACGACGGCACACGATTCTGACGTCCGCCACGAACAACTGGAGACCATGCTGACCTCTGATTCCGAGGCCCGGCAACGTAAACAACGCTCACCAAAACGCCGGAAGAAGCGCCGCCTCACGGTGGAGAACGACCACTCTGATCTGGCAGATACTTCTGAGCAGTTTACGGGTACAGAACAGACGACCATGGATACAGAAGAACTGCCTAGCGTGGATGCAACGGTGGCCAGCGGGACGGCGACACGACCTACCGCTGATGATGCTCCAGACACAGCGAAGGAGCTCAATAGACGGCAACAGGCTACTGAGGAGGCTACGTCGCCTGCACCGCACGACAACGATGGGACACTAGGGGACTGGTCAGAAGAGCCACCACCGTGGGGGTCAGATGATGCCGGAGGAACTGCTCCCACGCACTCTCCCGGTGTTAGATCGGCAGAGTGCACGGAATAATGGCAGACCATATGAGGGGACGGCGGGGGACGTTAGTCCGACAGCAGCCTATGTACGGCAAAATTAGCGACAGTACGGTACCCTATCTACGTAGACCGCCATGCAACAAGCTTATCGGATAGGGTCTGTTAACATCAATAGCATTGGGACGCCGGTCAAAATCAAGATGCTCAGTGACATGATAAAGGCTGCGGATTTAGACATCGCACTATTACAAGAAGTTCGGGTACTTCCCCCCTCGGACTTTTACGGTTACGACGTTTACTGTTCCCCGTGTGACGAGAGAGGCGTTGGTACAGCTATATTATTAAAGGAAGGGATACGTGCAGACGACGTAGAGTATTTGCCTTCTGCCCGTGGTACGGCCGTGACCATAGGAGGAATACGTTTGATCAACATATACGCACCGTCAGGCTCGGATAAGAGAAGGGACAGAGCAGATTTTTACGCACATGAGGTTGCACCGTTGTTTCAGGGACGATACGATGGTTGCATACTCGGCGGAGATTTTAATTGTGTGCTTGACAGAAAGGACCAACAACCTAACTATACTACTAGCCCAGAACTTAGGGAGCTGGTCAACGGGATGGAATTAGTCGATACATGGGACCTGAAGTATCGCAACCAACCAGGATATACATTTTTTACTAGCCACTCCGCGGGCCGTTTGGACCGAATATACGTTTCAAGGGCGTTAGCAGTGTCGACGGTGGACGCAGAAATATGGCCGACAGCTTTTACGGACCACGAGGCATATATTTGTACGGTTAACCTTGATAGACAGCAGGTATGGAGACGGAGGGGTAATTGGAAGATGAACGTCTCCCACCTGCGAGATGCAGAATGCCGACGCATGGTGGAGGACGCGTGGCATGGCTGTCTCCGTCGCCGAAATTCTTTCGGTTCTATCCTGCAGTGGTGGATCGAGTGCGCGAAGCCAGCTTTGCGGCGGACGTTAATAGGTTACGGGAAGGAGGTTTCTCAATGGCAGCGCACGACCAGTGAGTTTTACTTTACGGCTCTCCGGGAACTGTTAGCTCAACCACCTACACCAGAACGCCAGACGGCCGTCCACCGAGTTAAGGCGAAGCTGGTACAACTTGCGAAGCAGAGGATGGCAGGTACGATGATACGCGCGAGGTCGCAGGATTTCCTGCCCAACGAGGTTCCCTCGATGCATTACGTGATAAAGGAAAGACGAAGAAGACGCAGGAATTTAATACATGAGATCGATCTCGGCGATGGCCGTCGTTTTACAACACAAAGGGGCATAACACAGGCGTTCACGGATCATTTTAGCAGATTCTATGCGAGCAACGGGGAGGGTCAGAGGGAGCTGGGGAACGTCCTGGAAGAGATCCCAGACGCGACGAGTGTGAACGGGGAAGCAGACGGGTTGTCTGAAATTACGTGTGAAGAGCTGGAGGAAGCGATTACACGAGGTGCTTGCAACAAGTCCCCAGGTCCAGATGGATTCCCTTTGGAATTTTACCGTGCCTTCGTGACCATTATGACACCGATGTGGCTATGTATGTTTAATGAGCTTCTGCGGCAAGAAGTACCGGTTCACATTCAATTCACGGAAGGGCTCATGATACCGATACCGAAGCCCCGTGGTGGCAAACGGCCTTGTGATTATCGCCCCTTGACCCTCCTTAATAGTGACTACAAGATCTTCATGCGCATCCTGGGAAGTCGTATCAAAAAGTCGCTGGAGCATCGAATACATGCCGATCAGACTTGTCTTGGCGGCATCAGTAATATCCACACAGCCTTGGGAGACTATCGTGACGTCGTCGCCCTCGCGGCTGCATGCCGCCTCCGGGGGGCGATGGTTGCTGTAGATTTCGATCATGCCTTTGATCGCGTGGATCATGTGTACCTCGCGGCGGTGATGAACAGGATGGGTGTCTCGCCATTACTGACCAATGCTGTGATGCGGCTGTTGCACGGCGCCAGATCAGCGATGGTGGTCAACGGAGGGAGAACTGAGTATTTTCAGATCTTCAGATCAGTGAGACAGGGTTGCCCCTCGTCGATCCTCCTTTATGCGATCGCCTTAGAACCGTGCCTCGCAGGCCTTCGCCGCCGTCTTACCGGGATCTCCCTACGGCATTTATCATTCAAATGCAGAGCATACGCGGATGATATTGTGTTCCTCGTGCGGAATGAGAGGGAGACTCAAACAGCACTGGATTGGCTACAGACGTATGGGATGGCAGCTGGAAGTGTGGTCAACTACCGAAAATCACAATTCATGCATGTGGGGCGTGGACTAGAACCGGGAACGGAAGGGCCCTTACCTGCGGTGGAAACCCTCCGCTGTTTGGGTATCACCTTTCATAAAGCGACAGCGGGAACGGCTGCGGACAACTACCGAAGACTGTTACTCAGAGTCCGCACGGCAGTACGACTAAACGCCCTACGGTCGATGGATATGCTGCAGCGAGTGTTACTCGTCAACCTTTATCTTGCGCCCATGATGTGCCACCTGACACACCTTCTCCCCTTGACGCGTACGATGGCTATGAGGATTCAGGCGGCTTTTGGGTACTATGTGTGCCTGGGACAACTCTTTAAGGTACAGTACAACACGCTTACCCTCCCAGCGCGGGAGGGGGGCGTTGGTTTAGTGAACGTGCACGAGAAGGCGCGTGCCATGTTTATTAATACTATGCTCAAACGGTGGCGCAACAGGAACCACTCGCTTACGGGGACGATCATCGAAGAACTCGTACCAACATCGCATCTTCCTCCAGTCAGTGTCGGCCATATATCGCCCCCTTTAACGTATGTGCGCACGTTCATCGTGGAACACAGTTACGTTGGAGGGCGTTTACCGACGACCCGACAGTCAACATCGAAGGACGTGTACCATCTGCTTCTTCGACAGATCGCCCGGAATAGGGTGGAACGCAAACATCCAGCTGTTAATTGGCACGTGGTGTGGCGCACGGTCCACCACCCCCACCTACCTACATCAGTCAGATCAACATGGTACATTGTCGTCAACCGAAAATACCCTACAAACGATAGAAAGTACGCAATACATTTGGCGGATTCGCCCTTGTGTCAGCAATGCGGCGTGCTGGATACGGACGACCATCGGCTGGTCTGCGGCGAGGCATTGGCTGTCTGGACTCTCGCAAGAAAGATAATAGCGTTCATGCGGCGCACTATCTATACAGCAGTCTCTTCTGACATAGTATTTTTTCCAGAGGCAACGTATTTTCCGCGTCATAAGACGAACGCGGTGGCGTGGATCACAGGTATGACGGTCCATTACATCTATAGAGACTCACGTACGAACTTACTGCACGTCCTGGATTACTGGCAATACTTGCAAGATGGACACACAACACTATTACGGCTACGAAAGTACAAGGATTGGTATGCCAATTTCCTAGTAACGGTTTTTGTGGACCCGCCATATACCTGGGGTGTGCCGGGTGCGCAAAGATGAGCGGCGGTGCTGTCGTTGTGAAACCGACCAAGTTAAAGTGACTAAGACACTATGCGAGTATGCGACCTACGAAAAACTTACGCTTGAACAGTTATCACATGGATGTATTTCAAATATTGTTTTCATATCCAACATACTTTTCTTTAGGGTGCCGGAGGTGGCCCCACTTCGATTTCGTTGTTATTTCATGCTGCATGGTAGGACGGCAGCGAGGATCCTTCCAGAACAGTTATCATGTGGCAGGACGTACTATGTTTATTTTGTGAATAATAAAGGTTTCTGTTTCTCCTACCTTCCTTCATATTAAATAAATAAATAAAACTCCTAAAAAAAAAAAAGATGGTAGAGCACTTGCCCGCGAAAGGCAATAAAAAAAAAAAAAGATGGATAGAGCGTCTGCCATGTAAGCAGGAGGGCGCGGGTTCGAGTCCCGGTGGGGGCACACATTTTAAACTGTCCCCGTTGACTTGTAGCAATGCCTGTATGCAGGTAGGGGTATTCATTTCAATGTAAGTAAAAAGAGTAATGTGGTAAAGCGGCTCCTCATAGGGCACAAAGTTCTATGATCAGTGTTAAGCGACGCTTCGCATGGAGTGATCTACAGTAATGTATCGCGGTATACTTTGTGGCAATCCGATGGAGCGGTTTAGGTTTGATGAAGGCCTTCTAACACCATAGCTCTAACACTCTACTGATTTATTTTGCTTTTGTTTTATTTAAAATTACATCGTTGAGCTTCTGTAAATGTGTTTGATTGAATACATAACACAAAATTGTATACTACTTTCTTTATACAAACTTTGATGTCATGGTTTGGTTCTATGCTGTGTAGCATATCTGTCATTTAAATTCTTTGTACCATTTGGAGGGAACAAAACTTACTGTATATAATTGTAATTTCTGTGTGAATAATTTTTTGTAGAAATGTCAATATGTGCAAATGTTCTGTTTTATTTAAAATGTTTGTTTCCTGTTATGTAAATTGCTGATCCTCACTTAGGGTTCTTAGTTATTCTGTATCTAAAAGGTAGTGTGGTTCCCCTCGGGAACGGAACTGTGTAGCGCGCGCAAATTGTGGTTGGCCTATGTAGAAAAGGTAGAACAAGAGTCAGTCGGGGACGAGCCACCAGTCGGGGACGAGCTACCAAACTGTGCACTGTCATGTAAATGTTGCATATTGTGCTGGTTCCGAGAGAGGCTTTTCTTGCCGCTTTCCAATGCCTCGGATGGATGGATAAATAGCTGGAACTATTCTGGAATTTGTATCTATTATCGCCACCAAGAAATGACAGAGTCCAGCAATTCTACCTGCAATTCCACCTACCAACATGCAGTTGCCACCATATTGCGCAATCATTGCATCGGAATACTACAATGATGTACAGTGGAGGATCAGCTTAATGGATGTGTTAGTGTGCTCAAATATAAGGTAATTTATATCTGAATTTATGTACCTACCTTGATTTTTTCATTATCACAAAACCTCTCAGGTTCCTCTCCGTTTGAACTAAAGTGATTACCGAGTGTCCCTACTGAAAGAACATTAAACACAATTTTTTTAATTAATGCCTCTTGAACATAGTAAAGGGAAAGTTAAAGTTTATGTGGCAAGAGAGTGAGTTAAAGTTAATGATGCTTGCTGAAAATAATTTTCCTAGTAAAACTGCTTATTAATGTGTTGTTGCCAACTTCAAATTAAAAGTTCTTAAGACTGAGGCTTATAAAGTTTTGCTTAGTAAATGATCACATTACTGCCTGTTGTAAATTGCAGAAGGTGAGTCAGTATCTTACATATATGTTAATTTTTTGTCTCACTGTAGTAAAAGTGGAAAGCTGCAGTTGTGAAACGTTATGTACTCATGTTTGCTAAGTGTTTGTCTCTCTTGTGTACTGGAAGTGCATATTAATAGTATAACTGGATCCACAGTTTGTCTATTGTGTTAATGCTGAGTAACAAGTAACGGAAAGACCATTAATTATAAAAATCATAAATTCTTTCTTCAAATGATAGTGAGAAGCAACCTTTCAGTGGATTCCAATTAACTTTCATTTTAAATAGTAAGGTATTTAACTGAGAGAGACTTAACCTATATCCAATTAATGATTCTGCAGTGAATATAAATAATAACGTTATAAAGACTATTCAGTTTAAATAAGCCCTGAAAGTAACAGTGTTTTTCGTTATCTATTATAATTTTACAAATAGTTTGTGCTGCTCCAGTTGTTAGCTTCAATCTTAACGTAAACATATGTATGTGTCAAAGTTCATTACACTCGCGTGTGGCCAAGTATAGGTTGTGTTTATCCATTAGAGTAACTAATAACTATTTTCTTGAACGAGAATGTTAATCATTCTCTTGCCTAATTAGGTTGGCGACCGGTTTCTTTATCAGTTAAACAGTGCAGATAGGCAAAATATTGTTTGTTACTGTCCGAATATTTACGTAATTCTGACTTTCACTTCCGATAAGCCACCTCCGTTAGGTAGAATACGGTCAACATAATAAAATTCCTCTCAGAGGGTAACACTGCCCTGTTGCGTTATACCATAATTACTCTAACAAAATAATTCTGTTTTGCAAACTGCTTCCAGCTTCGAGGTTATGGTATAGTAGTAGGAGAAAGAAGTGTTATAGCCTGAAGAACGTTACCTGCGATTATGTGTAGTGTCTACAGTGAAATATGGAGAGTCTGGTGTTAATGTACGGGAGACGTGCTTTTCGTGGTGAAGTTGTGGTCGTCTGATTGCACGTAAGAAAATTCTTAACGCTAGACTGTATGAAGACATTTTACAGCGTTGTGTACTGTGTAGAGTAGAGGAACAGCTCGGAGACGAGTGACCGTTTGTATCAGCATGACAATGCATCCTGCCATAAAGCAGCATGTGTGAGGCAATGGTTTGTGGGCAAAAACATTGCTGAAATTAATCGACCTGCCCAGACTCCTATCCTGAACCTAACAGGACAATATGAGGTGAGTTAGAACGTGCATTTCGCTCCAGACCGCAGTATTCAACATCACTACTGGCCCGCCCAAGTGCATGGGATCAATAAGGTGTGCGTGAGAGTATCTTTGCTAGACTCTCGAATATGTGTTTACCTTGTTTGCCCATATGGGGCAACTGGCGTTTGCCGATTAAATCGCAACGGTCTGGCTCGGCGGGATAGTCGTGTACTGAAGGAAGTACAGATAGTGCGTCCGCTCAGGGATTAGGACAAAACTCGCACTGTTGTGGTCGAGAGGGAGGTTCTACTTGGGGCCTTTGTTCTGGTGCTTTGTTGCAGTCGTGGCCTGGCAGTTAACTTCGAGACGCAGCTTAAGAAGGAAGTGAGCACTAGTGCTCTGACACTGGCACACGACACTGAGACGGACACACAGAACCTTATGTTAAACGTCATCCCTTTTGGTCTCACCCGCGGTCTTCTGACTGGTTTGATGCGACCTGGCACGAAATCCTCTCCTGTGCCAACCTCTTCATCTCAGAGTAGCAATTGCAACCTACGTCCTCAATTGTTTGCTGGATGTATTTCAATCTCTGTCTTCCTTTACAGTTTTGCCCTCTACAGCTCCCTCTAGTATCATGGAAGTCATTCCCTCAGGTCTTAACAGGTGTCCTATCATCCCGTTCCTTCTCCTTATCAGTGGTTTTCACATATTCCTTTCCTCTCCGATTCTGCGCAGAACATCCTCATTCCTTACCTTAAATGAGTCCACCTAATTTTCAACATTCGTCTGCAGCACCACATCTCAAATATTTCGATTCTCTTCCGTTCCGATTTTCGCACAGTCCGTGTTTCTTTACCGTACAGTTCTGTACTCCAGAAGTACATTCTCAGAAACTTCTTCCTCAAATTAAGGCCTACGTTTGATATTAGTAGACTTTTATTTGCCAGGAATGCCCTTTTTGCCATTGCTAGTCTGCTTTTGATCTCCTCCTTGCTGCGTCCGTCACTGGTTATTTTGCTCCCTAGGTAGCAGAACTCCTTAACTTCATCTACTTCGTGGCCATCAATCTTGATGTTAAGTTTCTCGCTGTTCCCGTTTCTGCTACTTCTCATTACTTTCGCCTTTCTTCGGTTTACTCTCACTCCATATTCTGTACTCATTAGACTGTTCATTCCATCCAGCAGATCATGTAATTCTTCCTCACTTCACTCAGGATAGCAATGTCTTCCGCGAAACTTACCTGTTCCGGCGTAAAGTCAAGCGCCGGCGAGCCAGTGGGGAACGACAGATCAGAGTGGGCTGCACGACGTCAGCCAATTGCACGCTGACAGCACGCGACAGCAGCGGCTTCTATGTGAAGAGATCATAAACACCGCTCCCGACTGTCTGCGGCCGACTTCTACAGCAGCATCAAGATTCGGCACTTCAAGACCGGCGGCTTAGGAATTGTATAAACTGAAGATATTTCTTATTTCCATTTCGCCCTTTGCTTGCCACACTTCAGTGTTGGTTGGTTGGTTGTTTTTGGGGAAGGAGACCAGACAGCGAGGTCATCGGTCTCATCGGATTAGGGAAGGACGTGGAAGGAAGTCGGCCGTGCCCTTTGAAAGGAACCATCCCGGCATTTGCCTGGAGCGATTTAGGGAAATCACGGAAAACCTAAATCAGGATGGCCGGACGCGGGATTGAACCGTCGTCCTCCCGAATGCGAGTCCAGTGTCTAACCACTGCGCCACCTCGCTCGGTCACTTCAGTGTTACTGTCAAAGTTAAGTATTGTCGTTGTTCATTTCACAATAAAACTCATTAATACGATTACTATGAATGTTGTCTAGCGATCCGGGAAGACATGATTCCTAGACCTCCATATTTGATGTCAAGGCAGTAGTCAACATTATCATTGATAATCTTTCACCTCCTATTTTAACTCTAATCCTGAATCTTTCTTTTCTTTCCATCATTGCTTCTTCGATGTACAGACTGAACACTAGGGGTGAAAGACTGCATGCGTGTCTTTTTTTTTTTAATCTAAGCTCTTCTTTCTTGGTCGTCCACTCTTATTATTCCCTCTTGGTTCCTGTACATATTGTATAGTACCCGTCTCTTCCTACAGCTTACTCGTATTTTTCTCAGAATTTCGAACATCTCGAACCATGTTATACTGTCGAACGCTTTTTCCAGGTCTACAAATACTAGGAACGTACATTGATTTCTCTTTAGTCTTGCTTCCATTATCAACGTCAACGTCAGAATTGCCTCTGTCGTGCCTTTGCGATTCCTAAAACCAACCTGGTCGTCATCTAGGGCATCCTCATTTATCTTTTTCATTATTCTGTATATTATTCTTGTCAGCAACTTGGATGCATGAGCTGTTAAACAGATTGTCCGATAATTCTCGAACTTGTCAGCTCTTGACGTCTTCTGAATTGTGTGTATGGTGCTTTTTCGGGAGTCAGATGGTATGTCACCAGACTCATACATTCTACACACCAAAGTGAATAGTCGCTTTGTTGCCACTTCCCCAATAATTTTAGAAATTATGATGGAAAGTTTTCTACTCCTTCTGCCTTGTTTGATCGTACTCCAAAGCTCTTTTAAATTCAGATTCTAAAACTGGATCCCCCATCTCTTCTAAATCGACTCTTATTTCCTCTTCTATCACATCAGACAAATCTTCCCCCTCACAGAGGGTTTCAATGTATTCTTTCCACCTGTCCGCTCTTTCCTCTGCATTGAAGAGTCGAATTCCCGTTGCACTCCTAATGTTACCACCCTTACTTTTAATGTCACCGAAGGTTGTTTTGACTTTCCTGTGTACTGAGTCAGTTCTTCCGACAGTCATATCTTTTTCGATTTCCTCACATTTTTCATGCCCTTCGTAGTTGTTTCATTCCTCAGCGACCTACACTTCTGTATTCCTTAGTTCCCCGGAACATTTTTGTACTTCCTCCTTTCATCGATCAACTTAATTATTTGAGTTATGTTTGTGTTTACCAGTATTATTCGTTCCGGGCGATAACACAACTGGCATTCCTCTGAGTCGCATGATTACAGTTGAATACGGTGTTTCCTTTCATATTATTATCTCAGCCATGACTATCTTGGTTTGTCTGCTCCTTTAATTTTATATGTTTCATAGTTTGAGCCAAGTATATTTGTGCATCACCCATGTTTTTGGTGGCTAGATACGATCCGTGTTTACATTGATGTTTCAACGGCCTAAACTCTGTTTCTAATTCTGTTTCTTTTTGTCTGTTGTATGTAGTAATCCGTTATTTTTTACGCTGTCCATTTGTTATTACCGTTTCAAGTCGCCAGTCGGCTGGCTATGCCACCACCAAAGAATTAGAAGTATACTTCACTTATTGTTTTGAAGCAAGAATGATTAAATAAATCAGCTCGGCAAAGGTTTTAGTGCTTTTTTGTTTAGCGATCTAACTGATGTTTGTAGTAAAGGATATTAATCAGTTCAGATAACAGAATATTGGACTTTTTATTAAATTCACGGATACTTCCTTTTACTTTCAAATAATTCATGGGTATTTTCCTTTATTTTAAATTTAGGAAATGGTCTATGACGTTTGGAAAAATAATTTTTTTTATTTGTCATTTAGTAGAAGAATAAGTTAGTAAAAACTTTGTGCGAATACCCTGATTAAAATTATATCCGACACCTTACTAGTCCCCCTCCTCCCCATCAATTACCTTCTTTGTTTTTGGCCTGCCATTTTTCAGGGTGCACTCAGCCTCGTGATGCCAAGTGAGGAGCTACTCGACCGAATAGTAGCAGCTCCGGTCAAAGAAAACCATCATAACGACCGGTAGAGCGGTGTGCTGTCCACACGCCCCTCCTATCCGCATCCTCAACTGAGGATGACACGGCGGTCGGATGGTCCCGATGGGCCACTTGTGGCCTGAAGACGGAGTGCTTATTCCTCCTCAGACATTCAGAGACCTCACTGAAGGTGCCCCCATAGAGTTAAAGCCGTCATATAGACCAAGAGTGAAAACACACTATATTAATGTCCACTAATAGGAAACTGGATCCATTTGGTAAGAGTGCCGGCATCTCCTTTTTTTTACTACATTGTAATTTGTACGCACACAAAATAAATAGAATGTCGCTATTACGTTGTCCTGTACAAATTTTATTTTGCATAATACTGGCTGTTGACTGCGGCGTGAACACTTAGATGCTGTGTAAAATATTATTTTTAGTGTATGCTGTTGATTTCTTCGATTGATAACAGATGCTGCGACTTGTTTCGTGTCCACTAAGTGTCAACTTCGGCATGTGAGCCCCTTAGTCTGAAGCCACCTCTGTGCCTGTTTCTTCTTACATCCCTTAGCTGCACTTACATATAGCACAAGTTACGACATAGTCGCAGAGTAAAACAGGTATCCACGTTGTTTAGAATGAATTTCTTTTACTTCGGCCAATGATCACCAAACTTTTGATCCGTAGACTTCCGGTTTCAGTCAGCCATGACCATAAGTGTTGTGACCATTGGCGGAAATAAAAGAAATTCCATTTTACTGACAAGCATCACTGTTATGTCAGTTTCAATACTCATAACTTTTGCATTGTTTTAAACATGATTTTAATAAGGTGTTTTGTATGGCAAGAGCATTTTGCTCATAAATCTGTTCATCTGTCACCACATGTGAATATATTCACCTCATGAATTTATTCGCTGTAATAACCATCTAATGTTGGTTTTTCTCTGTCTTAACAGTTTTTGTAATCTTTTCAGGTAATTGTTTTGAAATTTCTGATAAAGAAATCTCTAGTTGGTGTCGAAATCAGGTTAAATTAAAACTGGTTGGCAGTATTAATCAAATGATATCTCCAACATAAACTGTAGACATTGGGTGACTCATGAGTGTTCTGAATCCTGGATTATTATGTACCCCGTACCGAATTTGTTGAAATAATGTGAAATGAAAGATAAATGTGAACTCTGTGATAGTTTCTGTTCGATAAGAAGTATCTTTTTTACGTTAAAGTTATGTGCTGCGCACATGTGACATCCTTTTCGCTCAGTAATCGATAACACCTGTCGTGCGTATATCTCTGCTCCGACTGTACGGTAATGTTTATACTGCAATGGACAATAACTGTGTTTGTGACTGAGGTGTGGCCCACTTCATCCTGGTTCTTTCCTGCGTCTAACTGCTATCTGTGGTCGTTACTCTGATTTGCTACTGTGAGCAAAGACACTCGTTTCTATTTTTCTACCAGGCTGTATTTAGCTGATGTTCGGGACACGTGTTCACGATTTGTGGCGAACGTGGATTATAGTTTGATTTTTTTGACTACTTGCCACATTACTGGGTAGTGCGTCTGGGTAGTTTGCGTATGAAAGGTCGGGCTTTCTGTCTATTCTTTCTGTGTTGTATTTTATTGGAATAGTGTTTCATTCACTGTTAAAGTAAATTATACGCCACCTGTATGATATATTTTGCATTTAATGCTCACTAGCCTTCTTTAATCAAAAATGGCTCTGAGCACTATGGGACTCAACTGCTGAGGTCATTAGTCCCCTAGAACTTAGAACTAGTTAAACCTAACTAACCTAAGGACATCACAAACATCCATGCCCGAGGCAGGATTCGAACCTGCGACCGTAGTGGTCTTGCGGTTCCAGACTGCAGCGCCTTTAACCGCACGGCCACTTCGGCCGGTCTTTAATCAAGTGGTGTTCTGGTAGTTTATTGCCGGCCGCTGTGGTCGATCGGTTCTAGGCGCTTAAGTCGGGAACCGCGCTACTGCTACGGTCGCAGGTTCGAATCCTGCCTCGGGCATGGATGTGTGTGATGTCCTTAAGTTATTTATGTTTCAGTGGTTCTAAATTAAATCTAGGGGACTGATAACCTCAGATGTTAAGACCCATAGTGCTTAGAGCCATTTGAGTCATTTTTTGGTACTTTATTCGAATACTGTTTAAGATTTTCAGTGCTTGTCAAACTTGTTTTTTTCGTTGGTGTTTGTATTTTATCGGAACAGTATTTAATTCTGCTTATACATGTGTGTTGCAAGACAGATTAGATGTTATTTATCGAATCCACGAGCAAACATGGAGAAGAGCCTCACTGTATGCTTCGGTTGGTCTTGTGGCATCCACGAAATCATTTTGTAATGTAAAATCCTCATACATCTGTGGAAAAGGAAGCTCTTTCGTTAAGATGGCTGTCCGGCTGATTCTAGTAAATCCACATTACTTGTCATTAAATGTTTTTCGAACTAGCAGTCTGTGTAATAACTATCTTGTGCTTTGTTTGACGTTCCTGCACGCTGGGCTCGACTGTTCCCTTCTGTATATTTGGTCAGCTATTAGGATTGTTTGCTTACCTGTAAGCTACGAGATTAAGCGTTTCCCCTGCTTTGGTAGTCTGCACTGAAGAGCCAAAGAAACTGGCACACCTGCCTAAAATCGTTTAGGGTCCCCGTGAGCACGCAGAAGCGCCGCAACATGACGTGGCATGGACTCTACTAATGTCTGAAGTAGTGCTGGAGCAAACTGACACCTTGAATCCTGCAGGGGTGTCCATAAATCCGTACGAGTACGAGGGGTTCGAGATCTCTTCTGAACAGCCCTTTCCATCCCAGATGTGCTCAATAATGTTCATGTCTGGGGAGTTTGGTGGCCAGCGGAAGTGTTTCAACTCAGAAGAGTGTTTCTGGAGCCACTCTGTAGCCATTCTGGGCGTGTGGGGTGTCGCATTGTCCTGCTGGAATTGCCAAGTCCGTCGGAATGCACAATGGACATGAATGGATTCAGGTGATCAGACAGGATGCTTACCTACGTGTCACCTGTCAGAGTCTATCTAGACGTATCAAGGGTCCCATATCACTCCAACTGCAGAGGCCCCACACCATTACAGAGCCTCCACTCGCTTGAATAGCCAACTGCTGGCATGCAGGGTCCATGGATTCATGAGGTTGTCTCCATACCCGTGCACGTCCATCCACTTGCTACAAATTGAAACGAGACTAGTCTGACCAGGCAAATGCTTCCAGCCATCAACAGTCCAATGCCGATGTTGATGAGCCTGTTTACATATCTCTGTATTTGAATACGCACGCCTATATTAGTTTCTTTGGTGCTTCAGTATGTATTTCATTGTATATTATCCTCATGATTTAATGCAGCTGATTTCCTCCAAACCACGCTTAAGTAAATCTAAGCAACATGATCTAGAGACTGCCTTTAGTATAAACTGAACGTAGTGTTTTGGTCGGCCGTTGCGCTGTAAAGATCATTGTGTTTATAAGCCCGATAACCTGCATGTCCACGGAGGGGTGTTCAGACGTAAACTTAAGAGCCCTTAAAACAGTCCTAATAGATTTCTTGTACTTTAACCAAATTTCATGTAAGTCCGAAATCACGCTCACCAACTGTAAAGCTTGTTTGCATGACTGCCGTCGGGTAATTCAGTTATTCTGTATTTGTTCTTGATGCTATTTAAGTCGTGTGTAGCAAAATACTGATCGCTTAAGATCGGCCGGTGTTGTTGTAAACTGCTCTTCACGTCAGAGGCTTTGTGCTTCTTAATGAAATTTTTATGTAGAATCTGAGTGCTTTGAATTATTTTGGCTTCGCTGTGGTAGGTATTTGTCACTGGGTCTTAAGTCATCTGTGCAACTGATAAGTGTAATTAAATACTGGATCAATTGACATTCTTGAACTGTAATTGTCTGTTAATCAGCAACGCTGGATGAAAATTAATAGTTTTATTGCAGCTGCTTAGTACTTAACTTATTCTGACAATTTCGTTTTACCCCACCAAAGTGGGACAATCTTTGGTGTTTTGTTTAAATTATCATCTCGCTACCATGCATTTCAAATACGGTATTTACTGATACGGTGAGTTTTAAGTTCAATGCCTCATTCAACAGTCATCAGTGCTCCCACTACTAGGTTGCGTATTTTCTCATTGTCAAGTGTCTAATTGATTTATTTTAATAAACTGCTATTCACATATACTTTATTTTGTGGTCCCAGTACCTTACGTCTCCCCACCCAGCATGGTTTGTTCTTCAGCGTACGGCGTCTTAAACGTCATAACTTTGTGGATGCACTGAGAGCTACAAGGGCTTCGGCATAATTAGTGATACAGCTCCGAAGCCGGCCATGTCCCAGCAGGTGGACCAGACAGAGCGTGTCCCAAGGTGTCACACAGCTTTTCTCGTCCTAACATGTGCACTCTACCTCGGCGCAAGATATTTGTATGTGACAGCAACTAAATCAGAATACAGTGTGGGGAACGGACACATAATCAACATGGCAGAACACTTGAAGACCGGACATCTGGAACTACCCAGACAGACAACATTACTCTGGGCAGCAGTGAACTGACAATGACCAAGAGTAATATGGTGACCCGTTGGCACCACATGCTGAGTAAGTGACCTAGTCGTGCTTGGGTAGCTCAGTTGATAGAGCACTTGCCCGCGAAAGGCAAAGGTACCGAGTTCGAGTCTCGGTCCGGCACACAGTTTTAATCTGCCAGGAAGTTTAATCACTTGATTGTGGATCTGATCCGGCCCAGGAGCTGTGTTGAGGCAATGTGCAAGGTTGCTGAGGAGCTCCCACTTTGTAAATGGGGCGTTAAAGGGTATGCTGTGGCGTGTAGTGAACGAGAGGACTTTCCTTTCCATCCGCCATTTGAGGGCGCGAAAGGCTGAGTGGTAGTTCTTTGACACAGAGGCTAGAGCGTAGTGCTCAGCAAAGTGCTCGGCAATCGCGTTTGCGTCGGTAGATAATGCGCCATTGATGTTACTCCAGGGACACCTGTTGGGGTCTGGTACCAAAAAAGACATATGATCTTCGCCCAGACTTGGGAAGGTTGCGTATGGCACCCAATGGTCGACACATACCTCTCCCAATACTCCTGTTTCGGTCGTTTCATAAGCTGGCGAACGCAGGCACAGAGCCGCTTTAAGGCTAATGAGGCAGTCTACGCCTTGGGGTCACCTGCTGCCACAAGATGAGTACCTGTATGATCGACATGCATTGTGTCTGAGGGCCCAGTGAGATCTAGGTTCTCAGCAGACGACAGAATTTCCACCTCATCCTCAGACACAGAGCTTGTAGGTAGTGATGGTGTGGGTGCCACCACAGTGCCTTGGTCCTTGGGGGTCTTTTTCTTTTTAGGTTTCTCTCACTGCTCAAGAGGATTGTCTGGATCGGAGGGCTTCACTGATTCAGTCTCAGGGACTGAGGAGGACCGTGAAGCCCTACGACCAGCTACTTGTGGTTGTTTCAGCCATTGGCGGGTGTCAGCTTTGCCACTGGTAGGAACCTGGGAAGGGAGTAACCCAAGGGATCCCTTCCTGGTGAGAGGAGCCAAGGAAGACTTACGCTTCTCCAGCTGAAGAGTGGGGACTGACGTCCCTGATGGTTTGGAAGGGAGGGGGGGGGGGGTGTTGCCCCTGAAGTAGGTTGTGCAGAAGCGAAAGGGAGGGAAGTGCCCCCACCATCAGGGGGCAGGTGAAGTCTGATGGCTCAGAGAGCCAACTGTACATGCAGAATGGAGGACGGTAGAACTGTTGTCGTAGCGGCGGTGTAGGTTGACATCATATTTTCTCTTAGCCGCAGTGTAGGTCAGTCGTTCCAGGGTCTTGTATTCCATTATTTTTCTTTCTTTCTGGAGAATCCTGCAATCTGGCGAGCAAGGAAAATGGTCCTCTCCACAGCTGACATAGATGGGAGGCGGGGCACACGGAGTATTGGGATGTGAAGGACGTCTACAATCTCGACAGGTGATGCTGGAAATACCGTAGGAAGACATATGGCCGAACTCCAGCACTCAAAGCACCGCATTAGGGGAGGGATATATGGCCTTATGTCACAGCGGTAGACCATCACCTTGACCTTCTTGAGTAATGTGTCGCCCTCAAAGGCCAAGATGAAGGTACTGGTGGCAACGTGGTTATCCCTCGGATCCCGGTGGACGCGCCAGACGAAATGGACACCTCGCTGCTCTAAATCGGCGCGCAACTCATCGTCAGGCTGCAGAAGATGTCCCTGTGAAATGTGATACCCAGGACCATTTTTAACCTCTTATGGGGCGAGATGGAAATAGAAACATCCCCCAGCTTGTCACAGGCGAGTACTCCCCGTGACTGGGCAGAGGATGCTGTTTTGGTCAAGATCGACCCTGACCGCATTTTGGACAAGCCCTCCACCTCCTCAAACTTGTCTTCTAAATGCTCCACAAGAAACTGAGGTTTCATTGACAAGAAAGATTACTTATCAATTCTCGTACATAGGAGGTCGGGGTGAATAAGCTTCGCTGCCATCCTAAGCCTGTTGTTCCTCCCATGATGTGGCCTGGGGGGTTAAGGATTTGGTGTTATATTTCTTAGCACTGAAGTTAGACCTTGACCGCTTAGAGACTGCTGGTGTTTGCCCACCAGCAAGAGATGACGTGCTACTCTTCACGCTGTGTCATGCATCCTGATGCCACCCACTCCAACCAGGGGCCCTCCCCACAAGCACCACCGAGCCACAGTGAAGGCCACCTGGCAGCATGGCCATTGCTGAGAGTCCCGATGCCCCAGGGTGACAAGCATCTACACTTTTACATAAGTGGGCAGTTAGTGGCGTAGGCTTCAGCAGGGTAATCCCTGTGTGGTCAGTGGGCTACAACCAACAGGGTGCATGGCGGACCCACCACAACGGAATGGCTACCGTGCTGGATATCATGCGTAAACGAGCTAAGAAGTCCATTATCCTCGACAGCGCAGAAAGCGATACTGCACGGAGGATGGAGGAAAACGCAGCCAGGAGAGTGACCTCGCCCAACAGATGGAGAAGGAGCGGAAGTGCAGCTCCACGTCGACGAAGGATGCGAGAGATCTCAGTGCATGATTGACACTATGCGCCATGTAAGGCACCCATCCCCAATTGGCTCGCGCTTCGGAAAAATTTTGAAAAACGGATGCCAAACCCTACACGGGACCATCACATAAAGGCCGAAACGTTGAGACTCCTTTTAGTCGCCTCTTACGACAAACAGGAATACCTCGAGCCTATTCTAACGCCTGGAACCGCAGGGGGAACATTGAGTGGATTTTGATTTCAGGCAGGTTAACGAAAGCAATCACTTGTATTTACTTTATTAATAGAATGTCTATCTGTTACCTTCCTTGATTTATGTATCAAAGTCGACCACCACTCGTGCAAGGAAGATGCCGAATTGCCGAATCTGAAATCAATGAGAACGTTTAAGCCCTAAAAATCTGATCTTTACTGAATAAAAAAAGAAAAAAAAGACGGAGACGTGACTGCTCCGGCACGACTTTCGGAGCACAAAACTTTTAGCGATTTGTTTGTTACTGATCTGTTTCCACATCAGACTTCGCGCAATTCTAACATATGGCTTTGTCTTTTGGGGAAAGATTTCAAAATGGCTAACTAAATTCCATATCGACAATCATTTATTACGTGAAGCTTCACTCAGCACTTAAGACAACTGACCGTCTTTATGGACAATATTCAAAAATAAGTTGGTTTCCGTGAACAACAAGAAGATCAAAATCAAATGGGAAACCAGCAAAGGTGCCTCTCATGAAAGTGGGGGATTAAATAATCAATCATACTGCAAGGAAGAGTAGTAGAAGTTGAACATTACCGTAAAAATTTAGTTGTGTAGCTAATGGTTATAACAAGAAAGAGACGGCCACCCATCCACACGTTCGTTTTATTCTCAATAGATGGCCTCAGTTGGAAAGTGCTAAAGGCTACTGGAGAGGAGATCGTCTCCCGGGGGCAAAGTACGATAAATGTAGCAAACCTCTTCATAAAATGTTCAGATTACGAAGTCAACATTCGCTCTACTTGGAAGATTGAGTTCTGTCTAGTGGAAGAGTTCTTAACTCGATTAGCACACGTTGGTCGTCATGTGGAGTTCAGCTCTGCACTAAGGGAGCAACTAGATTGTAATATATATTACGTTACTGGAAACAGGAAACGTCACATCCTTGATAAAATTACTATGATAAGAATTCACAGAAAGCGAGAGAGTCAAGAATGATAAACGGAAATCAAGATTGCAACGGACACACGTGGTGCAGGCAACAATGAAAGCTTCCAAGATTATTCTACTATTAAGTTTATTCTCCAGTCAAGAGCTTCGTTTAGATGACACTGCTTTAAATGAAACACCATTGAATGGCGAATGCAGGGCACGATACGGGAAAATTACCACAAGTAAACGCGAAGGCACGACATGGACTGTTACGGCCAATGTGCAAAGCCTGAACACGCCTGATCTAATGCTTCTCACAAGTTAATTAATCTTCGCGCCTAATATTATCAAAAGGGATGTAATTTAATAAACAACAAAATATGAGAGTGTAAATACCATCTTGTTTACCAAAATGGCAGCTTACTGAGCGCATCTTAACATGATGTAGCCAAGGAACTATCATACATACCCACCACACTCTGCATCTAAACTCCCTCTAGAAATCTGCTTTCGCCTTACTTTTACGAGCATCATTTGACTTTTTTATCGGTAGAGGGAGTAGCAGCGGTGCGACTAGCCAGCTTAGAGGAAGTGAAAAGCCGCGAAGGCGTTCCATTCGCTGGATGCTTTCTTTCTGAACAAGCTGAAAGAACTACGAAAGCTCGTGATTTGCCACAGGTTATTCTACAAATAATTTTTGATCACAATCGATGAGTATGGGAGAGTGAGTCTAGAAGTTGGTAAGACTGGTTCAGAGAGAAAGGTAACTTCTCTTGCCTCTTCGAAAGATCAAAAAAATACTCTTCCACACTTCCAATTTAACGGACAAAAGCGGAAAGGAAATTAGCAATGAACACAGGGAAGAGGCTGGTGGTTTCAAGTAAAAATAAAATAAAGTAACATATCCAACTGTGACCTTCCTCCAACAAACAGCTTATGTTTGGGACGTCTGACATTATAATATTACTTTTATTTTAATTCAAATGTAGCCGGGGGATTTTATAAATAACTACCTGTTGTTATCTGCTTTACTACTCCTACACGTGAAGGAAGTAATCAACTGACGTAAGTAATTATGAAGTTAACTAATAAGCAAGCTCCTTGGAATGAAATTATTCCGTGACTCGGAAGGAACTCATTAAAATTTATGTTAGTTATTATCTATTCGGAGAAAATACAGATCATCTTCACTGTCTTCAATGCCCTTGATTAGACTCCCTCCTGTATGTCGTTGAAAATTCAATAGTCCATGCCGGGAATAGTGAGACAGTATTTATGGCGCCCGACAATCTCGTTTTGTAGGAGCAGCAGCACATCTCCGCGGTCGCCTCTAAATTGCTGGTAATATTTAAGACTGTGTATAGAAACTTCGGAAACTGATACAGTGCAGTGCAGTTACCATTTGGTCCGACGATGCGTAGCCGGACAGCATATCACTTCAATCATTGGTAAAAACACCTGGCGATATATCTTAAGATTGTGATGAAGATTCGTTAGCAAACATCATGAACGAAATGCCCGAAGATCCTACAGAAGCCTTATACATATGTTCACTCTTGGAACTGCACTGTTTATAAAAAGAAACATGTTGAAATACCTTTTCAAGACTGCAGTTTCTCCTTAAGGAAAACAACAGTCTCTTCTCTACAGCACTTTTAACGCATTCATCACAATAGCCCAGCAAAATAAAATTATACAAAAGTATCTGGGACTTCTTGCCACGTCAGTTCACGGTAAAACCTCGTGTTGTCGACGATTTCCACCATCGTCATCGTCACAAGCAACTGACTTTCGAAATCACTGCTCTGGTGGCCTTTTATAGGCCGAAGAAGCTTCTGGTTGGTCGGTAGCTACGTCACGCTATCGTAGATTGTGTCAATGCTGCGCTGTTGGCGCCGGCGCGTTAGCGTAAACATTGTGACGAATATCGACGGCTCTTCTCTGCATCGAGAGCTCGCTTCCATGCACTGCTAAGAGTATATCCGCTGTCACGGTTGAAGGTTTCGTCAGACATTCTTATTTCTACAAACCCTTTAATTATAGAGTCTCAGAATGTGGAAGCCTGGGACAAAACGGTTGCTTCATCAAACAGTACTATATGTTTGTTTGTGAGGTTATGCTCAACAACTACGGATTTCTCCAGTTAGCGATTTTTAATATTCCATTGATGTTCTGCTCAACGGTCGTAAACGGCGCAGATGGGCTGCCTGATGTAATTGCTTCTGCATTCGCATGGGATGTTGTAAATTCCAGGGATCCTGAGGCAGAGACTCTCCTCAACAGGGCGTAGCGTCTGCTTTATCTTCTTAGGAGGTCGGAAAATAGATCTGATAACTCATCTTCCGAGGACTCCGCCAATTTTGTTGGATGTAGCGCCGGAGAAAGGAAGTAATGTAGTCGATGGCTTATCACATGAATATTGTATATTTTCACGTTTCATTTCTAGGTGGATTCTGACTTAATGTCAAGTGACCCATAGCCGTTCTTCCTGAACACATACTTCACATGACTGATTTCGAAAATCATGTGCCGTCGCGAACGACTTCGTTATTATAAAATAAAATTGCCTTTAACTGCAGACAGCAATGATTTATAATTCTGTTCAGGATTTGTACACATCTGTTCTCGATCGCATACCGTAACAATGTGTTATCTATCTCCGCTCTTTGCTTTAGATTTAGGGTAGTGTTCGTTTCAGAACAACAGTTACCTGCAGTATCGGCGACCACATGATCGGTTATCGACTTTGTGACAAGCAAGAATATGAATATTATTGATCCTCGATTTACTTTCAGCGTTTAAACCACTACTCTTAGGTTCCAGCCTAATCACACACTCAAAAATCGCCATATATTCGGAAATAAACAGCCAAATATTAGTGAAAAGGCAGAATACGAATTTTATTACTGCTAGTTTCAGTCGCAGCAGTTGAAGCTGTTTTATTAGTTCTTGCCTAACAGCAAACTCGCAAGGCGGCACATATTCGGAAATTAAAGACCCAAAATGTGTGAGAAGAAGTATATTAATTTTATTGTTGCTCGTTTCAGTCGCAGCAATTTAGGCTGTCTCTTAGTTTCTCCTTAACCGCATACTCGGAAATCGCTAAATATTTATTTCATCCTTCGTTCTCAGATCAGACTGAATCTAATTGACATCCATTATTGCAGAACATACTTCATAAGTAACAGAACGTGTTAGCGACGCTGTGATGAAAAAAAAAACTTCACGTTAGGGCATGGAAACCAACAGCTTTCGACTCCAGAAGCCACGACCCCATTCACTACGCTAGCACTTCACCATACGAAGTTTAACTCTGGTCTTAGATACCCTGTTCTATCTTGAAGGCTTATATAGTTTATGATTTATTAAGTACCATTTAATGACAAAGGTGATGTGTTAGTGATAAATTACCAATGCTCCGTTACATTGAAACGGCAAAATGCTAGTTAAGTGTGTTTCATTTTTAAACCTTAAATTATCGATGATAATAACTCACTCCTAGAAGAGCACTTTTATACGAAAGCTTTAATCGTCAATAAATCATTGCATAGCATTTTACTGTATCAATAATTATACAGGGTGATTCAAAAAGAATACCACAACTTTAGGAATTTAAAACTCTGCAACGACAAAAGGCAGAGCTAAGCACTATCTGTCGGCGAATTAAGGGAGCTATAAAGTTTCATTTAGTTGTACATTTGTTCGCTTGAGGCGCTGTTGACTAGGCGTCAGCGTCAGTTGATGCTAAGATGGCGACCGCTCAACAGAAAGCTTTTTGTATTATTGAGTACGGCAGAAGTGAATCGACGACAGTTGTTCAGCGTGCATTTCGAACGAAGTATGGTGTTAAACCTCCTGATAGGTGGTGTATTAAACGTTGGTATAAACAGTTTACAGAGAATGGGTGTTTGTGCAAAGGGAAAAGTTCTGGACGGCCGAGAACGAGTGATGAAAATGTAGCACGCATCCAGCAAGCATTTGTTCGCAGCCCAGGAAAATCGACTCGCAGAGCTAGCAGAGAGCTGCAAATTCCACAATCAACTGTATGGAGAGTCCTACGAAAAAGGTTAGTTATGAAACCTGAACGTCAACTACCCGAGGCGATGGATCGGCCGCCAGGCAGCCCGTGACAGAGCACTTCATCACTGGCCTCCAAGAAGCCCTGATCTTACCCCCTGCGATTTTTTCTTATGGGGGTATGTTAAGGATATGGTGTTTCGACCACCTCTCCCAGCCACCATTGATGATTTGAAACGAGAAATAACAGCAGCTATCCAAACTGTTACGCCTGATATGCTACAGAGAGTGTGGAACGAGTTGGAGTACCGGGTTGATATTGCTCGTGTGTCTGGAGGGGGCCATATTGAACATCTCTGAACTTGTTTTTGAGTGAAAAAAAACCTTTTTAAATACTCTTTGTAATAATGTATAACAGAAGGTTATATTATGTTTCTTTCATTAAATACACATTTTTAAAGTTGTGGTATTCTTTTTGAATCACCCTGTAGTAAATCATTCTAAAAATTACGTGTTTTGGTAAATCTGCGGTAGGCGCGCATGAAATCTTGTGGGAGGCAAGTATCGAATGCTAACGAAAGTCGGAAAGTCGATAGCCGATGATGCACTCGTCGATATTGTATGTGACGTCAAAATGACGTCCTGTTTGCGGGAATTATTGTGGAACGAGCGTTACCCTTAGATTTACAGTAGCTCTCCAAAGAGCAACTACAATCCAAAGAGTAAACGCATCTATCTCGCAGGTGGAATGCGACACATACGCGTATTTGACATTTTATCATGAAAAGATGTTATACATTGAGGATTTGATCAATCAATCGTGTTCGTAAACAGAGTTTAAGTACCAATTGTAAGACACTTAACGAACGTCGTCAGGCATACAATGAGAGTGTGCAATAAAGAGGCTTGCCGAAGTATATTTCTATGTACGTGTTTCTGGAGTGTAGGTATCACCTTTAAACGTACCGCTTTCATGATGCGTCAGCAATATCGTCGGGCCTAACATTATACACTGAAGAGGCGTGCCAAATAATATTGATATGTACGTGTTTCTGGAGTTTTGGTAGCAGTGTTTGGTGTCAAGCATATTGAAAGTAGTGGACAGAACTCAGGCAGAGCACTTCTCCATTCGGAAGCGATTTTTAGTTCGCTGAAGTATATTTCTGAGTTCGCCAATACCGGTTCCTGAAATTTTGTAACTAGACTTTAGCCTAATAATTGACCTCTTTCTTCTAGTACCCACTAATTCAGATACTTTTTGCAATTCCGTGTTGTTGCTCACCAGTGCAACAAACCTGCCATCATTCATGCTTTCGCTCGTTTCATGCGTCAGTATCGCCTTATAGTCCTATTTGGGTTCCACATGCTTCAGCTTTATTACAGGGCAAGGGGACCAGTGCGGCACTTTCCGTGTTTTATAGTTTCAAATAATGAGAATGTTTAAAATAAGTATACTCGTTGGGATAAGAGTTGTTGCGGGAATGAAAAAAAATCTTAATCTGCATTTCTATACACATGATTTTAAACAAAATTCTTTACAGAGCATTACAATACCACGGTGTAAACGGTATTTCGCGTAAGAATGTAACCTTCGTGTAGTTTTTGTTTTCCGTTTTCTTCGAGGGATTTAAAAATGTTAATTAATTTATTTATCCTTGAAAAAGCTACAAACAGTCGTCTGTGTGTAAAGGCGAGATTTGCTCAACAAAATCCAGATCCTCGAAGTGTTTACTCTGCGACTTGTTTACAGTGATCGCAAGTGCAATACTAACAGGCAACTGTTTTCTTGTCAACTGAAAACCCGTGCCTGGATCAGATGGTATTAAAAGTGCACCCATGGTATTACAACAATTTTCCCGGTGTCAGTCAGCTGAGCATTAATTGTAAATAGTTGTAAATAATGACACTAATTGGAATAAGTATAGTCGTTGGAATAAGGGCAATTAACGACAATGTCAAAAATATTTGTGAGTTGGGAAAGAATATTCGTTTAGAAAAATCAGCTTCTTGGACGGGCAGAGATAATGGACTACCGCAGCAGTCACGGTTATTACCTGACAATGTTGTATACAAAGCACATTTTAACAAATAAAATGTTATTTGTTATAAGAGAATACGAAAAAGGAGTCTCTTATCCGTGATTACTAATTTAGCTTCGGAAAATATAGGTATGAAGCTGGGTATGCGTTTTGCTTATGATACTTGAAAGTCTCTTTTATGCTAAAATTTTCCGCAAATAGTAAGTTTTAGCACAAAATCGTTGCGCAGTGTCCGAAGCATATTAAAAAATCATTCTAACGGTACTTCATTCACTCCTTAACGATTACTATAAGTTTGAAGAAAAGATGTTGACTTGAGAAATAATATATTTGATGGTTTGTGAGCAGTCTATTTTGAAATCGGTCGTGCGGCTCTAGGCGCTGCAGTCTGGAACCGCGAGACCGCTACGGTCGCAGGTTCGAATGCTGCCTCTGGCATGGATGTGTGTGATGTCCTTAGGTTAGTTAGGTTTAACTAGTTCTAAGTTCTAGGGGACTAATGACCTCAGAAGTTGAGTCCCATAGTGCTCAGAGCCATTTGAACCATTTATTTTGAAATCTGTATTTCCCATCATACCAATGAAACTGTACTACGAATGACTGTGTGATCATTCCCTTTCATATTTCCACGAATTGCTACATTCAGGTACGTGAATGAATTGACTGATTTGAAATACATTTCAAGAAATCTTGCCACCACCTCGTACTTTCATGGAGATCTGACGTTACTTATATAGTATATTTCTGATAGCATTCATACTACATTATATACAACTACAACCTATTCAAGCCCACACGGAGAAGGAAACCAACAGTCGTGGCTCATGCGAACCAACTGCGAGTGGAACAAGGAAGAGGGAAGGGAGGGTGGATTGGGGAATGACATTACCGTACGACGCCTCACAGCTGCAAGAGGCCTGCGGAGTGTTGACGTAGCAACAGTTGCCAGGCTTGAGGGTATGTTGTAGTTTGTCCGATGTCCTGCATTCACACAGTGTTCAACAACCAGTGCACAGCACACACTTACTTCTACAGTTGACGTCAGCAGGCTGTCAACTTTCCTACAAGTGATTATTTAGTTGGTAAAGGCACAGAATGCTACCTCCAATGGTGTGAGTCTTCACACTGTCCTAGCTGTTACGAAGAGAACAAACCACGCCACAATATGAGAAATGGTGAGCCATCCTTGCTACCACATACTGTCCCTGTCATTCTACCAATAAGGTTATCAGGGTTTCTGGAACCAGCCTGTCGCCCTTCTCACACCCTTCTCACACAGTCCGCGGGATGTCATGCCAGGAGAAGGTATGTCATCACATTAATTTATTGCCCCAGACTGTCAAATTAATTAGTCGTGTTATGACTTTTTGCTGAGTGTGAAAGAATTTCTCTAAAGTCGTGGCGAACAGAATTTTTTGACATTGTATGGGGTGTTTATTAAAAAATGGGAAAGCACAGGGGAATGGGTACAGGACTTAAAAAGAGGTACAAGTGTTTTAATGTACATAACATTAATTTTTTTTATTTCCTTAGTAACAGACACTTTGTAACACCACAATCGATTGTGAGTAGTCGGTACAGTGCAACTATATTTAAGAGGTGTTTACTCGTTACTAGTTAAGTTCTTTGCATCATTGGAGGGAGGTAGTATTTTATGATGTAGTAATTGTGTAACGTAATTATGGAATTTTACTAAATATGTTTGTTTATGTATGAGAAACTGCAATGTAAGAACTGGTTCATACTTAGGAAGTTTGTATTGTATTATGTAAAATATATAGTGATTCCCCTCCGCTGCAGAAGTGGTTTGGCGCCCAAAGAAAAGGTGGAAGTGGCGGTCAGGCTGAGCCGGAAGCGAGAGAGCACAATAGGCAGTCAGTGGCCAGCAGTTGTGGAGTCAACAGCGCAAGTGCTGAGTGAGGCGTTCGGTATCCTCGTCTATGATGGAACGGCCTCGGCTGTGGTTACTGCTATAAAAGGGTGCTCTCGCATTGAGAATGGCTCTAAAATTAATATTTACGTCGCCAAGAAGAAATGAAATAAGAGCAATAATCCGCCAGATGAGAGACCATGTAGCCGCCACGTGCTCGCCACCGCTATTGCGCCACTGCTCCAACAACCTCAGGGGGTTAGAACTGTATGTCAGTATGAACCAGTGTGTTTGTGTGTGTTTTATTTTGCAATAAAAATTTTGCGAAAACTGATGTTTGAATCATGAAATTTTCCCCTTCAATCAACCAAGCAGGGTCCTTTTCTCAAAGTATTTAAGTCCGAGTATCCTGTTTGTGAAAGACTGATATTAATGAATTTTATTTTACGTTGAATTTATGAAAAGCTCCAATTTACTTTGAATAGCTTCTAATTTACAAGTGTCATTGTTCAGTGTGCATGAACATTAAGATTGTCAGTGAACTTTCTTCACGAGTAATATAAGGGGCACATAATACTCGTCAGATGAAAAGTTTTTAATTTACTACGAAATATTTCAATAGGAAAGTGCCAAATGGTTAGTACTAATGAATCTAAATGTGATTGGTTAAAATCAATTGCTTCACAAGTGACGAAAGAGACAGGAAAATTTTGAAACCTTTTGAATATTTGCTTTAATCTGAACTTACTCACCAATCCAGATAAAAATATTGCTAGTGTATATTGTTTTCAAGCTTTGAGGGCTAAATGATCTGAAGTGGGGTTGTAGTTCAGCATTTATTATAAAGCGAGGGTTTTCTGTAAAGTGTGCTTATTTGTGAATAAAGGAGTGGTCAATTTGTAGGTTTCCACAATAATATTTAATAACAGAAGAAGTCAAACTGAGAGTAGGTTTCTGTGAATCAGCCTGAAACAGTGACAAAGTGAAATGCATATGAAATGTGAGTATTGTGAATTTTACAGCGTTTGTGATATGCATAAGTGTGTCAACCTAAACTGAACTCTGATCAGATGCTAGTAAGTCTCGTTTAAGTCTTTGACAACTTTTTTGTGCTGAATTATTTAAAAACAGAAGTAGTTATTGTAGTCACTGGGGATAAGGTCTCTATTTTGTTTCTATGAATGCTGTTGTTGTTGTGGTCTTCAGCCCAGAGATTGGTTTGATACAGCTCTCCATGCTACTATATCCTGTGCAAGCTTCTTCATGTCCCAGTACCTACTGCAACCTACATCCTTCTGAATCTGCTTAGTGCATTCATCTCTTGGTCTCCCACTACAATTTTTTCCCTCCACGCTGCCCTCCAATACTAAATTGGTGATCCCTTGATGTCTCAGAACATGTCCTACCAACCGGTCCCTTCTTCTAGTCAAGTTGTGCCATAAATTTCTCTTCTCCTCAGTTCTATTCAATACCTCCTCATTAGTTATGTGATCTACCCATCTATTCTCTTCTTGTACAAACTATTTATCGTCCATGTTTCACTTCCACACAAGGCTACACTCCATACAAATACTTTCAGTAATGACTTGCTGACACTTAAATCTATACTCGATGTTAACAAATTTCTCTTCTTCAGAAACGCTTTCCTTGCCATTGCTAGCCTACATTTTATATCATCGACCATCATCAGTTATTTTGCTCCCCAAATAGCAAAACTCATTTACTACTTTAACTGTGAATGCTAGTCTTTGCAATTGAGTGCTACTGCTACCCACTGTGTAGTTTTGTCTGTCATTGCAGCTGTTCATTGCACTTTTCTGAGAAAGGATCTATGAAAGTCACTTTTGCAAGAGTGTAAGCAAATCCGTTGGAAATAATGTTTTCACATTATTATGCATAATTAGGCTGGCGACCGTTTTATTATTTCATTTATATTAGATCTGTTACTGTAACTTCTTACCAAATTTTTGTCTTTCTGATGTATACCAACTGCCACTCTTACGAATTTCATGTTCGATACCCTCTTTCAGTTAGGTAACACACGGTTAAATTCAAAAATCCTCCCAGAGGGTAACACTATACTGTGCAGGTTTTAAACCATATTTGGTAATTATTAATCCGCAGTAGTGTTATAATTTCTATGTTATTACGTGATTGCTTCGTTTCTACCTTTTGAGTTCTAATTTTCAGCTTGGTTCTACAGCTATTTTTCTTTGCAAATGTTGTTTGTTTTGAGGAGAGTTAAGTCAAAGCCTTCTTATGTTTATCTTCGTTGCCACAATATTAATAAAGAAAGAAATCTTTTTGTTGTTGGGAACCCAATCAGTAGTGAGAGCTTGTACTATCGTTCTTATTGGACTAGCGTTTAGTGTGTACTCGACATTCCTTCACCACCAGGAACCGAATCTGCTATTTCCTAGAGGAGCGCCACGGTACGAGCGTGTGTTAGCGACCTCAGCTGGAGCGCGACGTGTTTTGTCTGACTTCTAGTCACTGTGGGACGCCTGCTGGGCCGCATTCTTATTCGACTAGTGTGTACTGTACATTTCTGGCCAAAATGAACTCTGATCAGCACATGACGGACATACACCTGATTTATGGACTTGCAACTTGCAATGCGTCTGAAGGCAGTCGTTTGTATGCTGAATGATTTTCTCATAAACGTTTATCGAACGATAACACCATTCTAGGAATATACCAACGTATTGTGGAGACAGGGTCTTTTAAGAAGAGGTTGTGCATTAGAACAGCACTCGTGTATGGGCGGATGAAAATATTTTGGAGTTTTGGAAATAATGTTATCAAGAACAGTTTATTATTAATGTATGGGCTGACATAATTGGACACAGGTTAAGTGGACCTTTCACTTTCCATGGAACACTAACTGGAGCATCATACAGTGAATTTTTAATGGAACATTTCAATGTTTTGCTGGAAAACGTTCATCCATGCGTATGTCAGAACACGTGGCTCATGCACGATGGGTCAACACCTAATATTGCTCTCCAAGCAAAATCATTCTAAATCCGCGTTTCCCAAGTAAATGGGTATGTCTTGGGGAAGCAGAATCTTTTCCTGCTCGATCTTCTCTTATATCAGTGCATTATATTTTAAATATTTGGAGTGTTTAAAGGAAGTATTGTAGTCAACATTATTATGAATGCTGAAATTCGTCGCCAGCGTGTTCAAGAAGAATTTAGAAGAGTCAGCAAACACTTGAAATATGGGAGCGAATAAGACTATCCACGACCGCTTGCGTTAGAGCTAATGATAGACTTTTGAGCATTAAATTTAGCCATAGAAGACATTTGAAGAGAAAAGGAAATAGCAGTAGAACTGAGTTGAAAATATAAAACCAAAAGGCAGAAACGAAGCAAACATTTTACAACAAAAAATTAAGAAAATAAAAAAGTCATATGTATATGTGAACTTCTTTGCTTGTTTTTAACTCCTCTTTGCATTTCCGGAAAGCTTCCCTGCACATTAGTTAACACCCTCTATGTTTTCAGTTACTGGTCCTCGTGTAACAAGGGAGATAATAAACACAAAGTTTGTATCCATAATTGACTATTCTAACGTACGGCCTTTATCATCCGCATCATAGTCCGATACTAACTAAAAATTTTCACAGTACTATTAAAGCAACATAATTATGTGCAGCAAAATGGAGATCTGTGATAAATAGTTTCAGAAAGGATAAAATACGGTTAATGTAGCAGAAGAAAAGTAGTAATATTGGTAGTTCCGTAGCAGTTACACAGTGACAGAAACACCTAAATCGCTCTGTCACTGGGTACAAACCATTAAAAATCTGACGGGACATAACACCTTCGAAGTTGGACACAAGTCAGGATGTAGGATGATATAAGTAACGTTGTATTACGTATGCAGAGGATGATGCCCAGAAATACTTCCACATCCATTCATGCAATACACTTTACTTAGTGCATCTTCCTTTGACTCATTTAGGACAGATTGTACAAATGTCATTGACTGGAAGAAAATTTTGATCTTAATTTAGAAAAAGAATCCAGTTCGGTAATTCGCTGTATTTTATAAAACTGAATTTGGATCAACTGAACGAGATTCGCAGCTGATCTGAATAAGCATGTGACATCCTTGGAAAAACCGTTACATCAGCTGACGACATGATTGTAGAGTTTTGATCGCAGATTTCATCATATATAGTCGATCTGCAGTATTAATTCTTAAATGTTTCATAGTGTACAGAAGGAGGAAAATAAGAGGAAAAAACTTCTCAGATTTCTGTAAGAAACTTCTCGACAGCCAAAACTACTGAAATAGATATCAATAAATAAGGGAAAGAGACAATATACTTCTCAACGCTCAAAGCCCATGAACACGGAAGACTGCTCAAATAAAGCGATCCATAACGCTAGGAAAGCAGCGTGCATTATATGCAGGAGGTCTGGTTTCAAAATGCAGTGCTGCCATTAATTACTTTTATAACCAATATCGTAAAGAGTAAATCGTTATTTTTCTCCCCAAATAGCAAAACTCTTTTACTACCTTAAGTGTCTCATTTCCTAATCTAATTTCCTCAGCATCACCCGACTTAATTCGACTACATTCCATTATCCTCGTTTTGCTTTTGTTGATGTTCATCTTATATCCTCCTTTCAAGACACTGTCCATTCCGTTCAACTGCTCTTCCAAGTCTTTTGCTGTCTCTGACAGAATTACAATGTGATCGGTGAACCTCAAAGTTTTTATTTCTTCTCCATGGATTTTAATACCTACTCTGAATTTTTCTTTTGTTTCCTTTACTGCTTGCTCAATATACAGATTGAATAACGTCGGGGAGAGGCCACAACCTTGTCTCACTCCCTTCCCAAGCACTGCTTCCCTTTCATGTCCTTCGACTCTTATAACTGCCATCTTCTTTCAGTACAAATTGTGAATAGCCTTTTGCTCCCTGTATTTTACCCCTGCCACCTTCAGAATTTGAAAGAGAGAATTCCAGTCAACATTGTAAAAAGGTTTCTCTAACAGGGGAACCTCCCCATCGCACCCCCCTCAGATTTAGTTGTAAGTTGGCGCAGTGGATAGGCCTTGAAAAACTGAACACAGATCAATCGAGAAAACAGGAAGAAGATATGCAACATAAAGGAGATCGTGGGCTCAGGAGCTCCGTGGTCCCGTGGTTAGCGTGAACACCTGAGGAGTGAGAAGTCCTTGGTTCAACTCTTCCCTCGTGTGAAAAGTTTACTTTTTTTATTTTCGCAAAGTTATGATCTGTCCGTTCGTTCATTGACGTCTCTGTTCACTGTAATAAGTTTAGTGCCTCTGTTTTGCGACCGCACCGCAAAACCGTGCGATTAGTAGACGAAAGGACGTGCCTTTCCAATGGGAACCGAAAACATTTGATCGCAAGGTCATAGGTCAACCGATTCCTTCACAGTAAAACACGTCTGATATATTCTACACGACACTGGTGACGGCATGTGCGTCACATGACAGGAATTTGTTGTCGACCCACCTAACTTGTATACTTGGCGAATGGGTAAAAAGATTCTTCTACCTTGCCCGATTTAGGTTTTCTTGTGGATGTGATAATCACTCCCAAAAAAGCGATGAAAACATAAGAGTTGTCACATAATAATCGTCTGAAAATAAAAAATTAAAATTTTCACGCGAGGGAAGACTTGAACCAAGGACCTCCACTTCCATAGTTGCTCACGCAAACCACGAGACCACAGCGCTCCTGAGGTCAGACAATCGTTGATGTTGCTTATCTTTCACATGGACTACTCATTTTGTATATTTTCTTATTTTTTTCATAGTTCCACACAACTTCTTCCTGTTTCCTCGATTGATTTGTGTTCAGTTTTTCAAGGCCTATCCACTGTGCCAACTTATAACTAAACCTGAGGGGGGTGCGATGGGGAGGTTCCCTTGTAAGTCTACAAATGCTAGAAACGTAGGTTTGCCCTTTCCTTAATCTATTTCTGCCTAACACTGTTAATTCCTGACGTTCCCGCCAGGTGGCATGCGCAAATGAGTTATTCCAAAAGTCATCATGGAGTCATATAACGGTGCAGAGCGTGCCCACTATTGTTTGTGGTTTCATGAATCCAAATCCGCGACTACAGTTCAGAGACGATTCAGTACTAAATATCGTAAACTACTACCTCAAAGACAAACTGTTATTAATTGTTACAATCATTTCACAGAAACCAGCTGTCTCACATAGGACGCCGGATCAGGATCGACCACCAGTCTCTGACACAGCAGTTGAACAAGTTTGGCAGTGTTACATTCGTAGTAAGGGTAAATAAACGAGACGTGCCAGCTTAGAACTGAATATGCCTAGCGTAAGAGTGTAACGCGCCATAACTTTATCATCGTGAACTTGTCACCTATCTCTGTAGGAAAATGCCAGTCTGTATTGGGCGTGGTGGAACAATATCCTGGCCATCATGATAACCACATTACGCCAGTGGACTAATGTGTATGGGATGGGGTTACATTAAAGACAGAGTGTTTCTTCCTCCGCTTCCTGGAAACGTCGATGAGCTGCGACGACGGATAGCACAATCAGTTGCCACCATACAACAAGATTTGCTTCATAGGATTTGGCAGGAAACTGCCTACAGATGGGACATTTCTCGTGTTACAAAAGGTAGCCACACTGAAACATTTTCAAATAAAACTTGAAAATATACTTCTTTCATTGCTGTGTCAAACGTTTCTTACATTTTGCACAATTAAATGTTACTTTTGTATAACTCATTTATAAACATCCTATGGGGCCCTACATTTTAAAGTGAACTTTGATCCACGACTTAACAAACATTGCCAGAGGCGAAAGAAGTGATAAGTGAAAAAAAGATGTCAAAAACTGACCTGTAATCGCACCACAGGATTTTGGAACCATAGTCGTTCACATAATCATTGAGCCACCGAGACACATCATCATTTCGTAATTAGTCAATACACGTAACTTTCCTCATTGACATACATATGTTTATTATTTCTAGTCATCAACGCACGTGCTACTATCATGACAGTTGAAACATATATTCGAGAGTTAAAAACTTAATAAGGTTTGTGTAATTACTGTTATCAAAGCCTAGAGAGCGTTCTTGCAAGAAATTTATGTTCACTCATTATTGGCTGCTGTTTAGCTGCACGTGTTTAACTGTCCACTGCAAATAGTTCAATTTTTCCTTTTTTACTCTGCCGCTAAGTGTCTACGAAATGCCTTTTTTCCTCTTTGATTGCGATTCGCTCCCCAAGAATTCTCATGAGACTGCTCTATTTTTAGATTTCTGATATTCTCATTCAGCTAAGCTCACAGATCGAAAACAAACGTTGAACTTGTGTAGTGTATGAGTGATGACAGCTTATTTATTATTTATTTACTTGTTTTCAACATGAATTTCCGCAAAACAACATCCAATCGTTTGTAGTGTCACTAGGATGTGAACTGATAACTGCTGTTGAACTTGGCTTGATGCACGAAATTTGCTAGTCAGTGTGGGTACCAGTTCTTGGCATAACAATGTTGAATTGATGTTTATACAACGCACATTTCCGAGTTCAGATTTACCCGATTCCATCTTTTGTGCTTTTTGTGAATTTTTGTTGGGGGGGGGGGGGAGTTGAAAATAGCTCATAAGAGCTTATGAATAAAACACAGAAGTGAAAGAAACGCAGATGAATCTGAAATGATATATCTTGTAAAATTAAAACTACCTAAACTGTACCTGAATGCCTGTCGTGTATTAACAACATAGTAAAGGCAGATATTTATCTGAGTTGTGTTTTCAGCCAATCGCGATTAACATTTTCTTTTTACATTGGTACGCCCTTTCATGCTTCCGTTGGTAAGAAACAATCAATACTTTTTCAGAGTATATCATTATAGAAAAATATTCGAATTCGTCAGACAGCACAAGTGTTAAAGAATTGGGAAGGTTTACCGAAATAATTCAGTCCACATTTTTATCCAAACTTGAATAACACTATTTATTAATATGCGATGACAACACGAACAGGAAAAATTACTTTTTGTAGTACGCTCCTCTTCTGTAGGACATGTTCTTTGCGACTTCCATGACGTATATATCTATCGCCGCATTTGATTTCGTTTATAATAAAATATTGGAACAACCATCATCGATTGTATGATACCCTTTTCACACAACACGATTATTACAGAATATCATTGTCAGACACTCCTATAGCAGCATTAAGCTATATCTTGGGAAAAATGGATTGACGTAAACGACTGTTCGCTTCATTGCAATTTCACAGTGCGTGTTTATATTACAATATTATGCCGAGTGGAATATCTACTGTCGCTCTGGGCTGTGCTCGACACAAAATACGTCATAATTTACCATTCGTAACCTCAGCTTGTTACAAAATGTGCTTTTACCATACATACACCTGCACTCCAATAATCATACTGATAAACAGACTGTGTGATGGACAAACAAAAGTTTCAAACCGAGGACGAGTCAAATATACCCTGAGGCAGTCCTCTAGTCGAAGTCACTGGGTGCATCTCTGCACTGCTTCACATACACTCTCTCTCTCTCCGTAAACAAGACAGGTTTTAAGTACAGTCTCACAAAGATTTTGCTTAGTATGCTGTTGGACTTAACAGTAAAAGTTTATGGCTGAAGCATTCGTCGTCCGCTACACAAACCGCGGTCTTTTACTATTGATGCCCTCCATGCCTCGTTACGTTATTACAGGCACTGCTGGGAACATCGCAGCTGTTTCACATTACGACAAGAGGGCTGCTGCTCCGACAATCAGTAACATATATAAGACGAGTTAAATGATTCCTTCTAAACACAGAAATAAATTTGTTAACTGACTTTAAATTTTAGTCGGCTTCTGTGGACAGATCATAGCTCAGTTCATGTTTTCATACATGTTAATAACTGCCACTCATACAGTTGCTAATGACATCCTGTATGCCAAAAAACGGCAACAAATACACAGAAAATATGCCGGACATAGCGGAAAAAAAGGTAAAAACCATACTATGACTTAAAATAAATAAGGTATAATGAAACTATTCACAGAATACTATACTTGGAACCAAACAGTTCACACGCAATAATGCTTGATGCTTTTTGCTGCATGTTTTAGAATAAAGAAAAAAACTACTGATGATGGCGGTATTGTCACTAAAGCTACTGTAGTTTGGGAAAGAGAATAAAATAAATGAAAATAAAAGTGTTTTGATTTAGGCGTGTCCAAAATACCATATTATAGTTTTTATGCAAACACGGACCAATGGAAGAGTTTCAAATTAAAATGATAGGACAGAGTCTTTAAAATTGATTCACGTTCACAAGACCGTATCTTCGACAAGAATGAAGATAAATTTGGAATGAATTTTTATCTAATTGAAAGGACTACAAAGTTTTTATTTTGAGAAGAACTATCAAATTTTAAAAAAGGTACATCTTTCACATATGTGCACAGCGTTGAGTTTCATTTAATAAGTTTTCATTTACCTTTCACAAATGTTCAATTTGGCCTTCACTAAACGCACAACAAACACCCAACCTATTGTCAAATTCATTACGAACATTTGTGAGTACGTGTGGTGTCAAACCTTTTGCTGCAGTTGATGGTTGGTTGGTTGGTTGGTTGGTTCGCCGGGGAGGGGACCGAACAGCGAGCTCATCGGTCCCAGCGGATTAGTGAATGAAGTCGGCCACCCCCTTTCACAGGAACCATCGCGGTATTTACCTGAAGTGATTTAGGGGAACCACGGAAAACCTAAATCATGATGGTCGGACGCTGGTTTGAACCTTCGTACTCGATACTCCAAAACATTAATTCAGTTTCCTTAAGCGCAGGCGAAGAAAACTGTGTGATTGCGATGTCAGCTCGTCTCAGCATAAAGCTAGACAGTTGGCGAAACCCTTGTCATTGTGAAACCCAGTTTTTTTAATTTAAAAGTTTATACGTTGTTCTAACTGCAAATGATTGTATATGTAAATGAATATATAACAGTAGAGTCCATGTCTCATACCTTTTGCTGGTAAAATGCACCTCCACCTCGTATCTAAAACTGGACCTTCGCTTCGTTCACAGCTTTCAGAGCTCCCCAGGAACTTCAAAATGTTTCGTTAGTTTTATCGAAACACAAGAATCAACATTACATTACTTGAATCGAAACGGACACTTCTTACTCAATAACATAGAAAACATATTCGTATCGATACTTCAATTACTCGAGAGAATACAGACGTAATTGCTAGGCAACGGAGCACGACGCTTCAGGCAGCATAGCATTGTTGTTAGGACGGCCAGAGCACGTCTTTAAGCAGCAGAGCTAGTAACTAAAGAGCTCTTTACTCTCTAGCAACGTCGATAGCAATGCTTAAACGAACGCTGCAGTAAAACTGTAAATAATTTAAATGTATGTACGACGAAATAAACATGTTTTGCGACTAAAAGATATCCAATAGTATCTAAATGATAAAATACTCGAATCTATATAAATGAAAATGCAATTGTTCCTTTGTTCAAAACCGTGTATCTCCAAAAGTTCGTAACCGACTGCTTTGAAAATATTGACTCGACGTCGAATTCCAATACAGTAGTGCTATTAGGTATCTATACATGTATGTCTATCCAAATGCAATGTTCTATCGAAATGTTAAAGCATTCGGTCAAAAACTTACGGTGACTGGCGATTAGGAACATTCAATAAGTACAAACGTAAATGTTCGTTCCTTCAGAATCTCACATCTCCGGAAGACCTTCATGGCCTGCTTTGAAATTTTGAGACAAAATTGCGTTCGAATACTCACATGCTGTTATACAGTATACCTACTGGAACGCCTGGTATGTATGTAATACACATATGTACTAAAAGTGGAAACGTTATAAAAATGTAGATGTTGGTTTGTTCAAAAGCGTTAATCTACGAAAGTTATAGACCGATTTTTTGCCATTTTGACCTAACGTTGAATTCTAAGACAGGTGTGTTTTTCGGTGCCTAATTCTTGATATACACACCTGGGGATGTCCGGAGCACAAAATTGTTTGTTTAATATGTCGTACGTCTCTGACACACGAGGACGAGTTGTGAATTTCCATTGTCTTGAAACTCCTGGTGACAATGGCGAATGCTGTCAGCTGTAGGAGGTGCAATACCTTTTGACAAAAATCGGGCCGCAAAGCTGTAACGACTCAGCTAGCTGCATCTGATAGTCGGCTGTATCTTGCACTCGGCACGCAGTTTGTTTACTTGATGTACGGGTGTACAATTCGAACGTTAGCTCTAATAAAACGCGTAATTCCTTCCATCTCTTTACGCTAATCATGTTTTCCTGTCTGTAGTGGGCATAAATAACACCAAATCTGGAAGCATGTTATGGCAAAAAGGAAAGTTCCACGGTCAGTCACCTAGTATATCGGCTTACCAGATTTGCATTAAAAATAATGGGATTCATCACTCTCAAATTTTACTAAAGCCTTGAAGGGTTTCTATTCAGTAGCAGATTTTTCAGATTATGAGAAATACAAAACTAGAAACAAGAAAGGGAAAAATATTCTACTAGAAGTAGTGCAAGCTCTCTCGTAGATAAAACGAAATAATCTATTTACTGCCATATTACTGTTGCATTTTCTGTGCTTCATGGAAGTGTGTGCATGTTCATGTGCTTGTGTGTGTTCCTACAGTCTGGAGCCGAGCGACCGCTACGGTCGCAGGTTCGAATCCTGCCTCGGGCAATGTCCTTCGGTTAGTTAGGTTTAATTAGTTCTAAGTTCTAGGCGACTGATGGCCTCGGAAGTTAAGTGGCATAGTGCTCAGAGCCATTTGAACCATTTTTTTTTGTTCCTGTGTACGTGTTTGTGTATATTTATGTGTGTGTCAACATGTGTGACTGCATACGCAATCATAAACAATATTTGTAAAGGAATTCTTTATCCCAGAATCTACAGTTTTTTTAGACGAATAAGTAAGTAGTGAATTGCAAGAGACTCGGGCAGTGCCGTAGAAGCAGTTTTGCAGTTCACTGTCCCATGACCCCTATCATGTTTATGAAATCCAACTAAATCACACCGTGTGCGCTGTTGTATTTACGTAACACCGAACATTACAGAATACACTTCTATTAAGTTCGTAAAAAGATCCCAAAACCATTTAGGAAACGCTAAGTTGGTTCAAAAATTGTTCAAATGGCTGTGAGCACTATGGGACTTAACTTCTGAGGTCATCAGTCCCCTAGAACTTAGAACTACTTAAACCTAACTAACCTAAGGACATCACACACATCCATGCCCGAGGCAGGATTCGAACCTGCGACCGTAGCGGTTGCGCGGTTTCAGACTGTAGCGCCTAGAACCGCTCGGCCACTCCGGCCAGCCGCTAAGTTGGATCAAATATATTAGTAACTAGTAAGACGCAAACCAACTGCACTTCACTTTGTCACTCAGTGCCTTCACCTACTATCCTACGCTTAACTTGTGTGATGTGCAATCACGCCTTTTATTCGGGTTTGTTTCCGTCAGGAACAACGTGCTCCACGGCCGTATTAATGAGATCCGAGACAGGAAGTAGGGCAGCATCGGTCGTAAATTTTTAACCTGTTTATTGCACATCGATTTCAGCTATTGTATGCCTATCTTTAGTGCAATTGTGCCTAGTCGTGATAATCCGTCGTAAATAAAATCGCTTATGGGTCCATATTATCGTTACAGATAATCTGTTTAAATGTTTGTTATCTGTAGAAGCATTGCGGTGCCATGTGTGATTTTTTTTACGATGAATCATCATAACTTTGATATCACCGCACTGAAAATAGGTGAAATCGAGCCGCAATAAACAGGTTAAAATTTTATGACCGCCACTGCCCTTCAGTCTATCTTGGATCTCAAATTTTATATGTTACGATCTGCCTTAACGTTAATTTACCAATATGAGTATGCTATGAACTGACATTTAATTATAATAAATTGTACCAAGAAAAACGGTTTCTATTTTATTTTATTTTTAAATCTCGAGTGCCTTCAAGGTACGCAAGTGATTATAGAGAAGCAACCAAATACTAAAACTCATTAACCACTAATATGACGTTTCATGTCCATTTATTACAGCAAAACGTACCAATGACGAAGCAAGAGACCGTCAATGTGCTCAAACGATGACGCAGCGTATATTCATAGGGCGTAACGTATAAAACTCACGAGATATGAGCTTCAGCTGAATACAACTAAATCCAGTATGGCGTCCAAGAAGTTCTGCCTGCGACGCAGAACGTGATCTCGCATATCATTATTCACGTTCCTTTCAACGAACCCAAAATCTGACGTGTATTATTCAGTCTTTCAGGCTACGGAACGGTGTGGAGCGCGAAATTCCACGCTGTGACGTCGTAAAATAGGGCCAGCTCCTTATCCAAGACCGCATTCTCGTCGCGTGTGAGGTCGGCTTTACTAGCAACCACACGAACCAGCAGCTTACATTTATCGCCAAAGTAGGCTTTCAGTTTAAATGTGTATGCTAAAATTTACTTCAAGTGTCTATCTTAATTCATGTTGAAGTACTAGTCTTGTGAAATGGAATGAAACTTTTTGTACATACTGTGTATCATCTGTGTCCGCATGTGTAACTCGCATACATTATAACCGGGACGTCGTTTACAACAGATACAGAAACAACAAAAAAAGAAAAGTGTCTGAAGCATGAGCGTCCGCACAAATGTGTGTCTAAGAGCGGGTGAGGTTCCGAAAGTGCTATACTTTGTATAACTAATTACTGGAGTTTCAGAACGAGTAGTACCTCAAGAAATAAATTTGACATCAAGTAGGTACATAAAGCTTATTGGATCTTCAACAATTGACAATTATCCAGTCGATTCTTTGTGGAAGGTATTAGTATGAGTAGCAGTGAAAGTAGGGGGACCATAGATTGGTTCCATTGAAAAGTAGTCACCATACGCCTTAAGACATTTACCCCACTGGGAGAGGATACGATCAATTCCTGTTTCATAGAACGCAGTTGGTCACTGACGAATCCACAATTGCACCCACTCTTGCACTTCATCGTCCGGCTCAAACTGACTCCCACTCATGTCTTTCTTCAGGTCACGAAATATGAGGCGCTATAGTCCGAAACCGAGCGACCGGTACGGTGGCAGGTTCGAATCCTGCCTCGGGCATGGATATGTGTGCTGTCCTTAGGTTAGTTAGGTTTAAGTAATTCTAAGTTCTAGGGGACTGATGACCTTAGAAGTTAAGTCCCATAGTGCTCAGAGCCATTTGAACCAAATATGAGGAAATCACACTGCGGAAGATCCGGGCTGTACGGAGGAACTTGCAGTGTTTTCTAATCAAAGTGTTGATGTGTAGCCTTTGTCCGACTGGCAGTGTGGGGGCAGGGGGGCAGGCGTTATCGCGCAACAGGATGATTCCGTCCGACAGCATTCCGACAGGCCAAGGGCAACTGGCAAAGCCAGCAGTGGGGACATCTCACATCCCCCCTTCAAAGAGATCCAAAGCTGTCTACACACTCTCCGATAAGGTCATGATGACCTCCGTCTTCGACTGAAAGGGCACTCTGCTCGTCGACTTCCTCGAGCCTGGAACTACAATGTGCAGTGCTGTGAAGATGCCTTGCAGAAACTGCGACGTGACGTGAGGTCAAAACACCCAGGATGCCGTCGAACGGAAGCATCTGGTTGCACGGTAACGCCCGCCCCCACACTGCCTGTCGGATGAAGGCTTTGCTTCAGCGATTTGGTTGGGAAACACTGCAGCATCCTTCGTACAGCTCGAATTTTTTACCGTTTGATTTTCACTTCTTTACCGACCTGAAGAAAGTCATGCACGGACTTCTGCTTCAGTGTGGCAATGAAATGCAAGAATGGGTGCAGTTGTGGATCTGCCACTGGCCGACCGCGTTCTACGAAACAAGAATCGATCGTCTCGTCTCCCAGTGGAATAAATGTCTTAAAACACATGGTGATTGCTTTTGATTGGCACCATTCCACGGTCCCGCTGTGGTGGGTGTTCTGTTTTCATTTGACTGTCGCTTACACAGGGTGAGTCACCTAACGTTACCGCTGGATATATTTCGTAAACCACATCAAATACTGACGAACCGATTCCACAGACCGAACGTGAGAAGAGGGGCTGGTGTAATTGTTTAGTACAAACCATACAGAAATGCACGGAAGTATGTTTTTTAACACAAACCTACGTTTTTTTTAAATGTAACCACGTTAGTTTTGTTAGCACATCTGAACATATAAACAAATACGTAATCAGTGCCGTTTGTTGCATTGTAAAATGTTAATTACATCCGGAGATATTGTAACCTAAAGTTGACGCTTGAATCCTCCGACGTTCAGTTGCGTGTTGTAACAAACACGGGCCACGGGCGTTTCATAGGACATGGAGGACGCATAAATTGGCCAGCCCGTTCTCCTGATCTTACACCTCTGGACTTCTTTCTGTGGAGTACGTTAAAGGAGAATGTGTACCGTGATGTGCCTACAACCCCAGAGGATATGAAACAACGTATTGTGGCAGCCTGCGGCGACATCACACCAGATGTACTGCGGCGTGTACGACATTCATTACGCCAGAGATTGCAATTGTGAGCAGAAAATGATGGCCACCGCATTGAACATCTATTGGCGTGACATGTCGGGACACACTCTATTCCACTTCGTAATTGAAAACGGTAACCACGTATGTACGTGTACCTCACCCCTCATGGTAATGTACATGTGCGTCAGTAAAAAAGACCAATAAAAAGGTGTTAGCATGTGGGCGTAATGTGCTGTTCCAGTCTCTTCTGTACCTACGGTCCATCACCGTTCCCTTTGGATCCCTACGTAATTCGGTGCTCTCCGATACACACGATCGAACAGCGGAGGAGTGGTACTCAAGCGTCAACTTTAGGATACAATATCTCCGGATATAATTAACATTTTACAATGCAACAAACGGCACTGATAACGTATTTGTTTATATGTTCAGATGCGCTAACAAAACTAACGGGGTTCCATTTAAAAAAACGTAGGTTTGTGTTAAAAAACATACTTTCGTGCATTTTTTTATGGTTTGTATTAACCAATTACACTAGCCCCTCTCCTCACGTTCGGTCTGTGGAATCGTTTCGTCGGTATTTGATGTGTTTTACGAAATATATCCAGCGGTAATGTTAGGTGACTCACCCTGTATAAGCAAATTGAATATTTTTATATTATTAATATGAATATAGGTGGAGGCAACCATCGAAACCAGCCGTCAAATGGGTCTGTAGAAGCATCTATTAATTGCCTATGACTGAAAGAATATGGTTCTAGTCTTCCTGTTCTGGTACATTGTTGTGTAGCCATGACCACTGTACATTAGAACTCATAACTCTGTCTGGATGTCTCAGTGGGTTGCGACCGTAACAATTTAAGAACCATATACTTTAAGATGTTTCACACACTTCTTCGACCTTGATATTTCACTATTTTTTTTCTTCAAGATTTGTGTTTCTATTTTATTTAGGTCTACAGATGAAGCACAGATCAATTCCTCTACAAGACACTGGTAAAATCTCTCTATGGTGCAAAAGCTGGATAAAGTCTGAGGAAGCCTTCGAGGGTCAAATGCAAACCTACTGTTGAAATTATGATGTTTTAAAAGGGAAGGTGCTGTTGTTGTGGGAAATGGAGACGGCTGTTTAGCATGTATACTCCAGAAATATATGTATTGGGTTGGGTGTTGGAACTGCCTCTTTCTGTAGCTCGTTAAGAGCCGTACAAGGTAGAGATACAGAAAAGATTAGTAATGATCTGTAAAAGTTCACCTAGCTCAAGATTGGAGAACAGGGCCGAAACAGTCGCCATGACAAGAAAAAAATGGTTCAAATGGCTCTGAGCACTATGGGACTCAACTGCTGAGGTCATTAGTCCCCTAGAACTTAGAACTAGTTAAACCTAACTAACCTAAGGACATCACAAACATCCATGCCCGAGGCAGGATTCGAACCTGCGACCGTAGCGGTCTTGCGGTTCCAGACTGCAGCGCCTTTAACCGCACGGCCACTTCGGCCGGCGCCATGACAAGAAAACGGTATAATTTCCCGAGAGGAGTCTGACAATGAAAGAACAAAATGACTGGTAAGCCGGCCGGGGTGGGCGAGCGGATGTAGGCGCTACAGTCTGGAACCGCGCGACCGCTACGGTCGCAGGTTCGAATCCTGCTTCGTGCATGGATTTGTGTTATGTCCTTAGGTTAGTTAGGTTTAAGTAGTTCTAAGTTCTAGGTGACTGATTACCTCAGATGTTAAGTCCCATAGTGCTCAGAGCCAAAATGACTGGTAAAGCCGTGGTGATTCCATTCGCATTCAGCAATGATAAATCTGCGGTTGAGTAGAAACACAAACCATCACAGTTAAAAATGATGGATAACCCTGGAAGTAATAAAAAGTATATCCCAGATAACAGGAGAGGGTAAGTACACACTTTAGCCCACCCCTCCCACCCCCACCACCTCCCCGATGGGATGCCAGTTATATCTGAAACAACCCTTTTGGGTTACTCTGGTTCTTTTCGTCTCCAGTTTATCCTGAAGATTAAAACCGCTCAAAATAACCGCTTTCTCAAACAGCCGATTTTTAGTTTTTAATTGCAGTTACTTCCAGTAGTAAATACTGAATTCGGACAGAGATTTAAACATTCTAATGAATGTGGTGATGGAGCAGGAAACGATGGCCAACATGGGGTTGAGGTTGAGCAGAACTATGGCAGAGATTGCGAAGATGAGAAGGACGGACGTGGCGATAGCGCTAGTGTAGCGTGCAATTTGACGACTTGTCTGCATGGTCACATTTTCACACCGAAGCAACCACAAAATTTAACATTCAGTTATTATAACAACTTTTGCACGTCAACAGAAATGTAGATATAACAGTCATGTTTACCATCTATTCTGAAAAACATTAGTTATGCCTCCTTCCATTGTAAGACGTGTATATTTCTACTGTCTATTGTCAAACCACAATTTATGAAAGATGTTTATATTTTATTAATAAGATCAAGTAGGAATAATTAATATTTGTCATGTTGGAAATAACTGTGGTAGCAGGGAATGTCGACACCAAAGTATTGTAGGCAGGAGAGAGCGCACATTGATATAATTTTAAAAACGGCGGGAGAGACCGCGTTTGGATACATTTTAAGAAAAGAGCGGAAAAGACCGCGCATTTATACATTTTGTAATGGTAGCATGGATTGTCTGCACCAGAAAGCATTGTTGGCGGGGGAGACCTCACTTTAGCGTTCGTAGGAAGTCAGTAGTAAGCGAGATGTGAAGCGAGTCGGTAGCAGGTCTGAAGCGAGAGGTTGAGAGGAGCGGTGTGCCTGCCAGCCACCAGCTATGATTTACAAGAGATTATACACGGGTGTATAGAGACATCAGCTAACTACACTCCTGGAAATGGAAAAAAGAACACATTGACACCGGTGTGTCAGACCCACCATACTTGCTCCGGACACTGCGAGAGGGCTATACAAGCAATGATCACATGCACGGCACAGCGGACACACCAGGAACCGCGGTGTTGGCCGTCGAATGGCGCTAGCTGCGCAGCATTTGTGCACCGCCGCCGTCAGTGTCAGCCAGTTTGCCGTGGCATACGGAGCTCCATCACAGTCTTTAACACTGGTAGCATGCCGCGACAGCGTGGACGTGAACCGTATGTGCAGTTGACGGACTTTGAGCGAGGGCGTATAGTGGGCATGCGGGAGGCCGGGTGGACGTACCGCCGAATTGCTCAACACGTGGGGCGTGAGGCCTCCACAGTACATCGATGTTGTCGCCAGTGGTCGGCGGAAGGTGCACGTGCCCGTCGACCTGGGAACGGACCGCAGCGACGCACGGATGCACGCCAAGACCGTAGGATCCTACGCAGTGCCGTAGGGGACCGCACCGCCACTTCCCAGCAAATTAGGGACACTGTTGCTCCTGGGGTATCGGCGAGGACCATTCGCAACCGTCTCCATGAAGCTGGGCTACGGTCCCGCACACCGTTAGGCCGTCTTCCGCTCACGCCCCAACATCGTGCAGCCCGCCTCCAGTGGTGTCGCGACAGGCGTGAATGGAGGGACGAATGGAGACGTGTCGTCTTCAGCGATGAGAGTCGCTTCTGCCTTGGTGCCAATGATGGTCGTATGCGTGTTTGGCGCCGTGCAGGTGAGCGCCACAATCAGGACTGCATATGACCGAGGCACACAGGGCCAACACCCGGCATCATGGTGTGGGGAGCGATCTCGTACACTGGCCGTACACCACTGGTGATCGTCGAGGGGACACTGAATAGTGCACGGTACATCCAAACCGTCATCGAACCCATCGTTCTACCATTCCTAGACCGGCAAGGGAACTTGCTGTTCCAACAGGACAATGCACATCCGCATGTATCCCGTGCCACCCAACGTGCTCTAGAAGGTGTAAATCAACTACCCTGGCCAGCACGATCTCCGCATCTGTCCCCCATTGAGCATGTTTGGGACTGGATGAAGCGTCGTCTCACGCGATCTGCACGTCCAGCACAAACGCTGGTCCAACTGAGGCGCCAGGTGGAAATGGCATGGCAAGCCGTTCCACAGGACTACATCCAGCATCTCTACGATCGTCTCCATGGGAGAACAGCAGCCTGCATTGCTGCGAAAGGTGGATATACACTGTACTAGTGCCGACATTGTGCATGCTCTGTTGCCTGTGTCTATGTGCCTGTGGTTCTGTCAGTGTGATCATGTGATGTATCTGACCCCAGGAATGTGTCAATAAAGTTTCCCCTTCCTGGGACAATGAATTCACGGTGTTCTTATTTCAATTTCCAGGAGTGTATTATCATAAGAGAAACTAATATTATTGAACTATTTTTTTTTTTTTTTTGAGAAACTCAAGACTACTGAAGATATGTTTGCGCAATGATAGCAGTAAGATTATTGTAAAAAGTAAGTCCCATTTGAACGTTTATAAAATCATATCATTCAGAATATAATTAATTTTTGCCAGTAGTATTTCAGTACTGATCATAATCCATCCCAAAAATTATCAACGTGAAACTTTGCAAAATTTTATTGTTGTCAAGGAAAAGTTTAATTATGAATTACGTAACTTCAGTCAAATTAATTAAAGAATAACGTCAGCTTTGCTATTAAAGAATAACGTCAGCTTTGGTAATAAATACAGCCACTTATTATGGCAGCCCACCATCAGTTAATAGAGTATAGTAAACCAGAGTAAGTCTATTCACGTCGCAGTTCGATGTAGCAGTCAGATGGCGATCCAGTAACAGTAAAAAAGCTAAGGAACAGTTTTCGGTTATTGCAGGTAACGACTGTGGGCCACGTCGACGACACATTCTATGTTTCGTAGAAATAATCAGAAAATCAATTTAAATAAGCAGCATTTAAATTTGTATGCGGGATTTTCTCTGCCTCGTGATGGCTGGGTGTTGTGTGATGTCCTTAGGTTAGTTAGGTTTAAGTAGTTCTAAGTTCTAGGGGACTGATGACCATAGATGTTAAGTCCCATAGTACTCAGAGCCATTTGAGCCATTTAAATTTGTATGCGAAGATTGAAAAAGAGAATTAATTTCAAAGGGAGTATATCATTTGTTATTATTAAGCAAGAGATAGAAATCCTAAGGGAAGGTTTCATAGGTAAAAGGGAAGGTTGCGTAACAAAAAGAGATATAGAGGAGACGGGAAGGTTTCACCATTTTTAATCTTTTAAATCAGATGGAGCATTGTACTTCACTGTTACCGCACTTCGCAAATGGGCAGTGCGAAACTACAAGATACATTAGATGCTGGCATGTCTTCCACACTATATGTACACGTGTACCATCTAATAGGCCACACCACACAGTAACTGATAGATCATTGTCTCTGGAATGCTGGACCGTTTCTTACGAGTATGTTATGTGTTTGTTGCCAGTTTCTAGCTATGGGCGCTGTTATTGAAACTGTACGGATCGTTTTTCCCAATTTATGTAATAATATGATATTTCAAAATAATGGGAACATTACGAATAAAAAGAAGTTTTATTTAGACACGAAAATAATTTAGCACTGCTACTATGACAAATTTATATGCCAGTTTTTTATCCGGTTATTAGTAAAAATATGAAAAAGAGCCTGTTATAACCGACGTCAAAAACTGAAAGGTATGTTCTAAGGTCTCATCAGGGTAGCTCCAGAAAATAGTCGTTAGTTGCCAACTGCAAGGAGGAGCGAGTATAATATCTTTGAGTAGGAGGATCTTTGATGATTAAGAGAGCCGGGTGCGTGCAGAAAAAAAAAAAAAAAACTGGGAGTCACAGGTAGGTGCCCGGAGGAAGCAAACGTGTGCAGACAGCTGTAAGGGAGGAGTCGGAGCTAGGTGTCCGGAGGAAGCAGACGTGTGGTGACAGCGTTGAGGTTGATTGCTGCCCCTGACCAAACTTTAGCACGTAAGTGGGAGCAGATATATAATCATTTCAAATTGGTTTTTTGTCAGATAACGCTCAGAGTTAGGATTTGTATGTCCCAGGTTTGACGCAGTAAGCGTTTTGTAAAATTTTTTGTAAGACTGATTCGTGCTACGAAAATGTTTGAAATGGTAGGTTTTGTGTATGACTTAAAATTTTAACAATATATATATTGAGATCAACATCCATATCTTTTGCTTGTATTGAATATGAAAACGAGTAGTAAACTAAAGTTACCCACCAATGAAAGAACCAAGTAAACATCAGGACCAAAAGTTAATTTTCCAGTACCATCTTAATGCGATCGCACAAACGGCATTATTCTGTTAAACTTGATTGCTGAGTCAAATACATGTTGCATTTGTGGCAAAATGGAGGAGTGCAAGAAACAAATTCACAGACGCAGTCAGATGCAGGTTTGCTGAATAATTAATTTAGAACAATCATATTACTGATACTTTCACAGAATAAAAGGATACAATTTTGGTTAGATGCTGTTGTGTACATAGTTCCGCGTAGTCAGCGCGTACACAACTTTCGCAATAGAGCGCGCCCCGCTAAGCACAACAGCGCAGGCGCAGCGCTCGTCCGTCTCCGCACTACGAGATGGCGCTGTCTTAGAGACAGACCAAACTCTGCTTCCGCCGATCCGCGTATTAATATGTAACGCAGCCAATGAGATTGCTGCTAACGTAGAACCTTTTCGCCTCGCGGATCACACTCGCGCAGTGATACCTGAACACGCGAGGTATTATAACGAGTGTACAGACCACCGATTAGTTAGTCTGCATTAGTCTGTAGTCAAGTTTCAGTCTGCGCCTAATAAGATTATCATATTCCTGTACATAGCCATGAAGAGAAATCTATAGACACTTTGTCAAGTATCAGAGATATGTTAGAATAAGATTAACGCCGGCCGCGGTGGTCTAGCGGTTCTAGGCGCTCAGTCTGGAGCCGCGCGACTGCTACGGTCGCAGGTTCGAATCCTGCCTTGGGCATGGATGTGTGTGATGTCCTTAGGTTAGTTAGGTTTAAGTAGTTCTAAGTTCTAGGGGACTTATGACCTCAGCAGTTGAGTCCCATAGTGCTCAGAGTCATTTGAACCATTTTTTTTTTTTTTTGAATAACAGCATCCAGAATCAAGTTACGTAATGTCTATCCTTTTTATTATTTTAATAAATGTGTGTGAAAATTAATCAAGTTCTGTTTAAAGTTGGTCACCGTCAATCTGCTCCTCTAAGCGTGCAAGTGGCATTTCTATCGTCTGACCTAACGGCAGAAGATAAACACGCCACGATAAGACCACGAGACATATTGCTGACACTCGCCTACAGCGACAAGTCAAATAATCTGATGGTGTGTCTACTGAGGGTCTTACAGTACGCACACCACACATTCCAAGCACGTGTGTCAATTTTTACCTCTCTATCTATATTATTCCATGGTTCATCAAGTTTTCAAATTTATACTGACTTTTTGATCATCCTGTACTTAAAATACCGGTATCTGTTCTTTTACACGGTAGGTTTTTCCCATGCCTACTCCACGCCCCCTTTGTAGCGCTAATGGTCTGAAACGTCAGCTTACTGTTGCTTTACCCGCCTATGAAGTTCATCACGATAAAAAAAGAAAAAATATCTTATTTCTGTTTAAATTTGATTCTGCTTTTACACACCGATAAAATTTCGGGTTTTCAGTAGTGTTACAAACAGTAAACGTCTAAGGTTATGCAGCAGTGTGTTGGGACGCACCGGGAACGCAAAACAAACGCTCCCGACATTAAAGACAACACACGCCATCGGCAGCAGCAGGGTGTGTTAGCGCTGCCCGGGCCACGGCTTGGCTACAGCAGACTGCTGGCCGGCAGAGGCGCGTTGTTGCCGGCGAGCCTGCACGGTACGTGTTGCGCTTTGTAGCGGCAGCCCCGCGGCGGCAGCGGCGGACTCATATTTCGCAGCGGCGGACAGCGCCCGGCTGCGCTCGCTGCTGACTGACTGCTGACTGGGGCTGTCTGCAGCCGGCTGACTGATGCCCGACCGGCCGCTCGATAATTGGCTGATTTATTGATTGGCTGTCCGCGCGGCGCGCTGACGCTCCTCCTGCTCACTGATTAATGTCGCGATTGACTCAGCTGATACCTAATTGACTTTCCGCTACCTGTCAGCGCTCTGCTAAGATACGGGCTAAACGCTGCCGCTGCTTCTGCTATTGCTGCTGAAGCCATCAACCCGATACGCAGCCCCGGGAAGGTTTGCAGCTTTGTGCATCTGAATTTTGGAAAACGTTTTTCTGTCATTAAACAGATGCTGTAATTTACCGTCAAGTAAAGTCATCCGAAGACAAGTATCAGTTGCAAAGCGATTTAGAAAAGATTGCTGTATGGTGTGGCAGGTGGCAGTTGACGCTAAATAACGAAAAGTGTGAGGTGATCCACATGAGTTCGAAAAGAAATCCGTTGGATTCGATTACTCGATAAATAGTACAATTCTCAAGGCTTTCAATTCAACTAAGTACCTGGGTGTTAAAATTACGAACAACTTCAGTTGGAAGCACCACACAGATAATATTGTGGGGAAGGCGAGCCAAAGGTTGCGTTTCATAGGCAGGACACTTAAAAGATGCAACAAGTCCACTAATGAGACAGCTTACACTACACTCGTTCGTCCTCTGTTAGAATATTGCTGCGCGGTGTGGGATCCTTACCAGGTAGGATTGACGGAGGACATCGAAAGGGTGCAAAAAAGGGCAGCTCGTTTTGTATTATCACGTAATAGTGGCAGATATGATAAGCGAGTTGGGATGGAAGTCATTAAAGCAAAGACGTTTTTCGTCGCGGCAAGATCTATTTACGAAATTTCAGTCACCAGCTTTCTCTTCTGAATGCGAAAATATTTTGTTGAGCCCAACGTACATAGGTAGGAATGATCATCAAAGCCGGCCGCGGTGATCTCGCGGTTCTAGGCGTGCAGTCCGGAACCGTGCGACTGCTACGGTCACAGGTTCGAATCCTGCCTCGGGCATGGATGTGTGTGATGTTGTTAGGTTAGTTAGGTTTAAGTAGTTCTAAGTTCTAGGGGACTCATGACCACAGCAGTTGAGTCCCATAGTGCTCAGAGCCATTTGAACCATTTTTTGATCATCAAAATAAAATAAGAGAAAACAGAGCTCGAACAGAAAGGTTTAGGTGTTCGTTTTTCCCGCGCGCTGTTCGGGAGTGGAATGGTAGAGAGATAGTATGATTGTAGTTCGATGAACCCTCTGCCAAGCACTTAAATGTGAATTGCAGAGTAATCATATAGATGAAGATGTAGAAATGCATATCGTGCGTGTATCTGAGAGTCCCTTCATAAACTGGCAGGCACTTCAGTAAAGTTCTGTAAAATTTTCGTGTAAATGCAACTTGATGACTGAAAAATCTTCGCCGATGCAATTTTTTAATACAGTTGTGCAGTAGCAATTCCGGCCCACCATCTCTCACATAACATAAAAATACTTAAATTTGAAACTTCCTGGCAGATTAAAACGGTGTGCCTGACCGAGACTCGAACCTGGGACCTTTCCCCTTCGCGGGCAACTTTTTTTTTTAATCTCATTTTGTTCGCTTTTGTTCGTTGCATCTGCTCGGGGCGGACATCATAAGACATCCATTTATGTTCGTTGTTGATCGATTGACTCCGTTTTTTTTTATTACAGAGGGCACGTAACCCTCTGACCGAACACGCTGAGCTACTGTGCCGGCGGCCAACTGAGCTACCCAAACACGACTCACGCCCCGTCCTCACAGCTTTGGTAGAGCACTTGCCCGCGAAAGGCAAAGGTCCCGAGTTCGAGTCTCGGTCCGGCACACCGTTTTAATCTTCCAGGAAGTTTCATATCAGCGAACACTCCGCTGTAGAGTGAAAATTTCATTCTAGAAACATCCCCCAGGCTGTGGCTAAGCCATGTGTCCGCAATGCCATTTCTTCCAGGAGTGCTAGTTCTGCAAAGTTCGCAGGAGAGCTTCTGTGAAGTTTGGAAGGTAGGAGACGAGGTACTGGCGGAATTAAAGCCGTGAGGAGGGGGCGTGAGTCGTGCATGGGTAGCTCTGTTGGTAGAGCACTTTCCTGCGAAAGGCAAAGGTCCCGACTTCGAGTCTCGGTCCGGCACACCGTTTTAATCTGCCAGGAAGTTTCATATCAGCGCACACTCCGCTGTAGAGTGAAAATCTGGTACTTAAATTTATCTATCTTATACGGATGTTACTTTAGAGCTGCGGCTGTACTGTAAGTTGGTTGGCTCGTTGCTTGATTTCGGGAAGGGGACCAAACAGCGAGGTCATCGGTCCCATCGGATTAGAGAACGATGGGGAAGGAACCATCCCGGCATTTGCCTAAAGCGATGTAGGGAAATCATGGAAAACCTAAATCAGGATGGCTGGACGCGGGACTGAACCGTCGTCCTCCCGAATGCGAGTCGAGTGTGCTAACCACTGTGCCACCTCTCTCTGTGTACTGTAAGATTTTTAGGAAGTATTTGTAATATACGAGGGCAGTTCAATAAGGAATGCAACACATTTTTTTCTCGGTCAATTTTGGTTGAAAAAACCGGAAATTTCTTGTGGAATATTTTCAAACACTTCCGCTTCGTCTCGTATAGTTTCATTGACTTCCGACAGGTGGCAGCACTGTACGGAGCTGTTAAAATGGCGTCTGTAACGGATGTGCGTTGCAAACAACGGGCAGTGATCTAGTTTCTTTTGGCGGAAAACCAGGGCATCTCAGATATTCATAGGCGCTTGCAGAATGTCTACGGTGATCTGGCAGTGGACAAAAGCACGGTGAGTCGTTGGGCAAAGCGTGTGTCATCATCGCTGCAAGGTCAAGCAAGACTGTATGAACTCCCGCGTGCGGGCCGGCCGTGCACAGCTGTGACTCCTGCAATGGCGGAGCGTGCGAACACACTCGTTCGAGATGATCGACGGATCACCATCAAACAACTCAGTGCTCAACTTGACATCTCTGTTGGTAGTGCTGTCACAATTGTTCACCAGTTGGGATATTCAAAGGTTTGTTCCCGCTGGGTCCCTCGTTGTCTAACCGAACACCATAAAGAACAAAGGAGAACCATCTGTGCGGAATTGCTTGCTCGTCATGTGGCTGAGGGTGACAATTTCTTGTCAAAGATTGTTACAGGCGATGAAACATGGGTTCATCACTTCGAACCTGAAACAAAACGGCAATCAATGGAGTGGCGCCACACCCACTCCCCTACCAAGAAAAAGTTTAAAGCCATACCCTCAGCCGCTAAAGTCATGGGTACAGTCTTCTGGGACGCTGAAGGGGTTATTCTGTTCGATGTCCTTCCCCATGGTCAAACGATCAACTCTGAAGTGTATTGTGCTACTCTTCAGAAATTGAAGAAACGACTTACCGTGTTCGTAGGCACAAAAATCAGAACGAACTTCTCCTTCTTCATGACAACGCAAGACCTCACACAAGTCTTCGCACCCGAGAGGAGCTCACAAAACTTCAGTGGACTGTTCTTCCTCATGCACCCTACAGCCCCGATCTCGCACCGTCGGATTTCCATATGTTTGGCCCAATGAAGGACGCAATCCGTGGGACGCACTACGCGGATGATGAAGAAGTTATTGATGCAGTACGACGTTGGCTCCGACATCGACCAGTGGAATGGTACCGCGCAGGCATACAGGCCCTCATTTCAAGGTGGCGTAAGGCCGTAGCATTGAATGGAGATTACGTTGAAAAATAGTGTTGTGTAGCTAAAAGATTGGGGAATAACCTGGCGTATTTCAATGCTGAATAAAACAACCCCTGTTTCAGAAAAAAAAAATGTGTTGCATTACTTATTGAACTGCCCTCGTATATTGCTGCATTCAATTGTTACTATTATTTTATCAGCGCGAGGCGTTTCGGCATCACGCTACCACATTAAGTGCAATTACAGTTATTTTTACGTTGTAATAAACATGAAGTGAGTTTAGGTTCCTTTTCTGTGCCTGCCCTTGAGGTTACGCATTGAAAAAGACACCTGTTCAGGAAGATAAATATGTAATATTGTGTACATTATGGGACAATCATGAATAGATGCACTAAGAAAATGATCTGGTTATGCTTATCACAATAACAAATTTATCTCCCTGAACAGGCGTCTTTTCGACAGATAATCTCACTGGCACACACAGCAACGAAAACTAACCTCACTCCTATCAATTACAATATAAAAGTAACTGATGATGGCAGCATACTGCCGAAACGCATCTTATTGATAAAATATTAGTAACAAGTGACTGTTGTATTATATATTTCTTCATAAAAACATAAATTATTCTACGGGATAGAAGGAGTTGGGAGAGAGAAAATATTTATGTTGTTTTCGAAATTAGCTTTCATTGAGCAAGTGACGAAAAACTGTGCAACAAGACTGTGTATTTCATAGAAATCGATACTGGTGGCAAAATATAAGAATTAAAAATGTGTCTGTACTCGTTTACTTAAAGAAAGAGAAAAGTTTATCTTTATTTTGTCATTTTTCCTGCTTCAATATGTAGTTTTATCACATATAAACATTTTAATTGGTGTAGAGCTAGCTTACTTAATCCTCTTGGCCATTTTCCAGCAACATTACAGAAGCAAGTATAATGTTATGGCCCATTTGTCTGGACTATGTCATGTTCCACACAGCTTTGCACGAACATGTAAGAATAAAGTGAGGTGCTCATCCACACTCATCTTGTATGCATCTATTTAAAGAGTTAGACAATTTGACTTCTTCATAATATTTTTATACTACTCACGAAATTTCTTGTAAATAACCCAGTTTAGTTGCAGAAGGACAGTGATGTACATAACTAAAATATCAAAGGTAAAATTGCTTTCCTTATTCCATATTAATGTTGTGTTTAGCACAAATATAGGTACAGAATGCTGTCACCAAAATTTTTAATCACTTACTCAATTTTATAAAATGCATGGCAGACAGAAAAGCTAAATTTCAAGGCAACTGAAAATGTTTCTTCCTTACAATTCCTTCTGTTCTGTTAGAAAAGAAAAAAAACAATAGAACAATTGCATCCTTCATCACTAGTAAGTTAGGACACATGACAGTCTACAATATAAAAAAAAAGATAACCGAACATTGAACAACAGTGGGGCGTATGAAGTATAATACACAGTATAATACTTAAGTACTATGTAGGGAATACATGCACAAATTTCAAAGCCTATCTCCGAGAACACATGAATACTTTCGGACTCAACGACGATGTGAAATCAGTCATTGCACGGAGTATCCTGGAAACCAATCGCATTATCAACAAAGCAAATACAATTTGGTAGAACTACACAGCGAAGCCCACTGTAAGACCCTAAATCTGTTGGAAAAACTGGAAATCTACTCTCATAAAATCAAAAAAACTGAATCCATGTTAAATGAATATACAGATTTAACTATCCACAGCAATTTCAGTAATTTTAAATGCTTATTTAAAACTTGATCCATACAAATGTCAATTTATTTAAAACTTAGGTTTCTGAAATTACATGATAAACTTCATCTTTGGTTTCTTCATGTGAAACTGCATCTGTGAGGTGTATTTAAATGTATAAACAAATGTGTGCCTTGAGTGACTTGATGTGTGATTACAGGATGGATAAACCAACGTCTGCTACCACTATAATGTTCTTTCTTGATTTTTCGATAAGTTTTTCACAGTTTTTCACTGTTTCTCATCACATTGTCCGTCACTCGATTCGCGTAAAACAAAATCTAATATCTAACTTTCTAATAACACGAACATGCATTCCGCATAGCCTCACTCAACAGTGACAGTAAATAATGTATTAAGGCGATTTGTCAAAATGCATCATGTGATTTAATAAAACACGAAAAAATATTAACTGACGGCGTTATATTTCATACTTCCTGTGTAAAAACCATCTGCGTTTGTAATAAAAAGATTACAATTTGTAAAGATGATCGGGTTTTCAGAAACTTAAAATATCTGTTGCTAATTTTGAACAAGTATTTTTAAATAATGATGTTGTTCCTTCTTTCCGTAATTCCTTACAGCTGACTCTTCTTCTTTTAGTGTTCAATCCTGAGGTGGGTTTGCAGCAGAGCACCATTCCTCTCTTCTTCGTTTCCACTTATGTGTTCCATCTAACGTCATTCATGATCTGTTGCATGTATGATATCCTTGGTCCCCACCACCGATTCATTCCCTCAATAGCTCCTTCTATTATTGTTTCAATTATGTAGCTGTATCGTAGGTTGTGCCCTACAAGTTTGTCTCTTCTAGTTTGGATGTGCCCTCACAGAGATCTGATTTCCTGTACTCTTCTAATCACCTCTTCATTTATTACTTTGTCTCTCCAGCTGATCTTCATCATCCTTCTATAGCACCACATCACCAGGGCCTCTCCTTCTTCTCTCTGCTCTTCCCATTGTCCAAGTTTCACATCCGTAAAAAACCACACTCCAAACGAAAGCTTTCATGATACGTTTCCTTATTTTCAGACTGAAGTTCTTGCTGATGAGTAACTTCCTCCTCCGATTAAATGCATTTACTACGAACTGATTTTATATTGTCGACCTTGTGCTGCTGACCAGACACTTCCTTCACAACTGACCATATGTCAATACAGTTGTCAGTTTTATCCTGTGAATTAGCTATTCTATTTGCGTATCACATATTCTTTGCCTTCCTAATAACATTTTTAAGCACATTACAGTACTGTTTTTAATGGGCTACAGTAGCTTGATTGTGACTGCTTCTAACATTTTGATGTAATTCCCACTTTGTTCTACCTGATATCCTTATCCCACTAGTCAGCCATCCAGCCTGCCTTTTAGTGCTAGTACCCCGTTGAGAACGTTCTAATGGAAGGCAGCTCTCCTAGCGCATGAGAAATGCATTAAGGAGAAAATTATATTTGTCATCTATGTTACAGGCACTGTAAACATCCTGCCACTATTGTTCCTTAACGAGGTTTAAAAAACTCTCTATTGCTGTCGGATTAACTTTCCTACATAGTTTGTAATTCTATGTGACATTTGATTGAGTACAAAAGCCGTTTGGTGTTTAAATTTGTGAATCATGGTCTGAAAGGCCATTCACCGCTTTACTAATACACTCCTGGAAATGGAAAAAAGAACACATTGACACCGGTGTGTCAGACCCACCATACTTGCTCCGGACACTGCGAGAGGGCTGTACAAGCAATGATCACACGCACGGCACAGCGGACACACCAGGACCCGCGGTGTTGGCCGTCGAATGGCGTTAGCTGCGCAGCATTTGTGCACCGCCGCCGTCAGTGTCAGCCAGTTTGCCGTGGCATACGGAGCTCCATCGCAGTCTTTAACACTGGTAGCATGCCGCGACAGCGTGGACGTGAACCGTATGTGCAGTTGACGGACTTTGAGCGAGGGCGTATAGTGGGCATGCGGGAGGCCGGGTGGACGTACCGCCGAATTGCTCAACACGTGGGGCGTGAGTCTCCACAGTACATCGATGTTGTCGCCAGTGGTCGGCGCAAGGTGCACGTGCCCGTCGACCTGGGACCGGACCGCAGCGACGCACGGATGCACGCCAAGACCGTAGAATCCTACGCATTGCCGTAGGGGACCGCACCGCCACTTCCCAGCAAATTAGGGACACTGTTGCTCTTGGGGTATCGGCGAGGACCATTCGCAACCGTCTCCATGAAGCTGGGCTACGGTCCCGCACACCGTTAGGCCGTCTTCCGCTCACGCCCCAACATCGTGCAGCCCGCCTCCAGTGGTGTCGCGACAGGCGTGAATGGAGAGACGAATGGAGACGTGTCGTCTTCAGCGATGAGAGTCGCTTCTGCCTTGGTGCCAATGATGGTCGTATGCGTGTTTGGCGCCGTGCAGGTGAGCGCCACAATCAGGACTGCATACGACCGAGGCACACAGGGCCAACACCTGGCATCATGGTGTGGGGAGCGATCTCCTACACTGGCCGTACACCACTGGTGATCGTCGAGGGGACACTGAATAGTGCACGGTACATCCAAACCGTCATCGAACCCATCGTTCTACCATTCCTAGACCTGCAAGGGAACTTGCTGTTCCAACAGGACAATGCACGTCCGCATGTATCCCGTGCCACCCAACGTGCTCTAGAAGGTGTAAGTCAACTACCCTGGCCAGCAAGATCTCTGGATCTGTCCCCCATTGAGCATGTTTGGGACTGGATGAAGCGTCGTCTCACGCGGTCTGCACGTCCAGCACGAACGCTGGTCCAACTGAGGCGCCAGGTGGAAATGGCATGGCAAGCCGTTCCACAGGACTACATCCAGCATCTCTACGATCGTGTCCATGGGAGAATAGCAGCCTGCATTGCTGCGAAAGGTGGATATACACTGTACTAGTGCCGACATTGTGCATGCTCTGTTGCCTGTGTCTATGTGCATGTGGTTCTGTCAGTGTGATCATGTGATGTATCTGACCCCAGGAATGTGTCAATAAAGTTTCCCCTTCCTGGGACAATGAATTCACGGTGTTCTTATTTCAATTTCCAGGAGTGTAGAATGCCTATCTAGTAATGAAGAATGAATAAAAATATTGTTTGTGGCTGTGCAACTGTTACCCTGCACCCTAGCTGAAAAAAAAACACAGTCTGCATCAGATCATATGAATTTAGGACATCTACCAACATCCTTTCTCTTGCAGCATCATATACAAAATTTATATTGAAGTCGCCTCATCAACTTGGAAACATGACGTCCCCCGAAGGTGATCCCTTAGTTAGAGGACCGAGTGAGGTGGCGCAGTGGTTAGCACACTGGACTCTCATTCGGGAGGACGACAGTTCAATCCCGCGTCTGTCCATGCTGATTTAGGTTTCCCGTGATTTCCCTAAATCGCTCCAGGCAAGTGCCGGGATGGTTCCTTTGAAAGGGCACGGCCGACTTCCTTCCCCATCCTTCCCTAATCCGATGAGACCGATGACCTCGCAGTTTGGTCTCTTTCCCCAAATCAACCCAACCCTTAGTTAGAGGGACTTCCTTTAAGCAGGTACACCTATCAGCTGACTTCAGTCTAAAAGAGGTGCAGCCCTAAGGTGATCCTTCACAATGATCACGAAATATCTGGCACTCGAGCGCTCTTTTATACCCTTTCAGGATTGGTGACAATACTGAACACGAATAATAGTTAGTAATCGTCCAACCTCTCACAGAAAGTTACAGCTCTAACCATTTACGTACCCAACGACTTTACACTGACATCCGACAGTATGTTCCGCGGGACTCGTTTTTATTTATTTTTTTATTTATTCTTTTTTGTAGGCAGTGTACTTCATTTTTGCTGCATTCCGAAAATTTGAATGACCCCCTTCAACGGGAAAACTCGCCTACGCCTACATACATCAGTGTCAAATACAGTACTGAACAGGATATGGAGGTGAGAAGTATTAATCAAACGCAAATCAGCAGGGTAATTAGGTTTTGTATTATTATGACGTTTTTCCAGTTAATATTGAAGGCACTTCATATTCGAGAATTTTAAGACCTCCAAATCTGAATGAACGTGAAGCTTAAAACTTATAGGAGTTGCAAGAATAGTTACGAATTTTTTGACAGCTGTCGTGGAGCCAATCAAATATTAATTCCATGATGGAAGTTTATAACTTCGGCAATACTTCTTTAGCCGGCCGTTTTGGCCGAGTGGTTCTAGGCGCTTCAGCCTGGAACCGCGCGAACGCTACGGTCGCAGGTTCGAATCCTACCTCGGACATGGATGTGTGTGATGACATTAGGTTAGTTAGGTTTAAGCAGTTATAAGTTCTAGAAGACTGATGACCTCAGATCTTAAGTCCCATAGTGCTCAGAGCCATTTGAACCCATACTTCTCTTATTGCCTAATCGAGCAGGTAAAGTAGAGAGGATACATTTGAAACTAAACGCATTGCCTCATAAACTTGTAATATAATATAATAATCAGTAGCTCGTACCTGAGGATGCCAGAGTGTTCCCGAAATGCAATTTATTTTCTGTGGTAATAAAATTGTATTAATCAGAGTGTGTGTGCCAGTTAAATCAAATAAGCAGGCCCACCTACTTCTGTATCGGAATTTCACGCTTGGCGTGGCTTGAATTGAAGTGAAGCGGCGAAAGAATCGACTGTTGAGTAGCAACCGCTCTTCTGTAGACTCGTAGGAACGCCATCAGTCGACAGCCCTGTCTGAGTGCCCAATTATAAAGTAAACCTCCAATCTTAAACAATTACTTCGCGACTGTCGGTCGCTTCGCTCAAAACAAAGGAATCCGCGTGCAGTCGCATTATTTAAATTGCAGCCGGTCGCATCGACAACCTGGCCAAAGTAGTGTCGGCGGAGCGAAATGCGAAAGAGAGGGCGGGGGCCGGCGATATAGACACGGAGGAAGACGGACAGGGAGGATGGGGGGGGAGGTAAAGGGGGGGAGGGGGGTGGCGCTGGTGCTCGAGTCCGCATCGGAGAGGGCGAGAAGAGAGTCTTTGAGAGGTGCAGAATGTTTAAATAATTGATACGCTGGAGCGCGCCACTTAACATAATGGAAGCCCCATTACCGACATGAAGCCATTAGAGTCTATTAAAAGCCTCGCCGGCGGAAACGTCTTGCAGTTTCTTTCAGGCGGCGGCGGCGGCGGCGGCGGCACTGTATGCAGCAGGCGGCTCGCAGGGCTGTCTGGCGCCCCGCGGGCCATCAGAGTAATAAGTTGGGCCTGGCCGCGCCCCGCCTGGGCACGCGTCCCATTAGCAGGGCCCGATGCTTCAAAGCTAACCAGACTAAACTCCGCCGGCCGCATTTACAAATGACGCCGCACGCGCCCGCTGAACTTGCCGCTGCCTGCGGATTCCACACGTCCGTGTCTCGCCGCGGCCGGCGTCTTGGCGTGGGTAACTCTGCTCGGGCGCGCGCCTTTCAGCCCACCCGGCCAGCTGCTTGCACCGCGGGCGTCGGCGGTCGGTCGCCGCACGCGCCTTTCACGTTCACGATCACCCGACCCTACATTCATCCTCCCTCTGCTCTGCTGCCCATCCTCACGCTCCCGCGCAAGTCATCCCACCTTAACGCCTGAAAAGGGTGATTTTATCTCCATTTGAGCTTGACTTTTGTTTGTAGGACTTCTATATCTACGTATATATTCCGCAAGCCACTGCAAGATGCGTGGCGGAGGGTACCTTGCACTCCAACTATTAATTTCCTTCCCTGTTTCATTCGCAAGTAGAGCGGGGTAAAAAGTATGTATACAGGGTGGTCCAGTGATAGTGACCGGGCCAAATATCTCACGAAATAAGCATCAAACGAGAAAAGTGCAAAGAACGAAACTCTTCTAGCTTGAAGGTTCAAATGGCTCTGAGCACTATGGGACTTAACATCTATGGTCGTCAGTCCCCTAGAACTTAGAACTACTTAAACCTAACTAACCTAAGGACACCACACAACACCCTAGCTTGAAGGGGGAAACAAGATGGCGCTATGGCTGGCCCGCTAGATGGCGCTGCCATAGGTCAAACGGATATCAGCTGCGTTTTTTAAATAGGAACCACCATTTTTATTGCATATTCGTGAAGTACGTAAAGAAATATGAATGTTTTAGTGGGACCACTTTTTTCGCTTTGTGATAGATGGCGCTGTAATAGTAACGAACGTATAGGTACGTGGTATTACGTAACATTCCGCCAGTGCGGACGGTATTGGCTTCGTGATACATTACCCGTGTTAAAATGGACCGTTTACCAATTGCGGAAAACGTCGATATCGTGTTGATGTATGGCTATTGTGATCAAAATGCCCATCGGTCGTGTGCTACGTATGCTGCTCGCTTCCCTGGACGACATCATGCAGGTGCCCGGACCATTCGCTGGATAGTTACGTTATTCAAGGAAGCGTTCAGCCACAAGTGGAACGTCAACCACGACCTGCAACAAATGATGATGCCCAAGTGGGTGTTTCAGCTGCTGTCGCGGCTAATACGCACATCAGTAGCAGACAAATTGCGCGAGAATCGGGAATCTCAAAAACGTCGGGGTTGAGAATCCTACATCAACATCGATTGCACCCGTACCATATTTCTATGCACCAGGAATACATGCCGACGACTTTGAATGTCGTGTACAGTTCTGCCACTGGGCGCAAGAGAAATTACGGGACGATGACAGACGTCTTCTAGCGACTAAGCGTCATTCACCAACAGCGGTAACTAAACCGGCATAATATGCACTATTGGGCAACGGACAAACCACGATGGCTGCGACAAGTGGTACATCAGCGACCTTGGCGGGTTAATGTATAGTGCGGCATTATGGGAGGAAGGATAATTGGCCCCATTTTGTCGATGGCAATCTAAATGGTGCAATGTATGCCGATTTCCTACGTAATGTTCTACCGATGTTACTACAAGATGTTTCACTGCATGACAGAATGGCGATGTTCTTCCAACATGATGGATGTCCGGCACATCGCTCGCGTGCGGTTGAAGCGGTACTGAATAGCATATTTCATGACGGGTGGATTGGTCGACGAAGCACCATACATGTGGCCCGCACGTTCACCGGATGTGACGTCCTCGGATTTATTTCTGTGGGGAAAGTTGAAGGATATTTGCTATCGTAATCGACCGACAACGCCTGACAACATGCGTCAGCCCATTGTCAATGCATGTGCGAACATTACGGAAGGCGAACTACTCGCTGTTGAGAAGAATGTCGTTACACGTGTTGCCAAATGCATTGAGGTTGACGGACATCATTTTGAGCATTTATTGCATTAATGTGGTATTTACAGGTTATTACACTGTAACAGCATGCGTTCTCAGAAATGATAAGTTCATAAAGGTACATGTATCACATTGGAACAACCGAAATAAAATGTTCAAACGTACCGGCGTTCTGTATTTTAATTTAAAAACACCTACCTGTTACCAACTGATGGTGACTATTACAGCGCCATCTATTACAAAGCGAAAAAAGTGGTCCAACTAAAACATTCATATTTCTTTACGTACCGTACTACACGAATATGTAATTAAAAGTGGGGGTCCCAATTTAAAAAAAAACGCAGTTGATACCCGTTTGACCTATGGCAGCGCCATCTAGCGGGCCAACAATAGCGCCATCTGGTTTGCCCCTTCAAGTTATACAAGTTTCGTTCTTTGTAGTTTTTTCGTTTGACGCTTATTTCGTGAGATATTTGGCCCGGTCACGATCAAAGGACCACCATGTATATATGCCTTCTGTCGTGGTCTCTGAAAATTATAAAATATATATTAACGGTCAGATCAAAAAGAACATCACTCTAGGCATGGTGTGAGTGCCTTGCCTTGTCAAAGTACATGACAGCGAACAGGACATTTGGATAGGTGTGTGCTTGAATTCCTAAGGGACCAAACTGCTGAGGTCATCGGTCCCTAGACTTACACACTACTCAAAAAGTAACTTATGCTAAGGACCACACACACCCATGCCCGAGGGAGGACTCCAACCTCCGGTGGAAGGGGCCGCACAATTCATGACATGGCGCTTCTAACCTCGCGGCAACTCCGAGCGGCTTTATACTGGAGGCCATTCGTCGTTTAGGAAACGATCCAGACACACAGACACTTGTCAAGACGCCAAGACAATGAGAGGACAAGGTCAATCGAGACGCGCATAATGAACGACAGCAGCATTAACCTGACATTAGGGCACTCGCATGTACATGGAATTCTGGGAAAGAGGGAGTCCAGCCAGGCAGTACTGCATCAATGAAAGTGATGGTAACCTTCTTATTGGATCAAAACAGGCAGTAGTAATGTCACACGCGAAGAGTGCCTTCGAGCCATGTGCAACCAGACAAGTTATGACGGTTATAAAATGAACCGTTATCAGCAGAGAAAAGCTTTACTAATGAGTAGCAGTACGCAGAGTCTACATACGGAACGGCGACGCCATGGTAGCACAGACGATGACTTGGTTTTTTCAGCCACAAGAACCCGGTGGAAAGACTCTAGGGACGCGTGACAACTGCGGGATAAGTAGTTATTGTGCATTTCTTGGAATAACAATGAACAGTGAATGCCTGTCTCTCTCTCTCAACTAGTAACTTTCCAGGTTTTCACTAAATGACAGGACCAAGGTATAACTAACGCCTTGTGTCATGACCTGCAATGCCAAGTGGCCATACAGTAATACTGAAACAGGCCCATGGGGCCAGTAATTAGCATAACGCAAAACTGAGGTTACTTGATTCAAAAGTAGCGGCTGCGGTCTCGTAAGCTGACTTACGGCCAGGACGTGGTGTACTGACCACATGCCCCTCAATATCTGTATCCAGAGCCGCCTGTGGGCTGAGTATGACACGGAGACCTGTCGGTACGGTTGGGATTTCATCACATGTTCGGGCGGAGTTTAGTTTAGTTTTGATGTGACTAAGAGCACTCATATCCGATTCATTTTTATAGTTGACTGACTGTATTGTAAAGGTAGTAGATTTGACACCTCACCTACTGTTGTTCTCTATACTGTCATTTGTATATAACAACTCATTAAAAGTGTTAAATCAGAGAAATAACTTACAACTCCTACGGAATCTATCTACAAGAATACTGTTTTATAGTTGACAAGACTGACATTACGAATCTCCCAATCAACCAAGGAGATTTTTTTCCCGCTTCATCTCCGTTGTAAAGGTTGTGAAGGGTGAATCCCATTTCAGAAAAGCACCACGATGTCACCAACGTCCTGATTGCACCACACACGTAATACCAACATTGTACAGGCGAAAGGCGGCAGTAAATTCGTCCTGCAGTTAGCTTCAAATGCCAGTTTTCTAAATTTTCTCAATAGTGTTCCTCGATAAGAATGACCTCTCCCTGCAAGAATTCCCATTTGAGTTCCCGAAGCATCTGCAAAACACTTGCGTGTTGTTCGAACCTACAAGTAACAAATCTAGCAGTCCGCCTCTGAACTGCCTCGAAGTCTTCCTTCAATCTGACCTGATGCGGATCCCAAATACTCGAGCAGTATTCAAGTATAGGTCGTACTAGCGTTCTACATGAGGTGTCCTTTAAAGATGAACCACACTTTTCCTAATATTCGTACAATAAATCAGAGTAGAACATTCGCCTTCCCTACCACAGTACTCACACGCTCGTTCCATTTCATTTCGCTTTGCGGTTTCTTTTTCCTACTCATCCGCATTAACTTACATTTTTCTGCATTTAGAGCTGTCTGCCATTCATTACAACAACTAGAAATTTTGTCTAAGATAACTTGTATCTGCCTACAGTCACTCGTCGTCGAAACTTTCCCGCACACCAAAGCACCATCAGCAAACAATAGTGGATTGCTGCCTACCCTATCCGCCAGATCATTTGCGTATGCACAGGATAACAACCGTCCTATCACACTTCCCTGTGCCACTCCTAACAGTAGCTTTTTCTCTGATGAACACTTGCCGTCGAGGACAACATACTAGGTACTATTACTTAAGAAATCTTGGAGCCAGTCTCATATCTGGGAATTTATTCCATATGCTCGTACCTTCTTTAACAGTCTGCAGTGCGGCACTGTGACAAACGTTTCCTGGAAATCTAGAAATATGGAACCTGCCTGTTGCCCTTCATCCACTGTTTGCAGGATGTCATGTGAGATAAGGGAAAGCTGAGTTTCGGCACGAACGATGCTTTCTAAAACCGTGCTGATTCTTGGACATATGCTTGTTGCAGTAAGGAAAATTTATTATAGTCAGACTGCGGATATTTTCAAGGATTCTGCAGCAAACCTATGTTAAGGATTTTGGTGAGTAATTTCGCGCGTCCGTTGTTGTACCCATCTTATATACTGGAGTAACCTGCACTTTTTTCCAGTCGCTTCGCACTTTGCGATGAGCGAAATAATCGCGAAGAATGTAAGCTAAGTAAGAGGTCAGTCCGCCTCCGTAGCTGCGGAGTCACATAGGCGTATGTCTAACCGAAGGGGCGCGGGTTCGATTCTTTACCGAGTCGGAGAGTTTATCCGTTCGGGACTGTGTGTTGTAATGTAGTTACATTCGTATCGCCATAACTGACACGAAAGTCGCTTCCGAGACACTGTCGAATCATCTTTCACCTACTGAGATTGCTGTATGCGTATGACGCGAAATCCAATAAAATGACATAAAGAAAAGGTAAGGAGCCAATGCCGTAAAACGCCAATACCGTTTGTAAAATCGAATTGAGATTCCATCCAGACCTGGCGACTTATTTATTTTCAACTCTTTCAGTTGCCTCTCTACGCCAGGGAATTTTACTGCTGTGTCGTCCATAAGGGGTCTGTTCAATGGTCAAACGGTGGTACGTTTGTACGATTCCCCTGCACGACTGATTTCTTAAACACGAAATTTAAAACTTGCGATTTCGCTTTGCTATCTCCAACTGCCACATCAGACTGGTCGACGAGAGACTGGATGGATGCCTTAGGACTGCTTAGCGATTTTACATACCACCAGAATTTTCTCGGGTTCTCCGCCAGATCATTTGCTAAGGTGAGACAGTGGTAGTTGTATGCTTCACGCACATCTTTTTACAGACGCACGAATCTCTGCTAATTTGTCGTCATTTGCGTGTTCTCTTTTGTACTAGCTAGGGCAAGGAAGCAAACAAACTATTATCATTTATTAGATAACAGTCTAGTTATTTTCTAGTATCTGTTCTAACATATAACGTGCACAATATTATCGACAGAGCAGCAATAACTTTTTCGCCACGGTCTTTGTTGCTTAAGATACGCTCACTTAATTATTGCGTTAATTCTGTTCTTCAAGAAGCAAGTCACTATTGTGGAAATAACAAAACTACACAAATATTTAGTAGTGCCTGGCACCACCACAAATTACACTGGCGTCAAAGATGAAATATTACTCGCAGCGTCGTTATATACGAAATACGTATACTACACTACTGGCCACTAAAAGTACTGCACCAAGAAGAAATGCAGATGATAAACGGGTATTCATTGGACAAATATATTATACTAGAATTGACATGTGATTACATTTTCACGCAGTTTGGGTGCATAGATCCTGAGAAATCATTACCCAGAACAACCACCTCTGGCCGTAATAACGCCCTTGTTACGCCTGGGCATTGAGTCAAACAGAGCTTGGATGACGTGTACAGGTATAGCTGCCCATGCAGTTTCAACACGATACCACAGTATTGTGACGAGCCAGTTGCTTGGCCACCATTGACCAGACGTTTTCAGTTGGTGAGACACCTGGAGAATGTGCTGGCTAGGGCAGCAGTCGAACATTTTCTGTATCCAGAAAGGCCCGTACTGGATCTGCAACATGCGGTCGTGCGTTATCCTGCTGAAACGTATTGTTTCGCAGGGATCGAATGAAGGGTAGAGCCACGGGTCGTAACACATCTGAAATGTAACATCCACTGTTCAAAGTGCCGTCAGTGTGAACAAGAGGTGACAGAGACGTGTAACCATTGGCACCCCATACCATTACGCCGGGTGATACGCCAGTATGGCGATGACTGATACACGCTTCCAATGTGCGTTCACCGCGATGTCGCCAAATACGGATGCGACCATCATGATGCTGTAAACAGAACATGGATTCATCCGAAAAAATGACGTTTTGCCATTCGTGCACCCATGTTCGTCATTGAGTACACCATCGCAATCGCTCCTGTCTGTGATGCAGCGTCAAGGGTAACCGCAGCCATGGTCTCCGAGCTGATAGTCCATGCTGCTGCAAAAGTCTTCGAACTGTTCTTGCAGATGGTTGTTGTCTTGCAAACGTCCCCATCTGTTGGCTCAGGGATCGAGATGTGGCTGCACGATCCGTTACAGCCATGCAGATAAGATGCCTGTCATCTCGACTGCTAGTGATACGAGGTTGTCGGGATCCAGCACGGCGTTCCGTATTATCCTCCTGAACCCACCAATTCCATATTCCGTTAACAGTCATTGGATCTCGACTAACGCGAGCAGCAGTATCGCGATACGGTAAACCGCAATCGCGATAGGCTACAATCCGACCTTTATCAAAGTCGGAAACGTGATGGTACGCATTTCTTCTCCTTATACAGGGCATCAGAGCGACGTTTCACCAAGCAACGCCGGTCAACTGCCGTTTGTGTATGAGAAATCGGTTGGAAAGTTTCCTCATGTCAGCACGTTGTAGGTGTGGCCACCGGCGCCAACCTTGTGTGAATGCTCTGAAAAGCTAATCATTTGCATATCACAGCATTCTTCCTGTCGGCTAAGTTTCGAGTCTGTAGCACGTCATCTTCGTGGTGTAGCAATTTTAATGGCCTGTAGTGTATCTAATCGAAAGTATGGGGAGACCGATATGCAATGCGGAATCGGCTGCTAGGTGTCACGAGAGATGGACCACCCACGGTAACAGGGGTCAGAGAGAATTGTATCGCCACTACAAAAGTAATAACAACAGAATGGGTCGGTCAGGAGATCACAGCTCATTTCGAACGTGGAGTGGTTATTCGATAACATCTGAGTAACAGATCCATCAAGGGTATATCAACACTTCTAAAACTCCAGATATTGGTGATATGACTATGAAGTGGAAATGCGAAGGAACAAGCACAGCTAAACAAGTCCAGGCAGACCTCGTGTGCTGACGGAAAGAGACCGTCAAGTAGTGCGGAGACTGATTGTAAAAAATCGCGTGAAATCAGCGGAAGGAATCACCCGCGAATTCCAAAGTCCTTCCGGCAGTGTGGCTAGCACAATGACTGTGCGTAGAGATTTAAAAAGGATGGGGTACAACGGTCGAGCAGATTCTCATAAGCCACTCATTTCTATAGTAAACGTTAAACGACGTTTTAGGTAGTGTATAAAGCAAAGCCACTGGCCAGTACACAACTGGATTTGGAATGATGAACCGCGTTATACCCTTTTTGAATCTGATAGTTTGAGTTTGCAAAATGTCTGGAGAACTTCAAGTAGGCAGGAGGTGGTGTTATGGCACTGGGGTGCTTTTCGTGGTTAGAGCATGGTCTCCTCATTGGTCTTAGGAAAACGATAAATTTGGAAGGATACAGACACATTCTACACAATTGTGTGCTGCATAAAGAAGAGAAACAGTTCAGAGAAGGTGACTGTTTGTGTCAGCATGAAAATACACCCTGTCATAAATCAGCACCTGCGAGGCAATGGTTAGTGGACAACAGCATTCCATAAATGTACTTGCCTGACCGGAGTCCCAACGTGAGTCCAGTGGAAAACCTTTGAGATAAGTTAGAACGTTGACTTCACTATATATTTTCAGTTTTTGAGGAAGAATTAAAAGTGTACCCGGCAAAGGTCAAGTCGTCGTAACGGGAAGAGTAGACACACACCATATTAATGTCCACTTACAGGTGGCTGGATACTTCTGATTAGATAGTATATAATGCTAGACATACCATGTGTAGAAGTATGAAACCGTAATTTCCCAATAGATGGTGCTAGCCGTCAGTACAGGGGCCGTGCGCGCCTGCAGTGCCATCTGCTTCCTATAACGACTGACGACGAATGTCAACGCACAGTAACCCACGTTCTATACACAGGTATGTGTTTCAAACCCGTCAACATGTCGCGTTTTGTGCCTATGAACTACAATTTGCTGACAGCATTGGCTTTGTGTAAACATCAGAAGAAAACTGCTGCAGAATCGCATCGAATGCTTATCGAAGCTTTCGTGGAGCATGATCTTGGGAAAAAACAGTGTTTCGCGTGGTTAAAAAAATTCAAAAGTCATGATTTTGACTTCAGAAACGAAGAGCGTGGGAAACCACCTAAAAAGTTCGGAAACAACGAATTGGAGTCCTTAGTGGATGAATATGACACTCAAACTCATCAGGAACTTGCGGAACAGTTGAATGTGACGCAGTAAGCCCTTTCTCTTCGGTTGAAAGCAGTGGGAAAGGTGCAGAAAGCAGGAAAATGGGTTCCACATTAACTGGATGATTGACAGCAGGCAAATAGTGAGACCGATTGTGAAATGCTGCTCGCCACATACAAAAGAAAGTCGATTTTCCATCTAATAGTAACAGGCGATGAAAAATGGATATATTTTGAGAATCCAGAATCCTAAGCGTCGTAAATCATGCAAACTATCGACTTCTACTGCAAGACCAAATTGCTTTGGAAAGAAGACAATGCTCTGTGCAGGGCGGAATGAAGAGTGTGTCATCTATTATGAGATGCTAAAACCGGTGAAAGCATTAACGCTGATCGCTACCAACAGAAAATAATCGATTTAAATTGAGCATTGCGTGAAAAAACGATCGGAATATGGAAAAAGGCAACACAAAATCATGTTTGCTCCATGATTGCGCCCAATCACACACAGAAAAACGGATCAGGGAAACAATCGAGGCGGCCGCGCGGGGTAGCCGCGTCGTCTTAGGCGCATTGCCACGGTTCGCGCGACTACCCAAGTCGGAGGCACGAGTTCTCCCTCGGGTATGGGTGTGCGTGTTGTCCTTAGCATACGTTAGTTTAAGTTATATTAAGTAGTGTGTAAGCCTAGTAGCCGATTAAATCAGTAGTTTGGTCCCATAGGAACTTACGAAAAAATTTCCAAACGATCGAGGCGTTCAGTTTGGAAATACTGGGTCATGTGCCTTATGTGGCTAATTCACCGTCCGATTATCATCTGTTTGCATCACTGGGACACGCTCTCTCTGATCAACGCTTCAATTTGTATGAAAATGTACAAAAATGGTTCGCTGACGGGTTCGCTTCAAACGAAGAACTGCTTTTTGGCGTGGCATTCACTCTGCCGGAGAGGTGGGAGACATGTATAAATAGCACTGGTGAGTGTTTTGAATAAAATATTGTTTATCAATTTCAAACAACAGACGTGTAATTATTGTAACCAAATTCCGGTTTCACACTTCTAGACCTGGTATTCCATTAACACCCCTACACGCAGCTACACAGTACATGTTGAACAAGCTATTCACTTTACTCGCCATACACATGGACTCATATACATTCACATACACCAGGTATCACACAGTTTGTCTAGGATATATGGTCCCAGAATTAAATTAAAAACAATTCCCAGCCGCAGATTCTGTCCGAGGTTTCAGGGAGACTTCAAATGTTTGTAAGACAAAATCTGTAACTGGATGTCCCCTCCCAAATATTTCCAATAGGCATTACTTCTGACAATCACTCTCAGCTCACCTGGTATTTAGCTGAAAACCCCCTGGCTCAACACAGGTCATTAATCACCCTGCTCTACTTAGAAAACAGCCTCTCGGTGTCAGGTGGCCGCTTTCACATCTCTTTCAAGCGTCAAGGACTGGTGACTTACATTGAAGGAAGAAAGTAGGATAGAAAAAGGGCTGTAAGATCTGGTACGGAAGCGAGCTCTTGATCTCAAAAGATTTACAAGGAGTGTTTTCAGTATTATACTTCGTGATGGAAACTAAGACGTGGCGATGTACGTTTCATCGTTGATGCCAACGTAATGCAGTAGGCACTACGGCATCCGTCCCTGATTGCCTTATTTCTATGATAGTTGCTTTCCTGATTAATACAAAACTCACATTTTCATAGAGAAATAACGCGACGAGTCCACCAAGAATATTTTATACAACAGAGTTCCTTCCTTATTTTACATTTAGTTACATAAACACGAAATTTTTCATTGATCCATCGATCAGTGTAAATATGGTGTAATGCCTCGCGTGCTTCAGCTACATAATGCGCAGGGAAACTGTCATTCTGAGACCAGATACGTTGTCGAACGTCCAGGGCAACATCCTGTAGTACTAAGCGTAGTTCCTGTCCCAAGAACGTTCGATATTTGCATCCATTCAATGTGTCGTCTATAAAATGCGTACCAATGAGTTTCTTCCCCCCGATGCCATACCATAAGTTAAACCACGAAGGACATTGATCGTCATGTTACAGTAACGAGTGGGGACTGCCTACCCTCCAGTAAAGCACGGTATGCCGGTTAAGCTACCCTGGTTCGTGAATGTAGAGTCATCGGAAAATAATACCTCGGCAAAGAACGGAGGGGTGGGGAGGAGGGTCGTTTGCATTTGTTGACGTGCCCTTTCACAAAACACTACCCATTAATGGAAGTCGGTGCCATGAAGTTCTTGATGCAGTGACATGTGGCATGGTTGATACTTAAGACGATGCAGTATTGTGACAGTGCTACTACCTACGAACAACCGGAATCGTTGTGTAATTGCCGGGCGCTTATCCGTGGGTTGTGGTGCACTGCCGCTAGTACAGCTATTTCGTTAGCTTCCCTTGTAACACGTTTGCTTCGTTTCCTTCTGATGGTCTTTACGCTGCTATCATACATAAAGGAGTTCACACTCTAGTAAAAGAGCCAACGACAGCGCGCTTTGTCTGGAAATTGGTCGGCATACGAGGCAACAGTAGCCTTACCATTTTCCCTACATTATCCATAAATCAGAATGATTTAAATTTTTCTTCTATGGTTGCAAAATTCGTCGTCCACTTGTAACACCATAGCTCTAATGCTGTACTGATTTATTTTGCTTTTTTGCTTTGGTTTAATGTTATAACATTGAGTATCTGTAAATGTGTTTGAATCGATAACACAAAATTGTTTACTCCTTTCTTTGTTAAAACTTTGATGTCATGGTTTGATTCTGTGCAATGTAGTATATCTGTCATTTAAATTCTTTGTCCCATTTGGAGGGAACAAAACTTACTGTATATAATTGTAATTTCTGTGTGAATAACTTCTTGTAGAAATGTCAATATGTGAAAATATTCTGGTTTATTTAAAGTGTTTGGTTGCTGTTATGTAAACTGCTGATCCTCACTTAGGGTTCTTAGTTATTCTGTATGTAAAAGTTGTTGTGGTTCCCCTCGGGAACGGAACTGTGCAGCGCGCGCAAATTGTGGTTGGCCTAGGTAGAAAAGGTGGAACCAAGAGTCAGTCTGGGACGAGCTACCAAACTGAGCACTGCCATGTAAAAGCTGTATATTGTGGTGGTTTCGGCAGAGGCTTTTTCTGCTACTTGCCAATGCCTCGGTTGGATGGATAAATAGCTGGAACGATTCTGGAATTGGTATTCATCATCGCCACCAAGAAATGCCAGAGTCCAGCAATTCTGCCTGCAAATCCGCCTACCAACATGCAGTTGCCACCACATTGCGCAATCACTGTAACGGAATACTATAGTAATGTACAGTGAAGGATCAGCTTATTGGATGATTTAGTGTGCACAAATATAAGGTAACTTATAACTGAATTTATGTACCTACCTTGAATTTTTCCCTATCACAACATCTCTCAGGTTCCTCTCCATCTGAACTATGATAACCGAGTGTCCTATTTTCTGTAAAAAATTAAAGCCTCAAAGTTAGACAGTTAATTACATAATGTTGTTCGATCTTTCATGGGAAGGGTATATTCAGATTTACTGTGGATTTAGTGAAATTATGGGAGGCAGTAAATGTAGTTTTGTGAAGTTTCAAAGTCACTTATTTAATCATTTACTTGAAAGTAGAAGACTGTGGTAATAAAGACAATTTGCTGTTTCTTTTATAAATTAAAGTTCTTAAAATTGAGGCTTATAAAGTTTTGCTTAGTTAATGATTATAGTGCTACCTGTAGTAAATTCTAAAAGGTGAGTCAGTTTCTTGCAAATTTGTCAACATTGTGTTTCACTGTAGTAAAAGTGGAACACTGCAATAGTAGAAAATTATATGTTCATGATTGCTAAGTGTTTGCCTCTCATGTGTATTGCAAGTGCATATTAATAGTATAACAGGCTCCACCTTTTGTCTATTGTGTTAATGCTTGGTAACAAGTAACGGGAAGAGCATTATTTATGAAAACCATAATTTCTTTATTCAAAAGACAGTGAGAAGTAACCTCTTAGAGAATTCCATTTAACTTCAATTCTAAATAGAATAGTATTTAGTTGAGAGATATTTAACCTGTGTCCAGTTCCTCAAAATGCAGTGAACTGCATTTATAACTTTATGTCAGCTAGGAAAATATTTGAACAATAATACTGAACTTATGCCCAATCTATGATGTTACAGTGAATATTATTAGTAATGTTATAAGGACCATTCAGTTTGAACAGGCCCAGAAAGTAATAGTGTGTTTCGGTATCTGTTACATTTTTTGCAAATAGTTTGTGCTACTCTAGCTGTTAGCTTCAATCTTACCCATAAAAATATGTACTCGTATGTGTCAGAGTTCATTGCACTCGCGTGTGGCCAAGTATAGGTTGTGTTTGTCCGTTAAAGTTACTCATACCTACTTTCTTAAACGAGAACGTTAATCTTTCTCTTGCCTAATTAGGCTGGCGACCGTCTTCCATATTCTTTAAACAGTATAGCTAGGCAAAAATATTGTTTGTTACTGTTCGAATATTTACGTAATTCTGACTTTCATTTCCGATAAGCCATTTCCGTTAGGTACAACACGGTCAACCTAGCAAAATTCCTCTCAGAGGGTAACACTGTTCTGTTGCGTTTTACCGTAATTGCTTTAATAAGATAGTTTTATTTCACAACCTGCCTCCAGCTTCGAGGTTATGGTATAGCTGTAGCAGAGAGGAGTTTTATACACTTGCACGTCTCTTCACCAAATGATAGGTAGGTGTGCAGGCAATAGGCACTGCGCAAGTGTTTTAAAGTTTAGAGCCGCTATCTGTTCTGCGTCTGCACGATACGTGAGCTCCAGTCGCAGTGTACTGCCTTTCATGAGACATCGTAATTCGCAACACGGCTACGCTGGCTCAACGAGTAGTCCCCAGTCCGATATGTCGGAGGAATACAATCTTGCGAATTTGGTTTCCAATTATAAGATACGAAATATTGGCCTGTCCTGTCTTTGTTGCGTGGAGGAATGATCCCACATTCCACTTGATATTCAAAGCCACTGAGTAACACGTCGTAAATTACGATTGTCTATTCATCCGACTACAGTGCCATCTGTGGTGAAACGAAGGAAACGCTTTAGACAGAAAGTATGTAGATTTTGCCGTAAAATCGTAAACTGCAATAAAAAATCTAATTTCCCATTACAGTCTTCAAAGTTGCCCTCCGCCACCCATGCATGGGATGGGTGGCAACTGGATTGTGGTATTGTAGGTTGCCCCATCCGAGATAAACAAATTTGAATTATAACTTTCTTGTTATGTGTATTTTTCAAGATATTTCAGTGTCTTCATTTAAAATGAACATCTTGTATACCATTGGCCAGCACCTTGCAGAGTTACTCTCGTTAGTACACGATTGTTACGGAAGCTGACAGAGCGGAGAAAAAACTCAGTTATGGATAACGGAAACACTTCTACTGGAGGCACAGTGGGAAGCAGAATTAGATTCGTGATACGGAGGAGATTACCCCCTCAGATATTTAGTCGCAGTCTGCGGCAGATCGCACTGCCTCCTTCGCTACATGCATCACAGAGCTGGTGAGGGATCACAGCATTGGTGAGCAGGATGCAAGAATACAAGTGCACTTATCGCCATGCTGTTAACACCAGCCACATTACGCAATCCATTATTTTCATGAACGCCTGTACGCTCATTACGAATCAATCTAAAATGTTATTTACATGTATAATTCTTTAATTCTTCTGGAAGACACTGAAAATCACTGTGAGATCTATAAATCACGTTTAGACTACACTTTTGTACCACCCACGTGAATTATCCACTATTTGCCAAGGTCTTCACGTTGTGAGAACCTGAAAGCGTCTCTAGGTGATCTCACTGGTACAGCTATGGAGTCAGATTACTCCCCAGGAGGTAGTGATGATTATGTTTTACAACGGAATTGAAAGAAGGTGATAAGTTATTGTGCACTGGCCACTGTATCCTGAGTGGATCTCAATTAACTTTCTGTTAATTCTGCCTATGAATATGGGTTTCATTAACTACGAAAGGAAAATCAAGGAGTAAAATAATTTTACATTTATATCATTTTTGCCACGTTAAACATTACAGGAATTGAACATTCATTATAAACAGTGCTGAATCATGCAGTGGGTAGGTGGTCAAATGCATAACTAATAACTAACTGTTGGCAAGGTTACGAGGTCGATGGTAGTAGTACTTTCACTACGCTGGTTTCCTGTCACCTTTATCCTCTCGCGAAGTTAAACAAACAGACTAGTATACAGTGACTGTAAGGCGAGAGGATGACAGCAAATGAAGTCAAGCACATTCCTGCGGCAGAGCATCTGATCAACGGTTCACTTCTTCCATAAAGTTCACGAGTTATATTATGAGGTTGCTGCAGTGTGTTGTTATTCGACTCAGAGATGACCAGCGTTGAACAGTAATAGCTCCATTTGAGGGGGCCATGGTATTTCCTTGGAGTCTAGATCTCAAATCTCCTCTGCTCATCTACGGAGTCGAAGTGTCCTCTCTGTCTCCCCACTTTGAGGCTGTCTTCTTCTGTCTCCACCAAATGAGTGTCAAAATGCAACTCCTCTCACCCTGCTGCCTGTTGATTCTATTACACGTTGTTTCGACCACTTGCTATATTTACCGCCAACACTGGACAACAATATATTTTTTGTAATGTTTTCCATCTAGCCCCCAGCGGCTCCATAAAACTGTCAGAATAGTGTCTTTCATGTACATAGATATTCTGTTTAAGTTAAGAAGTTTCCACGATACGAGTAAGTATTTATGAAAGTGTACATAGGAAACAAACGTAGATATTGGTTCAATAATTTCAGAGAATATATCGGGATGAGATGATAAGACATCAGAGTAAATCTACTGCTAAGAATCGCTTCAGATTTTCAAATTTGCTGTCTGCGACAAGGCACTTTTGACGTCAAGGAGACACTCGAAGGAGTTCAAATATCTGCACAACAAATTCTTTTATATGTATTTTGGTCCTTACAGGGCGAGAAAGTAGTACACAATAACACTGTTGAACTTGAGACACTACAGATTCGTAGGTCAGAAGGGGAGTACCACATTAGGAACAATAAGATCCTCAAGGAATGGGAGCAGTATTATCGTTCAGAGACACAGCAACCTGAATGTATCTGTCCAACGTGTGTGTTTTCCTATGCTTTCAATAGCTAGCCTGAATAATGATTTATGTATGTATAACTAAGATCATAGCTAAATTAATTAGTTGATATTGTGAGGTTGACGCCGGAAAAAAAGTGTTAGATTAAACTGGTGGAGAATACCCAAAATGATGATGATGATGTGTACGATGAATACTGAATTGTTTGTGTATATGTGAAATGACACGTGATGTGTAGTTTCTGAGGTCACATAATTGTGTAGTGTCAGGAAGGGATTAATGGAGCCAATTCGAGGAATGCACTGAGCCAGTGGTTCAACGAATGATTTGTGTTGTCGTACTAATATGACATTAGAAGCCTATGAGCCCATCGATGAAATTATGGGTATGTCTAATCATGACCACGATAGGAAGAATACTACGTGATGGTGGAATCCTATTCAGCAGTAAATGAAAGGAGAATGATATGTGAAATCCTAAACTTTTACAGATGACAAAAGAAGAACATGATTATAACATATAACTACAGTAAAAATACGTGGATGAAGAAACGGTAAGTTCCAGGCCGTGAAGATGAGGTAAACCAGTCAACCCAAAGTGAAACGGTTGTAAGGATGAAATGTTAGAGAAGTAATGTAAAATATGAAAGAGATTTTGCAAGGTAATACAGTGTTAACTCTTGTCAATATTGTTTATGTGGTGTCACCGCCAGACACCACACTTGCTAGGTGGTAGCCTTTAAATCGGCCGCGGTCCGTTAGTATACGTCGGACCCGCGTGTCGCCACTGTCAGTGGTTGCAGACCGAGCGCCGCCACACGGAAGGTCTAGAGAGACTTCCTAGCACTCTCCCCAGTTGTACAACCGACTTTACTCGATGGATCAATGACAAATACGCTCCCATTTGCCGAGACGATAGTTAGCACAGCCTTCAGCTACGTCATTTGCTACGACTTAGCAAGGCGCCATTACCAGTTTATATTGAGATTATAATTAATGTATCATCAAGAGCGATGTTCTCCAATTATTGATTTAAGTTAAGTATTCAAGCAACTCCGTACTTTATTTAGTAGACTCGACTCCTTTAACTGTTCCAGACCTCACGCCAGTCTGCGTGAGCTTAAACGCGTGCATTTAGGCCTCCTCTAGCAACACGGTGTTGGCTCTTCTGCCAACACATCAGTTTATGTATTTTCTGGTACGTCACAGAGAAACGATTGAGCCATAACATACGAGTGATTTATCTAGATAACAATATTTATAATAATAATAGATGGACGGAAACATGAAAATACGGATTTGACGCAGTATCAAGTCCTAAATTTACAGAGCAAGAACCAGCTCGTTTCGCCAACTTATTTATTAAGGAAACTACAATAACCCACCAAAACCAACAAAACAATAAGGATCTCTTTTGCAGATCAAGCAAATATCAACTAATTCCTACAATAAGAGTTTCCTTCGACTCTATACCCGTACAACTGCTCCACATCGAAGTCTGCTATTAGCATCTGATATCCAGCATAACACGACGGAAGCGACGTATCACAATCGTTGCGGAAGAGAGTATGGTCGAGGTGGCACACCGCTGAACCGGTCGATCTTCTCCGCGCTCGGCGATTCGAGAACTGCCCGCTGAACGGCCGGGCGCCGGCTTATCTAGCCCAGGGCTGGAGGATATTACCAGGAATATTTCCACACACACGTGATCACCAGGAAATAGTTCGTCGATCGTCGCGCCCCCTTCTTCTGCTGTCGATTGCGGCCCTCTGATGGACGCTGGCCGCACCTACGTGTTTGTTGTCAATTATGGTACTTGTTGGTAAACACCCTTGCGTCGGCCAGACTTCGCAGCGGAGCTGGTATGTCTGCGGTGTTGTCACTGCAGTAGGCGTCTGTGGTGACTGTGTCAGTCCTTCCCCCCACCTCTCCCATGGGCGAGGCGAAGGCACATCTCGACGTCGGTTCCATGTTCTGCTGGTGGAACGAGACCACGGTTGGCGGCGGAGGTGCTGGTCGTGGGGGAGCCTCGTCGACATCCATAGGCATGAGATCCGCCCACGGGAACTTTGCGAAAGCTGGCGGCGACGGCGGCGGCGGCCACGCCAGCGGCGGGGAAGTGGCGTCCGATGAGACCCCGGCCTCCTGGAAGACTACAGCCCAAAGGCGCAGAGCCAGAGACAATGGCAGCGCTGGGACCAGCCCACAATGGTGCCGTAGCTGCTCGAAGTGCTCCCGACAAAGGGACCTGTCGTCGAAGACGACAGTCGCCAGGGTGCGGCCGATAAGCTTGGAGACCTTGGCGAGAACCCAGTGGGGCAGCCCTTGGGAAACACAGACGTCCAGACTGCAGACTGCAGAGAGAATCGCAGTCGCGCCGAGACGGGAGCAGCCAGACGAGGGGAAGCAGGAAACAGGAATGACAAGGGCAACCAATGAGGGTGGCCATGCAGCTTCTCCACCAGAGTGGACCCATTATGACCAGAAGAATGATAAGTAGACAGGAAGAGGTCGAGGGCAGTTACCTGGGAGTGATGCTGACAAGTGTGACCATCTGCATTTTAAACGTGTGGACAAACCTTTCAGTCAACCCATTGGATGCGGGATGGAACAGAACTGTATGGTGCAGCTGGATACCTGACATAGCAGAGAAGCAAATAAACTCTGCCAACATGAACTGCGAGCCATTGTCCATCACAATCGCCTCTAGCAGACCCTCAATGTCAAAATATGAGATAGGGTTTGAATGGTATGAGCGGCAGATGTTGAGGACATGCATGCGACATATGGTAAAACACTGCTGGTGTCCACTAAAATGAGCAATTCGGATGCTAGGAATGGGCCTGCAAAATCCAAATGGAGCTGAGACCATGGGGCAGCGGTCAGAAGCCACAGAAGAAGGCGTCATGACTGCTGGTGTAGAGAAGAGGAGCAGGAACCTACCATGGGGGTGATGTCCCTGTCAATTCCCCACCAATAGACATGTTGGCAGGTGAGGCGCTTCTTCAGGATGGTCCCTCAATGCCCGGCAAGTACAAGCATGGGGACCTACTGATGGAGGGAGGACTGTATCACGACATGCCAACGATCAGTGCCCCTAAGAGAAGAAGAACCCAGTCATGGATGGAAAAGTCGTTGCAGTGAGGCCAGTAAGCCTTAACCTCTGGGTCCAACACCTGACAAGGAGCAGAGAGCCTCCCAAGTTGAGCGTGGTGCAGAATCGTCCAGAGAACCATGTCTGAGGCCACGTGCCATAGACAAGCCAGGTGTTCAGTGGCAGTGCGGTATTGGCAGAGGAGGCCATATCATCCAAATGAAAACAAGCAACCAGATATGCATCAAAGTCAGAATCTGCCTCCACGGGAAGTCGAGAAAGAAGATCAGCGTTGGCATGGAGGGCCATGGCCCAGTAACAAAGTGTATCCTGCAAGAAACAACGCCCAGCGCTGCAGTTCGCGAGCGATGTGGGTAGGGATGGCGAATGTGGCGCTAAACACAGACACCAAGGTCTTGTGTCTGTGCCGTGTGTGAACCAGCGGCTGTAGATGAAGTCGTGGAACATCTTGAATCCAAGTATGATGGCTAAGGCCTCCTTCTCAATGTGGCTATAGTTGGGCCATGCATGTGATAGGGCTTTTGAGGCGAAAGCTACTGGACCCTCAACACTGTCAATGATATGAGACAACTCAACTACCAGCCCATAATCCGACGCATCAGTGGCCAAAATAAGAGGCTTGGTGGGGTAATATGGGACAAGGCATGGTGGAGCAAGAAGAGCAGATTTGAGATGCTGGTAAGCCTGATCACGTTCTGGCGACCTAGTCCAGGGTACATTCTTGTGAAGCTGGCAATGCAGAGCCTCCACCAGAGCCACAGCATGTGGGTTCAAACGCTTATAATAGCTGAGTTGACCCTAGACAGATTTGAGCTGGGAGACATTGTTGGCATCGGGAGCCAATGAATGGCCTCAAGGTGTTGTGGCATTAGGCGAATGCCTGCAGCGCTCAAGACATGATCGAGGTAGGTCACCTGTGGCACAAAAATATTCACGTTTGGCCCTGTCGCACCACAAACCTTTAGCCTGCAGAACCTCAAAAAGTCGCTGAAGATTCCGTACTAAGTCCAGGGCCGAGATCCCTGTGACTAAGACATCGTCTAAGTAACTGGCAGTGATGGGGACCTCTTTAGTCACCGACTCCAGAAACATTGAAAGATGACTGGAGTGATGGCGATCCCAAAGGGCAAGTGGCTGTACTGGAAGAGCCCAAAGGGGGTACTGATGACAACGACCTCTTTAGAGGGAGTATCAACTGACAGCTAGAGGTATGCTTCCCTAAGATCATTCTTGGCGAAGACCTTTCCACCCTAACAACTTGGACAGAATATCATCGCCTTCAGGATAGAGTAAGAATCAATGACAGACTGGGCATTGACAGTGGCCTTAAAATCGTCACAAACCTGGAGGGAACCTATCTGGCTTTTAGAGGATTACAATGGGCGAAGTCCAGTGATTGTGGTGAAAAAAACCGGTGTCAGAACTCTCGCCTCCTCGAGGCATCGCAGTTCCTTGTGTAGGGCATCCCACAGGACGAAAGACATAAGACGAGCCTAGTGAAACTGTGGAACACCTGAGGGAAATAGTTCAATGTGTGCTTCAAAACCGAACACCCTGAGAGAGGAATCAGAGAAGACCTCAGGGAAGGAATCGAAAAGCTCATGTAAAAGAGCGTCATAGGACATAGTTTGGACCATCGATGCATATCAAGGCCAAGAGAATGAAAAAGAGGCTATAGCAGCGGCTAGGACCAAAACTCGGGAGGTGACATCAGGAGATAGGTACCGCACCTGCGTCAGGAACCACCCCTGAATGCCGATATGTCATTACTATAGCTCTTCAAGGATGTCATGAACAGGTAGAGCGTTGGAGCTCCCTAGGTGCTGTTGTGGCTACTGAAACCACTATCTTGGTTGAATGAGGTCTCATCCTTGAACAATACAAATTTTACGAAGTTCCGGCCCGTGTGGCCGTGCGGTTCTAGGCGCTTCAGTCTGAAACCGCGTGACCGCTACGGTCGCAGGTTCGAATCCTGCCTCGGGCATGGATGTGTGTGATGTCATTAGGTTTAAGTAGTTCTAAGTTCTAGGGGACTGATGACCACAGATGTTAAGTCCCATAGTGCTCAGAGCCATTTGAGCCCACTTTACGAAGTCCAGCGCAAAAGTGGACGATTTATTGACAGAAGTGAACGTGCAGCTCAAATTCTGTTGGTCCCAGTGCTTCCACTAGTTCATTATGACAGTGGTTCCACCAGTACTCTCCACACTGTGTCTTTCCAAATGTGTTTCACAGGCGACCTAACGGATATTTAGTTATGGGTGGTCGTCCTCACGATTCAACACCATCTCCTCAAAGTATGGTGTTTGGACACGTCTTTGGTGGGAACCTTAAGTGGCACTCTGTGGCATGAACGATCTTGTCTCACATAAATTGGTTTCCACGGAGAAAAACTTCTTTCAACCCGGATGACACCTGTTGGGAAAGCATTCTCCGCACATTCATGATACTTTATGGGCATTACATTCTGTGACACTGTACAGTAATAGCATGTTTGTTAACTCTCTTGACAAGTAACTTCAACTACACATCATGCACTGCAGTGACACACCTCACCATGAACACATCACAAGTTGTATGACACCAAATATAGTGGTGTGCGTGCAGCACAGGTTAATGTACCTGTTCCATTCATGTGGTTGTCACATGACACACGTGCTTTAAGCTAAGTTGTGTACAGTATGTCTGTTTGGTGGTCAGGGATGTATGCCATGTATCACCCATTGCTTGTCCTAGTGTACAACAGAAACCTGGGATCTTTGCGAGAGGATGACAGAACTGCATGCGACATTGAGACTGGTGGTCGTCACTTTGAACACTTACTATGAGCTACATTATAGTTATGTGGTGCACTCTGTGTATGTCCATAACTCAACAATTATGCATCTCTGACCATTGGTTCCCTATCTCAATATGGTATATTGTGGACCCACCATTACCCTTTTCAATTCGATCCAAAAAGATTGAGACACACTGTATAACGGCTGCTGTCAAAATTACTGTCTATGAAAACAAAAGGTGATCGCGTTGTGTATCCGACGGCATCCCATACCATCGTGCTAGAATATTGACCCATATGGAGTGACATATGCTGCTTGGCAATGTTTGTTTCCCTCCTCTGATGCTCTACACACGAATTAGCGAGGTGCTGTGTGTACAACTGCCACTCCTCTGAGAAGTTGACTTGGCGTCACCCCTGACGCCAGTGTTGACGCTGGGTTCACCACTGTCGGCCTGAGTTTCTCTGATTGTCGTCAAGGGAAGCCTTTACAATGATCTCTGTGTCACAATGACGCTGCAGCAATCGTCGCAGTATTCTGAGTACTTTACCTTGCTGCAAACTAGCCCTCTTCCCAACTGAAAGTGCGTAACATACTGAGAGATGATATGTCATGGGATAGCGGTATACACATATACAGATAGTTGCGTTCGTATCGTATACACAAGGTGCCAAACGACAGTGCAATGGCGGACCTGTCATTTGCAACACAGGTGACTCATGTGAACAAGTCTCTGGCGATTATGATCACATGATGGGAATCAGCAGGCTTTGAAACTGGTCTGGTAGTTAAAGCTAGACGCATGTAACATTCAATTTCCTAAAACGTTAGCCATTTCAGTATGCCGAGATTCATAGTACACAAGAGTGTGCCGAGAAAAACAAATTTCAGGTATTTCCTCTGGCCACAGACGAATCAGTGACCGACGGCCTTCACTTAACAACCGTGAGCAGAGTTGTCAGTGCTAACAGATATGCAACAATGCGTGAAATAACCACAGAAATCAATATATGACGTAACATGGATGTATTCGTTAGGACAATGCCGTGCCATATGGAATTGATGGGTTATGTCAGCAGACAACCGACGAGAGTGCCCTTGCTAAAAGCACGAAATCGCTTGTAAGGCCTCTTCTGTGCACGTTACGAGGTTTGTTGGAGCTTAGATGGGTGGAAAACCGTATTCTGTTTAGATGAATCCCGATTTCAGTTAGTAAGAGCTTATGGAACGGTTCTAGCGTGGCGCAGACCCCACGAAGCCATGGACCCAGACTGTCAACAAGTAACTGAGCAAGCTGGTGGTGGCTTCATGATAATGTGAGCTGTGTTTACATTGAATGGACTAGGTCATTGACTGGAAATGGTTAGTTTCGACTACTTTGAAACCATTTGAACCAATTCCTTTACAATGCCAAACATTAAATGGTACTTTTATGGATGACTACGCCATATCAGTAGGCCACAATCGATCGCGATTGGTTTTCACAATGTTCTGCACAATTTGAACAAATGATTTGGCGGCCCACATCGCCCGATATGAATCCCATCGAACATTTATGGTGCGTAATTGAGCGGTCAGGTCGTGTACAACATCCTGCACCGGCAACGCTTTCCCTGCTATGGACGGCTATAGGGGCAGCATGGTTCAATATTTCTGGAGGGGACTTCCAACGTTGTTGAGTCCATGACACATCGAGTTGCTGCACTACGCCGGTTAAAAGAAGGTCCTACAGGATATTAGGGGATATCCACGACTTTTGTCACCTGCGTGTATAGGCCGAGGGAAAACTACTTTCATTTACATGTGCATCCACGTACATAATCTGCAAGCCACCGAGTGGTGCATGGCGGAGGGTACCTGGTACCACTTTAAGTCATTTCCTTTCCTGTCCCGCTCGCAAACAGAGCGAGGGAAGAAATGCTATCTGCATGCCTCCTCACGAATCCTAATTACTCTCATCTTACCTTCGTGGTACTTATGTCAAATGTATAATGGTGGCGTTAGCATCGTCCTTTAGCCAACTTCAAACGCTCGTTCTCTAAATATTCTCAACAACGTTTCGCGAAAAGGATTTCGTCTTGCGTCTAAAGATTCCTAACTGATTTTTACGAAGCACCTAATTAATATTCTTGTGTTGATCGGACATGCCGATAACAAATGTAACAGCTTGCCTCTGAATCTCTTCGATGTCTTCTTTTAACCCGACAACGTGGGGTTCGGAAGCACTCGAAAAGTACTCATTAATGAGACGCACTAGTCGTTAATACGCGGCTCCTTTGCAGGTGAGTTACACTTCCCTAAAAGACAACCAGTAAACCGAAGTCGCTCATTCACGGTCCCTGCTACCATTCATACGAGCTCTTCCCATTTCATATTGCTTTTCAGCGTTACGTCTAGATATTAATAGACCTAATTTTGTTAAGCTGCACACTATCATAACAGTATTGTAACATTATCTGATTGTTGTAACATTACGTGATTGTTTTTCCTACTCATCTGCATTAACCTAATTTTCTATACTTTTAGAGTCAGCTGCCATTCATAACAGCGACTAAAAACTTTTTTGTAAGTCATCTGGTATGCTCCTACAGTCGCTGAACGACAAGTTCCCGTACACCACACAGCTTCATCGGAAAACAGCCATAGACTGCTGCTCCGCCTGTGCGTCTGATCATACACTACTGGCCATTAAAATTGCTACACCACGAAGATGACGTGCTACAGACGCGAATTTTAACCGATAGGAAGAAGTTGCTGTGATATGCAAATGATTTGCTTTTCAGAGCATTCACACAAGGTTGGCGCCGGTGGCCACACCTGACATGAGGAAACTTTCCAACCGATTTCTCATACACAAACAGCAGTTGACTGGCGTTGCCTAGTGAAACGTTGTTGTGATGCGTCGTGTAAGGAGGAGAAATGCGTAAGATCACGTTTCCGACTTTGATAAAGGTCGGATTGAAGCCTATCGCGATTGCGTTTTATCGTATCGCGACATTGTTGCTCCCGTTGGTCGAGATCCAATGACTGTTAGCAGAATATGGAATCGGTGGGTTCAGGAGAGTAATACAGAACGCCGTGCTGGATCCCAACGGCCTCGTATCACTAGCAGTCGAGATGACAGTTGTCTTATCCGCATAGCTGTAACGGATCGTGCAGCCACGTCTCGATCCCTGAGTCAACAGATGGGGGCGTTTGCAGGACAACAACCATCTGCACGAACAGTTCGACAACGTTTGCAGCAGCATGGACTATCAGCTCGGAGACCATGCCTGCGGTTACCCTTGACGCTGCATCACAGACAGGAGCGCCTGCGATGGTGTACTCAACGACGAACCTGGGTGCACGAATGGCAAAACGTCATTTCTTCCGCTGAATCCAGGTTCTGATGGTCGCATCCGTGTTTGGCGACATCTACATCTACATCTATATGATTACTCTGCAATTCACATTTAAGTGCTTGGCAGAGGGTTCATCGAACCACAATCATACTATCTCTCTACCATTCCACTCCCGAACAGCGCGCAGGAAAAACGAGCACCTAAACCTTTCTGTTCGAGCTCTGATTTCTCTTATTTTATTTTGATGATCATTCCTACCTATGTAGGTTGCGCTCAACAAAATATTTTCGCATTCGGAAAAGAAAGTTGGTGACTGAAATTTCGTAAATAGATCTCACCGCGACGAAAAACGCCTTTGCTTTAATGACTTCCATCCCAACTCGCGTATCATATCTGCCACACTCTCTCCCCTATTACGTGATAATACAAAACGAGCTGCCCTCTTTTGCACCCTTGCGGTGTCCTCCGTCAATCCCACCTGGTAAGGATCCCACACCGCGCAGCAATATTCTAACAGAGGACGAACGAGTGTAGTGTAAGCTGTGTCTTTAGTGGAGTTGTTGCATCTTCTAAGTGTCCTGCCAATGAAACGCAACCTTTGGCTCGCCTTCCCCACAATATTATCTATGTGGTCTTTCCAACTGAAGTCGTTCGTAATTTTAACACCCAGGTACTTAGTTGAATTGACAGCCTTGAGAATTGTACTATTTATCGAGTAATCGAATCCAACGGATTTCTTTTCGAACTCATGTGGATCACCTCACACTTTTCGTTATTTAGCGTCAACTGCCACCTGCCACACCATACAGCAATCTTTTCTAAATCGCTTTGCAACTGATACTGGTCTTCGGATGACCTTACTAGACGGTAAATTACAGCATCATCTGCGAACAACCCAAGAGAACTGCTCAGATTGTCACCCAGGTCATTTACATAGGTCAGGAACAGCAGAGGTCCCAGGACGCTTCCCTGGGGAACACCTGATATCACTTCAATTTTACGCGATGATTTGCCGCCTATTACTACGAACTGCGACCTTCCTGACAGGAAATCACGAATCCAGTCGCATAACTTAGACGATACCTCATAGGCCCGCAGCTTGATCAGAAGTCGCTTGCGAGGAACGGTGTCAAAAGTTTTCCGGAAATCTGGAAATACGGAATTAACTTGAGATCCCCTGTCGATAGCGGCCATTACTTCGTGCGAATAAAGAGCTAGCTGCGTTGCACAAGAACGATGTTTTCTGAAACCATGCTGATTACTTATCAACAGATCGTTCCCTTCGAGGTGCTTCATAATGTTTGAATACAGTATACGCTCCGAAACCCTACTGCAAACCGACGTCAATGATATAGGTCCGTAGTTCGATGGATTACATCGCGGTGAACGCATATTGGAAGCGTGTGTTCGTCATCGCCTTACTGGCGTATCACCCGGCGTGATGGTATGGGGTGCCATTGGTTACACGTCTCTGCCATCTCTTGTCGCATTTACGGCACTTTGAACAGTGGACGTTACGTTTCAGATGTGTTACGATCCGTGGCTCTACCCTTCATTCGATCCCTCCGAACCCTACTTTTCAGTAGGATAATGCACGACCGCATGTTGCAGGTCCTATACGGGCCTTTCTGTATACAGAAAATATTGGACTGCTGCCCTGGCCAGCACATTCTCCAGATCTCTCACGAATTGAAAACGTCTGGTCAATGGTGGCCGAGCAACTGGCTCTTGATAAACTGTGGTATCGTGTTGAAGCTGCATGGGCAGCTGTACCTGTACACGCCATCCAAGCTCTGTTCGACTCAATGCCCATTCGTATCAAGGCCGTTATTACGGACAGAGGTGGTTGTTGTGGGTACTGATTTCTAAGGATATATACACCCAAATTGCATGAAAATGTAATCACATGTCAGTTCTAGTATAATATATTTGTCCAATGAATATTCGTTTATCATCTGAATTTCTTCTTGGTGTAGCAATTTTATTGGCCAGTAGCGTAATATATGAGGGACGATCACAAAGTTTCCGTTCGAAGGCCACACTAGGCCCTTGCACACCTGCCGGTTCTTATCACATATCCGCAACGGAGTCGCGCTGCGTTGTATATGCGTTGCAGCAACGCCCGCTAACGAAAGGTTTTGATCAGCTTTTATATATAGACAACAAGAGCGATCCTTTTACACTTCACTGGAGCACTATTGACCTTATCCTGGCCTCTGATGAACACTTACAGCAGAGCACCCGATACTGGAGCCAACTACTTACGAAGTCTTCGAGCCATTCACATGTCCGGGAACCTAATCGTTATGCTCGAATGTTCGTTAACAGCCTGTAGCGTGGCGTCATGCCAAATGCTTTCCGGAAATGTAGGAATATGCAATCTTCCTGTCGGTCTTCATCTACGGTTCGTATGGTATAATGTGATAAAAGGACAAGCTGAGCTTCGCACAAGGAATTTTTCTACATCCGTGTTGATTTGCGGACAGAATGTTTTCCGTCTCAAGGAAATGTATTATATTCGAATTTAGAAAATGTTCAAGAATTCTGCAGCAAACAGATGTCAAGCAAATTCATCTGTAATTTTGCTTGTCCGTTCTTTTGCCATTATTCTATACACTGATGACTCTAAACATTATTACCAGTGATCACTGCGAGGTTATGTGCTGCCTGGTGGCACTGGGGGTTCGTGAATATGTAAGGGAAGTATATGAGAGGAGCAGTGACGAATGGCGAATCATTCTAGCAACAATAAGTGGCGCAAATGCTGAAGCCCGCTAATTTAAGCAACTTTGACAAAAAGTCAGACTGTCTTGGCCCAGTGTCTGGGAGCGAGCGTCTCGGAAACGGCGAAGCTGATCGGCTGTTCGCGTGCTACTGTCGTGAGCATCTATGGAAGGTGGTTGAAGAATGCTGAAACCACGAGTATGAGTCCAGAAGTTGGATGTTAATACCTCATCACAGTACATAGCGATCGGAGGTTTGCCCACACTCTAAAGCAGCATAGGTGGTGATCTGTGGCAGATCTGGCGACACAGTACAGTGCTGACGCAGGCACAAGTGTGTTGGAGCACATCGCTCAGCACACTTTGTTGAACAGAGTGTTTCGCGGCAGAGGAGCCCCCCCCCCTTTCCATGTGCAACCAAGAACCAAATCAGTTATGATTACAGTGGGCACGGGATCATCAACACTCTACCACGGATCAGTGAAATCTTATCGTCTGGTCGCATGAATCCCATTTACTGTTAAACCAGGTCGATGGTCGTGTCCAGGTACGCCGTCATCAAGACGAACGGCTGCTCAAAACATGCAGTGCGCCACGGACGCAGGCCGGTGGGAACGGTATTATGTTATGGGGGACATTCACCTGGGCTTCCATGGGACATGCGGTAATAACCGAAGGCATCATGGCAGCTCAGGACTAGGTGGACGTCGCTAGGGACCACATCTTCCACGAGGATAACTGCCCGTGTAACAAGGCCAGAATCGTGCTGCAATGGTTTGAGAAGCGTCTTAGTAAACTCACGTTGATGTCTTGGCCATCAGATTCGGCTTACCTGCAAACGATGAAACCCAGCTGGGAAGTGTGTGGCCTGTGCGTACCCTTCTGGTTCCACAGACCTCTGGAAAACCTATGAGGTGTTTGTCGAATCCATGGCACGTAGAATTACTATTGAACTGTGTTCCAGAAGTAGTTCAACACGCTTTTAAGTACTCGCAGGTGGTGATAATGTTTTGGCTCCTCAGCGTACAGTGTTCACCTCTGATTTTTCCAGTTTCTTGGAACTTTGCCCTGAAAGAGAGTTAAGTAAGGGGTCAGTGCCATAGGTACTCTCTGTAAAAGCGAACTGCGGCTTATTCACCTTGTTCAGTTGCTTCTGTACGCCAGTAACGCTATGCCTATTACTATGTCTTCGATGTGGGATTCTGTGCGACGGTCAAACATTCTGCATGAATGATTTCTCGAACGAGAAATTTAAAATTTATATAACTTCGGCTTTCCCTTTGCTATCTTTTGTTACCACATCAGACTGGTCAACGAGTGACTGTATAGAAACCTTCAACCCACTTATTGATTTTAAGTAGGACCAGAATTTTGTCAGGTTCTCGACAAACTAAGGAAATCTGGTGGAAGTTGTGTGCTTCGCGCATCCATCTTTTTACAGACACACGGACTACTGCTAACTTTTGCCACCTCCGTTTACGTGTTCTTTAGTGAACAGACAGGAGATAGTTGTATGGGCCGTTAAGATCCTGAGCCCATCGATTCCGTATTGACGTAAGTATCATGGGAACCTGGTCAAGGACAACCGAAGCAACGTGGTGTGGTGAACTGCAGCCTCATTATTCTACGCTCATACCGCTCCCAGTTTTTATGTTTGTTTCATCCTGCTCTCATGATGTCGGAATTTAAATGGCGGATAGAAAAACAGCCAGTTAATGTCATAACAGAGTCTAATAGAGAAAAATTTTCGAAATTACCGTATGTCTGATTGCACTTTTATGGGGATATAACCGCAAAATGACAGTCAGTGACGATATCCTTTGAAAATCTCAAGCAAACCTTTTTGGGTCTGTGTTTTCCAACAGAATAACGCTATCCATGTATCACTGTAACCCAACATACCCTACAGAGCGTCGACATGTTGCCTTTGCCTTCTTGATCACCAGATCTGTCTCCAATCGAGCATACATCGGACATCATATATGGCACAACTCCAGCGTCATCCATAAACAGCATTAACCGTTCCTATGTTGACCAACCAAGCGGAACAAGCATGGAACTCCATCGCTCAAACTGACATTCGGCACCTGTACTACATAATGCATGCACGTTTACATGCTTATATCAACATTATAGTGGTTGCATCCGTTATTAATGTACCAGCATTTCACATCTGCAATGGCAAATCTCGCGCTTACATTAAATTGAGATCTTGCAATGGTGATCACTTTAATATGTTACGTAGACAAATTTATTTTCTAAATTACATTGCGGAACCGCGCGACTGCTACGGTCGCAGGTTCGAATCCTGCCTCGGTCATGGATGTGTGTGATGTCCTTAGGTTAGTTAGGTTTAACTAGTTCTAAGTTCTAGGGGACTAATGACCTCAGAAGTTGAGTCCCATAGTGCTCAGAGCCATTTGAACCATATATTACATTGCTCTCCATTAATTAGTTTTTGGTGTTGCGATTTTTAACAAAAAAGTTTTGCATCTGCCCGGTTCCAAGAACTGAGACAGACATTCACTGTGGGTATTGTATCACAGACACAGTCCCCTTGACTGTTCAGATATGTCACTAAACCCACCCAAAGATGAAAAACAACCATGCATGAGCAGCGCCTATAGACGGAGGGCGTCCTACCGCCGATCAGTTCAAGTCATTCCACCAGGAAGGATGCACACGGCTCGTGGTGTCTGTAGTTCAACCATGCCCAGACGGTCAATACGTCGGTTCGATCGCGTTCTCATTGTTACTTTGTGCTAGGAGGAGCTGTCAATAAGGGAAGAGTCCAGTCCTTTCGGAGTGAATCAAAGCGATGTTGTTCCGACATGAAGGAGATACAGAGAGACAGGAACTGTCGATGACATGTCTCGCTGAGGCCGCCCAATGGCTACTACTGTAGTGGATGATCATTACCTAGGGATTATGGCTCGGAGCAACCCTCACAGCAACGCCACCATGTTGAATAACGCTTTTCGTGCAGCAACAGGACGTCGTGTTATGACTCAGACTGTGCGAAATAGGCTGCATGATGTGCAAATTCACTCACAATGTCAATGGCTAGTTCCACCTTTGCAAACACGACACCTTACAGCGAGTTACAGATGGGCCCAACAACATGCCGAATGGACCGCCCAGGATTGGCATCACGTTATCTTCACCAATGAGTGTCGCATATGCCTTCAACCAGACAATCGTCGGAGACGTGTTTGGAGGCAACCCGGTCAGTCTGAACGAATTAGACACACTGTCCAGCGAGGTAGCAAGGTGGAACTTCGGTACTGTTTTGGGCTGGCATTATGTGGGGCCGACGTAAGCCGCTGGTGCTCATAGAAGGCGCTGTAACGGCTGTACGGTGCATGAATGCCGTCGTCCGGCTGATAGTGCAACCATATCGGCAGCATATTGGCGGGCATTCGTTTTCATGGACGACAATTTGCGACCCCGTCGCGCACTTCTTGTGAATGACTTCCTTTAGGATAACGACATCATTCGACTAGAGTGGCCAGCGTATTCTCCAGACATGAACCCTATCGAACATGCCTGGGACAAATTGAAAAGAGTTGTTTATGGACGACGTGACCCACCAACCACTCTGAGGGATCTACGCCGAATCGCCGTTGAGGAGTGTGACAGTCTGGACCTACAGTGCTTTGATGAACTTGTGAATAGTACGCCACACGAATACAGACAGGCATGCATCAGTGCAAGAGGACGTGCTGCTGTGTATTAGAGGTACCGGTATGTTCAGCAATCTGGACCACCACTTCTGAAGGCATCACTGTATGGTGGTGCAACATGCAATATGTGGTCTTCATGATCAATGAAAAGGGCGGAAATGATGTTCTTGTTGATCTCTATTCAAATATTCTGTGTAGGTTCCGGAACTCACGGAACCGAGGTGATGCATTTTTTTTTTTTTATGTGTGTATGTTTCTATTGTAACCCCTCAGTGCTGCTGCAGTTGAAGGCCACTACGTCTTCCAGGTGGTACTAACTTTTAGCACGTCACACATGGAAGTTGACGACAACGCAACTAGATGTCACATCGCGGTACAGAGCATAGTATTAGTTAACAAACATATTACAAAGCGAAAAAAATACAGTTTCAGGTTGCATCCAATTTTTAATATTTATGTGCTCTACAAATGTTTTCATTGCCTGAGAAAAGAAGTGGAACACCCAGAAGAGATGGTCGTATGTCAGCGTAACTCCGTTCAAGTACACAAAGCCGGTTGGTATATTAGTGATTAGAGCTGCAATTCGTTGTGCAAAGTAGAACGGCCCCCACAGTGCATTAGCGTTATTCGCATTTACTGTTGTTATAGGGGCTGGCAGGTCGTATAATGGGCGTGAATAGCATCAGATGTTGAGTGGTCAATGTGAAGGGCTTAGAAATGTCACGTGCTAGTGTGAGGCAGTATTATCAGTGCCTAGCAGAGTTTCAGTGCGGCCTCATTGGGGATCCCCTTTTGGCTGTTTGGTAGAATATGCAACATGTAAATTTGTTGGTCATTCGTATATGCCAGTGTGCTCGATTTTGTGACTGCATGGAGACGTGAGGGCATTCACTCGCGTTGTCGAGGTTCTCGTTAACCACGTCTGCACATGCGTGCGTCAAGCACATCGTAGCCCCTTCATATATTAGCCTGCCATCAGAGAACAAGTAATGGATTTTGTGCAACATTCTGTGTCATCCCGCACCATTGGTCCGAGACTAGCAGCATCCAGACACGTGAATTACCGTTCAACACCTTTGCTGCCGTTAACATCTCAGCGCGAATGGCACGTCAGAATTTGTGCCGTGCCCAGTCAATGAATGGTGTCGCACTTTGTTCATTCATGAATTGAGGTTATGCACTACTCCACATGACCAATGTCGGCTTGTAAAGCGGCGACCTGGGGAGAGGTACGATTCTTCCAGTATTTTGGGAAGGCACAGCGATGTTACTCCTGGCGTCTAGATGTGGGAAACCATAAGGTACAGCTTCACTTCAGAGCAGGTAGTGACTGAGGAACTGTGACAATACAATGGTACGTCACGGACATCCTGCCTCCACACGTGTTAGCTCCAATGCGACAGCACACTTACACCATTTTTCAACATAACAATGGTCGTCTGTGTTCTGGCGTAACCACAAGCGCCAGAACGAAGACGAAGATCGGGAAACCAAAGAAGGTGGTGAGGATACGTCAGTCAATAGCCGGCTGAAAGGACCGCGCCGCGCCAAGGGAGACATCTGCAAGAATTGAATATAAGCGCCGCTCCTGCCAGCTTCGGGAGTTCAGATCGTTCAGTGGACTGATATTACTGGAACGTATTTGCGGAGCTTGCTACATGAACAGCTAGTTGTGATCCTTATCAGACTATTACTGTCTGCATGTCACTTGCGACACCGATGTAAATCCAAAGTTAAGTATTGTTAATTTGCTTTATAGAAATAAAACTACTAATGTTATTTGCTCGAATTGTTGTATAGCATTCTGAGAACGCAGTATGCCTTAGACACACTATAAGCGACGAGTGGGCAAGATCCGTCGTTCTGCACATGATGCACAACTTTAAGGACTGTATGCATAATCTTGAGGTACTCTCATGTCAGTCTGTTTCCCATGATGTCCCCGATAGAACACTTGTGGGACCCGATGAGATATCAACTTTGTCTTATTGCGAGTATGCAGGATATCAAGGATCAGTTACAACAGTACTCTCATGGTTAATGTGTTATCCATGATCTCACCAACAGAACACGTGTGGGACCAGCCCAGGCATCAACTTCGTCCTATTGCCGGGGATCTGTTACAACAGATGTAAATTAGCTTGCCTAGGGAGGGGGTGTGAGGTCATTAGGACACACTTTCCAACCGAGACATACATGCATTCTGACCAGAGTGAGTGTGACGTTGCACTGATAATAGCGCTCCAACTGCTAAGTTGTTTGTAAATCGGACTCCATTTTCAAACCACTCCAGTAACATTATACAGGGTGGTCCATTGACAATGACCGGACGAAATATCTCACGAAAGAAGCTTCAAACGAGAAAACTAGAAACTCGTCTAGCTTGAAGGGGAAAACCAGATGGTGCTATGGCTGGCCCGCTAGATGGTGCTGCCATAGGTCAAACGGATGTCAACTGCGTTTTTAAAATAGGAACCTCCATTTTTATTACATATTCGTGTAGTACGTAAGGAAATGTTTTAGTTGGACCACTTTTTTCGCTTTGTGATAGATGGCGCTGTAGTAGTCACAAACGTATAAGTACGTGGTATCACGTAACATTCCGCCAGTGCGAACGGTATTTGCTTCGTGATACATTACCCGTGTTAAAATGGACCGTTTACCAATTGCGGAAAAGGTCGATATCGTGCTGATGTATGGCTATTCTGATCAAAATGACCAACGGGCGTGTGCTATGGCTGATGCTCGGTACCCTGGACGACATCATCCAAGGGTCCGGACCGTTCGCCGTATAGTTACGTTATTTAAGGAAACAGGAAGTGTTCAGCCATATGTGAAACGTCACCCACGATCTGCAACAAATGATGTTGCTCAAGTAGTTGTTTTAGCTGCTGTCGCGGCTAATCCGCACATCAGTAGCAGACAAATTGGGCGAGAATCGGGAATCTCAAAAACTTTGGTATTGAGAATGCTACATCAACATCGATTGCACCCATAACATATTTCTATGCACCAGGAATTGCATGGCGACGACTCTGAACGTCGCGTACAGTTCTGCCACTGGGCACAAGAGACGATGACAGATTTTCAGCACGCGTTCTATTTAGTGACGAAGCGTCGTTCACCAACAGCGGTAACGTAAACCGGCGTAATATGCACTACTGGGCAACGGAAAATCCACGACGGCTGCGACAAGTGGAACATCAGCGACCTTGGCGGGTTAATGTATGGTGCGGCATTATGGGAGGAAGGATAATTGGTCCCCATTTTATCGATGGCAATGTAAATGGTGCAATGTATGCTGATTTTCTACGTAATGTTCTACCGATGTTACTGCATGATGTTTCGCTGCATGACAGAATGGCGATGTACTTCCAACATGATGGATGTCCGGCACATAGCTCGCGTGCGGTTGAAGCGGTATTGGATAGCATATTTCATGGCAGGTGGATTGGTCGTAGAAGCACCATACCATGGCCCGCACGTTCACCGGATCTGACGCCCCCGGATTTCTCTCTGTGGGGAAAGTTGAAGGATATTTGCTATCGTGATCCACCGACAACGCCTGTCAACATGCGTCAGCAGGTTGTCAATGCATGTGCGATCATTACGGAAGGCGATCTACTCACTGTTGAGAGGAATGTCGTCACACGTATTGCCAAATACATTGAGGCTGACGGACATCATTTTGATCATTTATTGCATAAATGTGGTAAGTAGAGGTAATCACGCTGTAACAGCATGCGTTTTGAGAAATGATAAGTTCACGAAGGTACTTGTATCACATTGGAACAACCTAAATAAAATGTTCAAACGTACCTACGTTCTGTATTTTAATTTAAAAACCCTACCTGTTACCAACTGTTCGTCTAAAATTGTGAGCCATGTGTTTGTGACTATTACAGCGCCATCTATCACAAAGCGAAAAAAGTGGTCCCACTAAAACATTCATATCTCTTTACGTACTACACGAATATGTAATAAAAAATGGGGGGTTCCTATTTAAAAAAACGCAGTTGATTTCCGTTTGACCAATGGCAGCGCCATCTAGCGGGTCAACCATAGTACCATCTGGTTTCCCCCTTCAATCTAGAGAAGTTTCGTTCTTTGTTTTTTTTTTCTTTTTCTTTTTTTTTTTTTTTTCGTTTGACACTTATTGCGTGAGATATTTGGCCGGGTCACGATCAATGGACCACCCTGTATTCCCTCTCAACCAGTTAAGTCTCATTCTGTTTATTCCTCCCTTTTCGGGTGCTTCATTTTTTTGCGGTTTGATTTACGTATGAGGGACCGTGAGGTAATACACAGTTTCACAGTAGCCTGTTCGATATCTTAAAATGTGTCCATTTCTGACTAGAGTAAGAGATGGTCAGAGGAGAGTGGCTTGCAACCAATCCAACCTGGTCTGGAAAGAGGGAATAGGTTTCTGTTGAGGAATAGTAAGGGGAAAGCAGAGCGGAAGTAAGGTGGGAGAGCGAGGGGAAGACTCTGAGGGACGGAGGAGCGGAAGGGGAAGCAGCGTTTGAGGGAGGCGGTGGCGGTGCGGCTGGTGGCGACTGCACGCCAGGATGGAGCACTTTACCTGATGACCTGCACCTTTCAATGGCGCAGCATCTCGGGAACAGGGCGTGCTTAACTGTGCCAGCGACGCAGCCAGACCCGGCCCGTGCCTTCATTCACTTCCTCCTCTTCCGCCGCTCCCTCCCTCCCCACCTCCTCTCTCTCCTCCTCTCCACTCACCACTCAGCATCTGTTTAGACCTCCTCTCTCTCCTCCTGTCTCGCCTTCCGTTACCTCCCCTTCTTCCTCTCTCTCCCACTCTCTCTGTCTTTCGCCGTGCGCAGACGCTAAGTATAATTAAATGAATACACTCTGGGGGAATTCCAAAACATAGCTTAATTAGCCTTCTAATTTAGCCTTTACCCGGCATCAAGTTATGCGCTACACTAGTACGGAGTTGGCGAGAGGAAGAAAGTTTCTTTTTGCACTTGCTGGCTGCTTACAAAGAAAAGGGATTAATCGGCTGCTGGAGGTGGAGCGCGCGGGCGTTGGGAGACAAGGTGGTTAAAAAGGGAGACGCTAAATTTAGCGGTACGGTCTGTGTGTGGCTCGTCGGGGCGACCGGTTTGGTGCCAGGGAGATATATGATCGGACCAGCTGTCAGCTAACAGGAACGATTCCTGGTGAGTTGCAAGAGATGTCACCACTTTTCAACGGCAGTTAGGGCATCGTAATTCCGAAAACTTTTATCGGTATTGGAGGCGAAGTTACAAAAGTAAACAAAGGATCGAATTTTTTGTTCTACCTTCCTACGAAAACGATAACAGCGTACTGAATCCAAGTCTCGCTTTTAAGAAGACATCCTCCCTCCTGCTATGTTGAGGTTTGAATGACTAGTATACCGTCTGAGAGTCTTTTCACAGAAGCCGTGCCTCCCTCGTTTGCTACAAGTGCTCTTAAGACAGAAAAATGGATGCAATAATTGGCAGCACTTTTTTTAATGTAGTTAAATGCAATATAATGTCAACTGCAAAGAGAAGGAAATAGATAACATCTCATTACAAGGTTCCTGGTGAACATCTTTACGAAGTCTTATCACCTAAGTAACCTCTAAGACAAAAATATGACGCACCACTAAGGAATTATCGGAATGGTACGGAAATCGGTAGATGTGATGGACATGAGTAGAAAAGCAAATCATTACAGTTTCAGAAAAATTGCACTTTTCAGAAGAAAGAGCTCCACAAATTAAGCAAGTCAGTAACGTGTTGCTCCACCTCTGACCCTTATGCATTCAGTTACTCGGACTGGCATTGTTTGATTGTTGGACGTCCTCTTGAGGGTTATCCTGGCAAACTCCGTCCGACTGGTGTGCTGGATCATCAAAATTCCGAGCTGGTTGGTGGGCCCTCCAACAATGCTCCTAACGTTCTCAGTTAGGGAAAGTGTCTGCGACCTTGCTGCCCAAGGTATGGTTTAGCAAGCGCGAAGGCAAGAAGCAGAAACTCTCGCCGTGTGCGGGCGGCCGTTATCTTGCTGAAATGTAAACCCAGGACAGCTTTCATGAACGGCAGCAAAACGTCGACGTACTTCTGTACTGCAAGGGCGCCGCGGATGGCAACCAAAGGGGTCCTTCCATGAAAAGAAATGTCACCCCAGACCATCACTCCTGGTTGTCAGGCCTTATGATGGGCGACGGTCAGGTTGGTATCCCACCGTCGTTCATAATATAATGGGGGTATGCTACTACAAACAACTTAGTGACTGTATTATCATAGCCCACGTAGACGCAATGGCAACACTCACCACAACAGCAAGTACAAATTTATGTCCCTACTGCCTTCGCGGCTGACGAAAAAGTTGAAAGAATGTTTCACTAGGTAACGAAGTTACTAAGGCAGTTACGGGAGACGAAAATTTAATTGTGATGGGGGACTGGAAATCGATAGTAAGAAAAGAAAGAGAGAGAAAGATATTTGGAATACATGACTGGAGAAAAAAAACAAAGGTAAAGCCACCTACTATAACTTTGTACAGAGCATAATGTTATCATTTGGAAACTCTAGGATTAAGAATGTCTAAGCAGATTGTAACAGACCTCGTGACACCAGAGAGTTGTTAGCTGATTACGGAATGGTGAGACAGAGATATCGTAAACAGATGTTATACTGCAAAACATTTTCAGACGCAGACGAGGTCGCTGGCCGTACTTTATTGGTTATGAACTGAAGATTAAAATTGAAGAAATTGCTGAAAAGTAGCAAATTGAGCAGCTGAAACTGGATACATTGAAAGAACCGAAGATTTTTGAGAGTTTGAAACGGAGCATATCACGATGGCTGACCGAAACATTGAAACACGTACGTTTCATATGTTTTCATTAACAGCGATGGCGAGGCATGACAGAATCTCTGACCAGAGAGTTATTTATCGTTGCTAGTCTGCGCTTGACCGCGCGAGAGTTCAGTTGCGTGTAGCGAGTCGGCAGGAACAGTTCAGTTGAGAGTTGTACTCAGTCGGAGTTGTGTGTGAGGAGTCGGCGGGCGTCGACATGGGTCTCTGGTCAAGGTTCGGGACGAGGTATATTGTTAAATAAGGTAATGAAGCAGCATTGCGCACATCTGATAATGTAATATATGTTAATTGTAATTAATTTGTTCAAGAAATGCCCCAATAATAATTTTGTTTTCAAAGCAATCGTTTTTAAGAAAAGAATCATTCGAATTGAAACAATATTTCCTATGCTTTTCCTCCCAGAATCTATTTATCAGATTAATTATTGCACAGGGCCTAAGGTCAGCGATGCTGCCCTATTATTGTGGGTTTAAGGATTAATGTTCATTTCTCAATTTTTGTGTCGAGTTTACATTTGGGTCATTATTATTCAGTAATCTTGTGGGGAACTAACTTTTCATTATCATAGACTTTTCTTTTATTTCCGCTGAGAGGTTACGTTTAGTACGATGTCCATTCACATTTAAATATTTTCTTTCATTTTTGTGGGAAGGTTGCACTTGGCTCTATGCCCATTTACATTTAATTATTGTCTTTTCAAAATTCACGGGGAGGTTACAACATGAGAAATGATTACAATAGAATTGGAGTAGTAGCTTTGAAAGATGAAAAAGAGAAAGAAGCAGAGAGTCAAGTAGGCAATAAATAAAATTCTTGGATTACACTCAAGATATTGAATTTAATTGAAGAAAGAAGACAATATAAAATGCAGCAAATGAAGCAGGCAACAAGCGGTAATGGACCCAAAAAGAAAACCTGAAAGGTGGAAGAAACATATAGAAACGCTGTACAAAGGAAATGAACTTAACGAATATGTTATAAAGAGTGCAGAGGAAATAAATGTAAAATAGAAGAATTAAACAAAACACTGAAAGATGTAAGTCGAAATAACGCCTCTTGAGTAGACGAAGTGCCCCCAGAATTACTGAGATGCTTGGGAAAGCAAGCCGTATCAAAACCGCTCCATCTGATATGCAATATGTATGAGATAGGCGAAATACTCTCGACCTTCAAGAATGTAACAACTACAATTCCAAAGGAAGTACGTACTGAATTTTGTGAATATTGACCAACAATCAGTTTTAATAAATCATGGTAGCAATATACTGATACGAATTATTTACAAAAGAATGGAAAAGCTAGTAGAATCACACCTTGGGAAAGATCAGTCTGGGTTTCAAGGAAATGTAGGTCCACGTAAGGTAAAAGGTCCTCAACGACTTATCTTAGAAGAAAGACAAACTCACGCTCATATATTACACAACAGCATAAGTTTCCATGGTCGGTATCACGATGATTAAAATTCTTCTGGGTGTTGTACTGCATCATTGTATAAAATACTGTAATCATAAATGTAAAACCAACGTTTCGATCATATGAAAACGGCTTTCCTCAGGGCAAGTTTGGTTTTGATGGAGGAACGGTGACTATTTATTGCAGACGATAAGAGTCAGTGAGTCACACGAGTGTCGTTCAATAAGTATTTCCCTATTTTTTTTCTCAGAATATATTTATTGTTAAGACTCGGAATTTGGTGGCAATGTACATCAACATTTCTTGTCCATGTCCTACTTTTCTACATAGTCTCCATTTCGTTCTATAGCCGTACGCCAACGTTGTGGATGAGCATGTATTCCATGCTCGTAAAAGCTCTTGTCCTGTAGGCTGTTACTGTATTACTGACGCTCTCGTCATCTTCTAGGTGTGTTCCCCGTAGAGGACGTTTGAGCGGCCCAAAGAGATGGAAGTCCGAGGGTGCCAGGTCTAGACTGCAGGGTGGATAAGGCAATGATGTCCAGTGGCTGTGACAGTACGTCCAGAGTGTGGCTGATCATGGAGCTTTGTTTCTGCATTTCCTGAGCTGTAGCTTTCTTTACACATCGCCCAACTGTACTCCGATCAACTGCAGCATCGCCATACACTACACACAAACGTTAATAGATGTTCACCACGGTTTCTTTTTCGGCACTCAAGAACTCGATAACAGCACGCTGCCTGTAACTTGAGTAGTATGTAGACCCCATTTTGACGCTGTACTACGGCTGTGCCATCTGCCAGAACTGTTCGAAACTTCGCCGGCGTACAGAACAAACATCAGATGTGAAGCAGCAACAAGGAAGTTTGTCTGTGTATATTAATGGCTTTTTAAAAACGTGTTGGGCATTAACTACGCTCGTATATTCGAAATTTTACGGGTCCTACAGTGTAATACGGTAGTCAATGACGGGTGGAGGAGGCTAGGAAAGAAGCTATCTACCAAAACCAGTCTTGCCCTGAGGAAGGCCGGTTAATATGGTCGAAACGTTGGTTTTAATTTTATAATTAAAGTATTTGTAAAATGACAGAAGAAACTTAATCATCATTACGCACATATTATTTCTATATTATTTCCGTTTTTGACAATACTGACTGTTTAATACTCTTTGAAATCAGGAAGGAAGCAGCGATAAAACAAACGGAGCCGTAGGTTATTCACATCTTCTACAGAAATCAGACAGCACTTATAAAAGTTGGACATGAAAGAAAACCAGTAGTTGTCGAGGGAGTGAGACAGTGTTATAGCCTATCCCCGACGCTACTCAACGACTACGTTGAGCAAGTTTTAAAGGAAACCAAGAAAAAATTTGGAAAGGGAATTACAGTTCAGCAAGATGAAATGAAAACGTCAAAATTGGCCTATGACGTTTTGATTCCTCTAGAAACAGCAGATGAGTTGAAAAGAGATTTAAGGTGAATATCAGCAAAGGAAATGGAATGTAGTAGTATTAAATCAATCAATGCAGAGGGAATTATATCAGGAAATGAGACATTAAAACGAGTGGATAAGTTTTGCTATTTGGGCAGCAAAATGACTGATGTTGGCTGAAGCAGAGTGGACGTAGAAAGGAAACTAACAATAGCAAGATAGATATTTTCCAAAAAGAGGAATTCCAAATATCGAATATAAGGTTAGGTCTTAGGAAGTCTTTTCTGAAAGTATTTGTCTGGAATGTATGGGCGATGAATAGTTCAGAGAAGAAGAGAATAGACGATTTTTTAATGTGGCGCTGACTGAAAGGGTGTTACACTGTGGGCACCCTGACCCTTCGTACAACCGAGCGAGGTGGCACACTGGACTCGCATTCGGGAGGACGACGGTTCAATCCCGCGTCCGGCCATCCTGATTTAGGTTTTCCGTGATTTTCCTAAATCGCTCCAGGCAAATGCCGGGATGGTTCTTCTGAAAGGGCACGGCCGACTTCCTTCCCTGTCCTTCCCTAATCCGATGAGACCGATGACCTCGTTGTTTGGTCTCTTCCCCCAAAACCAACCAACTTTCGTACAGATGATCAAAGGTGCGGATAAATGATGGTTAGTGCCTCTAATGTTACAAGAACTTCCAATTGAAATTCACAACATCGCACTCCCAGAGGACGTCCACATGCAGATTATCGTCATGTTCCGGATTTTGAGAAAATTAATAACATTGTACCTAGAGGTGACAAAAGTTATGGAATAGCGATAGGCATATATAAAGATGATTGTAATACTGCGTATAAAAGGGCAGTGCATTGGTGCGGCCGTCATTTGCACTCAGGTGATGCATGTCAATAGGTTTCCGACGGATTGTGGCCACACGACGGAAATTAAGACACTTTGAACGTGGAATGGTAGTCGGAGTTAGACGCATGGGACATTCCACTTCGGAAATCATTAGGGGATTCAATGTTCCGAGATCGACAGTGTCAAGAGTGTACCGAGACTAAGAAATTTGAGGCACCAACTCTCACGGTGTCACCAATGGCCTCCACGTAACGACCGAGAGCAGCAGCTTCCACGCTGAGTTGTCAGTGCTGACAGGTAAGCAACACTGCATGAAATAACTGCAGAAATCAGTGTGGGACATACGATGAATGTATCCGTTGGGACAGTGCGTCGAAATCTGGCGCTAATTGGCTATGGCAGCAGACGACTGACGTGAGTGCCGTTTCTAAAAGCACGGCATCACCTACAGGGCCTCTGCTGAGATCGTTACCATATCGGTTGGAGCCTAGACTACTGGAAAACCGTGGCCTGGTCAGAAGAGTCCCGATTTAAGTTGGTAAGAGCTCATGGTAGGGTTGAAATGTGGTGCCAAGCCATGGTGGCAACCTGTCAACAAGGCACTGTGCAAGCTAGTGGTGGCCCCATAATGGTGTGAGTGGTGTTTACATGAAATGGACTGGGTCCTCAGGCCCAACTGAGCCAATAATTGACTGTAAACGATTATGTTCGGCTACTTGGAGACCATTTGCAGCGATTCATAGACTTCGTGTTCCCAAACAACCGTGTAATGTCACCGGGGCACAGATGTTCGTGACTGGTTTGACTAACGTTCTGAATAGTTTCATAGAAAATTTGGCCCCCCACATCCCCCGACGTGACTCCCACTGAACATTTAAAGGACCTAATCGACAGGTTAGTTCATACGAAACATCCTGCACCTGCAACATTTTCGCATTTATGGACAGCTATAGAGACAGCATGGCTCAATATATCAGCTAGAGACGTCCAACGATTTATTGAGCCAGTCGACTTGCTGCACTACACCAGGCCAAAGGATGTCCGACACGACGTATCCCATGACTTTTGTCACTTCAGTGTATACGGTGTTGGTATGATACTACCATGTCCCTCGTGCCAGATAGCTGTCTGTAGTGCAGTGATGGCAGAAGGAATGGTAACGACATGGACTCAGAACAGCAGTGTGGTAAAAAGGAGAAGGACTACGTCAGGAGAACAGGATAGGGTTCTGCGAATTACTGCTATGAGTAGACTGATGACAACGGCTGAAATCTGGGCATAGTTTACAGATTTTCATAGCCCAACATCGGAAACAGATTGCTTGGAAGGGGGTTGAAATCTCGAGTTGTCGTACGTATCTCTCTGCTGACACAAACCACAGAAAAGGTAGACCTGCATTGTGTAGAGCCAGAGTTAACTTGTGCATTGAGTGGTAATTTCTGGTGTTCAGCGATGAGTCTTGCTTTTGTTTATGGTCTTTTGTTCAGGTCGACGCCAACGTTTTCGTACGCTACCTGGTCAAATATCACAGGAAGCAGCGATTCTCGAAACACATACCACTCATGCTCCTAGGATCATGGTATGGGGAGTTAATTGGTATGACAACAGGACTGATCTGAGGGAGAATGTTCACCAGTATATCGGCAGAATGCTAAACCCTGTTGTCATACCTTTGGTGGCAAGGATAGTAAACAGCGTGTTCCTTCAGAATAATATGGGAGCCCACAGCGCAGTTCTCATAACAGATGTCTTGAGGAAAGAACGGGTTCTTGACTGGCCTGCCCAATCCCCTGATTTGTAACTCACCGAGAATGTCTAGTACGGAAAGACACAGACTTTCATACCAGCCTCCAGCCAGCAACCTCCATCAAATGACACGGACAGTGATACAGTTATGGCAAGTAATTCTTTTTCAAGTTGACATACTGACGCTCTCTCTTCCATGCCACAATGAATACAAAAGTGTGCTCATGCCCGTTATAGTCACACCTGATACTGATGATGGGCGTCAGCTACGAATGATGTAAAGTTTAAAATACACTCCTGGAAATGGAAAAAAGAACACATTGACACCGGTGTGTCAGACCCACCATACTTGCTCCGGACACTGCGAGGGGGCTGTACAAGCAATGATCACACGCACGGCACAGCGGACACACCAGGAACCGCGGTGTTGGCCGTCGAATGGCGCTAGCTGCGCAGCATTTGTGCACCGCCGCCGTCAGTGTCAGCCAGTTTGCCGTGGCATACGGAGCTCCATCGCAGTCTTTAACACTGGTAGCATGCCGCGACAGCGTGGACGTGAACCGTATGTGCAGTTGACGGACTTTGAGCGAGGGCGTATAGTGGGCATGCGGGAGGCCGGGTGGACGTACCGCCGAATTGCTCAACACGTGGGGCGTGAGGTCTCCACAGTACATCGATGTTGTCGCCAGTGGTCGGCGGAAGGTGCACGGCCCGTCGACCTGGGACCGGACCGCAGCGACGCACGGATGCACGCCAAGACCGTAGGATCCTACGCAGAGCCGTAGGGGACCGCACCGCCACTTCCCAGCAAATTAGGGACACTGTTGCTCCTGGGGTATCGGCGAGGACCATTCGCAACCGTCTCCATGAAGCTGGGCTACGGTCCCGCACACCGTTAGGCCGTCTTCCGCTCACGCCCCAACATCGTGCAGCCCGCCTCCAGTGGTGTCGCGACAGGCGTGAATGGAGGGACGAATGGAGACGTGTCGTCTTCAGCGATGAGAGTCGCTTCTGCCTTGGTGCCAATGATGGTCGTATGCGTGTTTGGCGCCGTGCAGGTGAGCGCCACAATCAGGACTGCATACGACCGAGGCACACAGGGCCAACACCCGGCATCATGGTGTGGGGAGCGATCTCCTACACTGGCCGTACACCACTGGTGATCGTCGAGGGGACACTGAATAATACACGGTACATCCAAACCGTCATCGAACCCATCGTTCTACCGTTCCTAGACCGGCAAGGGAACTTGCTTTTCCAACAGGACAATGCACGTCCGCATGTATCCCGTGCCACCCAACGTGCTCTAGAAGGTGTAAGTCAACTACCCTGGCCAGCAAGATCTCCGGATCTGTCCCCCATTGAGCATGTTTGGGACTGGATGAAGCGTCGTCTCACGCGGTCTGCACGTCCAGCATGAACGCTGGTCCAACTGAGGCGCCAGGTGGAAATGGCATGGCAAGCCGTTCCACAGGACTACATCCAGCATCTCTACGATCGTCTCCATGGGAGAATAGCAGCCTGCATTGCTGCGAAAGGTGGATATACACTGTACTAGTGCCGACATTGTGCATGCTCTGTTGCCTGTGTCTATGTGCCTGTGGTTCTGTCAGTGTGATCATGTGATGTATCTGACCCCAGGAATGTGTCAATAAAGTTTCCCCTTCCTGGGACAATGAATTCACGGTGTTCTTATTTCAATTTCCAGGAGTGTATAAAATTTCTCACTTGAACCCATGGACCAAGTGAAGAACGTACGTTTAGATAGTTTCATTCAGTAACAAACTCTCCGTCCGAACAGGCCTTGGGAGGCCCAACGGTACCGACCGGCCGCCGTGTCATCATCAGCCCACAGGCGTCACTGGATGTGGATATGGAGGGGCATGTGGTCAGCACACCGCTCTCCTGGCCATATGTTAGTTTACGAGACCGGAGCCGCTACTTCTCAAAGTAGCTCCTCAGTTTGTCTCGTAAGGGCTGAGTGCATCCCGCTTTCCAACAGCGCTCGGCAGACCGGATGGTCACCTATCTGAGTGCTAGCCCAGCCCGACAGCACTTAACTTCGGTGATCTGACGGGAACCGGTGTTACCACTGCGGCAAGGCCGGTGACACATTCAGTAACAACTCTTTCCAAAATTGGTACTCAAATAACAGACACATGTAAAATACTCGTCCGCAGCTCGTGGTCGTGCGGTAGCGTTCTCGCTTCCCACGCCCGGGTTCCCGGGTTCGATTCCCGGCGGGGTTAGGGATTTTCTCTGCCTCGTGATGACTGCGTGTTGTGTGGTGTCCTTAGGTTAGTTAGGTTTAAGTAGTTCTAAGTTCTAGGGGACTGATGACCATAGATGTTAAGTCCCATAGTGCTCAGGGCCATTTTTGTAAACTACACAGAAACTTCGAATTGTGCCATTACTGAAATAGTTCACACTTTAAAGTAGAAAATCGTGAAAATCTGTGTCAGTTTCATCCTTAGATGGAGCTCGCCACACTCGGATTTATTTTTTTCTTATTCATTTTTCTCCTTTCCTTTCTTCTTATACTAAAGCTTGTTTCCTTCAGTGCCCCACAGTCACGCCTTACGTTGTCACTCCACTTTTTCCTGACGCGGCCAATAATTCTTTCTCCAGCTGGTGATTTACTTCTTACGATTTTCATACTCTTCCGTTCACCATCCTTTCTATGTAGCCACTCATTAATGGACTCCACTTCACATTCTTCTGTAATACTTTCTCTTCTCTATCTTCCTGTGCTTTCGCTCAAATTCTTCCCACAACTTTCGTTTCTATGGTTTCCAAAAGTCTTTCTGTTTTTGATGTTTCCGGTCTTTTCTCAGCTGTGTATGTCGTAATTGGTCACACTGGTTTTTTTTTTTTTTACGTTCTTGTCTTTGTTTCTTTTCCTTTGTGCTTGTTTTTCCAAACAGTATCACTTATATGAATGCATGGTGTCTGTTTTTTCGGATATGTCCAGAAGAACGGACACTACACATTTATGTAACTGATTCGCCTGAATGGGAAATGGATGTACCCCCATCAGTGTGGATGCACATGTAATACCCCACCTCCTACAGGAATCTCAGAGTAGCGAGCACGGAGAAAATGGTCAGGGATAGCGGATAGATGAAACTTCCTGGCAGATTAAAACTGTGTGCCGGACCGATACTCGAACTCGGGACCTTTGCCTTTCGCGGGCAATTGCTGTACCAGCGGATAGATGGCTCTCGGTAGAAATGTGAATCGGTCATGAGGCGTGCAGAGATAGTCCCCACTGTCGCCATAACACGGTGTACCAGATGTCGCCGTGGTTAACGTACCTGCCTAGTAATCAGAAAATACAGGGTTCGAATGCTGGGCTGGTACAGATTTTCACTCGTCGCCGCTAATTCCGTGCAACGTTCCGATGCAGCTGACATCAGTAACCAATTCTCTATCCTTTCCTTTCTGCCCTCTCCACCTTCAGTTTACATATAATAATATCGTTTAAACGCCCTGACACTTTGTTTGCTTTTGCTACTTGTTCCCTAACTTCCTTTCCGACGTTTCCTATGCTGGAAAGTTCAAAATCCATTTATTTAAATGTCATTACGTGTCGTAGAATTATTGTATCCACTTCCAGTTTGCATCTAATTACTTCCACAGATATGGTCATAAATTTGGTTTTTCGAATGGAGATGACTATAATTAGTATATTTTTATTTCTTTGTCCTCCATTCTGTAACCAGTACAGCGCAAACCACCTTTATCACCTCACTGATGCCTATATTAAAAAGTAGCCTGCTCAAAGAGTAACTTTGTCTAATACTACTATTAACTGCAGTGCAGTTAGTTAACCTGCAACTAAATTTCTTCTCGATGTAACTGTTGCGAAGAAAGTCTTCAATTATCTTTATTAAGTTGGAAGGAATCCACCGACTGTAGAGCAGGTTTAAGACATCTTTTAACTGAATCCTATCGAAAGCCTTCCGTAAATCGATAAAACCAAGATAAGCTCGTCTGTTGTATCCAACGGACTTCTCTACAACATCTCTAATAAGGAAAACTGCATCTTTGCATGACCTACCAGATCTAAAGCCATACTGCTCCTCTGCAAGGGTTTTAACGCTTTCTATTTCACTTCCTGTTATTTTTGAATGAGTTTAAGAACTGAACTCAGTAAATTTACAGCTCTGTAATTGGATGGGCTTTCTTAGCTCCATTTTTTACTTGAGAACTGCAGTACAAGCTCTCCATTCAGTTGGAATTTTAAAACCAGTTATAACATTGTTAATCAACTTGGATAATTTTTCAGTTAGTGGATATACCCCATATTTCACTGATTCATTCGGAATCCTGTCTTTCCCTGGAGACTTTCTATTCCTAAGACCATTACAGTTTCTTCTACCTCTTCATGTGAAACAGTTACATCATCGTTTACTTCTATACTGATCTCTAATCTCTCCTATTTTTCCCTTTACACGACTTCGTTAAATATTTAACCCATCACTCCTTATTAATGTTGTTCACTTTCCCAATTTCATTTAATTCTTTCCTCCGCTATCGTATCATTCTTGAAATTCGTTCCTGCAACACACAGAAGTCATGTTCTAAATTTTTAGAAAAGATTTCCCAGTGTTCCAATTTAAGGTGATTCACTAGCGACTTCATGCCATTACGAGTTCTCTTGTAATCTACGTAAGACTCGTGTTTTGAGTGTTTCGTATTACAAACAGGACACACCTCTTTTTTTTACACATTTCTTTAACGTCTTTGGTAAGCCATGGTGTTCTGTTTGTTTCCCTTTCTTGGATGGCTGATTTGGGCGAGGGGGTTCTATAGCGAGGTAATTTATCCCATCGGATTAGGGATGGATGGGGTAGGAAGTCAACCGTGTCCTTTCAAATGAACCAGGAACCATCCTGGCATTTGCCTGAAGCGATTTAGGGAAATCACAGAAATCCTAAATCAGGATGGCTGGACCCGGGTTTGAACCATCATCCTCACGAATGCGAGCCCAGTGTGATAACCAGTGCGCCACATCGCTCGGTTTGTTTTACTCTCTTTCTCTGTAACCTGCGTACCTGGTGCTTCTTCAGCTGGTGCTTAAATACTTTCTTTGATTTTCATCCACCCCTGCTCTACCTTACCCTCTGCATTAATGAGTTTCTATTTATTTTCTTAGATTCATTCCATAATGACTCTACATTAAAGTTTTTGGTTCTTCAGCAATCTCGTTCCATCCCGCATGCAGTCTAATTTTTGCCATGAGTAGGCTGTGAAAGTCACTTGGTTGACTAAGTTTAAATGGCTAACATCTAGCACTGCCTGAACGTGGATGTTCTTTTTTGCAACAATGTAATCTATTGGAGGTTTATTGCATTTTGTTTTCTGAAAAGTGTATTTATACTGCATGGATTTAATAAATGATAAAATAATCAGATCAAGTGGAATTAGAGATAGTGTCCTAAGAAGTATCTTGAAACAGTGTGACATAGTGTACCGGTACGGCATTTTCTTCTTATTCAGTACTGAGAACGTATAAATTATACACTGAGGTGTCGAAAGTCATGGGATACCTCCTAATATGACAAGAATAGCACAGCAACTCGACATGACATAGACTCAACAAGTGTTTGGAAGTCCCCTGCGGAAATATTGAGCCATGCTGCGTCTATAGCCGTTTATAATTGCAGAAGTGTTGTCGGTGCAGGATTTTGTGCACGAACAGATCTCTCGATTATGTCCCATAAATGTTAGATGGGATACATTTGAGGTGATCTGGGTGGCCAGGCCGGCCGCGGTGGCCGAGCGGTTCTAGGCGCTTCAGCCTGGAACCTCGCGACTGCTACGGTCGCAGGTTCGACTCCTGCCTCGGGCATGGATGTGTGTGATGCCCTTACGTTGGTTAGGTGTAAGTAGTTCTAAGTTCTAGGGGACTGGTGGCCTCAGATTTTAAGTCCCATAGTGCTCAGAGCCATTTGAACCATTTCTGGGTGGCCAAATCATTTGCTCGATTTGTCTAGACCAGTTACTAACAATTGTGGCCCAGTGACATGGAGCATTGTAATCCATACAAATTCCATTGTCCTTTGGGAACGTGAAGTCCATAAATGGCAGTTCAGTTGGACCACACCATTATGGAGCCGCCGCCAGCTTGCACAATGCATTGTTGACAGTTTGGGTCTACGGCTTGGTGGGTTTCTGCACCACACTTGAACCCTACCATCAGCTCTTACCGAATGAAATCGGGACTCATCTGACCAGGCCACCAATTTCCTGTCGTCTACGGTCAACCGGTATTGTTTCGAGCCTAGGAGTGGCACTGCAGGTGATGTCGTGTTATTAGCAAAGGCATCCGCGTCGGTCGTCCGCTGCCACCGCCCATTAGCACCAAATCTCGCCGCACTGTCCTAACAGATATGTTCACCATACGTCCCACACTAATCTCTACTGTTATTTCACGTAGTGATGCTTATGTGTTAGCACTGACAATTCTATGGAAAAGCCACTGCTCTCGGTCGTTACGTTGTAACCTCCCCACAAAATATAATAAATAATATGAATATGATTCTAATTTAGTGTAACCTAAAAACAGAAAATATTAACATAAATAATATTCACGTTTAGTGTAAGCTCAAAACAGAAAAATTCCTAAACCTCTCAACAATAAAATTATAATTACGTCGTTCACATTCAGTGTAACGTCCTAATAAAAAAAATAAATTCAGTAACCTGGTAATAAAACAATGTAACTAACCTCTCAATTAAATTGTCGCTCACTTATGACTTTTCAATAATTCACTGTGAATTTAACCTGGTAAATTTTGGACGACAGCAGTGCTGCGTCATGGCCCAGAAAGATCATTCTGAATAAAAAAAAGGAAAAATTCTTACCTCAATGAAGTCGCCGGATAACGCATATATATCTGCTCTTACAATAAATTTTTCTGGCACAGCCCGGTGCAATGCTGGCCGATAGATCTGTCATTTATGAAAGGAAGCAGCTGATTTTTTTCTTTTGCAACAATCGGGATGATCATGGATGGGAGAAATTAGTAAATTCTTTAAGTTGAAATGAATGGTTGTTAAAAGTTACTTTTTATGAGGAATATTATTGTTACGAGAGTTTTAAAACATTTACTTGCGACTTGAGATAACATTACTACATATGCGCGAGGCTGCTTTTTATCTTATACAATAATACTCAGGCTCCGGCGTCGCTGCACCACGACCGGACCAGCCAACACGATACACCAGACCAGACCAGAGCAGACTCCAGACTAGCAACAACTTACTGCTACAGCTACACAGTTCCTACTGCAGTCGACACTGCTCTCTGGTCAGAGATTTTCTTATACCTTGCATATCGCAGGCAGCGCATGAGCAATACATCGAAATTACATCTGCTCGGACCTCTTACAACGTGAAGGCCATCAGCTACAACGTTGTCCGTGGTGAGAGTGAAACTTCCCCTTTGAAAATTAGTACACTACTGTGCTTAAACTGACGCACAATATTTTTTTAGCGCAACGCAATCTGACTTTCAAAAATCTCTACAAAAGAATAGCCCTGACTAACATTAAACTATACCTTTCACAAATCACTAAACCACTTACCTCACAATAATCTTCGTTTCTCCCACTACTGCAATACAGCAAGCGCCACAACTGCCAGCTAAATAAAAGATTCAAACTATGGAAGGCACTAACTACTGATAGGGATAGTTAGCAAATGAAAGATATTAATAGAGAACAAACAATGTATTTACCTTGATATCATCATATAAATAGCAGTTCATGACAAATTACAAAACTCCGCCATCTTTCTCCCCACATCCACCACTGCTGGCGGCTCACCTCCAACTGCGCAACGCTACGCGCTGTTCACAGCCAGCTGCCTAACACTACAATGGCGAGTATTACAACAATGCAAAGCAGCCACAGACTGCACACAGCACAGCCAGTGATTTTCATACAGAGGTGGCGTTACCAAAAAAAACCTAAACAGCCTACTTACAAGAGGTAATACTTGATATCTTATTCTCGGCACGCTCTTGACACTGTAGGTCTCGGAATATTAAATCCCCTAAGGAACTGTAATGCGATATGCGTCTAGCTACAACTACGATTCCACCTTCAAAGTTTGTTGACTGCCGCCGTGGGACGATCAACACGTAGGAAATCTTTTCAGGTGCGTCACCTGAGTACAAATGACATCTCTGTAAATGTACTGCCGTTTTATACCTTGTGTACGCGATACCACCACCATCTGTAGATGTACATATTGCTGTGTCATGACTTTTGTCACCTTAGTGTAACATGACCATTAAGAAATTGATTCCCGTAATATAATTTGCAGACACCTGCTGTTCCTTGTAATAAAATCAACAAAGTGTGTGGCATTTCTAACTACACCAGAATTTTGCCTGTCCCAGTGATGTTGTACAACCAAAGTCTGCTGCTAGCGACCAGAATGCTGTGCTACTTGGTTTCCATTGTTTAAGTGAACATGTTCAATGATCTTCTACGGTGATTGTCATCCAATCCTTAGCAACGCCTTTTTGTCGTGTTTTTAAGTACTTTATATTTAGTTGGAAGATGGCACGCAAACTTAATAAAAAAGAGAAAGCCTGGATGAATATTCCACATCAAATTAATCTTTTATACATAAATCATCATTTACGTATGTAACTATGTGTGTTTCGGATCTCCTCATGAACACTTGGATCGATGTCAAGCAAATTAGATACAAATACACCATGCTTCACCATGCTGTGATTATAATGTTGTAGCTCGTATATGAGCGGATTTACTAGAAAAAAGTGTTTTCTCAGCCCTCTGCCATGTAGGCTGTTCAGTGTGACAGGTGTGTGTAGTGCGGAAACAGTATCCTTCGGAATTACTGACATGCTTTGCAGGGCAACTTGCACATCTAGGGCCAGAAATGGTTTGCCAGTCTGAGACATGTAGGCTGTCCTACACAGCAGACATTTTGTGTTGAAGTAGGATGGATAGGAAGTGAGTTGGCAGGAGGGGATGAGTAGGCAGTGGGGCGGGGGGATGGGAGGAATGGACAAAGAGAAGGGGGTGGGAGAGGATGAACAGAGAGAGGGACTGGAAAGGGATGGCCAGAATGGGGGCAGAGAGGAGAGGAAATTGACAGGGAGAGGGAGAATGAGGAGATTGTTTAGGTGTTATGGTGTTGGGAGGCATATTGTTACATGGGTTCACTGCTCTCCTAATCAACTAACACATTATTTTCACTTGTCAGTGTTTTTGTCACACTGTACTCCTGCCTATGTGCGGCTTTTCGGGGGTGCATTCCGCCGTCACTTCATTTTTATGTATCAAAATGCGCGAACACGTAGAACAATGCACGTCTTGAAACTAAACGATATTCGGCGAATGGACTGGCCTCCAGTCCTCCCTACTTAAATTTCATAGATCAGTTATGTTATGCGTTAGGAAGTCGTTTTTCAGCACATCGTGGGACGACTAACTTGATTGTGAGCACCTAAGAACGTGAGACAATGTAATTCCTATGCTGTTTTCCATTGGGAGTTACGCCTGGTGATTCTGCTTGGGACGGTATATTTTCATTCCCGCCAGGGTAGCCGAAAGCGCTAACGCGGCGCTTCCTGGACGCGGTTAGGCGCGCCGGCCCCGGATCGAATCCGCTCGGCAGACTAATGACGACGGCCGGTGTGCTAGCCAGCCTTGATGTGGTTTTTAGGCGGTTTTCCACATTCTACTAGGTTAATACCGGGCCGGTCCCCACGTCCCGCCGCAGTTACACGCCTCGCAGACATATGAAACACATTCACACTATTTCATGATTTAAACTGGATGCAGACAGCTGGGGTACACTGATTCCATCCCGGGGGGTATGGGGTGGCGGCAGGAAGGGCATCCGGCCACCCCTTAAAAATTAACCATGCCAAATCGGTACTTAACCCTGCCGACCCTGCACTCAATGCGGGATAAAGGCAGTAGCAGAAGAAGATGGCTGGTGAGGTAGCTTTCTTTCAGGTTGCCTTCTCATGGATGGCCATTCTCGTGCAGCAAGCTACAAGAAGTATTTCGAGATTGCGGCATGCGTTTTTTAGCTTGGCGTACAATTTGTCGGCAGCATTTTCTGATCTTTTAAAGTAACTTTCAGATCTCTTCAAACTTAGCTCCCGTTGTTCAAAATGGCGAATAGCTGTCGATGCACATTGCAGTTTCGGTTTTTCATCCGTTCACCCATATGATAGGTGCATTGGTTTCTTCACACACTCGTTAATTTAAATGTGTTAGGATGTGGCTATGAGTCTAGAGTTTCTCTCTGTTCAGGTTGTCATACACCGTGATATTCTACCCCATGTGGTCCATCCTCATGAGTCAAGTGTAATGTTTCATGTGTTCCTGCTTTTGAAATGAATCTCAGTAATCAGGAATTTAACTGAAATTTCTACGACTGATTTTCCTTCCCAGTCACTTACTGATGTACTGGTCCGCCACTGGTAGCTGAGTGGTCAGCGCGACAGGATGTCAAAAGTAAGGGCCCGGGTTCAATTTCCGGCTGGGTCGGAGATTTTCTCAGCTAAGGGACTGGGTTTTGTGTTGTCTTCATCATCATCATTTCATCCCCATCCACGCGCAAGTCGCCGAAGAAGCGTCAAATCGAAAGACTTGCACCCGGCGAACGGTCTACCCGACGGGAGGCCCTAGTCACACGACATTTTAATGATATACTTGTTAAAATTCGATTTCATACATGTTTGTGTTTTTCACTTAGTTTGAGTTCGAACATTACTGATAAAAGCAGCCTTCAGCAAAAATATTAATCGGTGATAAGCAGAATGCAATTAGTGGAAGACTTTTTCAATTTCTTTATATGCCATTACGTCTCAAAGTGCAGCTACTGCTGCCTTGATTGCTGTTCCCCCGGTTAGTATAAGAGGCGTTCAATAAGTAATGCAACACATTTTTTTATGAAAGCAGTATTCGAAAACACGATATTATTCCCTATTCTTTTGGCTACAAAACGCTATTTTTCAACATAATCTCCGTTCAATGAGACGACCTTACTGACAGGGTCTATAGGCTCGGATGGTACCATTCTACAGGTCGACAACAGAGCCAACTTCTTGCTTCACCAATAGACTCTCCATGATCGACTTACACCTTCCCGCAGAGTACATTATTCACTGAGTCAGGCAGGTGGAAGCCGGAAAGTGAGAGATCTGGGCTGTGGGGTGGATGAACAAGAACAGCTAAGTGCAGTTTTGTGAACTCCTCTCGGGTGTACAGCCTTGTGTGAGGCTTTGCATTGTTATGGCGAAGGGCAAGTTCGTTTGTATTTTTTTAGCGATGAACAAGCTGAAAATGGAACTTCAGTTTCCTGAGGTTACCACAGTACACTTCCAATTTGATAGTTGCACCATGAGGGCGGACATCATACAGCATAACTCCTTCCCCCTAGACCCGTGGGGGATACGCCATTGTAATTTTTCTTCGGAGGAGAGATGGTGTGGCGCCACTCCATCGACTGCCATTTTGATTCCGGATCGAAGCGATGAGCTCATATTTCATCGCCTGTGACGACTCTCGACAATAATCACGATTAGCCTCGTAACTAGCAAGCAATTCCTCACAGGTGGGTCTTTGTTGCTCTTTACGATCTTCTGTTGGGCAGCGAGGAACACAACGGGACGCACCTTTGAGTACCCCAACTGGTGGACGCGTGTGTCAACACTACCAACAGAGACGTCCTGTTGTGCAGCCAGGTGTTTGATTGTGATCCGTTGGTCACCTTGAATGAGAGTGTCCGCACATTCCAAGATTGCAGGAGACACAGCTGTGTGCCACAGGCCACCACGCGCGATATCGGACATCTTTGCACTACTTTGTTGCGACGTGACAGGTGCCTCACCTAACGACTCATCGTGCTTTTGTTCGCTGCCAGGTCTCCGTAGACACTCTGCGAACGTCAGGTCTCCGTAGGCATTCTGCAAACGCCTATGAATATCTGCGACGCTCTGGCTGTCCGCCAAAAAGTACTCGATGACATATTTCTATTTGGCACGCACCTCCATTACAGACGCCATTTTTAAGGGTTCGCAGAGTGCCGTCATCTATCGGAATTTCATGAAACGATAGAGGCTGAAGCAGGATTATTCCGTGATTCTGCATTTTTTCAAGGGAAATCGATCGAGAAAAAATGTTCTGCAATACTTATTGCATCCCCCTAGTGTATTACATGTTTTGTGTCAGGATTTCAGACTGGGGCTCACATCCTCATAGCACGTCGTCTGCTTACAAGGAGGACCGATAACACGCTCACCGCGTCTGGCTATGAAACTTCCAGAATTAAATGTGGTACTAAATCTGTTCAAACGGTCATACGTGCCCCCAATTGTTCCCGTTGTGTAATGTAAGTACTCATCTGCTAATCTTGAAGACCATTATAAAAAGTGATCAGATAGCGTTATAAATCACTTTTTGGGTCATAATTTTGTAAAAAAAGAACTTATATATTGCGGGAACCTTACTTCCATCACATGTTCTCTTGTGCTCAGTTCAATTACAAAAAAAGTAAGAGGCTTACAAGGTTCTTTTCACTTCTGCTAGAGCAGACCTTAGGACTACCATTTCTTCTTCTATTTCCTCAAATCTTTCCTGCAACAGTTTGGTCTTTGCTTGCTTCCACTTCTTATTTGCTTATTTCTTAAGTTAGTTATATTCCTGTATTTCTGTCTTTCCCCCCATGAACCATGGACCTTGCCGTTGGTGGGGAGGCTTCCGTGCCTCAGCGATACAGATGGCTGTACCGTAGGTGCAACCACGACGGATGGGTATCAGTTGAGAGGCCAGACAAACGTGTGGTTCCCGAAGAGGGGCAGCAGACTTTTCAGTAGTTGCAGGGGCAACAGTCTGGATGCTTGACTGATCTGGCTTGTAACACTAACCAAAACGGCCTTGCTGTGCTGGTACTGCGAACGGCTGAAAGCAAGGGGAAACTAAAGCCGTAATTTTTCCCGAGGGCATGCAGCTTTACTGTATGGTTAAATGATGATGGCGTCCTCTTGGGTAAAATATTCCGGAGGTAAAATAGTCCCCCATTCGGATCTCCAGGCGGGGACTACTCAAGAGGACGTCGTTATCAGGAGAAAGAAAACTGGCGTTCTACGGATCGGAGCGCGGAAAGTCAGAACCCTTAATCGGGCAGGTAGGTTAGAAAATTTAAAAACGGAAATGGATAGGTTAAAGTTAGATATAGTGGGAATTAGTGAATTTCGGTGGCAGGAGGAACAAGACTTTGGGTCAGGTGAATACAGTGTTATAAATACTAAATGAAATAGGGGTAATGCAGGAGTAGGTTTAATAATGAATAAAAAATAGGAGTGCGGATAAGCTACTACAAACAGCATAGCGAACGCATTATTGTGGCCAAGATAGACACGAAGCCCACGCCAACTACAGTAGGACAAGTTTATACGCCAACTAGCTCTGCAGATGATGAAGAAATTGATGAAATGTATGATGAGATAAAAGAAATTATTCAGGTAGTGAAGGGAGACGAAAATTTAATAGTAATGGGTGACTGGAATTCGAAAGTGGGAAAAGGGAAAGAAGGAAACACAGTAGGCGAATATGGATTGGGGGTAAGAAATGAAAGAGGAAGCCGCCCGGTAGAATTTTGCACAGAGCATAAATTAATCATAGCTAACACTTGGTTCAAGAATCATGAAAGAAGGTTGTATACATGGAAGAAGCCTGGAGATACTGACAGGATTCAGACAGATTACATAATGGTAAGACAGAGATTTAGGAACCAGGTTTTAAATTGTAAGACATTTCCAGGGGCAGATGTGGACTCTGATCACAATCTATTGGTTATGAACTGTAGATTGAAACTGAAGAAACTGCAAAAAGGTGGGAATTTAAGGAGATGGGACCTGGATAAACTGAAAGAACCAGAGGTTGTACAGAGTTTCAGGGAGAGCATAACGGAACAATTGACAGTAACGGGGGAAATAAATACAGTAGAAGAAGAATGGGCAGCTCTGAGGGATGAAGTAGTGAAGGCAGCAGAGGATCAAGTAGGTACAAAGACGAGGGCTAGTAGAAATCCTTGGGTAACAGAAGAATTTTGAATTTAATTGATGTAAGGAGAAAATATAAAAATGCAGTAAATGAAGCAGGCAAAAAGGAATACAAACGTCTCAAAAATGAGATCGACAGGAAGTGCAAAATGTCTAAGCAGGGATGGCTAGAGGACAAATGTAAGAGCTCAGATGGAAACCCAGTTCTAAGCAAAGAAGGGAAAGCAGAAAGGTGGAAGGAGTATATAGAGGGTCTATACAAGAGCAATGTACTTGAGGACAATATTATGGAAATGGAAGAGGATGTAGATTAAGATGAAATTGGAGATAGAATACTGCGTGAACAGTTTGACAGAGCACTGAAAGACCTGAGTCGAAACAAGGCCCCGGGAGTAGACAACATTCCATTAGAACTACTGACAGCTTTGGGAGAGCCAGTCATGACAAAACTCTATCATCTGGTGAGCAAGATGTATGAGACAGGCGAAATACCCACAGACTTCAAGAAGAATATAATAATTCCAATCCCAAACAAGGCAGGTGTTGACAGATGTGAAAATTACCGAACTATCAGATTAATACGTCACAGCTGGAAAATACTAACGAGAATTCTTTACAGACGAATGGAAAAACTGGTAGAAGCCGACCTCGGGGAAGATCAGTTTGGATTCCGTGGAAATGTTGGAACACGTGAGGCAATACTGACCTTACGACTTATCTTAGAAGAAAGATTAAGGAAAGGCAAACCTACGTTTCTAGCATTTGTAGACTTAGAGACTGCTTTTGACAATGTTGACTGGAATACTCTCTTTCAAATTCTGAAGGTGGCAGGGATAAAATACAGGGAGCGAAAGGATATTTACAATTTGTACAGAAACCAGATGGCAGTTATAAGAGTCGAGGGGCATGAAAGGGAAGCAGTGGTGTGGAAGGGAGTGAGACAGGGTTGTAGCATATCCCCGATGTTATTCAATCTGTATATTGAGCAAGCAGTAAAGGAAACAAAAGAAAAATTCGGAGTAGGTATTAAAATACCTGGAGAAGAAATAAAAACTTTGTGGTTCGCCGATGACATTGTAATTCTGTCAGAGACAGCAATGGACTTGGAAGAGCAGCTGAACGGAATGGACAGTGTCTTGAAAGGAGGATATAAGATGAACCTCAACAAAAGCAAAACGAGGATAATGGAATGTAGTCGAATTAAGTCGGGTGATGCTGAGGGAATTAGATTAGGAAATGAGACACTTAAAGTAGTAAAGGAGTTTTGCTATTTGGGGAGCAAAATCACCGATGATGGTCGAAGTAGAGAGGATATAAAATGTAGACTGGCAATGGCAAGGAAAGCGTTTCTGAAGAAGAGAAATTTGTTAACATCGAGTATAGATTTAAGTGTCAGGAAGTCATTTCTGAAAGTATTTGTATGTAATGTAGCCATGTATGGAAGTGAAACATGGACGGTAAATAGTTTGGACAAGAAGAGAATAGAAGCTTTCGAAATGTGGTACTACAGAAGAATGCTGAAGATTAGATGGGTAGATCACATAACTAATGAGGAGGTATTGAATAGAATAGGGGAGAAGAGGAGTTTGAGGCACAACTTGACAAGAAGAAGGGATCGGTTGGTAGGGCATGTTCTGAGGCATCAAGGGATCACTAGTTTAGCATTGGAGGGCAGCGTGGATGGTAAAAATCGTAGAGGGAGACCAAGAGATGAATACACTAAGCAGATTCAGAAGGATCTAGGTTGCAGTAAGTACTGGGAGATGAAGAAGCTTGCACAGGATAGAGTAGCATGGAGAGCTGCATCAAACCAGTCTCAGGACTGAAGACCACAACAACAACAAGCATTTCTGTCTTTTCTTTACGCTCTTATTCTTCCTTCAATAGTCGAACACTGAAGTATTTTCCTGTTACCTGAGGATTTTTCGCAGCGATGTTCCTCTTAAACTTCCGTAAATGCATTTTTTTTTTGGGATAGCCATTCATCTTCAGCTGACCTTCCTACTGTGGTATTCACTATCACATTGTACACAGCTTCAAAAGTCTCAAACGAACATCATCATTCTCCAGTGCTTCAATGCCCCACTTATTTACATATTGATTCTTCCTACAGTCCTTTTAAACTCTAGCCAACTCTTCATCAGTACCAAATTCTGACCTGAGTCTGCCTACTTTTGGACAATCAGCCTCCTCTCGAGTACTTATTACAGTCTGATGTCTGATTTCAGAATCTCTATCTTTCCATGATATAATCCAGCTGATAGAGAGTATTCCTGTCTCCAGACCTCTACAAAATAAATCTCCTCTTCCTATCATCTTTAACAGTGTATTTTCTATTGCTGCATGAAATCTGTTGCAGAACTTATGGATTCTCGTTCCTCTCTCATTCCCATAATCGAGTCCGTGTTCCTTCCCCAATGCCTCTCCCCAATAGAGCGTTTCAGTCCACCCGGTTCAATGTCCAAGTATACCCTCTCTATCTCTTCATCGTCTGCATGTGGCGTCGACCTGTGTATTTTAACAACTGTTATGATTTTTGTTTTCTGTTAATTCTGAAGAGAATCGTTCCAGCCTTGAACTGTTCACAGTAACTATTTCCGATGCTGTTATTTTACCTTAAAGTAGCCTCACCATAAATCATTTTCTTTTCATTTCGCTTCGTTGTCTCCTGTTACATCTATGTTGAGATTCTGCATTCCTTCTTCACATTTTCTACTGCAGTCAGACTTCCGGTAAGCCACACACCACACGTAGAATATCACTGTTCCACTAATTATTCAGTCTTTTCTTTTTGGTCATCTCTTCATTGGTAATACCCTCGCGGACATCCATGGGTAACCGATACGAATTTTTTTGACAAACTCATTATGAGAATTTTTCGTATAGGTCACATTTCCTATGGATAGGCATTATGTGTCTTCAATTAGTGGTTTCCATTGTCTTAAGCACGATCGTGCCGTACATCATTGCTGATTCTTCCAGTTTTAGGGGCAGATTCCGACCACAAGAGTAAGATGGTACCCCAACCCTCTGTCCGCTCCTCAGCGCTCTTTGACAAGATCGTTGATAGAATGAGATTAACACCTTGTAGCGGGCCATCATTCACGATAATTTGATTCAAAATCCAGGACGTGGCTAGGGTCGAAATCACTGTTCGTAACTAAGTAGGAAATATCACACAGCACACGCTTTCAGAAATTGGACGCAAGGAAAAGAGGTGAGGTCCTGCATATCTAATATGAATAACTGCGTCCAAACAGGCCTTGCGAGGGCCAATGGTACCGACCAGCTGCCGTGTCATCCTCAGACCACAGGCGTCACTGGATGTGGATATGGAGGGATATGTGATCAACACACCGCTCTCCTGGCCGTGTGTCAGTCTACGAGACCGGAGCCGCTGCTTCCTCAATCAAATAGCTCCTCAGTTTGCCTCACAAGGGATGAGTTCACCCTGCTTGCCAACAGCTCTCGGCAGACCGGATGGTCACCCATCCAAGTGCTAGCCCAGCCCGACAGCTCTTAACTGCGATAGTCAGACGGGAACCGGGGTTACCAATGAAGCAAGGCCGTTGGCTTAATATGTGTAAGCAGCACGCATATGACATTTTGTCGTGAGCAATACAGATTACTTTGAGCATGCGTTAACTTTTCCCTTAGAGCGTCCAGCTGAGCAATGGCTCTGAGCACTATTGGACCTACCGAGCGAGGTGGCGCAGTGGTTAGCACACTGGACTCGCATTCGGGAGGACGACGGTTCAATCCCGCGTCCGGCCATCCTGATTTAGGTTTTCCGTAATTTCCATAAATCGCCCCAGGCAAATTTCGGGATGGTTCCTTTGAAAGGGCACGGCCGACTTCCTTCCTCATCCGTCCCTAATCCGATGAGACCGATAACCTGCCAGCCGTGTGGCCGAGCGGTTCTAGGTGCTTCAGTCTGGAACTGTGCGACCGCTACGGTCGCAGGTTCGAATCCTGCCTCGGGCATGGATGTGCGTGATGTCCTTAGGTTAGTTAGGTTTAAGTAGTTCTAAGTTCTAGGGGACTGATGACCTCAGATGTTAAGTCCCATAGTGCTCAGAGCCATTTGAACCCAAGACCGATAACCTCGCTGTCTGGTCTCCTCCCCCAAAACCAACCAACCAACCAACATCTGAGGTCATTAGTCCCCTAGAACTTAGAACTACTTTAACCTAGCTAACCTAAGGACATCACACACATCCATGCCCGAGGCCGGATTCGAACCTGCTACCGTAGCGGTCGTGCAGTTCCAGACTGAAGCGCCTAGAACCGCTCGGCCACACCGGCCGGCTCTGAGTAATGGACTTACCCTTTAGTGTATGAATAACTTCAGAATTAAGAGAATAGTTGGTTAGAAGAATGATCAACCGCATTTCTAACTTTCATCGTACATTACACTGTATTAGATAAGTTACTCAGTACAACACGACGTTTTATAGCAGTAGTCAGCAACTCAGCACAAAGTCACCTACCATTTGTCAGCACACGAAACCTAATTTGGGTGCACAGAAATTCTAGTTATTATTGTTTATAAATCTCAATGCCCGCTCTGCAGTTTACTGGCGTTTCGTCAGAGTGACTGTTGCTTATATTTAACTCGTCTAACACCACAAGACGGCAGCCCAGTAGCGCAAAATATCCAAACAGATCAAATAAGAAGATTGGTATGTCTGTGTAAATGAATTCATGACAAGTGAGTTTAATGACGAATATATTGACTTTAAACGAAACAGAAAAACTTTACAACCCATTAGAAATATTCTAAGCTACAGTCCACTTTTCAAACAAAGGTAACATTATTTCGGACAAGCAATACTGATTCCTTGAAAAAGTAATCATACACTCCACTGATTAAAACAGTCACTGATGCAATAGCCATATTATATATTTAACGATAGCAACTTTCAGCACGTATTACACTGTATGGAAACAAGCTATCGAACACCTACGGGTGGGGTCGTACAAGCAAACATTCCGAAACCAATCTCGCCACTTAATGTCAATCTTCATAGTAAAGTTAATAAAAAGACAAAAGCAGCGTTCGTTTCAGCAAGAGAAAACACAGCACAGAGTGTCTCTTCGTCTATACTACACCAATTACAGACCAGCGGAGTCCACGAGTAAAACAAACGAGGAACTCTTTTCCAAACGAGAGCAGGCTTTATGCTCCACAGCCACGTACGAACACCTGATCGAGACCAAACCGACGAGCGAAAGACACAAGTATCTCACAGTGATTGAGGAGAGAGGTTACTGAAGTCCTCGTATCCATATACCGAATCTGATTAGAGTAAGATCTCATAGAATACAGTAAACATAAGCCTCGTGATAACCAAAAAGGACAAAATATAATGTGAGAAAATTAAAAGTGCTGAGCAACAGGCACCTTTCAGTTGTACATCCACTAAATCTCCTGTGACTTTCATAGTTAGGATTTTACTACTATCGTTTATTTTTTTACAATAAAGCCTCATCAACATCAGAAGCTAAATGAGTCTCGTTTCTCAGTCCAGAACACTATAAGAACACGAATTTTTTACCGTCATTACTGTTACAATTCGCTTCTCAATTCAACAAAAACTCTGGATGCGGATATGGAGGGGCATGTGGTCAGCACACCGCTCTTCCGGCCTATGTCAGTTTCCGAGACCGGAGTCGCTGCTTCTCTGTCAGGTAGCTCCTCAGTTGACTCACAAGAGCTGAGTGCACTCCGCTTGACGACAGCGCTCGGCAGACCAGATGGTCACCCATCCAAGTGCTAGCCCATCCCGACAGTGCTTAACTTCGTTGATCCGACGAGAACCGGTGTTACGACCGCGGCAAGGCCGTTGGCACTCAACAATATCTTACCACGTCCACAGTATTCATTTTACAGCCACAGAACATTGCATTCAGCTACTAAATGATCATACCTTCTAAGAGGTCTGAGCATATGTAATTTCGATGTATTGCTCATGCGCTGCCTGCAGTAGGCAAAGTATAAGAGAATCGCTGACCAGAGAGCAGTGTTGACTGCAGTACGAACTGTGTAACTGTAGCAGTGAGTAGTGGCTAGTCTGGTCTGGAGTCTGCTCTGGTCTGATCTGGTGTATCGTGTTGGCTGGGCCGGTCGCGGTGCAGCGATGCCGGAGCCTGAGTATTATTGTATAAGGTAAAAAGCAGCCTCGCGTATATCTAGTAATGTATCTGAACTCCCATGTAAATGTTTTAAAAATTGTCCTAATAATAATCTTTGTGATATAAAGTAATTTTTAACAAGCATTCATTTCAATTTAAAGAATTTACTTCGTATGTAATTTCGATGTATTGCTCATGCGCTGCCTGCAGTAGGCAAAGTATAAGAGAATCGCTGACCAGAGAGCAGTGTTGACTGCAGTACGAACTGTGTAACTGTAGCAGTGAGTAGTGGCTAGTCTGGTCTGGAGTCTGCTCTGGTCTGATCTGGTGTATCGTGTTGGCTGGGCCGGTCGCGGTGCAGCGATGCCGGAGCCTGAGTATTATTGTATAAGGTAAAAAGCAGCCTCGCGTATATCTAGTAATGTATCTGAACTCCCATGTAAATGTTTTAAAAATTGTCCTAATAATAATCTTTGTGATATAAAGTAATTTTTAACAAGCATTCATTTCAATTTAAAGAATTTACTAATTTCTCCAATCCATGATCATTCCGATTGTTGCAAAAGAAAAATCAGTTGCTTCCTTTCATAAATGACAAATCTATCGGCCAGCATTGCACAGAGCTGTGCCGGAAAAATTTATTGTAAGAGCAGATATTTGGCGACTTTATTGAGGTAAGAATTTTTCCTTTTTTTACGCAGAATGATCTTACAGGGCCGTGACGCAGCACTGCTGTCGTCCAAAATTTACCAGGTTAGTGAATTTATTTTTTATTACGAGGTTTAGGAATTTTTCTGTTTTGAGCTTACATTAAATGAGAAAAGAATTTTGTGGGTACATTAAATGTGAATGCATTTCTGTACGGAGATTATAAATGGGAACCGATTTTGTTCTGAGGTTACACAAAAAAAAAAAATTAGAATCATATTCATTATTATTATTATTAATACTATTTTGTGGAGAGGTTACAACCTACGTTGACTGACGAGCAGTATCGATATTTCTTATAATTACATCTACGAGGGGAATTCAGTGAATAATGCAACACTTCCTTAAACGGCAAATTTCGTTCGAAAAAAGTGGAATTAGCTGTGGGATATCGCGGAGTATTCCTGCTTCAGCTCCTCTAGATTCATCATTTCCAGAAATGGTTCAAATGGCGCTAGGCACTATGGGACTTAGCATCTGAAGTCATCAGTCCACTAGACTTAGAACTACTTAAACCTAACTAACATAAGGACATCACATACATCCATTGCCGAGGCGGGATTTGAACCTGCGACCATAGCAGCTGTGTGGTTCCTGACTGAAGCGCCTAGAACCGCTAGCAAGCGTCAACTTCGCGTCTCAATATCTCGGGATGTAATGGGAATATTGCGATACAATCAACGCCATTGTGTATGTGCTTTGTCATGCTATGGATTGCTGAAGAAAAAATATAGGAGGTCCATTTAAAAAAACATAAGTTTGTGTTAAAAAACACATATGCTTTCGTTTTAGAATGTTTCCAAATATGTACATTCATGGGCCCCAGCCCTACATTGATACCGGTGAAAGTCGTTTTCCAATAGCTGTTATTGTTCCAGAGATATTTTGGGTGGACAAGATAGCTGGGACACCCTGTATATGAGGAGTTACTTGCTCGTTATGATGCTGATCGTGACAACTTTTTGCCGAATATCGGCACAGGAGATGAAACATGGGTTCGTCGTTCCCAGTCGGAAGCAAAACGGCAATCCATGGAGTGGCGCCACATCAACTCTCCCCCGAAGAAAAAAGTTCAAAGCCACACCCTCAGCTGAAGGAATGACGAGGAGGATAATGCTGCAGCAAGACGTTGGCTCCGACAGCGACCAATTCAGTGGTACCATGTGGCCATACAGGTCCTCTCAATGAGGTGGCATTAGATCATCGCACTGAACGGAAATCATGTAGAAAAACAGGGTTTTGTAAAGAAAACTGCGGGGAATAGTATGATGTATTGGAATCCTGAATAAAACCAACCTGTTTTTAAAAAAAATGTGTTGCTTTATTTATTGAACGCTCCTTGTAACTATTTTGGTACGTATTTTTACATTGAAGAACGAAAGAAATTGGTACACCTGCCTAATACGGTGTAAGGCCCGCGCGAGCACGCAGAAGTGCAGCAACACGTCGTGGCATGGACTCGACTGATGTCTACAGTAGTGCTGGAGGGAATTGACACTATTCATCCTGCAGGGCTGTCCGTAAATCCGTCAGAGTACGAAGTCGTGAAGATCTCTTATGTACAGCACGCTGCAAGGCATTCCAGATATGCTCAAAAATGTTCATGTCTTGGGAGTCTGGTGGCCAGCGAAAGTGTTTAAACTCAGAAGAGTGTTCCTGGAGCCACTCTGCAGCAATTCTGGACGTGTGGGGAGTCGCATTGTCCTGCTGGAATTTTTCGAAGTCCGTTGGAATGGACAATGGATATGAATGCACGGCGCGCGTGATAGCCGCGCGGTCAAGGGCGCCTCGCCACAGTTGGCGCGGCTCCCCCCGTCGGAGTTTGGAGTCCTCCCTCGGGCATGGGTGTGTTTATTGTCCTTAGCGTAAGTTAGTTAGATTAAATAGTGTGTAAGCCTAGGAACCGATGACCTCAGCAGTTTGGCCCCATAGGAACTTCCCAAAAATTTCCAATTTCCATGAATGGATGCAGGTGATCAGACAGGATATTCCGTACGTGTCGCCCGTCAGAGTCCTATCTGGATGTATCATGAGTCTCATATCACTCCAGCTACACACGCCCAACCAACCTTCACCAGCTTGAACAGTCCCCTGCTGACATGCATGGTCCATGGATTCACGAGGTAGTCTCCATACCCGTACACGTCCATCTGCTGGATACCATTTGAAACGAGACTCATCCGACAAGACAACATGTTCCCAGTGATCAATTGTCCAATGTCGGTGTTGACAGGCCCAGGTGAGGCATAAGCTTTCTGTCGTGCTGTCATCAAGTGTACACGAGTGGACCTTCGGCTCCGAAAGCCCGTATGAATGATCTTTCGTTGAATGGTTCGCACGCTGACACTTGTTGATGGTTCAGTATGGAAATCTGCAGAAATTTGCGGAAGGGCTGCACTTCTGTGACGTCGAACGGTTTTCTTCATTCGTCGTTGGTTCCGTTTTTGCAGGACCTCTTTCCGGCCTTAGCGATGGCGGAGATTTGATGTTTTACCGGATTCCTGATATTCACGGAACACTCGTGAAATGGTCGTACGGGAAAATTCCCATTTCATCGCTACCCCGGAGATGCTGTTTCTTATCGCTCATGCGCCGACTATAACACCACATTCGAACTCACTTAAATCCTGATAAGCTACCAATGTAGCAGCAGTAACCGATCTAACAAGTGCACCCAACAGTTGCTGTCTTATATAGGCATTGCCGACCGAAGCACCTTTTACAAATATCTGCCGGCCGGTGTGGCCGAGCGGTTCTAGGCGCTTCAGTCTGGAACCGAGGAACCGCTACAGTCGCAGGTTCGAATCCTGCCTCGGGCATGGATGTGTGTGATGTCCTTACGTTACTTAGGTTTGAGTAGTTTTAAGTTCTAGGGGGCTGATGACCTCAGATGTTAAGTCCCATAGTGCTCAGAGCCATTTGAAGCATTTTACAAATCTCTATAACTGAATACGTATGTCTATACCAGTTTCTTTGGCACTTGAGTGTATAAATCATAAAACGTTACTAACACTTTTAGTTTTACAATCAGTGAGCTATTTGCTGTTAAAAATAGTTTTGTAATAAAATTTGATGTTTGTAGCTTCTACACTCCTGGAAATTGAAATAAGAACACCGTGAATTCATTGTCCCAGGAAGGGGAAACTTTATTGACACATTCCTGGGGTCAGATACATCACATGATCACACTGACAGAACCACAGGCACATAGACACAGGCAACAGAGCATGCACAATGTCGGCACTAGTACAGTGTATATCCACCTTTCGCAGCAATGCAGGCTGCTATTCTCCCATGGAGACGATCGTAGAGATGCTGGATGTAGTCCTGTGGAACGGCTTGCCATGCCATTTCCACCTGGCGCGTCAGTTGGACCAGCGTTCGTGCTGGATGTGCAGACCGCGTGAGACGACGCTTCATCCAGTCCCAAACATGCTCAATGGGGGACAGATCCGGAGATCTTGCTGGCCAGGGTAGTTGACTTACAACTTCTAGAGCACGTTGGGTGGCACGGGATACATGCGGACGTGCATTGTCCTGTTGGAACAGCAAGTTCCCTTGCCGGTCTAGGAATGGTAGAACGATGGGTTCGATGACGGTTTGGATGTACCGTGCACTATTCAGTGTCCCCTCGACGATCACCAGTGGTGTACGGCCAGTGTAGGAGATCGCTCCCCACACCATGATGCCGGGTGTTGGCCCTGTGTGCCTCGGTCGTATGCAGTCCTGATTGTGGCGCTCACCTGCACGGCGCCAAACACGCATACGACCATCATTGGCACCAAGGCAGAAGCGACTCTCATCGCTGAAGACGACACGTCTCCATTCGTCCCTCCATTCACGCCTGTCGCGACACCACTGGAGGCGGGCTGCACATGTTGGGGCGTGAGCGGAAGACGGCCTAACGGTGTGCGGGACCGTAGCCCAGCTTCATGGAGACGGTTGCGAATGGTCCTCGCCGATACCCCAGGAGCAACAGTGTCCCTAATTTGCTGGGAAGTGGCGGTGCGGTCCCCTACGGCACTGCGTACGATCCTACGGTCTTGGCGTGCATCCGTGCGTCGCTGCGGTCCGGTCCCAGGTCGACGGGCACGTGCACCTTCCGCCGACCACTGGCGACAACATCGATGTACTGTGGAGACCTCACGCCCCACGTGTTGAGCAATTCGGCGGTACGTCCACCCGGCCTCCCGCATGCCCACTATACGCCCTCGCTCAAAGTCCGTCAACTGCACATACGGTTCACGTCCACGCTGTCGCGGCATGCTACCAGTGTTAAAGACTGCGATGGAGTTCCGTATGCCACGGCAAACTGGCTGACACTGACGGCGGCGGTGCACAAATGCTGCGCAGCTAGCGCCATTCGACGGCCAACACCGCGGTTCCTGGTGTGTCCGCTGTGCCGTGCGTGTGATTATTGCTTGTACAGCCCTCTCGCAGTGTCCGCAGCAAGTATGGTGGGTCTGACACACCGGTGTCAATGTGTTCTTTTTTCCATTTCCAGGAGTGTATTATCCCACACTTCTACTTCCTGATCTGGATTATTTCAAATTCTGAAAGCGTATTCGTGTTAGCATTCAAATGTTTTCACTGCAGACTAATTTTATATCTGCTTGTCTGAGTTTTTAGATAAAGTACAAGCCACGAGTTGTAAGTGAAGCAGACATTAAAGCGATTGCCTAATGTACACGTGTCCACTGCCAGTCCTTTCCATTAAATGGCAACGAAAACGCAGGGTCCACCGATTTTCAGAATCAAATCACTCGTTACACGTCGATGGCACACACGTCAGCTCTGTTCATTATGGTATTTGGATAATACGTGCAACACGCTCGCTGCTGATCCTTACCGCGAAATGGCCATTAATACGCTGGATACAACTATTTCCAGTAACAAACTATTCGGTGTTTCTTGACCGCACACACATCAGTTGTATTCCTCATTGTATAACACACAAAACTTTTACTTTTTCACTAAAAACTGTAATGATTTTGGCTAATTTCAGAACAAATTGTACAGTTGTGGACAAAACGAGCGTGACCCCTCGCCTTTTCGTTATGCTGATCCGCACAGCTTTAGAGTCTGCTACACAGCATAACAGGCAAGGCGACGAAGTGCTACCAACATACTACGCACAGGCGTGAAATTGGAAAACTATCCGAACTTTGTCAGACTGTTTTCAATCATGTGTAAGACTATATTAATGCTCATTAGTGTGTTAAACACAACACGTAAGTATAAGACATAAATGAAAGAAGAAACGCTAATTACTATGAACTGTACTAATAAAAATGAAATTCAGCTTATCGAGATAACATAACTGCTTTAGTAAGACAAAGTACCCCATATCGTTACGAATTACCAACGTTCAGACCAGTCATACTCGATTACCGTTGCTGGCCTACCGCAAAAGTGTGCAAATTTAGCAATGCGTGAAGATTCATAACGAAATTCAGTTAAAAATCACACTTAAGTCAATTCAATTATTGACAGAAGCGGAAAAAGTAGGCAGTAGCAAGTATAAAATTCTACAAGGGTTTCATATGGACATCCACAGGCCGCCGGTACAGAATAAAAGTAGCAATAAAACGTATTGGGGCGCGAGAATTTCTTAAAATTGCATTACTGATAGTCTACCTACCTCCATCGAGATTAGAGCCGAAAACAAACCAGACCTCCCTTGCAGTAGCAAACACCTTTCACTACGCTAGCAGACAACTCAGGCATGAATAAGCCGGCAATTTCGCTAATAAAATGGCAAAATGATATGCAGTTTCGGTTGCGTAGAGCTTTGGGGACTCAAAAATATTAATTTTCTACCTTACTGTCACCGCTCATGTGACAATCATTCGGGATGTTTATCGAAATAACGAAATACTGTTATTAGCGAGTAAATTTAGTAGGATAATTCTGCACCACCCCAGGAAATAAACAGCTACATAGCTGCCAAACGTATTCTACAATGTTTCGAATTCTGCATTAGACTCGCCACAGCCAGAAAACGTTCATTACCCGAAGTGTTTCTTAAGTTAGCTAGCACTGTGAATGCTCGCACTTCTAAAACGCGGTGGCATTAATACTGGGATCAGAATAACCACGTTTATAGGCAAATGGATCTTATTTGCATTCATGTAAACCTGATTTGGATCGAAAGCTTAGGTACGATTAATATGCTGATGTATAGACTGCAACTAGAACATTTCGACTAACGAGTAGGGGGAATTATTTATGTGGTTTTTATCGTCAGTAACGGTCGTAGCTATTTTTGTTGTTAGGATTTCGTCACCTAAATCGTTAAAAATGGAATCCTACTAGTCTCACTTTCTTGACCGTCTATCTGTCCACCCAAACCTTAAACCCTGTTTACCTCGAGTACGGGTAGACATAATAAACGGAAATGTGTCGCACATCCTGCGGTCCCTTGGTGGTGTAAAAAAGTGAGCTTGTTTCATTTATATCTTATATTTACGTGTTGTGTTTAACACACTAATCAGCATTACACATGACTGAAAACAGTCTGACAAAGTTCGGATAGTTTTTAATTTCACGCCTGTGCATAATATGTTGGTAGCACTTCGTCGCCTTACCTGTTATGCTGTGTAGCAGACCTTAAAGCTGTGCGAATCAGCATAACGAAAAGGCGACGGGTCTCGCTCGTTTTGTCCACGACTGTACATATTCGTTATATTTTACATATTTCAGAAATGCTTTCCTTGCCATTGCCAGTCTACACTTTATATCCTCTCTACTTCGACCATCATCAGTTATTTTGCTCCCCAAATAGCAAAACTCATTTACTACTTTAAGCATATCATTTCCTAATCTAATTTCCTCAGCATCACCCGATTTAATTCGAGCACTTTCCATTATCGTCGCTTTGATTTTGTTGATGTTCATCTTATATCTTCCTTTCAAGACACTGTCCATTCCGTTCGGCCGCTCTTCCATGTCCTTTGCTGTCTCTGACAAAATTACAATGTCATCGGCGAACCTCAAAGTTTTTTTCTCGTCTCCATGGATTTTAATTCCTACTCCGAATTTTTCTTTTGTTTCCTTTACTAATTGCTCAATATACAGATTGAATAACATCGGGGATAGGCTACAAACCTGTCTCACTCTCTTCCCAAACACTGCTTCCCTTTCATGCCTCTCGACTCATATAACTGCCATCTGGTTTCTGTAAAAACTGTAAATAGCCTTTCGCTCCCTGTATTTTACCCCTGCCACCTTCAGTATTTGGAAGAGAGTATTCCAGTCAACATTGTCAATGGCTTTCTCTAAATCTACAAATGCTAGAAACGTAGTTTTGCCTTTCCTTAATCTATTCTCTAAGATAAGTAGTAGGTTCAGTATTGCCTTACGTGTTCCAACATTTCTACGGAATCCTAACTGGTCTTCCCCGAGGTCAGCTTCTACCAGTATTTCCATTCGTCTGTAAAGAATTCTTGTTAGTATTTTCCAGCCGTGGCCTATTAAACATGAGAAATAATGAATCTTCTTCGGTATAAGCAATTCCATGTCTGTGCTGCATAGAGTGTACAAGCGAAATAAGTAGAGTTCACGCTGTTGGACAAGTGCCTAATGTTGAAGCTGCTATTCAGCTGGGCCGCGACCAGTCGGGCGCAGCGCTTATGTCCTCTTCACATAGTAGCCGCTGCTGTTGCGTTGTCATCCTGGAGGGAGGTCTGGTCAGAGTGTGATTGGATGACGTTTTCTCACACCCTTTCCTTCTCTGTCGTTTCCGACTGGCGCCCCGGCTCTTGACTTAACGCCGTAACATTGTTTTTGGCATTTTTAGGGGCCACAGTCTTTTTAAATTGTCATATTATTATATTTCATTCTTATATCAATTCTTACATTAACTCTTATATTTTGTTCTTGTGTTTATTCTTCAGGAAGATGTGATGTATTCTCCGAACACGGTGCTCAAGTGCTTGAAGCTGCGGCGCTAGCCATTCCGCCAGTGATTCATATGAAATGTCCACTTACTGAAAGACACATATACTACCCCGAAAACTTTGACCGTCGTTTTCTCAGAAACGGTAGAGTGTACAAGGAAAGTCGATACACATGTTCGCTTCGCTTATTATAACCTCTCTGCCAAGTCCCAACTTTATGGGAAATCGATTTATGGCGCTTGTCGTGCCCTCTTCGCAATTAATGGTGTTTTCATTTCATCTAAAAACGTAAAATTTTGGCATCCAAGTTGCTATTTGGCTCCCTCGTTCCTCTAAAACCTATACCGCAGATGTGGTGAAATCCTAGGTAAAGCGTAATTTTGTTGGTCTTCTGATACCAGTGGACTCATCTAGAAGTCGTAATCAGAGTTATCCTGTACACATACAGGGCTATTACAAATGATTGAAGCGATTTCATAAATTCACTGTAGCTCCATTCATTGACATATGGTCACGACACACTACAGATACGTAGAAAAACTCATAAAGTTTTGTTCGGCTGAAGCCGCACTTCAGGTTTCTGCCGCCAGAGCGCTCGAGAGCGCAGTGAGACAAAATGGCGACAGGAGCCGAGAAAGCGTATGTCGTGCTTGAAATGCACTCACATCAGTCAGTCATAACAGTGCAACGACACTTCAGGACGAAGTTCAACAAAGATCCACCAACTGCTAACTCCATTCGGCGATGGTATGCGCAGTTTAAAGCTTCTGGATGCCTCTGTAAGGGGAAATCAACGGGTCGGCCTGCAGCGAGCGAAGAAACGGTTGAACGCGTGCGGGCAAGTTTCACGCGTAGCCCGCCGAAGTCGACGAATAAAGCAAGCAGGGAGCTAAACGTACCATAGGATGGTGCTCCACCGCACTTCCATCATGATGTTCGGCATTTCTTAAACAGGAGATTGGAAAACCGATGGATCGGTCGTGGTGGAGATCATGATCAGCAACTCATGTCATGGCCTCCACGCTCTCCCGACTTAACCCCATGCGATTTCTTTCTGTGGGGTTATGTGAAAGATTCAGTGTTTAAACCTCCTCTACCAAGAAACGTGCCAGAACTGCGAGCTCGCATCAACGATGCTTTCGAACTCATTGGTGGGGACATGCTGCGCCGGGTGTGGGAGGAACTTGATTATCGGCTTGATGTCTGCCGAATCACTAAAGGGGCACATATCGAACATTTGTGAATGCCTAAAAAAAACTTTTTGAGTTTTTGTGTGTGTGTGCAAAGCATTGTGAAAATATCTCAAATAATAAAGTTATTGTAGAGCTGTGAAATCGCTTCAATCATTTGTAATAACCCTGTAACAGTGAAATTCGTAGAAGATTCTACTTTCAAAGACAGTCGAAGAAAATTATCTCAGTCTCATCGGTTAGAAACACGCAGCGCAATTTTAAATTTAGAGTCAGAAAAGTGATACTGCGTTCATCGCGATATTTCATAACAAGGAATTATTAAGAGTCTGGTGTGCGTGAGGCAACATGAAAGCTAGATGAAAGAAGTAGATGTCGTTGAGTTCTGACTCAGATATTCTTGGGTGACTGGGAGAGTATAGTGAAATCGGTATCACAGTGTGCTTGGTAAAATCAACAATGAATTAGAATGAAGATCAAATTTGCCCAGTTTTCTCGGTAACTGCTTCTAGGGGAGAACTGGTTAATCGTATTCCGAACTGCTTTTAGCTAAGAGTATTATTCATACGCACGACATTCTAAAGTCTAATGGCCATACACTGAGATGACAAAAGTCATGGGATAGCGATATGCACATAACACAGGTGGAGATGGCGATAGCATAGCGTACACAAGGTACGAAAGGGCAGAGTGTTATGTATGAGGCGGAACTATGGGCCTCATTGAAAAAGGTTGACCCGGCTGAGTCACGCAATTTGACTCTTAGTCTGATCACGAGGTGTGGCCATTAATTGCACGCGTTGATCACGTAGGCTGACGAGAGGATCAATGAACTACAGGTATACTTGACGGGATGTATCTGGAACATCTTAGGTGATTAGAAAGTTAATAGACAGGAATACAATTAAATATTTAACTTTAATTCGGCATCAGCGGTGAACGTCCATCTTGACTTTGTACAAGACTATTTACAAGTGCAGTTATAGACTGAACTGCGAATACTTCTTTACAATTCTGATTGCTTCACACATGTAGGTCAATTATTATTGCATAAACTGTATGTGGCGCCTGGCTAGGGTCGTGGCTACTGACTTAGCTGAAGGCTATGCTAACTAGCGTCTCTGCACATGATATCTCTGAAGCTATAACGAGTGAACTATTCCTGTTAAAGTCGGCTGTAGAACTGGCCAGTGCGCTAGCTTGTCTCGTAAGACCAGCCGAGTGGCGGCGCTCGGTCTGCTAGCGTCGACAGTGGCGACTCGCGGGTCCGATGTGTACTGACGGACCGTGGCCGATTTGAAGCCCACAACCTAACCACTGTGGTATCTTGCGGTGACACCACACAGTGCATTGGCCGAGTTCTCATTTCTAACTCAGGTGAATCTTGTGGAAAAGTCTCCGACTTGATTATGGTCGGGCGATGGGAATTAAAAGACTTTGAACGCGGTATAAAAGTTGATGGGGCATTCCATTTCGGAAATCGTAAGCGATTTCAATATTTCGATATCCACAGAGCCAAGAGTGTGCCGAGAATAGCAAAATTTCGGGTATCACCTCTCACCACAGACGATGCAGTGGCCAACGACTTTCGCTTAACGACCGAAGGCAGAATTGTCACTGCTAAAAGACAAGCAACATTCCGTGAAATAACCACAGAAATCAATGCGCGACGTACGACACGAACGTATCCGTTATTACACTGCGACGAAATTTGGCGTTAGTGGGCTATGGCAGCAGACGATAGATTCTAGTGTCCTTACCAACAGCACGACATCGCCTGCAGCGCCTCTCCTGGGCTCCTGACCACATCAGTTTGGACCCTATATGACTGGAAAACCATGGCTTCGTCAGATGAGTGCCGATTACAGTTGGTAAGCGCTGATGGTAGAGTTCGAGTGTATCGCGGACCCCACGAAGCCACTGACCCAAGTTCGCAACAAGGTACTGTGAAGCTGGTGGCAGCTCCATGATGGTGTGGGTTGTGTTTATATGAAATGCACTGGGTCCTCTGGTCAAACTTAGCCAGTTGATTGGAACTGGTCATATTCGGTTACTTGGAGGCCATTTGCAGCCTTTCATGGACTTCATGTTCCCAAACAACGATGGAATCTTTGTGGATGACAGTGCACCATGTCGCCGGGCCACAATTGTTCGAGATTGGTTCGAAGAACATTCTGGAAAATTCTAGCAAATAATTTGCCACCAATATCGACCGACGCGAATACCATTGAACACTTATGTTATATAATCTAGAGGTTAGTCCATGCACGAAATCATGCACTGGAAACACTTTTACAATTAAGGACGGCTAAAGAGGCAGCATTGGTTCAGGGTTAGTTCTGTTAGCCTATCCCTTATTTTACTCGAGTTGTACCACACAGCTATTTCCTGTCCTGTTCTAGTCAGTACCTCCTCATTAACTGTTGGATGTCCCTATCTATTCTTCACATTCTTTTGTGGCACTACATTCCAAAACTTCCCTTCTTGTCTCAACTCGTTGCCATCCAGGCGAACAGACGAATACCTTCCGTAAAGCTTTAGTAACATTTAAATTTATACTCTACCACTTTAGAGCGCGCTGCTAAACTCGATTAGTCTGTGAATTCTACACTTTTTTTATATTCTTGTTTCTTAATCAATTTTTACATTGTTCAAAATCTGTAACACCTTCCAAACTTTTCACACTAATTAAGACCACAGAAGCATCGTTATTACCGAATGTAATTCTGACTAAACAGTGATCGTGGTAGCTGGAGTCAATGGTCTTTGTTATGTGTGCTCTCTGCGTTTCCGTGGTGATATTCCCATAGAAAAAAATGTCATCCCCGAACACATATTTTTTTATATCTAACCGAAAATGAAATATCATTTTTCATACATTTAGCTTAAAATTTTTTTTAATGTAACGAAATATTTTCAAATGGTTCAAATGGCTCTGAGCACTATGGGACTTAACATCTGAGGTCATCAGTCCCCTAGACTTAGAACTACTTAAACCTAACTAACCTAAGGACATCACATACATCCATGCCCGAGGCAGGATTCGAACCTGCGACCGTAGCAGCAGCGCGGTTGCGGACTGAAGCGCCTAGAAACGAACGGCCACAACGGCCGTTGAAATATTTTCATAATAATTTTCACCCCCCCATTTCGCCATCTTATGGATTGAGTTTCAAAAAACAGTGAAACGTGTTTTTCTTATTTGTAACGGAGAGGCCAAATGTAAATTTTTTGCACATTTAGCTTTGCAGATTCTTTCATAATGAAATAAATTCATAAAATTTTCATTCTCTGTTTCACTCAGTTAGGGGAACTGAATTTCTAAAACACCGAAACACGTATTTTTCTTTTATTTCCAACCGAGAAGTCAACTACCAGTTTTCATAAATACAGCTTTAAAAATGCTGTAGTGTTTATTTGCTACTGATTTATTTTTCAAAAACTGTTACCCACTATTTTACCCCCTTAGTGGATGACTTTCCCAAAAAGTTTTTTATTTGTGACTGGGAAACCAGATTCCAATTTTCGTAGTTTTAGCTAGCACATTACCTTCATAACCACTCTAAAACACCTTTGATCCCCTATTTCACACCTTCAGGGGTGAAACTACGAAAATCCCTTATTGGACGACCCTACAGTATAAGATCAACACCCTCTTCCAACTTTCAAGTTTCTATTCTTATAAGTTTGGACTGGGCGATGATGAGTGAGTCATGAGGTTGCTTTTGTATACACAGATGTTAACCACTTTCTCTTCTCCAGAATACTTTTGCTCCTACGGTCGGTCTCCATTTTACATCGTCTCTACCTGTGCCATCGTCTGTCATTTTCCTGCCCAAATAGCAAACGTCGTGCACTACTTATAATGTCTGACATATTAATCTAATTACCTCAGCATGATCCGCCCCCCCCCCCCCCCCCCCATTTCGCCCAAGTGATCTACCAAGTCCTCTCTCGCGCCTGTGTGGATTACAATATCATCGGCAAAAGATAAAAGTTTTATTTTTTATGAAGTTTAATTCTCGTTCCGAATTTGTTTTTTGTTCCTTTTACTATTTTCTCAATGTGTGACATGGAGAATAGGCTGCAATTGTTTCATACTCCCTTCTCAATCACTGTCTTTCTTTCATTTCCAACTCCTACATATGCAGTCTGTTTTCTGTTCGGGTTGTAGATTGCCTTTAGCTCTCTGGGTTTTATCGCTAATAACTTCATAAATTCAAAACTTGTATTCTGGTCATCATTTTTAAATTTTATTTTCCACTTCTAAGTACGAGTTTCCTTATATTCTGTGTCGTAGAGTGAGTACTGCCTCACGTGTTCCCATATTTTTCCGCAACGTAAACTAATTTCGACCAAATGTTCCGTTCTTCTGTAAATAGGAAAGCATACAAATAGAAATCTAACTCATACTATCGATAATGTATAGCTATTAGCGCATGTTTTATTTATTTAAATGTATTGTTGAGTTTGCGCTGGGTCAATGTGTATGACTGTGTGTAGGTTCGTGTTACTGTCAGATACATTTTTAACTTCTCAGAAACGGTGTAGGTCACTTACCAACTATCCCACGGAAGATAATCAATGAGAGAAACCCAGTTGCGCCCCTGTAAGCTTTGGCCCTAATCTATCTAGACAAATTCAATTTTACCTCTTTTCATCCATACTCTCCTCCGACTGCAGTATCATGGCGAGTGGCGGACTGATTATTGTTCCATGACAGCATGTCGATGGACAAAATTAGCTGCCTTGCTTTAAAATGTTTGTTTTGGCATATGCATTTGGTCATTATTCAATATAGGCAGCACTCATCTTGGATAAAGCTTTCCCGTCATTAATTATTCATGTAAAATAGCGTGTAATTTTTGTGCTGGCATCAGCTGTTTCATATGCTATAAACCCCCTGATCGTCCTATAACATACAGGATGTTCGAAAATTTCCCGCCGGCCGAAGTGGCCGTGCGGTTAAAGGCGCTGCAGTCTGGAACCGCAAGACCGCTACGGTCGCAGGTTCGAATCCTGCCTCGGGCATGGATGTTTGTGATGTCCTTAGGTTAGTTAGGTTTAACTAGTTCTAAGTTCTAGGGGACTAATGACCTCAGCAGTTCAGTCCCATAGTGCTCAGAGCCATTTGAACCATTTTTTTTGAAAATTCCCGTTACAAACTTCATGCGTTTGAACTTATTCGATGTTGTCATAGGTACGAAGTTCATTGTGTAGTTCACTTTTAAAAGACAACGTCAGTGTCAAACGCACATTTTTCCTTACACATCTTCACCAACTTTTGGTATAATACCATGAGCCTTAGGCCTACCTAAATCACGAATTTTATAGCACCACAGTGTGCCAGTTTACACTTTTGTTGTAACAGACATAATGTGGAACCGAGTTCCCAGCTCCTCAGCTTAACAGCGCTCCTCTCTCTTTTGATCGAGCCTAACGTATAGAATGCATTCCTTACCACAGGAGGAATTCAACAATGTCTATTTGATCGTCCAGAGATCGCGGTGCCACACAAAGACGGTAACTCAAATCGATATCACAGACATTAGCGAGGGCTCGCTGCAATCCGCAACAATTAATGGGCCCTCGCAGTGATGTCAATATAGCGTCGAGCATGCAAGAGCTCAGCCCCAGTTAGTGACATCATCCGAGGCAGTCTGCGCCACTGTGCAGCACCACCGTGTTGTCAAAGTTGTCCGTGATAGGTTAAGAAGGTACATCCAGAAAATGCTTGTGAAAAATTTTAACAACAGACATTCCCATGCGAGCGCGTCCTGTCACAACACTGGCAGCCGAGTCAGCGGGTGTTGTGACAGCCAGGAGAGCATCGTTTGGCAGTTGTAGGCCCGCCAGGCCGGACGAGCTTTGCGGCGTTCGATATTTATTGGTGACATAACGACACAAAGTAACGCCAATATAAGCAAACATTCTTGTGAAAACCGTTAAAACTACATAAAAAATAAGAGTAGCTTTGGAAAGCGGAAACAATTTACGTCCAAATTCATGTGTAGTATGTCAGTATAACCCTAAATTTATAGTTTGTACGTATTTCCGAATACCAGAAATACTTGAGATGACTGATGCCAGCGCGAACCTGTAAGTGTTGGCGGCCATTTTCGCTCAGGACACTTAGATTTCGGTGGGTAGTTCGAGCGGAGCTCGCGTTTGGACAGGTCGTACGTGCTACTGGAACTCGGCCCGTGTGTAACCGAAATGTGGTCGATGTATTGTTCCGAGAGCTGTAAAAGTTTTACCTGTGACGATCGCTAGGAACTCTGAAATAATGTTTGTTTGTTTGTAACTTAGGAGAAATTCACGTCGTGTGAATAGTTTGCTGGGGCTCGTTAATCATTTCGCGAGTCTCCATCGAAAAGAGTTTGAAAACATTGTTCAGTGTTTGGTCTCTGAATAATACTGGGTTAGGCGACTACTTCTAAATATGTTTGAACTGTTCTGCGGGTAACTTCGATGACGATCTACAATTAAAAATATCGTTAGTTCCCAATCACAAAACTTCAGCTTAGATGTGTGCTGAATAACTTTAAGTAATATTTGTGGCTAAAGTGAATATGCGATGGTATTCGACCTACTTGGATTCTCGGACTGACGAATGTTACTACAATAATAAACTATAGTGAGTAGTGTTTGTTTCTTCTGGAATATTTTCAGCTCTGTGAAAAGGGAAAAGTGAATATAATTCACCGCAAATGCCTGCTTGCAAATTTAATAAACTTTCGACTGCCTCCATTTATGGTTAAATGTAACGGATGCGTTGGTCAGCCCCTGTGCATTGATTAAAAAAAAGCGCTCCGTCTTCAGGCCACAATTGGCCCATCGCGATCGTCCGACCGCCATGTCATCCTCAGCTGAGGATGCAGATAGGAGGGACGTGTGGTCAGCACACCACTCTCCCAGTCGTTATGATGGTTTTCGTTGACCGGAGCCGCAGCTATTCGGTCGAGTAGCTCCTCAGTGGTCATCACGAGGCTGAGTGCATCCCTACACACGGCAACAGCGTATGGCGGCCCGAATGGTCATCCATCCAAGTGCCGGCCATGCGCAACAGTGATTAACTTCGGTGATCTGACGGGAACCGGTGTATCCACTGCGGCAAGGCCGTTGGTGTCGACATTGATTAAGCCAATGCTTTAAAATCCGACCATGCACTGTGAAGCCCTATGACCAGTTTTTTCCTTGCATTAACTAGCTTTTTATTCGTGCTGAAGCTCGTGAGAGCTCACGAGTCGAACTATGGTGGATACTGCAATTAGTGACTTCACCATCAGTCACTTACTTTTTCATCAAGCAAGCCGCAAGAAGCATAGAACATTTGTAAAACAAACTTTCTCCCCCCCTCCCCCCACCCTCTTCAAAATTACCATTGATTACGTCACATACGGCTGATATCGTCCGGAATCACACAAATAATTTTTTTTCCTCTAATGTTACCCCTAATTGCGTCGCAAAGACTGTAACAGTGTTGTAGCGTTTAGTGCTGTTACCAGGCCTGAGGGGGGGGGGGGGGAGGTGTATAAGGGCGTGAAGTGCATCAGATTTAAATGGATCACTGTGAAGGACACGTTTATGCCACGAGTTCGTATGAGACAGCATTACCAGCACACGTCAGATTACGCAAGAGGTCTCACTGTGGGTGGCTCCAGATATATCATAACCCATTCATATTCGCGTCTGCCATCTGAAATGAAGTGGTAAGCACTGTAGAGCATATCTTGTCATTCGACACGATTGGTCCCTGACCGGTAGCAGCCGGACTACGGAGTAGCCACTCCAATCGTAGACTGCCGTGACAGTGAAGCGTGGGCTTCTGGCTGCTGATGACGGACGTCAAAATGCGTTCAGCGACGAATCGCGGTTCACCACTGCCCGATGAATATGTTTGACCCCCATGGCGACGACCTGGGAAGAGGCCACATTCTTCTAGTATTTTAGGGACGCACAGCCGTGTTACTCCTGGTATCATGTAGCTGGGAGCCAGCGGATATACTTGCAGGTTACCGTTGGTGGTGACTGAGGGAAACTGACGGAACAACAGTACCTCACGGACAGCTTGGGACCTCAGGTACCTCTGCTGTCAAAATATCATGGAGCCATTTTTCAACAGGACAATGGTATTCCACATCTGGCACGTGTCTCTATGAACTGTGGAGGGCAAGATCCCGAAATCTGTCCCTAATAGAGCCTGTGAGTGGCCAGCTCTGAAATCAACTCAGCCCAAGTGTCAGTATCCGGGATATAAAGGACACATTTTAACAGCTGAGGACCAGCACGCCTCAGAATAGTAAACGACTTTAGGCGAGCCTTTCAGCCGAATCAGCGTATGGATACAGGTCAGAGAGGTTAAATTCTCACACTGATAAGTGGGCTCCCACTACAAAGTTCTTTGTTAATGTGACTCGATTTGTTAATGACAGAAGAAACGTCACATACCTCCTCAACCCGTAAGGCTTCATCTTGTTTCCTCCTCCCCTTTTGGTTGCTTTACTTTCTCAGAGGATCTTTACCTTGTCCCCGCCAGAGAATGTGGCATCACAACACGAATACTTTAAAAGTCTGCAAACGATAGCCTTCCAGAGAATAAGTGAATACTTCACTTACGGCTCCACATAAAACGACCTACCGTAACAAAACAATTTCTCATGAATGTGAACGCAGTCCCCCTACACGTCCGATAAGTTTACAGCATGCTTCAGAAAATATTGCAAATTTCAAAGACTGCCTGAGGACTATAATTCGGCAGAAGAGGGTCATACAATGAAACCAGTGTACAAAACGCAAGGACGAAAGTAACTTTCGCATGTTGTGTCACTGCTAAGCCACATAGCTCGATGAAACTTAGACCATACACAGAAACAACTGCTACACAATAATACAGAAGGTAATTATAAGAAATACGCAGTAACACGAAAGGACAGTAATTATACTGAAGGCACCGAGACTTATGATGATTCCCTAGACATTACGAAAGCGGGGCATGATTCTTAATAGAGTGAGTGATATCCACGGACCGCAATGCATAGTGTGCAACGAGCTACCACGATCGCCATATTTGCTAAGGAGCTCTTGTGATAGCTCACCAATCCTCCATCAGCGAGGTTGAAATCTGCTGGATGGTCGCTGGTGCATGTGGACGTGCTGGAATACGTCTGCACAACGCATCACACACGTGTTCGAAGGGGCTTAAGTCGGGGGAACGAGCAGGCTATTCGCCGTATATCCTCTCGTTCCAAGAGCTGCTCCACCTGCGCAGTTTAATGCGGTCGACCATTGTCACTATACAAATGAAGTCGGGGCGGAGTGCGCCCCTGAAAAGACGCAGATGGAGAGGGAGTACAGCGACACAGCAACGCTGAGTGGGGAGTATGGCGTCTTCAAAGATTAGGAGATCAGCACGCCCATGCAATATAATGCCTCCCCTCAATATAACACCTGAAACACCAAAACAGTCATGTTCGATCATGCTGCTGAGTGCACTACGTGTTCCTGCCTCCTGCCATAGCAAGTACATCGAGAATCTTCGAATAGGATCAGTTCTGTGGTCTAGGTGGTCTGATGCTGGGAGGCAAAGTTACATGGGTGTACTGACATCCAAATCTGTGATCGCAGTTCACTCACCGGCCGACGTCATTTTGACACTGAAGTCCTTCCCACGTGCATCTTTCAAAGGATGCATACGGACGTGACTTTATTTTTATGAATGGCGGTGAGCGACCGCATCGGGAGACGCCGGTGAACGAGCTCTTGGGGCGATAGAATATCAGGCAAATTGATTGGCCTGCCCGTTGCCTTGACTTAAGCCAGTCTTCTGGTCCAGACAGTAAACACATTAGGTTCCTTCCGGAGTATGCTGATGCATTAGCTCCATACTTAACAATCATATACAACCGTTCGCTCGACGAAAGATCCGTACCCAAAAACTGGAAAGTTGCACAGGTCACACCAATATTCAAGAAAGGTAGTAGGAGCAATTGCAGGCCCATATCATTAACGTCGATATGCAGCAGCATTTTAGAACATACACTCCTGGAAATGGAAAAAAGAACACATTGACACCGGTGTGTCAGACCCACCATACTTGCTCCGGACACTGCGAGAGGGCTGTACAAGCAATGATCACACGCACGGCACAGCGGACACACCAGGAACCGCGGTGTTGGCCGTCGAATGGCGCTAGCTGCGCAGCATTTGTGCACCGCCGCCGTCAGTGTCAGCCAGTTTGCCGTGGCATACGGAGCTCCATCGCAGTCTTTAACACTGGTAGCATGCCGCGACAGCGTGGACGTGAACCGTATGTGCAGTTGACGGACTTTGAGCGAGGGCGTATGGTGGGCATGCGGGAGGCCGGGTGGACGTACCGCCGAATTGCTCAACACGTGGGGCGTGAGGTCTCCACAGTACATCGATGTTGTCGCCAGTGGTCGGCGGAAGGTGCACGTGCCCGTCGACCTGGGACCGGACCGCAGCGACGCACGGATGCACGCCAAGACCGTAGGATCCTACGCAGTGCCGTAGGGGACCGCACCGCCACTTACCAGCAAATTAGGGACACTGTTGCTCCTGGGGTATCGGCGAGGACCATTCGCAACCGTCTCCATGAAGCTGGGCTACGGTACCGCACACCGTTAGGCCGTCTTCCGCTCACGCCCCAACATCGTGCAGCCCGCCTCCAGTGGTGTCGCGACAGGCGTGAATGGAGGGACGAATGGAGACGTGTCGTCTTCAGCGATGACAGTCGCTTCTGCCTTGGTGCCAATAATGGTCGTATGCGTGTTTGGCGCCGTGCAGGTGAGCGCCACAATCAGGACTGCATACGACCGAGGCACACAGGGCCAACACCCGGCATCATGGTGTGGGGAGCGATCTCCTACACTGGCCGTACACCACTGGTGATCGTCGAGGGGACACTGAATACTGCACGGTATATCCAAACCGTCATCGAACCCATCGTTCTACCATTTCTAGACCGGCAAGGGAACTTGCTGTTCCAACAGGACAATGCACGTCCGCATGTATCCCGTGCCACCCAACGTGCTCTAGAAGGTGTAAGTCAACTACCCTGGCCAGCAAGATCTCCGGATCTGTCCCCCATCGAGCATGTTTGGGACTGGATGAAGCGTCGTCTCACGCGGTCTGCACGTCCAGCACGAACGCTGGTCCAACTGAGGCGCCAGGTGGAAATGGCATGGCAAGCCGTTCCACAGGACTACATCCAGCATCTCTACGATCGTCTCCATGGGAGAATAGCAGCCTGCATTGCTGCGAAAGGTGGATATACACTGTACTAGTGCCGACATTGGCATGCTCCGTTGCCTGTGTCTATGTGCCTGTGGTTCTGTCAGTGTGATCATGTGATGTATCTGACCCCAGGAATGTGTCAATAAAGTTTCCCCTTCCTGGGACAATGAATTCACGGTGTTCTTATTTCAATTTCCAGGAGTGTATATTGTGTCAAACATAATGAATTACCTCGAAGAAAGCGGTCTATTGACACACAGTCAACATTGGCTTAGAAAACATCGTTCCTGTGAAACACTAGCTCTTTATTCACATCTTCATGAGTGCTATTGACGAGGGATTTCAAATCGATTCCGTATTTCTGGATTTCCCGAAGGCTTTTGACACTGTACCAGACAAGCGGCTGGTAGGGAAATTGCCTGCTTATGGAATATCGTCTCACTTATGTGACTGGATATGTGATTTCGTGTCAGAGAGGTCACAGTTCGTAGTAATTGACGGAAAGTCATCGAGTAAAACAGAAGTGATTTCTGGCGTTCCCCAAGGTAGTGTTATAGGCCCTTTGCTGTTCCTTATGTATATAAACGATTTGGGAGACAATCTGACCAGCCGTCTTTGGTTGTTTGCAGATAACACAGTCGTTTATTGACTAATAAAGTCATCAGAAGATCAAAACAAACACCAAAACAATTTAGAATAAATATCGCAATGGTGCGAAAAGTGGCAGTTGACCTTAAATAACGAAAAGTGTGAGGTCATCCACATGAGTGCTAAAAGGAAGTCGTTAAACTTCGGTTACACGATAAATCTGTCTAATCTAAAAGCCGTAAATTCAACTAAAGACCTAGGTATTACAATTACGAACAACTTAAATTGGAAGGAACACACGGAAAATGTTGTGGGGAAGGCTAACCAAAGACTGCGTTTTATTGACAGGACCGTTTGAAAATGTAACAGACCTACTAAGGAGACTGCCTACACTACGACTGTCCGTCCTCTTTTAGAATACAGCTGCGCGGTGTGGGTTCCTTACCAGATAGGACTGACGGAGTACATCGAAAAAGTTCAAAGAAAGGCAACACGTTTTGTATTATCGCGAAATACGGGAGAGCGTGTCACAGAAATGATACAGGATTTGGCCTGGACATCATTAAAAGAAAGGCTTTTTTCCTTGCGTCGGAATCTTCTCACGAAATTCCAATCACCAACTTTCTTCTCCGAATGCGAAAATATTTTGTTGACACCGACCTACATAGGGAGGAACGATCACCAAGATAAAATAAGGGATATCAGAGCTCGTACAGAAAGATATAGGTGTTAATTCTTTCCGCGCGCTATATGAGATTGGAATAATAGAGAATTGTGAAGGAGGTTCGATGAATCCTCTGCCAGGCTCTTAAATGTGATTTGCAGAGTATCCATGTAGATGTAGATATCACGTGTCGGATGCATTGTGCAGGTGTATTGCAGCACGTCCGCATGCACCAACGACCATCCAGCAGTTGTCACCCGCGTTGGTAGAGGAATGTTCAAAAAATGTTCAAATGTGTGTGAATTTGTTAGGGACCAAACTGCTGAGGTCGTTGGTCCCTAGACTTACACACTACTTAAACTAACTTATGCTAAAAACAACACACACACCCATGCCCGAGGGAGGACTCGAACCTCCAGCGGGAGGGACCGCGCAATCAGTGCATTGTGCCTCTAACCGAGCGGCCACTCCACGCGGCGTAGAGGAACGGAAAGCTCCACCATAAGAATTCTTGACCTGCATGGGAGCTCGTTGCAGAACATGCACTACTGTCCGCCGTGATCACTCACCCTATTAAGAAATTGACCCGTTTTGTAATGTATAGGCAACCAATATAAATCGTTATGATTTTATTGTCTGAACAAACGTATCATATTTGATTGTCTCACTGCGAATATTTTTCAATTGCCTTCTGCACTATACTAAAGTAGTTCTTTCTATGACTGGTCTATGTTTCAACCAGCTACGTAACTTGGTGGAGTTACAGCTAGCGAAAATTACTTTCATTTTTAAGCTTTCCATGCCAATGTAAATCAAATGCTTGGTTAAGAACAAAAGTTGGATGAATGTTAGATGGTTCGGAAGGTGTTTTGAAAAACGGATTAAATACAGGAACACATGTCCAGATTCATAATGCAACGATTCTGCACGATATGCACTGTACAAGGCTGTTGCTTGGCCGCCCTTCAGTAGCTAACGTGTATTCGTTCGCCGACTGACGGCAAGCAGTATTGCTGTGACGGGCGTAAATGAGTTTGAAGCCATCTGACGTTCTAAATGTGGTCAGACTGAATGTATGTAGTTCCATATACTGTCAGCATAAAAACGTCACGTTTGCTGCAAAGAGATAGGGAGGGGGAAAGTAAGAGAGAGACACCGAAAGACGAATAATGATGGACTTCTGGATTCCTGTTGTTCTTTTTCATAGAGAGAGACCATATACCAATACCTTTGTACATCCTTTGCACGTAAGTGATAACGGAAAATTTAAAAACACATACACTGGTGTCCAAAATTAAAGCAACAAACCGCTATTTCCACGTCCAGTGTCCAATTCTTAATATGATCACAAAAACTTTCAACAGATGTCCGTACGATCATGGTCTGCACTGACAATCACGCTAATGATGACTTCAGGGCAACTATCAAATGGGATAGTGTTTGTCGGGTAGTCCCACATCAACAATCGTTGCGTGCACAGTAACAGATAGCGCATTATGCAACAGAGAAGACGCCCACTAGGTTCTCTGCGGTGGAGGGCCATAGGAGGAACGGAAGCAGGACAGTCGAGAAAGTGATGTGGCCCGATGGCTTAATGTGAATCGTTCCGTTGTTTCTTGGATGTGGCGACCGTCTGTACGCGTATCCCGGGCACCGGTGCAGGGCCGACTACGTGTGACATCAGAGAGAGAGGGAGATCAGAGGGAGAGGATCTTTATTTGGCTGTAACTGCACGACGGTACCACCTTAGTACCGCACGGAACGGGCATCTGACCTCGCAGCATATACCAGACGTGTTGCATCGAGGCAAACGGTATACAGAAGGCTTCGTCAGAGTGTCTGTACGCGTACCTCTGATGCGTCTTCACAGAAGGGAACGTCTAAAGTGGAGTTGTCAACATGCCACCTGGACGATCGATAGGTGGGCCAATATTTTTTTCAAAGCTGAGTCCTCATTTGGTCTGGAGGATTCGCATCTGGATGATACGTGGAACAGAATTTCGGGACCTAGACATTGTGGAAAGAGACCGATATCGAGGAGGATCCCTAATGGTGTGGGCAGACATGAAGTTGACCGCTCGATCACCTCTTCATGAAATTGTACAAGGGAATTGGCAAGTTTAACTGCTGGCAGGAATCGTGACGAGATCTTGGGACCTCATGTGTGGTTGTTGCGAGTTGCTGTGGACCCAGATTTCATACTCATGGACGATAATGCTCAACGTCATAGAGCACAGGTGGTTAATGTTTTCTCGGAAACGAAAGATATTGCACCCATGGCGTGGTCTGCTCTCTCTTCCGATTTGATTTCCATAGTGTATGTCTGGGTTGCACTATGGAGACGGTTTGCATCACGTCAACATCCACCAACTACTCTCCAATACTTGCGAACAGCTCTGCAGGAAGAATGGGTGTTATTGCCTCAACATGAGATTTATGACATGAGTCACAGTACAACCCGTCATCGTCAGGCCTGTATTGCTGCCAGAGGTGGTCACACCCGATACGGGTGTATGCAAATTCGTTAAAGTGGAAAAAATGGAGATTTTTGTCTACCGTAATGAATGTTGCAACTGATCGTGTTTTGTATTCTTAACATTGTTTCTACTTCACTATCATCCGTTTATGCTGTTTTGTGGAAAAATGAACGCAACCTTGAAAAATTCCCGTTTGTTGATTTAATTTTGGACACCAGTGTATTTGCGAAGAAAGACCAAAGCACTTACACTACATGATCAAAAGCATCAGGGCATCCCTATGTAATGAGTAATTCTCCTCTAGATGTCACGAGGGTCATACACGCCAGTATAAAAGGAGGCGAGGTGGATTTTATTGTCCATGGATAAGCAATAACAACAGAATGGGTGGGGATGGGGGAGAGCTCTGTGACTTCGAACTTGGATTGGCCATTGGATATCATCTGAACAACAGATCGCCGCGCGGGATTATCCGAGCTGTCTCAGGCGCTGCAGTCATGGACTGTGCGGTTGGTCCCGGCGGAGATTCGAGTCCTCCCTCGGGCATGGGTGTGTATGTTTGTCCTTAGGATAATTTAGGTTAAGTATTGTGTAAGCTTAGGGACTGATGACCTTAGCAGTTAAGTCCCGCCGGCCGGTGTGGCCATGCTGTTCTAGGCGCTTCAGTCCGGAACTGCGCGACCGCACGGTCGCAGGTTCGAATCCTGCCTCGGACATGGGTGTGTATGATGTCCTTAGGTTAGTTAGGTTTAAGTAGTTCTAAGTTCTAGGGGACTGATGGCCTCAGATGTTAAGTCCCATAGTGCTCAGAGCCATTTGAACCAAGGTAAGTTCCATAAGGTTTCACACACATTTGAACATTTTTTTGAATAACAGATCAATCAGGGACATTTCAACCCTTGTAAAGCTGCCTAATTAGACTGCTGACGTTGTGATTGTGAACTGTAAACACGAAGGAACAGCCATAGCTAAACAAAGACCGGGCAGATCTCATGTACAAAAATACCGTGAAGCATATGTTAAGGTGACTCTAAGAAATCCCATGAAATCAGCGGAAGGAACCACTCGCGAGTTCCAGAGTGTTACCAGCTGTCCAGGTAGCACAAAGACCGTTCGTAAGGAATTAAATCGAATTGGGTGCAGTGGTGGGGCAGCTTCTCGCAAGCCATTAGTTCCATTAGTCAGTGCTCAGCGTCGCTTGAGGCGATGCAAAGAGCGGCAAGACTGGGCAGTGTATGACTGACAACGAGTGATTTGCCGTGGTGAGTCACGCTGTGTCCTGTGGCAGTCCGATGGAAGGGAATGAGCTTGGCGAATCCCTGCAGAAAATTAGCTGCTACCATGTGTAGTGCCAACAGCGAAGTACGGAGGAGGCGGTGTTAAAGTATTGGGGTATTTTTCGCGGTTAAAGTGTGGTTCCCTTATTGCACTGAGGAAAAAGCTAAATGGATGTGGTTATGAACATACACTCCTGGAAATTGAAATAAGAACACCGTGAATTCATTGTCCCAGGAAGGGGAAACTTTATTGACACATTCATGGGGTCAGATACATCACATGATCACACTGACAGAACCACAGGCACATAGACACAGGCAACAGAGCATGCACAATGTCGGCACTAGTACAGTGTATATCCACCTTTCGCAGCAATGCAGGCTGCTATTCTCCCATGGAGACGATCGTAGAGATGCTGGATGTAGTCCTGTGGAACGGCGTGCCATGCCATTTCCACCTGGCGCCTCAGTTGGACCAGCGTTCGTGCTGGACGTGCAGACCGCGTGAGACGACGCTTCATCCAGTCCCAAACATGCTCAATGGGGGACAGATCCGGAGATCTTGCTGGCCAGGGTAGTTGACTTACACCTTCTAGAGCACGTTGGGTGGCACGGGATACATGCGGACGTGCATTGTCCTGTTGGAACAGCAAGTTCCCTTGCCGGTCTAGAAATGGTAGAACGATGGGTTCGATGACGGTTTGGATGTACCGTGCACTATTCAGTGTCCCCTCGACGATCACCAGTGGTGTACGGCCAGTGTAGGAGATCGCTCCCCACACCATGATGCCGGGTGTTGGCCCTGTGTGCCTCGGTCGTATGCAGTCCTGATTGTGGCGCTCACCTGCACGGCGCCAAACACGCATACGACCATCATTGGCACCAAGGCAGAAGCGACTCTCATCGCTGAAGACGACACGTCTCCATTCGTCCCTCCATTCACGCCTGTCGCGACACCACTGGAGGCGGGCTGCACATGTTGGGGCGTGAGCGGAAGACGGCCTAACGGTGTGCGGGACCGTAGCCCAGCTTCATGGAGACGGTTGCGAATGGTCCTCGCCGATACCCCAGGAGCAACAGTGTCCCTAATTTGCTGGGAAGTGGCGGTGCGGTCCCCTACGGCACTGCGTAGGATCCTACGGTCTTGGCGTGCATCCGTGCGTCGCTGCGGTCCGGTCCCAGGTCGACGGGCACGTGCACCTTCCGCCGACCACTGGCGACAACATCGATGTACTGTGGAGACCTCACGCCCCACGTGTTGAGCAATTCGGCGGTACGTCCACCCGGCCTCCCGCATGCCCACTATACGCCCTCGCTCAAAGTCCGTCAACTGCACATACGGTTCACGTCCACGCTGTCGCGGCATGCTACCAGTGTTCAAGACTGCGATGGAGCTCCGTATGCCACGGCAAACTGGCTGACGCTGACGGCGGCGGTGCACAAATGCTGCGCAGCTAGCGCCATTCGACGGCCAACACCGCGGTTACTCGCTGTGCCGTGCGTGTGATCATTGCTTGTACAGCCCTCTCGCAGTGTCCGGAGCAAGTATGGTGGGTCTGACACACCGGTGTCAATGTGTTTTTTTTTTTCCATTATCAGGAGTGTAGTTTACAGCATAGTGTACAATTGAAGAACTGTTCGGAGGCGATGATTGTTTGTATCACCATGACAATGTACTTGAAAGTCTCTTCGGGTTTGCCGCTGGATCCTAAAATCAACTTGACTCGATATTTTAGCGATCCAACTGTCCACCTTCTAAGATTAGGGCTTTGCTCGGCTCTGTGAAAGATGATTTGGGGCTTAGGAAACCCGGTGTGTACAAAATTCTGTGTCAATGTGGGAAATCTTACATTGGCCGTTCGATTCGCACAGTGCATGACAGGTGTGTGGAACATCGCCGTCATACGAGGCTACAACAGCCGGGGCCGGCCGAAGTGGCCGTGCGGTTAAAAGCGCTGCAGTCTGGAACCGCAAGACCGCTACGGTCGCAGGTTCGAATCCTGCCTCGGGCATGGATGTTTGTGATGTCCTTAGGTTAGTTAGGTTTAATTAGTTCTAAGTTCTAGGGGACTAATGACCTCAGCAGTTGAGTCCCATAGTGCTCAGAGCCATTTGAACCATTTTTACAACAGCCGGAAAAGTTGGCATTAGCAGAACACTGCCTAAATGAGGGACGCAGTATGAACTTTGATGAAACTGTGGTTGTTGCCAACATTCCCGGTTTTTGGAACAGTGTCTATAAAGAGGCGATTGAAATTAGGTTGGCTGATAATTTAATCAACAGAGACAATGGGTTTCCTCTTAGGAAGACGTGGAATCCTGTATTATCTCGCATCAAAACTGAACGCTCTTCGGTGCGGCCTTGATTGCGATATATCGTTGCCAGCAGTGTTCCACTAAGGGCGGCGCCACCTCCCTGTCTAGGAAGGCAGAAACCGTGATGGGCGGCGCATGCGCCGTGTACTGAACGGTGGCCTATATAGGACGTCGATTTGCAACCTGGCGTCAGTTCTCAGCGGGACTCATCAGCAGAAGCAGCATTTTCCTGAAGATAGCGACCAGTTGGATCGCTAAAATATCGACTCAAGTTGATTTTAGGATCCAGCAGCAAACCCGAAGAGACTTTCAAGACTTATTACGCCCGGAAAGCCTACGTACTCACAATGTACTTTGCCATAGGGCAGCATGTGTGTGGCAATGGTTTGTGAACAATAATATTCCTGAAATGGACTGGGTTGCCCTGAGTCCCGACAGGAACCAAATGGAACATATTTGGGACGAGTTAGAATTTCGACTTCACTCCAGAACCCTAATTTCTGTTGTTTCGACTCTTAAGGGATAACGGGCTGTCATTCCTCCACTGTAACGCATACACCTCATTGAAAGTCTCCCCGTCAGAGTCCAGTAGTCGTAAACGAGAAGATTGGACACGTCCCTCAGTTTCCACTAACAGGTATCCGGTTACGCTTAATCAGATAGTGTTGGAATAAGAAAAGCTGGGAGAGATTAGACAATTATGAAAAGATACTCATTTGCTCAAACAATGGAGGTGGTTTGTTGTGAGGAGGAAGCTACGACAATAGTAACAAGCAATGCTCTTGAATGCAGCGTGCTATTGGGTCGAACGCCAATTCCTGAAGCATTTCTTCCAGATTCGTAAGGCTGAAATGGAGAAAGCAATAGAAAAAAAGCCTCAGTTTGTTTGTACGTAGTGGTCAGAAGACTAAGTTATCAGATTTGTGTTTCAGATTTTGAACTGTGATGAGTGATTAGCATGAAGATGTGTTGAGGACTCCTGCGACTAGAAAGTCCAGCAAGTAAGCTTGAAGCTACGTCTCATCCAGTTGCATCCATCACAGCTATGTATATTACGTATAATCGGACAAAACTATTGAATTTTATAACCGTATTTCACGCCTGTACGTCCATATTGAGTCACTTTGTAGAGAGTTACCGCTATTTGTGGTGTTTTGTATTGCGCAACAACAATAAAAGTATGGCAGGACTAATGATCGAAAGCGTTTTTGTTCATTTTTTGGAGTGAATATTTTTCTACATTTTTTTATTCTTATGTAGGAAAGACACACATTTCTTACATACCGTAACAGTCTCTCTCTTCCTTCATTTAGATGCTGACACAGGATTGTAATTAGGTAGTTCTCTCTTTGTCTAGGGTAACAAAGGAATATCAAGGAGAATGAGGAGAAACGTTTCGCGAAAGTGTCCACTTATTAAGTTTCGGGAAGATATAAGGAGTGAGTACCTGTGCTTCCTTAGGGTTAACTTTTTAGACCCTTTTTTTGTGCCCATTTTGATAGCGAATGTCAGTGACCATTCAAGTTGAAGGTGCCACAAACGATATTCCTGAGACAGTCACTAAAACACTGTTGGTTGTCGTCTGCATTCGATTCACTGGTACAAGGATTTAACACACATGGGACGCCAATGATATACAAGACAGCATGGTTATAGACAAGTGACCGACGCAGGGGCGTTAGTATTCTAATGTGTGGTTTCAAACTTGTGCGTTCTTCATATTTCCATGGAAGCAACAGTTGTAGTCAGAGGAATCTTAGCCCCTAGATGCTCCATGTTTACCGTTCTTACTTGAAACTTCCCCTGCAGACGCTATCAAGCACAATATCACTTGTGGGAACGAGTGGTCTGACAAGTTCAGCACTTTGTAAGTATCCAATTATGAATGGTATGCATGTCAGGGAAGCTAAATTGAACGCTTATTCAGAAAAAAACTGAGCAGCTTAGCCGCAGTTTTACTTAGTAGCCTGGAGGGAAGCAATCGAGGAACTGACATTGTACTTTGTTTTCTTTGTTTAATTTTCAACATTTGAGAGTGTACTGTATTGTGTATCTAACCGGGGACCTAGAAACGATGGAGAGGCTTCGCCCCGCCGTAGCCCTCAGTGGTCCGCAACTCCACAACAGGTCACAGCAGTCCACCCACCCCACCGCCGCCCTACACCGAACCCAGAGTTATTGTGCGGTTCGGACCCCAGTGGACCTCCCTCCCTCCCCCCCCCCCCCACCCCTCCACCCCGCCCCCCGAGAATGTCTCATACCTGACGAGTGTAACCCCAAATGTTTGCATGGTACAGTAATTGTAGTGTACGCATTTTGGAGACAGTGTTTGCACAGAAATCGCCGACATAGTGTAACTGAGGCGGAACAAGGGGAACCAGCCAACATTCGCCGAGGTAGATGCACAACCGCCTTAAAAACCATCCATAGGCTGGCCATCCACTTCGGACCTCGACATCAATCCGCCGGATGGATTCCTGCCAGGGACCAGCAGCATGCCTTCCCACACAGGAAGCAGCGCGTTAGACCGTTCGGCTAGCTGGGCAGGCACATTTGACAGTGGTCTGTAGTCATCTGCCATTCCACATTTCTACCCGGCTTCCGCTTCACTGCCGCATAAGTAGCGTACCCAGCAGCACTCAACATATGATAGGTCTATATAATTGGTCAGCCCACCAGAAAGCTGCACGGTCTAACGCACTGCTTCCCGAGTTGGAAGTCTTGCCGGCGGATTAGTGTCAAGGTGCGGTGTGCCGGCCAGCCTGTCGATGGTTTCTAAGGCAGTATTCCATCTACATCGGCGAATGTTGGTTGGTTCCCCTTATTCAATCTCAGTTACACTGTGTCGGCGATTTCTGTGCAAACACTGTCTCCACTGTTTCCATATATGTGTACACCATAATTACTCTACCAAGTAAACATTTGGGGTTACACTCATCTGGTATGAGACGTTCTCGGGGGTGGGGGTGGGGTGGGGGGAGGGGTTCAGGCATATACTGAGATAACAGAAGTCATGGGATACCTCCCAACATAGTGTCGGACCTCCTTTTCCTGGCGTAGTGCAGCAACTCAATGTGACATGGACTCAAGAGGCCGTTGAAAGCGTCCAGCAGAAATACTCAAACATGCTGCCTCGATAGGCGTCCATAACTGTGAAACCATTGCCGGTGAAGGATTTTGTGCACAAACAGACCTCTCAGTTATTTCCCAAATGTTAGATGGGATTCATGTCAGGTGATCTGGTTGCCCAAATCATTCGTTTGACTTGTCTAGAATGTTCTTCAAGACAATGGCGAAGAATTGTGGTCCAGTGACATGGCGCATTGTCGTCCACAAAACTTCCATAGTTGTTTGAGAGAAAGAAGTCCCTGAATGGTTGCAAATGATCTCCAAGTAGCCGAACATTACCATTTACACTCAGTGATTGGTTGAGTTTGACTACAGGACGCAGTCAGTTCCATGTAAACACAGCACCATTATGGAGCCAGAACCAGCTTGCATAGTGTCCTGGCTTTGTGGGGTCTAGGTCACACTCGAACCCAACAATTAGCTCTTACCAACTGAAACTGGGACTCATCTGATCAGGCCACGGTTTCCCGGTAGTCTAGATGATGTCGTGCTGTTAGCAAAGACACTCGCGGAGGTCGCTTCTTGCAATAGCCTGTTAACGGTAAATTTCGCCGCACTGTTCTAACTGATACGTTCGTGTCCACATTGATTTCGGCTGTTATTTCACATTATGTTATTTGCCTGTTGTCACTCACAACTCTACGTAAACGGAACTGCTCTCGGTCATTGAGCGAAGTCCGTCGGCCACTGTGTTGTCCGTGGGGAGAGGTAATGGTTGAAATTTGGTGTTATCGGCACACTCTTGACACCATAGATCTCAGACTATTGAGATCCCTTACGATTTCTGAAATGGAATGTCCCATGCGTCTAGCCCCAACTGTCATTCCACGCTCGTATTTGTTAGTTCCCGTCGTGCGGCCATAATCACGTCGGAAACTTTCCACGTGACTCACCTGCCTAGAAATGACAGCTTCACCAATGGACTAACCCTTTATACCTTGTGTACGCTGTACTCTCCCCATCTCTATATGTGCATATCGCTATCCCATGACTTTGTGTAGATACCAAGTGCGGGGTAAACGTAACCTATCTACCGGAGCCAGTTACCATTTAGCTGTTATTACACTACATTGCTTTAAAGACTGTTATTATGTACAACAATTAATACAGATCACTGTTTGTTCCTCACGCGACGATGTCAGGTCTCACAAATTTCTGTTTATTGCTGGCACGTGTCTGAAGTCATGGTGCGCATCGAAAGTCCCGTGCCACAGTACGGTAGCATGCAGGCAGAGGAGTCAAAACCAAATTCCGCAGCGTATTGATAAATGGAGATAAGCAGCACGATTTTGTTTTCGCTCCTCTACTTGCATGCTGCCGCACTGCATCACTTCTACGTGTGCATGCAAACAAATGAAACATTTATTTCGTAAGTTTATTTTATTTGAGGTGATAATTGAAATTGCACTGTCTGATAAAAAGTACCCAGACATCACTACATAACGTGGAATTGACGAATAACGTCACTAGAGGTGGCACCACCAATGTAAAAGATGGCGGAAAATATGGCATTGTCGAAAGAGAAGCACTAGCGGCAGAATCGGACGGTCAGGTGAGCTCAGTGATCCAGAATATGGGCTAGACATTCAATGTCACGTGAGTAACAAATCCATCAGGGACATTTCAGCCCTTCGACAGCTGCCTATGTCGATTTTTGGTGATGTGATTATGAAGTAGAAAAGCGAAGGAACAGTCACAGATAAACCACACCCATAGACCTCATATACTGACACATACAGAACGTTGAGCATGGCGGAGGCTTTTTGTAAAAAGTTCCCGTCAAAACCGCGGAAGGAATCATTGGTGAATTCCAACTTGCTACCAGAAGTCCAGCTATCACAATGACTGCTCGTAGGGAGTTAAAAATAGTGGAGTAAAACGGTCGAGCAACTCCTCATGCCATCATGTACTGTACCGAGGAGGCGGAGTTACAGTACAAGGGTGCTTCTCGTGGTTAGGCGCTTAAGACACCGCTAAATACGGAAGGGTATGAATACATTTCATTGGATCGTGTACTGTGTACAACAGAAGAAGAGGTCTGAGATGACAGCTGATCGTATCAGCATGCCAATGCATCCTATCAGAAAGGATCATCTGTGAGGGAATGGTTTGTGAAATACATTCCTGAAATGGACCAGCCTGCTCAGAGTTCCGACGTAAACCCACTGGAACACCTTTTGGATGTACTGGAAAGTTGACTACGCACCAGACCCCGGCAGCCTGCACCACTAAGTAACGCGCCCGAGCAACCTTTATACACTATGTGATCAAAAGTATCTGGACACCCCCAAAAACATACGTTTTCCATATTGGGTGCATTGTGCTGCCACCTACTGCCAGGTACTCCATATCAGCGACCGCAGTAGTCATTGCACATCGTGAGAGAGCAGAATCGGGTGCTCTGCAGAACTCACGGACTTCGAACGTGATCAAGTCATTGAGTTTCACTTGTGTCATACCTCTGTATGCGAGATTCCACACTCCTAAACATCCTTAGGTCCACTGTTTCCAATGTGATAGTTAAGTGTAAACGTGAAGGGACACGTACAGCACAAAAGCGTTCATGCCGACCTCGTCTGTTGACTGACAGAGACCGCCGACAGTTGAAGAGGGTCGTAATGTGTAATAGGCAGACATCTATCCACACCATCACACAGGACATTTTGGAACGACGACTTCGTGCCAGGCCTCATCGACCGACATCGATACCCCTTCTCCGGGCAACACTCCGTTAAGAATGGGTTGCCATTCCTCAATTAACCTTCAAGCACCTGACTGAACGTATGCCTGCGAGAGTGGAAGCTGTCAAGGTTAAGGGTGGGCGAATACCATATTGAATGCCAGCATTAGATGGTGGTATGTATAAGGGCTTTACAGTATGATTGGCCACGCTTTCACACCCGATTTTTCTGGTAATTAATCCAGTTCGTCCTTGAACTGACTTGGTGAGCCGCGACGTAGGAATTCTTCCTACCCGTTATGTGGAGATGCTTTTATAGTCTTATGTCCCCCTTGCAGACCCATAGCACCAACGTCGGATTCTGAAAGTGCAATACTGCTGTCCATCTTTTATGTAACGAAGCGGGAAGAAGTTTTTCTTGCAAATAATTTTTGCACAGGATGCTATTGTGGTGCGTTTATTTTAAAAACAGCGTAAAATGAATTTGTTCACACTGATTATAAACTAACTAATAACGAGACGAGAGGATGGTCTACCGCATGACTAGATAGAAAGGGATTCTATCGACGACTGTCGATATGGTGCACAGTCTGTATCTTGAGCGTGCAATCTGTATAGTTGGTAGGTTATGCCAAAGTTACTCTTATTAATATCAACGTAAAATTCATGAAAGATACTGTTTATGACCAGTAGACTCCTGCTAATGTCCGAGTGGCAAAAGGCAACTTTGGTTAGAAAATATTTATTAATAACAGTTTCTTGACTTGCGTCAGAATAAATGTACTTTCCTTTCATATCTCTCTTCGCTGACGTCACTAGCGATTTATTAATCGGCACCTCATACCACTGGCTATGAAAACGCCAGATGGCCAAGCGCCTCTGCTAACCAGCGTGGGAAGCTACCGCTCACTCCTTACTCGGTGCGTACTGCAGCATTGATACATTCACTTCACGTATGTGAAATATCAAAACTGGAAATAGAGTAAAATGCTCTCTTATCTGCAAATAAGAGGTACCCTACAAGTTGGGTGGCACCGTTCACAATTAACACTATTCCATAATTGACGTAGTCGGTATTTTCATTCCAACTGCGTAATCCATTGTGACGTACTGAAAGTTATTGCTGTAGTAATATCATCCAATTCAAACACGTGCAACACAGAACACACATTAAATTCACTGCTCAAAAGGTACTTTACAAGTCGACGAGAAACGCAGTTCTTCCATTCGGTACTAAACAAGTCCTTTGTTCATTACATGTGCGTGCGCATGACTGAATCACAACGCAGAATGTGGTGTCACCGCCAGACACCACACTTGCTAGGTGGTAGCTTAAATCGGCCGCGGTCCATTAGTACATGTCGGACCCGCGTGTCGCCACTGTCAGGATCGCAGACCGAGCGCCACCACAAGGCAGGTCTCGAGAGACGTACTAGCACTCGCCCCAGTTGTACGACGACGTTGCTAGCGACTACACTGACGAAGCCTTTCTCTCATTTGCCGAGAGACAGAATAGCCTTCAGCTAAGTTAATGGCTACGACCTAGCAAGGCGCTATTTGTACCATTGCATGTATCTCAAACCAGTCTCACTTGTATCATCCAGAATGCTGTATACCAAAGGACAATATAAAAGTTAAATGTTCTAGTAGCTACGTTCTTTTCTTTATCACATTCATTACGAATCCTGTTCCAGACTTAACGCCAGACGGCGTGAGTTGACGCTTGCCCTTTCGGCTACTTCACTGTGGACTGGCTGCCTTAAGAGTCCACTACACAGAATTTTTCCAAGAAGCGGAGTATGATATCCGAAACGAGAAATGACCTACGCTCGTGATATTCAAATGGCTCTAAGCACTATCGGACTTAACATCTGAGGTCATTAGTCCCCTAGACTTAGAACTACTTAAACCTAAATAACGTAAGGATATCAAACACATCCATGCCCGAGGCAGGATTGGAACCTGCGACCAGCAGCAGCGCGGTTCCGGACTGAAGGCTCGTGATATTCAAACGGTTTTGGTTCTTCCACTTGGAACGTGTAATGAGGGTCAGTCCAGTCAACGTTATCTTCCCATACCCGCCCCGATGTGGTTGTTTACTGACCTCCCGACACGACACATGATATCGAAATCGTCACCTTTTAGAGAAACATTGATACTGGGCCGTGAACACCGATGTGAAATGTACAAATTATGTAGCAAACAGTATTAATTAGATCAGAATAACTTGAAAAATGCGTGCTGCAGCCAGGCATCAACACTGCACGATGTCCACGCTCCACGGTAACTAAGCAGCTCTACGAGGTGCTCTACCCTCGCCAGAGAGGCGACTATCGATAGGTGAGCCATACACCAGTACTCTTAAAGCTACCGTCTCTGGTTTCTGCTCTTGAGGAACAATGGGCTGGCATTCCTCCACAGACATTCAGACACCTCATTGAAAAAATCCCCAGCAGAGTGCACGCTGCCATGATGGGTGGACACACTCCAGATTAATGTCCACTAATACGTATCCAGATACTTTTCGTCAGATATTGTATGTGATGATTTTCTTCACAGCCGTAGTTCAACAGCTGCAGAATACCTGTATTTCAACAAAGATGAAAAGTCAGTCGTCAGTCGTACAAGAAAACCTTTATGTGGTTCACTTTACCAGTTTCGACAGTTTAATCTGTCATCTCCAGAAGTGAAATAGACTCAAATCATTTATAAGCCAACGTCAAAATGAGAATCCGATGGTACTATCTTTTGCTACAGAATCAATAAATCAGAGTAATATCGCTAAAAATGTATGATATGTGCGATGAGTGGCAAACATTTACCTGTAAAATCTCATATCGTACGCGGTAACGCTCGATGAAAGTCAATCGCCACACTGATATCAGTATGGTTTTTATTCAGACATACCATGCAAGTTGTGAGATGCGACAGTTAATTTTTAGGATGTCACTCTGTTTTATTGGTTCTGTAGCAAAGGACGGAACCGTACGATTCTTATTTTGACGTTAGCTTACCAATGATTTGAGCCCATTTCACTTCTGAACCTGTTTAAACTGTAGAAACCGGTAAATTGTACCAAATGAAGGTTTTCTTGTGCATCTTACGACTGACTTTTTATGTTTGTTATGTACACTGATAAACCAAAATATTACGACCACTGCACACCGCGACGATGAATGCCACCTGGGGGCGTTGCGGGCATGTCATGCGCTAGCAAAAGTTAATAAGCGGAGCGGACACGGACGGGGGATCACTCTTGCGAAGGTACGGGCTGCAAATGGAGAAATCCTTTGAGATAAACGACTTTGGTGAACGGCAGATTATTATTATGCAGAACTTGTAAACTATTGGAATGTCAACCTGCCACTGTCGTGAACATCTACAGGAAGAGGTAGAAGGGCAGCGAAAGTACCACAAGGCGCTAAATGGTTGGACGTCCACGACTCTTCGCAGAACGTGTGGTTCGAAGGCTTGTCTGCTCTGCTAAGTATGATAGACCGTCAGCGAGAGCGCATCGCTAGCTCCTGCTACTACTAAGGCGAGTACACCGTTTGCTTCTTACATATTTTACAAACAGCAGCGACTTATTTTCAGTTATCTGTGTAATTACTAGTTTATTTTTGTAATTTCTTGCGTGTTCGAGTGCTTACTAGGTAGAACCTTTTATTTCAATAACAGTGTAGTGTACAGTACTGCCATTGCTATCGACCGTTGTATCGACTCTCGTATCGTGCAGGCTTGTATGTTTGGTTAGAGCAGCTCAGTCAGTGTCAGTTAGACCGTCAGCGAGAGCGCATCGCTAGCTCCTGCTACTACTAAGGCGAGTACACCGTTTGCTTCTTACATATTTTACAAACAGCAGCGACTTATTTTCAGTTATCTGTGTAATTACTAGTTTATTTTTGTAATTTCTTGCGTGTTCGAGTGCTTACTAGGTAGAACCTTTTATTTCAATAACAGTGTTTTTGTACTTATTTGCTGCGCTTAGCTTTTAAATAGTTTTTCTGGGAAAACCTAGCGTAGTTTTCGCGTCTCGTATTTCAGTGAGTGTTTCTTGATTATCAGAGTAGCTCATCAGAAGATTATCTTGGGAATTTGTCACCGTATAGAGTAGGGTAAACATAGTCATGTGTAGGGACTGTGGTTGTTGTGAGCGGACGCAAGGAGAATTGGCCACTCTTCGGGGACAGGTGGAGGCTTTGTCTGTTAGGCTCATCGAGCTCGAGGCGCAGGCGTCGGCTCGTAGTGGCGTTGGGGCAACTGTGGTGAGACCTATGCCTACTTCGGTGGCCTTGGAATCACATGGAACCCCTGATGTCGCTGCGTCTTCCGGCAGTGAGCATCTTACCGGTCAGCCATCACTCCAGGGTGAATGGCGGACAGTGGTGGGCTCGCGCGTGCCTGGCCGAAAGGCGAAGGTGGGATCTGGCCGCGTGGCGGCTGCCTTACCCCTTTCCAACAGGTACGGGGTGCTTCCTAGTGGTGATGACATCGTTTCCGAGCCACCACAGGATGCCTCGCCTGTTGGGCCAGTGGCCGATTCTCCGGCAAGGTCCCGACAGTCACAGAGGGCGGGCCTATTAGTTATAGGGAGCTCCAACGTTAGGCGGGTTATGGAGCCCCTCAGGAAAATAGCGGGTAGGTCGGGGAAGAATGCCAGTGTGCACTCGGTGTGCTTGCCGGGGGGTCTCGTCCGTAATGTGGAGGAGGCCCTTCCGGCAGCTATTGAACGCACTGGGTGTGACCGGCTGCAGATAGTAGCACATGTCGGAACGAATGACGCCTGCCGCTTGGGTTCTGAGGCCATCCTTGGTTCCTTCCGGCGGCTGGCTGATTTGGTGAAGACAACCAGCATCGCACGCGGAGTGCAAGCTGAGCTTAATATCTGCAGCATAGTGCCCAGAGTCGATCGCGGTCCTCTGGTTTGGAGCCGTGTGGAGGGTCTAAACCAGAGGCTCAGACGACTCTGCGACTATAATGGTTGCAAATTCATCGACCTCCGTTATTGGGTGGAGAACTGTAGGGCCCCCCTAGACAGGTCAGGCGTGCACTACACACCGGAAGCAGCTACTAGGGTAGCAGAGTACGTGTGGCGTGCACACGGGGGTTTTTTAGGTTAGAGGGACCCCCCCTTGGGCGAAACGATAAAATACCTGACGGCTTACCAGAGAGAACATTATCATCGTTGATAAAGAACGTCCGTCCTCAGAGACCAAAAACAGGAAAAGTTAACGTAATATTGGTAAACTGCAGGAGTATCCAGGGCAAGGTTCCTGAATTAGTATCTCTTATTGAAGGAAATAGTGCGCATATAGTATTAGGAACGGAAAGTTGGTTAAAACCGGAAGTGAACAGTAACGAAATCCTAGACACAGAATGGAATATATACCGCAAGGATAGGATAAACGCCAATGGTGGAGGAGTATTTATAGCAGTAAAGAATTCAATAATATCCAGTGAAGTTATTAGCGAATGCGAATGTGAAATAATCTGGGTTAAGTTAAGTATCAAAGGTGGGTCAGATATGATAGTCGGATGCTTCTATAGGCCACCTGCATCAGCAACCGTAGTAGTTGAGCGCCTCAGAGAGAACCTGCAGAACGTCGTGAAGAAGTTTCGTGATCATACTATTGTAATAGGGGGAGACTTCAATCTACCAGGTATAGAATGGGATAGTCACACAATCAGAACTGGAGCCAGGGACAGAGACTCTTGTGACATTATCCTGACTGCCTTGTCCGAGAATTACTTCGAGCAGATAGTTAGAGAACCAACTCGTGAAGCTAACGTTTTAGACCTCATAGCAACAAATAGACCGGAACTTTTCGACTCCGTGAATGTAGAAGAGGGTATCAGTGATCATAAGTCAGTGGTTGCATCAATGACTACAAGTGTAATAAGAAATGCCAAGAAAGGAAGGAAAATCTATTTGCTTAACAAGAGTGATAGGGCACAAATCGCAGAATATCTGAGTGACCACCATCAAACGTTCATTTCTGAGGAAGAGGATGTGGAACAAAAATGGAAAAAATTCAGAAACATCGTCCAGTACGCCTTAGATAAGTTCGTACCGACTAAGGTCCAAAGCGAGGGGAAAGATCCACCGTGGTATAACAATCATGTACGAAAGGTGCTACGGAAACAAAGAAAGCTTCACCATAGGTTTAAGAGTAGTCGAATCATAGCTGATAAGGAAAAGCTGAACGAAGCGAAAAAGAGCGTAAAGAGAGCAATGAGAGAAGCATTCAACGAATTCGAACATAAAACATTGGCAAACAATCTAAACAAGAACCCTAAAAAGTTTTGGTCATATGTAAAATCGGTAAGCGGATCTAAATCCCCTATTCAGTCACTCGTTGACCACGATGGCACCGAAACAGAGGACGACCGAAGAAAGGCAGAAATACTGAATTCAGTGTTCCGAAACTGTTTCACTGCGGAAAATCGTAACACGGTCCCTGACTTCAGCCGTCGCACGGACGCCAAAATGGAAAATATTGAAATAAACGATATCGGAATTGAAAAACAACTGCTATCACTTAGTAGCGGAAAAGCATCCGGACCAGACGAGATACCCGTAAGATTCTACAGTGATTATGCTAAAGAACTTGCCCCCTTTCTATCAGCAATTTATCGTAGATCTCTGGAAGAACGTAAAGTACCTAGCGACTGGAAGAAAGCGCAGGTCGTTCCCATTTTCAAGAAGGGTCATAAATCAGATGCGAATAATTATAGGCCTATTTCGCTTACGTCAATCTGTTGTAGAATAATGGAACATGTTTTATGTTCTCGTATTATGACGTTCTTAGATAATACAAATCTCCTTCATCATAACCAACATGGATTCCGCAAACAGAGATCATGTGAAACTCAGCTCGCCCTATTTGTCCAAGAAATTCACAGTGCCGTAGACACTGGCGAGCAGATTGATGCCGTATTCCTGGACTTCAGGAAGGCATTTGATACGGTTCCGCACTTACGTTTAGTGAAAAAAATACGAGCTTACGGAATATCGGATCAGGTTTGTGATTGGATTCAGGATTTCCTAGAAGAAAGAACACAACATGTCATTCTTAACGGTTCAAAATCTGCAGATGTAGAGGTAATTTCGGGAGTACCGCAAGGAAGCGTGATAGGACCTTTATTGTTTACAATATACATAAATGACTTAGTTGACAACATCGGTAGCTCCGTGAGGCTATTTGCAGATGACACGGTTGTCTACAAGAAAGTAGCAACATCAGAAGACTCGTACGTACTCCAGGAAGACCTGCAGAGGATTAATGAATGGTGCGACAGCTGGCAGCTTTCCCTAAACGTAGATAAATGTAATATAATGCGCATACATAGGGGCAGAAATCCATTCCAGTACGATTATGCCATAGGTGGTAAATCATTGGAAGCGGTAACGACCGTAAAATACTTAGGAGTTACTATCCGGAGCGATCTGAAGTGGAATGATCACATAAAACAAATAGTGGGAAAAGCAGGCGCCAGGTTGAGATTCATAGGAAGAATTCTAAGAAAATGTGACTCATCGACGAAAGAAGTAGCTTACAAAACGCTTGTTCGTCCGATTCTTGAGTATTGCTCATCAGTATGGGACCCTTACCAGGTTGGATTAATAGAAGAGATAGACATGATCCAGCGAAAAGCAGCGCGATTCGTCATGGGGACATTTAGTCAGCGCGAGAGCGTTACGGAGATGCTGAACAAGCTCCAGTGGCGGACACTTCAAGAAAGGCGTTACGCAATACGGAGAGGTTTATTATCGAAATTACGAGAGAGCACATTCCGGGAAGAGATGGGCAACATATTACTACCGCCCACATATATCTCGCGTAATGATCACAACGAAAAGATCCGAGAAATTAGAGCAAATACGGAGACTTACAAGCAGTCGTTCTTCCCACGCACAATTCGTGAATGGAACAGGGAAGGGGGGATCAGATAGTGGTACAATAAGTACCCTCCGCCACACACCGTAAGGTGGCTCGCGGAGTATAGATGTAGATGTAGATGTAGATAGATGGTGATCTGTGGCATATCTGCCGAAAGAGCACAATGCTGAAGCATGTACAAGTGTTTCGGAGCACACCTTTCGTCTTACGTTGTTGGACATGGAGCTCCACAGCAGACTAACTCTACATGTTCACGTGCTGAACAAAGACATCAATTACGATAGCAGTGGGCAGCGGACCATCGGGATTCGACCGTCAATCAGTGGAAACGTGTCGCCTCTTCCAGTGAAACACATTTTTGCTACTCTAGGTCGATGGTCGTCTCGACAGACGTTGTCAACGACGTGAACGGCAGCTCGAAACCTGCAGCGCGGTCTTAGGCGTCTTGTCACGGTCCGCGCTTCTCCCCCTGTCAGAGGTCGAGTACTCCCTCCGGCAAGGGTGTGTATGTCATCCTTGGCGTAAGTTGTATGTTGTATGTTAAGGGGCTCCGGAACGCCCTATACTTGCAATGTTAAAATAACGCTTATAAATTACATCTTTCCTCACAAAGTATTTGAGGTAGGAAGTTGAACTTTTTACAGATTATTTATTGGATTATGGGCTACAACTTAACACAGGGATTTTACAAAATTTTAGTTCAGTTACTAAAGATGATTTTTTTCAATTGTAATGAAAATTCACAACATTTTTTTTGCAATTTTTTATTTATATATTCAAAAATATACAGTTTTTTGGGAAAAGGCTGTGTTAAATTATGCAGAAGGTACTGTGTAACATTTACTGAAAGTTTGAAACAAATATGTTTGGAAGATCCTTAGAAAACATGTAATTAGTATGAGAAAATAAAAGTTTTAGGAATCGAGCGACAAAGATTGGATTAACTTTTTAGTGCATTCCAGGTCCGTAGGATGGATTATCTTCGTCCTCTGCAAACTCCTCCTCCAGCTTCCTTTTGTTCCTCCTCCTGTTTACTCTTGCTTGTATTTCTAGACTCTTTACAGCCCTGTCTGCAGCCCGAAGGCGTTCCTTGTCTAAAGCAAGCATCGCTCGTACCATGTTAGAACCTATCTTCATTCCCATATTTCTAAATACCTTTGGCTTTCCAACATTTCTCCTTTTCTTAAAAGCCTTCAGAGGATTTCTAATAACTTTACTTTTACTCATTATTATACTTCAACAAAACAGAGACTCAAGAAACAGAATTAATTACGAATATTTTCGAGATAACGACAGAGTAAATAAACATGAAACAATCGACAATCACACCAGCGATATATATTGAACCATCACAGGTTAGCCACAACACATACTTTATCTCACATCACTAAAATGTACCTGATGAACACGGACGTTAACAATAACACCATTTGACAGCAGTTTAACAGCGCCACAGTGGGTAACGCCCATGTAGAACACATTTCAAAAAAAAAATTTAAAAATAATTGTAGTCTTCGGAATTGAATAAATTATATATCTATTAAAATGTAATAGTCTGCAGATTCAGAAAACGCAAAAAAGTAAAAATTGAACTTTTCATGATTTTGAGCCTTTCCGGAGCCCCTTAACCGGGGACCTAGAAACGACGGAGAGGCTCCGTCCCCGCCGCAGCCGCAGTGGTCCACAACCCCACGACGACTGCCGCAGTCCACTTCACCCCTCCGCCGCCCCACACCGAATCCAGGGTTATTGTGCGGTTCGGCCCCCAGTGGACCCCTAGGGAACGTCTCACACCAGACGAGTGTAGCCCCTATGTTTGCGTGGTAGAGTAATGGTAGTGTACGAGTACGTGGAGAACTTGTTTGCGCATCATTCGCCGACATAGTGTAGCTGAGGCGGAATAAGGGGAACCAGTCCGCATTCGCCGAGGCAGATGGAAAATCGCCTAAAAACCATCCACAGACTGGCCGGCTCACAGGACCTCGACACAAGTCCGCCGGGAGGATACGTGCCGGGGACCAGGCTCTCCTTCCCGCTTCGGAAAGCCGTGCGTTAGACCGATTGGCTAACCTGGCGGGCTTAGCGTAAGTTAGTTTAAATTAGATTAAGTATTTTGTAAGCTTGGGGACCGATGACCTTAGTAGTTTTGTCCCAGAAGACCTTACCACTAATTTCCTGCAGCGCACCACGGACTCAGGCTGGTGAAGCAGTATTATGGAAGACGAGGACACGCTGACAGCTGCGAACTACCTGCACACCTGCATTTCAGTATTACAACTGTCCTTGTCGCAGAGCCAAAACAGCGCTGTAGCAGTTTGATGAGCATGATGGAGAACTCACGCTGATGTCTCGTCGACCAAATGTAAAGCATATAGAAACCATCTGGGTCGCTATCGTGCACCATCACTGTGTATGCAAATCAGCGGCCCGTTATTTACGCGCGAATTTCGTGACCTTTACGTACGAATCTAGTGCCACCTACCTCCACAAACCTACCAACGAACGGTCGCATCCTTGATACGCGGAATTAGTGAAGTACTTCGTTGCAAAACCGGACAAACGAGCTACTAAGCAGGTGGTCATAACTTTTTGGCTAATCAGTGTATCTGACATGGCCTCGTACAAGCATCCCATGTATTACAGTGGAATCTTTCTTATGAAAAATAAAAATAAGCATATCTATTGCCATAATGTCCAGTTCAAAGAAATGTACTATGTGCGTTTTAAAAAGAAAAGGCCGTACATGTTTCTACACTACTGGCCATTAAAATTGCTACACCACGAAGATGACGTGCTACAGACGCGAAATTTAACCGACAAGAATAAAATGTTGTGATATGAAAATGATTAGCTTTTTAGAGCATTCACACAAGGTTGGTACCGGTGGCGACACCTACAACGTGCTGACATGAGGAAAGTTTACAACCGATTTCTCATACACAAACAGCAGTTGACCGGCGTTGCCTGGTGAAACGTTGTTGTGATGCCCCGTGTAAGGAGGAGAAATGCGTACCATCACGTTTCCGACTTTGATAAAGGTCAGATTGTAGCCTATCGATTACGGTTTATCGTATCGCGACATTGCTGCTCGTGTTGGTCAAGATCCAAAGACTGTTAGCAGAATATGGAATCGGTGGGTTCAGGATGGTAATACGGAACGCCGTGCTGGATCCCAACGGCCTCGTATCACTATCAGTCCAGATGACAGGCATCTTATCCGGATGGCTGTAACGTCTCGATCCCTGAGTCAGTAGAGGGGGACGTTTGCAAGACAATAACCATGTGCGCGAACAGTTCGACGACGTTTGCAGCAGCATGGACTATCAGCTCGGAGACCATGGCTGCGGTTACCCTTGACGCTGCATCACAGACAGGAGCGCCTGCGATGGTGTACTCAAAGACGAACCTGGGTGGATGAATGGCTAAACGTCATTTTTTCGGATGATTCCAGGTTCTGTTTACAGCATCATGATGGTCGCATCCGTGTTTGGCGACATCGCGCTGAACGCACATTGGAAGCGTGTCTTCGTCATCGCCATACTGGGGTATCATCCGGCGTGATGGTATGGAGTGCCATTGGTTACGCGTCTCTGTCACCTCTTGTTCGCACTGACGCCAGTTTGAACAGTGGACGTTACATTTCAGATGTGCTACGACCCGTGGCTCTACCCTTCATTCGATTCCTGCGAAACCCTACATTTCAGCAGGATAATGTACGACCGCATGTTGCAGTTCCTATACGGGTCTTTCTGGATACAGAAAATGTTCGACTGCTGCCCTGGCTAGCACATTCTCCAGATCTCTCACCAATTGAAAATGTCGGTCAATGGTTGCCGATCAACTGGCTCGTCACAATACGCCAGTCACTACTCCTGATGAACTGTGGCGTCGTGTTGAATGTGCAGCTGTACCATCCAAGCTCTGTTTGACTCAATGTACAGACGGCCGTTATTACGGCCAGAGGTGGTTGTTCTGGGTACTGATATCTCAGGATCTATGCTCCCAAATTGCGTGAAAATGTAATCAGATGTCAGTTCTAGTATAATATATTTGTCCAATGAATACCCGTTTTTCATCTACATTTCTTCTTTGTGCAGCAATTTTAATGGCCCGTAGTGTAGTTCAGGGAAACGAAGTGGTAAGGGTTGTTTGTTTGAGTAGGGGTACAAAGAGACGAAGCTGCCTGTGGTAGCGCTGATTACGCTTGCACAGAGTGCCGGAGCGATGTTTTTATTGTGATGCATTTTTAAAAGTTTTTTCCAGCGCCAACCGGTGTCGAGAGGAGGTCGACACACGGGCTCGGATCACACACGGTGCGGTGCGGCTCGACGTGACGTGACGGGTGCAGCTCGCCGCGGTGGCCGGGCAGCGCCGAGGCGGCAGCTTCTGCAGAGAAGAGCAGAAGAGGAAGCCGCCGCCAGCGCCGGCACAAGAGAAAATAGAGTATAGTCACTGTTAGATTATTACAGCATTCATTAGAGTTCGCTAATTACTCCTTGCTTTAATGAATAAGCTCTAATGAACCACTTTCTGTTAATTAAAGGGAGCGGCGGGACAGCTTTTCCCCCTCCACCGCCCCGCCGCCGCGCTTGCCGCCGCCGCCGCTCCTTGCGTCTGTCGGTCTGCGTGGGTGGGGTGAGGTGGTCGTGGATGATGGGGGAGGGGGGGGGGCTGTAGGGGCGGGTGGCGTGGTACGGTAGCGCCTGGGCAGGCGGGGTAGTAGTGGCAGGGGGGGGGGAGAGGGGAGAGGAAGGCGGGAGGCAGAGAGAGGGAGAGAGAGTTTGCGCCGAGTTTGAAGAGCGGAAGGATTACAGGGGGCTGGCGGACGGGATAAAGTGATGGAGCAGAGTGGGCCCGGGCCGGCTGCAGGCAGATTGCGAGAGCGCCGGGCAAGGTGGTGAGGGAGGGGGGGGGGAGGAGAGGGGGAAGGTAGAGTGGCGGAGGGGGGGGGGAGCGCCTTTCGAATTTACACGCCTCTTCAGCGGGAATTAAAAAGTGACGGGCGATAACGCGGGGAATACGCCGCTGTCACTCCGTGGCGGCGCGCCGCGGGCCGGCCAAGTGGCTCGTCTTGAGGGCGTCTTAAGTGCCGCAATCGCGACTAAACGTTTCGGCTGAAAAACGCTCGCGTCTGTTCCGGAAAAAAAAGTGCTTAAATTTTCATTTTACTGTTAAATATTTTCACGAAGAGGGCAACCATCTCACGAAGACGGATTTTGTCGCACGTGCGGAGAGGTCTCGGGTTCGTAACCATACCTACGTGGCCTGCCTACATCTACATCTACATCCACACTCCGCAAGCCACCTCACGATGTGTGGCGGAGGGTACCTTCTATTCCAGTCTCGTATTGTTCGTGGAAAGGAAGATTGTTGATATGTTACGGTTGTTGTTGTTGTTGTCTTCAATCCTGAGACTGGTTTGATGCAGCTCTCCATGCTACTCTATCCTGTGCAAGCTTCTTCATCTCCCAGCACTTACTGCAACCTACATCCTACTGAATCTGCTTAGTTTATTCATCTGTTGGTCTCCCTCTACGGTTTTTACCCTCCACGCTGCCCTCCAATACTAAATTGGTGATCCCTCGATGTCTCAGAACATGTCCTACCAACCGATCCCTTCTTCTAGTCAAGTTGTGCCACAAGCTCCTCTTCTCCCCAATACTATTCAATACCTCCTCATTAGTTATGTAATCTACCCATCTAACCTTCAGCATTCTTCTGTAGCACCACATTTCGACAGCTTCTATTCTCTTTTTGTCTAAACTATTTGTCGTCCACGTTTCGCTTCCATACATGACTACACTCCATACAAATACTTTCAGAAACGGCTTCCTGACACTTAAATCTATACTCGATGTTAACAAATTTGTCTTCTTCAGAAACTCTTTCCTTGCCATTGCCAGTCTACATTTTATATCCTCTCTACCTTGACCGTCATCAGTTACCTTGCTCCCCTAATAGCAAAACTCATTTACTACTGTAAGTGTCTCATTTCCTAATCTAATTCCCTCAGCATCACCCGACTTAATTCGACTACATTCCGTTATCCTCGTTTTGCTTTTGTTGATGTTCATCTTATATCCTCCTTTCAAGACACTGTCCATTCCGTTCAACTGCTCTTCCTAGTCCTTTGCTGTCTCTGACAGAATTACAATGTCATCGGCGAACCTCAACGTTTTTATTTCTTCTCCATGGACTTAAATACCTACTCCGAATTTTTCTTTTGTTTCCTTTATTCCTTGCTCAATATACGGATTGAATAACATCGGGGAGAGGCTGCAACCCTGTCTCACTCCCTTCCCAACCACTGCTTCCCTATTATGCCCCTCGACTCTTATATCTGCCATCTGGTTTCTGTACAAATTGTAAATAGCCTTTCGCTCCCTGTATTTTACCCCTACCACCTTAAGAATTTGAAAGAAATTTACGGTATATTGACAATTTTTACTTATGGACTGTCTGACAGCAACTGAATAAAACACAGTTTTAGTGCCATACGCGTTTCGCATTTATTTTCTGCAATGCATCATCAGTGGCCTGGAATATGTACATATGTTAGCTATTTAATTTACATTTTTGTCACTGTGCCTATAGGTTATAAACAGTTCTATTAAGTAGTAATGTTTTGAACTGTACTTACAGGTTTCGTAGACAATTTCTTACATATTACGCTCCTGTTGCATTTTTGGTGTTTCTTCGTCTTATGAATGCCAATTTGTGCTTTTTTTTCCACATTCCACAGCACTATGAACTGAACGCTTGTTTCAATGCAATGTTTTGGTTTGTGTTGCCGGCTGTCAAATGTTTTTGCCAAATATCGAATGTTATTGCCAAACTTTCGATGTAATTATTGAAGTATCTGCGGTCTGTTCGTGTATGCATTTGTGTGTTTTGGTGTGATATAATTTTTTTTCTGCTGAGTGTGTGTGTGTGTGTGTGTGTGTGTGTGTGTGTGTGTGTGTGTGTGTGTTTATGTGTATTTTGGTGTGGTATAATTTTTTGTTTTTTGGGCTGTCGTCGGTATGTCTCTGTGTGGGCTCTAATCTCTCTGATTTTATCCTCATCGTCTCTTCGCGAGATATACGTAGAAGGGAGCAATATAGTGCTCGACTCCTCGGTGAATGTATGTTCTCGAAACTTCAAGAAAAGCCCGTACCGAGCTACTGAGCGTCTCTCCTCTAGGGTCTTCCACTGGAGTTTATCATCTCCGTAACGCTTTCGCCATTACCAAATGATACTCCTCTCCGTTGGATCTTCTCTGTCTCTTCTATCAACCTTATCTGGTACGGATCCCACACTGGTGAGCAATATTCAAGAAGTGGACGATAAGTGTACTGTAGCCTACTTCCTTGGTTTACGGATTGAATTTCCTTAGGATTCTTCCAATGAATCTCAGTCTCGCATCTGCTTTACCGACGATTAATTTTATATGGTCATTCCATTTTAAATCACTCCTAATACCTACTCCCAGATAATTTATGGAATTAACTGTGTCCAGTTGCTGACCAGCTATATTGTAGCTAAATGATAAAGGATCTTTCTTTCTATGTATTCGCAGCACATTACACTTGTCTACATTGAGATTCAATTGCCATTCCCTGCACCATGCGCCAATTCGTTGCAGATCCTCCTACATTTCAGTACAATTTTACATTGTTACAACCTCTCGATATACTACAGCATCATCCGTAAAAAGTCTTAGTGAACTCCCGATGTTATCCACAAGGTCATTTATGTATATTGCGAATAGCAACGGTCCTACGACACTCCCCTGTGGCACACCAGAAACCTCTCTGACAGCGTGAAGCTCGCCTGGTCAGCTTCCAAACGGGACACGGTCAAATAACACATGGTTTCGGAATGAATCTCTCGTGTTACAGCGGAGTTTGTGATTTTTTGATACTTCCTTATACATTAAAACAACATCGTGGATGGTGAAACATACAAATGAGAAAGTGTTTGTACCACGACTATAAATGTGCAGATCGGAACAACAACAACAAGCACAGCACAAAACCAGCTGCGGCACAAACTTGATATCGAAGTTTGTAACAAAGTACTAAATGAAGACTGAAACTTGTGTTATACCAAATGAAGACGGATGAAAGCACGAAACGACTATGGCGCGAATAAAATTTCATAAAAAAAGTAGCTGGTGGCTGAATTCCTTGAAATGAGATTAAAGTTGTGTGCTGATCCAATACTTAAAAAATGGTTCAAATGGCTCTGAGCACTATGGGACTTAACATCTGAGGTCATCAGTCCCCTAGAACTTAGAACTACTTAAACCTAAGTACATCACACACATCCATGCCCGAGGCTGGATTCGAACCTGCGACCGTAGCAGTCGCGTGCTTCCGGACTGAACCGCCTAGAACCGCTCGGTCACAGAGGCTGGCACGAATCACGAGTAAAACTCGGAGCTTTGCCCATGAAAGCATAAAATAAATTGCCTTCACGAAAATTGTGTTTCACTCGGTTGTAGTCAGACGATCCAAAAAGTAAACATTGTCAATATACCGTAATATTACACGCAACTGAGGAAGACAGGACAACAAAAGTTGAAAATACCTACACCTTCATTCCATTATTTAACGCTTTTACGAAGAGAGGACGAGAAGAATTAAAAGAATCTCTGAACATCATCAGAAATAGGACATTTCATTCTAAATTTTGCCTTAAGTGATGGACTGAAAATTACTAATTTCCTTTTTTAGAAAGAGAGACATACATAAACACACTTGGAGCGCGAGGGTCAGAGATCAATAATAGATTATGTGATCGCCAACAGTAAAATACGCAAGCAATTTCAGGTTGTTCCTGTTTTCAGAGGTAGTGACATTTTGTAGGATCACTTCCTAGTACTACAAACACAGCTATGTTCACTAGATGGAAGAAGATAAAAAGAGTTAGGACAAGAAGACAAGAATGTTTTAAGATGTACCTATTACAGGATGAGAGCATAAAATGTCTATACCAAAATATACTGAATCTTTTTCTAAACCAGATAGACACAAGTATAGTTTAACAACAGAATGGGGAAATATAAAACAAAGCATTCAGCAAGCCGTACATGAATCACTAGGAAAAAAGGATAATACAAGAAGTAAGTAGAGTATGTAATGACGATATCGTAGAGTCTGTAGAGGAGAAGGAACCAGCGTATCAGATATATTTACAGCCGAAAATAGAATCTGCGAAACAAGAATATGAAGAGAAAAGAAATAAAGTAAAAACCATTGCCAGGAAAACAAATGAAGAATCATGGAATAAAACTGTCAGTAGAGCTCAACTTGGCATCCATGGAACACAGTCCATAGCTTATAAGATCATTAAGCATTTAAATAAAACTGATAAAAAGACAACAGACCCTAATATAATAACAAAATATAAATAGATTGCACATTCTAAGCAGCTCTGTTGTAATGAAAACTAAGCTGTTGAGGAAGACCCCGCTGAAATTGCTAAACCATATGCCGGCGACCTCATAACATTCCTAGAACTAAACGAGGCCATGAATAAAACAAAAGCCGCAAAGCAACAGGCCGAGCAGCCTAAGCGCCGAGTTACTTAAATACGAAGGATTACTTTTAAATATTAGACTTCTTCATTTATGCAGCATATGTTGCAAAAGACGCTAAATCCCAAAACCATGGATAGTTGCAGATGTCACTTCAATCTTCAAAAAATGTAAACGAAATATGTGCAATAATATTCGTCTTATAACATTAGCAAACTCAGCGTATAAGACTTACGCCATGATAATAAATCAACGTCTACAAATTATCGCCGAAAATCTGTTATCTGAAGAACAAAATTGTTTCAGAAAAACCAAATCTTGTACTGTTAATGTTTTCTCACTTAAATTATAGAGAAACAAAGAGACGACAATAGGGAAACACACATTGCCTGTATAAACTTAGAGAAAAGCCTTTGACCATGTAGGTAGGGAAATCTTAAGGGACATGTTACACAGGAATGGATATACTCAGCAAATAATAAAGGCGATAGAAAGCCTATATAAAGGTACGAACATAACAATAAAGATTCACCACGCTATATATCAGAAGACATGCCGATAAACGAAATGGCTCGTCGGGGGATGTAGATTATCATCAGCACTTTTTAATAAAAACATTGACGATATGACTGAATTATGGAAACAGCAAATTGAAATTATCCCATAACATATATTTTAATGCGATACTTTTCGCAGACGACCTTGCAATTGTACACGATAGTGAGACTTCGCTACAAAGCTTCATCTACAGACTGAACAAGATTTCTAAGGAATAAAATACAAAAATATCCATTCGAAAACCAAAAATGAAGGCTTCCAAAGGGACAAAACTGCTGAGAACTAAGATCATGATAGGAAACAAACCCATTGATCAAGTTAGCCACTTCACTTACATTGGAAATATTATAAACTACCAGAGCGTACTCGACCTTAACCACAATCTGCAGAAATATCAAATTATATGAGAACAATCAATAGAATATTGAGAATTAGAGCGAGAAAAGACACGATAATCAAGCATTCTAAGGTAACAGCCACCCTTATATCGCTATTTGGGAGCGAAACCTGGACACCTGCTAAAAATCGTGAAAGTAGAATCCAAGCGGTAGAAATGAAATTTCTAAGATCTTGGAAAATGTGCTGCAAATAAGAAGATCAAATATAATCAACAAAACTAGCTAGAACAGCTACAAAAATGCCAGATTAAACACTACCACAAAATAATCTTTAATTTTAAACCTTTAGGTACAAGAGCAGTAGGAAGGCCAAGAAAAAGATGAGTGGTTACTTAAAAGACGGAACAGGCATATGGGATGGGCTAGACCATTATGGAAGAAGACAAAGAATATAGTCATGGAAACCAAAGAGCAACTGGGTAAATCAGTAAATGTCACCGAGATTCTAGGTCAGAGCTGGCGTCTGTCACCATTACTGTTTAGTTTTTACACTGACAGTGTCGTACGAGAATGGATGAATGAGCACTATGCTTTTAAAATCAGACGTAAGGAAAGTCTAATACTCTTTTGTTTACAGACGACCAAGTAATCTTTGAGGAAACAGAAGATGAGATATACAGATCCTGGTGCACAGACTCGCCCAGTTTGCCAATAAATGTAACTTAAAGATTTCCACAAGGAAAACAAAAGAATGGCATTCAGACGAAAAAATCGTGTAAGAACAAAGGTTGTCGTTGGCGGAAAAATTATACGGCAAACAAGTTATTTTAAGAATCTAGGTTGTGGGATATCGTATGACACAGGCGTTGAAGCTAACGAAAAGCTTTATACGTACGTGCAAATTTCCTGGCCCAAAATAAGGTCTTAATAGTTTTTATTTATTTTCGCCTTACCAATGGAACACTATGGTAGGATTTGTTTAGGACTCACCCACTATATTGGAATCCGGCTGTTTTATTCTATCACTTACCGCCTTTTAGCGGTGTTTGTCTTGTTCTGACGGATAACGAATGATGGGTAAAAAGGTTCCGAGCTGTCTCTCTCAGATATTTTAGTCATGTGAGTACTAATATTTTGATATTCTCATATAAAAATTTTTAATATTTAAAAAAAAATTTCAAAGCTTAAATAATTTACCATACCAATGTATGGTTGTTACTCCTTCTGGATTTATTGTTATACAGATGTTCACCTGAAGATGTGGCCATTGGTGCCACGAAACCGGCAGTGATCCAATAAAAAAGGACAAACTACAGTTGAAGCGGTTATTAATACCAAAGATGACTTCTCATAGCTGTCGTTGCCCTACCTACAAGTTTGTCTGCTTTTGCTTTGGATTTAGCTCTCCACGAAGCAACTACAGTCCAAGGGTAAACGCATCTCTTTCGCAGGTGGAATGCAGTACATAGCCATATTTCAGAATTCGTATGGCTAACGATATTAGGTTAAAATAGGAAATCAAATGGAATATTGAGAAACGGTATAGTGTTTCATTCCTAATTTTAATATATAAGCGTATTTCGGTTACGTTGGGTTCTTCAATATTCGTGTTCAAACGTTGTAGATGGAAAAATGTCTACTTAGAGTAGATCACAGCTTCCCAAACATTATGAGATCATTACCCCTGAGTGCAACCGGATAATAGCAGTCAAACCCCCTCTTCCCACCATTATCAACGTTATCGCCTAACTTACCTTTAGAATGAAAAGTCCGCAGCTCGTGGTCGTGCGGTAGCGTTCTCGCTTCCCGGGTTCCCGGGTTCGATTCCCGGCGGGGTCAGGGATTTTCTCTGCCTCGTGATGACTGGGTGTTGTGTGATGTGCTTAGGTTAGTTAGGTTTAAGTAGTTCTAAGTTCTAGGGGACTGATGACCATGGATGTTAAGTCCCATAGTGCTCAGAGCCATTTGAACCATTTTTCTTTGAACACTTTCATTTTTAAAATGACAGGGTATAAATAGTGCTTAAAGTTTATAGGTGCCTTATTACACCAAGAATTAGTGTTCCAGTGAGACAATTGTTGCTGGTTATTTTTAGAACATTTTTTGAAGAATGATGAAGGAATTTTCAATGCATCACAAGTGTTCCCTGTATCTCCTTCTCAGGATACAAAACTAACTGTCGACATTGAGGACTGGCACTTGTTACAAAACATGCTTCCTCTGCACCACTCCTCTTCCTAGCGACACTTGCGTAACCCATTCGCTGCACTCTCATTTAAAATCAGCTAAAGTAAACCGTGTGCACTATACTTAGACCCGCTATTTGCAACTCACTTCATTGCTGGACTCCTTACTTTCGAACTGCCAGAAATTGGAAGACATCAAGCTGCTCTGGTTTGAGCCTCGTCAGTTCCACTAATATTATAATTATTATTACAATGTCCTACAAGAACTTAGTAGCCATTACTAAGTTACTGTCGTGCTGTGCTGACTATTGGTTCAATTATTTTTACGAAGGGAATAAAGAAGCAATTTATGGTCTGTTGTGGAACTACTCACAACTCTGACAAGATATTTCCATTAAATATGTACGCGTATGTGAGCTAGATGTCTCAATTTTTCTGTCTTAGATTGAAGGCACAAAGTATATATATAGTGGGTAGACTGTGTGAGGAAGATGTTGTTCATACTTCCGTTTGACAAGCTGTAATACATAGCACATTGTGTCAGACATTAATGCTAGTATTTAAAAAATGCAATTATTGGCAACTTAAGTAATCAATTTTAATGTCTGAGGAAGTAGTGATAATTATGATTTTAAGAATAATTTAGTGTTTTATAAATTATAGAGCGCAGCAATCAGTCGTACTTTTTTGTAGGTTTTATTACGCAAATCCAAATTTCGGCTATTGCCTAGCCATTATCAATGCACTATTTCCTAATCTCGATGCATGTTAGTTCCCTGTTGTTCGGGCGTCAGCGTCGAATACAGCACTCAGAGGAGGAAGCTTCTTGGAGAACAAAAGATGGCTTGAGCTCAAAACCTCTAAGAAAAGACTGTCCCAGGGTGAATGGGGTGTACAAACCCCTTCAACATCGAGGGCAGGCAGTAAGAAGACAAGGGAGGAATCTGAGACTACCACTTCCCAGGATAAGCGTATCCAGAAAAAGCCGAGGTAAGAAACAGGGAAACAGACCCATAGCACTGCAGTCTCAGTTTTCAGGATGGCGGTTATCCAGCAAGGCTATCCACTGGTCAAGATCACCTCGCAGCAGGAGGAACTCGTGTAGATGGTTCTCTCTGAGAAGACTGGGGCAGACGCTGGTCCAGACTCAAATTCAGGAGAGTCAAAAAATGGTTCAAATGGCTCTGAGCACTATGGGACTCAACTGCTGAGGTCATAAGTCCCCTAGAACTTAGAACTACTTAAACCTAACTAACCTAAGGACAACACACACATCCATGCCCGAGGCAGGATTCGAACCTGCGACCGTAGCGGTCGCGCGGTTCCAGACTGTAGCGCCAGAACCGCTCGGCCACCAGCGGCCGGCTTCAGGAGAGTCTATCTGGATCACGGTGCTCTTATCATTGTCTGTGACGGAATGGGTACATTGGACTGGCTTAAGGAAAAGGCGCCACTAATATCACCGTGGGAGGATGCGAAGCTGCTGTTAAAGAGAGCGGCTGAGCTCCTCAAGACTGCAAAGATATTAATCTGGGTGCCAAAACTCCTTAAGGATACCCCTCCAGAGACTCCGATTGATAAAATAGGGTCTCAGAACCTGAAAGTCTCGACAAAGGATTAGAAGGTAATCAACCAGAAGGTTGCACCAGTCGTGAAATCCTTGTGGTGGCAGTCGGAGAGAAGTCTCTGAAGGCAACGCGGGAACAGGATCTGAGACTATTCTTGGGGTTCTCGCAGGTTGCAGTCAGGGTAATTAAAGATATCAGAAGCGACAATGGCTGCAAGATGGAGGCTGATAAACCTACAACATAGTAAAGGGGTCACTTCTGCTATAGTCGTCTTCCGGGAAGACAAAATGTGTACATGGCCCTGATTCAGGAACTTTATTTATATAAATGGGTGTATCGGGTCTCGGCGGCACTCGAGGTAAGCTGGTTTATGCTAGAAATATAAGAAACTCCACAACGTGCATTTGTGTAAAAAATGGGATCCCCTTCATGCTGATGCCGACTTCTTTTCTAGGAACCCTGGAGACCATTGGGATGTGGCAACGTGAGGAAGGTATCACGATGGAGTTTGTATCGGCCTCGGCGTACCTTCCTTACGAGGACAGTGCTCCTCCTTCTCAGGAGGTGAAGAGACTGATGGAAGCCTGTGCACAACAGGGCGACCAACTATTGGTTGGATGCGATCCTAATGGCCAATACTTAGTGTGGGGCAGCACGGACACCAACAGTAGAGGTGAGTACCTTCTAGAATCTCTTCTAACTAATAGCTTAGAGATCCTCAGTAGGGGCAAGGAACCTACAAGGGAAGAGGTAATTGGCATAAACTTCAGTTCAGCTTTGATGGGTAGTTATTGCATACAATGGCATGTGGCTTTAGAGCCATCCTCATCAGACCACACGATTATTAAGTTTGAGGTTGAAATGAGCCTCAGACAGACCATGTCCTATAGGAATCCCAGGAAAACGGACCGGGAGGCATGTAGGAGGGACCTCGAATCAAGCCTGTCGGAAGTCAGTGCTTCGATAAGAAATCCAGTAGAGTTTGAGGAGGTAGCAGAGGCAGTGACCTCTGTCATCATGACCTCATACCATGACAACTGTTCAATCACCAAGAAGTGCACGAATAGGAAAGTACCTTAGTGGAACAACAACCTGGAATCACGGAGGAAACAGGTACAAAGACTGTTTAACCTTGCGGATAGGAAAGCACAATGGGCAGAATATCGGGAGGCCCTCGTCAAATACAATCTTTCAATTAAGTAGGCAAAGCAGGCGTCCTGGAAGGTACAGCTGTTCAGGCCAGACTTCACAAAATCCTCACTAGTATACCAACTAATCCAGGAGGACCTTTAAGGAAAGAGGATGGGGAGTATACAAGGACAGCACATGAAACGCTGGAACTACTCTTCGAGACTCATTTTCCTTAATGTACTCTGACTGACAACATAGACTAGGACGAGATCCCTGTGAGATACCGGTTTTCAAGTATTCGAAGGGAGAACTGGGAATCTGTCAGAGAATGTGTTGACAATAGTAAAATCCAGTGGGCAGTGGGGACATTCCAACCGTTCGAGTCACTTGGCCCAGATGGAGTTTTTCCAGCGCTCGGCGCGTACTACAGCAGTGTTAAGGTAGACTTTTTTCTCAGCGGTACAACCTGACTAGAAGAAGGGACTGATTGGTACGACACATTCTGGGGCATCAAGGGATCACGAGTTTACTACTGGATGGAAACGTCGGGGGTAAAAGTAGTAGAGGGGGACCAAGAGATGAATACACTTAGCAGATTCTGAAGGATATAGGTGGGAGTAGATACTCGGAGATGAAGAGGCTTGCACAGGATAGAGCAATATGTAGAGCTGCAGCAGACAAGTCATTGGACTGATGACCACAACAACAACGCTACATATTTTAAATTGCAGACCGGAACGTGTATCCCGTTCATGAAAATGTGAATTTTCTCATAAACAGAACTCGAAATATGGTAAGTAGCTGCGGAAAACGTACCTGTCAGGAACTTTTACCGTTTTAGCTAACGCCTGACGATTAGCCAGCTCCTTCGAGAACTCTTAAGGGAAGATTGCCTACCTTCAGGCGCTAGAGCAGCCACGAGACTAAATTAGTGTGCAGTTTTCCGACAGGTACGTTTTTAAAGTGTTCAAAAAAATGTGCTTGGGTGGTTCCGAAGATACTACCGAACTGGGGAGTCCTAGAGGGACCCTCTGCCGTCTTATTCACTTGTATGATAATGTGGTACTTCCTCCACCCTACCCCCCACCCCCCAATTGACTACCCCACAAGAGGGGGTAGAAGCGATAGAAAGCACAAAACCCACTGACGCCTTGGATCACATTCAAGTTTTCTCGAATGGTTTTGGACGGCCCCTAATGTTTCGACCATGTATACCAGAGCAAAAAGAACAAAAGTTGAGAACGCACTACACACCAAATGGGTCAGATCACGTTCAGTAGGGTTGCAGCCCCACATTGTCCTTGGAGTTGGGTTGAAACGCCCAGTGGATAGGAGCAGTATCGAACGTTATCAAGAACGTCGTCCTATTGCTCGCTGCACTGCACAGTGTTGTTTACGACAGCGAAATGTGTGGCAATCAACGCCCCAAGGGAAGGGGTGGTTTCATTAACGCCCTTTATGCCATCCCCTGAGGCCTTTTCGTGCTGATTCTGGGCGGTGGTGGATCTCAAATGTTTCCTTCGGCTACGCATAAGAACATCACTTGATTTCAAAGGGCCGACCAGAGTGGCCGAGTGGTTCTAGACGCTACAGTCTGGAACCGCGCGACTGCTACGGTCGCAGGTTCGAATTCTGCCTCGGTCATGGATGTGTGTGATGTCCTTAGGTTAGTTAGGTTTAAGTAGTTCTATGTTCTAGGGGACTGATAGTGCTCAGAGCCATTTGAACCATTTGTTATTACAAAGGTGCGTGTCGCGATCCTGATCTCCATCGCAGAGGCGGCGAAAGAATGGGGTGAAATGTGGATAAGACGGGATATGAAGACTTAACTATCATGTGGCGCGTCCACGATGGCGTTGGACAGGATTTTGGTCGCATTTGGTTCCCAAGTGACATCATTCACCCTCCTGAAATCTCACGTGAACTTCTAATTTGTCAACATCCTGGGATTTGATGCGTCGCTGAGGTGGGGGTGACATCCCAGGGCACCACGCTTTCAACAGTTGAAGAGAAAGGTTTTTGACAGTTTTTGGGTCAAATTCCAAACTTAGGCGTCGCAATAGGAGATAATTACGAGGTTTAATTCTGTTGCACAGTGTAATTAGGAACAAGCTCCCCTTCTCCTTCTATACAGCACGGAAAGCAGATTGCTGGCGGAAACAGGGAGCAGCGAGCAAGCCTATATAGCAGACAAAGAGGCCTGTAGTGGTAATCGTTGTGAACAATCTCCCGTTAACATACACCCTGTAATCTTACACTTGAGACAGAAGGTCAGCCACCAATGGGAAATATGTCTGACTGCAGGTGAGGAAAAACTACATGTGGATGCTGAAATTAGAAATTCGGCCTACCAGTCATATACATAGCTTCTGTATGAGGCAGAGTCCCTGCACGCCAGGCTTCTTACCACCTCGGCAGAATCTACTCATTTTTGGTACTTCTGTCGAAGAAATTTTACACTTGATACACGTAGAAGAAAATAATATTTTATATTCTGACGTGAGGGCAGCAGTAGCTTCAGCTGGGCGTTTACCGTACGACGCAGGAAATCCGTCGGTATTCAGAACAGTCGTCTAGGAATTGATGTCTACATATGCTGTATGATTTTCAAGAGAATCGTGTATCATTATTCATGCAAACAAATTGCAATTCAGGTAACGATGACTGAGGTGGATAGACGATCACATACTCCTCTCCCCAAACTAGACCACAAAGGCTCAATAATACTGAAATCTGGTGGCTGTAATGGCCAGGAGAGATACGACATTTCATCCTCTTGCTCACAAAACGATTAGTGGACAATGCGAGATGTGTGAATAGAGGTCATGTCATCTTGGAAAACAGCATCATCATTGGTGAACCAACATCGTACCATAGGAAGAACACGATCAGCGAAAATGTCACATAAGCTATAGCACTAATGCGATCTTGCAGAGTAGCCATGGGACAACGAAATATCAGGATATAGCTGTCCAAATCATTGCCGAACCCACGCAGTTTGGAACGCTAACTCTGCCAGGAGTTGGAAACAGTGTGCAACAAGACTCATCCGACCAAATCATTTTCTTCCATTGCCCCATAGTGCACGTTTTTATGTCTTTGGCACCAGATACGCGTGTTAAGGCCGTTTGCATCACTGGTGAGTGGAATTCCATCTCGCCATGCACTTCCCTGCTTATGGACTTCCCTCGTGTTGTTTTGGTGCTGACAGAGTTCACGAGTGCGGTAGTCCTCTTATTTTTCGTCAAAATCATATTCAATGACCGTCTATCACGATCACTCAAGACACAATTTCATCCCTGTATCCTGTGTAAACCTCCGGGTCGATGCATCTACAGACACCAAATACTCTTCGACCACGTTGGTTACAGAAGTACCCATCACATTAGCACCACAGTTAGCCCATGTTCCAATTCATCTCTATCCGACATAGTGCCCACGCTACTACACAGCACACTGTTCTGACCACAATTGAAACTTGCAAAGTTTTGAGGACATATTGAGGCCACTGCAAAGGTGCCGTGCGTGTTCAAACAGAACAGTGCAACCTGCGTTCATTCCTTGCGGTAATTTTGTATTTTTGTCCACTCAGTGTATGTTTGGCATTTAAAGAGATGAGAGCGGCAAATATCGTAAAATTTTGTTTACTGCCTGAAAGACAGCCTCTGCTTTTATACTGAAGGCTTCAATGCCCAGCGTTGCTGGCGCAGGCACTTTTTATAAGTTATCAGCCAACCTCACTTGTCTGCTGTGGGTTTACAGGCAATTAACTATTTTTAATTATAATACATCTTTTCATCGGTACAACTGTGTCAATCTGTGTGAGAAAGAATGCGTGTTCTCCACATCGTAACACCACGTTGTGAGCTATGAATTTTAGCACCGTTGTCGTATTTTGGACGGATACAATTCGCTGTAAAATTTTTTTAGTAAGTATTGACAAAGGAAACGGAAAAGTTCTTCGTTTTTGCTATTGAATACGCTACTACCTAACGTTATTTCACAAAATTCAATTCACACGTTAAAAAAACAAAGTAATACCCCCTGTGGATGCACAAAGAGCTTTAGCGGAGTTTTCCTCTCTTCCTACACATATTTTTGATTTCAATCTCACTATAATAGCTAAACCCTGTAGATAGCAGCTCCGTCTTAGTAGTGGACATGAAAGAAGAAGACATATTTACCTGCCAGTCCTCACAGTTCTAATTTACGCAGTCTCTTCCTTGTAGTTTATAGTTCTCAGACTTTGGTACTTTCAGCCATTAAAGGCGATGATGATCGCAAATGCTGTGTGTTCCTCTTGCACTTTTATCTACGTTTTCATTGTTCGCTTATCACTATATGAATCTCCAGAACGTTGAACTTAGCAGCAGATTCGTTAACTGTATCCATGTTTTAATTTTTGCTTATATGAGTATTGACTTGAATTTTACCCTTCATACATTTACTCTAATTCACTAAATATATATATTACCGGCACTTCAATACTTTTTTCGTTATGTTGGTGATATCTGTAGAACTGTTGCAAAGTAGCGCTACCTCTTTAAATTTACAAGTATCATAAGAATTCTTTCCTTCCTAAGTAAATAATAATGCGTTCAAGAAAGGTAATTCCTCAACGGTCAGAAGGACATATCGTGTCGACTCACATTTAAGTGAGAGGCCGTAGTGAAACTCCAGCGAACTTCTATGTGGATAACTTTTGTCAGAGTGTGATATCTAAACCAAGGAAAGATTTTAATTCCAAAATTACTTCATATGAAGTAATACGTGATGAATAACGGCGGTTTTCGATGTCATTAATGGAACAGGCAGAATAACTTAAATACGATCTACTATTCGAAACGTAGATGTTTTATGGTAATGATAACGTAGACGATAAACATTGAAATTTCCTCAACATATTTCTCAAAAAAAAAATGGCTCTGAGCACTATGGGACTCAACTGCTGAGGTCATTAGTCCCCTAGAACTTAGAACTAGTTAAACCTAACTAACCTAAGGACATCACAAACATCCATGCCCGAGGCAGGATTCGAACCTGCGACCGTAGCGGTCTTGCGGTTCCAGACTGCAGCGCCTTTAACCGCACGGCCACTTCGGCCGGCAACATATTTCTCAAGCTCTTTGACAGTTACTTTCCATTGGTAAGTTTAAAAGAGAGTTCCAGCCTTAATAGGAAACTGACTAAAGAAATAGTAATATCGCTTAAGTCAAAGTCAGAATTATATCACAACCTTGGACATAGTTACAATCGAGTTCCACTCATCCCATTACAAACAGCACTGTAAAGTGATTAAATTGTTGTTAGGAAGGCGAAGGCGTGCTGTATAGAAACAGAACAGCTAAATCTCAGGATGAAATTAAAATCAAATGGTCAGTCATGAAGAAAGTGTCTGCCAAACAGCGAAAGGTCGAGGGTACAAAGTAAAGTTACTGATAAGTCATATACAAGGTGTTCAAAAAAGTGTCGAATGAGAGAACGTAGTGCTCATCGAAACATGTCCAATAAAAACGGGTCCGTAGACGCATACTTTCCGAGAAAAACATGTGTTTATTCAAAAGTTTGTGCGACTCTTCGTTGTCGATATTACCACAGTCGTTGCACTGGCGCTCCGTCATACGTGTCGGCAGGTTATTATGATGTCTCACTCACAGTACTCTATCTAGCTTTAGGTGGTCTGCATTCAGTTGTGTGGTTCGAGTCGTGTTGTAGGTCACATTAGCTTTCGTCGTGTTTAAGTGCCTTATTGTGCATGCCACCCCTGGGTTCGTATCATGGTGTTTCACCTTCTTCCAAACGCGGATTCACTTACGTTTTACTGTTTTTGTGGTGTTTGTACGTACAATTGGTGTAGGACATTTATAATTTCTCTCTTCCACCACTTGTTATCAACTGGAAAAGTGAAATTACGATATAATATTTTGCTATGGCTTAGCAAATGGACGTAGCCTGATAGCCCGTGCTCTCTATGCTGAAAAATATCCACAGTCCAGAGTGCCCTCTGAAAATCTTGTTTGTTTGTTTTGTTTTAGGGCGCTAAAACAACTAGGATCATACGCGCCCATGTCAAAACTATAGAACGCGAAGACGGAGAGGAGTTAAAAAACGACTGCACGTCTGTCCCAACCGACGTTAAGAGAAGAAGCGGAGGTCCAGAACTAAAATTTAAATGGGTATCGCCATATTGCTACGACGGATGTAAAGTAAAACGCGGTCGACAGCTCGCGCGTCGTTTACTAAAGCAGCGGATAATTCAGACGGTAAACCAAAGCGGGAGCGTAAACGGTTAAAAAATGGGCATTCCGTCAGGAAATGGCGGACGGTTAAAACTTGGGCGCAATGTGTCCAAAGTGGTGGGGGAGCGCCACTTAACAAATGACGATGCCTAAAAAGGCGGTGCCCAATACGCAACCTAGTTAAAATGACCTCCTCGCGGCGGGAGGGCCGAGAGGAGTTCGTCCGAGCTGCTGGGAGAGGCTTAATAACCTGGAGGTTATTCCCGTGAAGAGAGGATCAGTGGCGATGCCAAAGTGACACCACCTCCTGACGAGTTCTGCAGACTTTTCCAGCGTCTGAGGAACACATGTACCCTTGCCCCTCGGAGGATTAACAATGGACGGTCCCACACGGAGCGTGTGCTATGTTCGGTGGAAGAAACCACTGGGACCAATGTGCGACGATTAGCAGCAGCAGAACGCGTGTCTCACACTATTATCTGGGGGGGGGGGGGGGTACTTCATGAACAACTGCTGTACCCATATCATCTATAGCGCGTTAAGGCCCTGCAGGCACGTAATCATCATGGCACAAGGCGGTGCTGTCAATGACTGTTCTAGGAGCGTCCTGCAGATCCACTGTTCACACCCAAGATTTTATTTACTGATGAGACAGGGTTCACAACAGACGGTGTCGTGAATTTCCGTAACCAGCATATTTGGGCAGATGTAATCCCCCAAACAATTCAGGTAGGAGGGCATGAACACCGATTCTAAATCAGCGTATGGAGAGGCGTAATTGGCGATAGAGTGATAGTGATACGTGCTACGACAAAGGTTAAATGGAGCGCATTACCTGGGCTTTCTCATTAATATATTGCCTACCTCGCTGGAAGTTGTGCCATTGCTGCAACTTATACAAGTGCGATTCATGCATGATGGCGCGCCAACACACTTTCAACACAATGTACGTGAACATATGACGAAGCCATTTTCAAAACCGCTGATTGGTCACGGGGTGGGGGCACACCTTAGTCTGGTCGTTTCCGAAACCACAGTCCCCTACACTTTTGGTTCTGGGAACACGCCATGCCAATCGACGATGTGCAGGCACTACAGTGCCGGGTCTTCAACATGGTTCAAATGGCTCTGAGCACTATGGGACTTAACTTCTGAGGTCATCAGTCGCCTAGAACTTAGGACTACTTAAACCTAACTAACCTAAGGACATCACACGCATCCATGCCTGAGGCAGGATTCGAACCTGCGACCGGAACAGTCGCACCATTCCGGACAGAAGAGCCTAGAACCGCTCGGCCACAGCGGCCGGCGCTGCGTCTTCAATGAGTGCCAGCAGGTAAAACAACAGGCGGGTATACTTCAAAGGGTGCGTCATTCCTTACGCTGGAGGGCAGAAAGGTGCATTGTCATGAGTGAACGCTACGTTGAACATCTCCTGTAAACAAGTGTTTATTGCAGAAAGTATGCCTTTCTGGGCACATGTTTATTGGACGTCTCTCAGAAAGTATGCATTTACGGAAATGTAAACATAGTTAGCACAGGGATTCAAACAACTCTCATAGATAATGCCTTCCAAGACTGCTATCTGAAATACACCTCCGTAATAGTGACAAAGGGGAGACTGAGTCAATAATTAAATCACTGAAGATCAAGGATTCTCACGGATATGATGCGGTATCTAACAGTATACTAAAGAACTGTGCTGCATATGTTATTCTAGAAATTAGACACATTTGTCATTATTCCTTTCAGAGTGCTCAATTTCGTGAACGATTAAAATACTCTGTAGCGAAACCGCTTCATAAAAAGGATAAACAGATATTGTAGACAATCTTAGACATATATCTATGCCACCGGTGTTTGGTAAGATTATTGATTGTTTCAGTTCCCTATTTTTCTGTGAAACATACACTTCCGATTTACAAGTAACTTAACAAATGTATAAGCTATATTCTCTCTTGTCTGTCAGGTATTAGACGAACAGAATAAAAATTTGCGAGCAAAAGGTGCCTTCATTAATCTACCTAAGGCGCTTATTGTGTTGGCCATTAAATATTACTGCAGAAGTCGGACCATTATGGAGCCAGAGGAGTGGCTCACAACTAATTAACTTCATACTTTAACAATAGAGAGCACAAGGTCATCTCGATAGGAATGAGAACGGCTATGACGTGGAGTCTGATCTAGGCACAGTTAATGAAGAGTAACTCAGGGGTCATTACTGGGACCACTACTATATCTTATACAGGTTGATTCAAAAGACATTTCCCGTATGACAAACAGGATGAAGCAGAACTCTATCTACGAACTTTCCGAGGTGGCTGAATGGACCAAAACAAGAAAAATATGACTAGTAAACATGGGCTCTAAAATGCATATTTTACAAGCTATGAGTACTTTTTCATATTCGCTAATCTGAAACACATCTCATCTAGTCAACTACTGCTCATAGTTCTCAAGGTATGTATTTTAGAGTCCTTGTTTATCGGACATTTTTTCTTGTTTTGTCCATTTTAGGTCCCTACTTGCTAAATATTATTTCTTATTTTGGTCCATACTACCGCCTCTGAAAGTCTGTCGGTGGATTTCTGCTTCACCCTATTTGTCATAAAGGAGACGACTTTTTAATCACCTGGCACACACAAATGATACGCATTCATATAATACTGGTGATTCCTAAATGTTTTGGCACAATGACAGTTTATACAGACAGCATAAAAACGTAAACATATTTCGTGTCAGTGAAAGTTAAGTGCTGTGTACAAAAATTTAACATATACGTGTAGAAGAGCACTACGAATGATCCAAGAAAAAAAAGAAAGAAAGAAAGAAAGAAAACTGGCCACTGATGATGCTTTAAAGTAAAGAAGCGAAACGCAAATGGTCTTAATAGGACTTTCATTACATTTGCGGAAGACGGTATTTACCTCTACAACTTGTTTCAACATGTACAGGACACATTAGTGTTCCTGGGAGGATGCCCACGCCTTAGCAATAGGAAATGTTATTTAAGCTCCATGCTCGTGGCAGCAGTTGTTTGACTTTATCCTATTAAAGCCAACTTTTTTTTTTAAATTTCTGCTGAAGATTAAAATTTATATAATTAATCTAATTTTAATTAATAAATGTAATGAGAGTGAAATTATTTTGTGGAGTTAATGTGTTTGTTAATTAATATGCGTACCTCTGACACGAATGAGGTATTGAGTTCTTCCGCTGCTTTGTTCTCTCCTTTCCTCCCTAGCGGTATATTTTTCCAGAGCAGTAGCTGACCAACGGGGCAAGTCGGTCTCCTAGCTACTGATGTATATGCGTGCGTCTAAGAAGTGAAATATTCCTCGCTTCATAATTCCCCTTGGCTGACATTTGGTAGAAACGTGTGCTACAGCCGTACACACCAAACGAAGCGATCGGGCAAATTGCATTGAAAAATACTCGTAAAATGAATAAGCTCGACAGTGACAGCGAAAAATTTAATTTAGGATACGGACTCACTTCGAATATGAAACAAGAAATATACCACCTACACATTTTTTTGAGTTCATGTACAGCATTTACACGATCTACCGTACGTTTACGTGAGGATAATTCCCAAACACTACTGGTCTTAGCAAAACTATAAAACTACTTTCCTACATTATGTATTGCTGCCAGAAAGGATTCGTCGCGAGAGAAGTATTCGTCATTAATGTCTGCTAATGATTCACTTAAGGCACTTATTAGGAAGTGAAGATTGTTCCTATTATGTATATCGCTTACAGTGTCTTCGTGAAAATGTTGAAGCATTCAAAAGAAAACACAAAAATGATGACAAGCAAAGGTTAGTAGAGATCTGTGGGTCTGTGAAAAGATCTATGCACAAAGCTTACAGCAAATATCACCGTCACACCTTAGCAAAAGATCTGCCAGAAACCCGAGAAAATTCTGGTTTTACGTAAAATCGCTTAGGCGGCCTAAGGCTTCATTTCAGTAGCTTATTGACCAGTCTGGTGTGGTAGTCGAAGATAGCAAAACGAAATCCGAAGTTTTAAATTTCACGTTCAAAAAATCGTTCACACAGGGGGGTCGTGAAAACATGCCGTCATTTGGCCGTCAAACAGATTTCCATATGGGCGACATAATAATAAGCATCCCCGGGGTAGAGAAACAACTGAAAGATGGGCGACATAATAATAAACATCCCCGGGGTAGAGAAATAACTGAAAGATTTGAAAGCAAATAATTCACCAGGTCTGGATGTAATCCCAATTCGGTGTTACAAAGAGTACTCTACGGCAATGGCCCCCTACCTAGCTTGCATTTATCGTGACTCTCTTACCCACCACAAACTACCAAGCGAGTGGAAACAAATGCAAGTGACCCAGTGTATATGATGGGTGAAAGAGCGGACCCGCAAAATTACAGACCAATATCCCTAACTTCGGTTTGCTGCAGAAGCCTTGAACACATTCTCAGTTCGAATGTAATTAACTTTCTTGAGACTGAAAAGCTTACATCCACGAATCACCTTTGTTTTAGAAATGATAGCTCGTACTAAACCCAGCTTACCCTTTTCTCAAACGATAACCTGTGACGAAGGGCAACAGGCAGAGTCCACACTTCTATATTTCAGAAAAGCATTTGAGACGGTGTCTCATTGCAGGCTCTTAACGAAGGCATGAGCATATGGAATACGTTCACAGATATTTGAGTGGCTCGAAGACTTCTTAAGTAATAGAACCCAGTATGTTGTCCTCGACGACCAATGTTCATCAGAGACAAGGGTGTCGTTAGGACTGCCCAGGGAAATGTGATAGGACCACTGTTATTCTCTGTATACATATGTGATCAGGCCGACATGGTTGGCAGCAATCTGGGGTTTTTTGTTGATGATTCTGTGTTGTTCAATAAGCTGTCGAAGTTGAATGACTGTAGGAAGATATGAAACGACTTAGACAAAATATCTAGTTTGTGTAATGAATGGCACTCTGCTGTAAATGTGGGAAAATGTAAGTTAATTCGGATACAGTATTACTACAGTCCTGTTTGACATATTCAAGTCGTTTAAATATCTGGGCGTAACGTTGCAAAGCCATATGAAATTGAACGAGCATGTGAGAACTGTGGTAGGAATGGCGAATGGTCGACTTCAGGTTATTGAGAGAATTTTAGGAAAGATTGGTTCACCTATAAAGGAGACCGCGTGTAGGACACTGGTGCGACCTATTCTCGAGTACTGCTCACGTCTTCGGGATCCGCAAAAGGTAGGATTGAAGGAAGACATCGAAGTAATTCAGGGGCGGGATGCTAGATTTGTTACCGGTAGGTTCGAACAACATGTAAGTGTTACGGAGATGCTTCGGGAACTAAAATGGGAATTTCTGGAAGGAAGGCGACGTTCTTTTTGAGAAACACCATTGAGAAACTTTAGAGAAGCGGCATCTGAAGCTGGCTGCCGACCGATTCTACTGTCGCCAACATACACTGCGCGTAAGGACCACGAAGATAAGATTCGAGAAATTAGGACTCATAACGGAGGCATATAGATGGTCGTTTTTCCCTCGCTCTATTTGCGAATGGAACGTGGATAGGAAATGACGAGTAGTGGTACAGAATACCATCCATCACGAACCGTACGTGGGCTTGCATGTATCTATATAGACCTAAATGTAGACCTAGATTTAATCGGTATTTTAGTGTCTTATGATGTGGTTCAATAAATTATGTCACATTTTTCCGATGCAAGAAAGGTTATTTTCTGCACTTTTTTAGAGTGGTGTGAAACTAAGCTCCTATTTTATATCAAATTCTGCCGTGCCCAAGCTTCCATACATTATTGTTGCTATTAGTTTTCTTAATGTCTCGTCAATTATCAGTTCCATTTCACGCTTCCTCGTTTAATGAGGCGGTTGGTATGTCCTTTTCTGATAATACGATCGTTGATGATGTTGTCAGTCTGATATGTCACATCGAGAGGGTTCAATAAAGCAATATAATTAGAGTTCGTTCACGAAGCAAGTTCTGAATGTTCAGTTAGAAGTAATTTGCTTTCAACCAAAGGCATACGAACTGAAACATATTATACATTCTTGCATGGCCAAAACATTGGAAGCTACGGAAGGGATACGGCGTAAGGGAAATGAATCTGAAGGAATTAAGCTTTGCCCATTATTTGCTAATAGTGGAAAATTTATAAATAAGTGGTATTCCGCGACAGCTCTGAAAACGGACGCAATTATGAATTTGTGTATTGTGCGAGAGTGTTGTACCTAGTCAATAGTGTACGGAAAAACACATTATGTTCTCTGCCCCAGTATTTTAGTTTAGTGACTGATTTTGTAATCAAGTGAAGGAATATATATCTGAGGCCATCATACGCAGTTTCCGCCACTTTCTACGGTTTTTGTTGTTTTGAACATGTGAGTGTGTTTTGTAAATATTATGTGTTCTATGTGATATAGAAAAGCCATTCGGAATGTACTATTAATAGTTCTGGTACACAATTTTATGGTGAATAAAATGCTGTGTATTTATTCTTTTTCGACACTCCATGGATTAGGTAGTGTTGCCTGTTCCGGCTTCAAAACGTTCTAGCACTCGTCTCAGTATTAAGAATTTCCTCATTATTGAATATGCTCATTTCCCACTAAAGCAGAGAGCCAGTAAATGAATCACACTGTACTTCTCTTACAGTGGTATCAGTGCATATTATTGGTTCCGTGACGTTAATTTCAGTTTTTTTATTTCATTAATTTCACTGATATGAAAGTCAGTCACAAAAACGATGTGTGCGTGGTACCATCCTATTCGGTAATACCAGAGATTCTAGATGGGAAAGATAGACTGCACAATAACCCTCGGTTCGGTGGGCGTGGTTGGACTGCTGTGGCTTGTTGTGGCGTTGAGAAACACTGAGGGCTACGGCGGGACAAACCCTTTCCCTCTTTTCTACGTCACCGGTTTCATACTTACATACATACATAAATCTTCTGTTTACTGTGTTAACTTGTTCACTAATCATTCATGCTCCTGTCCAACTTTCCTACGACATTTCCGACACCACTCTGTAGCTCATCTCTCCTTACTGTCGTATACCAGGTCGTACACAACAAGAATTTGCTGACCATTTCCGTAACCGACTAAACGATCCTCTGACGAAATGCGCCGCTCTTCTTTGGATCTACTCCATCTTTCCATTCATCCTACTTGGTAAGAATCAGTGAGTGATGGTCACTCCTCAAAAAACTGTCGATAGATATATAAAGGGTGGTCCATTGATAGTGACGGGGCCAAATATCTCACGAAATAAGCATCAAACGAAAGAACGAAACTCGTCTAGCTTGAAGAGAGAAACTAGATGGCGCTATGGTTGTCCCGCTAGATGGCGCTGCCATAGGTCAAACGGATATCAACTGCGTTTTTTTAAAAAAGGAACCCCGATTTTTTATTACATATCCGTGTAGTACGTAAAGAAATATTAATGTTTTAGTTGGACCACTTTTTTCGCATGCTGGTTGTAATTTATTCAATTTACTGTCTTTCTGGTAATGAGTTTTGTTTATTGAAAAGAAATGATAAGCAAAACCTGAAGACAGTAAACAATATAGTGAAGTAATGTTTCTCTAGCGTTAGCCAATTATGTGCCACAATTGGTAGACGACGTCTGAGTTTGAATTACTGCAGTGTAATATTAACTAACTTCCAAACATTTTGTAACATCATGCGTTTGTAATTGAACTCATGCGCGTGTATTGACTGTTACCGACAACAGAACTTTCAGTAATCGTTACGTAAATTGGTATTTTCATTCAGCGTAGGCCGTTTCATAAGTTTTGTCAATAAGTTGAATGGCGACCGTGTTTTATCATTAAGCAATTACTGTTTTGCTAAATCTAAAATTCATAATTAATAACAGTCTCGTTAACTACTCTAAATAAATTAACACAATTACATACTTTTTCTATTTTCGATCGTTATTAGCACAACGTGTTTCATTGGCATAATAACTTTAAGTAGTACACTTATTCGCATTCTGCTGGTACAAGATTCTACGGAATACAAGCCTTTCCTACAAATTACAGAATTTAGGTACACGTTTCGTTAATACATCGGATAGCACGGATACGTCATGAATTCGTTCGTGGATGAATTATATTTCCTTAAAATTATCACGGAGGATCTTAGTCTCTTACCCGTTTCTTCCTACTAGTTGTTTTCTGTTGTCATTCCACTTTAGGTCTCAACATAGATATGTTACTGTAATTAGTCTTTCCAACGTTTTGTTGCCAATTAAGTAATTGAATAGCAGCGGATCTCTTTGCCTGTTTACGCAAAATACTTTTAAAAAAATGGTTCAAATGGCTCTGAGCACTATAGGACTTAGCATCTGAGGTCATCAGTCCCCTAGAACTTAGAACTACTTAAACCTAACTAACCTAAGGACATCACACACATCCATGCCCGAGGCAGGATTCGAACCTGCGACCGTAGCGGTCACGCGGTTCCCGACTCAAGCGCCTAGAACCGCTCGCCCACAGCGGCGGGCGCTAAATACTTTACACTTGTTTACGTTCATGTCAACTGCCAGCCCGTGCGCCAGTTGTCATTCCTCTACAGGTCTTTCAGAATTTCGCTATAGTCTTTACACGTTGCAACCTTCATTCGCTTACAAGTAGCGTCACGGAACCTACAAAATTATCCACTTGATCATTAACATAAACTGTAAGTAGTAGCAGCAGCCCTGAAACACTACCTTTGTGTGCTCCGAAATTACGCTCCCATTTCTTGATTCTGTTAGGTTAAGAACGATAGGTTGAGTTGCATCAGTAAGAAGTCCACTTTCAAGTCGAAAATTGGGTCCGATACTCGAAAAGCTAGTGTTTTGTTCACTAAATGACTGTACGCAACTATACTGAGTGCCCTGCTGAAGTCAAGGAGCACGGCATCAAATTGAACGCCTTTGTCTACGGCCCTCTGAATCTCATGGACGAACAGAGTGAGCTGATTTTCGCAAGATCTCTTTCTTCAGAACCCTTGTTCATTTTTGTACAACATATTTACCTTCCAAAACCTTCATAATGTGTGAGCATAAAACGTTCTAAAAATCTACAACAGACTGACGTCAGCTGTTCGAGTATGTCAAACAACCGTTTTTTATTAAAGGGTTTGTTCAAGTCACTAGGTAGTCTTGTTTGCTCCAGTGACCTAGGATAAACTACTGCTAGAGATGGAGCAAGTCCTTTCGCATAGTCTCTGTAGAACATTTCCACTGCTAGCAGTTTTATCTGATTTTCAATCAGGGTCGTTTGTCTCGATATTTGCGGTTAGGCTTCCATACGGTGACTGAATACAGGAATGGTATCACAATCTCCGCGATGAAACAACTTCAGACCGAGTGCAGTATTTCGCCCCTCTTCTGTTCCGGTGCCGGTATGATCGCTGGGCAACTGAATACATGACTGCGATATACTTACTGACTTGACATAATAGCAAAACTTCTTTGGATTCTTAGACAGAACTTTTGGCCAAATTTTAATTTGAAATTCACTGTATGCTTCTGGAGTGGCTATCCTCACGCTCATTTTGGCTTCATTCAGTTACTACTAGGCTCCTGCCACGTTTCAAGAAGAGATGAAGCTGTCTTTGCTTTCGTGGCAGTTGTTTAACAAGGGTATTGAAGAACACTGAGTCTTTTCCCACGCTTCACAATTCTGATTGGAACACACCTGTGTAAAACAAATTGAGCAATGATTTCTGTGTTTTTGACCAGTTGTGCTCCTCATTTTCACCCTAAGAGCAGAATATTTGGAGCTGACCAGTTAGGTACTCTGAAATTTGTAAACTGTCACTTTTTCTAATCAAAAAACATTTTCTTACCTTTTTTGACATTACTTGTAGTAGCTATAGTCATTGATGCTGTGGCGGACTTATAGTCACTGACCACAACGTCGGAGTTAACTGACTCGAAAAGTTCGGGTCTGTTACTTACTAGGAATTCTAAGACATTGCCCTCACCCTAAGGTTTTTTTAACAATCTTCTCAATTTTTCAGGAAATACATCAGGACAGTGTCACAAGAATCGTTTTTTCTGGCACCAGTGGTGACTGTATGGCGCTCCCATTCTATAGCTTTCCAGTTGAAGTCTCCCGCTATTTTGTTGAATGATTACAAAACTTACTTGGGATTGCGACGGTACCTAACGGTTACCGCTGAGTACCTGCTCTTCCTAATACCATCCCATACGAGCAAGACAGTTGCTCCTTTACCTGCAGTTACTCCTACTTTAGGTACTTGGGCTGTGCACGCCTCTCTTTAAAAGGAATAGCTCAATGTAGTCATGGGATTGAGCCGCGCACGTCTGCTTTCATGTCCCACAGCTAATTCGCTGCAAATAATAACCTGTTGCTGTGATCCTGCGGTCAAATATTCTATGCACTGTCTAGAATTACGAATTAATGAAATGCACAGATATACAAGATAAAAGTAAAATGAATAATTTAATAACAAGGGTTCTATTCTAACATCTGTAATTGATGTAGACAATAGAGAATAATGCTGAATAATGTTTATTCAATAAAGGACATCTCAGGTAGACGGGAAGTGGTCCTGCTATATGCAGTTAAAATACAGACAGGAAATGCCCTTATCAGGTACAGTAAAGTTACGTTGAGAGCGTTACGAGAACCGTAACAAAGTTCTCTGACTAAAGTGTAATCAAAGATACGCGAAAACTATGTCCATTTCGTGATCACAATACACGAAATACCCACCAGCTCAAAACACTTCAGGGTCCAACTTGATGATTTACAAATTGACTGACACGTGATACAGAGAATAGTAACTCAAAGTCTGTCTGTCTTCAGTTCCGTAATTCAAGAGGAAGAAGTTGGAATCCTACTGTGAAGCGCATTCAGACCTCTCTTGAGTTAGTCCCCTCATATCCTATACTGCTGGTAGCAGCCGTTCACTTCTCAGTATCAGTCACCAGTTCGAGTGAATCGCCCACTTTCCTCATGGATGTCTGCCTTCCTCCAGCACCCGACGCACAGTGTCCCTTTCAAGATCTAGCAGAAAAGTGTCCTCAGCAGTTACAGTCTCCTAGCGGCTGTTCACCGCCCTGAATCTATCACCTGTACGCCCGAATCACGCATATTACCACAGGAAGGTCTGTCTTCTTTTATCACAGAATTGCTCCCTTGAGCCTTTCGCTACAAAAGCACCAGTCTCCACTTGACTATCGTAGTGTTCCGCTACTCTCTGCTTTTCCATTGGCGGAAGGCATCCCCACCAAATATACATAGTTCTTAAGTGCTATATAGCCTACAGGGTGTTCAAATGTTCAAATGTGTGTGAAATCTTATGGGACTTGACTGCTAAGGTCATCAGTCCCTAAGCTTACACACTACTTAACCTAAATTATCCTAAGGGCAGCCGGCCGGGGTTGCCGAGCAGTTCTAGGCGCTATAGTCTGGAACCGCGTGACCGCTACGGTCTTAGGTTCGAATCCTGCCTCGGGCATCGCTGTGTTTGATGTCCTTAGGTTAGCTAGGTTTAAGTAGTTCTAAGTTGTAGGGGACTGATGACCTCAGAACGTCGCAGTCCCATAGTGCTCAGAGCCATTTGAACCACTTTTGAACCTAGGGACAAACACACACACACACCCATGCCCGAGTGAGGACTCGAACCTCCGCCGGGACCAGCCGCACAGTCCACGACTGCAGCGCCCTAGACCGCTCGGCTAATCCCGCGCGGCCCTACAGGGTGTACATGAAGTCTGGGAACACTTTGCATTATTTATTGCACAAGAACCAAACATTGTACAGATATTATACGTATGTCATTTTGAAGAGAAACCCTGAAAGTGTTTTTCCCATGTATACCGCCACAGAGCAGTTTGGTAATTTGCCGATAGTCAGCGCTAGTCACAAACATGGCGAGTTCAGGTGAGGAGTGAGCGTTCTATGTGTTGGAGCTCGACAAAAACAAGTGTGCTGCAGCTGTTCAACGGATGTTTAGAACCAAGTACGATAAGAAGTCACCAACAAGGAAGGCCATTTACCACTGGCACAACAAATTCGTTACAATGGGTTGCTTGTTCCTGGCAAAGAGAACCGGACGTCCCAGTGTGAGTGAAGTGAATGTGAGGCGCGTACGAGAGCGATGTTGCAGCAATGGCTGATGCCTCAAATGCAATCGGACTCTCTGTTCATCTTTCAGCAGAATGGGGCACCACACAATTTTCATCGTGAATCCCGTGGGTACCTGAACACGGAGCTGCCTCATCGAAGGATCGGCCCTGCTACAGAAGGGGAGAGCTGTTTCATGAAATGGCCTCCCCGATCACCAGATCTCACTCCGTGTGACTTTTTTCTGTGGGGACACATTAAAGATCTGGTGTATGTGCCGCCTCTACCACGTGATGTAGCAGAGCTCCTGGGAGAGAATACGTGAAGCGATTGCCACAGTCGACGATGCCATGCTGAGACGGGTATGGCAAGAATTCGATTACCGTATTGACGCCTGCCGGGTCACTGATGGTTCGCATGTCGAATGTTTATAAAAAAAAACTTTCAGAGTTTCTATTGAAAATGCAATATGTATGGCATTTGTACAATGTTTAGTTCCTGTGCAATAAATATATGAAAGTGTTCTCGGACTTCATGTACACCCTGTACATAATTTGACTCATCTTGACCACTTTCCTGAACTGAAGTAATATATTATATCAATAAAAGAAAAGTTATAAACATATGGTTACATCCAGATCATTTACAATGACTGTAAGTAATAGCTGGTTCTCAAATGTTTCAAATGGCTCTGAGCACTTTGGGACTTAACATCGATGGTCATCAGTCCCCTAGAACTTAGAACTACTTAAACCTAACTAACCTAAGGACATCACACAACACCCAGTCATCAGCTGGTTCTCAATTAAATAAGCCAGTATTCTTGCGCAAGAGCTCTCACGTTAAATGGCTACTGATTATCTTACATATTTTTATACAACTATTTAGGCCTGCTTGACAGAAGCGTCTTTTGGTTCTCTGTTTAACTGTGGTGTCCGCAAGCACATGTGACTGACCACTTTTAAATTAGCACACATTTTTTATAGCACTTGCAACCAACATTTAAATAAAGTTACTGGCAAAATAGTAAACAGTTCATGAAATAAATACACAACTACAACAAAATATGAGGCATTCGTGCTGTATTCGTTTGTAGAGTAATTGAGGCGAATACGATGTTCTGACAAAAATTTACATAATGAAACAGATATAAAAGACGTTGTAAATAAATAAATAAATAAAATAGATACATAACATCGCTTTCAGGCATGATAACTACAGTGCAATACTATAATTTAAGATAACGTTTGTTGAAATCGCATGCAGAGATTAAAAGTTGTTAATTCAGAGTGTCATTGCGAAAATATTCATAGCTTTAAAAGCAGTGAGACATTGTTGCACTTTTGGATGCATCTCATATTTCTGATATAGCAAATGTATTCAGATCCGCATTAATATTTGATGTGAGTTACTGCCGCATCTCAAAGAGCTTGTCTGATACCCCGCCATTTGGGAGCATTATCTCTTGCAATAAGGGAATCCAAACAAAAACCGTCCAAATTCGCAGCATTGGGGATGTACCCCATTTCCGTCCACGTGCTCCTTGTCTCTGAACCTGAATTCACCCAGGACGGCCACGCGACGCTGACTCACACCAGCCCGGCAAGCAAATTCAACTTTCCTCATACCAATTCTAAGCGGCCGATTAGCTCGCTTACAAACGCGTAACGTTACGTGATGATTTCGGAGTTGTCTCTGAAGCGCTCTATCACTAGAATTCCTGACTCGGATGGTCAGCCGGCCGGTGTGGCCGAGCGGTTCTAGGCGCTTCAGACTGGAACCGCATGACCGCTACGGTCGCAGGTTCGAATCCTGCCTCGGGAATGGTTGTGTGTGATATCCTTAGGTTAGTTAGGTTTAAGTAGTTCTAAGTTCTATGGGCCTGATGACCTCAGATGTTAAGTCCCATAGTGCTCAGACCCATTTTGAATCATTTGATGGTCAACAAAATCATCCAATTACCATGTTCGGTCCATGTTTGATGTTTACCGTTTCCCACATTGCTCGAACAGTCCACGGGTGTACTGCCCCAAGAGCTGGAAAACCTCAAAAATGTATTCCAGAAAAACGGATACTCGGAATGGCAGATCAGACGCGCTCTCCTCCCGACCTCTACAGTACAGCGTGTGCAGACGGAAGAATAACGGAGAAAGAAATAGCCACTGCCTATATATCGTATACTGGAGCACTATCGAGGAAAATAGGACGAATATTGAGGAAACACTGAGTGGGAACTGTCTTTTGTCCACCAAATAAAACGCGAGCATTATTAGGAAGTGTCGAAGACGATCTCGGTTTTCGGAATGCTGGCATATACCAGATTCCGTGTCAATGTGGGAAGACTTATATTGGACAGACAGTGCGCACCATCGAAGAAAGTTGCCGGTAACATCAGAGGCATACTCTACTTGGGTACCCCAACAAGTCGCCGGTCGCAGAGCACTGTTTGTTCGAAAATCACGAAATGAACTACCAAGATACCAGGGTCTTGGCACAGACATCTAAATACTGGGACAGCAGAGTCTTTCGAAATTCGTACCAGGGCGAACTCAACAACCGAGATTGCGGCTACAACCTCAGCCGTGCATGGGAATCAGCATTGAGTCTAATTAAAAAATCGCTCAGCAAAGGAAACCAACGGGCGACTAGGGCGGACGAAGCATTTACACCGACGCCACCACAGACGCCGATGCCAGCGTCTCACCGACCGCTGACGCGCGGGCGCGGACCGCGGAGAGAACGCCTAGGGAGGGGAGGGGATTTAAGTCGACCGGCCGCCCTCAGGAGCTCAGTTCGTCAGCGCACCTGACGATGGCGACATGTCTGATCGCAGAAATATTGTGCCCGTTGGACACTATGGACCGGCAGTACACCCGTGGACTGTTCGAGCAAGAGATACGCCGGGAGAATCATCTCCCACATTGTTTTACATTCTTTAATATGTACTATAGAGTTCTCTATATTTCTACTGATGACTCAAGACAGTGTAATGAACAACATTACATCAGCATTTACTTCATTTGCAGAATACTAATTATAGCTTTTAGGGGCAGTATATTTTTAGTTTCTCTAGTACCTCCAAGTATGCATGGTATACTCAAGCTATTTACGTTTATTTTCCCCTGGGCAGCAAGTCAGTTATTGAAGTGTGGATGCTTGTATGCTAAACGGAAAATCTATACTGACAGGGGTAGTGCACTTTGCGGTACAGTTACGACTGAGCAGGAAACATCACATCCTTATCGATGATCACATAGTTAATTATGTGATGTGTTTGCAAGAAGACTGTTAAGAAAGAGAGATCTGACACACTGATGTAAGTACCTATAAGGTACTAATGATTACAATATCTGTGCCTTTACTCCTAACTAGTCTTAACGCTCTGTATATTGCAATCTCATTTGGTTGCTGTTCAACTACGGTTTCAGTCAACTGTCTGTTCCTAGTGTTGTATGAGTATTCTTACCGTTAAGAAGGGAGACTAATTCTAAGAACGTAACGAGTTTAGTAATAAGACATAAAACTCTTATTTTTCGGATGTTGAAAAGGAGAAAGTTCTTCTCTGAGAGTAACGTGGCTGATCTATCTACTATTTGGGCTAGCATTACATTCTTGTCCTTAAGGAAGGATTCTTTGAGCCTAAAACATATCAATGTACAAGCTACTCTGCTCCCCGAGTACCCGCTGCCTTTGTGTAGTGCATGCCAGACTTATTAAAGGGGTCTTACAGTTCTCAACACGGTAGCTGAGAACAGAAAACAGTTTAGATCTTTCACTTGTCTACAAACCAGAGAACGCGATTCATTCAGGGGTGCGATGCTGCAAATAGTGAGCCGTTCTTGCACTCCATGTGCGACGCTAGCTGCCTTCGCCAATCCATTCAACCGCCTACAGGAATCAATGATAGCCAGAATCCAGCCGGCAAGCGTCAGTACTGTCGATAATTATTTGCAGCGGTTGCACACAGTGTGTTCACTGGCCGCGGCAGTACCTCTCCGCCGGCTGGAGTGGCCGTGAGGTTCTAGGCGCTACAGTCTGAAACCGAGCGACCGCCACTGTCGCAGGTTCGAATACTGCCTCGAGCATGGATGAGTGTGATGTCCTTAGATTAGTTAGGTTTAAGTAGTTCTAAGTTCAAGGTGACTGATGACCTCAGAAGTCGCATAGTGCTCAGAGCATTTGAACCATTTTTGAAGTACCTCTTCCACGGCCCGTCCTCCCATCAAGCATTCCGAGTTCCTACTGCAATTCTTTCGCAACTTGCCTGCTACTTCCATCCACAGCCCACCAAATGTGGGAGCTCCCGAAGACCAACAAATACACCTTCCACGATTGTCTGGAGTTAGCAGGACAACTGGCCACTGGTCCAACAGGCTAGACATCTCGTGCCGGCTCATATGTGTTACAAACACTGGACAGCCCCTTGTACCTGTTGCCCACGAGGCATGCGTCGCACGTGTGATGGGTTCCCGCTTTCAGGTTCTTCCGTAATGGAAGTCAAAATTAAATTTTCTAGGGCATAAAAACAAAAAAAGGTTGAATTATAATTTAGTCACGACTATAAATTATTTTAAAATATTAATCTGTCCTGTCATCGTTTCGTTAGACTCAAATGTTTATTAGATCGTCATCAGAAATCATCTATCAAACTACTGGGAAAAGGCCTCCATTACGTTCTTCATCAGTACGCATTCTTGCTGTTCCAGCACATTTTCTGTCATCTGCTCAAGTTACATTAGCTCGTAGTCTCAGTGTTTTCTTATCTCAAAAGACCCCAACAGAGAACTTCCTTAATCCATATACAATCCACTCATGTGACTATATTTCCCACCTATCACAATTTACTTTTCACTTTACTCACAATTTTGGCTTGCCCACCAGTCCGTTTCTAGAACCATCTATTTGCTTTCCCTTCACTTTGCAACTCCCTAACTCCCAACATGCATTTCTCGATTCCTAACTGAGCAAGCCGTAGATTCTGAATAATTCTTGCACTGGCAGTCCATTCCCACACGTCAGATGTCCTTATAATGCACAATCATCGTAAACTTCCCATTTCAGTTATATTGGAAGATTAGTTCCCGAAACAATATGCTTTTTTTAACAATAAACCTTACTATGTTCACTTTCATTTCTAATTTTTATGCTTTCACAGAGTGGTAGTAAGTACTTGTCATTAGTACTAATTTCATCCCAACTACTTCCATAATATGGAAAATAGAAGATTAAATACGTCACTTCAACCATGATTATAAAATATGTAGATATGTAGTTGATGTCCTGTGTATGTGGACTGGTACACAACTCAACACATTTTTGGAAAACGTAAACAGTCAACATAAAAGTATCCAGTTCACAATGGAGATTGGCAACAAATCGGCAAAGTTCTTAGATCTCTCCACTGACACTGGTACACACACACATTCTTTCAAAATTTACAGAAAAACTACAACTACAGATACAGTAATACCTCCTTGCACACAACACCCCATAGCTCACAAACATGCAGCTTTCCACTCTATGGTACACAGTCTCATATCTATCCCCATGTCTGGAGATGATTTTAAATCAGAGTTAGATACAATAAAATTTATTGCCACTGCCAATGGGTACAATCCAGTTCTTATTGACCACATCTTGCAGAGGAAACAAAAATGGAAAATTATACCCCTCCCCTATGCCCCACCTGCTTCCCCATCCACTGTCTGCAAGAAATGGTGTACACTATTAATTCTAGGTGAGGTATCACAGATTGTAGCCAAAGCAATGAAATCATGCAAGTATAGGCTTTCCTACTATGTCAGGAACACAACAGCCCAGTGTGTTTTTAATTGCAAAAATAAAATCCAGTTATTAGCCAACAGTGGAGTATACCTGTCCTACTTGTGGCAAATTTTACATTGGTCAGTCAGGCAGAGACATAGCAACTAGGCCTGCTGAACATGAACGCAGATAGAGGTTGCAAAATTCAGACTCTGCATCTGCTGAGCTTGTACTGTGTGAGGGTCACAACTACCATCCAATGTCCCATGTACTTCACCTAGCAAACAAAGGCCATAAACTCAACCTGCTAGAAGCCCTGAAAATAACAAACATCTTGTTCAGAGACCACATCTAATCCTAAATGACCAGACACAGCTCAAACTTCCCCTCTCCTAAACTAGATACAATCACCTCTGTTGTTCATTACTTCCCACACTGTCTCTTCCTAAATTCAAATGGCTCTGAGCACTATGCGACTTAACATCTGTGGTCATCAGTCTCCTAGAACTTAGAACTACTTAAACCTAACTAGCCTAAGGACATCACACACATCCATGCCCGAAGCAGGATTCGAACCTGCGACCGTAGCAGTCGCGCGGTTCCGGACTGAGCGCCTAGAACCGCTAGACCACCGCGGCCGGTGTCTCTTCCTATATGTTACCATTTTCCTGTATTCATGAAGTTCTTTTATTTGTTGAAGTTGTCTTTGTATTCTATATAGACTGTAGTTCCAATAGTTAAGGCTTTCTTTTAACTGGTAATTGTATTGCAGTCCATGTTTAACGCCCCTTGTAGTTGTCTCGTCAAATATTGTTCATATTTTACTTTGTTCCCTTATTTCATGCAAACTGTTACACAGCCACTGTTTTGATTATAATGTTAATATTAAAATGCAGTACCATCACACTCTAAAAGATTTCATTTACTGTAGGTTTCCTCAAACGCCTCCATTCTCCTGCATTTATTTATTTCTGTTTATGTTATTGATATTGCTTAAGTCCCTACGTATTCTGTAGTTACATTGATAATTGTCTCATCTTTTAATTGGTTTGTGTATCACTCTCCATGTCCCATACCTCCTGATGTAGCTTTGTCTAGTACTAATTTTATTTTATTAGTTTTGTTTATTAATAGAAACTTTTATGTAGGCATACTATTCCTATTTTGTGTTAAAGATTTTCCTGTCCACTCCATTGTTATTTATGTAATGTTCAATTTTTACTTTTTCATTGCATTACCACCACACTGTGAAATTTGTTACTTACTGTATGTTTCTACTTTAGTCTAGATGTGTCACTTCTCTTCCAATGTTGTTTGTAAACATTGTAACTTCTTTTGTGATAATACTCAGTAGATGTCTGAAGATGGCCTTGTAAGCCGAAAACCAGTTAACAATAAAAGTAATATTGTAGAACAAAAGCAAATTGGTGCTTTTCATTCATTATAAAATAAATTTTCAGTCTTTCATCTCTAGCCATCCAAGTAATATAAGTTGAATAAAATGTCTTATTCTATTTTAAAATGCTGTCATTCTCTTTTTGTCTGCTCATTCTTTTCCAGAAATTACATAAATTATAGTATAAATCGAAGGTCTCCAAAATGTGAAAACAGGTTCCAAGGTATTGTAGCGGCACCACCATTTAGGATAGGGAAAGTTAGTTTGGTGCAATATTCTGATCACAAGTTACAGTCAGACGGGGGTCGGACTGCAGTGAGTTAAGCGTACCAACAGTTGCAAAGTAGAATAGAGGCCACAGGGCCGTTAAATTGCTGAAAGAGTATATGTAGCGGTTTTGCATGTCACAAATCACAGGCGGAAGGGGCGCACTGACCAACCCAGCATGTTATGAGTACGTGACGTGAAGCAGCGCATATGGCAAAACAGAGGTGCATACCCACGTATAAATAGGTGTGGGTTTCTAACGAGATTCATTCAAGTGTGGCACCTCTCCTGGACGGTGGGGCGTGTCACACCACCAGCTACATGCAGCAGCAGATGGGGGCCAACACTCCAGTCCGCTGCGGGTCGCTGATTCGACCCTCTGAGACCGATGCGGGGTCTGTAGCCAGCCAGCAGTGGGCCACTCCACGGCTCGCTACCATGGGCAGGTGTCCTTGCTTCCAACACACGCCGGAGGCTTCCTGAGGTAAGGGCCGCAGATTCGGACACCGGATCACAGGCGCTAGTTGTCGCCGCGATCTCAGTCACATCAGTGAGAAGCAGGCAGCTGACCGCCTGCGGCTCACACTAAGCAGCGCTGAGTTGGCAGGCACACAGACCTTTGAGCCAATTGCCGGCATCCTGACGACGCCACAACACCGCTGGTGTACAAGGCCAAGACACACAGTGCGTGCACGGGTTGCTGAGGCAGCCATTCCGCATCAAGCCATTTCGCAGACAGCAGAGTGGTGTCGTCAGCATTGCGGGACCCAGTGAAACAGACTGAGGGGTACACGGTACTGTAGTTGGAAACAATAAATCACTTGGAAAGCTCGGACAAGTCTTAATACGGTGCCTTCTACCTCTTCCCGACAATAGTATAAAATCGTCTTGTGCCTAGGAACAAACTTTCTACTGAAATTTAAAAGTGATGCAATCGAGAAAATCTTGCCAATACTGTATTTATTCGCCCATCTGTTATTACACTACTACAAACTAATATTTAATAAATGCAATTCAATTAAGCAGAAGTACACTCCTGGAAATTGAAATAAGAACACCGTGAATTCATGGTCCCAGGAAGGGGAAACTTTATTGACACATTCCTGGGGTCAGATACATCACATGATCACACTGACAGAACCACAGGCACATAGACACAGGCAACAGAGCATGCACAATGTCGGCACTAGTACAGTGTATATCCACCTTCCGCAGCAATGCAGGCTGCTATTCTCCCATGGAGACGATCGTAGAGATGCTGGATGTAGTCCTGTGGAACGGCTTGCCATGCCATTTCCACCTGGCGCCTCAGTTGGACCAGCGTTCGTGCTGGACGTGCAGACCGCGTGAGACGACGCTTCATCCAGTCCCAAACATGCTCAATGGGGGACAGATCCGGAGATCTTGCTGGCCAGGGTAGTTGACTTACACCTTCTAGAGCACGTTGGGTGGCACGGGATACATGCGGACGTGCATTGTCCTGTTGGAACAGCAAGTTCCCTTGCCGGTCTAGGAATGGTAGAACGATGGGTTCGATGACGGTTTGGATGTACCGTGCACTATTCAGTGTCCCCTCGACGATCACCAGTGGTGTACGGCCAGTGTAGGAGATCGCTCCCCACACAATGATGCCGGGTGTTGGCCCTGTGTGCCTCGGTCGTATGCAGTCCTGATTGTGGCGCTCACCTGCACGGCGCCAAACACGCATACGACCATCATTGGCACCAAGGCAGAAGCGACTCTCATCGCTGAAGACGACACCTCTCCATTCGTCCCTCCATTCACGCCTGTCGCGACACCACTGGAGGCGGGCTGCACGATGTTGGGGCGTGAGCGGAAGACGGCCTAACGGTGTGCGGGACCGTAGCCCAGCTTCATGGAGACGGTTGCGAATGGTCCTCGCCGATACCCCAGGAGCAACAGTGTCCCTAATTTGCTGGGAAGTGGCGGTGCGTTCCCCTACGGCACTGCGTAGGATCCTACGGACTTGGCGTGCATCCGTGCGTCGCTGCGGTCCGGTCCCAGGTCGACGGGCATGTGCACCTTCCGCCGACCACTGGCGACAACATCGATGTACTGTGGAGACCTCACGCCCCACGTGTTGAGCAATTCGGCGGTACGTCCACCCGGCCTCCCGCATGCCTACTATACGCCCTCGCTCAAAGTCCGTCAACTGCACATACGGTTCACGTCCACGCTGTCGCGACATGCTACCAGTGTTAAAGACTGCGATGGAGCTCCGTATGCCACGGCAAACTGGCTGACACTGACGGCGGCGGTGCACAAATGCTGCGCAGCTAGCGCCATTCGACGGCCAACACCGCGGTTCCTGGTGTGTCCGCTGTGCCGTGCGTGTGATCATTGCTTGTACAGCCCTCTCGCAGTGTCCGGAGCAAGTATGGTGGGTCTGACACACCGGTGTCAATGTGTTCTTTTTTCCATTTCCAGGAGTGTATTATCAAACACCAGTTGAAAGTTAGATACATTTTGATACAGAAGTTATTGGGAACTAATACAAATTTCCGTTTTCAAAGCAGGTAAAATTAAGATAGTAAAGAAACTCAGTTCATTTGCAAGTATCACTTGTGTCACGCCGGCCGGTGTGGCCGTGCGGTTAAAGGCGCTTTAGTCTGGAACCGCGTGACCGCTACGGTCGCAGGTTCGAATCCTGCCTCGGGCATGGATGTGTGTGATGTCCTTAGGTTAGTTAGGTTTAATTAGTTCTAAGTTCTAGGCGACTGATGACCTCAGAAGTTAAGTCGCATAGTGCTCAGAGCCATTTGAACCATTTGAACTTGTGTCACGGTAAAGGACCTTCTTCTGTTTCAGGGTACAAAATGATTCAGGACCGACGAACAACGGCTTAACTATCGATGTGTTATATAAATAATTCTTAAGATATATAGCATCTTACTCAGCATTAAATTCATTACCTAAAGAGGTAATAATACAAGGTGTTCAGAAGAATGTGTCGATTAGATAAACACATGTTATAGGAACGTCTACATGGTGCTTAGTTGCGGATATTAGCACAGTAATTGCATTGACACTCCGTAAAAGGTGTCGTCAGGGTATCGCGATATCTCACTCATAGTACTCTACCTACCTTTAGGTGGTGGGGAGTCAGTTGTGTGGTACGGATAGTGTTGTAAGGCTATGTTACTTTTTGTCATGTTTGTGTGCCTCATTGTTCAGTACTGTCTACCCTGGGTACATATCACAGTGTTTTACCTCCTTCTAAATGCGAATTCACTTTTGTGTTTACTGTTAATGCGCTGTTTGTATGTACAGATGGTGTAGTACATTTACATTATCTCTTTTCCACCACCTGTTAACAATGGAAGAGAACTACTTGGCAAGTGAAATGTCGGATATGAAATTCTGCTATGGTTTAGCAAATGGACGTAACCTGTTAGCATGTACCCACTACATTGAAAAATATCCACAGTGCACAGTGCATACTGATCACCGATTCTCTATCAACATGTGAACACGAGTACTATGTGACAGATTGATAGGGTCATACCTGCTACCACAAAGCATAATAGGAGCGCATTATCTGGACTTTCTCGTTAATGTATTGCCTACCTTGCTGGAGGCTGTGCTATTGCAGCAACAAATACAAATGTGGTTCATGCATGATGGCGCACCAGCACTTTTCTTCATAGTTGGATTACGCAGAGGGGACCGGGGGGGGGGGGGGGAGGGGGCGGGGCACGCCTTAGCCTGCTCACTCCTCATTCCCGAAACTTCAGTCCCCTAAGGGTCGCATCCATCGAGCGTGCCAGCAGGTACAACAACAACCAGGTATACTTCAAAGGGTGCGTCATTCCATACGCCGGAGGGCAGAGAGGTGCAACGTAATCAATGGACGCTGCTTTGAACACCTCCTGTAAACACATGTTTATCGCAGAAAGTATGCATTTCCGTACCCATTTTTATTGCAAGAAAATGGTGCAAATGGCTCTGAGCACTATGGGACTTAACATCTGTGGTCATCAGTCCCCTAGAACTTAGAACTATTTAAACCTAACTAACCTAAGGACATCACACACATCCATGCCCGAGGCAGGATTCGAACCTGCGACCGTAGCAGTCGCGCAGTTCCGGACTGAGCGCATAGAACCGCTAGACCACCGCGGCCGGCATTTTTATTGCACTTAGCTCAAAAAAATTTCCCTTTTTAGGACCGACGTTTACTAGACTTATTTTTCTGTTTTAGGTGATCAGTATCAACTCTCAAAGTATTCGACACATTTTTTGAATACGCTGTATATTTTAACTACCTTTAATGTGTTATACAGCACTTAAATGTAAAGAAGTGGAAATATTTATAATTTCTGCATAAAGCACTACCTCGTGTTAGACATAAAAACAGGAAAAACAGTAAAACATGGAGGAAACTTCATATGGCTGTTTCTAGTACGCATTCCTTCACGTGATTCTAAAGTCAGTCACTAGACTGAAGTAACATCCAGTAAATACCATTTTTTCCTACAGCGCGGTGGTACTAATTATTATCGGAAAAGCTATAAGGAGACCAACCCATTAGCCACAATTTGCATATCTGAAAGGAGTCTTTCGACTGTTGTATCATTGAAAACGAAAATGGATACTGGATTTATTTGGAGTATGGCTTGTGATGTAAAGTGGCCGATGCCAAGTATGAGAAGGGTAGTTACAAATAACCAGCACAAAATAATTGATCTTTAATTTCTTCGTATAATTAATCACAAGAAAGGGTGTATTTAATTTGTTTGAGTGTTAACTAGATCTGGTTTCCATTTCGAGCACATTAAAAGTACGAGTGTCAATTTTTTCTTGTTTCTAAGTTTAGTTAGGGGTTATACGTCATTGCGGGCATTGGCATATATTTCGTCTCGTTGCGTGGTAACTATCCCACAACGGAAGTATCTCAGCTCAACGGGGTAAAACGGAATAAAAATGATTTTAGAATACGGAAATGAGTCTGGTGTGCCACCCGACAGCTTCATTCATCTCTACAACTCTCCATTTTTTGTATAATCAGTGTTTTAATATTAATTAATCCAAAGATTACAGGAGCATAAGCTGCTCATTGAACCATACTGTTGAATCGTTTCTGCTCCGGTATGATGTTAATCAATGCTTTTCATATAAGTTCTGGAGGAGCAGCTGACATGAATAATTCGTACTTAATACCCCAAATACTGCTCCATTAGTAAGGGGAGTAAAGTCTACTACAAAATTATTTCAAATGAATGGCCCTTTATACTCACTTATAAGAATATTACTCAGAGGAAAACGCTGGGTTAAGGCCGCTAGAACAGAAAATCTAGTGTGGAGCCGCTAATTTCATTTACTCTACATGCCCTATATTAAAACAGCCCACAAATCGGAGTTTGACTCTATAAATTGATTTTAAAAGCAGTGATGATCGTTTCAAATGAGACAACGGATAAAGCGGATTTTTGACTACGTTTTAACTTACGGGTGTGTAAAAAGTGGAATGAAATGCATGGATTCCACACTAGCACATTTATTTTCATTGGTATTAAATAGGACTATGGACATCAATTTCATTCATTTACAGAGGAATATGGTGGTGGAGGTCGGGATTTAGATTTAACCCGGATTTTCTATAGGATTCATTTCAGTTTATTTCCTAGCAACGCTTTCATGGCTTTTTAACTTGTTTATCATAAAATTTTGTGCTGACAAAATGATAATTCACTTAAAGTTGAAATAAGACTGTCATCACATTTTAAACTCAAGACAAAAATGAGCCCTCAGAAGCAATTAACTTCAGCGACAAACTTGCACAAGAAAATGCTGAATGGAAGAGACAACAGTCCACAGTCATTCTATTACTCACTGAAACCCTCATCAATTTACAAGGAAACGCAGTACAGAAGTCAGGTTTGCAGAACAATCTTAAATGTCGAGACAACGCTGTCATAGGCTCTGTGGAACTAAAATTGACTGGAAAACATTCTTATCCGTAAGACAAAAAAATTCACAGGAAATGAAAATTTCTTTAGTAATTAAAACTTCCGGGCTAAGAGGCCGTGGTCCAATAGTAGAAATACTTCTCCCTGACGTTTCGTTGCCAGCTGCGGGCAACATCATCTGAGGTGAGTCTACGACTGGCTGCTAGGCCGTGGAGGTCCTGTTTATATAGAGAGTGTAGAGGGCGCCACCACTCGTCACGTGTTGTCAACAGTAAAACTATCTCTGGCTGGCGTCATTACTCTCGATCGAAGGTAATCGATTGTCACATCTTTGGTACAGAATCGATCGCCATATCTTATCTAGCTTCAAGCCTTCTTCTTTCCTGTTAAAATTATTGTGGTGTTTAAAAATCTCTACAGCCTCTCTATACATACGTGCATAATAATGCGATGTCTTAGCCAGCACGCTCGTCTCACTAAATTTTATTTCATGGTCACCCGTTTCAAAAACATGTTGTGGGAAGGTTTACATTGGAACCACAAAAAGAAGTATCAATACTCGCCTAACTGAAAATAAAAGGAACTGTCGACTGGGACACATGGACAAATCGGCTGTGGCGGAACATGTTTTTGAAACGGGTGACCATGAAATAAAATTTAGTGAGACGAGCGTGCTGGCTAAGACATCGCATTATTATGCACGTATGTATAGAGAAGCTGTAGAGATTTTTAAACACCACAGTAATTTTAACAGGAAAGAAGAAGGCTTGAATCTAGATAAGATATGGCGATCGACTCTGTACCAAAGATGTGACAATCGATTACCTTCGATCGAGAGTAATGACGCCAGCCAGAGATAGTTTTACTGTTGACAACACGTGACGAGTGGTGGCGCCCTCTGCGCGCTCTATATAAACAGGACCTCCACGGCCTAGCAGCCAGTCGTAGACTCACCTCAGATGATGTTGCCCGCAGCTGGCAACGAAACGTCAGGGAGATTTCTACTATTGGACCACGGCCTCTTAGCCCGGAAGTTTTAATTACTGAAGACGCCGGCCGTGAAAGCCTACACGCTATGAAAATTTCTTTATTCAATCTCCATTTAAAAAAATTCCTATGGCCTGAGCTGTAAGTAATTATAACATCGAAACGAAACATAGGTTATAATACGGAGATATAAGCCCCTTTTATTGCCGCACGTGCACGGCAGGTTATTCTGTTCATTATTCTATTGGCACTAGTTATACAAAAGGGGAGCACGTAACATTTGCAGATTACATACGCTAAACATTTACCTTCCAACTTAATTTAGCACACGCAAATAATGTAACTTAATTTTAGCATGCACGCTGGTTAACCGGAAGTCACGTCGTTGGTGCGAAATGAATAATGAGTACAGGTCACATAAAGAAAAGTATTGTAAGAATTATGACTTCCGCACGCAAGAACCCGTAAATTCCAACTTAAATTTAGCACTCACAACTGATCTACTTTAATTCTAGCATGCTTCAGATTATCTGATAGCCATGTGGCTGACGCGAAATGAACAGTGACTGTGAGCTGTACAGAGACAACTACGTAATAACCACGACTTCAGCCCGCAAAATCTATAAATTCCAACTTAAATTTAGCACACGCAAATAATTTCAATTAGTTCTACGCTGTTAACTGATTATCTGATAACAACTTGGTTGGCGCGAAATGAAACGTGACTGTAAGGCGTACAAAGGAAAGCATGCAGAATTGTGAATTTCACCTACGATATTATTCGCCGAACGGAGCAGACTATTTGATCTACAAAAAGAGGGAGTATTATCACAATCTGAACTAAAGTTTTTTAATGGTGGTTTTCTAATTCTTATTTATTTTATTTTTTATTATTCTGTTTTGAAATTATTATTTAATTTTATATTATTCTGGCTTTGGCTAATTGAATCTTCAATTAAATCAAGAAACATCATCTAAAATATGTTTAAGTATTGAAATTCGAATTTAAATACCACCATCATGATTGGTTTTTTGGCTAGTGTGGTTTTTTTTCCCCCTAGGCTGCTCTTCCGCCATTGTCTGTTAGCGAATATAATTTTAGTACGTGATTTACGCCTAAAAACTATCAGACTTCATTTTGTGAAAAGGGAAGCTTTAGATGCAGGTTCTATTCTGAAAGCAAACCAAACCATTGCACTGATTGGTGCCGTTAATACGCGATCATTGACTAACAGAGATCCAGACACAAAGTAAGCTGCATTTAATTATCAAATTCGTGAAAAAAACTGAGAAAAAAGTATGATTAGACGTAATAAGAAACACAATGAAATTAAATAGTTATTATTATGCAAAATGTGCCCAAACTCTCTACCTAACATAAACGACATAACATTTTTATGACCGTACCAGAGAATGGCTGACCAGGAAGGGAGAGAACAAAAAGTTTGCTATTTCTTGTCAGCTAAAAATTACATAGATATTACAATTACAGAGATGTTAATTTCATTGTAATCGCAGTGTCTATTACGCAGCGATAAAATCGTCTCAGCGCTACTGCACGAAAACACACACTCACGAAATCCGCTAACTCTTGGGAAACTTTACAGTCTGGAGCCTGAACTCAAACATCTATACAATGAAAGCGAACGTTTGTCCAGACAATCTAAGAGCCTACGCTTTGTCAGATTACCTGCCCAGCCACTGCAGGCCAACCTACTGTCGCTCCTCTTCGTGGGTTAGTCGGTGAAATAGCCCCCGAGTGGGAAGGAGCGGTACCAACTGCCCACTATTGCGCACATAAGGATGCAGCTGGACTGTGCCGCCCCGTTATTCTTCTTTGTCCCAGTATTGCCTGCTCAGAAGTTTAAGGTGGCACTGCTACTACAGACCACAGCAGCTTCTACCAAACACACTGATTTGGAACGGGATTTGAATGCTCTCTTTTCTTATTCACACAGGATAGGACGAGGAGAGGTATTGTGCAAGCCTCAACGTAATCAAATAAATGAGACCGGCACCCATTCCTTCTCCAAAAGCTTAGTCCCTCACTTAGAGAGAGACACCAGCAAAAGAAAAAAAAAAATATGTACCAGACTATAAGCCCCCTAAGGCGAAAGTTGCATTAGCATAAATGAGAGAATAAACATGAAGGAGTGTTGAACACCACTCTGTTACCGTGTAATCAACAGTTATAACCAGCAGATTCACAAAGGACCATGAACGTTGTCTGGGAAAAAGCTGAATATTTCTTTGAAACACTACATGTTAAGTGAGGCAGTACGTATAGTGTCATATTTCCCACAATAGACGTTGCTTTATATAAACTGAAACTGGGGGGGGGGGGGGAGAGGGGGAAGCACAAACGAAAGGAAAGGAAAGGAACTGATGGTATCAGCTGCCTTTTGTGCGGATGCATAATATCATTCCACCTCCAGCTGGCCGCGCTTGGTAGCGTCGAGGTCTTAGGCGTCTTGTCACGGTCCTCGCGGCTCCACCTGCCGGAGGTTCGAGGCCTCCCTCGGGCGTGGGTGTTTGTGTTGTTCTTAGCGTACGTTAGTTTAAGTTAGATTAAATAGTGTGTAATCTTATGGAGCGATGACCTCAGCAGTTGGGTCCCATAAGACCTTACCACAAATTTCCAAAACTTTACCTCCAGCAGGAATTTAAAATTAACGATGGACAGGGACAGCGGATACTAGGTGACAATGTGAGACTGCCAGGGAGCGTGCCAACATAGGCGGTGCACTTGCGATAAACGTCCGCAGCTCGTGGTCGTGCGGTAGCGTTCTCGCTTCCCGCTCCCGGGTTCCCGGGTTCGATTTCCGGTGGGGTCAGGGATTTTCTCTGCCTCGTGATGAGTGGGTATTGTGTGATGTCCTTAGGTTAGTTAGGTTTAAGTAGTTCTAAGTTCTAGGGGACTGATGACCATAGATGTTAAGTCCCATAGTGCTCAGAGCCATTTTTGCGATAAACAGTGTGTCCGGATGGCGCAGTGGTTGAGGCAAGTGTCTAGTTAGCAGGAGAACCAGGGTTCGAGTCCAGATACACCACACTTGTCACCATCGATTCCGCATAAAGTCCCGATACAGTTGATATCGCCAGGTCATTTCCTTTCCTTTCCTCTCCCTCCACCTTCAATTTACACAATATGTTCCACAGCTGTGGATTTCCCGAAAGAACAGATGTGGTTTTTATGCGGTTTCCCATAGCCGATTGGGCTTGTACCCACGTGCCGTCTTAGTTACACGAATCGATAACATTTCCACATCGCTCTCACAGCTACACATGGGTTAACCCTGGACGTAGACAGATGGGTTACACGGAGAAAACGCTGGCGACGGGAAGGTCACGTGACCGCCGTCTACCACTAACACTGGCCAACCCAGCTGAATATGTCGATCGTGTGGAGATACAGGAAAAGTCAAAGAAAGATGAAGGGTATTTCTGGTATCGGAACGCGAAAGATACAGTTTGTACAAATATTGTCCTTATCAAACAATCCTACTGTTCCATTCCAATATGTTTGATTCACTCAACTGAAATCTATATTTTCACTTCGGTGACGAGTAAGGGTAGACCGTACGACAACACAGCAATTTCTGCTTTGGAACTATGACTCCGTGCATCCTGTATGCCTTAGGATATACTGCTTCAACCACATTCTTAGCCACAGATTGTTTATAACATGCAAGAGGTAGGTAGGTAGATGAGTTGCCATTGACAACAAGGTCGTTAGAGACAGAATGCAAACTCATATTAAGGACTCATAAATCAAAGGAAAATATCCTGCAATTTGCCTTAGGCTTTTTAGGTAATTCAAGGTAACACTAAATCTAGATGACGAGATGGGATTTGAATCGTCGTCCTTCGAATACGAGTCCATTGTGCTAACCACTCGGTCACCTCGCTCGGTTTTATAGCGTACAGCAACAAACAAATTTTGGTTTCTTTACTTTCCTGGAAAGGCATCGCTACCGGTTTTAAATTTACTAAAACTTTGTATGCTGCCAGTCTAGTTCTGAAAACGGATTACCTAAAAACCTGGTTCCTAAATACGCCCTAAATGGAACTACCCCCCCCCCCCCCCCCCCCCATATACAAGGCTTAGGCGAGTGAGTTTATGAAGTAATGTGATCTGATTGCAAAATTTAGAAAATATGACACAGAACAGGAAAGACTTACTTTCGTCAACAGTTTTAGTTTATTGATTTCCATGAACCTGATACGTCGCAGGAAACATGGGAATTTACATGAAAAACGTGTAAGCTACGGTGCTTATATCCCCGTTGGCTGAGGCATGGTGTACCCAAACTGTTACCACAATTCAGATATGCAAGACGTAAAATAATCACACTTCGCGGCTAATGACGAACTTCAAATCTGGCACCTCCGCCTGCTGTGTCACCTACCTTCTATCCTGAACAGCAGTGCATAGAATTACGATATGTAATGCTCACCCTAACTGGTCGACAACTAGAAATTCTTCATAGAAATAACTCCCCGTAAATTCGTCCGGACGGAAAACTTGCGCAAAGAACTTGAGTTAAGTTAGGAAACATGTGAGTAGAACAACATACATTTACTTTCAAAACGTAGTTACGCTTTGATTGCACATCAGTGCTCAGAAAAGGTGGTGCAAAAGAGTTCAACACAGGAAAACTTGAAACAAAAGAAAGTATAGAATCTCGAAAAATAGTGATTAAAGACTAATGGCTGGGACTGGGACGAATTTAAATGTAATTGTATTCAGATCGATTGATAGCAAACCGATTCCGTGACGCGCATCTTCACAGACGCACAAAAGTAGCATCTACACATGCCAGACTCATTGAAGTCATGTAAGTTTCCGTGACATTCTGCACCTTAAACAACAGAATACGAAACACAAAAATCGGTTTGTATTAACTACACAATATGCGCGAATGGTCCACTGCTCGTTGTCTCGCGGTAGCGTTCTCAATTCCCGAGCACGGGGTCCCGGGTTCGATTCCCGGCGGGGTCAGGGATTTTTCCTGCCTCGAGATGACTGGGTGTTGTTGAGTAGTCCTCGTCATCATCATTCATCTCCATGCAAACCACCTCCACTAGGACCTTGCCTAGTACGGCGGCGCGGGTCTTCCCGCATCGTTCCTCTACGCTCCGTCATGGAGTATGGGACTTCATCATCAGGTCATGTGCCAATGGCTAACGATATCGCATTGTGAAAGCGTTCAACCTCTGCTCAGCCATGTAGCATCTTATCAAGACCATAGCTACCGACCTAAGCAGCAGACAATACCGTGCTATGACTGGTGAACACGAAGCACGTATGACTCTCACTGAAACGTCAACTGCAAACCCCCAAAATCTGGTACTGACGACATCTTCGTCGACCACACCGGGCAGGCCGCGCGCCACGCACAGCTACACATGGAGACGTCACTTTTAAACCTCCCACCAGCTCTCCGCTGGCGAGCTTGCTCTTGCATCGTTCGCTGCCTCCGATGGGTGACGCCACGCATACACGGCACGAGAGCGTGCGGAATTCACATGACCTCACTACCTGCGACTCTGACTGTCAGCCGCGTCTGTTTGAGCAGCCGCTCTCAGAGCTTCGCCGCAAGATCCGGAGGATTTTCAGACTTATATCAACCTTAGTAGAGAAGACTGCAGTGAGAATTTATGTGGGCGTAGCATGACGGTACTAAGCATTACTATTACACTATTGGCCATTAAAATTGCTGCACCACGAAGATGACGTTCTACAGACGCGATATTTAACCGTCAGGAAGCAGATGCTGTGATATGCAAATGATTAGCTTTTCAGAGCATTCACACAAGTTTGGTGCCGGTGGCGACACTTAGAACGTGCTGACATGAGGAAAGTTTCCAACCGATTTCTCATACACAAACAGCAGTTGACCGGCGTCGTCTGGTGAAGCGTTCTGATGGCTCGTGTAAGGAGGAGAAATGCCTACCATCACGTTTCCGACTTAGACAAAGGCCAGATTGTAGCCTAACCCGGTTGCGGTTTATCGTATCGGGATATTACTGCTCGCGTTGGTCGAGATCCAATGACTGTTAGCATAATATGGAATCGGTGGGTTCAGGAGGGTAATACGGAACGACGTGCTGGATCCCAACTGCCTCGTATCACTAGCAGTCGATATGACAGGCATCTTATCCACCTGGCTATAACGGATCGTGCAGCCACGTACCGATCCCTGAGTCAACAGATGGGGACGTTTGCAAGACAACAACCATCTGCACGAAGAGTTCAAAAAATGGTTGTGAGCACTATGGGACTTAACTTCAGAGGTCATCAGTCCTCTAGAACTTAGAACTACTTAAACCTAACTAACCTAAGGACATCACACACCCATTCCCGAGGCAGGATGCGAACCTGCGACCGTAGCGGTCGCGCGGTTCCAGACTGTAGCGCCTAGAACCGCTCGGCCACACTGGCCGGCACGAACAGTTCGACAATGTTTGCAGCAGCATGGACTATCAGCCCGGAGACCATGGCTGCGGTTACCCTTGACGCTGCATCACAGATAGGAGCGCCAGCGATGGCGTACTCAACGACGAACTTGGGTGCACGAATGGCAAAACGTCAGTTTTTCGGATGAATTCAGGTTCCTTTTACAGCATCATGATCGTCGCATCCGTGTTTGGCGATATCGCGGTGAACGCACATTGGAAGCGTGTATTCCTCATCGCCATTCTGGCGTATCACCCGGCGTGATGGTATGGGGCGCCATTAACCATTAACACGTCTCGGTCACCTCTTGTTCGCATTGACGGCACTTTGAACAGTGGACGTTACATTTGAGATGTGTTACGACCCGTGGCTCTACCCTCCATTCGATCCGTGCGAAACCCTACATTTCAGCAGGATAATGCACGACCGCATATTGCTGGTCCTGGACGGGCTTTTCTGGATACAGAAAATGTTCGAGTGCTGCCCTGGCCAGCACATTCTCCAGATCTCTCACCAATTTAAAACGACTGGTCAATGGTGGCCGAGCAACTGGCTCGTCACTATACGCCAGTCACTACTCTTGATGAACCGTGGTATCGTGTAGAAGCTGCATGGGCAGGTGTACCTGTACACGCCATCTAAGCTCTGATTGACTCAATACCCAGGGGTATCAAGGCAGTTATTACGGCCAGAGGTGGTTTTCTGGGTACTGATTTCTCAGGATCTATGCACCCAAATTGCGTGAAAATGTAATCACATGTCAGTTCTAGTATAATATATTGGTCCAATGAAAACCCGTTTAGCATCTGCATTTCATCTTGGTATAGCAATTTTAATGGCCAGTAGTGTAGTCAGATTCTTACCGGATTGTATCAGCATTCAAGACTATTTGTGCCTGTCGAGAACATTTCCCTCAATCAAATAGAACTCAGTATCACCAAGGAACCCACAGCAAGCTACGTACGACAATGAGATCGAAAGTAGTGCCTCCAAATTTTTTATGTGAAAACTCATACAGGTTTTCAAACAGAACAGGATTTATTAACATTCTTCGCGTCTACATATTTGCAACCCTCTGCCGCTAGAGCACTCTGAACTGTATCGTGTAATATGACCATGTGTAATGTGACTATATCGGTGCGTGAGAAGCAGCGTGCCGTAATCGAGTTTCAAATTCGAAAAGTTAGTCCACACATAGACAACTCTCTCCTGCAACATGAGAATGCCACACCTCACACAAGCGCTGCGACAGCTTTGCCAATCCAACGCCTTGATTTCGCTGCCCTCGATCATTCTCCATATAGTTCCGACTTGGTTCCATCCGATTTTCACCTTTTTCGAAGACTTAAAGAACACCTTTGAGCACTTCAGTTTGGTATTGATGAAGTGGTACAAGCACAGGTGAGGTTTTGGCTCCATCAACAACGTCAAAAATTCTACAGTGACGGCATCAACAAAATAGTCTCTCCTTAGGAAAATTGACAATATTGAGAAATAAATATGTAGACATGAAGAATAAATATGTACAATCTTAATAAAATTTGTTTTATTCTAAACTCTTAATGGGTTTTCATGTAAAAAAAAATTACGGAGGCATTACTTTTCAGCACGCACTAGTATACCTCAATTATTAAGTGCACATATTGTAAATAAACCTATTAATATCTTTTCGTAGATGTCTGTCTTCCTCGAGCACCCGAATTACTGACACATCACAAACAGCACCTTCCAACCGCTTTACTTACTGTGCCAAAGACTGTTAAGCTATCATAAATCGATAACTTAGTGCAGAATGTATCTTAGCAGCGCATCTGAAAGTTAACAATGTGTGAAATAATTTAGTAGTGAAAGTTGCAAACGTGACAGACAATTGTCAGAGTTTAGTTTTAACCAAATGTACCTCACTTATGATTCTTGAGAATCTGCTCGACCTAATTATTTGCTACACCGTATTATTTTTTCCGCTCCTTGTGCTTCTCCAGTGTCTACATTCTAACATCGACTTGGAGGAATTGGGGAGTAATCTGGCAGTTAAGAAGAAAGTTTCATAACAATGACACTTCTCAGTGTTAGCACTTCCAATAAATTTCAGGGAAAGATAAACAAGGCATTAACAACATGTATGAACTATAAGAAATTTTTATTGGTGTTTTAAATTCTATTTAATATCACTCAGCAATTTGCAAGATACAGTTATACCTTACACGTTGGGGCGAAAGCTGGCACAAAGGGACAACATTGCATTTCCGTCGGAGGCATGGAACAGATGCAAGTCACCTTCATTCCATCCTGTAAAACCCTCATGTGGAGCCCTCTTTCATTCTTAAAATTTTACCCTACTTTTTTTTTTATTTTATTTGTTCACAAGTAGGTCTCTTTCTGCAAGGAAGACAAGCAGTTTCATTCTCATCTTCAGAAGACCTGTTTGCTTCACACACCTAAATTTTCCGACTCTGTTTTCATGGTGTAGATCCGGAGTCTTTCAACAACTTTCTTTTAACTTGGTGAGAGTATGTTTTTGTTGCAATGAACTAGCGTTTGTACGGAGACTCTGTGATCATGGCGCATTTTCCTCTTCCCCTAATTGATGACTGTGTCTTGTAATTAGGAACTGGTTTTACACTTCCCGATGATACAGTGAATGAAGACAGTGTTCTCCCATCAGTCGACGGACCATGTTGCGCAGAAGAAGCAGTAAATGGGCTTCTTGCACTCTGGGAATCTGGCGTTATTCTTTGTGAGTATCTTCGGGCCCGAAATTGTCTTCATAAAATGCCTTTGCATTAGGCAGGAAAATTACCTGTATTCTGGAAACCAAATGTGGCATTTAGCATTGTTGTTGCTCTAGCAAATGCAACTCTAGACAATTGAGTCTTTGGTACTGGGTTGCCACTTTGCCCAGATGGCTGACAAGTCATGTCTTAATATCCTGACCCTAATAAGCGCTTAACGGTCTCATTAAACTGACATCGAGCGGTTGCAACTTATGGGCGCAGAGTAGTGGGAAGCGAACAATCTCGACATCGTATTTTTTACAAAAGTAGATAACCTCCAAGTTTTCCACTTGAGCTCAATGTGCGTCGAGCAGCATAAGAACAGGTTCACTATTACAAGGTTTGGTGTGAGAAATGTAGTGGTGCAACGACTTGACAAAGATTTCTGCTTGCATCCACCCACAAGGATGACACACTGCCACTGTTCCTGATCATGCTCCGTCTAAAAGTTCCTCTTCCATCCTAACTCTAGGCAATATTAGGTGGATGAATGTAATGGCCAGCTGCAGAGAAACAAACTGCTGATCTCACGAAGTGCCGCCACTCAGTTGGTGTCAAGACATCCATCTGCATGCTTCCCTTTTGGGCCATGACCGTTAAGCGTGACTTTGGCACTGTTGTTAGCCCTGTTTCATCAACACTAAATACTTCGTTGGGTGGGACTTTATACTCCTCTAAGCAATGGATAATATTTCAAAAACACGTGCATCAGCTGTTGAACTTATTGCAGGTGAAACCGAAGTTGACTCAGGTTTCCCAAGTCTGACTCAGTGACACGTAAGAAAGTTATTGAGCCAGTGAAGTCCAGCCATTTTCTCTACCTTATTGAAGTTGTGAATACGATTATTCTTCTCCGCTAATTCATACAAGAAACGCCTGACGCCATTTGTTCATTAACATACCGTTGAAAAGTATGAACATCTTACATCACACATGTTAGTTAGATCCATAGATGCGCCAAATAGATTATTAAACGTATTTAAAATGAAAATACAAATAAATGGTTATTCTTTCTATTTCAAATATAAATAGAACATGTTTTCAAGTAAAAGTATTTAAATACAAAACGCAAAATACGTATTTGCAAAACACCTTTATTCAAATAAAATACATCAGGTCAGTGATCATTTTAGATGCCATTTATTTCACTAGTGCTAACGCCGATAATTGCTCACATATTTCATTTCTCAAGTTCCCATAGGTGGTCTCATTATTATTCCACCAAAGGAAAATAGTCGTTAAATAGGAGCAGAACTTGGCAAATAAGTATTTTACACACATCAAATAAGTTTTGCATCACCTCGGTTCCGAGAGTTCTGGAACCTGTACAGATAATTGGAATAAAGATCAACATAAACATCATTTCCGCCCTTTTTATTGCTCATGAAAGCCACACATTGCACGTAGTACCACCATACAGTGAGACCTCAAGAGGTGGTGGTCCAGATTGCTGTACACACCGGTACCTCTAATACCCAGTAGCAAATCTTCTTCCATTGATGCATGCCTGTAATCGTCGTGCCATACTATCCACAAGTTCATCAAGGTACTGTAGGTCCAGATTGTCCCATTCCTCAATGGCGATTAGGAGTAGATCCCTCAGAGTGGTTGGTGGGTCGCATCGTCCATAAAGAGCCCTTTTCAATCTATCCCAGGCATGTTCGATATGGTGTATGTCTGGAGAACATGCTGGCCACTCTAGTCGAGCGATGTCGTTATCCTGAAGGAAGTCATTCACAAGGTGTGCATGATGGGGACGCGAATTGTCGTCCATGAAGACGAATGCCTCGCCAATATACTGCCGATACGATTGCACTGTCGGTCGGAGGATGGCATTCACGTGTCATACACCCGTTGACCACCAGCGGCGTACATCGGCCCCACATAATGCCACTCCAAAACAGCAGGGAACCTCCATCTTGCTGCATTCGCTGAAAAGTGTCTCTAAGGCGTTCAGCCTGACCGGGTTGCCTTCAACCACGTCTCCGACGATTGTCTGGTTGAAGGCATATGCGACACTCAACCGTGAAGAGAACGTGATGCCAATCCTGAGCGGTCAATTCGGCGTGTTGCTGGCCCGTCTTTACCGCGCTGCATGGTGCCGTGGTTGCAAAGATGGACCTCGCCATGGACGTCGGGAGTAAAGTTGCGCAACATGCAGCCTATGGCGCACATTTTGTGTCGTAACAGGACGTCCCGTGGCTGCACGAAAAGCATTATTCGTAGTAGCCCTTGGGCGGCCTGAGCGAGGCATGTCATCGACAGTTCCTGTCTCTCTGTATCTCCTCCATGTACGAACAACGTCGCTTTGGTTCACTCCGAGTCGCCTGGACACTTCCCTTGTTGAGAGTCCTTCCTGACACAAAGTAACAATGCGGAGGCGAGCGAACCACGGTATTGTCCGTCTAGGCATGGTTGAAGTACAGACAACACAAGCCGTGTACCTCCTTCCTGGTGGAATGACTTGGACTGTTCGACTGTCCGACCCCCTCCGTCTTAGAGGCGCTGCTCATGCATGGTTGTTCACATCTTTGGGCAGCTTAGTCTTTTATCCGAATTCCCCAACAGTCCAGGGTATCGATATGGAGTCTGAGATAGCGCCGCAAAAAAGTAGACACGCACTACCACTTGCCATAGCACCTGAAGCCATCTGATGGAGTGTGATATTAAATATAATTTAAACCACCAATAAGAATTTCTTATAGTTCATACATGTTGTTCATGCCTTGTTTATCTTTCCCTGAAATTTATTGGAAGTGCTTACACTGAGAAGGGTCATTGTTACGAAGCTTTCTTCTTAACCACCAGATTACTCCCCAATTTCCCACCCCCCCCCCCCCCCCGCCCCGTCTAACAGACGCTGCTCATGCATGGTTTTTACATCTTTGGGCAGGTTTACTGACATCTCTGTACGGTCAAAGGGACTGTGTCTGTGACAAAGTATCCACAGTCAACGTCTATCTTCAGAAGATCTGGGATCCGGCGTGATTCAAAACTTTTTTTGATGTGGGTATATAAGGGAAAAAAAATAGAGTTGGGTGTCCATCCGGGGATCTAAACTGCTGTCATTATCATTTAAATATTGTAGCGTTTCCAGATCTACTGCAGTGCTGCCACTATCACTGGCTACAGAAGAATCAGAGTCCTCAACAAGCATATAATAAGATTCAACCTTTTTTTATGAGAGTGTTACAAATTCTTTCCATGTTCTTCTTGTTGCAGGTTCTGCACTTCTGAGATAAACTGTTCTTTAACGTATCCTCTGCTAGACTTAGCTACTCATTCCAATTTGAAAACAGTTATGATATGGACGTTAATCTTTATAATCTCTCAAAATAATTCCTATCAGCACTTTACAGTACGTAGGTTTACCTATAAGCAAGTTGCTTATCATTGTTTGGATTCTCATTGGTTCTGGCAGCAGACAGCCATAGCAGATATCTTTAAGCCCTTCTAAGCTTCTGGTGCCATCCGTAATGGGTGTTGAATAGCTTATGTATTCATCAAGGAGCTATGTTCCAGTTTCCTTAAAGACTGTTTTTTACAGTTCATATAGAATTTCCTTACAGTCCATTTAGAGTATCCTCGAAAGTGAATACTGAATTACAGTATAAATTCCATCGTGCAGGATGGATTAGTAGGGGTTTTTCCAGTTGATTCTAAACTGCTTTCACAATCTTTATGAAACCTTGAATACAGATTCCAAAGTGTTTGATTTTTGACATGGCTTCATCATCAACATCTTTTTGTAAATTAATTTGAGATCGGGTGTTGTACATACAGTATCTCATGAAGCTATTAAATGTAATGTATGTGACCTGTCTTTCATTCACTTCTTTGGCTTGATCAGATGATTTCGGTGCATTCTGCATTAAACAAAAAACAATGATGCTAAAGTCTTACTGACTTTTCCTGTGATTAAGATACAGGTGTACCTATGGTGCTTACTGCGCCATCTGTGTCTATCGTGGAACTACCCTGATTTAAACAAATGGCTCACTAAATGAATTAAAACTACTAAGTATGAAATAAAAAAATTCAAGACAAGCATTTACAATTTTGCAAATACAAAATATGTATGTTTTAGACGTAACGTGCTCCTAAAATAGCGTAAAAAGTTTCTAATTTATGACCATACACATGGAGTCATAGTAGCAAGGACGTACATGCCATGATATACTACTAACGAATCATCCATAGAAATAATTGAAAATGGCCTAAAGCCGAAATTGATCAATCGTACATGAAATAAAGAGAAAGGCAGCTGACGGCATCAGAAATCATTAAAAAGTAGAAAATGCTTTCCAAGAAAAGTATTTCGAATGCTAAATAAAAATAGGTATTTTGCATTTGGTATGTGTATTTCAAATAGGTGTATTTCACATAATTCACAGGGCTGGTTGTAAGTAACGCACTCGTGGAGGTAATATCCGGTCGTCCCGGTTTTACCCCGTTGCTTCCACCCGGTTTTACCCCAAATGTACTTTTCCTATAAAATTTCTTCTGCATATGAAACGTAGTAAACAATCGTTTAACATAACGTATATTCCTAAGCCCCATCAAAAATTACCTAATTCAGTTTGAAATTAGAAGATGTAAGTTCCTCATTGGACACAAAAATTAACAAAGAAAAGAACAATTATTTTGTGAGACATTAACTTTTCCCGGCGAATTGAATGTTGAAATAACTTACGGGTTTGCTGCCGGGTGACGTCGTCGACCAAAGCCGATATTTCGGCAGGAGCACACTCTGCCATTCGCAAGGCACAAGGCACACCGCAGTTGTGACTTGAGAATGGCAATGTGTGCTCCTGTCGAAATATCGGCCGCGGTCGGCGACGTCACCCGGCAGCAAACCCGTAAGTTGTTTCAACAACAACTATTTTCTCAACAACAACGCGTCGATTACTAGCCCTACCAAGCCACATAGCGGTACTGAGGCTGCAGGATGCTTTCAGTGTCTAACGGCCAAGAAACAATGTTACGAACTAGCCCCTTCACCCGATTATACTGCAGTTCCCGCTAAACGTAAATACTAAGTTTTATAGATAAATATCCTACATGCGTCATGATAAGACACATTTTCGCATTTTAAAATCATTTTTACTAAGTTCATCCTTTCGAATCGTGACAGTTCCCTTGTGTGGAACGTTGGGAATCGCTGTTCCATACACCAAAACTCAAGCAGTCATCGAGCTGCCGCGAGGGCATTCATTGCGTTGAAGACTCACACGAGTCGTGTAATCCGAATTCCTACATGGCATCGATTTCCACATCAAAAACCGTTTCCTGTCGCTTCTGTGCTGTCCGGACTGGACGCGTGGCCGACGAATTTCCGTCCGACAAAGCGTGGCGCGAGACCTATATTGGTGAGGGCGGCGAGCTCTTTGTTCCGGCCGGCCCCGCAGTCTGCGTTATTAAAATTGGCGCCCAGCTGGCCACGCCTCTGCCCCCCGCCTCCCTGCCCCACGTCTTCTGGCCGCTGTAGCCGTCCGTCCGCCTCCTTGCACCGCCCGCGCGGGCTTCCGTTCCCGCCCGACCGCCAGAGTGCAGATCGCTACAACAATTAGCAGCTGGAACAGCGAAGGGCTTCTCGCCGTCCCCTCTCCCCTAAGCCACCCCATGGATGGGCCTTATTAAACAAGTGGCAGCTTGGACGGCTATATAGAAAGCGCTGAGTTCGTGGGGTGGGGTACATGGAAGGTGGGGGTGGAGGATGGAAGGTGGGGGTGGAGGATTTTCATAAGTTGGCCTTCCTGAACCCAGACCGTCTCCTGCCTTCTCCAACCCCCTCCCCAACCCCCTTTCACTTCAGTCGTGGCAAAAGTTGCTGCTGGTCAACGGGGAGAAAGAGAGGGGCCGGGTGGAAGGGGTAGGGGGACGAGACGGGGTCCGGGAGCCGATGGCCGGCCAGCAGCAGCTTATGCAAAGCGAGGTCGTTATCGGACGGTCCGGCTCCCGTCTGCGCTCTCGTTGGCTGTCCTTCTCCGACTCCAACTGTTCTCCGCCACGCGCATCTCACCAGTCTCCCTACTTACATGTCCCCTCACGGTCCCACGGGGGCGGAACGCAAATCTGAAGAAGGGAAAACTCCACAAATTTATCGCACAGTCATAAAACCATTATTGCCTTCTTCTTCTCTGCCGATGGTTGGTGGCTTCTTTACGACCAGGAGTAGCAGCTCCTTCTTCGATTGCCTTTTCTTCTTCACCTCGCAAAACCTTGTGATGTAATCATGCATACTGCGTAATAGGAACCGTTGTATACCGATCACTATACACATAAATTTCTGAAAATCGATTTATATGGGAACGATATATCTTGTATAATAAGGCACGGCTGCAAAATATTAACACGAATTCCTTACAGGTGAATGGAAGAACTGGTAATAGCCGACCTCGGGGAAGATCAGTTTGGATTCCGTAGAAATCTTGGAACAAGTGAGGCAATACTGACCCTACGACTTATCTTAGAGAACAGATTAAGGAAAGGCAAAACTACCTTTCTAGCATTTGTAGACTTACAGAAAGCTTTTGGCAATGCTGACTGGAACACTCTTTTTTCAAATTCTGATGGTGGCAGGGGTAAAATACAGGGAGCGAAAAGCTATTTACAATTTGTACAGAAACCTGATGGCATTTATAAGAGTCGAGGGGCATGTAAGGGAAGCAGTGGTTGGGAAGGGAGTGAGACAGGGTTGTAGCCTACCTCCAATGTTATGTAATTTGTATATTGAGCAAGCAGTAAGGGAAACAAAAGAAAAATTTGGAGTAGGAATTAAAATCCATTGGGAAGAAATAAAAACTTTGAGGTTCGCCGATGACATCGTAATTCTGTCAGAGACAGAGAAGGACCTGGGAGAGAAGCTGAACGAAATGGACAGTGTCTTGAAAGGAGGGTATAAGATGAACATCAACAAAAGCAAAACGAGGATAATGAAACGTAGTCGAATTAAGTCGGGTGACGCTGAGGGAATTAGATTACGAAATGAGATGCTTAAAATAGTAAAGGATTTTTGCTATTTGGGGAGCAAAATAACTGATGATGGTCGAAGTAGAGAGGATATAAAATGTAAACCGGCAATGGCAAGGAAAGCGTTTCTGAAGAAGAGAAATTTGTTAACATCGAGTATAGATTTAAGTGTCAGGAAGTCGTTTCTGAAACTCGTATTTGTATTGAGTGTAGCCATGTATGAAAGTGAAACGTGGACGATAATTAGTTTAGACAAGAAGAGAATAGAAGCTTTCAATTTTTGGTGCTACAGAAGAATGCTGAAGATTAGATAGGTAGATCACATAACTAATGAGGAGGTCCTGAATAGAATTGGAAAGAAGAGAAATTTGGGGCAGAACTTGACTAGAAGACGGGATCGGTTGGTAGGGCAAATTCCGAGGCATTAAGGAATCACCAATTGAATACTGGAGGGCAGCGTGGAGAGTAAAAATCGTAAAGGGAGACCAAGACATGAATGCACTAAACAGAATCAGAAGGATGTAGGTAGCAGTAGTTACTGGGAGATGAAGTTCGCACAGGATAGAGTGGCATGGAGAGCTGCATCAAACCAGTCTCTGGACTACTGGACTGAAGACTACAACAACAACATATCTTGTAAACTGCTGCTTTCATTCAGTATGAATATTAGTTAAGAGGACACACAAACAGGTAATTTTTATATGGTTATTTATAAGTTTTTCACTCACTGTTGTTATATTTCGCGAAAAATGTTTGTAAAGTCAATTCAAGTACTTTCGCTGCCAGCTGTGTAGATACTCAGATTCTTTGGCTACAATGGAAGCAGCGTTGCCAACCGTACGATGTGGATCGTACATACACGATAATTTAAGATGATGCTCAAACATAAGATCCACCCTCCTGATCGCACGTCTGTTGAACGATCTTTTGAAACGCTTACTATTGTGACTTCATCTTTTTTACTGTTTTAATTTTTGTGGTTTATTTAATTTTTTACAATTTTGAGTAGCCTACTGTTTGCCCACGATGACTTGACGATTTCGCTAGTGTGCCAGAAGCGGAGAAAATCGTTACTGCTTGAAAGATATTCATTTTTTTTTCGAGCACTGCCGGTGTCAAATTGCCGCTAGACGCAAAATATCACGAAAGATTTGTGTCCATTAGCAAGTAATTTCTGTAAGCACTTGCTGAGTTGTTCACAAAAACTTACTCAAATGTATTTCTTCAAGTCACTAGCTCAAGTTTATCTTAGGATAAAGTAATTCTCACAGTAGTGCACTTATTCGTAATAACCAGAGTAGTAGCCACTGTTATTGCATTATTATTAATTAACAAAAACCTTGACGAAGCACAAAAATAAAAATATAGCAAAAACGTTAGCGAAGTACGTACTGATGTCACCAAAAAATGCTATTCAATGAACTAAAATCAAAGGATTACACTTACAATAAAAACTCTAGGATATCGTATGCAAATTTTGAACATCTCTTGTCTGTTGTATAATCAGATATTCAATAACAGGAAAAAAGGTAAAGCGCAGTATCTGGCCTAAAGACTGCGTTTTAATTACTCTTCGATTTTTGGAAGCAGTATTTATTATTTTTATCACAAATCAAATGCAGTTATTTTTGCAGTAACATTAATAAAATCAGCTAAAATTTAAAGTCGTCCGTGTTGTCGTTGTACTTTCCCTTCTGGCGAAACAAATTGTTTAGTAAACTCATTTCGCGCTTCCTTGACTGTTACTGTCATTTATATGTGTTTAGGGGTTCCAATGCTACATTTGTTTCGGCCCATCTGTCGTTGTTTCATTCTCCTCTTTCATACGGATATTTTCGTACTGGTACTGAACACACACATCTCTAAGTTCAGGAAAAACTTCCCCAAAATGTCAAATCCGGCAAGAACGTGCAGCAAGAGACAAAGAACTAGAAAGAATTTTCACTCTGCACCGAAGTATAAGCTGATTTGGAACTTCCTGATTAATTAAAACTGTGTGCCACAACGGGACTCGAACCTGGGAACACGGCCTGGCACACAGTTTTAATTTTTCAGGAATTTTGATGCAAGAAACTATCTCCAAGTCGCGAACTTCTTGAAGCTGACGAAACTAGCGTATGTCGATGGGAAGTAGGGGGGTCGGGGTTGGGGGGGTCAAGGGGGGGTAGCGCCGTACCACAGCAGGAGCTTCAACAGGGTGCCTAATAAATATGATTTCAGGATTGCGATTTTAGAGTGGTTGCGAGACAGGCAAATAAACGGTAACGACTCAGTGAGGAAGGCCGAAGTGTTTTCCAAAACTGAGGCAAACATACCACGCCTGAAGCCGGCCGCGGTGGTCTAGCGGTTCTGGCGCTGCAGTCCGGAACCGCGGGACTGCTACGGTCGCAGGTTCGAATCCTGCCTCGGGCATGGGTGTGTGTGATGTCCTTAGGTTAGTTAGGTTTAAGTAGTTCTAAGTTCTAGGGGACTTATGACCTAAGATGTTGAGTCCCATAGTGCTCAGAGCCATTTGAACCATTTGAACCATACCACGCCTGAAAGTGTACGTCGTGGATAAAATCACTGTATGCAGAGGCCATAAAGTAGTCCGTTTAGCGCCCTACAACTGAGATTTAAATCCAACAGAACTGGCATGGACCAAAATAAAATGCAATTTCTGTGAGAACAATTTGACTGGTGGCACGTCGAAGAAAAGATTACAGTATCTAGTTGATGTTGCTTTCCTGTCAGTTGCTGCACAGGAATGGAAAGGTTACGGCAGAAAAGTGCAGCAGCTGTAGCGAGAGTGTTGGACACGAGATGGAATAATGAAAATGGCCATTGATGATGTTATCATCAGCACAGCCCCGTGGAGCAATGATGCTGACGCTCATCTTCAGTCTAACACAAATGTCAATGATCTTCTATGAACATCGTTTTGACAGTTCTTTCACGTACAGTTCATTGCACTTTGTAAACACTACTGCTATTCTGTGTTTAATAAATGCAATGTGTAAAATATTACAAATACCAATTTGTAACTTTCTATTCATAGCGTCGTAATTTGTATATTCATCAACTTACATTTTTCATTATTTTCGATAAATAAAAAAAACTAGGTTCTAGTTAAAATTCTGTCAACAAATAAGATGATTTCCGACCAGAAGGAAGTGTCACTTAACTGAGCCCGCTCCCGACAGTCACCGCGCCAGTCGTCAACTTAGCGTGGACAAACGGTATATGCGAGCCTGTTCAACCGTGGGATTACCCAATTTCATTACGCTGCAGCTGTAACTTAGCTTATTCCCCGAGATGAATCTCCTTTGGAGTTCACGGTATTGAATTCTTTGCACCTTATGCGGTGTTCATACTTAAGTGAAAACGATTACAATTAACCTGTTGGCTCAGGTGAGGACAGTGAACGGTCTGGAAGGTGTTAAGTAGTGCAAAATTGTATCTATGGAAACAAAAGTCAGTGATAATGGTCCTAGTCCATCCAATAAATTTATAGTAGGCGTTTTTAAATAGTGAAAACAAAAATACAGAAAATTCAGGAAAATTAATGCTGAATTTAAAGCCTGGTTGCACTCTGATGAATCGAACTCTGAAAGGGCTAGATGTTGATTCTATAGCCTAACGTAACTTTTGTGTCTGAATGGGTATGTGTTAAAAACGTTCTAAAAGTGAAGATCGTGTCAAAAAAAAACCAGACAGTTTTGAATACATTTGTGAAATCGGTTATAACTGAAGCGTCTTTAAATAATCAGGTTCACATCGCTGAAATTAAATTGGCAGGATTTGTGGCAGAACACAACCTGCCCTTCAGTGTTGTAGACCACCTGGAGGGCGTAGTTAAGAGCTGCTTACTTGACTGTAAGACCTCTGACGCTATACATTCGCGTCGCGCTAAATGTTCAAAGAGCGTAAAGAACGTGACAGGAGAGAGTCGTAAGAACAAACTTGTGTCCAAAATGAGACATGTAAAAATTGAGCGTTCTTACTGATGAGTCAACAGACGTAGGACGTGTTAAAACGTCGACTGTCGTGGTTTGATTTTTTGATAAAGACGCAAATAAAATTGAAAGTAAAATTTGGAATCTTTGTGAAATTTTTAGACAGGGTGAATATGATAAGGTAAACGAAGATACTACATTTAAATATCTTTATTCTAATCTAATTCTTTCATCTTCTGAGTACAATGTTTCTGAAAACAGTATTATAGAATTTGCTTATGATTGTCTTAATTCTATGATGGGGTCAAGAAACTCTGTTGCTACTCGGTTAACTGAAAAATGCCCTGGACCAATTATACTAAAATGCATATGTCACTCTCTTCACATACGTGCCAGTGAAATTTGTAAATAACTTCCCATATGTAGTGAATACCTAGCTAGGAACATTAATAACCATTTTAAAGCTAGTGTTAAGAGAAAGGCACAACTGCACGAATTTAAAAATCTTTTAGATCTGACAATTCATAAATTGTTTCACCCATCACAGACAAATGGCTATCTTTGTGGGACGTTATAGTCAGAATTTTAAAACAGTGGAATGCTTTGGGTCTCTATTTTGATTCTAAATACCTAGAGGAGAGGCTCGTTCCGGTAGAAGAAATTCAGCGACCCCTTAATGACAATTTTTTAAAATTATTTTATTTATCTTTGGCTTATATTTTACCGAAATTCACAGAGTCAATTACTTTCAGAGTGGTAAAGTTGTTATTATTGACTTACATGAAAAGATGGTAGAAGGGTACAAGAAAATGTATTGCTATATGGACCGGCAGTACGTCGTAGGCAAAAAATTGACTGACACTGACCCCCACAAGACGTCAAAGTTTCTTTCTGACAGCCAAATGTATTTAGGAGTTGAAGTTCTGAAGGCAGTTCAGAAATCAGAAATATGTAGTAAATGAGATGCCATGAAAGACTTTTATCTCCGATGTAGGGATTTCATGCAGACAGGGTATTCAGAACTGAAAAAAGAGAAATAACTTTGAAGATGTTTTGTTGCCACTGCTTGCAGTTTTGACACGTAAAATGACTCTTTCAAACAAAAAGTGTGAAAAAACTCCCTCTCTTATACCTCTTACGTCAAAATCACCGAGGAAAGTCTTTTTAGACGATGATAAGCGTCTAAAGCAAATTGATGATGACTGAAGGAAACTTTCTATCGTAAAAATAGACGAAAATGTTGAGAACTGTTCAGACGAGGACGAATTTCGGGTGAACACACTCAGCATAAAATCTCCATTTGGCGAGAGAGAATTCCTAGCCTTAAGAGAGTTTGCGCTCCCATGTGTATCCCTTCCACATTCAAATGTTGACTGTGAAAGAGTAATCATTAAGATGAACTTACAAAAGTGAAAAATAGGAGTAGGCTCGTTACTTCAACAGTGAATGTATGTATGCTTTTCAGCCAGTATGCGAGAGGCAGCAGCTCATGTAAAAATTTACAGTTCTCGAACTCCGTTATTCTTGACGATAAGCATGTAAGTGAGAAAAAGCTTAGAAAAAGATTGAAATTATACTTACAGTTTGTTGAAAGTCGCTAAGGGCTTTCATTATGAAATACTGGATGATTGTGGGATAGATACTTTGCGCTTCATTTTAGGCGGAAGTGCGTTTTTGACGCATATCATTATTTCTGACGTCATACCTCATGAACTATTTACTGCGCAGTGATATTATGTTGCAGGTGCATTCAGTAATATATTTGGATACTATATGCAAAATGTGTTGAGAATAGCATTAGTAATAAAGAAGTGACAAATTAAAACGTCACGCATGATGAAGCTTTACTGCGCGCTCATGGAAGCACAAACTAGTTTTAGATATGTCTAAGAGTCTATCACGTCATAGCCGTGCATTATGCACCACACAGTGATGTAATTTTGCAGGTACATTCAGTGAAATGAGTAGATACTATCTGCAAAGTGTGCTGTGAATAGCATCTGTAGTGAAGAAGTAAAAAATGCAGAAGTTAGACCAAATGACCAGCGAAAGTAACTGATAAACTTTTTCCCTTTCATCATTTTATGGGCCCTGTCAGCGAGAAAAAAATGCGTAAAATTTTGAAGTTATATGCGAAGTTAGAATATTTAAGCGCCATCAGCTTCAAGACAAATACTTAGATTCTAATTGTAATAGTTGTATTATTATCACTCGTAATGAATGGATTGTGACCTAGTGTTAAATTTTTAAATTCCGTCAATAATTACGTGAAATTTGAAAAATGACATTTTTGTTGCCTTGGAAGCTGTTAGATAGGCCACCTGCAACACACCCAAAAACGGATTTTATACTGCTGTTGGGAATGCTGGCTGGAAGATATGACGAAGAAATCAAACATGTTTGTGCAGTTGTAGGGGGTGATTGGAATTTTGTAGCTTTCGTGTGCAGATGAAAATTGTATTGTTGTGTAAGTTCAACGATTTTTGTGAATCAGTTATTTGAGTGTTTACAAAAAAATATACAGAAGCCGAAATGAATGAGATTTTATTATTTAGTTGTTAAAGTCGCACACTGAAGTACGTATTATGATTTTGGAAAGTTCCATATTTTGTTGTACAAGAAAAGCTCAAGCGACGATCATAACTAGAGGAACACAATGAAGGCAACGTACAACCAGCTAAGTTCTAGATTTATAATTTCTCAGTGTGAACATGATTTCTTTCGAGCTTAAGAAGATGACGAACTTCAGCAAAAAATCATAATGGGGGTATGAACTATAGCGTGAAATAATAAAAAATAAAGGCTTTTTTCTCTGGTGTGGCTTGTCATGACTGTTGTTCAGTATGGTATGAAAAATAATAGGTGAATATTGTATTTTCTTTCAACATGTTGCAGGTTAAAAATGCAAATAGTAACTTTAATGACTTCACTTGTAAAAAAAACACATTGTACAGAATTACTTTCAAAATTGCTATTAAATGTCCTTGAAGGCCTGAGACAATATTACGTAATACTCAATCCATTTTTCTCGCTCTAGGGGCTACAAATTCTTAGAAACGTGAGCTCTGTTATTTAACTTAAGTATATGGTTTGATGCACATGTAGACAATACACATTTTATTTGGTTACACTCATTGACTGTCAATTTCTTAACGTAATGTAAAATTTCGCCACTCTGTTTTTAGGTAATATATTCGGCGTACGCAATCTGGTACGAGTGAAAATTGAATCAAAATCTAAAAATTCTTACGACTGTTATTCGTATTTCATTACATATTAAGAATCTATCAATTGTGCTTAGCAAAACTTGGCTTTCTGGGCTCAATTTAACAAAATTAATATTATGCACCGTAAAGGCGGTCAAAAATGGGAACAGTCCACTAATATCGTACTGTCTAGGAAATTATTAACTGATACAGACCTTGAGGGATATACATCGAGCAAAATTTAATGCATCTATTCAATTGAGTGGTCCTAGCCAGAAAGACGGAACATTTTATCAAACAAAATAATTTGCCATCTGGTTTTTACAGTGCCTTTGTCTCTTTCTGGAGGATCAAAGATACACATATCTCAGTATTGCGACTTGGGTTCAAGTCGCCTTACAAATTAGATATGAGTATTTTTCAATGCGCATTTAACGTCGTTATTAAATTAGGTGCCAGGAGGCGGTACAATGCTCCCTGGAACGTTTAAGGCATGAAAAAGGAGTGTTGTGACTTAGTTACACGTTATTATATAACCAAGAATATCTAATTTTAGCACTTTCAGTAATAGACAATTAATCTCATTGACACAATAAATACATAAGTAATTGCCCTTTGCCTTGTGTCATACATCATTTATTATTGTGAAAGAGTGAAAATGTGGTGTAAACTACTATCTGGTGTGTGTCGCAATGGATACAGTCCAGAAAAGACTTCGGATACTTCTCGGGATGTAAATAAATTTATACTCCCCCATCTGGGTTACAAGGCAGAGGAAAACTTGAGATGGAAAACTCGCCTGCACCATATGACTAGTGTAAAGTGTTGTGACTTATATTTATGTGATGCAGATTACTTTAAAATTAATATTATATGCACTAACACATAGAAAATTACAAGCATGGTTTGAAACGCATCGATTATGGTTGGAAATTTCATATCATAAATTATTTATAACATTTATGCAGATGTTTTGTAAATACATGTAAAATTTCAGTGTTGATGAACGATTTGGGAAGCAATGTATACGATGGAAGAGCGTCCATGCTTTCATTCTGTTTTTTAAACATTTTTTTAAATTACAAAATTTTTTTAGCCCTTACGTAAGAATTGTATTCTTCATTCTCAAAGACATAGCAGTAGCCATAGGTCGTTGGCGGGAAAGTCATTTGTAACCATCAGTCAATAAACTTCTTGTTGTCGTATAAACTGTTACATGTCGGATTGTCTCGTTGCACATTTTCATTACAGAAATATGATTTTGAAATACGTCTTGTCAACGAACACCCTGTTCACTGGCGCATTCAGTGAATCAGCTGCGAGGTTGCAGGGTTGAAAAACTTGCATCGTTCTCCCGGCCCTGAAGTCCACACCATAAGCTTCCGAGACATCTCTCCTCGTCCAGTGGCCATGAAAAGTTAACGGTAGCATCAGCTCACAAAATATACACTTAACAACACCTGTAAAGGAGTGGTTAATGTTTGTCATTCACAGCACTTTCACGTATGTTTTGCAGTATCACTGTTTACGTGAGCTCTGTGCTAAACAATGTGTAGTCTAGCTTCTATTCGGCATTTTACCATTCATTTTCGGCTAATCGTAGTCTAGAGACTTTTGCACCACGATATTTCACGTAAATCAGTGTTCCAGGTGGTGCATCAGCCTGACTGTTCATTTACATTTTGCTTTGTCGGTTTCCATGGCGCTCGCTCCTTCCAGGAGGCCATTTGGAACGTCGAATGTTGAGCGCTGCAAAGACACGGTCTGTTCCACAATGTCCGACACTGCATGAACTTTTCCACACGCAATTGCTCATTTCTCAGGTCTGACTGAAATACCTTATTATTTAATTAAAGAGTTATTATGCGAACATCTTTCTGTTCAACTTAAAAGTTATGTTTTAGTCACAGAGTGTTCGTAACTGCCTAATAACGTCGCTATACTGTTTCACCAGTTCCCTGACATGTAGTTGCTCACACACAGAGTTCATACAGAGTATGTGGTTCTTTCTATAAATTACTTTTCGTAATGTTTGTTCATACTCAAGTACAGTTTTCCAGTCAGTATTGTTCTTTTACTCATTAACTTCGAATACATTTTGTGAGATTTTGACAGTCTGTTGCATTTGTTCATAAGGATTGCTTACAGATTATCTTTTTGCAAATAAATAGCATCCTTTGCTGAGTATTGAATTAGTTGACCATACCAGACTACATAATGCTGCGTATGTTGTAAATTTACTGTAGCGGTCAACACGGATTCAGTCTTTAATTTTAGTTCTTTGCATCTTTCTGCATAAAATGAGGACCTGTATGCATGTACTTCTGTTCTTCACACTGACTATGTACATTCATCATCCTTTGTAGTTAGAAGTAATATACGCATGGAATAAATACTAACTACTGAAAGAAAAGAGGTATCCCAGAATATAACATCCTCTGTGAGGCATACTGATTATCTTGTGCGGTCCAGTCACAATAAATGCCACTTTTTGTTATGTTCCTTCACAAGTGAGGTGTTACGGTGAGTTCTGACCAACACTGGATCCCAATTCCGTAATTACTCTTACACAGCTCCCTTGTTCTGTAAGTGCAATTAGAGCTTGCTCTGTTTTAGCTTCGTGTATCTGACCATTCCTCACGACACAAGGGAGGAGGTTTAACCGTTCATTAGACTTGTTTAAAGTAAGCATTAACTCGGATGGTGTGAAACCAGTGGAAGCTGAGGAAAATTATTGTATATGGTCTCAAATTGACTAATATACTCAATCCATTCTGTCTGCTTGTTAGAAGTACAGGTTCTTCAGAATCAGTTAAATTCTCTGAATATTTTCTCCACTGGGTTACTCTTAGGTTTAAAGCGTGAAATTAAAGCATATTCAGTGTCATGCTGTTGCATGAAACCTTTCCATTTCCAACTGATAAAGTAAGAAGCATTACCTGACAATATGGCAGTTGGTTTGCCCACAGACTGTATGTAATCTGAAGTGATTCTGTTCATAGTAGAAGTGGAGATTGAAGATTTCACTGGCTACATGTTAAGGTATTTGTTAAACACATAATAAAAAGCAGTTAGATATCTGACACCTCACTTAGCTGTGGGTAAGGGTTCTGTTAGGTCAACGGCAACAAGTTGCTGGGGTCGAGAAGGTATTATTGGATGTAACTTACTTTTATTGCAATTTTTTGGGGGTTTTGCTTTATGGAAAAAATGCAAGTTCTGAGTATCCTCTGTACTTGTCTTTTCAAGTTATGGTAATGGCAATAGGCAGCTATTTTTTTGGTGTGCTTAGAGATACTAAAATGACCCCAAGAACTGTGAGTATACCAGATAAAATCCTCTAGGCTACCAACTGGTATACACACACAGCATTTGTTCTTCTGTAAAGAACAAAATATTTCCTTGTATATGATAGTACTGGCTTAAGGCATGATTGGTATCCAACCTTAAGGTACCATTTTTTCGTGGGAGTCTGCACATTGCAATTTGTATATACCCCTGTACATGTTCAGGTAAAATTGTATGTAGATAGTATCTATGACCAGCAATGTCTTGTACTCTGACAACTTCTCCAACATACCAGTGAATTCAGGAAGTCTCTGTGTGAACTTAGACATTACATCTGCATGTTCACTGACAAAACGTATTTCGAAATCATATTCCGGTAATGAAAATGTCCAGCGGGACAATCTGGCGTGTAACAGCTTACACGATAGCAAGAAGCTTAATGACTGATGGTAACAAATGACCTTCACAGGTTGCCAGACATGTAATAATGGTGCTTTTTAAAAGCCCGCACTACTCCAAGAGCATCGAGTTCTGTAAAGGAATATGCTGTTTTGCATCCCCTCAGCATTCAGCTCAAAAAACAAGTTATCCTCATCTCAGTCTTGCCTGACAATTCATCCATTAGGAACAGACATGCCCCGAAGCCACAGGTGGAGGCATATGTTGCAGCGCAAAAATCTTTTGTCATATCTGGATGTTTTAATATTTCTTAATTCATCAATGCCTTTTTGATTTTGTAAAATGCTGCTTTAAACACATCGGATCAGTACCAATTTGAATATTTTAGTGAGTTGAAGAAAGTATCATTACGCAGTAACTGCATGGTACAAAATACCTGCCGTCCGCTGTTACCGAACGGTTTTAGGCACTTCAGTCTGGAACCGTGCAACCGCTACGGTCTAATCCTGCCTCGGGCATGGATATGTGTGATGTCCAAAGGTTAGTTAGGTTCAAGTGTTTCTAAGTTCTAGGGCACTGATAACCTCAGATGTTAAGTCCCATAATGCTCAGAGACATTTGAACCATTTTTTGAACAAAATGCCTGATTAAAGAGGCTAATTCCATAAAGGCTTTTAATTTCCTTTTGGTTCTATGGTACAGGAAACTCCTTTTTGCATCCATTATGCCTGGTTCAGTTACCATTCTACTACATGAAATGATGTGTCCTAGAAACTTGATTTCCCTGCGTCCAAATTTGGACTTTTTCAGCTTATCCCTCAAACCCGCATCCCAAACTTGCTTAACGCTCTTTCCACATTCTCTAGCTGTTCTTACCTACTGTTTGTGGCTATGAGTAAGTTGTCCACATATATCATGACTCAGTCTGAGAGTTCCATTCCTAACACTATATTGTTTGCAGAGATAAAAACTCTGGCACTCAGATTTAGACCAAAAGGTAGTAACCTAAACTGGTAACTTCTACCAGCAAATATGAAAGTTGTATATTTCCTAGACGACTCTGCCAACGCAATCTGCCAATAGGAAGACTGCATATCTATTGTGGTTAGATATTGTGTACCACAGAACTTCTGCATTTGTTCCTGAACGTTTTCTGGTCTTTTGTGGTCTTGTCTACTCCAGTATTATTACTTTGTTTATATCCCCGGCATCCAACACTTGGCAAATGCTTCTGTCAGCTTTTGTAATGGCCAGCAATGGATTGCTATAGGGTGAGAACGATGATTCAATAATTCCCCAGTCTAGCATTTTTCTGTTCTACACACACCTTCCTTCTGGATCCAAGGCACAGTACAGGCAGCACGACAATATCTCTGGTGTCCTTAAAATTCCATGTGATAGATGTTCCCTCGAAAAACACCTCGATAATCATTCAACAACTTAGAAAGTTCTCACTACTGTGGCAGACTCAAGTAGACAAATTTGACTGCTTTCGCCTCTGTTAGTTTGGTAATGGTATGTGACTCTTCATTTTGGTTATTTTTCATGTAACAATAACCGTCCTGAGGTTGTTTATTAATTATAAATAAAACATCCGGTTTTGCGACAGACATCAATAGTCTTATTTCCAGTCCTTTCTTTTCTTCTTTGTCTACCAGTCCACATGAGAGCTCGATTCTTGCGTCTCTCACACACCAAAATTCCCAGCTGAAGATGACAGTCATTGACAAATTACTTACAAGCACACAAGTGCTTCTGTAGGCTTCTTTTCCCATTGTTAAATTGGCCTGAAACTGTTGCTTAATTAATTGACTTTTTGCACCGACAGCTCTTACCACCTTGCAGTTCCGCACAGGAAATGTAGCTAATTTTCTGGCCTGATTAGCCCGTTTGAAGAATTCACTATCCAACACAGGAACTGACACTCCTGTATCAGTCATCAAGGACACCTTAATACCATTAATATTGCTATTTATCGCCGCTTGGAAAATTTCATTGTCCTCCCTTTTGCAAATACAGAGTACCTGTAACAGATCTTACCTCGGTCACACCTGTTATTGTGCCTGAGAATATTCGAGAAATTATATTTCGTGCCTTCGCACTGCGCTGCGACCATTTGCTGAAGTCTCACAGTGTCCACACGTAGTTTGACGCTTGTGAAGGTGTAGCCTGATCACCGTCAGTTACCTCCACAATGCGTACACTAAGCGTTTGTGGTTCATTCGGTAGTACACTCCTGGAAATTGAAATAAGAACACCGTGAATTCATTGTCCCAGGAAGGGGAATCTTTATTGACACATTCCTGGGGTCAGATACATCACATGATCACACTGACAGAACCACAGGCACATAGACACAGGCAACAGAGCATGCACAATGTCGGCACTAGTACAGTGTATATCCACCTTTCGCAGCAATGCAGGCTGCTATTCTCCCATGGAGACGATCGTAGAGATGCTGGATGTAGTCCTGTGGAACGGCTTGCCATGCCATTTCCACCTGGCGCCTCAGTTGGACCAGCGCTCGTGCTGGACGTGCAGACCGCGTGAGACGACGCTTCATCCAGTCCCAAACATGCTCAATGGGGGACAGATCCGGAGATCTTGCTGGCCAGGGTAGTTGACTTACACCTTCTAGAGCACGTTGGGTGGCACGGGATACATGCGGACGTGCATTGTCCTGTTGGAACAGCAAGTTGCCTTGCCGGTCTAGGAATGGTAGAACGATGGGTTCGATGACGGTTTGGATGTACCGGGCACTATTCAGTGTACCCTCGACGATCACCAGTGGTGTACGGCCAGTGTAGGAGATCGCTCCCCACACCATGATGCCGGGTGTTGGCCCTGTGTGCCTCGGTCGTATGCAGTCCTGATTGTGGCGCTCACCTGCACGGCGCCAAACACGCATACGACCATCATTGGCACCAAGGCAGAAGCGACTCTCATCGCTGAAGACGACACGTCTCCATTCGTCCCTCCATTCACGCCTGTCGCGACACCACTGGAGGCGGGCTGCACGATGTTGGGGCGTGAGCGGAAGACGGCCTAACGGTGTGCTGGACCGTAGCCCAGCTTCATGGAGACGGTTGCGAATGGTCCTCGCCGATACCCCAGGAGCAACAGTGTCCCTAATTTGCTGGGAAGTGGCGGTGCGGTCCCCTACGGCACTGCGTAGGATCCTACGGTCTTGGCGTGCATCCGTGCGTCGCTGCGGTCCGGTCCCAGGTCAACGGGCACGTGCACCTTCCGCCGACCACTGGCGACAACATCGATGTACTGTGGAGACCTCACGCCCCACGTGTTGAGCAATTCGGCGGTACGTCCACCCGGCCTCCCGCATGCCCACTATACGCCCTCGCTCAAAGTCCGTCAACTGCACATACGGTTCACGTCCACGCTGTCGCGGCATGCTACCAGTGTTAAAGACTGCGATGGAGCTCCGTATGCCACGGCAAACTGGCTGACACTGACGGCGGCGGTGCACAAATGCTGCGCAGCTAGCGCCATTCGACGGCCAACACCGCGGTTCCTGGTGTGTCCGCTGTGCCGTGCGTGTGATCATTGCTTGTACAGCCCTCTCGCAGTGTCCGGAGCAAGTATGGTGGGTCTGACACACCGGTGTCAATGTGTTCTTTTTTCCATGTCCAGGAGTGTATATTCTGATGCATAGAGGGCCACAGCCACTGACAACTAATAGCGTCAGGCATAGGAATTACATTCATTTGGTTGATAGGTATGTTTTGGTTTTGTTGAGGCTGCAGTCCTTGGCTCGTATTCCATCGACCAGGTCCCATGAACCATTTGAGTTTCTCATATTTTTGTTACGCTTCAAATTGAACCCATTATCTTTCCTTCATTTGCAGCTTAAGTTTTTATCACCGTACTAGTAGTTGTCGCTACTGAATTGCGACCTATTGCTATTTTTAGGACTATTGTGAGAATCTTGATTACGATATCCATTGCTATATCTGAATTTATTGTTCCTTTAATTGCCACCGAAAGGATGGTTTTTATGATTCCAGTTAGTCTTTCCGTTAAAACTGTTCGATCCATTATTTTCCCTCGATTTGTTCAGATATTCCTGTTTTAGATCCAAGATATCGATGACCTGCAAGAAGTGCCCCAATTCCATATCTGGCACATGTACTAGCTTTCCCCTAATTGGTATGGGTAAAGGTGCATTTAATATCCTGAGCACACCCCTTTGGGCAATGGACACTCCCAATACCTCTTCATATTAATATACACTCCTGGAAATGGAAAAAAGAACACATTGACACCGGTGTGTCAGACCCACCATACTTGCTCCGGACACTGCGAGAGGGCTGTACAAGCAATGATCACACGCACGGCACAGCGGACACACCAGGAACCGCGGTGTTGGCCGTCGAATGGCGCTAGCTGCGCAGCATTTGTGCACCGCCGCCGTCAGTGTCAGCCAGTTTGCCGTGGCATACGGAGCTCCATCGCAGTCTTTAACACTGGTAGCATGCCGCGACAGCGTGGACGTGAACCGTATGTGCAGTTGACGGACTTTGAGCGAGGGCGTATAGTGGGCATGCGGGAGGCCGGGTGGACGTACCGCCGAATTGCTCAACACGTGGGGCGTGAGGTCTCCACAGTACATCGATGTTGTCGCCAGTGGTCGGCGGAAGGTGCACGTGCCCGTTGACCTGGGACCGGACCGCAGCGACGCACGGATGCACGCCAAGACCGTAGGATCCTACGCAGTGTCGTAGGGGACCGCACCGCCACTTCCCAGCAAATTAGGGACACTGTTGCTCCTGGGGTATCGGCGAGGACCATTCGCAACCGTCTCCATGAAGCTGGGCTACGGTCCCGCACACCGTTAGGCCGTCTTCCGCTCACGCCCCAACATCGTGCAGCCCGCCTCCAGTGGTGTCGCGACAGGCGTGAATGGAGGGACGAATGGAGACGTGTCGTCTTCAGCGATGAGAGTCGCTTCTGCCTTGGTGCCAATGATGGTCGTATGCGTGTTTGGCGCCGTGCAGGTGAGCGCCACAATCAGGACTGCATACGACCGAGGCACACAGGGCCAACACCCGGCATCATGGTGTGGGGAGCGATCTCCTACACTGGCCGTACACCACTGGTGATCGTCGAGGGGACACTGAATAGTGCACGGTACATCCAAACCCTCATCGAACCCATCGTTCTACCATTCCTATACCGGCAAGGGAACTTGCTGTTCCAACAGGACAATGCACGTCCGCATGTATCCCGTGCCACCCAACGTGCTCTAGAAGGTGTAAGTCAACTACCCTGGCCAGCAAGATCTCCGGATCTGTCCCCCATTGAGCATGTTTGGGACTGGATGAAGCGTCGTCTCACGCGGTCTGCACGTCCAGCACGAACGCTGGTCCAACTGAGGCGCCAGGTGGAAATGGCATGGCAAGCCGTTCCACAGGACTACATCCAGCATCTCTACGATCGTCTCCATGGGAGAATAGCAGCCTGCATTGCTGCGAAAGGTGGATATACACTGTACTAGTGCCGACATTGTGCATGCTCTGTTGCCTGTGTCTATGTGCCTGTGGTTCTGTCAGTGTGATCATGTGATGTATCTGACCCCAGGAATGTGTCAATAAAGTTTCCCCTTCCTGGGACAATGAATTCACGGTGTTCTTATTTCAATTTCCAGGATTGTATTTTTCAAAATAATTTCTTAGGTTCCCTTGCTTTGGGTTATACGCTTATGGGCTGAACACAAGTTTCCTCCGAGTCTCCTGTACACAGGTTAATCAGAAACATCTTAAGAAATTTCTTTCAAAGCCTACAAATGTACTGCAATTTCCGCAACCTGAATAGCCAAAAATGGGGCCCCTCAAGTTATGTGAGGTATCAGAAAATGAATCTTTTGCCGTTCTGTCCACGACCTGAGCAATACGTTCCTAAAGTTCTTTAAGAACGGACCTGCGTGTACAGTCTTTTTATCCTCATTGAAAGCCTGAAACTGTTTACATTTTACGAGGCTTTCTTCTTGTATTAAATTGGTTAAGGTTGGTATACCTGATTCAACACCAGTTACACTCTTACATATTTCTGAAACCGCAGGTATATGCTGTAGAGTATCTCCTCTGTACACGGGTTCGAAAGCTGGTTGAACTAAGGATGTATTCCATACTGTGCTACAATGGGAGACACATGCTCTTGTACAATTCTTCTGTGGCTGTCTACTTGTTTTTCAGTTTCCACTACACGATCTTGCCTATGTCGTAGCCAAGTAGGGAATGTGGAGTAAATAAAATCTCGAATTCTCGCTAGTTCAGTCTGGAGGAAGCTGGGTAGGTCTCTCCTTTGCCAAAGGTTGCTTCCCAGCCACATTTTCTGTTTCCGCTTTCACCTCTTCTTATATAGTTCGCAGTAAACCTGTAGTGATTTCGTCTACTGATTTGGTTACATTTCTTTACCGGTTCTTCTAGTGCGTGTTAGCCACGTCCACTATCAGTTGTTCTACCGTTAGTGGTAGATCCTTACAACCTCTTTGGAGTGTACTAATTTTCCTTCGAATACTCATGAAGTTCTTCCTTTCGAATGCTCGTTAAGTCCTCCTTAGTGTGATTTTTGATAGCTTTGTCACGACCGTACAGTACTAGTCGGAAGGTAATAGTTGAAGTGATCACTAAAGCTAAAATCTACTAATACTAGTATCTGTTTTGATCACAACCGAGCTTCCTATACGTCAGTCAAGGGCCTGGGGATGGCGTAGTAAAACGCTGAATCTGGTTGCCAAATACACTACTGGACATTAGAATTGCTACACCAAGAAGAAATGCAGATGATAAACGGGTATTCAGTGGAAAAATATGTTATACTAGAACTGACATGTGATTACATTTTCACGCAATTTGGGTGCATAGATCCTGAGAAATCAGTACCCACAACAACCACCTCTGGCCGTAATAACGGCCTTGATTCGCCTGGCCATTGAGTCAAACCAAGCTCGGATGGCGTGTACAGGTAAAGCTGCCCATGTAGCTTCAACACGATACCGCAGTTCATCAAGAGTAGTGATTGGCGTATTGTGAAGAGCCAGTTGCTCTGCCACCATTGACCAGACGTTTTCAGTTGGTGAGAGATCTGGAGAATGTGCTGGCCAGGGCAGCAGTCGAACATTTTCTGTATCCAGAAAGGCCCATACGGTACCTGCAACATGCGGTCTTCCATTATCCTGCTGAAATGTAGGGTTTCGCAGGGATCGAATGAAGGGTAGACCCACAGGTCGTAAAACATCTTTAATGTAACGTCCACTGTTCAAAGTGCCGTCAGTGCGAACAAGAGGTGACCGAGACGAGTAACGAATGGCACCCCATACCATCACGCCGGTTGATACGCCAGTATGGCGATGACGAATACACGCTTCCAATGTGCATTCACCGCGAAGTCGCCAAACACGGATGCGACCATCATGATGCTGCAAACAGAACCTGGATTCACCCGAAAAAATGACGTTTTGCCATTCGTGCACCCAGGTCCGTCGATGAGTACACTATCGAAGGCGCTCCTGTCTGTGATGCAGCGTCAAGGGTAATCGCAGCCATGGTCTCCGAGCTGATAGTCCATGCTCCTGCAAACGTCGTCGAACTGTTCGTGCAGATGGTTGTTGTCTTGCAGACGTCTCTATCTGTTGACTCAGGGATCGAGACGTGGTTGCACGATCCGTCACAGCCATGCGGATAAGATGCCTGTCATCTCGACTGCTAGTGATACGAGGCTGTTGGGATCCAGCACGGCGTTCCGTATTACCCTCCGGAAACCAACGATTCCATATTCTGCTAACAGTCATTGAATCTCAACCAACGCGAGCAGCAATGTCGCGATACGATAAACCGCAATCGCGATAGGCTACAATCCGACCTTTATCAAAGTGGGAAACGTAATGGTACGCATATCCCCTCGTTACACGAGGCATCACCAAGCAACGCCGGTCAACTGCTGTTTGTGTATGAGAAATCGGTCGTAAACTTTCCTCATGTTAGCACGTTGTAGGTGTCACCACCGGCGCCAACCTTGTGTGAATGCTCTGAAAAGCTAATCATTTGCATATCACAGCACCTTCTTCCTGTCGGTTAAATTTCGCGTCTGTAGCACGTCATCTTTGTGGTGTAGCAATTTTAATGGCCAGTAGTGTAAAATAAGGTTGGGAACTTGATGGCTGAAAAGTGTTTAATTTGACATCCTTTACCTGGTTCAATCTCGTTGCAAGCTCCTTGTTTCGCTCGGTTAAAGCCTCAGTTATCCGCCTAACCAGTCCCAACACAACTTCCACCATCTACCCCTCCCGGATGATGAGCTTCGCCCTGACATCTACCCTTCCTACCAACTCTAACCCCCTCTTCCTGCCTCCTCCTCAGGGCTCCCTCTCCTCCCCCTCCCTCCTCCTGAGCGGCTTTCCCCTCCTACTTCCCCTCCATCTCTTGTGCCTCCTTTCAGTGTCTCTGCGCTCCCTCCTGCCCTGTCATCCCTTTTCCTCTCCCGCCCCACGTGTCTCCTGCCTCTTCGTGAACCCACGGTTGCCCCTCCTCTCTTCATCCCGCCGCTTCCTCAGCTGCCCCATGCTCTCCTCTCCTTTCCCATCCTGTCTGACCTTTCCCTCGGCAGGTCCCACCTGGTAGTTTTACTCTTCGTCGTGTGTGCTCGCAGTGGGTTTTAAGTGTGTTGTTTTGGAGTGTTTTTAATACTGTGGCCAACTTTTAACCTGTGCATTTGCATTCTCTGTGTTTCAAGAATCGCCAACTGTGTTTTTTAACTTCTGGTGACTTTTTTTTTTAACTGTCCCCCATGAACGTCTACATGTCCATGTCTTTTTACCTCCATTTTCTCCCCTTACTCTGTTTTATGTTCCCCTTTTTTTATCTCCTTATGTATGTATCATTTTATTCTTGTTTTAGTTGTCGTGTCTCTCGGCTGAAGATTGGCGGATTGTGCCGCTGACAGCCCTCCCCTGCCCATATGGGGCAGGGGAATGAAATCACAATAAAGAAAAAGAAAAGCCTAACCAGTTCCTTCTCTCTAAGCTCTTATTTTTCGTCGCTTTCCTTGTTTAATCTTGATAACTTTTCTTCTCTTTGCGTTTCTAGAAGCAACTGCTTCATGTCGCTTTCTCGCTCAGATTCAACAAGAAGTTGCTTTTCCTTCATTACTTGTCTCTCCTCTCTTTCTCTTCCCAAAATCGCCTACTTTTCCTGTCTTTGCTATTCTAACAATTTCAATTTCTGGAACATAATAGAAAGAAAATCAGCTTCGGATTTTTCTGATTGTGTGAGATCTTCTGACACTGCCGAATGCATTGTAACATTCATAACAGTTCCGCCATCACACGTACTCTCTGCTAACCATTTTCCAGGGTGAGAAGTACTTCTGCCTCCGCCATGACTTGCCGTTTCCCAAGGTTGGATCTCTGCAGTCATCATTTCGCTCATAATTTGACGATCTGTGTCATTAACAGTATCACGTGACTCTGTGTGAGGTATCTCCTCGACGTCAGCGATATCCTTACGTTTTGGCATAACCACATTTCTCCAGTAAAGTAGTACTGCATACGTAGGATTCACTAATGACGTGGTATATATAAAATAAATTCTACTAAACACAAATATACACATAAATTGTCTGACTGCAAGCGTAATGTATTGTAACAATAGAGGATTTTATTTACACCTGGTGCTTTTGACATAATTCTAGCAATTGTTGCTGCCTGTCAAATCGAATCTTCAGAAATTAACGCTGCATGAACTGCAGGCTCACTACTGGACGTCCTGAAATTTCACACTACATGCACTTAAGTCCTTACCTGGAGAAGATTCTGCACATTATAATTTTTATGTGCCTTTTGCTACTGAGTTTCCTGTGCGTGTCGTTCAATACAGTGCGTATCTCCAGCGCTTGCTTGGTCGTCAATCTAGTTTTAATTGTTTTTCCAAATACTTGAAAAAAAAACACAATTGCATTAACACATTGCACATATTATATAAATCTACATGCAAATGTGTCTGTCAATATTTATTTACCGAAACCCCACGTTATGGAGTGTCATAGTGGGGTGAAATAATATAAACGTTAAGACTTCTTACTGATGGGTGGTTTGCTATGATTGTCAGTACACCATGGAAAATTCTTGGTGAATATTGTCTTTGCTTTCAACAGTTTGATTTCAAAAATACAAATTGTAACTTTAATGACTTCACTTTTAAAGAAACTTTGAGTAGAAAAATTCCTTTCAATAGTGCTATTAAATGTCCTTGTAGAGCTGTGGGATTACTGTGAAACACACAGTCCTTTTTTCTCACATTTGAGGTTCATATCCTTTGAAACATAAGCTCTATTATTTATCTCAAGTATCTGGTTCGAGGTATACAGGGTGTTACAAAAAGGTACGGCCAAACTTTCAGGAAACATTCCTCACACACGAAGAAGGAAAATATGTTATGTGGACATGTGTCCTGAAACGCTTACTTTCCATGTTAGAGCTCATTTTATTACTTCTCTTCAAATCACATTCACCATGGAATGGAAACACACAGCAACAGAACGTACCAGCGTGACTTCAAACACTTTGTTACAGGAAATGTTCAAAATGTCCTCCGTTAGCGAGGATACATGCATCCACCCTCCGTCGCATGGAATCCCTGATGCGCTGATGCAGCCCTGCAGAATGGCGTATTTTATCATAGCCGTCCACAATACGAGCACGAAAAGTCTCTACATTTAGTACCGGGATTGCGTAGACAAGGGCTTTCAAATGCCCCCATAAATGAAAGTCAAGAGGGTTGAGGTCAGGAGAGCGTGGAGGCCATTGGAATTGGTCCGCCTCTACCAATTCATCGGTCACAGAATCTGTTGTTGAGAAGCGTACGAACACTTCGATTGAAATGTGCAGGAGCTCCATCGTGCATGAACCACATGTTGTGTCGTACTTGTAAAGGCACATGTTCTAGCAGCACAGGTAGAATATCCCGTATGAAATCATGGCGGTGAATCGAGGAAGTACAGTACATAATGACGAAACTAAAATGAGCTCTAACATGGACATTAAGCGTTTCCGGACACATGTCCACATAACATCTTTTCTTTATTTGTGTGTGAGGAATGTTTGCTGAAAGTTTGGCCGTACCTTTTTGTAACACCCTGTATATAGACCATATACATTTTACTTCGTTAAGCTCATTGAATGTCATTTACTTACTGTAATGTAAAATTACTCTGTTCTAATTGCTATTAGGCAAAGTACTCGTAATACTGAATCCGATACGAGTGAGAGTTGAAGCAAAATCTCGAAATTCTTACGACTATTATTCAGTATTTCATTAGACATTAAGAATTTATCACTTCTCTTTAGCAAAACTTCGCTCTCTCGGTCGTATTTCACAAAATTATCATTATGCATCGTAAAGGCTGTCAACAATGAGCGTAGTCGACTACTATCATACTACTCAGGAAATTATTTATTGTTCCACACCTTGCGAGATATACACCGAGCAAAATGTCAGTGCGTCCATTCAGATCGGCGATACTACACACGCTACTCAGTATTACATCTTTGGTTCAATTCACCTTTACTAAAGTCAGTTCCAGAAGACGGTACATAAGACTTACTGAAAGATGACGTCGGAACCTCGTTACCCTCTTTCTTAGGTTCTCCTCTTCTTCCGAGCTCTAAAGTATCTTAATCTCTTATCTACTCCACAGGTGACTCTATATTCATTGTCTGTGTGATTATTTGTCGTAAATCTCTGCCATACTAGTTCATGTGCCCTTCATTCTTCAGTTTTCCCACTCATTCACATAGATCAGAATTTCAGACCATTGCTTCCTTAGTTGAACAATGCAATTGGTTTATGTCTTTCCAGTTGTCCTAGCCAGCCTTTCTCGTACTTTACTAGCCATCCTATCCATATTCATCCTGATCACATGTCTCACAAATCTTACAATTTTAAGCCTGCTTTCTTCTGATATTGTCATCCTGCTTCTGTTCAGATCTTCCCAAGGTATTCGGATCCATCTCTCACCATCTCTTTTAGGGGGCATTATTTTCCTCACTATTTTACTCTCTTATTTCTCTAGTTGTTCTGCATCTGTGTCCCCAGGGCTGCCGTCTCAGCCACATATAGCACCGCACTGCTGAATGTTAAAGTTCACGCAAAAGGCGTGGTCTCCATGCTGAAATGCATTTTAGTCTCGAGCGCTGGGCTAGTCCATCCAGAAGTGGTGGCTGCTTCGGTTGACTGCCGCCTGCCGAGCAGTTCACTGCCAGCGATCTTCATAATTCGGCATGTGTGATTATATACAGTGCCATTAAATGTACAGGATGATTATAGTTAAAGTTTAACTTCCAAAACGCTGTAGAAATAACACCACTGGTCAGAATAACGTCACATTGCAACGGAATATTATCGGAGAAGGGGGAAAACGTAAGGCACAAGTGAAATAAATAGTTACAAAATGTAGCTATTGATGGCGTTGTATGTGTCAGAATACGTAAATGAACCCATTGAAGTCGGTATAAACACGACGGGTACACCGCTTTTCCTCCTTTCGCGTCTGCTACTTCGCCATGACTGTCTCAATGCCGGATCGTGCTCTGCTTTTAAAGCTGTACTACAAGAATGATGACTGTGCACACGTCGTTCTGCAGAAGTTCCGGACACTAAAGGTTTTGTAAAAAGGCTTTAGTCCGATGACTACAATGAGTCGAGAGAATGTGATTCGGAAATTCGAAAGGACGGGTTATTTTGGTGTGCAACCTGGTAGAGGGAGGAGACGAATTGATTCGACGTCAGTGGAAGCAGTGGTCACAGATATGCAGGAGGAGACGAGTTTGGTGTGCAAAAGTGTAGTGCACGGACAAGTGCCCGAATATTGGATATACCCGTGAGCACGGTGCGTAAAATTCAACGAAACGTCCATCTTTGCTTTCCATTCAATATTACCCATGTGCACGAGTTGCTTCCAGTTGACGTTGCAGCAAGAGAGACTTTTGCTTCAGAATTTCTTGCTCGCATGGAAGTGGATAATGATTGGACACGGAAGATTTTGAGGGACAGACGAAGCCCACTTCTGTCTAATGTCAATACAGAGAATTGTCGAATATGGGCAACAGAAAATCCACACGCATATCAGCCAGTACCACTTAATCCTGAAAAGGTTACTGTGTGGTGCGGGGTTCGGCATCATTTATCGTAGGGCCATATTTTTTGGAAGAGGCAGGTGCTTCCGGTACTGTTACCTGTACTGTCCCTGGTAAGCGTTATGTCTTTTGCGCAACCACGTCATTCCTGTTCTCCAACAGCGTGGACGTGTGTGGATGGGATCACCTGCGCACATTGCAAATACAGTTAAGCAGCTGCCATTTCGGAAATGCTAGAATTATCAGCCGCCATTTCCCTACAGTGCAATGGCCTTGCCGCAGTGGATACACCGTTTCCCGTGCGATCACCGAAGATAAGCGCTGTCGGGCGTGGCCGGAACTTGGATGGATCGCCATCCGGGCCGCCATGCGGTGTTGCCATTTTTCGGGGTGCACTCAGCCTCGTGATGTCAACTGAGCAGCTACTCGACCAAATAGTAGCGGCTTCGGTAAAGAATACCATCGTAACGGCCAGGAGAGCGATGTGCTGACCCCAAGCCCCTCCTATCCGCGTCCTCCACTGCGGATGACTCGGCGGTCGGATGGTCCCGAGGGGCCACTTGTGGCCTGCAGACGAAGTGGTTTCATTTTCCTACAGCCTGGCCGTCCCGATCACGTAGCCTTCAATCCGTGTGACTTCTGGCTAACTATCTGAAAGATGTTGTGTTCAGTGTTCCGATTGCAAACGTAGCTGCATTGAAGACAAACATTTCTAACATATTCCGAACGTTACCCCGGAAACATTTCGATCAGTTGAGGAACATGCTGTTTCTCGATTTCAACTTGTTGCAGAAATCGGTGGACAGCATATTGAACATGTTTTGCGCCAGTCACGCGGAAATTAATAATCCGATTAGATTTTAATTGATGTTTTTTGTGCAGTTTTTGGCGTCAGGACGATTAAAAACCGATGTGCCCGATTTTTCCCATCCGATGTGATATGACCTGGCCCTGGTGGATGGGCTCACGTAACTAACAGTATCACATGTGTACACCCATACACACTGAGTAATACAGTTTGTTTAACGTCAGACGTATACCTTAGGCATTGTTGTGTGATTCATTTGTCATTTGTGGTCGTCCACTATTAAATTACGATGCTTACAACGCCATCAATAGCTACATTTTGTGACTTTATTTTTCTTGTGTCATACGTTATCCCCCTTCTCCGATAATATTTTGTTGAAATTTTATTTCTACAGCGGTTTGAAAGTTTAATTATAATCACCCTACATATCAGAAGAGACAAACGGGAATCGAAAATCTCGGCATGTTGACTGTCACACGCTTAGTGATGGGGAAGAGGACAGACGCATTTCAGACTTGAGGCTCTGTTAGAGTAGTCAACATGTTGAAACGGATGCCTGAGAGGGTTGCATGAACCGCTAGCTATTTCAGTCCTAGTCAGTGTTGACAGAAAATGGATGGGAACAGAAGCACATTATTTCTAACAATTTTCAGGCAGTAAAGTACTGTACCATCATAACATCTGGAGACTGTAAAAAAGAAAAAAATGAGTTTATTGCGTATCTCGAAGTGTCGCAGATTTCTGAGCATATAGATGTTCATGGCCGATATCAACACGTTACAATACCAATCATAGAGAATAATAAAAGTGGTTATAGACTTGTATCACTCTTGTGGAAAGTCAATACAGAAAAAGTTGGATTGTCACAAATGGAGAAAAAATTAACACAAAGCAGAAAATATGGAAATAAATAGTTCCTATGTAGCTGAAAACTTAGACGCATGTGCTTGTGAGTTGTCGCTGTGGTTTACAATTACGGATCTAAAATGGAGAAATTTCAGCCAATAATGAGAGATAGAGAGTCATTATTGAGCTACCAGTCAGAAAAAAAACGAGCCAGTTAATATTTTATGGAGGTTCCTGTTGTGAATTAGCAGGAGCCAATTCACGGGGTTTGGAGGAAGCCGAAAGGCACGCGTTTAAGCTCACGCAGGCTGGCGTGAGGTCTGGAAAATGACAAGGAAATTATACTATCAAGAAAAGTACGTAGCTGCTGGAATACTTAACTTTAATCCATAATTGGTGAACATCGGTCTGACTGTACATGCATCCCAAGATAAATAACAAATGATAATGGCGCCTTGCTAGGTCGTAGCAAATGACGTAGCTGAAGGCTATGATAACTATCATCTCGGCAAATGAGAGCGTAATTTGTCAGTGAACCATTGCTAGCAAAGTCGGCTGTACAACTGGGGCGAGTGCTAGGAAGTCTCTCTAGACCTGCCGTGTGGCGGCGCTCGGTCTGCAATCACTGACAGTGGCGACACGCGGGTCCGACGTATACTAGCGGACCGCGGCCGATTTAAAGGCTACCACCTAGCAAGTGTGGTTTCTGGCGGTGACACCACAGTTCCGATGTAAAACGCACAAGTTATTACCACACCGTATCCGAAAATACGCTGACGGAGAAAAGTTACTACACGTGGAAAGACGTTGCCGATTTTGATGTGATGACAGAATATGCTACCTGGGTGACAGCAGATGTACTGGTAATGGTTTCAACGTCGTCCGCGAAAAAAATAACGTACAGGCATAGCTACAAGGGTGCCATCTGTGTCTCCTCTTTAATATCAAAATCTGACAGTCAGAAGGCTCAGTATGGTGCAAACGTGTGAAGGGAGCAGGTAACCATGCCACGGAGACACACAATTGCTTCCTACAGCCAACCGAACAAATTTGAAAGGAGTCGAATTGTGGCCCTCCGAGTGGCGGGATGGTCCTTTCGGAGAAGTGCCACACAAATTGGACATGCTGCGTCAGTTGTGCAACGATGTTGGTATCACTGGTCACTTGAACATTTTCACACCCGTTCTTTTGCCATTCTTGCAACTGGAACGCGATGTTCTGTTCCCACAGGATAATGCTTGCCCACACACTAGCCGTGAAACTCAACGTGCTCTGCAAGACGTGCAGCAACTTCCCAGACCAGCACGGTCTCCGGACTCATCTCTAATAGAGCGCGTGCGGGGTATGATGGGACGGCAAGTGACACACACGACTCGCCTACCAACAGCTCTTACAGAACTACGTCAACAGGTCGAGCAGGCCTAGAATAATGTATCCCACGACAGGATTCGAGATCTGCACGATCTACCAGATTCCAGAGTCAGCGCTTGCTTTGCCACCCGTGGAGGCTACACCACGTACTAAAATGAGTGTTTAGCGTGGGTCGATACCTGGTACCTCTGAACAACTTATGCTACTGATCTGTAAATATAATCATTTCATGTACTCCACATGCACTGTTGCGACAATAAATCTTGTGAACTGGTAATCTCTAAAACGGTACACTAATTATTTTCGGCATGTGTATTGTTACCTGTCTATCCTATGTCGCTAAGTTTTTTAATAATAACATTATAAATACGGAAACAATTTCAGGGTCAAGAAGTGCAGCTGAATGAGGAATATGTGTTAACAATATTATTCGGCAAAAATAAAGCTACTAGAACTAGCACAATCACCCATCGCCGAAATTAACAGAATAATGAAACCTGTAAGAAAAAAACTGAGTTTTGAACGGAATTCTGAAGAACTGTTCTAACTTAACAAATCATTATAAGTCATTGTGGCAAAATACTGATTCCAATTAATTCCAAAAAAATTGAAAAGGAAAACTAGTAGTAGAGGATCAACTTGAGTTGTGGAAAAATGTAGAAACGTGTGAAGAAGTACTGCTTCAAGATTTGTCTTAGAAGATAGGATGAAAAAAAGGCGAAAGTACATACATAACATTTGTAAATTTAGAAGAAACTTTTAGCAAAGTTAATTGAACTATGCTCTTCGAATTCTTGGAGGCAGCAGGGTTAAAAACACACACACACACATAGGGAGAGAGAGAGAAGAGTTATATAGAACTTGTATAGAATCAGCCTGCAGTTATAAGAGTTTACAGACATGAAAGGAAAGCATTGGTTCAGAAGGGAGTGAGATAGGATTTTATCCCACCTCCAATGCTATTCGAACTGTATACTGAGCAGGCAATAAAGAAAATCACGAAGAAATCTGGAATTGAGATTAAAGTTCAGAGAGTAGAAAAAAAGCTGCAAGGTTCGATGATTAGATTTTAATTTTGTCAGAAACGACCAAGGACTTCGAAGATTAGTTAAACAGAACGGAATGTGTTGAAAAGAATCGACAAGAGTAAACCAAGAGTAATGGACTATAGTACAATCAAATTATAATGTGTTAGAATTAGATTAGGGAATGAGACACTAAAAGCAATAGATGAGTTTTGTTATTTGGGCAGCAAAATAAATGAAGACGGCCTATATAGAGAAGGATATAAAATCCAGACTGGCAGAAGCAAGGAAAAGTTTCTGAAACAGGTAAATTTGTTAACATCGAATATAAATTTGATAGGAAGCCTGATCTGAAGGTCCGTTTCAGGAGTATAGCCTTGTACATGGGCTAAATGTAGACAACCTACAGTTCAAACATGAAGAGTACTGAGTTTTTTGAAATATGGCGCTACAAAAGCATGCTGAAGCTGTAGATTCTGCGTAATAGTACAGAGTTTGATTACGAAGAATTCATATTTGTAACACCTGTGACCTCACAGAACCCTGACCAGCTCTTAAGAATAAAAACAAAGATGATCTGTTGCGATAAGAGCAATACATCCCGATGTGCGTTCAGTATATTGTGAAATGCAAACACAATATGAAGTAAAAACAGGGATTTTTATTTTAGAAATGCAGTAAACATTCTGCAGTAGTAATAAAGATGTCTCCGGATCTCTCTGTTTCTTGTAACTTAAAACAAGCTGCTACGTCATCTTGGACACGTTTATCTAACTTGTGTACGTGGCAAGAAGTATAGCTCACAAGTAGTTTTAGTCATTCATTTACTTTTCAAATGATCTTTGGTGCTCTGGCGACGAGATTTATATCAGCGTGTTACGTAATACCAAATGATTTATACGGGAAGTCAGTTCCCGTTCTCAGAATTTGTGTGGCCGTCTTCTTTTCGTTAACATCCCTGTGGACTGATGTGCTAAATCTGTACAACTACATTTGTGTTTCTGCTACTTATTTCAGTTGACTTCATTTTCAGTGTAGTGTCGTCAGAGAATGCGATGGGGCTCTCTAAGTGATGGTGAGGAGAATGCATGTGTAAGTTTTTAATCTGGACACACCTGCGGTGGCAGATCTGAACCACGTAATATTGGCTTGTACCAAGTACTTGGTCGCGCATGAGGTCCTCTACAAGAATCGGGCTTAGAGGGGCTTCCACCCCCTCTCCACCCCCTTTCAAGTGTGACTGCCTTACTTCACCAGTTTTATATATACAGGGTGGTCCACTGATAGTGACCGGGCCAAATATCTCACGAAATAAGTGTGAAACGAAAAAACTACAAAGGACGAAACTCGTCTAGCTTGAAGTGGGAAACCAGATAGCGCTGTGGTTGGACCGCTAGATGGTGCTGCCGTAGGTCAAACGGATATCAACTGCGTTTTTTTAATGGGAACCCCCCTTTTTATTACATATTCGTGTAGTGCGTAAAGAAATATGAATGTTTTAGTTGGACCACTTTTTTTTTCTTTCTGATAGATGACGCTGTAATAGTCACAAACGTATAAGTACTTGGTATCACGTAACATTCCGCTAGTGCGGACGGTATTTGCTTCATGATACATTACCCGTGTTAAAATGGACCGTTTACCAATTCCGGAAAAGGTCGATATCGTGTTGATGAATGGCTATTGCTATCAAAATGCGCAACGGGCGTGTGCTATGTATGCTGCTCGGTATCCTGGACAATATCATTCAAGTGTCCAGACCGTTCGCCGGATAGTTACGTTATTTAAGGAAATAGGAAGTGTTCAGCCACATGTGAAACATCAACCACGACCTGCAACTAATGATGATGCCCAAGTAGGTGTTTTAGCTGGTGTCACGGCTAATCCGCACATCAGTAGCAGACAAACTGAGAGAGAATCAGGAATTTCAAAAACGCCGGTGTTGAGAATGCTTCATCAACATCGATTGCGCCCGTACCATATTTCTATGCACCAGGAATTGCATGGCGACGACTTTGAACGTCGTGTACAGTTCTGCCACTGGGCACAAGAGAAATTAGGGGACGATGACAGATTTTTTGCACGCGTTCTGTTTAGCGACGAAGCATCATTCACCAACAGCGGTAACGTAAACCGGCAGCGACCTTGGCGGGTTAATGTATGGTGTGGCATTATGGAAGGAAGGATAATTGGCCCCCAGTTTATCGATGCCAATGTAAATGGTGTAATGCATGCTGATTTCCTACGTAATGTTCTACCGATGTTACTACAAGATGTTTCACTGCATGACAGAATGGCGATGTACTTACAACATGATGGATGTCCGGCACATAGCTCGCGTGGGGTTGAAGCGGTATTGAATAGCATATTTCATGACAGGAGGATTGGTCGTCGAAGCACCATACCATGGCCCGCGCGTTCACCAGATCTGACGCCACCGGATATCTTTCTGTGGGGAAGTTGAAGGATATTTGCTATCGTGATCCACCGACAACGCCTGACAACATGCGTCAGCGCATTTTCAATGCATGTGCGAGCATTACGGAAGGTGAACTACTCGCTGTTGAGAGGAATGTCGTTACACGTTGAAAGGTCTCTGTTGGATTCCTTTCATGTTTAATTTCTTAAATCTGATGTCATTTATGGAGTAAATTCCTCTCCTAAATTTACTGTGGCGTTTCTGACTATCTGGGAGGAGACTGAGTAGTGGAACGTGTTACTTTTATACGTAAACAAGAACGATCTGTCACACTACTACACTTTAAAGCACAGTTTATATGTAATTCTTATATGTAATTCATGTCACACAGTCTCATACGGAACCTACATCCGCTTTCTTTTATATACTGTATATTATAAGATACTGTCATCCCCCTTCCCTTCTGTGTGAGAGGATGAATGATCAAATGTGTTTGTAATTGCATGCTTGAGGGTAGCAGACAAGGCTGTCTGCTAGAGAACAGTAGGACCAACGTCGGAACAGGTAGCTACGGTTCCTAAAAGCAGAGAGGTTTCTATTCTTAGTATGGTCCGGTCCGTCCCTTGTCATGTTGGTATAGGAAGCTGCCCCTCTGGCCCCTTCCGTTTTGTCTTTGTGAGCCACCCTCAGGGAAGCACGCTCAGTGGTAGCACAGTTGGGCAGTTGCAGTCCAGCAGTAGGCAGTTGCAGTCTGGCGGTGGCGAGCGTCTGAAATGGTAAGATCTCCGGCTAAGCGCGTGTCTGCTAAGTCCGTAGGACAATGGATTTGTTAAGTTCAGCCTAACTGAGAATTTAATCATTTTATTTCGGGTTAGCTTTAAAACATCTAAGGTTATCTTAAATTGCAGCGTTGTGTAATTCTCGTGTGAAGTTCATATTATTTTCTGGTTGTTGCTTTGTTACTGCTTTGTGAGTAAAGTGGAACCACGTGTTGATCAGTAACTCTAACTAAGATCAATCTTAAATGCGAATGCTTGTGTGATTATAACGTCTCGTCTTGACAATATTTTCAATATAGCAACTTTTCTTTATGTTCAACCCACGTGGGGTGTACTTTGCGAGACCAGTACCACGTGCTTATATAACTGTTTGACCCATCAGGTTAATAGTAAGACGTTAGTAACCAGTTCAAGGTTTTTCTTTTGTCAATTGCTTTTCGAGCTAATTTATTTTATTATCAAAATTACTGTGGAGTTACACGCTTTCTGTAAACCAAGTTGACCACGTGAAGCATGTGGTGTAATCATCAAAGTAGCCCTCAGCTATTCTTTCTGGGAAGATTTCACAAAGAGTTAATATGAATTTAGTATACCAGTGTGTGGTAATTACAAGACGGACAGGATTGTGCTACGAAAGTAATTTCTTTGACTGAAAATTTGAATCTGTTGGTTGTGGTTAACTTTCTCTTCCATGTGTTTCAATGTTCTTTGTGTGTTGTTTTATGAATCCAGTGTTGTATCCAGTCTCCCAATCTTGGCTCCATATTTTATGTGTTCCATAAGAGTCCAATCTCACATTTTCACAATCGTAAATAAGGCACCAGCTCAGTTATAACTCACGTATAATATGCTGAAATTTCGATGATCAATCTTAGAAATAAATTTCCAAATATAAACTGATTTCTTTCTTTTTATTTAAATTCTCCTTTTTTATATATATAGATATATTACCGGTTGTTGTATGACTGTAAAAGATTATAATCAATGTTAGTCTGATTGGTAATGTGGTAAACCTAGACCAGATGCCCAGTCGTGAAACAGTTGCTTAGTAATGCAAGATTAACTTCCCCAGACAGCTCACGGCTTGTAACCCGCTTTTATTCTACTATTAGCATCCGATTTCAGCATACCAAAATTCCTGTAGAAATATTACAACGTATTGCCAAATGCATTGAGGTTGACGGACATCATTTTGAGCATTTATTGCATTAATGTGTATTTACAGGTAATCGCGCTGTAACAGCATGCGTTCTCAGAAATTATAAGTTCACAAAGGTACATGAATCACATTGTCACATTGGAACAACCTAACTAAAATGTTGAAGCGTACCTACGTTCTGTATTTTAATTTAAAAAACCTACCTCTTACCAACGGTTCGTCTAAAATTGTGAGCCATATGTTTGTGATTATCACAGCGCCATCCATCACAAAGCGAAGAAAGTGGTCCAACTAAAACATTCATATTTCTTTACGTACTACACGAATATGTGGTAAAAATGGGGGTTCCTATTTAGAAAAACGCTGTTGATATCCGTTTGACCTATGGCAGCGCTATTTAGCGGGCCAACCATAGCGCCATCTGGTTTCCCCCTTCAAGCTAGACAAATTTCGTTCTTTGTAGTTTTTTCGTTTGACGCTAATTTCGAGAGATATTTGGCCCCTGTCACGATCAATGGACCACCCTGTGTAAGTATTATTTGCTCTCGAACTATTTAAAAGATGCCAGTATCCAGATTTGACTGTAGGTTGTGTAGATATTGTCCTTCATGGAACCAGCCCGGTTAGAAAACTGGGATGTCTGTTTGTGTTTCTAAATTGCATTAAGAATTTATTTTCCTAAAAGACGTCGTTGTCCAGCTTTCAATTCTAAGTTGCTATGGATGACATTCTCCTATGGAACCGGCCATATTCGAAATCTGAGTTGCACATTTGTGTTTTTTATTTATATTATGAACATGTATTTGTATTTCATACACATATCATTATTCTGTTGGGAAAATTGCACTGATGTTAACTTGAGATGATTGTAACTACTGCTGGCTGTGTAATGTTGGTATTTTAGTGTTTTTATTTTATTTTAAGAACTTACGTTTGTACTTCGAGTTCTTTTTATTGTTTTGCTCTGGACATTACAATTATGTTAATATCACACTTGTGTGTCTACTGTCGGCCGTATGGTCTTCGCTGCCAAAAGCGAAAAATACATTAAAATGTGCAAGTTTTCGTTGCTTACAGAATCCCAGCTTTGCGCAATATCTAGCTCAGTAATTTTATATCGATTACACACTGCATACCTTCCCTATAAAGCCAAGGATTAGCTGCTGCTACTTATCCTACACATACTTAAGAAATTTGTTTATTGGAGCTACGGTGTACATCAATATTTTTCATTATTAATGCTTGTGAATAATTTGTATTTTTCTGAGCGAATAATTTTCTTATAAATTTGTGAACGTGGTCTTCAGCCACAAAAGTGATGGTGTGTACTGTCTTATAATCTGGTGACTTTGTCCTGCCCTGGGGCGCAGCACGTAAAGCGACTAGCAGTCAGCTACAGTCAGTCGTAGTCAGACAGTAATTCAGTGCAGTCGACGGCTATTGTGCTCAACAAGCAGTTAATTTTGTGCAGTAATGTATTCGACAGTGGTGAATAGAAACGTCGACTTGCTGCATTCCCACTAGTAGCTCTCTTGAAAAACATAATTTCCTCGAATAGAAGATTATATCGAAATTAAATCTACGTCGTAATGGTTCGTAGCACAAGTCCAGTAAAAATTATAGCCAAGGAATTCAATATGGCGAGCAGCAGGTGTTTATTTAATATGAGGTGACAATTGTTCGTTATGTTCACTTTTCTGCACCAGTTAAAAAGATAAGAAAGATTTTTCTTCCTTTTCTACTTCGTACTGTGAGGAAAGGATGAGTTATGTCAAGAGAAGTTAAGGCAATTAGCTGTGCACAATGAACTGATATGACTTAGTATAATAATGTGTTCGGAAATACTTGTAAGCCTCCGATTTCGTTCCTTCTATATCGTTTCACAGAGTCATATTGTTAAACAAAGAGTAATTATGGGCAATGCGAATGTTTGTGGAGTAATGCTAATGCGACGTAATACGAGTATAAACAAAATGTCATCAATTGACAGAAAATGATTATTTAACTTCTTAAACAATGTTTTTTGATTTATTGCAATGGTTGTTTCGCAGTAATTCATGGCTAATTCGACTGTTAGGATCTTCCAAGATTCACAAAAGAAACGGCAGTATTAGCAATTATGGTCATGTCTTTGTGAATTTTCGCTGAAAGAGTGTAAAAATCAAATTGTGATTGCTCACTTCATTTTTTTTACGTTTAGATCAAGGAGTGAAATTTCAACATAAATTCTATTACTTATTTCGAGTAACTATACAGAAACAACTCTCAAACTGTGTTTCTTCAGAACTGGCGGCCGTATTTTTTAGAAGATAGTATATACTTTTTCTTTTCTAAGTTGGGGGGAGGGGGGGGGAGGGAGGTGAAACCAAAAGGTGTGATTGAAGCGTTTCTCGTCCCGATGTTTAGTACAACCACTGTGGTTTAACGGATGTCGCGAAGTCATTAAATTAATGATTCAAATAAGAAATGCAGTCTATGTGGAAACTTATTAGGAATAAGATCCATTTTAGCAAACATCAGACTCTTCGGAATTGTACCATGGGCAAAAGCAGTTTTTGATACAGATAAACAATTTGAGAACATAAAGTCATTAAAAATTTCATTAGAAATTATTGATTTCAGCGTTTATGTGTAGAGGCATTAACTATTTCTCATGGACAGCTAATGAGCGTGTGCATGACGTAATTGTATTAAATTACGCGAGAGTAAATGCGCAACACTGCTCTCGAAAGTTTAAGTATCTTCCTAAACTCAATATCGTTAAGGACAGACGTGGGGCAAAATGCCTTCATGTACTTAAACATACATAACTCCAAAAATATTAAAACCAAAATAGTAAACCTCGAGACTATTATGTACAACATACTGCTTGATACTCTGCGCAATTTTTATTTGAAAATGTTCATCGACATACATTTCTTGAGATTTCTAATTACCAATGTTTCTTTATGTACATACATTTTCTCGTAAACTAAACGAACAATGAGATTTCACAGTTTATACTTGCATAAGAGAATAATAAGATGTGTGGGACAGACATTTATTTAAGGTCATAGTTGCTTTGAAATTATTTTTTCAGTTTTGTTTTACCCGAGACTACCTTATTTCTCTCAAATTTTATAGGAGACTTTTCTTAGAGAAAAGATGGTGGAAAAGTACTGCACAGGATTATTCATTAAGTATTTCTCAAGAACTATGCGACATTTCAGGATATTGGGTTTTATAGTACCTGAGGAAAGGCAGATTACAGCTAAAAAAGTCCTTTTACGGCAATTAGCATTTAAAGTTTTGATTTCAATTTTTGACAAAACTGCTACACCTCTAGTGACCAATGCTGTCCATATCCATAATCTTTACTCTGTTCCTCGTCTTCCTGCAGTAAATCTTCCTCTGCCTCCTTTTCCTCGCCAACTTTTGCACATTTCTTCTGCTGCTTGAGCTTTGTCCAGTCGCACTTGGTCGATGCTTCTGAGCATCTTCAGTGTGAATGTTGGATGGAAGCCTGGTCTCTGTAGCCACTTAATCCTACCTACATTTTCACTACTGAACACTACACAGGCAACACATGTAGCTATCTTTACAACAATTAAGGACAAAAATACTATTTTTGAACCATGCATCCATTTAAGGCGATTGTAGCTCTCATTTGTATTATGTGTTTTCACTTGTACACATTTTTTTTAGCTGTCCAGGATTGGCTAGCTACCTGAAAGCTAGTTTTATAACATCTAAAACGCAAGTGCCAAACTGTGTGTGTTGGGTGTATGGGTTTCCACTGGCTTCTGCCTTAAGTGGCTGTGTCACGACCCATTTCGAGCAAAACAGGTTGGCATATGCAAAACTAAAAACTGAAATAAGTTTGTAACATGTACCATCCAAAAAAACCACGCTGTAAACAAAGTAACAGGCAAAGACAATCTTTCTCACAGCCTTCTAGAGTCGTCTGCAATTCGTTTCGATTGTGTGAACGCAAAATTAACGCACAAAAATTTTCTAGCGTAGAGAAGGAAGAAAATAACAGTCGCGAAACTTCGCCTCGATTTTGTTGCCTACCGCTGCACCAGCGCCCCAAGCGGCCAGTAAGTTAAACTGTGAGTTCGGCGCGATCGTGAAAGCGAATAGTGGTTGTTTATTTTGATTTCTACAATGGTTTTTACAAGCGGGAGTGTTTGTAGCGCAATATATTGCAGCAACAACAGGAAGAAGACACCACAGCTGTCTTTTTTAGGTTTCCTAAGGATCCTGAGAGGTATATAACATCATGCTACTAAACTGTATCGTCAGGATTCACTTGCAAACTACATGTGTATTAATGATTAATGTTTTGTTTTAGGAGCAGAAAATGGCTACTTAATAGCAGACGAGAAGACCTTATGAAAGAGACCCAGTTTACCTGTATAATTATATTAGGTTTTGTTCGCTACATTTCGAACAAAACCAGTTCATGAACGCAGACAATAACAAACTCGTGTGGAATGCAGTACCCACACTGTTTGACATCTCAAATAAGCCACCTCAACTGTCGATGAAAATGTTACTGCCACAAGGATTCGATAATCCATGTAAAGCTGTAAAACAGTCCTATGACACAGAAGCAGCCAGCTGAACTCTCCGTGTATCCGTGCCAGATTCGTGTGAATCGTCAACACAGACCTGCTTTGACGACGAAGTGGTTAGATTAAGTGCAGTTATTCTTGTCTTACAAAAGCGTAATGTTTGGTACGTATTTCATTCACTTCTGTTGTTAGTCACTTAATTTTCCTTGCTTCCTTCGTGTGATGACATTATTTTGTTAGCACCTTGTTCACTGACATTGCTTGAAAATTATTCAAATATTTGGTTTTGCGTATAATGTTAATGTAATCAGCTCATTATAATGTTTTCAACATATTTCTCCCACTATTAGGCAGTTGCTTGTCCCACTTAGAATAATATAAAGATGAATAATATAAAGATGAATGTAGTACTTGTGGCAACAGACGACAATGACAAACACAGTAGCCCTACAGATCGATAAATGAGCTGTCGATGACTTTTTCATGTAGAGGTACATGTCTGTGCTTTTTACGTGTGAATCTGTGTGTTTATATTCTTTTGAAATCAACGTGGTAAGCAGCAGTTCTATCCAGCGCCACAAGTGTTTCTTCACGAATGTGTGGTAGCTTGCCACTCGATTCATGGTTTTTGTCCACACCTGCACTTATTTTAGAATTATTTTTAGAAACATATATGCCTTCTAATACTACACAAACCCTTGGAGGCAAGAAAATAACTCAAATATTTCGTAAATTACGTAGGAAATGGATTCAAAACAAACATTATGCTTACGACCCGTCTGACGTTCACCTTACTCGCCGCTTGGAGCGCTAGTGTCGTTCCATCTGTCAAACGGAAACAGCTTTGCAGCAGTGAGTGTCGCGACTGTTATGTTAGACTGTGGTATGGGTCACAGCATAGGACGAGGGGGCGTGGCAGCGGCATACGTCCACACAAAATTTTTTACAACATATTTCTAGCCAGAATTTGATTATGAAACTTCTCGATGTTATTCTTAAAGAGTCAATCTAATTACGCGATAAAAAAAATCGAATTTTTTCGCAGTTTTGCCTAACATCTTCCCTTAACAGATGTAAAATTAAACACAGCAGTTTTATAATCAGGTTCGTGGTTCATAATATGCGAATGGTTCAGACACATCGCGTCACCTTCGGCGCCTGGCGACAAACTTTGAATCTTATTACAAAGTAGTAGTGCAACCTTTTCGCCAGCTGGGCTCCCGTATTTCCTGGAGCTGGCTGGAGGTGGGTGGCCGCGGTCGGCGTGTACCTGTACGTAGATAATGGGCCGCGGTACGGCGCGGTGCGGTGATTTTTGCTAATTGCCGGCGGATCACGCCGACCCGGTTAATCCCACGCTTTGTGCGGCTGACGCGTAATTGACAATTGCCGCGAGGGCAGTGCAATGTTTGCGTAGCCACCATCTCTCCGCCGAGAATCTGCCAGCCACGCTCGTGCTCCGCTACCGTACCGACACGCGAAGAGCAGATACATTGACTCTCAGGGCTATGTAAAAGTAAATAAATAAATAAAACACTTTTGGCTGATTTACCACGTCATTGTGTAAAATACTTTACCGTTTGGGCGCTGCTGCAGGCAGCCCTCAACTGCATGAGATGTGCACTAAAACGTATTTCTAGAAAAGTGGTTTATTTTCAGTTTGCCCATCACTGTTTTTATTTGTTTCTCACTGAGTTGATTCAGCAAATCTTTGTTTGTTTAGTGAAAAACCAGCTACTCTTGCTGTTGAGGTCTTTACGTCGTCCACTGCCGGTTGTGGTCTTCATAATATTACGCCATTTTCAAGTGGTTCTGAAAACAGCCACACATGTGGTACTTATGCAGGGTGCTCAGCAACTGAAAAGCTTGTAAAGATGTTGACGCGGAGACTGAACTGAGAAATAATTGTTGAAGAAAAAATTCGATACGTTGCGCCGTCTCCGAGTTATTTAGCATCAAAGTTAGCCAATCGTGCTCGCAGATTCAAGCACTTCCGTTAGCTGAGTGCGGCAATGCACAGACATATGTCGATCCGACAGTTACCATTTGTTCAAATGCTCATTCCCTGTTAAAATGTACATTTTTCGAAAGGGATAAATCTAAGTGAGCACAAGTTGCGTTTGTTAGCTTTGAGGAAACCAAATGAAAAGCATGTTTGACGGAACTGTCTCTGGCAGGTTGCTTGAATGTGCGCGAGGACCTTCCTGGCTGATTACAATGCTAAGTAACTCGGAAACCGCTCAACGTATCGAACTTTTTCCTTAACAACTTTTTCTCAGCACAGTCTCTCCTCTGACGCCCTTAAATACTTTTCAGACTGTTTCTGACCACTCTGTATAAACACTGCACATAACAGAAAAAGAAAAACACAAGGCTCGTACAGATAGAGTGTAAAGCTTATATTATTATACTGTAGACAAGCAACATCTAAGTGAGGAATGGGCAAGTTTGGTGGACTTAAAATGTTGCGTAGCAATTGATAGTGTAACGAACACCAGTGTGCAAAACCCGAACCACAGCAAGCTTTAGAGGTCTTTAGCCCAGCTTGCTCGTATCGTGGACTCTTGACACAGCATGTTCACATACATTTAGATATATTTACGACCTTTCGGTGAAACTTTAATGAGGTCTCTATAACGTGGCACCAGATGTCCCAGAAACGTAGGTTTTTAAGTGTACGTTGCTTCTTGAGCATTTTTTCTTTCGACTTTTTCAGGTGGGCGTAAATTTCTAATGTTTTATACATGCCTATAAGGAATACAGTAATTTGGATATTTCTTCTCTACAGCATAATGTATATTTGATACTCTGTCTGTACTTGCATAACACATACGTAACCCTTGCTTTTTCATATTCTATTGTAAAAGGTCTACAACTTTGCTCCCGCCGTTTTGCAATAGACTACAGTAGTGGAAGGTAGTGGTGCAAGCCGTTCGTCGTAAGTGTCATACTGTAAGCTTAGGCATCTGAGAACATAACGCCATCAAATTATCAACCGATTTTGATTGCATCATACAGTTATTATCGACTGAATACGTCGACTTAAGAGCCCAATTCTCGTCATCTGAGGGAGGTTTTAATTTTCTGCTTCGATATGAAGAAATCTGCGGCTGAGACTCATAAAAAGCTGAGTAAGAATGGTAACTTTGACGTTGAAGACCTGCGTGGTTGTGAAAAAGAGAAAGCTTTCGATGCTACTGCAACCGAAGGAAACGATCACAGGAGATCGTTATAGAAAGCAATTGATGTGTTTGAGCCGAGCAGTGAAAGACAAACGGCCACACTACAGCGATACACATTAAAAAATGATTTTGCAGCATGACAGTGCACGACCCCATGTCGAAAATTCCGTCAAAACATACTTGGAAACGTTGAAATGGGAAGCTCTACCACACCCGCTGTTTTCTCCAGATATTCCTCCCTGTGACTGCCACCTTTCTCGATCTATGACACACGACCTAGCTGACTAGCACTGAACAAGTGCAAAATTGGATCTACTCATGGTTTCCCTCAAAAGATGCGCAGTTTATGCACTGCTGGATTCATATGCTGCCCTAAAGCTAGGAGAAAGCAGTGGCCAACGATGGCCAGTACTTTGAATCGTAAATTTTTTGTGAGTTTTATACAATAATGTCTCGATATTCGAGAAAAAACGGCAGAACCAGTGTAGTAGACCTTGTATACAACATTTACGTAGCCTACGAAGTATCGCCTCAGTTGTGTGACTGGATTCGTGATTTCCTGTCAGAAAGGTCACAGTTCGTAGTAATAAACGGAAAGTCATAGAGTAAAACATCCTGCGTTCCCCAAGAAAGTGTTATAGGCCCTCTATTGTTCCTGATCTATATTAACGACGTAGGAGACTATCTGAGTACCCGTCTTAGATTGTTTGCAGATGATGCTGTCATTTACCGTCTTGTAAAGTCATCAGATGATCAAAACGACTTGCAAAAAGATTTAGATAAGTTATCTGTATGGTGCGAAAAGTGGCAGTTGACCCTGAATAAGGAAAATTGTGAAGTTATTCACATGAGTACTACAAGAAATCAGCTAAATTTCGATTACGCGATAAGTCACACAAATCTCAAGGCTGTAAATTCAGCTAAATACTTTGTGATTACAATTACAAATAACCTAAGTTGGATCGATCACGTAGATAATACTGTGGGTAGAGCAAACCTAAGACTGCGATTCATTAGCAGAACACTTAGAAGCAGTAACAGGTCTACTAAAGAGACTGCTTACACCACTCTTGTCTGCCCTGTTCTTGAGTATTACTGTGCGGTGTGGGATCCGCATTGGGTGGGACTGACGGCTGACATCGAAAAAGTACAAAAAGTACAAAGAAGGGCAGCTCGTTTTATATTATCGCGAAATAGGAGACATAGTGTCACAGACATGATGCGTGAACTGGAGTGGCAATCATTAAAACAAAGGCGTTTGTCGTTGCGATCGGATCTTCTTATGAAATATCAATCACCAGTTTTCTCTTCCGATTGCGAAAACATTCTGTTGGCACTCACCTACATAGGGAGAAATGATCGTCACGATAAAATAAGAGAAATCAGGGTCGCAATGAAAAATTTAAGTGCTTGTTTTTCCCGCGTGCCGTTCGATAGTTTTTTTTACTATGTCAACTGGCAGTTCCTGGCGACATGCTACACTACATGCCCGCATATGTCGAATCTGGCGCTGGTTCTACGGTCAGAGCGAAATGCTTACCGCGCCATCTACCGATAATTGGCGGTACAAGCAGGCGGCACGCATATACAGGGTGTTTCAAAAATGAACGGTATATTTGAAACGGCAATAAAAACTAAACGAGCAGCGATAGAAATACACCGTTTGTTGCAATATGCTTGGGACAACAGTAAATTTTCAGGCGGACAAACTTTCGAAATTACAGTAGTTACAATTGTCAACAACAGATGGCGCTGCAAGTGATGTGAAAGATATAGAAGACAACGTAGTCTGTGGGTGCGCCATTCTGTACGTCGACTTTCTGCTGTAAGCGTGTGCTGTTCACAACGTGCAAGTGTGCTGTGGACAACATGGTTTATTCCTTAGAACAGAGGATTTTTCTGGTGTTGGAATTCCACCGCTTAGAACACAACAAGACGAAGTTTTCAACGGAGGTTTAATGTAACCAAAGGACCGAAAAGCGATACAATAAAGGATCTGTTTGAAAAATTTCAACGGACTGGGAACGTGACGGATGAACGTGCTGGAAAGGTAGGGCGACCGCGTACGGCAACCACAGAGGGCAACGCGCAGCTAGTGCAGCAGGTGATCCAACAGCGGCCTCGGGTTTCCGTTCGCCGTGTTGCAGCTGCGATCCAAATGACGCCAACGTCCACATATCGTCTCATGCGCCAGAGTTTACACCTCTATCCATACAAAATTCAAACGCGGCAACCCCTCAGCGCCGCTACCATTGCTGCACGAGAGACATTCGCTAACGATATAGTTCACAGGATTGATGACGGCGATATGCATGTGGGCAGCATTTGGTTTACTGACGAAGCTTATTTTTACCTGGACGGCTTCGTCAATAAACAGAACTGGCGCATATGGGGAACCGAAAAGCCCCATGTTGCAGTCCCATCGTCCCTGCATCCTCAAAAAGTACTGGTCTGGGCCGCCATTTCTTCCAAAGGAATCATTGGCCCATTTTTCAGATCCGAAACGATTACTGCATCACGCTATCTGGACATTCTTCGTGAATTTGTGGCGGTACAAAATGCCTTAGACGACACTGCGAACACCTCGTGGTTTATGCAAGATGGTGCCCGGCCACATCGCACGGCCGACGTCTTTAATTTCCTGAATGAATATTTCGATGATCGTGTGATTGCTTTGGGCTATCCGAAACATACAGGAGGCGGCGTGGATTGGCCTCCCTATTCGCCAGACATGAACCCCTGTGACTTCTTTCTGTGGGGACACTTGAAAGACCAGGTGTACCGCCAGAATCCAGAAACAATTGAACAGCTGAAGCAGTACATCTCATCTGCATGTGAAGCCATTCCACCAGACACGTTGTCAAAGGTTTCGGGTAATTTCATTCAGAGACTACGCCATATTATTGCTACGCATGGTGGATATGTGGAAAATATCGTACTATAGAGTTTCCCAGACCGCAGCGCCATCTGTTGTTGACAATTGTAACTACTGTAATTTCGAAAGTTTGTCTGCCTGAAAATGTACTGTTGTCCCAAGCATATTGCAACAAACGGTGTATTTCTATCGCTGCTCGTTTAGTTTTTATTACCGTTGCAAATATACCGGTCATTTTTGAAACACCCTGTAGGAGCGTCACGCGCACTTGGACCGTGGAGTGTATGAGCTTAGAGGGTCTTACCAGTGTTCTGTGGGCTGGAGACAGTGGTCATGGGTTGAGAAAAGAGGCGGTTTTACTGCAGACTACTATGGAACTTCGTTTTCAGTGCGGTTATGACGAACGTTGCCATTGTATGGAAGGGAGTATCTTTTGGCCACATTGTATTGACTGGATCAATTATTGCATTGGGAACCGGAGCATAACATTGTGGAGGCCTACGTTTCTGTGGCTGTTGTCTTAAGGAATGTCAGGCATATAGTGTTTTCTGCGGCTACAGATTGCAAGGTACTAATCTGTTATAGTACTCTGTTTTCTTCAAGTGAAAAAAAAAAATGTTCAAATGTGTGTGAAATCTTATGCGACTTAACTGCTAAGGTCATCAGTCCCTAAGCTTACACACTACTTAACCTAAATTATCCTAAGGACAAACAGACACACCCATGCCCGAAGGAGGACTCGAACCTCCGCAGGGACCAGCTGCACAGTCCATGACTGCAGCGCCCAAGACCGCTCGGCTAGTCTCGCGAGTCTCTCCAAGTGAAACCGGTGTCTTGAAGCCCATTCCAGAAGAAGGATCTTGACTGAAGTTGATAGAATTCTGATGTGTTGGTGCTACCGATAGTGAGATGTATTAGAGATTTGGTGTATGACATGCTACCTACTACTCGGAGGTTTTTGCTTTCCTTTGTGGGACATATCCCAAGCCACAGGAGTAATTTGTACGAAATATTATGGCCTATGCAGTCTACCGAATGCATCTGCCCTTGACAAAATCGTGAGCTGCATTAACGGCGTTATTTGGAGAAAAAAAAAGATAAATAGAAGACACCTCCCCAGAGTAGTTTTAAGTAGAGGTGCTTTATATTGTTATTTGTAATCTGTCATGCTAAGTGTTGTTTTGCTGATAGGTCGTTACTGATTTAAACGTTTATGCACACAGGAGACACTAGTTGTGTAGACTTTTAAGTAACCTCCTGTGAGACCTTCCACAGACATGACAAGAGTAGTATGATATCTGCTAATATCGTGTCGGAACTCCTTTTCCTCAGTGTAGTGCAGCAACGCTAAGTGGCAAGTCATTTAACGTCCACTGCAGAAATACTGAACCATACTGCCTCTATAGCCGTCCATAATTTCCCAAGTTTTGCCGGTGCAGGATTTTGTGCATGAACTGGCACCTCTATTATATCTCATAAATATTATATGGGATTCACGTCGGGTGATCAGGGTGGCCAAATCATTGGCTCTAATTGTCCAGGATGTTATTTAAACGAGTCACGAACAAATGTGGCCCAGCGACATGGCACACTGTGCATTGTCATCCATAACATGAAGAACATGGACGGCTGCGAATGGTCTCCAAGCAGCCGAACAAACGATTTCCTGTCAATGATCGGTTCAGTTGGACCAGAGGACCGAGTCAATTCCATATGAACACAACCCACACCATTCCGGAACCACCACCAGGTTGCACAGTGCCTTGTTGACAATTTGGTTCTATTGCTTCGTGAAATGTGCGCTAGACTCGAATCCTACCATCGGCTCTTACCAACTGAAATCGGCACTCATCCGACCAGATTACGGTTTTTCAGCCGTCTAGGGTCCAACTGGTACGGTCACGAGCCCAGGAGAAGATCTGCAGGCAGTGTCGTCGCACTCGCGTCGATTGTCCGCTGCCACAGCCTGCTAACAACATATTTCGACGCACTGTCCTAACGGATACGATCGTCGTACCTCTCACATTATTTCTGTTGTTATTTCACGCAGAGTTGCTTGTCTAGTAGCACTAACAACTCTACGCAAACGCCGCCGCTCTGTCGTTAAATGGAGGTCGCCGGCCACTACGCTGTCTGAGTGAGAGGTAATGCCTGAAATGTAGTATTCTCGGCACAATCTTCACACTGTGGATCTATGAGTATTGGATTCCTTGGCGATTTCCGAAATGGAATTTCTCATGCGTCTAGCTCCAACTATCATTCAGCCTTCAAAGTCTGTTAATTCCCGTCTTGCGACGGTAACCACGTCAGAAATCTTTTCACATGAATCACGTGAGTACAAATGACAGCTCTCCTAATGCCCTGCCCTTTTATACCTCGTGTGCGCGATACTACCAGTATCTGTTTATGTGCATATAGCTGTCGTGTTAACTCTTTCCATCCGACAAGCCTCGGAATGCCCAACGGTACCGAAAGGTCGCCTACAGGCGTCGCTGGATGCGGACATGGATTGGCATGTGGTCAGCACACCGCTCTCCAGACCGTTGTCAGTTTTACTGACTGGTGCCGCTACTTCTCAGTCAAGTACCTCCTCGATTCCCTTCACAAGGACTGAGTGCACCACGCTTGCTAACAGCGCTCGGCAGACCGGGGCGGTCACCCATCCACGTGCTGGCCAAGCCCGACATCGCTTAACTTTGGTGGTATGACGAGAACCGGTGTCACCACTGCGGCAAGGCTGTTAGCGTGTGATATTCACAGAGCTAAAATTAGTTAATCGAGATTGTCTTCAGGCTCATGCCATTTGTCTATTTTAAATGAAATGCGGCATTAAAAGTGCAACTTACACGTACATTAGCCCAGTCCACCATGCTGTTTAACCTTAGTACGTTTAGGAAATCTAATATTGTGTTCTGTTAAAAATCGTCGGGCATCAAACAGCAGATCATCAGCTTTGCGTTATGTTGTGTACCTCAAGGGAAGAGGGTACAGATGGGGCTCAACGCCCGTCTTGGGATTATTAGCCGGCCGGAGTGGCCGAGCGGTTCTAGGCGCTACAGTCTGGAACCGAGCGACCGCTACGGTCGCAGGTTCGAATCCTGCCTCGGGCATGGATGGGTGTGATGTCCTTAGGTTAGTTAGGTTTAAGTAGTTCTAAGTTCTGGGGGACTGATGACCTCAGAAGTTAAGTCCCATAGTGCTCAGAGCCATTTGAACCATTTGGGATTATTACTCTGAATTACAGAGTAACAAATCCTAATCACACTATCAGTTTCAACGTCAGTATATGATTTCTCATATAAATACGGGAAATAATCTTAAGATGTACAGCAAAGCCCGAAATCGGTCAGTCTATGGAAAATAAGTCTAGTTTCTAAAAATAAGGATCGCAGATCACCCCTGTTTTTTCAGTGTCTCGCATTTTTTTTTCAGGTACTGCTTTACATGTGCGCCATTCTTGGCTGAAACTGCTCCCAACCTTACAGAGTTCCCAATTTGTTTTCTTCGTCGTTGCCAAATATTTATGTGCAGTGGGTGGAGAGCTTAGTTTGCTGATACAAGATTGCGGGTGCAAAAGAGATTTAAATTATAAAGAAAAGGCTCTAAATTTGGTTTTAACAGAAAATTATTTCTCTTTTTTTCCTCTTTTTCCTATTTACGATTATATACTAAGATCTGCAACAAGGGAACGGCTGATAGCAATCCTTAGACCATTTTTTAAAATTACAATCAGAAAAACTTGCACGCATTCTAGTTTTCGTACAAGACAAAACAGAAGAAAACCTGCCGCATACACATGTGGAACCAAAAATAGAAATAATCTTCGCTGCTTCCCTGTGCAGCTTAGGAAATTCTTTCTTCGACAAATCCTGTCAGAATTCGAGCAAACCTACGTTATTGTAAAATAAATCCTTGCAAATTGATTAGTTCGAAGTGTAAATCTAAAAGTGAATTTTAAATTGCCACCGAAATAGGCTTTACAAACACAAATCCCAAATGAGCTACCTATTCACGGTCATGTAGAATGGCTCCAGATGTCTTTTGTCCTCCAAAAATTGAGCCACGATGTGATGTCGTAGAAATGCTCAGGCACTCACCTTTCCTTTGCTCAACCGGCATACCTCAGTATGATTGGGGATATCTGGATACTCCTCTTCAAATGATATCAAACATTCTTTGAACTGACGATAAATGAGAATGTGAGAATGAATATACACCACAACGTTCATCACGTCCTGAAGACCGGTAACTTTTGCCGAAAGAGCCTCTTGGTGTGCAAAACAATGAACGGTAGGTAAATTCAGCATCTTAAGATCTTGCCGCGCATGCCAATAAACTATTTTACTTTATCGTGCATTGGTATAGCTACGGAAAACAGCTTTTCTCAAGTGGGCCCATTCCTTCAGCTGACATGTGGACCGCTTCTGAAATATCCTCCCCTGCAGCAGTGTCATTCATCGAAATCATATCCACTACTTCTCCCTTTACAAGTAGGTCGCTGCCCACACTACGCAGAAAAAAACGGCTAATTGAGTTTTTCCACTAATATTATCAACTGCGATGGAGTAAAAAGGAAGTTTTCAATTTTAGCTGCCAATTATTCATGCAAATTCCAGGCAATGTCGCTGTTTTGTAGAGATATTGTCATACTGGAAAGTGGTATTCTGCTGTGTGCGGGAGCTAAGCAAAACATAGGACTATAGATAGAGAGATGCTGCATGAAACACGTTTGGCTATCATGAGAGCAATGCGTGAATTCTTCAGTGTCTACCGCAGCGGAATACTGTCAAATGATCTTTCACAACACCCAAACAAATTCTAGTCGTATGTAAAGGCTGTTAGGAGCGCCAATGTTAGTACCCATTCCCTAGCGACTGAGACAGGAACTGAAATTGAGGGTAGCAAATCAAACGCTGAAATGCTGAACTATGTTTTCAAATGTTCCCTTACAAAACAAAAAACAAGGAGACTTGCCAATTTAATCTTCGTACCACAGAAAAAAGGACTGAGGTCAGTATTGTGTCATTGACGTTGAGAAACAGCTGAAATCGTTAAAACTGAACGAATCTACAGACCGTAGTGGAATCCCTATTAGATTCTATACTGAATTTGCGGCTGAATTAGCCCCTCTTCTATTTTCTATACATAAATATTCAGTCATATCTTAATAAGATTTCAAAATGGTGCAAAGATTAGCAACTTGCTTGAAATATTCAAAAATGTAAAACTGTGCACTTCATAATACCAAATACGTACTATCCTATAGCTATAATATTAATGAGTCACAGCTGGAATCGGCCAGCTCACACAAATACCTTGGTGTAACAAAAAAATGGTTCAAATGGCTCTGAACACTATAGGACTTAACTTCTAAGTCATCAGTCCCTTAGAACTTAGAACTACTTAAACCTAACTAACCTAAGGACAGCACACACATCCATGCCCGAGGCAGGATTCGAACCTGCGACCGTAGTGGTCGCGCGATTCCAGACTGTAGCGCCTAGAACTGCTCGGCCACCTCGGCCGGCTTGGTGTAACACTTTGTAGGGATGTGAAATGGAATGATCCCACATGTTCAGCTGTGGGTAAGGAAGGTGGTAGACTTTGGTTCAGTGGTAAAATACCGGGAAATTGCAATCAGTTTACAAACGAGACTGCATACAAATCACTAGTACGATCCATTTTAGATCATTGCTCCAGCGTGCAGGGTTCCCTATCAAATAGGACTAACTGGAGATATTGAACGTATACAAATAAGGGCCGCGCGAATGGCCACAGGATTGTTTGACTCATGGGAAAGTGTTACAGAGACGCTAGGAAACTGAAGTGGCAGTCTCTTGAAGACAGACGTAAGCTATCCTGAGAAAGGCTATTAGCAAAGTTTCAAAGATCGGATTTAAATAGTTATTCTTTGAATAAACAACCCCCCGTTTATCGTTCACATTGGGATCGTGTGGATAAGATTAGAATAATTGCAGCACACAGAGAGGCATTCAAGCAACAGTTCTTCCCGCGTTCCATTCGTGAATGGAACGGGAAGAAACCCTAATAAATGGTACAATGGGACGTATCGCCTGCCATGTACTTCATGGTGGTTATGTGACTGGATTTGTGATTTCCTGTCAAAGAGGTCACAGTTCGTAGTAATTGACGGAAAGTCATCGAATAAAACCGAAGTGATTTCTGGCGCTCCCCAAGGTAGTGTTACAGGCCCTTTGCTGTTCCTTATCTATATAAACGATTTGGGAGACAATCTGAGCAGCCGTCTTAGATTGTTTGCAGATGACGGTGTAGTTTATCGACTAATAATGTCACCAGAAGATCAAAACAAATTGCAAAACGATTTAGAAAAGATATTTCAATGGTGCGAAAATTGGCAATTGACCCTAAATAACGAAAAGTGTGAGGTCATGTACATGAGTGCTAAAAGGAATTTGCTAAACTTCGGTTACACGATAAATCAGTCTAATCTAAAAGCCGTAAATTCAACTAAATACCTAAGTATTACAATTACGAACAATTTAAATTGGAAGGAACACATAGAAAACGTTGTGGGGAAGGCTAACCAAAGACTGTGCTTTATTGGCAGAACACTAAGAAAATGTAACAGATCTGCTAAGGAGACTGCCTACACTTCGCTTGTCCCTCCCCTTTTAGAATACTGCTGCGCGGTGTGAGATCCTTACCAGGTAGGACTGACGGAGTACATAGAAAAAGTTCAAAGAAGGGCAGCACGTTTTATATTATCGGGAAATATGGGAGAGAGTATCACAGAATTGATAAAGGATTTGGGCTGGACATTATTATAAGAAAGCCGTTTTTCGTATCGACGGAATCTTCTCACGAAAATCCAATCACCAACTTTCTCCTCAGATAGCGAAAATATTTTGTTGATACCGACCTACATAGGGAGAAACGATCACCACGATAAATTAAGGGAAATCAGAGCTCGTAGGAAAGATATAAGTGTTCGTTCTTTCCGCGCACTGTACGAGATTGGAATAATAGAGAATTGTGAAAGAGGTTCGATGAACCCTCTGCCAGCCACTTAAATGTGATTTGCAGAGTATCCATGTAGACATAGATATAGATATAGATTCGAAGTATAGATGTAGACGCAGACGTAGTGTAGCATTCACTGTCTTTACTAAGTCCAACAAAATATTCTTTATTGATGGTCCTTCCACAAACTGCTTCCCAGCTCTTGCTTAACAGACAGCAAGTTGATAATTGATTCTAAGAGTCCTTTCGCAGGACCCTTCATCTTCTTCGCCCTGAGTTAGAGAAAATAGATAGTAATAGGAATAATACAAACGAAACCGAAAACGAATATACATTTGAGAGGAATGTAAACAAATTTCAGTTCGTTTCGCAGGACCTTTAATGAAAATACAGGTGCTAGAGTACTGGTAAAAACTTCGTTTGTGGATACAGAATTCTCTTCTACAAGAATTTGCATCTTTCTTGATTCTTCCACCCTGGAGTTTTCGCTACACTTTTCTGAATGCATTTTGCTGTATAGTCATTCAGTAGAGGATTTTCTTACACACGTAATTTCTGTACCGAAGATCATGCATTTGGCATTTTCGTCACGAGTAACAAAGAATAAGAATGTTCTCACTCCGGTTTAAATGGACTTTCGAAAATCTTTGCATTTTTCGGAGCAAGTTGTTACTTTATTCTGGTAACTGTCTTGCGCTCATCTATTTCAGAGTCGAACAACCTGTCTATCAACACACTCGACAGCGCACGAGGGAGGCTTCACCATGCAAGCCGAGTTGAGGCGAATGAAACCAAGTTGGACCGATACACCTGCAGACACGCTCTGCACATCTGACTGGGAGATTTTCTGTGTGTAAGTGGCCTTGACATAGAGGGTATGTGTATCTTACCTCCTCCATAATTTTTTCTACGTAGTAAATAACTTACGTACGAATATTAATTATAAATGTATCACATGATCCAAATTTATGAAAGAGTCAGATTGAGGCACTGTGAGGGCAGCCGTTATCGTGCAACGGGGTGATTCCGTCCGACAGCCTGCGAGTAAACGGAAGAACCAACAACGGAAACATTACAAATCACCCTCCCTCCCGCCCCCCCCTCCACCTCATAGATATCCAAAGCTATTGACATAAGTTCCGGTGTGGTCATGATAACCTCCTTTTTCGGCTGCAGGGGTCCTCTGGTCGTCAGATTCCTTGAGGGTGGAACCACAGTCAATGCGCAGCAATGAAGACACTTTTCAGAAACTCCGATGCGCCATAAACTCAAAAAGTCCAGTAATGCGGCCGCACGAAAGCATCCTGTTGCACGATAACGCCCTTGCACCGCCCTGCCTATCGGACGAGCACTACGCTTCAGCGGTACGGTGGGAAAACACCGAAACATCCTCCGTACAGGCTGTACCTTCCACCATGTGATTTTTCACATTTCTGGAGACCTGAAGAGACACATGCTTAGACGTCGATTTCAGTCGGGCGAGGAAGTGCAAGAGTGGTGCGGTTGTGGATACGTCAGCGCCCTACCGCGTTCTACGTCAACTCTGAAAAGACGCAGGCCATGCTGATTACCCGCAGGCTCGGAAGGCGCGACCCTCCTCAACGCCACCCCCCCCCCCGCCCCTCCACCTTCACCTAAACAGAACCCAGCTCCCCTGGCGCAGAACCGCCAAGTACCTTGGCGTAACCCTGGTTTCTCGTCTTACATGGAAACCCCACACAGACGAGGTCCACAGGAAGGTCTGTGCCAGAATGTCCATCCTGTACCCAATCCTCAACTCATCCAGCTCCCTTCTCTGCTCAGTAGGAGTGAACGTGTATCAGGCCCTGATCCGGCCAGAATACGCGTGCCCTGTCTGGGGATACGCAGCGAAGCAGCGCCTGGACAAACTCCAGAGGCTGCAGAACCGCGCCCTCAGGAGGGAATTGCATTTACCTCTTGGATTCCCCATAGATGATCTGCAAGCCGCAGCTGACATCCCACTCCTGAGAGAGCGTTTCCAAGATCTGGCAAGGGTCTTCTACGAAGGTTCTTCCAGATCGGGAAACGCCCTCATCCACTCCCTAGGTCGGTATGGCATGTCCCGCGACAAGCACGAGCGCCCCATGACGATCTTCGACGATTAAGTCGAAGAGAAAATCGCAATATCCAATCCGTAATCTCGCTCCCTCCCACATAACACCAACCATCTCGCCAACCTCAGGCAAGTACCAGACACAAACAGACCAATCATCACATTTCCCAGACACCAAAAAACTGCAGATATAATCACACACACACGTACACAGGGGAGTATAAGCCGAAAGGCTACAAACTCCCAAAGAGGGGAAAGTAACAAAAAAATGGTTCAAATGGCTCTGAGCACTATGAGACTTAACATCTATGGTCATCAGTCCCCTAGAACTTAGAACTACTTAAACCTAACTAACCTAAGGACATCACACAACACCCAGCCATCACGAGGTAGAGAAAATCCCTGACCCCGCCGGGAATCGAACCCGGGAACCCGGGCGTGGGAAGCGAGAACGCTACCGCACGACCACGAGATGCGGGCATGGGGGGGGGGGGGGGGGGAAGTAACAGATGAGAACAGCAGAGCAGCAACCGGGTTCTACGAAACAGGAATTCATAGTTTCGTCTCCAAGTGGGATAAATGTCTTAACGTTTGTGGTGATTACTTTTTAGTGGAACCATTCCATGGCCCAGTTGCGCCGAATGTTCGGTTTTCACTTGACTGCCCGTAAAGTCTTCGTCATAAAAAGCATTACAAGAAAGACAAACATATGTTATAACGTCCTCTCGGTAGGTACGCAATATTTATTTGATAATTTTTGTTTTCCTTCTAGGCATAAAGCTACATGTGGTGATCAAAATGAATGGACACCCCGTATTACTTTAGAATAAGTCGTAGGTGTAGAAACATGTTGGAAAAGAGTAAAGCGATGAGAAGTAACGATTTTTCCTCTTTAGCCTATCGTGAGTAGTTGGTGAACTGACGTCATAGAGGAGCTTTCGCTTATAAAAGGTGCGAGCACAGTGCCGTGAGGGCAAGCAAGCAGCAGGCGGGCGCTGACCGGCGGACACGTCTGAGCCGGAGTGGCGCGCCGCCGACAAGTAATTACGCGGATGAAGATGTTTGCCGATTGGGGCCGGTAATCCGCGCTGAGTGGCCGCCGCTGGAATTGTGCGCGCCAGATAAGAGTCGCCAGCGATCGATGCCGCCGGCTGCTACCGCAGGACATCTGCCCCCGTGTAAACAATCACCTCGACATCCATAAAGGAGATTGCGAGCGGCCGCCGGCCCCTGACGTCACGCGCCAGTCGAGGCTAGATTTATTAGGATTAGGAAACGACAGCCATTAGCCGAGATTAGCCGCCGACGCCGACGCCGCCCCCGCCGCCCCCACCGCCGCCTCTGCCCCGCTGCTCCGTGTCGCCCCCCGCTGTGACTCTTGCCACCCGGGGCGACACCGCCATGTTGCTGTCTTGACAGCGGCGCTGGTCTGGAAACTGGCCATTTTCTTGTGATCGTCAACATTTTTCTTTTTCTTCTACTATCACTTATTTTGAGTAACAGTATGTAGAAACGTTATTTCCTTGCCTGATCTGGCTGACGGAGGACATCGAAAAACTTAAAACAAGAGCAGTTCGTTTTGCTCTATTGCGAAATAGGATGGACGCTCGCCGAAATTAATCCAAAAGGGGCAGAGATTCTAAAACTGCCATTTTTTTATGTAACTGATTAGAAGAATATGGGATGTATTCTGTTCCAAAAATTAAATTTGACAGGAAGTATGCAAAATTTATCGTACCTCAAACGGTTGATAATCACCCATTCAGGGTTTCTCAGGCAGAGTATCTGATACTTAAATTTAAACAGTTTTTCATTTCTATATACAAAGAATATCATGTTATTTAATTGACAGAAATATGAATGGTACTTTTTCCATTCAACGGTTTGAAATCACATCTGGATTCTGGTAACATTCAGGGTATCGAACATGTTATACAGGAAAGCATTATTATTGACATACCAAATTTTATTTCGTCACCAAAAATTCAAAATCAGAAATAGAAGAAAAATCTGGTAGATTTATAATGATGATGATTGGTTTGTGGGCTGCTCAACTACGTAGTTATCAGCGCCCATACAATGTCCCAGTCTTGACACGGTCCAATCTCGCCACGTTCACGAATACTGATGAAATGATGAGGACAACAAAAACACCCAGTCCCCAGGCAGAGTGAATCCTCAACGCGATCGGGATCAAGACCCCGGGATCAAGAGGCAGCAACAGAATGATGGAGAACATAGTGTTGGATAGGGACATCATTAACTTGACAAAAAATGCCACTTCAGTACTCCTCAAAGTTGGGAAACAGGAAATAAACTTTAAAGATTCTTATTCAACTCCGATGGTATACACAGGGTGTCCATATAAATTAGTTTTACGACTTAAGACTATAATAATTTTAAAATCATACCGCATATTAGCAAATGGTTTTCAAAATGTGAGAAAATAACTTTTTGCTTTCCACGTAAAGCAATTTGACGCAAAATGAACTTGAAAAACTCATAAAACATTGATGCCACAGGAGAAAGCTCAGTGTGTGACCTGGTTCATACAGACGACGTCCGATGTGCAAGTGCAAGTGCAACGAAACTTTCGAAAACGGTATGCTAGGCAGCCACCGTCCCGACCAATTATTCGCACTTGGCGTGCGTCATTTATGAAAACAGGTACTGTTCTCCATAAAAAGGGGGCGGGTCGTGCAGGTGTTTCAGATGCCAACGTGTACGAGGAAAAGCAGGCGTCTGCAAGGAGTCCGACAAAATCGGTGCATGCAGTGTCCAGAGAGTTGGGAATGAAATGATGATCCACAGTGGACAATGTCTTGCATAAGACGTTACGGCTGTACCCATACAAAGTGCAGCCACTTCATACATTAAAGAGTGCGGACAAATCTCAGCGCGAACAGTTTGCAGTGGATATGCTGGGCAAGGTTGACACAAATAATGACTTTTTGGAATATATTTATATATTCGCGAGGCCCCTTCCCATATGTCCGGCAAGCTGAATCGACATTACATTGGTATTTGGAGAGTTTACAGCATTCTCATGTTACACTTGAAATGGAAAGACACAGTGCCAAGGTCAATGTTTGATGCAGATTGATGCATAACTGCGTCATTGATCCATTCCTTTTCATAGTCTCCCGTCAACGATGATGTTTGCCTCAACATTTTAAAGAGTTTTAAAGAGTTTGCTGTCCACAACTGGAACACCTACAACCTATCATATTCCAGCAGGGTGGGGCACCACCTCTAAAAGTCTGTCACTTTCTAGATGAACAGTTTCCGGGTAGGTGGACTGGACAAGATGGTCCAATTCTATGACCGCCACGATCCCCTGATCTCACACCACTACACATCTTCTGGTGGGATTTTGTAAAGGATCTGGCGCACCGAACCAAGGTTAGAGGGCTATAGGACTTGAAGGCATGCATTAGTAATGGATTTCAACATGTCACCGTGGAGATATTGAATCTTGCGTGGAGAGAAATGGAATTTCGAGTAGACATTATACGTGCCACTAAGGGAGCACACAATGACGTGTATGAGTGAGGAAATAAGACTTTGTGATTTATTTTACCACATGCTCAAAACCATGTTGATATCTACACTAATGGTCATTAAAATTGCTACACCACGAAGATGACGTGCTACAGACGCGAAATTTAACCGATAGGAAGAAGATGTTGTGATACGCAAATGATTAGCTTTTCAGAGCATTCACGCAAGGTTGGCGCAGATGGCTACAGCTACAACGTGCTGACGTGAAGAAAGATTCCAACGATTTCTCAGACAAACAGCAGTCGAACCGCGTTGCCTGGTGAAACGTTGTTGTGATGCCTCGTGTAAGGAGAAGAAATGAGTACCATCTCGCTTCCGACTTTGATAAAGGTCGGATTGTAGCCTATCGCGATTGCGGTTTATCGTATCGTGACATTGCTGCTCGCGTTTGTCGAGATCCAATGACTGTTAGCAGAATATGGAATCGATGGGTTCAGGAGGGTAATACGGAACGCCGTGCTGGATCCCAACGGCCTCGTATCACTAGCAGTCGAGATGACAGTTATCTTATCCGCATGGATGTAACGGATCGTGCAGCCACGTCTCGATCCCTGAGTCAACAGATGGGGATGTTTGCAAGACTACAACCATCTGCTCGAACAGTTCGACGACGTTTGCAGCAGGATGGACTATCAGCTCGGAGACCATGGCTGCGGTTACCCTTGACACTGCATCACGGACAGGAGCGCCTACGATGGTGTACTCAACGACGAACTTGGGTGCACGAATGGCAAAACGTAATTTTTTTGGATTAATCCAGGTTCTGTTTACAGCATCATGATGGTCACATCCGTGTTTGGCGACATCGCGGTCGACGCACATTGGAAGCGTGTATTTGTCATCGCCATACTGGCGTATCACCCGGCGTGATGGTATGGCGTGCCATTGGTTACACGTCTCGGTCACCTCTTGTTCGCAGTGGACGTTACATTTGAGATGTGTGCCGACACGTGGCTCTCCCCTTCATTCGATCCGTGCGAAACCCTACATTTCAGCATGATAATGCACGACCGCATGTTGCAGGTCCTGTAAGAGCCTTTCTGGTTACTGAAAATGTTCGACTGCTGCCCTGGCCATCACATTTTCCAGATCTCTCACCAATTGAAAACGTCTGGTGAATGGTGGCGGAGCAACTGGCTCGTCACAATACACCAGTCACTACTCTTGATGAACTGTGGTATAGTGTTGAAGCTGCACAGGCATCTGTACCTGTACACGCCATCCAAGCTCTGTTCGACTCAATGCCCAGGCGTATCAAGGCCGTTATTACGGCCAGAGGTGGTTGTTCTGGTACTGATTTCTCAGGACCTATGCACCCAAATTGCGTGAAAATGTAATCACATGTCAGTTCTAGTATAATATACTTGTCCAATGAATACCCGTTTATCATCTGCATTTCTTCTTGGTGTAGCGATTTTAATGGCCAGTGGTGTACAAAGAGGTATTTCATATTTTTGAGGCAATTTCATCTACAAGATAACTAGTTTCCACTGGCCATTAAAACTGCTACACCAAGAAGAAATGCAGATGATAAACGGGTAATCTTTGGACAAATATATTATACTAGAACTGACATGTGATTACATTTTCACGCAATTTGGGTGCATAGATCCTGAGAAATCAGTACGTAGAACGAACACCTCTGGCCGTAGTAATAATGGCTTTCATACGCCTGGGCATTGCGTCAAACAGAGCTTGGATGGCTTGTACAGGTACAGCTGCCCATGCAGCTTCAACACGATACCACAGTTCATCAAGAGTAGTGACTGGCGTATTGTGACGAGCCAGTTGCTCGGCCACCATTCACCAGACGTTTTCAATTGGTGAGGGATCTGGAGAATGTCATGGCCAGGGCAGCAGTCCAACATTTTCTGTATCCAGAAAGGCCCGTACAGGACCTGCAACATGCGGCCGTGCATTATCCTGCTGAAATGTAGGGTTTCGCACGGATCGAATGAAGGGTAGAGCCACGGGTCGTAACACATCTGAAATGTAACGTCCACTGTTCAAAGCGCAGTATATGCGAACAAGAGGTGACCGAGACTTGTAACCAATGGCACCCCATACCATCACGCCGCGTGATAGGCCAGTATGGCGATGACAAATACACGCTTTCAATATGCGTTCATCGCGATGTCGCCAAACGCGGATGCGACCATCATGATGCAGTAAGCAGACCCTGGTTTCATCCGAAATAATGTCGTTTTGCCATTCGTGCACCCAGGTTTGTCATTGAGTACACCATCGCAGGCGCTCCTGTCTGTGATGCAGCGTCAAGGGTAACCACAGCCATGGTCTCCAAGCTGATAGTCCATGGTGCTGCAAACGTCGTCGAACTGTTCGAGCAGATGGTTGTAGTCTTGCAAATGTCCCCATGCGTAGACTCAGGGATCGAGACGTGGCTGCACGAGCCGTTACAGCCATGCGGATAAGATACCTGTCATCTCGACAGCTAATCATACGAGGCCGTTGGGATCCAGCACGGCGTTCCGTATTACCCTCCTAAACGCACCGATTCCATATTCTGCCAACAGTCATTGGATCTCGACCAACGCGAGCAGCAATGTCGCGATACGATAAACCGCAATTGAGATAAGCTACAGTCCGACCTTTATGAAAGTCCGAAACGTAATGGTACGCATTTCTCCTCCTTACACGAGGAATCGCAACAACGTTTCACGAGCCAACGCCGGTCAACTGCTGTTTGTATAAGAGAAATCGGTTGGAAACTTTCCTCATGTCAGCACGTTGTAGGTGTCGCCACCGGCGCCAACCTTGTGTGAATGCTCTGAAAAAGCTAATCATTTGCATATCACAGCATCTTCTTCCTGTCGGTTAAATTTCGCGTCTGTAGCACGTGCTCTTCGTGGTGTAGCAATTTTAATGGCCAGTAGCGTAGCTGCAGAGAAAGCCATCGTTTCTGCTTGCTGTGCCATAGTGAAAACAACATTTGTCCCGGAATATGAGCGTGTTGTGAAAAAAAATGTGCATCTCTGGAAAGGTATTTACTGTATAACTGAGCTGGTAGGGAGCTAGGATTTCAGAGTATTAAGTTGCTGACCGTCAATAACGTAATTTACAAAAATATATTTACTAACCACATAGGTCTAGCTTACAAGTATCTATACGAGTAAAACTGACTAGCCACAATGAGCAAACTTTTTGTTACAGGGATGAGCAAATTGAAAATAAATCTTTAGATTCTGATATATGTGCAAGAATTAACAAAAATTTTAGCAACAGTTTATGCAAAAAACAGTAACAGGTAGCAGATACGTAAGGAGCTGTGCATTTGATAATGAAGTAATAAATGGAAAATAATTTTTAAAGGCAACAAATTGCACCTGTCTGTGAAGCAAACCAAACAGCTCGTTCAAAACTTACCAAAGGACCTGAGTGAGACTATTAACGAGTAAAATTAAAAAAAGAATATCAAGTTACACACTTCTGTGAAGCACACAGTGAACCCATTAATCCGAAGTTTTTTAAATGAGAATCTTTTGTACACGTTTGTGAAGTTGAGAAAGTAGAATGTTTTGTGGTCAGTACCAAAACAGCCGCGCAGGATTAGCCGAGCGGTCTGGGGCGCTGCAGTCATGGACTGTGCGGCTGGTCCCGGCGGAGGCTCGAGTCCTCCCTCGGGCGTGGGTGTGTGTGTTTGTCCTTAGTATAATTTAGGTTAAGTAGTGTGTAAGCTTAGGGACTGATGACCTTAGCAGTTAAGTCCTATAAGATTTCACACACAATTGAATTGAAGTACCAAACCAGACAGGTAAAACAACCATTCGTTTAAAGAGAAAACAAAATCATAAACATCTCTGAATCAGACAGGACAGGTTGGTAATAAAGATATCTTAAAGAAAATGAATTCAGTATGTGTGTGAATTGATGGAGTAGAATGCTGTAACAAAACTTAGACTTTTCAACTATTAACAAGAGGTTTACTTTTGGGATTCCAGGCGGTTGCCAGGTTCAGAATTAGTTCTATAATACACAGAGTAAAAATTAGATTTACACAGAAAGCGAATGACAAACGGTACACAAACCCCTCAAACACAACAGTGTCATATGAACTTCCAACAGAAGTATTCTCATTTTTGGGGGGGAGAAGGGGCGCATAAATATTAAACAAAAGGAAATTCTTAAATTCAGTGAAACTCATTTTTAGATTAGGAAATACACGTACTGATAGCACAAGTTACAGATAAATAAAATCTTGACTTGCTTGTTGTTATAAATTACGTTAAGGGTTTACTGCCGGCTTTCGTGAACACAGTACAGGACCAGTATGTATTCTAAAACATACACTCAAACGCAAATCAGATAGCAAGGCAAAGACCACACGGGACTCCCAAAAACACTATAGAAATGTAGTACAAGTGTTAAACTTGAAAGGAAGTGTTTAACTTCGGGAATACAAAGTACTTAAATATACAAATGCACGCAGAAACAGCGCAAAACGAGAATTACAATCAAATGAGTGTTAGACTTAATGACGTTTACGATGCCGATCCACCTTTAATGCGTCGGCCAAACTACAAATGATCTCGCAAAGAAGAAGAAATGACACCTAATAATGACATAGGAGAAGGTTGTCTCGCGAACAGCCACTAACACATTAACGCTCGCCATATATTGAACTTACCATGATTCCTATATTAGGCGGAAGTCAATCACTGAAGATGCAGGTTGCTATGCCGACCATACAAGACAGAAGGAAGCTCACCGGCGTGTGGCATCGTCACCCCACACACAGAGTAAGTCCGCAGTTCTCCAGTAGGCGAAGGCGCAGTCGGGGAAGTAAACACCAGCCATCGAAAAACGGATATCAGCCCAACGCGACACCTCGGCACAAGCCAAGATTCCATGCACGGCTTTGTCCGACGACGAACTCCCCTCTGGGCTAAGCTCAACGGGCCCCTGAACAGGCCACCAGCTGCTAGCTATGCACCCAAATTGCGTGAAAATGTAATTACATGTCAGTTCTAGTAAAATATATTTGTCCAGTGAGTACCCATTTCTCATCTGGATTTCTTCTCGGTGTAGCAATTTTAATGGCCAGTAGCGTAGCTTTTCTCAACATCGTAAACGGCACAGATGATACTAACGCCATATCTGAAAATCACTCCTCCACCGCTGGGCTATCAACTCATGGTAGCACGTTCCCTTTTAGCTTTCTCAACTTACTTAACACACTTGTCATTCTTGTTTGACTTTGCAGGGACTGGGAGCAATTATTCCTTCCGTCCTCGATTATTTTCTCTAAATCCGGCATTGTTAATCATGGATCCGAAATCTTGACACCTTTCTGTTTTTTTATTATCATAGGATCTGTCTGATAGTGAACCTGTTTGCCTATTGTACATCCCTGACGGTACAGTTTTGAGCTTTTCTTCTATTTAGAATGATTCAAATGGCTCTGAGCACTATGGGACTTAGGCCGTGCGGCTCTAGGCGCTTCAGTCTGGAACCGCGTAACCGCTACGGTCGCAGGTTCGAATCCTGCCTCGGGCATGGATGTGTGTGATGTCCTTAGGTCAGTTAGGTTTAAGTAGTTCTAAGTTCTAGGGGACTGATGACCAGAGATGTTACGTCCGACAGTGCTCAGAGCCATTTGAACCACTATGGGACTTAACTTCTGAGGTCATCAGTCCCCGAGAACTTGGAACTACTTAAACCTGACTAACCTAAGGACATCACATCTACATCTACATTTATACTCCGCAAGCCACCCAATGGTGTGTGGCGGAGGGCACTTTACGTGCCACTGTCATTACCTCCCTTTCCTGTTCCAGTCGCGTATGGTTCGCGGGAAGAACGAGTGCCGGAAAGCCTCCGTGCGCGCTCAAATGTCTCTAATTTTACATTCATGATATCCTCGGGAGGTATAAGTAGGGGGAAGCAATATGTTCGACACCTCATCCAGAAACGCACCCTCTCGAAACCTGGACAGCAAGCTACACCGCGATTCAGAGCGCATTTCTTGCAGAGTCTGCCACTTGAGTTTGCTAAACATCTCCGTAACGCTATCAAGCTTACCAAATAACACTGTGACGAAACGCGCCGCTCTTCTTTGGATCTACTCTATCTACTCCGTCAACCCGACCTGGTACGGATCCCACACTGATGAGCAATACTCAAGTATAAGTCGAACAAATGTTTTGTAAGCCACCTCCTTTGTTGATGGACTACATTTTCTAAGGACTCTCCCAATGAATCTCAACCTGGTACCCGCCTTACCAACAACTGATCTTATATGATCATTCCACTTCAAATCGTTCCGCACGCATACTCCCAGATATTTTACAGAAGTAACTGCTGCCATTGTTTGTTCCGCCATCATATAATCATACAATAAAGGATCCTTCTTTCTATGTATTCGCAATACATTACATTTGTCTATGTTAAGGGTCAGTTGCCACTCCCTGCACCAAGTGCCTATCCGCTGCAGATCTTCCTGCATTTCGCTGCAATTTTCTAATGCTGCAACGTCTCTGTATACTACAGCATCATCCGCGAAAAGCCGCATGCAACTTCCGACACTATCTACTAGGTAATTTATATATATTGTGAAAAGCAATGGACTCATAAAACTTCCCTGTGGCACACCAGAGGTTACCTTAATGTCTGTAGACGTCTCTCCATTGAGAACAACATGCTGTGTTTTGTTTGCTAAAAACTCTTCATTCTAGCCACACAGCTAGTCTGACATTCCGTAGGCTCGTACTTTGATTATCAGGCGACAGTGCGGAACTGTTTCGAACACCTTCCGGAAGTCAAGGAAAATAGCGTCTACCTGGGAGCCTGTATCTAATATTTTCTGGGTCTCATGAACAAATAAAGCGAATTGGGTCTCACACGATCGCTGTTTCCGGAATCTATGTTGATTCCTACAGAGTAGATTCTGGGTTTTCAGAAACGACATGATACGCGAGCAAAAAACATGTTCTAAAATGCTACAACAGATCGACGTCAGAGATATACGTCTATAGTTTTGCGCTTGTTCGTCGGCCCTTCTTGAAGACTGGGACTACCTGTGCTCTTTTCCAATCATTTGGAACCTTCCGTTCCTCTAGAGACTTGCGGTACACGGCTGTTAGAAGGGGAGCAAGCTCTTTCGCGTACTCTGTGTAGAATCTAATTGGTATCCCGTCAGGTCCAGTGGACTTTCCTCTGTTGAGTGATTCCAGTTGCTTTTCTATTCCTTGGACACTTATTTCGATGTCAGCCATTTCTTCGTTTGTGCGAGGATTTAGAGAATGAACTGCCGTGCGGTCTTCCTCTGTGAAACAGCTTTGGAAAAAGGTGTTTAGTATTTCAGATTTATGCGTGTCATCCTCTGTTTCAATGCCATCATCATCCCGGAGTGTCTGGATATGCTGTTTCGAGCCACTTACTGATTTAACGTAAGACCAGAACTTCCTAGGATTTTCTGTCAAGTCGGAACATAGAATTTTACTTTCGAATTCACTGAACGCTTCACGCATAGCATTCCTTACGCTAACTTTGACATCGTTTAGCTTCTGTTTGTCTGAGAGGTTTTGGCTGCGCTTAAACTTGCAGTGAAGATTTCTTTGCTTCCGCAATAGCTTCCTAACTTTGTTGTTGAACCACGCTGGGTTTTTCCCGTCCCTCACATTTTTATTCGGCACGTACCTGTCTAAAAGGCATTTTTCGATTGCCTTGGTTCAAATGGTTCAAATGGCTCTGAGCACTATGGGACTCAACTTCTGAGGTCATTAGTCCCTAGAACTTAGAACTAGTTAAACCTATCTAACTTAAGGACATCACACACATCCATGCCCGAGGCAGGATTCGAACCTGCGATCGTAGCGGTCTCGCGGTTCCAGACTTCAGCGCCTAGAACCGCATGGCCAGTTCGGCCGGCCTCGATTGCCTTGAACTTTTTCTATAAACACTCAACATTGTCAGTGTCGGAAAAGAAATTTTCGTTTTGATCTGGTAGGTAGCCTGAAATCTGCCTTCTATTACTCTTGCTAAACAGATAAATCTTCCTCCCTTTTTATATTCCTATTTACTTCCATATTCAGGGATGCTGCAACGGCCTTATGATCACTGATTCCCTGTTCTACGCTCACAGAGTCGAAAAGTTCGGGTCTGTTTGTTATCAGTAGGTCCAAGATGTTATCTCCACGAGTCGGTTCTCTGTTTAATTGCTCGAGGTAATTTTCGGGTAGTGCACTCAGTATAATGTCACTCGATGCTCTGTCCCTACCACCCGTCCTAAACATCTGAGTGTCCCAGTCTATATCTGGTAGATTGAAATCTCCACCTAAGACTATGACATGCTGAGAAAATTTATGTGAAATATATTCCACATTTTCTCTCAGTTGTTCTGCCACTAATGCTGCTGAGTCGGGAGGTCGGTAAAAGGAGCCAATTATTAACCTAGCTCGGTTGATGAGTGTAACCTCCACCCATAATAATTTACAGGAACTATCCATTTCTACTTCACTACGGGATAAACTACTAATAACAGCGACAAACACGCCACCACCGGTTCCATGCAATCTATCCTTTCTAAACACCGTCTGTGCCTTTGTAAAAATTTCGGCAGAATTTATCTCTGGCTTAAGCCAGCTTTCCGTACCTATAACGATTTCAGCTTCGGTGCTTTCTATCAGTGCTTGAAGCTCCGGTACTTTACCAATGCAGCTTCGACGGTTTACAATTACAATACCGATTGCTGCTTGGTCCCCGCCTGTCCTGACTTTGCCCCGCACCCTTTGAGGCTGTTGTCCTTTCTGTACTTGGCCGAGGCCATCTAACCTAAAAAACCGCCCAGTCCACGCCACACAACCCCTGCTACCCGTGTAGCCGCCTGCTGTGTGTAGTGGACTCCTGACCTATCCAGCGGAACCCGAAACCCCACCACCCTATGGCGCAAGTCCAAAGGTCCGCAGTCAGTCCTGTCGACGATGCTGCAGATGGTGAGCTCTGCTTTCATCCCGCTAGCGAGACTGGCAGTCTTCACCAAATCAGATAGCCGCCGGAAGCCAGAGAGGATTTCCTCCGATCCATAGCGACACACATCATTGGTGCCGACATGAGCGACCACCTGCAGATGGGCGCACCCTGTACCCTTCATGGCATCCGGAAGGACCCTTTCCACATCAGGAATGACTCCCCCCGGTATGCACACGGAGTGCACATTGGTTTTTTCCCCTCTCTTGCTACCATATTCCTAAAGGGCCCCATTACGCGCCTGACGTTGGAGCTCCCAACTACCAGTAAGCCCACCCTATGCGACCTCCCGGATCTTGCAGACTGAGGGGCAACCTCCATCCACACACATCCACGTCCGGGGCAGGATTTGAACCTGCGACCGTAGCGGTCTCGCGGTTCCAGACTGTAGCGCCTAGAACCGCTCGGCCACACCGGCCGGCTTTGATTTAGATTCGTAGAATCACGACATGTACCTAATGGAGGTGTAATGGAGATCCACAACTGAGTCATGCTTGAAACCGTAACGTACAAGCACACTGACAATTGTGAAGTTAATTTCTTTTATTCGAACAACCAGTCCCTGCCCTTCAGAGTTCTTTAACACCCCATTATAGCTAGGAAATTTTGACACAAACTGGTTTGAAAGTAACATCTATACGGTGTGGCGATGTTCTTGTTCACGCAGATGGCCTGAAAGACCAAAACTGATAGTGAAATAAGTGATCCGCCAAGCAACTATCAATGTGCGAATATAAGGTCTTTATCTGTAATTATTCTCTCAAATTTTTGTCTAGGTTAATACGAGAGAATTCCAAAATGTAGACTCCACATTATTATGTCAGGTCAAGTAAAGTTTTCTGAATGCTGCATTACACTTCAAAGTAAAACGGAGGCATGACACTTTTTGAACATAGTCACAAAGTATCTGCAAACCTTGGTCGAAACACTCTACCATTCATTCAATTACTCGAGGATAGAAATGGGCTCCTTGATCAACGAGCTGTTCGAAAACCGCTGTTTGAAAGCCCTCACCGGCCGAGGTGGCCGAGCGGTTCTAGGCGCTACAGTCTGGAACCGCGCGACCGCTACGGTCGTAGGTTCGAATCCTGACTCGGGCATGGATGTAGGTGATGTTCTTAGGTTAGTTAGGTTTCAGTTGTTCTAAGTTCTAGGGGACTGATGACCTTAGAAGTTAAGTCCCATAGTGCTCAGAGCCATTTAATTTGAAAGGCCTCATCGTTGGAAAATCTCCTTCTTCCCAGATGTTCTGGCACCTTGCCAAAAAGACGGAAATCACGTGGTGCCAGATCTGAACTTCTCGATCAGCATCATCTAAGTCTCTCGGAGCCTTCGTCAAATTGCTGGCAGTAATTCCCTACGGCTGGACGCGACTCTGCATTTGATCCATATACCGCCGGTATCTGATGGTGAAACTTGTATTGCTCACATGAATAGTAGCCGTTCAGCCCGTAGTACTTCTGTGGTAGAGTACGTTTCCTGCTGCAGCAGCGTTCCACTCGCACACTTTCTCACACCTATCATCCGTACCGCAGCAGAACTGTTTGGAGGAAAACACGAAATGTGTGCTCTCTTCTAATAATGTGCGACTGTTTCGCAAAGATCTTAGCTTGGGACGTCACGTTTACCTTATTTTCTGACGTCTATACGTATAAAAAAGCACTCCGTCTTCAGGCCACGAGTGGCCTACCGGGACCATCCGACCGCCGTGTCATCCTCCGTGGAGGATCACACCGCTCTTCCGGTAGTTACGATGGTATTCTTGACCGAAGCCGCTACTATTCGGTCGAGTAGCTCCTCAATTGGCATCACGAGGCTGAGTGCACCCCGAAAAATGCCAACAGCGCATTGCGGCTGGATGGTCACCCATGCAAGTGCCGGCCACGCCCAACAGCGCTTAACTTCGGTGATCTCGCGGGAACCGGTGTATCCACTGCGGCGAGACCGTTGCCATTCTATACGCATAAGGGACGATCAAAAAGAAACTTTTTGATCGATCCTCATACGATCAAAGTTGTAGACTCAGAAAATCAGGCAACTTTTGCTTATTGTTCCAGAGATCATGCATGCGAAGTTGCACTTAAGCATTGTATTTATGCACACGCAATGCGAAACATACTCTTCCAGCCCTCACTGCATATGAAGTTCCACTTAAGCATTGTATTTTGTATTTATCCACACGCAGTGCGAAAATACGTTAGTAGTGCTGCACCTAGAAAGTACAGAATAAAATAAAATTAACAGCCGAACGATTTAGCGTAGTGATTAGCACACTGTACTCGCATTCGGGAGGACGGCGGTTCAAAGCCCCGTCCGGCCATCCTGATTTAGGTTTTCCGTGATTACCCCTAATCGTTTCAGGCAAATGCCGGGATTGTTCCTCTGAAAAGTCATGGCCGACTTCCCCATCCTACCCTAATCCGATGGGACCCATTACCTCTCTGTTTCATCCCCTTGCCAGAATAAAGCAACCAACCAAACATTAAAAAATACAGACAGGCAGCAACGAAGAACAGTTCCAATAATGCTTCGAACCGTGACACTTCTCACATTTGCACTACACAAATAAAAATAAATTAATCGAGGGACAGATTTACACGGCACATAACACAGAGTATACTTTATCCATTTAAAGTTAAAAAGTTTTTATAAAAATACCTTAGCACCCCTGGTAACAGCTACGTGTAGCAGATATATTCAGCGGCAGAATATCGTGTGGAAAATGTTATGAATATCTGCAGCCATTACTATTTCGCCTGACCAGTCAGCAGTTACCTTGCCCTAACCAGAGAAAACAGCGGGCAGCAAAAACTAATATTTGGAATATTTGGCCGTTGTGATGCGTTTTAAATTATTCAGTTTTTATCTGACAACCTAGCGAATCTAACTGCGTTTGACAGGAAAGAAATATATTTCTGCCCTTTCGTAGTGATATAAATAACTTTTACACTGTCCTGAGAGTAGTCTAATAGCCTCAGGGTTTCCCACGTCGTTAGGTTGCTAGGCGGAGCATTTACATCGCGTCAGCTTCAGCCAGAGTCCCGAAAGCACTTCAACACGTATGCAAAGTTTGCCTTCCAGAAACACGTATTCCAGTGGTACATTTACACCTGCGGCGATACTCCACCAGCCAGTGGTGTATGATGGAAGGTATTTTGTGTGTCACTTTCAATTTCACTCTATCCATTAGCTAATTGTGCGTGATAAGACTGATCGATTGTAGGCCTCCGTTCGATCTGAAAACTCTAATTTTGCCCAAATGGTCGTTGTAGGGTGTCCATAATTAAAGTTCCAGTTTCAACACGCTGTTTAAAGAGAACCATGGTTGTGAATGACGCCACATTCGAACAGCATGTTATTGACGCTGGGAGGAACATCATGAAACAAATTAACGAAAATTTGACCTATAGATGGAGCTGTAAGCCTCATAATATGCACGGCAACAGAAGTGCGACACACAGCTGTTCCTCAATTTGCGTCCGAGATGCCTAACATCACTGTCTCCATGAAGGATCGTGCGCTGTCGGTAAAAAAATGGCTCTGAGCACTACGGGACTTAACATCTATGGTCATCAGTCCCCTAGAACTTAGAACTACTTAAACCTAACTAACCTAAGGACAGCACACAACACCCAGTCATCACGAGGCAGAGAAAATCCCTGACCCCGTCGGGAATCAAACCCGGGAACCCGGGCGTGGGAGCTGCCGGTAAAGCTCTTACAGGAACGGTGACTGTGCGCCAGTAGCCCTGCAGAAGTTCCGGACACTCAAGGGTATGAAATAATGAGTTAATCTTATGTCTGCTAATGATCTGGAGAAAATCATTACGAAATACGAAAAGACATGTTCTTTAGCAGTGCAATATGTCAGAGGAAGGAAAGCAGTTGATCCGACGTCTGTCGAAAATGTGGCCACAGTTGTGTGCAAACATGCGGTGCATGGGAAATACCCCGAACGTAGGACATGCCTCTTAGCACGTGTGTAAAATCCTATGAAAAATCCTGCATTGATACCCCTACAATGTTGCCCATGTTCAGGAGTTGCTTCCTGTTGACCAGCCAGTAAGAGAAACGTTCGCTCTGGAGTTTCTTTCTCGCAAGGAAGTGGACAATGAGTTGTCACTGGACCGTTTAGTGGACAGACGAAGCCAATTTCCGTCTCCAAAGACATCGCAGAATACGGGCAACAGAAAATCCGCAGGCACATCAATCGGTACCACTTCATTTTGCAGAAGTGACTGTGTGGTGTGGGTTGATGGCATTTTTTATCTCATGACCGTATTTTTTGGGTTACCTGTACCGTCACTGGTAAACGATATGGGAGTCTTTTGCGCCCCAGCGTCATTCCAGTCCCTCAACAGCGTTGATGTTAGGGCAGGATCATTTTTATGCATGATGGCGCCCCTCCGCACATTGCACAGACAGTGAATCGGCTGCTGCAGAGGAATTTCGGAAATGCTAGAATTATCAGCCATCGTTTCCCTATAACCTGGCCGTCCAGATGACCTGATCTTAATCCATGTGACTTCCGGCTGAGGGGTTATCTAAAAGATGTTGTCTTCAGTGGTCCAGTTACGAACGAAGCTAAATGAAGCACGCATTGGGCAACGCATTCTGAACCTGACCCTCGAAACACTCTGATATGTTGTGAAACATGCTATTTCTCGATTTCAACTTGTGGCAGAAATAGGTGGGTAGGGTACTGAATATATCTTGTCCTGGTCTCACGACAATTAGACATTGATGTCATCTTGCTTTTTATTCCCCAGAATATTTAAAAAGGTATGTCATTTTGCTTCGTACGCATTTTTTGGCCTCAGGGCGGTTGAAAACCTATTTTTCCCATCCCGTGTGCTACTACCTTCCCGATGGATGTGCTTGGCTAACAACAGTATCACAACTGTTGAAAGCCGGAATTATGCAGTCATGGACACTGAACAGTACGGGTGGTGTAACGTACAACTCAAACCATAGCGGCCGCACTGCCACTCATGTGTCATTTGTAGCACACCCTATTTACTTTAAAAACGCCTACAGTGTCATCTATTGGTAAGATTTCTCCCATGATATTTCCCCCTGCGTCAATAATGTGTTGCTCAAATTTTACGCCAGTCTGAGCAGTGGTTCTGTTTCTACAGCGTTTTGGAGCTGTAACCTAATTTTTTGGTACCCTGTATGTGTAGGAAGAAACAAAATATTTGTTGACTCTTCTAGGAACGTAAGCTTTGGGAATTTTAACAGTAAGCCACATTGTCTAGCGTCTGCAACTGCTGTCGAGTGAGAATCTCCGTGTTGCTTTCGTGGGTTTGAGGTTCAGTGACTATGCAGGGAGAGATAGTGGACGACAATTGGCTGCTCTGAAACTCTTTGATATGAATAGTGATGATGCTAGCACCATCAACATCGATATCTAGATGGAACTCGCACATTTTGTGTTAAATGATATGAGCGAAGGATTGAAAAATGTGCCGGAATCACAAGAATGTTTCGATACGGAGAAGTGTGTGTGTGTGTGTGTGTGTGTGTGTGTGTGTGTGTGTGTGGGCGGCGGGTAGGTGAGTGTGTGGGCGGTTGGGTGGGTGAGAGGGTGTGTTATGGGTGTGGAAGGAGACAGGCAGATAGAGAGAGATAGAGAGAAAAAAAGAGAGGGTGGGAAGGGAGAGAGAGGAATCAATGAGAATTCAGTATACTAAATGTGAATCGTAATTATGAGGAATAGAAATAAGTCATAAACAACACACGTATTGTGTTAAAATTTTATACCTGTTGTAAAGTTTTTTCCATAGATTATTGTCTTCTTCATTTGTCTGACATAGATAACGCATTAATGAGATGTGTTCTAACACCTTCATAAGTGTTATTCTGTTCGGTCTTCTCTGTTCCTTTCATATTGGTCTATAATTTGACAGGTAACACTGCAGGACTAAAATGAATTTTTCGTGCCATACCTTTTTATTACGATGTTTGTGCAAATGTTTACACGTTAGAGTGTAGAGAAGGGTGAAACGTACTGCACTTTATTAATACTTACTTGTCATTGTCTTACAGTTATATGACTTTTTAAATTTTTTCGCGTGATAGGCGTATTTGTTCTGCAATTTAGTGAAGACGTATGCACTAAACGCTCTAAATAAATATGTTCCAGTGGTGAATATTACAGTGTACAGATAACAATGTCTAGAGAAATCGAAAAAGAATTAGGGACGAACTAATGGTATAAATCGTTAATTTTCGCTCTACATTCAGTGTTTTTCGGGATACTTTTAATGGCATACGCGCTTTCTAAAGCCGTTTCACAATGTCACACACCATAGTAATTAATAATAGGAAAAGCTCAATAATAGAGTCAAGTACTGTAGGATGCCAGAAGAAAAACAGCGGCTATCCTTCTCTTCACATATCTGAATAGTTACACTTGCCACAAATTAGATAAATACTCCTGCGTTTTACTCTTGAAATCTTTAAGTAAGTTTCGTTTCACATACCGAAGACTGTAAGATGCCTATGAAATGCGTGTGCATAACTCGGTCCGCATTGTGTGGCCGAGAGGTTCTAAGCGCTACAGTCTGGAACCGCGTGACCGCTACGGTCGCAGGTTCGAATCCTGCCCTGGACATGGATGTGTGTGATGTCCTTAGGTTAGTTAGGTTTAAGTAGTTCCAAGTTCAAGGGGACTGATGACCTCAGCAGTTAAGTCCCACAGTGCTCAGAGCCGTTTTTGAACATAATCCGCGGTAATTTTGGAATCTATTTGTATTGGTGTTGTAATGACATTCACCACATGTAAGGCACCTACAGGCAAATCAGAAGCCCAGATCAAGCCGTACGGACATCATGTGAAGCGGGGAACTGTGTTCGTCAACATCTGAGACCTGGCTTGAAGAACAGAGATGGTAGCAACGCAGTCCGTAGCTGGCACGGAAGTAAAAAAAAAGTAAATAAATATAAAATAAAGAAAGAGGTGTACTTACGTCACAGACCTTAAGGTGACGTCTGCCGTCGTCTTACACAACCCAAAACCATAGTTTCAGCGCATGTATATCTTCATAGTTCACCGCGGTGAGGTCATCGTCCCCGTGCCCAGTTCCAACCGCTGGGGATGCCTATCGACGTTTGTGGGCTGGTGCTTTGACTGGGTGGAGACGTAGTGCTTGGGTGTTCTAATCGATACGATCTAAAGTTTAAACGAATCACATTTCATTAGCAAGTGGAGTCGTTCAAGCAGTATTTTCTTTTGGCTAGATGAATCAGGATTGCGCGGTTTATTTTCATTTTGTCCTGTGTTTTTCATTGTCTTACAAACCACAAACGCTCCGACATCCGAGTCAGTCTGTATCAACAGTCTCCTCCTCGCACAACACGCTGCTACGTGATCGCGCTGTTTATTGGTGCCGCATCTCATGCACTAAATTCCCCCGCTGATAATTATTCATTGTTCCCATTTCCTCCATCTTTATCCCTAGCATTACCAACGGGGGCGGAGGGGGCGTGGATTGAGTGCTTCGTAGGCCCACTCACTAAATATTTGTATGTTGTATCCAAGTCTTTTGATAAATGAACTTGAAATCAAAGCTAATTGTTCATTACTGCACTTACAACTGAGTGATTACAGAATTCCTGAATTAAAATTTATGAACATTGATTTATTTGATTTTATTCTCCAATTGCCTTACAAGCCACCCCCGCGTTCCTCGAGACGGTAATACTAAGGACAAATAATAGATGGTTGAGACTTTGATCTTAAATATTAAAAATGAAACGAACTTCTGCATTTTCGTCTTCAAACATATTTTTATGAAGTCTACCATTTTTATTTTCATTGTTTCTGCTGCTGTTGGAAAAGTAACACGAATATATAACGTTTAAGTGACAGGTTTATTGAAAGAGTGCTTGAAGAAGTCCTGAAAGAATCAGATGTAGACGAAAGTGTAGTGGATGATGATGAGGAAGAAATCGGAACTGATTCATTGTCTCAGAATGAAAAAGAGGTTCAGTCCAACCCACCATATGATGCCAACAGCGATAAATTCACTGCCAAAAGTGGTCGAGGGTATGTTACGGAGTCATCTCGAGAATATCGGTGTCCAGTACAAAATATAGTGCAATATAGTGCGGGGAAGAACAGGGCTGACAACAGCGAAAAAATGAGTCTCCGAAAAAGGCTATAGAGCTCATTTTTAGGCCTTACGTTATGAATCTAATAAAACTATATACAAATGAAAATACGTCTCGACTAGGTATTCAGCACACCGATGAAGATGTGTCACTTTGTTATATAGGGCATTTACTATTCATGAGCTCAAATCATGTCAAGAAAATACCTGTCCAATATTTGTGATCTACGCTTCAGGGCCAACAGGGGTATTGTGAATCAATGAGTCGGACCCAGTTTTATAAACTGACTAAAATATTGAGGTTTGGTGATAAGAATACAAGAGGAATTCCTCTGCAGCCTCACAAGTTTGCTCTGGTGAGAGAAATTTTTGAAAGGGTGAACTCTTCATTTCCATTGTGTTTCATTCCTGGTCTACACACCTCAGTGGATGAGATGTCATCTTTGTTTCGTGCCCACTCAATGTATTTTTAAAATAAAATCGTGGAAAATACGGCTTTCTGGTTAGAATGCTGTCTGATTCTGAGACTAGAAATGTGATCAGCAAGGACGTCTATACAGGAAAGTCTGGAAATGCACAACATCTAAATGGACCATTAGATATCGTAAAGAGACTAATAAAAATCCACTGAGAAGTCAGGTCGCAGTGTTACCACGGATCGGTACTAAAGTAGAGCTTTCTGAGACTCTATGGAATAATTATCCCTTCACACTTGTTGACACCCTGCGACCGAAAAGCCGACTCGTATCTGAAGAGCTGACGATAAAAACTGGCGGCAGTGTACGCTCACCCATCTTTACATACACTGACCCTCAGACTTGGAGGCCACCACTTATTCTCGCATGAAACTCTAGTCCGAGAGAAACCAAAGTGACTGCTGTTGCTGATTTCGAATTATCACTTAGAAAAGACGAACGCAAACCTTTTTTATAATTCTACATAGGGAGACGTGGATACCATAGACCAGATGGCAAGACATTAAGCACAAAGAGAGGAATAAGAAGGGGTCCTATGACCCTACACATTCATTGATATAGCAGCAATAAATGCATATTCAGTCTTCCTTCTGAAATTTTCAAATTGGAAAAAGAAATTGCTAAATCACAGAAGAGTTTTTCACACTAACTTAGGTCTTGAACTAAAATGGCCCCATGTACTTAAACGAGTGTGAAATTTTTACGGTCTTTAGAAGCCAGTAATAATGCCAATGGAAAGCATCACACAACGGAAGGTTAGTTACACTATGGAACCTTCACCATCAACATCAGAGCCAGGAACACGTGGACGATGCCACCTATGCTTCTAAGAAGCTGCATTCTAAAAAGACCAAGTTCAGTAATTTGGGAAAATCAGGTGTTACCTGTTCTCAGTGCTGCAAACATGCTGTGGAAAATACAGCAAGAAGACAGCGTTGTGTGCAAAATGAGTTTCAGAATGAGACAGTAAATTCTGTTTTCTTCATCCAGTGGACTGAAATTAAATAGTAGTTTCTTGTAAGCGAACACAATTATGACTGCTGTTGAGAAAAGTTATAGAAAGTGAATTTTATAACTTGATTTTGTTCCTATTATAAATTATTTTTTTAGTATCCAGTGTACAAAAATCAACTCTAAGTATTCTTAGTGGTATCAGACGTAAATAAATTTGCATTACGATAAAATAAATTGCCCCTTTCTTTCTGGGCCTCTGAGGCCCCCCTTGATATTACATGAAAGAAAAATTACCTTGGTAATGCTAGGGTTAAAAGATATTCTCGTTAGAACAGCCGCAGACAGCGGCCATGGGTGTGTGTGAATTTTGTGTGTATGATTGAATGGATGCATATGTATGCTTTGCTTACTTTCTGAGGAAGGCTTTGGCCGAAAACTTACGTGAACACTTTTTGTCGTGCCTGCCTGCTGCTTGACAGGTGACAGCTTCACAGTATAATTATTGCCTAATGCAGATTATTGTAAATAATCCACTGCACTTCAAAAATAACAAAGACATATGTAATTAAATGCCGGAAGAAAAAATTCACATTCATTAGGGTACATTTAGGTTGTCTGTAGCACAAACAAGGGTTCATAATGCTGCACCCTGAAGTTTTGATCACATACCCCGTGATATGAAATGCCTGACGACTTTAATTAAAAATCAAAACACTAGTGAATGATCAGCATGAAAGCAGATTTACAAAAAGGAAAAAAAATATGTCAATATAAAATGATCATTCCACATCACGATTTACAGTGAAAATAATACATGAAACATCAAACTAACTATTGGTATATCACAAAGAATGGTATAGACTTGTATACTTTGAATAGCTCAAAATGAGTTTAAAAAGTAAAATGAAGCAGAAGATCAAAGTAGATGAACATTCCAGTTGTGATGTGTTTGGTTATTCCTGAAAAACTGGTAACGTTACTGGCGAGAAATATTTCGGAAAAACAAGCAAAGAAGCTACCGTTGGACACTGCAGGAGCCTCCACGAAAATTGCGTTCACCACTCGAACAACAAGCAATCGGCCATCCCCTGGAAACGACTTAGTCGGCCAATCCTGCAACCACCGGAGCACCAAAACCAAAGGTGACAAAACAACTCTCCGAAGAGACTCAAAAAAGGCCTTTATCAAGACCATCACTAGTGACAACTTCCTGCAATATTGAAGGCTTATCTGTAAATAAAGAAATTTTATTATCTGACATGTGAAAACGAAAAAACTGTGATGTTTTAGTGTTACAAGAAACACGCAGAGCACCCACTAGCCATAGACCAAAAATACAGGGCATGAAATTAGTTCTTGAGAGACCACACGAAAGGTACGGAAGTGCTATATTTGTGAAACCGAACTTAGACGTATGCTCCTGTCCTCTGACCTGCGAAGAAAATATACAATTTTTAACTATTGAGCTACATTCATGTACTGTAACATCCGTGTACAAACCACCCAGTGCGAGGTTCAAATTTACGGAGCCTGGAAATTTACATTCAAAAAACATTAAAGTTGTACTAGGAGATTTTAACTGTCACGGTCTCGCATGGGGCTATAAAGAGACAAATGACGATGGCGAAATGCTGGAGATCTGGGCAGACCAGGCTAAACTGAAATTGATACATGACCCAAAGTTGCCTGCATCATTTAACAGCGGAAGATGGAAACGAGGATATAATCCAGATAACATCTTTGTCTCCGAAAAGGTATCCCTGCAAACTGTAAAGCAAATCGAGGACCCAATTCCAAGATAGCAACACAGAGCAATAACTTGCTGCATTACTCCAGTAATCAAATCAGATGTAATGCCCTTCAAGAGACGCTTCAATTTCAAAAAAGCTCATTGGGAAGTTTTCACAGAGGACCTTGATAAGGAGATCTTGGAAATTAAACCAGAGATACAATCATATGAGACTTTTATAGACCTTGTCAAGAAAATCTCTCGACGGCGCATACCTAGAGGGTGCCGCACCCAGTATATCGCTGGACTCAATGGTAGCAGCAAGGAAGCTCTGAAAAAGTATGAAGAACTGTACAATAAGGACCCCCTCTCAGAGGAAACGATCCAGGCAGGTGAGGTACTGATGTCTGGTATCTCCGAAGCGAGAAAGGAAAAGTGGTGCAACCTCCTACAAGAGACGGACATGAAGCACAGCAGTAGGAAGGCATGGAAACTGGTCAAAAGTCTCAACAACGACCCAACAGAACCACAACCAAATTACAGTGAAGTTACCCCTAATCAGATAGCTCACCAACTACTCATGAACGGAAAAACTTAAAGGAAGATCAGGAATAGTAAAATTAAAAGAAAATTGAACGAGGAGATAAGCTTCCTAGCTCGCCCGTTCTTCATTCAGGAGCTACAAGATGCCATCAACGATTTGAAAAACAATAAGGCCGCTGGCCTCGACGATCTGAGATCTGAGCAAATTAAACATTTTGGACCGGGAGTACAAGCATGGATCCTAGACGTAATGAATAACTGTATCACAACAATGCAAATTCCTAAACTGTGGAGGAAAGCTCGGGTTATTGCGTTATTAAAACCAGGGAAAGACCCAGCTGAAGCTAAAAATTTCCGGCCTGTCTCACTGCTTTGTCATTTAGTTAAAGTGCTGGAGCGAATGATCCTCAAACGCATAGCTGATAATGTGGACAAAGCCCTTATTAACGGACAAGCTGGATTTCGACCAGGAAAATCATGCTGTGGCCAAATCCTTAATCTCACACAGTACATCGAAGACGGCTATCAGAGAGGAGAAGTAACTGGGGTCGCATTCCTGGATCTCAGTGCGGCATATGACACAGTTAACCATAAGTTGCTTACCCAGAAAGTGTATAATGTCACTAAGGACTACACCCTTTCTATGTTCGTGCAATGCATGCTACAGAACAGACGCTACTATGTAACCTTTCAATCAAAAACAGCCGGTGGAGGACACAGAAAAATGGACTTGCACAGGGTAGTGTCTTGGCTCCAATATTATTTAACATCTATACCAATGATCGTCCCATCAGCCACTAGACACGAATGTTCATATATGCTGATGATGCAGCAGTGGCCACTCAGGATAAAACCTTTGAACAAGTAGAGGAGAATCTCACAGGAGCCCTAACAGAACTTGCTACCTATTACGACGGCAATAATCTCAAACCAAACCCTAGTAAATCTCAAGTATCCGCCTTCCATCTTAGGAACAAACAAGCCAAACGGAAACTCCGAGTCATGTGGCAAGGGGAAGAGCTGAAACATACAAACAGCCCAAAATACCTGGGAGTAACACTGGACAGAGCACTTACTTTTAAGCAGCACTGTCACAACACTAAAAAAAAAGGTCTGTGCCAGGAACAACATACTGCGGAAGCTAACAGGTTCATCGTGGGGAGCTCAACCACATGTTTTGCGCACCACGGGTCTGGTGCTGACAAGGGAACCTCCCCATCGCACCCCCCGCAGATTTAGTTATAAGTTGGCACAGTGGATAGGCCTTGAAAAACTGAACACAGATCAATCGAGAAAACAGGAAGAAGTTGTGTGGAACCATGAAAAAAATAAGCAAAATATACAAACTGAGTAGTCCATGTGCAACATAAGTAACATCAAGGACAACCTGAGTGCAGGAGCGCAGTGGTCTCGTGGTTAACGTGAGCAGCTGTTGAACGAAAGGTCCTTGTTTCAAATCTTCCCTCGAGTGAAAATTTTAATTTTTTATTTTCAGACAATTATGTGACGCACATGCCGTCACCAGTGTCGTATAGAATATATCAGACGTGTTTTCCTGTGGAGGAATCGGTTGACTTATGACCTTGCTATCAAATGTTATCGGTTCTCATTGGAGAGGCACGTCATTTCGTCTACTAATCGCACGGTTTTGCGGTGCGGTCGCGAAACACAAACTTATTACAGTGAACAGAGACGTCAATGAACGAACGGACAGATCATAACTTTACGAAAAAAAAAGAAGTAAACTTTTCACTCGAGGGAAGGCTTGAACCTAGGACCTCTTGTTCCGCAGCTGCTCACGCTAAGCACGGGACCACGGCGCTCGTGAGCCTACGCTGTCTATGAAGTTGCTTATCATTTGCATGGACTACTGAGTTTGTATATCTTGCTTATTTTTTTCATAGTTCCGCACAACTTCTTCCTGTTTTCTCGATTGATCTGTGTTCAGTTTTTCAAGGCCTATCCACTGTGCCAACTTATAACTAAATCTGAGGGGGGTGCGATGGGGAGGTTCCCTTGTGAGTATCTCAGCAGCGGAATATGCGGCGCCAGTTTGGAGGAACTCTGCTCACACTAAACAAGTTGACGTCGCCGTAAACGAAACTGTACGTATTGCCACAGGATGACTCAAACTAACTCCCAAAGACAAAATTTATCGCATCATAGGCATAGCACCACCCACTGTCCGCTGACAAGTAGCCGCAGAGATCGAAAGATCAAAACAAAAGAATGATCATCGACACCCGATGCATATGCACCGAAAACAACGTGTCCGGCTGAAATCCCGCAGGAGTTTCATTGAAACTACTGAAGAGCTCGCCACCAAGCCCGTCGCAAGGCGGCTATCTCTTTGGGAAGAAATGGTGCCACACTCCACAATGGAACTACTTGAGGAGGGATCTGCAGGATTTCAACTACCTTTTACAACTTGGAGGTCATTAAACCGGCTGCGTACTGGAGTAACTGGGTGCAAATCAAACCTATTTAAATGGGGTTACAGTGACAGCGATAGGTGTGAATGCGGAGCAATACAGGACTTGGACCACCTACTGATTTGCCCAGATATGTCTATAACATGCACTAAAGGTGATATTTTGAAAGTCAATGACAAAGCAAACTACGTTGCTAAGTACTGGGAAGGGAAGATATAATTGGTGCATCCGGGTACGGAAGAAGAAAAAACCGTTGGAAAGGTAGGCCTGCATGTTACACAGGTTTGGCTACCATTACTAAAGAGATGACTTCAAACATATTAAAGTAAAATATACGTTTTATGGGATTTATAGTATTGCACAATGCTGGAACATTTTCCAAAAATTGTATCTTCTATTGCCCTATAAATATAATTTTGGGTCACACAACGAATGCTGCATCACAGGTATCATTTCAAAATAAGATGTTGAAACTACAGGGAGATCAATGCAATGACAGTCTAGTGAAAGAAGAACTCTATTGTGCATGTAGCTACACTTCTGTGCAGTTCTGTTTCTTCGATATTTCAAAAATCTCTCACTTTCTTGACATGCACAATATACGATACCATGCCTTCGTTCTTTCATCACTGCACAGGTTTATCGGCTAGCAAACAACACGTAGGTAAGTTTATTGCATACGTGAACACTAAAAATGTCATGCATACGTGTTGAAAGCTGAAAATGTAACGAACAAGAAGGAAGCAACCATTGATTTCGGAGTTCCAGCTTCATTTGCTATATATACAAGTACAGTAAAAGTGGAATCAAGTACACTTTCCACATCAGTTCCTTCTGTTCTTCATTATTCTAATTATATTAACAGAAAAAGGTTACATTAGCTATCCAAAAGTGTCACACTACTAGAGCAAATAAGGATTCAAGACCAGAAAAACGTTTGAAATCGACTTACTGACACTGTGTAACCTTGTAAGCACCGTAAATTTTACTATTTAAAAAGTTCTTGCGTGCGCACGACAGATATAATGAACTTGTAGCTAACGTAAACAGATGTCTCTTAATATTTTGGGATATTTAAGATGAAGATGGCGTCAGCTCCCGCCTACTCTAGCTTCAAAAGAACGTACAGCCTAAGCACCATGGAGGTAAGAAAAGGAAGGAGGTGTCGTTACGTCACAAACGTGAAGCTGATGTCCCCCATCATAACTAGCCCAAAACATTAGGTTCACCCCGGCGATATTTCACCGTGACGTCACTCTGACGTGCCTGTGACCAGTTTCGACAGTGTTGGGGGTTTCGACTGTGTAGAGCCGTAGTTGTTTCATCAAAAATGCCAGCTTACGCTGTTTACGGGTGTACTAATCGATCTGATGGTAATCGAAAGTTTAAAGGAATTACATTTCATTCGTTAGGGGAGCAACCGAAGCAATATTTTCTTTTATATACATAAATTATTGTTGCGCTGTTTACTTTATTGTAATGGTTTCATTTCTGTCATTTGCCTCATTTTACCGAGTGTCCTCTCTTTCTCTTCCTCCCTTTATTTTCCATTGCCTTCCAAGTCGCAAACGCTCCGACATCCGAACCACACTGTATCAATCGCTCACTGTATCAATGGTCTGGTCCCAGCCCAACACACCACACGGCTACGTAGCCGCGCTGATTGTTGGGGCAGCATCTGATGCCCTAAGTTCCTCTCGGAGGTAATTATTATTAATTGTTCACATTTCTTCACTCTTTAAAAACAGATCCTTGCTGGAACAGCCGGAGATAGAGGTCACGTGAGCGTGAGTTTTGTGTGTATGATTGTGTGAATGTGCATATGTGCTGCCCTTTCTTTCTGGAGAAGGCGTCGGACGAAAACTTACGTGAACACTACGCCGTGCCTGCCTCCTGCTCGGCATGTGAGTAGAAGTCTACCCTATTCATAGCACAGTTATTCCCTCAGGCCTTTTATTGTATATATTCTACTGCACTTCAGCAAGAACAATTTGACATATATAATTAAAATACCTGTAGAAAAAATGACTTTCATTATGCTGCATTAAGGTTGTCTGTAGCACAAACAGCGGTTCACAATGTTGCAGCCAAACGTTTTGATCACTTATCCATTGACATAAAATGCAGAGTAAAATTTGAAAATGTTTTATCTGTGATAACCCCTCCTATTCCGCGAATGATTATCTATTACTGTAACGTGTAAATTGTGATGAGCAGGAATTACTGGCTAACATCTGTCTGTCTTTAATTAAAAAACGTAAAACTAATAAATGATCAGTATGAGGGCATATTTATAACAACAACAAAATTATGTCAATATATAACGACTCGTTCCACATAATTTCGATTTATGGTGCAAATGATACATGAAACTAAGTAACTATTGGTATGTAATAAAGCATGAAATAAAAAAGTAAGATCAACCATATGATCAAAGTAGGCGTACATTCTAACTGTGCTGTGTTTGGTTATTCCTGAAAAACTGACAGAGTTACTGGCGGGATATATTCCAGAAAAAGAAGCAAATAGGCTACTGTCGGAAAGGTAGGTTAAGCTATTGTTGCTAAAAATTTAATCACATGCGTGTTAAAGCAAAATATTCGTTTTAAGGGGTCTTAAGCGCTTGAAACCATTTCGTTACTCACATTTATAGTATTCCACAATGCTGAAAGACGTATAAAAAATTATTTCGCTTCTTACTCTGTATGTTGCTATTATTGGCCACACACTGAATGGCGCATCATGGATAAGATTTCAGAGTAAGCGGGTGGGTAAACTACAGCCAGAGCCATGCGCTGATAATGGAGGTATACCTCTATAGGGTTCTGTTTCTTTGACGTTTCAGTAATCACTCATCTTGTTGATATGCACAAGATTATAGCATGCATTGGTTCTTTCCTCACTGCGCACATTTATGGGTTATCAAAGAACACATAGGTAAGTTTTTTTGCAAACGTGAACACTGAAAGTCTTTTGCATATTATTTAAAAGCTGAAAATGTAACGAACAGGAAGCAATACCGACACCAGTAAGCAGACAAGCATCTGTTTCGGAGTTACAGTTTCATTTGCTATCGATACGAATACAGTAAAAGTCGTAATAAATGCATGTTTTTCACATACTTCCTTTTGTTTCTGGTTATCGGAAATACGAATTACGTTAACGAGGCCAAATATGCCGTATCATTAGAGCAAATGCGCATTAAGAACAGAAAAACGTTCTAAACTGCGTTCCTCACAACATATTATTCGTAAAGCCCTATACGTTTTAGTATTTTAAACAGTTGTTGCGCGCACATGACAGAAATAATGAACAATAAGCAATCGTAAACCGTAGTCTGCTAATGTTTTGGGCTACTTAAAATGGCAGCAGGCCCCGCCCACTCTGACTTCAAAACAACGTACAGTGTAAATCTGTAGTGCCATCTCTCTTCCTTTTTTTTACCTCCAGGGCAACATATACAGTCGTGACACTCATAGCTGTGAAAATTGTTATCGTCTGACAGCTGATGCGAAACTAGTCCCAGCGGCGAGGAAGCCTCTGTAGAAGTAAATCTGTTTTTAATTATTTTTCAAGTTAATTAACGAAATAGTCGTCAGATTTTTGAGTTCCAAGAATTAGTAAATTATCAAGAGACGTGAATGATCATGAAATACACGTGAAAACAGCTGAATCTCCCTGATTCAGTGACGTAAGCTACAACTTAATGATGAAGAAATGCATTCGGATATGTGTATAAGTGCAACTTACAACGCAGAAAACAAGAGGATATAAACACATATTTCATTTATAAGAAGAATATATTTCTTTTGATGTCTATTCTTATTATGCCAGACATTTATCTTGACACGTGACAACTTTTTATAGAGCCTAATGTTTCGCACAATCTTACACTTTCTAACACACAAACATTTCTGTAAATGTAATTATTTTTGCTTCAAAAGCGAATGTAATGAAGATTAGATGGAGCAACCATTGTGGAACTGGTTTCTTCTGTGATGGAAAACAGTTTTATCGTTTTTGTTCTTTTATTATCACGTTTGTGTGGTTTATCTTTCAGCTACAGTTGTGATAGCTTATCTGCTGCATTAAATAACGTAGATATTGCGTTTCATACACGTTTGCTACGTTCCGCATTCGCTGATTTGACTGGAAGTGTAGTGAAGAAAACTTCATGTTTTTGAGTTGATACACGACGCCTACCTGCAAAATGTCAAGTACTTTGCATTTTACGAGCAATATTTAGTTTTGAAGAACACGATATTTTCCAGTAATTATTTCTAGGTCAAATGGAAACCGTAAATAAATTCTTTCGTAATGTTGCGGTTCGCACCTTGTAGGGTCGTTAGGAAACCTAAAAAAAGGAGTGTCTTCTTCTCGTTGCTGCAATTCATTGCTCAGTAGTATAACTTGCTGGCGCTTGGCGCGCTGCAATCGCAGTGGGTGACAAAAAAGAGAAGGTGTGTCGCAACTGTTACGATGGTCTGTGGCGCAAGTCTATAGCGCCATATCCTTTTTTTTTTACCTCTATGGTGGCTGCGCTCTCAAGTGATCTTTGGTGAACAACAACATTTGTAGGGTTGTGCAGTTCCTTGCCTATGCAGAACTAGAAGTTAAATTGTTTATAAACTCTGTTTGGTGATATTTTAGATCAGGCACAATATTGTGTATGGCAGCTCTTTGCTGCATCTCGTCGCACCAACTTTAATTCAGTAACAGACATTACGTGTCTCGTGCAAACCGATACCTGAGGGGAGAAATTTAGGTATGTCAGCACTTCCTCTAACATTTTTAACTTTTCATTCTGTGTGCAGTGTAGAAACATACTATTTGAATCTCATTATTAATTTTATAAGCGCTTCGTAGGACATCATTGAACAAGTGTTATTGTCTTCTCTCTTCAAATTCGGTGGGTTGTATAGCAATGGAGATATTATCCAACTGTTATTGTTGATACAAACGTATAACGTTTGTTTTTATTATTCTTATTCCCAATCAATGTTACCTCTCACAACGTTCATACCCATTCACAGATAATCTCAGTATTTCAAGTACTGTCATCGAACCTTCCGTAATCTTAATGTAAAAGACAGAAGTGATACAAAATATTACGAATTGAAAAAGACCATATCTGTCTTAAAATAACGTTGTACCATCGTCAAATAAACTGCAGCTATGTAGCTCCAGCGAAGAGTACATATATATGTATCAGGAGATAACCGAACGCGTTTTTCCGAAAAAGACATGTAACAACATTCATCTGAAAGAGAACAAATAGAGTGTAGTAAAAGAACCTACTGTTTGGATGAAGACAACGATACAGGTTAACGGGTACAAACTAAAAAAAAGAACATATTATTTTTAAAATAGTGTGAGCTAGCTAGTGTCGTGAAATAAACTGTATAGTAAAACTGACTTTACGATACACAATCGCGAATATATGACTCTATCTTCAATCCCTGATGCATATGAGAAACAAAATACCGTTTTGGACGGAATTGCAATATTTAGCTGATTTAATAGTTGTTTTTATTTGTGGTAAATATTAACTATCAATGTATGCTGTGTATTTTCGTACCCACTACAGCTATAGATCTTTTTTACGGTACTCACAGTGAGACGTACCCAGCGGTGCAATTGAGTTTTGAAAATATCTATACGGTGACTTAGGATATGGCCCCAGGTACCACAAATTGCAGCCATCCACCCTGGTGGGCCCTCGTTTGCGAGTAATTGATGAGAGAAAAATTCAGAATTTTGTGTGACGCTCAGTAGCGTTAAGAAAGGTGTCTTGTTTAATCTAGTTGTGTGCTGTAATGGACACGATAACAGCTTTGTGTTCAGGAGATTGTCGGTTCAAATCTCAACAGGCAACATTATCTTTTCATTTTTAAATCGTTATCGACATCACTTCTGTCATCATTTTATTCAATTAATTGGTTTGAACATAATGTTTTAATTCCATTCCTTTGTCACATAATTTTAATCATCATATCAACTTCTTCGTTTGCTCTCATTTCTCCCCCTAACTTTCTTTCTCTACCTGAAATCTTTGTTCATGTGTTTTTAATTAATTTTAGGTATTAATTTCAATATAATTTCTTTTATTTTGCCACCCTATTTTTTCGTCCACATTATTATGTTCATTATATCTATTTCTTGTTTTTCTTGAATTTAGTTTTACTTATAAACCAGTCTATTATTTAAATTTTCATCTGCATTATTTTATCCATGGTTCAGTAAGTGTTTGGGTTATGTTTTAAACGTGTGTATGACGATTACCATGCTATAAATTGCCATATAGTAATATAAATACATTTTTCATACCATTGCATAGATATAAATGAAGTATTTAGTTCTTTGTTTTGTAACTGATGGATCTGAATTTTCAAATAATTGAACATTACAAAAGATAAATACAATTATATTCGTATTCACAAAAATTCCGATTGGAAAAAAAAATGATAGAAAGAAAAATCAAACAAATGAAAAGGTTCATATCCTAATTAAAATGATGTGACAAAGGAATAGAAATGAAAACTATATTGAAACTAATTAACTGTATAAAAATAATGATTTACATAATTTCGACTTTGTATTCAAAAATAAAAGAAATTATCCACAGGACGAGATTCTAACCAACAACCTCCTGCACGGGAAACACTTATCCTATCCCGTTACACCACACAATCACACAATGACCGTGAATTTTCTTAAGATTATTAAGTGATACACAAAATTCAGAATTTTCTCTTTCGTCATTTAATTGCAGACAGGGCCACCAGGGTGAATGGCTGAAGTGTGTGATACCTGAAATCTTAATGTAAATTTCTGTATAGATAGTTTCAAAAATTCGATCGCACGGCTGAGGGTCTCAGTACAGTTTAGTTCTTCTTGCGTGAATATTAATGAGTCAGCTATTCTCAAACGATACACTCTTATTCCGCCGCGAGAAGACAACTGAAGGTAGTGTGGAATTCATATAAATATTGTTGGAAGTCAGTACTTCATTTGACAGTGCTTTCCGTGCTTAATGTAAAGAAAACAAAGTTTCTGAGAAATACATAGATTTCCTAGAAGAGTATCACAATTGCAGAACTCAATTGTGCGTTCCTAGTGGATTGAGTGGAGCGAATTGGTAGTGAAGTTGTAATTATTAGAAAACTAGTTGACACTAATCGTACGTAAAGATTACTTTCAGTGTTAAGATAGTATTTCGTTTTATTGACATTAGAACATTTTATTAGAAACATCCGTCGTATCTACAGATTCATGATATTTTGCAGTACACATTTCCAGTGTCGAGAGGAATTTCCAGTCAACCGTCCGCTGACATAATGGTATTGGCAGTTGCGGCGTCACTTCTTGGTTGTATTTTGAATGCATTTCTTTGCAACGTTCTTCGTTTTTTGCCTCACTGATTGCGAAACAAATTATTTGTTAATCTCTACCGCGTATTAAGGGGAAATTTTCTGTCTCGGCGATAATTTCAGTATATCGACGCCTTGACAGTCTTTTTCATTGCGCCATACGGGGACAGTACTGTACTGTGAAGATAGTAGGAATGTTGACCACGAATTTTCGGGAGTGTGCTTTATATTATTCAAACTGATCGAGGAGATTACAAACCCAATGACACCCTTAGCTTCTAAAAAAAAAAGTGTCAAATGGAAAAAAAACGTAAACAATATTTCAATTATAGCATCATAACATCACCGGCGATATTTGCAACATAATCAACACAGACGATTTTAATTAGGAGCATTTACTATGGCGGGAAAAAGGAATTACAGCTATAACTATTACGATCAATCACATATAAATGAGAGAAACTTTTTTGGAAGTTAAACGGTCTGGGTGTCGCACAAAACCAATTCTACTGTGATAATGGACACCATGACACACAATACGAAGTAAAAAATTGTTTATTGTAAACAAATCGTTGCTAATATTAGAAGGCACACTTTAGCTATAGAGCGCAAGCGGAGACTCCAGCGCCGAATATACTCTGTGTACTTACCAGTGCTAGATAGGAAAGATTCTCGCAAGAAGAACTTGAACTATTTATCGGAAATAAAATCTACTGAGTACGGTAAAAAAGCTTTATGGCTGTAGTGAGTACGGCAATACAGAGCACTCATTTATAATAAATATTTACCGTAATGAAGACAGAGTTATATATTCATAAATGTGTACCGTAAAGTTGGTTTGTGCTATAGAGTTTAAGATTTTTTGTGACACTTGCTCACACTATTGTAAGAAATAATATGGTTTTCTTTTAGTTTTTACCCCGTAGCATATTTCGCTGTCTGCATCGCCACAGTAATTATTTTACTATGCTCTATATGTTCTCTTTTTCGGAAAAACACTTTCGGTTATCTGCTGATACATAAATATTGTTGCAGCTTAGTGTCTAACTCTTCACTGGAGCAACATAGCTTCAGTTTCCTTGACGATAGCAGTTTACGTGACGATAGCAGAACGGTTATTTTACGATGGATTTTTTTTCTTCGTGGCAGAACTTCGTAGTTGTAACTAGTGCAGTCTTTTACAATGTACAAAGCTCACATTAAATTTGATCGTTCCTTATTGCGTAGTCTGACGCATAGTTGCGCATTACATCAGTGTTTGAACTAGAGATATGATATCGCAGCCTCCACTTCGAATCATTTCCTTGATTACACAAGCTTAGTCAGGAAAGGATAGGAAAGGAACGCGGCAACGGCCTCTGAATTCATTTGGTGTGCACTTTAAATAAACTAATTCTGAATTTGAACCTTCCTTACCATCCTGTTCTTCAAGTTCAGATCCTTAATAAATGAAATGATATAGACTTTCATGTATTACATACAAAATCCAAAGATTTTAAAACCTCGAATTAACAGTCTTTAAAAAACGTTACCTCATGAGCTTGGAATGTTAAAACAAAGAAGCGACAGTAACATGTTGTATTAAAATAGACCGAAGCAATTCCAGACATCGCACCTGTACACCAATTACTTCTGTTGAAGTATTTTCTTACCTTATTTTCTTTTATTTTCCACTAACTGATTTTCAGTCATTTGCCGTTTTGTTATCTGTCATTTCTTTGGAGAAACTGTCCATATTTCGGTGGTTAATATCGAATTCAATCACCACCGACCGTGGTGAAAAGTGCAAAATTAGATGTACTTTTCTTGCAATCGCTTTTTGGTCGTTACAAAATAAATCTGTGCCTTAAAACGTTTCTGTCATTCCCATTAGTTTGCCGGTGGAAATCGTTTGCTGCTAGTCCTACATAACGTAACTTCACTGTTAATTTTTAACCTATTTCAAACCATTCCTCTGGTCTATTATTTTCGAATTCTTTAATTTTTTCGCGAATTCCTTGTCTTTTTCCTGTAATAGTGATTCAAAAAATTCAATATCTAATTTAGAACACAGAAAAACATAATTCGGTTTCAGATAACTACTGAATAACAGAATTATCCTCTGTTTTGTAAATACTATGATATATGTCCTGCATATTGCGACTTTTCTTGCCTTTCTTCTTTATCCCTTTGTAACATTTCAGAGCTATTTTCTATCAGCGGACATAACATCTTCACCAGAATTACTGATTTGTTTATTTTGTTATATATATATTGTAAAGGAAAGTTTTCTCAATTCCTTCGAGATTTCCAGTAGACCTATTGTCCTTCAGCGATGCAACGCATACAGTTAGAAACTGTTATCTCGTAAGCGACTCTGCGACAATTATATTTTGTTCCTTTATGTATAATTAGGACGTTGTCACTGGTGATTCCTTGGATTATGTAGAATACAAATGTCGATGAGAAATTAATTAATGTACTTCATTTGAAGATGCGTAACGACAGCAAAATCATGAGACGTCTGCTATGCAAGGAAACAACAAGAATCAAGTAGTGATACAATATTACGAACACTAAAAGTAGAATATCGAGGCTATTAACACTTTGGTAAATTTACCACGACTGTGTCTTACGTTGTGAAGGCTGCATCGAAATCTGTATCTTGAAGTATAGAAAAAAATGTGGTACGTCAATTTTCGAAAAATTAATACCGTATTCGCCATTTTTATTTCATGTGGTGTATTCATACCTAGCAAAATTAAGATCGGAGGAGCTTCTACTGCGTATGACAAGAATGTGTTGCTACAGAATATCTCGAAGTATTACAGGTTGTAGGAATTTTCTTCTTGAAGGAAAGACAGAAGTATCAGCGCATTGTTACACAAGACAATTTGTGGAGTGTTTTTGGAGGTACTTTAACAGATTGGATTTAGACGTGCATCAACTCCAAACCAAATCAGGTTCAATGGAACACCAGAAAAGAAATAAACTCTGCTAAGCTCCTTATACCTATTTTAAGCAGGAAACGACATGACACATGACCTTCTCAAATACCTGACTGTAAAGTTTATAGACTTTTATTGTTCACGTGTGAATTCTCTCTGCATCACACCCTTCAACAGCTGCGGAAGGCACTGCTGACAGAATTCGTTCAATTGAAAGGATCTATCACAAACTGATTCAATCACTTCCAGCTCGCCTACCTAGGAGGATTTTGTCCGATGCGGGTTTCCTATGAACAACATGAAAACTAATCCTGTCATTTTTTTAACATTGCTTCATTTGATCATAGTGTTGATCACAGTGCGTTCTGCCCAAATTACTTTATATTTCTCTTTTCGGTTCCTCTTGAATACGTGAGTCAGGAACTTGCTTTCTGAACGTGTCCTGATATATCATGATGATGGATTTTAATAAGCTTCGTGTAACTTCTCATTAGTTGTACTCCACCGCATTACAATTATTTCTTCTAGTTTATCTACACGAAAATTATCTTTTGCATTTGTCTTTCATTCATTCGGTTGAGAAGTACATAAAATAGTTCATTTCCAGATGGTTATAGTGAATGGGCTAATATTTTATACTCGGTAACAAGCATATGTGCGGTTTTTGTATTTGGTGTATATTGATAGGAAAGAGAGAGCATTTTTAAAACAACGGCATGGCCCCTCTGTCAATTACGCCGTTTTTACCCAGGCTGGAGTAGACATTCTCTGTCTTCATTTATTTTTTGATCACTGTTTTTCAATTTGATAACCCCGGTTCTAAGCGAATGTAGGTGGCAGTTGAACACCAGTTCAGCGTTCTGTTTACATTTTACTCATAGTAATGATTTGAGGGAGGCGCTTAATTCCAAGATGATAATCTTATCGTGTTTATACTTATATTTTATTCGTATGATTGTAAGTATGTGCAGAATAATACGGAGATATAATAATAATTTCGAAGAAATGAGAAAAGCTGTGTTGGCCACCTTCTTTCACAGGATCGCTAGGGGCCCAGAGTTTGAAAGAGCTAGTGTAAATGGTGATGTACATAGACACAATCAACCCCTACCAATATCGTTAGCAAGTGTTATAAAACCTATCAGTAGAGAATTGGCTAGCAAAACTTGCGCGCTAAATGTATCCATAGCAGAACTCAAAACTCCAACGAGAGTTTCAATAACTATGTGGGAGAACATTTGCCTACAACAGTATTTGTGGGTCTCAAAATCCTCGAAACTGCTGTTGTGGAAGAAGTGCTTTGTTTCATTGATGAGTTAATCAGCGGACTAAAAGCTTTCGGCGATTTGGGTATAGAACCTAAGCTGAGGTGAACATGAAGAATGCACCTCAGTCAACTGACCAGCTGAGGGTACGGGAGGCTGAGGAAAATACCCTAAAATGACAGAAGAGGCCAGGATTCAAAAGAGGGCCTCCATAGGTAATCAGGAGAATACAAGGAACTTGTGAATTTTAACTCTGAATGTAGGTAACAGTTTGTATTAGAAACTGTAAACGCGTTTTCCGGAAAGGGCGAAATTTTTAACTTTAGGTACAATTGCTTCTCAAACGAATACAACTATGTCAATGAAACTTGGTTCAAAATGGCTCTGAGCATTATGGGATTTAACATCTGAGGTTATGAGTCCCCTAGAACTTAGACCTACTTAAACCTAACTAACCTAAGGACATCACACACATCCATGCCCAAGGAAGGATTCGAACCTGCGACCGTAGCGGTCGCGCGGCTCCAGACTGAAGCGCCTAGAACCACTCGGCCACACAGGCCGGCATTGAAACTTGGTACAGAAATTAATTACATCACTTTCATTAAAATGTACTAGATTTATGTCATTTAAAATAGACGTATCAAATATTTAGATATAGTTTTTTAATTGCCATTTTTTATGTCACGCACTTCACTGCGGATTTCTATGGTAACGATACTTCTATCATATAAGTAATACACGCTGAAAAAGATATGACAACTTACGCAATGTGTCTCCGTGCCATTAGGATTGTAGCTACGAACAATAAAAGACAGCTATTATGTTCATGTCCGCAAAATCATTGTATTTATTCAAAATGCCCCCCCCCCCTCCCCTCCCTGAATCGATACACGGCTGAAATTGTTTTGGAAGAAGGATTGTAGTCCTTTTTGGAAGTGCATTTAGAACTGCAGTACAGTTTACTTGGATATGCGTCATAACGGTGTTCTTTCATTGCCAACCTCGATTTGGGACACATCCAGAATACGGCATGTGTTCATAGCATGTGATCAGTTTGTCGGCCAGAAACACGAACAAAATCCTCGCTTTGTGGGCTGGGCTGTTGTTGTGGTGGAACGACCAGGAACCTGCCACTCGGTATTCGCGTCGAATCGACGATTTCTCGCCCACAAACGATGGAGGACGCAGAGGTAATACTCATAATTAACAGTTTGCCCTTCTGGTACAAACTCCTTGTGGATGGTTCCCTTGGAGTCGAAGAAAACTCTTGAGTTCATAAGACGTTTCTGCAAGAGCCCTTTCTCATGTTTCAGCTTCTGTGGACTCTGCCCTGTGCACGTTGCCACTTTGTACGAGGCTCGTATCGGAAACAACATGTCTCGTCCCAGTTACAATCGATTTTTTGAGATGAGTATCATTTTGAGTACTCTGTAACAGTTTTTCGCAGTATTTGTCTCTGTCACCTTTTTCATCACCTGGAGGTGTGTGAGGCATAAACCGAACATTTTACCCAAATCCTTGGTCAAAATTCTGTGCACAATGGATTACGTAATTCCTGACAGCCCCGGACGGAGTGGCCTAGCGGTTCTAGGCGCTTCAGTCTGGAGCCGCGTGACCATGACGGTCGCAGGTTCGAATCCTGCTTTGGGCTTGGCTGTGTGTGATGTCCTCAGGTAAGTTAGGTTTAAGTAGTTCTAAGTTCTGGGGGACTGATGACCTCAGATGTTAAGTCCCGCCGGCCGCGGTGGCCGAGCGGTTCTAGGCGCTACAGTCTGGAACCCTGCGACCGCTACGGTCGCAGGTTCGAATCCTGCCTTGGGCATGGATGTGTGTGATGTCCTTAGGTTAGTTAGGTTTAAGTAGTTCTAAGTTCTAGAGGACTGATGACCTCAGACGTTAAGTCCCATAATGCTCAGAGCCATTTTGAACCAAGTTTCATTGACATAGTTGTATTCCTTTGAGAGGCAATTGAACGTAAAGTTAAAGATTTCGCCCTATCTGACAAAATGATTTCGTCATCTTTTTGCACATTTTCGTTCGTGCGCGTGTTCTCCGCTTTGATACACGTGGCGCGTCCTTAACGTCCCACTCCCATCGTGAAATACAGAATACCAACGAAAACCATTTGAATAGCTTCAACAGTCATTACGATAAGCACTTTTCACCAAATTAGATATTTCAGTTGCTGATCTGCCTAACTTAGCGCAAAACTTGATGTTGTTTCATTGCTCCGGTGCCATTTTACGATGAGTGTCAGAGACGTACTGTTATATTCGTGGCCAGGACCCCTGCTGAAGCAATGCTAGTTCTTTGACCTTCTACATGGCTGTTGTAGAGACTGCAAAGAACGTAATTTTGTGTCTCACCAAGAGATGGCATTGCAGTTTGGAATTTTATACAAGCAGTCCTAACGAATCGGGAATACATTGTGCATGTATGTTTCAAATTTGGTTTGTTTTGAACGAATAGTGTTTTAGGAACGTGTACCAACGTTAGTACAGTCGGCCATAGGAAATACGCCTAAGTGCAGGAAGGACCACAGTTAATGATGCCACCCAGTGGGTTCCGGTAGGATGCCACCACCACTGATATTGACATTACGCAATATGAATCAACAAGAGAGAGTACTCATTTCAAAGCAGATTACAAAATCGTAGTCGTGTATGTTTTACCGTGAATGACCGAAATTGGAGAACGTCGACTTTCACCGATGAATGTCAACAGATACCAAATACGTCGGTGAAAGATCGAATATTTCATTACATTGTTGTACATTCGGACGCTCTCCGCTGTTTGTCGACAATCACGGATATGCTCTGGTGGAGGTCCAAAACAGAAAAGTAAAAAAAAACAAGAGATGGCTCTCTCCCGCCAAATCTTTTGTTCTGTTCGGAGTCAATCAGCTTTGTCAGTCTTCTGCAAGCTTTGATAACGCGAGCAACGTTTTCTTAATTTTTTTCCGATACCCTAATTGATACTAAATGGATACTGCAGTAAATCGTGATCTTTTTCATGAAAAGTTAAATGCATTAATTGCGGGTAGACGAGAGGCCACTGTTTTTATTTTTCTCAAGAAAAGTGTTCTAAAATACTTTCTGAAGTGTTTTCTGCTAAAATTAAATGCAACACACCTTTCGATGACAGACAATTAAAACGTTTTGATATTTTAAAAATTAATGATGAAGAGAAGTTAATTGTACCATTTAAACCAGGGGAAACGGACATACAGTATTATGTTACCAATGAAGAATTGTACAGTATACTATATGAAACTCACATCAGAATAGGCCACGGAGGAAGAACACGTATGCTTAACGAGTTGAAAGTTAAATACAACAATATTACATATCAAGTTATAATGTTGTATTTAAATCTATGCAAACAGTATCAAATGAGACACAGTGCACCTAAGAAAGGTATTGTTGTGAAGCCGATGGTTAGTTCTGAATTAAAGTCAAGATCTGAAGTTGATCTGATAGATCTGCAGTCAAACAGAGATGGTCAATATAAGTTCATAATGGTGTATCAAGATCATTTAACTAAGTTTGTCCAGCTACGACCTTTCAAAACTAAAAAGAGCTGAAGAAGTAGCGCATCACGTTCTTTCAATATTTTTAACATTTGGTGCATCAGCAATATTGCAGTCAGATAATGGTAGAGAATTTAGTAATCAAGTCATATCCGAAATATGCGCTATGTGGAAAGATGTTAAAATAGTTCATGGAAAGCCTCGTCGCAGTCAAACACAAGGCTCAGTTCACAGGGCCAATCAGGATATACAGCATATGCTAACTGCATGGATGAACGATAACGATACAAACAAATGGTCAGATGGTTTATCCTTTGTTCAATTTGCCAAGAACACTACATACCACAAAGGAATACGCCAAAGTCCTTATGAAGCCATGTTTGGCGTTAAAGCAAAACGAAGCATAGCATCGTCTTTTTTGCCTGGCGAACAAGTCGCAAATATTGAAACTGAAGTACAACTCGAAGAAACGGCCAATACTTCTGAAACCGAAGAACAGCTTGAAGAAACTGTTAATGCTTATAAAAAAAAATTGAGCGGTGGTCATACCTAAAACCATATTCCAAATAAAAATATTGAAGGGGAGCTACAACCTACAACGTCTTCACATAAAATTCTTTCTGAAAAACACGAGTTGATTTCTACAAAAAGAGCGGCAAACCTCACAAAAACAATTTCCTCCTGCTCAAATGGGTGATAATGTACGAATACAAGTTCCTGATGTCGACCGTGGTCGTACAGATAGCCGAATTGTGTTAGCGGTTGTTGTTGGAATAGAAAACTCCGACTTCTATAAACTGGCAAATAAAAATGGTACCCTCAAGTAGCTTTACACACGTAATCAGTTCGTAATTTGTAAAGAAAAGTTACTTTCCATGGATGAGATTTTTTTCAAGAAATGTGGCTGAGAAAGGCAGCTGCAGCTAATTCGAGAAACGGGGAACAAGGCTATACACGTTGTCATTACAAAAGGAAGTGTTCCACAAATAAATGCAGTTGTAAAAGCAAGGGACTCTTGTGTAATTCAAAGTGTCATAATAGCTTAAGTTGTTGCAATAAATAAGATTTGAATCACATAAGTAAGTAATTTTCTATAACTATTATTTTCTTTTCTCATGTAGAATTTACTGTGTATTTTAAATTCTTGGTCATTCCTTTCAGAAAGACAGGCGAAAAAGTTACGTCACCCTTGTGACGATTTATAGCAACTGAATTACTGAGAAGAAAATATAAATCTCCAACATGTTCAACATTCACCATTAATGCGTGGTGAATGTCAACATTTACCGGTGTAAATGAGAAATAAGGGTATTTAGCAAATATTTCGCACATACACCAAAACTCTGTGAATGTTGACATTCACCGGAGAAAGTCGACATTCTCCAGATTTCGGTGTTCCACTGTAACATACGAATGTATATCTTTTGCTTTGTTTATTTACATACTATACAGTTTATTTGTTGTACCATACGCAACCGCTCGCTCTCCGATAGATCTGTACCTACAGATTGGAAAATTGCGCAGGTCGCACCAGTGTTTAAGAAGGGTAGTAGGAGTAATCCATCGAACTACAGACCTATATCATTGACATCGGTTTGCAGTAGGGTTTTGGAGCATATACTGTATTCAAACATTATGAATCACCTCGAAGGGAACGATCTATTGATACGTAATCAGCATGGTTTCAGAAAACATCGTTCTTGTGCAACGCAGCTAGTTCTTTATTCGCACGAAGTAATGGCCGCTATCGACAGGGGATCTCAAGTTGATTCTGTATTTCTAGATTTCCGGAAAGCTTTTGACACTGTTCCTCACAAGCGACTTCTAATCACGCTCCGTGCCTATGGAGTATCATCTCAGTTGTGCGACCGGATTCGTGATTTCCTGTCAGGAAGGTCACAGTTCGTAGTAATGTACGGCAAATCATCGAGTAAAACTGAAGTGATATCAGGTGTTCCCCAGGGAAGCGTCCTGGGACCTCTGCTGTTCCTGATCTATATAAATGACCTGGGTGACAATCTGAGCAGTTCTCTTAGGTTGTTCGCAGATGATGCTTTAATTTACCGTCTAGTAAGGTCATCCGAAGACCAGTATCAGTTGCCAAGCGATTTAGAGAAGATTGCTGTATGGTGTGGCAGGTGGCAGTTGACGCTAAATAACGAAAAGTGTGAGGTGATCCACATGAGTTCCAAAAGGAATCCGTTGGAATTCGATTACTCGATAAATAGTACAATTCTCAAGGCTGTCAATTCAACTAAGTACCTGGGTGTAAAAATTACGAACAACTTCAGTTGGAAAGACCACATAGATAATATTGTGGGGAAGGCGAGCCAAAGGTTGCGTTTCATTGGCAGACCACTTAGAAGATGCAACAAGTCCACTAAAGAGACAGCTTACACTACACTCGTTCGTCCTGTGTTAGAATATTGGTGCGCGGTGTGGGATCCTTACCAGATGGGATTGACGGAAGACATCGAAAGGGTGCAAAAAAGGGCAGCTCGTTTTGTATTATCACGTAATAGGGGAGAGAGTGTGGCAGATATGATACGCGAGTTGGGATGGAAGTCATTAAAGCAAAGACGTTTTTCGTCACGGCGAGATCTATTTACGAAATTTCAGTCACCAACTTTCTCTTCCGAATGCGAAAATATTTTGTTGAGCGCAACCTACATAGGTAGGAATGATCATCAAAATAAAATTAGAGAAATGAGAGCTCGAACAGAAAGGTTTAGGTGCTCGTTTTTCCCGCGCGCTGTTCGGGAGTGGAATGGTAGGGAGATAGTATGATTGTGGTTCGATGAACCCTCTGCCAAGCACTTAAATATGAATTGCAGAGTAGTCATGTAGATGTAGATGTAGATGTACCATGACAGACTGTAGACAGCCTTCGCTGATTGCAATAGGACGTGAGACATGTCAGCAGTACGTACCCCTCCGCTATTAAGAAAAGCGGTGGAGGAGCGCAGCCTCGCGACAGGCAACGAACCGAACCGCGCCAGGCTGGGGGTGGCGCACCTCAGCGGTGCAGCGGGGGCGGTCGTCCCGGCAGCTCGTTACGAGCAGTGGGGCCGGCGGCGGCGGCGGGGGCGGCTTCCTCCTCCGGCCCCGGCCGATGGCCCGCCAGCGCCAGTAATACAAATTGCCAATTTGGAAATGGAAAGTTGTACTTAATTGCATCCTCTTGTCGTGGACGCTGGCGGGGCACTGGGGGTGGAGGGGAAGGGGCACAGGAATCGGAGGCAGCTCTGCCCCGGGCCGCTCTTATGTATAGATACGGTATTTGTGCCGCGGGGTCGGCCCTGCTTCCTGGCGCACCAGCTGCGCCGCCTAATGACTCCTGGCCACGCCAATTACCATGCAGGAAGAGAGCAAGAAAGCAATTAAGGGCCGACTGGCAACATCCAGACAGCCGCCCGTCTATCCAGCCATCCATCCATCCGTGCCGCGCCGCCGACTGGCCTTCGTTACGAAAATTATAAACTCCGGCGCCGAAGCCGGCTACTGCTGCCTACCGAAAGGCGCTCCATTGTTAGCTCACAGCGCTGACACGTAAGGACGCCGGGATAATAACGAGGAGAGAAACACTGGTTTATTCTTAACCCAGTGACTTGAGCTACGAAGTGTTTCGAGACAAAAGGATATCGTGTTATACAACGACGAAAATGGAATGTGTTACACCATGTGGCATCACTCCGATGTTTGTCATGTAATGAATAGTAAATGATAAAACTTTCATTCCATTGGGAACTGATGTTCGTCATCAACATCAGTATTAGCTGTGACTCTAGAGCGCACGAAAACACAATTTTATTAGTTGCAGTAGAGAAGCAAACGGCCTCCAAATGTCATCTTCACAAATTCTCTTGGCATATATGAAATACGAGGCACATACAATGAAACAAGACGCAAGTTCATCTATAAAAAATGTATTTTTACAAAATACGACTTTTACTACTTCCCAACACAGTCCCCACCAATATTAATGCAACTGTCCCGACAGTGAACTAGTTTTTTTTATACTTGACGCAAATAACTCTTTGTCTTGTTTGAGCCACTTTGCCACAAATACTTTGACCTCCTCGTGGTTCTTAAACTGTTTTCCACGTTATATCTCCTTGACTCGACGAGGTTTCATCACACGTTAAAATACTGTTTAGAAAAAGGTCACCTTCTCTTTCGTTGTGTGCTTACAATTTTGTACACACTTCGTGTCTTATTTCCTTTAACTCTTTTAGGATACATCTTCCGCTTGTTTTGCTGTTTTCAGCTTTTTACTGATAACGTAAGATGTACCAACTCTTACTACAATAGTTTCTGTTACTACTTCAACTGTAAGACGACGTTCTTCACGAATAATGCCGTCAATACAAGTTTCAAGCGAAGGAGGCGGCCGCTGTGGGCGAGCGGTTCTAGGTGCCTCAATCCGGAACCGCGCTGCTGCTACGGTCGCAGGTTCGAATCCTGCCTCCGACATGGATGCGTTTGATGTCCTTAGGTTACTTACGTTTAAGTAGTTCTAAGTCAAGTGGACTGATGACCTCAGATGTTAAGTCCCATAGTTCTTAGAGCCATTTGAACCAAGCGGAGGAGTTGACACTTCAACTGTCCGGCGAGGACGTTCGTCGTCAATCACTGAGTTTTGAACGTTCGACCGCTTTTGGACTGTTCTATCCTCTTATAAAAATTTATACGGGTTACACAAATTTCAGTACACTGTATAATCATTCGAGAAAAAATTTTATCAGTTTATCATCTTCATAAGAAAATCGGTTCATTGAACGTTGTTTACCTATTTTGGAAACTGACCATTAAATGAAACTTTAATTCCATTGGGCGTTGATGTTCGTCATCAGCACCAGTATTAGCTGTGACTCTAGAGGGCACGAATACACAAATTTATTCGTTGCAACTGAAGTTATAAGCAAAACAGTTTTTATCTGTCAGTTTTTCTTAGCTCATCACAGTAATGCCAACCTAAAATCATGGAAGTACAACTTTCTTCCCATAAACTGTTTCATTTCTACATATTTTTTCTCTATTTCATTACTGAATGTGAGTCGTAAATGCCACGTCAGTATGTGTGGCTTGACTCTGGTATAAATGTATGTACATCTTCCCCTCGCGTCGCCGACTTGCCCTATGGGTGACAAATCAATAGATCTGGCAGATCAGTCAAAGATCCGTACGTTCCCAAAGGCGTTCGTGATGCAAAATGCTGTGAGGTCTTGCATTCTCCTGCAGAAATACGCCTTTGGCATCCTTATCATAAAGGACACGATATCTACCATTCTCGCGATCTACTGGTGAGCATTCTTCCCTTCAACGATACTCAAATCGGTTCTGTTGTCATATCCCATAGCTCCCCACATCAATATCCTTCGAGAAAAACAGGTATGAATCTGTAGAACTGCTGCTTCCTCTGATCTTTCACTAGATCGTCTGCAGACATTTGGTGTCGATCTGATCGCGAAAACAGATGAGAGACTTATCGCTGAACACTACAGAATGCCACTTAATGGTACAGCTGGCGCTCACTCTACGCTATACAAGTATGTGCTGTCTGTGGTAAACGCGGAAAGAGGCCTCTAAATTGCAACCCGGTGTGCAATAATCTTTATCCAATGGTAAATGACTAGAATGCCTGTAATTTCTGGCCGGATTTCAACTCTTCTCATCAGTCGTTCGTCAGAGCCACTCGAACTTTTCTACGGTCTTCTGTTGTTCATCTGGCTGGAGCAGTACCTATTATTTGTGCCACAGTGCTGTGTTGGGTTCATGTGGTCGCCATTCATGCTACATGTCATTGAACTACACCCAACTCCCCGTCCAGTCTGTCAGTATGATGTTGCAATGTCAATCATGGCAGTGAGTCGATCTTCCTCAATGTCCGATAGACACCACTTCACGTCCTTCGGGAATGCCGTATTGCAATTTACACTTGGAAATTTTCAGTTCCGTTAGATCTACCCAATAATCATAATTTATTCACATATTTCCTCATCGATCATCTGTCAGAATGGCTTTTTCTGTACTGAAAATAAGGTCACATGAGGATTTAATTTTAATCAATATATTCAATGTGAGAGGAAATAATGGATTATCGACTTGGTAGAGTGCGAACAGAATAACTTGGCCAGCAGACGTGCAGTGGTTCGGGCAAGCATGGGGAGAGCGATAGTGACCTGGAGTTTGAGGGCAGGCGGTCAGTGCGCTGTAGGGGAGACGCCGAGCGCTGGAGGGGAAGGCCGTTCTAAGCTGAAGCTGATGCTCTCGTTTTTTTTGTAAATTTTAAGTGGAGACCCTCCACTCCCACACTCGTATGGTGACCAAAAAGTCTACTGTCATCTCTCATGTGGGTAGTATATGAAAATAATAACGCTGAATGTACAGCTAAAGCAGCGATTTATGGTCGCATGACTTGTTACCATTTGTAACTTTCAGACATGAGCTTGAGTGGCGAATTTTCGTTAAAACCTACATTTCTAATGTTGCCAAGTTAAAATTTGCTTCTTTTGCCAAAACACAGTGCAGTTTAGACACTGTCACTTTACTAACATGTTGTGCAGATGCAATTGCAAGAGAATTCTGAAACAGGGTTTATTAAGTGAGAAACTGAGGAGAAGTAAGATCAATAGCTTATGAAACAGCACATCCTCGGTACAAAAATAAAAATTTAATGTCTTCGCTTATGTTGTTCCAAAACGTACACCATGTCTCCTTTCGCCAGGTATCCGTGACCCTTAAAAACTACATTCTTTCATCGAAAAAGTCGGTGGTTTGTGGAATAACATGGTAGATAATCAATTTTTGCGTACTGACCATGTGGCAAAATATTCTCCTCTTTGTGTGCTGTCATTTGCCAAAATCAAGGTTCAATATCTCAAACTGTAAATTTCATTATAGCTTTATCGCTGGCGCGTGCGATTGCAAATGAGTGTACTACATAAGATCATGTTTCTCAAGATTGGTGACAGGGAGAGGCCTCCACCCAAACCAAAAGAAAATTCAATATAATAGCTAAATTTCGTAAATAACAACGTATTAAGTAATATGCATCAAACGCTAAATCATAGTGACCCCCATTTTACTTTTCAAACTTTTTCTAATTTCGCGTAGTGTCTTATTTTATTGCAAACCTCAGAATAATTACGATCATTAATGAAATGGTTTAAATGGCTCTGAGCACTATGCGACTTAACTTCTGAGGTCATCAGTCGCCTAGAACTTAGAACTAATTAAACCTAACTAACCTAAGGACATCACACACATCCATGCCCGAGGCAGGATTCGAACCTGCGACCGTAGCGATCGCTCGGCTCCAGACTGCAGCGCCTAGAACCGCACGGCCACTCCGGCCGGCAATGAAATGACGGGCACGTCTTCATGAAGCTGACATATAAAGTTATTATTAACGCAAAAATCAATTTCTTTTAAGGGGCAGTTTATGCACAATCATTTGATAAAGATTTCAGGGCGTGCGCCTCGGTTCTGTCATAGCAACATGCGACCAATAGGCCATAAGTGGGAAAAAATGTTGGCTTGACTTACACATCTAAATCTACATCTGCATGATTACTCTGCAGTCCACACTTATTTGCTTGGCAGAAGTTTCATCGTACAACATTCACATTATGGCGCTACCGTTCGCTTTAGTCCTCATGATGTGGATGCCCTCACACTTTTCATTATTGAGGGTGAAGAACCATTTTTCGCATTATTGAGGGTCAATAGCCATTTAAGCAAAATAGTGATTGTTGTTGTTTGTTGTGGTCTTTAGTCCACAGATTGGTTTGATGCAGCTGTCCATACTACCCCATCCTGTGCAAGCTTCTGCATCTCCGAGTAACTACTATAACCTACATCATACTGAATCTCCGTAGCGTATTCATCTCTTGGTCTACCCTCCACGCTTCCCTACACCACTAAACTAGTGATCCCTTGACGCCTTAGGACGTGTCCTACCAACCGAACAATTCTTTTAGTCAGGTTGTGCTACAAATTTCTCTTCTCCCCAATTCTGTTCAGTACCTCCTCATTAGTTATGTGATCTACCCATCTAATCTTCAGCATTCTTCGGTAGCACCACATTTCGAAAGCTTCTATTCTCTTCTTGTCTGAACTATTTATCGTCCATGTTTCACTTCCATGCATGGCTACACTCCATACAAATGCTTTCAGAAAAGACTTCCTGACACTTAAATCTATACTTGATGTTAACAAATTTCTCTCCGCCAAAAACACTCTCCTTGCTATAGCTAGTCTACATTTTATATCTTCTCTACTTCGACCTTTATCAGTTATTTTGCTCCCCAAATAGCAAAAATCATCTACTACTTTAAGTTTCTCATTTCATAATCTAATTCCCTTAGCATCACCTGAATTAATCCGACTACATTTCATTATCCTCGTTTTGCCTTTGTTGATGTTCATCTTGTATCCTCCTTTTAAGACACTGTCTATTCCATTCATCTGCTCTTCCAGGTCCTTTGCTATCTCTGACAGAATTACAATGTCGTCGGCAAACCTCAAAGTTTTTATTTCTTCTCCATGGATTTTAAGTCTTACTACAAATTTTTCTTTTATTTCCTTCACTGCTTGCTCAATATACAGATTGAATAACATAGGGGATAGGCTACAACTCAATCTCACTCCCTTCCCAACCACTGCGTCCCTTTCATGCCCCACGACTCTTATAACGCCATCTGATTTCTGTATAAATCGTAAATAGCCTTTCGCTCCATGTATTTTACACCTGCAACCTTCAGAATTTGAAAGAGAGTATTCCAGTCAACATTGTCAAAAGCTTTCTCTAAATCTACAAATGCTAGAAACATTGGTTTGCCTTTCCTTGATCTGTCTTCAAAGATAAGACGTAGGGTTAGTATTGCCTCGCGTTTTCCAACATTTATACGGAATCCAAACTGACTACCAGTTTTTCCATTCGCCTGTACAGAATTTGTGTTAGTATTTTGCAACCGTGACTTATTAAACTGGTAGTTCAGTAATTTTCACACTTGTCGACACTTGCTTTCTTCGGGATTGGAATTACTGTATTCTTCCTGAAGTCTGAGGGTATTTCACCTGTCTCACACATCTTGCTCACCAGATGGTAGAGTTTTGTCATGGCTGGCTATCCAAAGGCTATCAATAATTCTCACGGAATGTTGTCTACTCTCGGGGCCTTTTTTCGCCTTAGGCCTATCAGTGCTCTGTCAAATTCTTCACGCAGTATCATATTATCCCTTTTCATCTTCATCTACGTCGTCCATTTCCATAATATTGACCTCAAATACATCGCCCTTGTATAGATCCTCTATATACTCCTTCCACTTTTCTGCTTTCCCTTCTTTGCTTAGTACTGGTTTTCCATCTGAGCTCATGATATTCAAACAGGTGGTTCTCCTTTCCCCAAAGGTCTCTTCAAGTTTCCTGTAGGCAGTATCTATCTTACCACGAGTGATATATGCCTCTACATCCTTACATTGGTCCCCTAGCCATCTCTGCTTAGCCATTATGCATTTGCTGTCGATCTCATTTTTGAGACGTTTGTATTCCTTTTCACCTGCTTCGTTTACTGGATTATTATATTTTCTCCTTTCAACAATTAAATTCAATATCTCTTCAGTTATCCAAGGATTTCTACTAGCCCTCGTCTCATTACCCACTTGATCCTCTGCTGCCTTCACTATTTCATCTCTCAAAGCTACCCATTCTTCTTCTACTGTGTTTCTTTCCCTGTGATTGTCAGTCGTTTCCTAATGCTCTCTCTGAAACTCTCTACAACTACTGGTTCAGTTTATCCAGGTTCCATTTCCTTAAATTCATATCTTTTCGCAGTTTCTTCAGTTGCATTCCACATTTCATAACCCTTAAATTGTGGCCAGAGTCCACATCTGCGCCTGGAAATGTCTTACAGTGTAATACCTGGTTCCTAAATCTCTGTCTTACCATTATATAATCTATCGGAAACCTTCCACCGTCTCCAGGTCTCTTCCATGAATACAGCATACAGCCTTCTTTCATGAGTCTTAAACAAAGTTTTAGCTATGATTAAGTTATGCCCTGCACAAAGTTCTTTCATTCCTTATCCCCAGTCCATATTCACCTATTCCTTTTCTTCTCTTCCTTTTCCTACTGTCGAAATGCATTTCCCCATCACAATTAAATTTTCTTCTCCCTTAATTATCTAAATAATTTATTTTATCGCATCATATATTTCTTAGATCTCTTCATCATATGCGGAGCTAGTTGGCATATAAACTTGTACCAATGTGGTAGGCATGGGCTTCGTGTCTATCTTGGCCACAATAATGCGTACACTATGCTGTTTGTAGAGCTTACCCGCGCTCCTGTTTCCTTTTCATTATTAATCCCACTCGTTCATTACCTCTATTCGATTTTGTATTTATAACCCTGTATTCACCTTACCAGAAGTCTTGTTGCTCCTGCCACCGAACTTCGCTAATTCCCGCTAAGTCTACTTTTAACCTATCCATTTCCCTTTTTAAATTTTCTAACCTAATTGCCCGATTAAGGGATCTGACATTCCACTCCCCGAACCGTAGAACGCCAGTTTTCTGTCTCCTGACAACGGCATCCTCTTGAGTTGTCCCCGCCCGGAGATCCGAATGGCGAGATATTTTACTTCCGGAATATTTTACGCAAGATGACACCATCATCATTTATCCATATAGTAAAACTGCATGCCCTCGGGAAAAATTTCGGCTGTAGTTTCCCCTTGCTTTCAGCCGTTCGCAGTACCAGCACAGCAAGGCCGTTTTGGTTAGTATTACAAGGCCAAATAAGTCAATCATCCAGACTGTTGCCCTTGCAACTACTGAAAAGGCTGCTGCCCCCCTTCAGGAACCACACGTTTGTCTGGCCTCGCAACAGATGCCCCACCGTTGTGGTTGCACCTACGGTACGGCTATCTGTATCGCTGAGGCACGCAAGCCTCTCCAGTAACGGTATGGTCCATGGTTCATAGGAGGCAGTAGTGATATGGTTCATAGGAGGCAATAGTGATATCTTGCATAAATCACTTTGCAATTGGTTTTGATCGTCTGATGACTTGACTAGCCGGTAAATAACATCATCACCTGCAAACGATGTAAGATGGCTGCTCAGATTGCCTCTTAAATCATTTATGTAAATTAGTAATTGCAAAGGTCCTATAACACTTCGCTGGGGACGAAAGATGACACACCAGTTACTTTGTCTCAGTTACTACGAACTGTGACCTTCTCATAGGATATCACACTTGCAGAATCTTTATAAACTAATTGCCGATATGTGATATGTGTCTCCACAGAGACATATGGGTTTTGATGGGAACACTGTATTGAGTTACAGTTGTCATTGAGATCATTAAAAGGGAAATTGGTTTCATCAGTAAACAGTATTAATTGAATTACACGGAGCCCGCATCTCGCGGTCGTGCGGTAGCGTTCTCGCTTCCCACGTCCGGGTTCCCGGGTTCGATTCCCGGCGGGGTCAGGGGTTTTCTCTGCCTCGTGATGGCTGGGTGTTGTGTGCTGTCCTTAGGTTAGTTAGGTTTAAGTAGTTCTAAGTTCTAGGGGACTTATGACCACAGCAGTTGAGTCCCATAGTGCTCAGAGCCATTTGAACCATTTGAATTACACGGCGATTTGCAATCAGCCAACGAAAAAAATCTAATTGTCTAAGTCCTTTCCTTCTCGCTGATGAATGTGTTATAAATGACAATGATTGAGGCCATGCGCGCGTGCTCGTTGAAGAACTACAACTTGGTTGCTGGACACTATACCAGTCTTGGCCAGGTTTGTGGAAACACAAGTAAAAAGTTTTAGAGGCTGGTAGTCTGCGTCTTGTGTTCGTTCTACAGGTAGCAGCTTTAGGGTTTGATGGAGCCTTTCCAAGCATAGCTCGCAAAGTGATCCAGTGTCTTTGGCTGTTGATAGTGTCTGTTCTAGTAGTTCGACTGTTACGACGAAGACGGTCTCAGGTTGAATCCCTCAACGTTCTTCCAAACTGGTTGGTGTCACCATTTGAATGTTCAAGGACATAATTTCTGCCGAGCTAACAGCTCAGGGAACAATACGTTCTATTCAACTTTTCGCAAGATGAGCTCGTTGCTGAGACTGTTCCCACGTCTTCCAGAGAAGACGTATAAGAACGAATGGTGAGGAAATTGTTATTTAAAAGCCGCGTCCAGCCATTCAGACTTCGCCTACTATATGTCGACGATGACGTCGTCCCTAATTTTTAGTTAACAATACGAAACGGATTATCACAAAGCTGAGAAGTATTGCAGATTCAAATCTCATGCCCGATTAGGACTCACATTTATCACCTAAATTACCAAGAATGGTGCTCACCTGAACTCATTGGAGGGATTCAAGGGTGTGGTGTTGTACGGACCTTTTCGTCAAAGTGGTATCGCCTGCCAAAAGAATGATTTTTGTGTATGCTGCCACTCCCATTTCGGGCTAATCGTTGTTAGATCAACTTTATGGAACCGTGACTTGGGTAAAGACCGTCCACCTTGGCCACTATGAATGTCATCAATCACCACAACTCTGTTTTACCGCGCCTGACCTCTCATAATACAAACGTAGTGGTAGAGATTAAAAAAATATATAATAAAAAACAATCAAACGTCTTGTGAAATGAATTGTCGAATAGTAAGAAATTAAATAGATCACAGAAACATATGACGCACCATTTACTGATGCTCGAAACCGTGAATAGTATATAAGGAGCGTCAAATGTTTCTTCACCCGGTCTCGTAAACTGACAAAACGGCGGGGATAGCGGTGTGCTGAACACATGCCCCCCTAGATCCGCATCGAGTGACGCCTGTGCACTGAGGATTACATGGCAGTCGGTCGGTACCGTTCGGCCTTCATGGCCCGTGAGGGGAGAGTTTGAGTTTTTTAAATGTTTCTCTAATCTGCTTTCTTTCTTACCTTTACAGACATAATTTCGCAAAATGTTTGATCGTCTTTTTATTTTCAGGTATTACCAATAAACCTTGAAGTATAATATATTCAATTATCGACTGGTATTATTGGTATTATTAAGAGAATATAGCTCAAGGGAAGATAGAGAAGTTCCAATTTATTCCGTAATTTGATATTTATTTTATTTTTTGATCATGAAAGAAAGAATTCCGCAATTTCTGCACTAATGTACCTTTTCAAGCAAAAAATAGTTAGACCTTGAAGAGAAAACTTTTTGGCACTTCAACTGCTACGTCAGCAGATGTTTGTGACATATTTCAAATTTCCCTCAAACCACTAATTAAGTTTCTCTTGATTAACCAGAGTGCTCTGAAGAAATTAAATACTTTCCTAGAAAAGCAAACCTCTAGCTCATCAATTTGGCACCCCATATGTTCACTTCCTATTCTTTATTTGGATATGGAAATCAGGACAAACATTTCCCTCAAATCACTTATGAAATGTTTCTTAATAACTCTGATATCTTTCAAGCAATTACATCTTGGTTTGCCAAACTAGAACTCATGCTTGTCAATTTGGTACCCCCATTTGTCCGCTAATTCGGCCAAGAATTCATTGTGTGATTTCTAAGGGACAGAACTGCACTTCTCCTTTATAAATAAAATAGTCCCTTCTAGTCGACATTCATGTGCTTAATCTCAGAGCTTTTTACTTACGGCTTCTAACAAACATTTGTTATTAGTCCTGAATGTTCAGGTTTTAGAAATGACTTAACCCAAGTAATATTACATATGCATGGATCTGTGAATTAGTTACAGCATACGAAACGAACATTATTATATTTTCTTCTTTAGTGTCAGTGTCTTCTCCTGTGCTAACCTCTTCATCTCAGAGCAGCACTTGAAAATTACGTCCTCAATTATTTGGTGGATGTATTCGAATCTCTGTCTTCCTCTTCCTCTACAGTTTTGGCCCTCTACAGCTCCCTCTACTATCATGGAAGTCATTCCCTCATGTCTTAACATATGCCCTATCATCCGGTCCCTTCTCCCTATCAGTGTTTTCCACATATTCCTTTCCTCTCCGATTCTGCGCAGAAACTCTTCATTCCTTATCTTATCAGTCAACCTAATTTCAACATTAGTCTGCAGTACCACATCTCAAATGCTTCGATTCTCTTCTGTTCCAGTTTTCCCACAGTACATGTTTCACTAACATACAATGCTATACTCCAGACGGACATTCTCAGCAATTTCTTCCTCAAATTAAGACCGATATTTGATATTAGTAAAGTTCGCTTGGAATGCCCTTTTTGCCATAGCTAATCTGCTTTTGACTTCCTCCTTGCTCTGTCCGTCATTGGTTATTTTACTGCCTAGGTAGCAGAATTTCTTAACTTCATCTACTTCGTGACCATGAATCCTGATGTTAGGTTTCTCGCTGTTCTCATTTCTCCTACTTCTCATTACCTTCGTCTTTCTTCGATTAACTCTAAATCCATACTCTGTACTCATTAGACTGTTCATTGCATTCAAAAGATCAAGAAATTCTTCTTCTCTTTCACGCAGGATAGCAATGTTATCAGCGAATGGTATCACTGATATCCTTTCACCCGAACCATTCTTTTATTTCTATCATTGCTTCGTCGGTGTACAGACTGAACAATAAGGGCGAAAGGCTACATCCTGGTCTTACAACCTTTTTCGTACGAGCACTTCGTTCCTGGTCGTCCACTCTTATTATTCCATCTTGGCTGTTGGACATATCGTATATGACCCGTCACTCTCTATAACTCACCCCTACTTTTCTCAGAATTTCGAACATCTTGCTCCATTTTACATTGTCGAACGCTTTTTCCAGGTCGACAAATTCTATGAACGTGTCTTGATTTTTCTTTAGTCTTGCTTCCATTATTAACCGCAACGTCAGAAATGCCTCTCTCGTGCCTTCACTGTTCCTAAAGCCAAACTGATCGTCATCTAACACATTCACCATTTTCTTTTCCATTCTTCTGTACATTATTCTTGTAAGCAACTTGGATGCATGAATGTTAAGCTGATTGTGCGGTAACTCTCGCACTTGTCAGCTCTTTCCGTCTTCGCAATTGTGCAGATGACGCTTTTCCGAAAGTCAGATGGTGTGTCGCCAGACTCATACATTCTGCACACCAACGTGAATAGTCGTTTTGTTGCCACTTCCCCGATGATTTTAGAAATTCTGATGGAATATTATCTATCCCTTCTGCCTCCAAAGCTCTTTTAAATTCTGATTCTAATGTTGGATCCCCTATCTCTTCTAAATCGAGTCCTGTTTCTTCTTCTATCACATCAGACAAATCTTCCCCCTCATATTGGCTTTCAATGTATTCTTTCCACCTATCCGCTTTCTCCTCTGCATTTAACAGTGGAATTCCCATTGCACTCTTAATGGTATGACCCTTGCTTTTAATGTCACCGAAGGTTGTTTTGACTTTCCTGTATGCTGAGTCTGTCCTTCCGTCAGTCATTTCTTTTTCGATGTCTTCACATTTTTCCTGCAGCCACTTCGTCTTAGCTTCCCTGCACTTCCTATTTATTTCATTCCTCAGCGACTTCTATTTCTCTAATCCTGAGTTTTCCGGGACATTATTGTACTTCCTCCTTTCATTGATCAATTGAAGTATTTCTTTTGTTACCCATGGTTTCTTCTCAGTTACCTTCTTTGTACCTATGTTTTCCTTCCCAACTTCTGTGATGGCCCTTTTTAGAGATGTCCATTCCTCTTCAACTGTACTGCCTACTGTGCTATTCCTTATTGCTGTATCTGTAGCCTTAGTGAACCTCAAGCATATCTCGTCATTCCTTAGTACTTCCGTATCTCACTTCTTTGCGTATTGATTCTTTCTGACTAATGTCTTAAACTTCAGCCTACTCTTCATCACAACTATATTGTGATCTGAGTCTATGTCTGCTCCTAAGTAAGCCTTACAATGCAGTATCCGATTTCGGAATATCTGTCTGACCATGATGTAATCTAACTGAAATCTTCCAGTATCACCCGGTCTTTTCCAAGTATACCTCCTCCTCTAGTGATTCTTGAGCAGAGTATTCTCTATTACTAACCGAAACGTGTATTACCCTTTCAGTATCCTCATATACTTTCTTCATCTTCAGCTTGCAACATCGGCATGTATAGCTGAACTAATATTGTCGCTGTTGCTTTGCTGTCGATTCTGATAAGAACAATCCTATCACTGAAGTGTTCACTGTAACACACTCTCTGCCCTATGTTCCTATTCACAACGAATCCTACTCCCGTTATACCATTTTCTGCTGCTGTTGATATTACCCTATCCTCATCTGACCATAAATCCTTTTCTTCTTTCCACTTCACTGACCCGCACTATACGTAGATTCAGCGTCTGCATTTCCCTTTTCACATTTTCTAGTTTTCCTACCAAGTTCAAGCTTCTGTCATTCCACGCCCCGACTCGTAGAACGTTATCCTTTCGTTGATTATTCAATCTTTTTCTCATGGTAACCCCCCCTTGGCAGTCCCCTCCCGGAGATACGAATGGGGGACTATTCCGGAGCCTTTTGCCAATGGAGAGATCATCATGACACTTCTTCAATTAAAGGCCACATGTTCTGTGGATACACGTTACGTGTCTTAAATGCAGTGGTTTCCATTGCCTTCTGTATCCTTATGCCGTTGATCAGTGCTGATTCTTCCGCCTTTAGGGGCAGTTTACCACCGCTAGGATAAGAGAGTGCCCTGAAACTCTGTCCACTCCTCCTTCCTCTTTGACAAGGCTGTTGGCAGGATGCCGGGTGACTTCTTATGCGGAAGTCCTTGGCCGCCAAAGCTGATTATTAATAAATATTTAAGCAGCGGCGGGATTCGAACCCGGGACTGATGAGATATTATTTATGAATGAAACAAGGTACCTGTAGACCATAGCTGCATATGATAACTGCAGTTTATTCAGAACAGACTCTTTCAGCATTTTTCGCCACTGCCAAGTAAGCCTAGAATGACGAGAGGTCCATACAACATAGGAAGAGTAGTACTGTGAGACTACTGTCAAACTATAATTAATGTATTATTTCCAGTATAGGGTGAATCACCTAAAACTTGCACCGCAGATATTGCGGAAAAGGAAAGTGCTATTGATGTGCAGTTTTCACAGAATTTATTGGTAGTCAGGGGCTCGTGTTGTTAGCCAATAACTGGCCGTTGTGGCCGAGCGGTTCTCAGTCTGCCTTCGGCAGGGCAACAGAGCGGACGCGTACGTGTTGACTGCGAGCGGAGCGCGAGCTCGCCTTGTTTACATTCTGATGGCCGTTGCGTAAGTGCCGGCTTACCTTGTACGATCCGATTTACTTTCTGCAACGATTATGCCCGACCCAAAGCACTCGAGGTGGAGCGTTTTCTGCGAGAGGAAGTGAAGATCCCGGCGACCGATATTATCGTCATACATCTGTCAATCGTGAGCAGCACGGTCTATGTGAAAATCATTAACGACGCGGCGTGAGAACGCATACTACGTGAGACCAAACAGGGGCTCCGCTTCTGTCATGCTGATGGAAATGTTGGGGAGGTAACCGTCGAATTGCCATTCGAACTTCCTGCTGAGGAAGTCGTCGCGGCACTACGCCCATACGGCGCAGTCCACGGCCACACTGCGGAGAAGACACAGTTTCGGACGTATCCTGTCCTAAACGGGGTCCTGCAGGTCACCATTGATCTCCGAAGCCACGGCCCGTCCTACTTACAGATCGGCGGATGCCGTGCAATAATTATATACGAGGGCCAGCCTCGGACCTGTTCCGGATGCGGCAAAGAAGGCCACCTTAGATCCGAATGCCTACAACGGCGTATTACGCAACTTCCAGCTGCCGAAGAACCACCCACGTCGCAACCTACAGTGCTACCGGTGACCTACGCCGCTGCTCTGGCTTCTCCTACCGCTTTGCAACGTCGCCCGGTCACCACAAACGACGTCACCAACGAGCCCGACCAGACAATGACGGAGTGCGCCTCGGACGGCCCACCGCCTCGGACGGCCATCGACGCCGCAGCGACGATGCCGACGCAACCGGACGCTGACCCTGACCTCGGAAACACGATGGAGATCGACTCGCTCATCGTTCCTACAGCGGCCTTTCTGCCAGAAAGACGCGACTCCCTTCCGTCGTCGGACACGGAGGGTCGCACAAGGAAACGACGTTCTCCGAAACGTCGCAATCGAAGACGTCGCACAGTTTCCGGCCAAGAGGAGACGTTACAAGTCGAGGAGGACGTAGCCGTCGACCAGCACGAGGCCTCAGAACCCGCTACTGCTGACGAAGACGTTATGAACGCGGAGACATCTATCGGTGTGCCTGCTCCCCGTGCTGACGCTGAACTAAATCATGAACGTATCACAGGCGACACTACACCACGCACAATTACAACATCTTCAGCAGACAAAATGGAAGATACACCAGTGCCCGCTTCCAGGGCGTGGCACGAGGAGGAGGTCGAGGAGCAGGAGCCGTTGCGGGACCCTGCGCCGTCACGGCCGCACCACTAATCAAACTCTCCCCAGACTCCCCTGCGGGCCAGCGGGACAACTTTCGCTGCAACGCCCTCACCCTTGCGCGGACAGCGGAGTGGACCAGCCTCCAGCAATCCGACACCAGGCCTACCGGATAGCAACCATCAACACCAACAACATCCGTTCCAGGGTGAAAATCCGCCTTATGCAGGAGATGTTCTGGGCTTCGGATATCGATTTCGCCCTTCTGCAGGAAGTTCACTTGGCTAGTCTCCCGGATATCAATGACTATACCGCCCATGCCTCCGCGAGTGATCCTATGGGCCGCGGAGTGGCCATCTACGTCCGCCACGGGATTTCTGTGACCGATGTCGCCTTCCTTCCATCAGCTGGGGGCATGGCACTCACTGCCATGGGGACACGCATCATTAACGTCTACGCTCCCTCAGGCACCGACCGTCGGCATGAAAGAGCCCAGTTTTATTCCGAGGAAATCGCTCCCCTGTTTTTAGGGCGTTATGACCATTGCCTACTAGGAGGTGATTTTAACTGCGTTCTGCATCCTAAAGATGCAGGAACTACGTATAGTGGTGCGAGACCTCCTGCTTCACGATACCTGGGAAGTTCAACACGGTGACCGTTCTGGCCATACCTTTCTTACCAGTCATTCCGCAAGCCGACTAGAAAGGATATATGTCTCACAAACTCTTAGATCTGCGATACGGGGCGCCGAACGCTGGCTGCTGGCGTTTTCCGACCATTGTGCCTACATCTGTACTGTCCTCCTTCCGCCGCAATTAGTAGGGCGCAGCCGTGCGCCATGGAAACTCAATACGTCACACTTGCATGACCTGGCGTGTCGCCAGCCTGCGAAAGACGCCTTCCCCGCTACCACTCGGCATTGACATGGTGGTTTGACTGCGCCAAGCCGGCGATCCGGAGGACACTGATGAGATACGGGAAGGACATGGCCGACTGGCATCGCACCACTGTTGACTTCTATTATGCGATTCTCCGAGATCTGGACGCTCAACCGCCAACCCCGGACAACCAGTTGGAACGGCAAAGAACTAAGGCGAAGATAATTGCGCTGGCACGCCGGAAACTGCAAGGGGTCGTGATACGGACGCGACGCCACGATCACGCGGATTTAGAAATTCCATCCATGCATCATATAGTGTCCGACAAACGACGGCGTCGTCGGCAGATCATCAGCACTCTGACCACGCCTCATGGCACGCAGGTGACCACTCAGAATGACATCGTCCACGCATTCGTCGAGCACTACCGTCGTACTTATAGTGAAGAAGACGCTGAAACTGCAGCAGACGACTCCATTTTGCATTACGTCACGCGCACCCTCCCCCACACGGAGGCGGATGCTTTGACAGTGGCGGTCACCGCAGACGAAGTCAACAACGCAATCGCCAAGGGTGCTGTCAACAGATTGCCCGGCATTGACGGCTTACCGATTGAGTTTTACCGTATCTTTCGGGACCTCATGCCACCACGGTGGACGACTATGTATCAAGAACTGATGACATCTGACCACGCAATCCTACCCGCCTTTGCTGAGGGCATCATCATACCAGTCCACAAACCAGCCCGTGGTTCGATGGTCACGAGTTACAGACCGCTCTCCCTACTCAATGCCGATTACAAGATTTTCGCGCGCTTACTGGCAATGCGGCTCCGAACAATACTCCCTCATATCCTTTCGCCAGAGCAAACGACGCCAGGAAGACAGGTTAACATACAGACTGCCACAGGGGAATGCCGCTACTTAATTGCAATTGCGGCGGCCTGCAGACTCCGTGCAGCGGTCGTCGCTATAGACTTCGACAGCGCCTTCGATAAAGTGCGTCATCGTTTCCTGTTTTCGGTGGCAGCCCGAATGGGCATCCCCCCTCCGTTTCTCGACGTCATCCGGCGTCTTTACGACAGTGCCAGTTCACGTGTCCAAGTCAATGGACGTTTAGCAGGGCCGGTACCTGTCTGCCGTTCGATACGGCAGGGGTGCCCCCTCTCTACCCTCCTGTATGCCATTGCCCTTGAGCCCCTTATTGGGGGGTTGACGACCAAGCTCCCTGGCCTCACCCTACGCCAACACACTTTTCGCTGTCGGGCATATGCTGATGACCTCCTCCTCATTCGCTCCGGCTCTGAGATTCGGGAAGTCCTCGAATTGATTACCCGTTATGGGGCTGCCGCTGGCAGTGCCATGAATGTCGCCAAATCTTCTGCAATGCACATTGGATGAGGCCTCCAGGAGGGTGAAGTGGCGCCCCTGCCGCTTGTGCGGACTTTCCGGTACCTGGGCATTACCTTTACATCCCACGGTCACACGCACAGCGGCAACGAATTTTCGTCGCCTGTTACACGTCATCCGCAACGACGTCCGCCAGAACCTCTTGCGCCGCCAGGACACACTTCAACGGGTTCAGTTTCTTAATCTTTATGTGGCATCAAAATTGGTTCACATCGCGCAAGTTCTCCCTCTGCCAACTGCAATTGGATGCAACCTTCAGGAACGAAGCAGCGACTGCACAACATTGGCTTGTCAGAATCCCCTCTTTGTCTCCTTTGCCAGCAACTGGACACTAATGAACACCGTACAGCAAATCATTGCCTGCTATCTCCGGGTGCCACCAGACACAATCGAACCTCCAGTGTTTCTATACCCGGAGGACCGACATTTTCCCGCCGCCAAATGTCATGCTATTACGTGGGTCAAAGGGTGGGCGGTTGCTTATCTCTTTCATGAGGGACCTAAATCCCGCCTCGACTTCTGGACCTATTTACGAACAGCCCATGCAGCTCTCGAAAACACGCCACGTTACCGAACATTATTTGCTAATTATCTTCGAGCGGTCTTTGTCAGACCTCCACTGAGATGGGGGGTGCCTGGCTCAGAGGGCACCTACCCCTCCTCCCCCGCCGGTGTCTGAGTTTCAACCACCTACGATCTATTCTACTTCTGACCTCCGCGGATGGGAGAGCGCGTCGCAGATTGCGCGGATTTTATTTCTTTTTGCTTTTCCTTTCTTTCTCTTTAACCAGAATTTATATTTCTTTTCTCTCTCGCCGATGTGTTCACATAATTTCATGATATTAGTGAATATTACAAAAACACATGCAAATAAATAAATAACAACGCCTTCCACTACTGTTGATTCCTGTGTCTCCCATTTCCCTAAGCACCACAGGCTCGGTGGTGGTGAGGAGGACACTGTGGCAAGGCCTCGGGTTTCGACACACTAAAAAAAAAAAAGTGGGTGCAGTGTATAAAGTTTGGGTTAGCATGCGGGAGGTCGAGGGTTCGATCCTGGCTTCGGGCGCTTTTGCGCTTTTTTTTTTATTTGCTTATTTCATTCTGTAACATACAGCATTTCTTAGGTCACGCGTATCCTAAATTTCGCCGAATAAAGAAAGCAAAAAATAAAAAATAAATAAAAAAGCTGTTCTAGGCGCTGCAGCTCGGAATCGCGCTGCTGCTACGGTTGCAGGTTCGAATCCTGCCTCGGGCATGGATGTGTGTGCTATCCTTGGGTTAGTTTAAGTAGTTCTAATTCTAGGGGACTGATGACCTCAGATAGCAAGTCCCGTATTGCTCAGAGCCACTTGAACCATTTTTTGTTAGTCAATAAACAAACTGTAATAATATTTAGAAAGTGTATTTTTTGTGCAAACATACACTTTTGACTGGAACAAAGCCTATTGACATTGACCAACTAAAATTTGACCAAATTAGAATGTTAATGGACTTTGTTGTAGAATTCTAATGCGAGTCGCTTACGAGATATGGTCTTTCGAAAAATTTCCGTACTGACACTAGTTTGTGCCATTCAACCTGCTTAGTTGCAAGATACGATGTTGTTATGTTTGCGTACAGTTTGATTGTGCGTTCTTTGAGTGAACAGCGGTTTGAGAGTCAGTCAGTGTGTGACACGCCAACAGAAGGTCGTGAGTGGACGATGGAATGTATCAAAGAATAAAAAGACGACATACTCATGGTGTATGGAGGGTATAGGAAGAACGCAGATTGTTCATGTACGATGTATGCAGTAAGATATCATAATAGATGCAACAATCTCGGCAATTATTCATCATGCCTTTCAACTACTTACGCCAAAGTGGTATTATTACTCCTACACAACTTAATAGAAGGAAACAAGTGACGACAGAAGAAACGGAAATTATTGTTCTTGCTGCTGTTGCTGTCGATCCGCACGTTAGCTCCTGCGCAATTACACGGGGATGTGACATGAGTCATGCAAGTGTCCTACACATTCTCTATCGACATAGGTTCCATCCTTATCACTTATCTCTCTCTCTGTCAAGAGCTGCATCGAAATTATTATGAGAATCGTGTTAACTTCCGTACATGGGCATTAACACAGAATACACTAGAAGTATCACGTATAATGTTTACTGGTGAAGCCACATTTACCAGTCAGGGCCAGATAAACGGCTGAAACACAAATTATTGGTCTGTTGAGGTCCCCATTGTCTTCGTAAGGTCGAACGTCAGTGTCCATGGAGTGTAAACGTGTGGAATGGGATAGTGAAACACCAGCTCATAGGCCCGTTTTTCATAGACTAATACTGTTGGAGCACAAGTATCGCAGCCTCCTAACAGACCATCTTCCAGAGATACTAGAAGACGTTCCTCCAGAGGCTAGCAGGAACCTGTGGTACCAACATGTTGGCTATCCTGCTCATAATGCACGAAGTACCACAGCATACCTTGACGAATTGTTTCCAAATCGTAATATTTAACGCAGAGGACCTGTACAAATCCCGTTCCCCAGATTTGACACCTATAGACTCTCTTCCGTGGGGAAAGCTGAAAGTGATGTCTACAAGGACATACCAACTACACCCGATGGTATACAACGACGTATTAGTGCCGCCTGCGTGGGCACCTCCGCTGAAATGCTAGCGCAGCAGTCGTTCCATTCCACACTGGAAGCGCGTATTCCCGCTGCCTGTTGTCGTTTTGAACACAGTCTGTGATGGTCAATTGTCTCGTTACTGGTCATCATCCACGTAACTAGTGACTCCTCTTCCGTTGCTCTTTAGCGTCTGCTAACACCGGTACTGTACAGGTGTCGATATGGGGACTTTTCAAAATACGATATCTCGTAAACGATTCGCACTAGAACCCTGCAACAGACACCACTGCGACTGTACTTTCCCCATCTTTTAGTCTGTTAATGTCAATAAGCATTGTTCCAGTTAAAAAAGTGTATGTTTGCTCAAAAAATAAACGTTCCCAGTCTTATCACATTTTGTTTATTGGGTAACAATTCAAGCCCTTGTCTACCAATCCATTCTGTGAAAACTGCACATTAATAGCACTTTCAATTTCCGCGATATTTCTGTTAGAAGTTTCAGGTGATTCACCCCGTATATTTACGTCATTTACCATCTTACCAAATCAGTGACAGTAATAAGACAGTTCGCTAACAACGTAATAAGGATATCACATCATTCCAGACATACTTGACAATGATGATAAACACCGAAACAGTCTGTCGTCAATGAAGCTTACTTATTACAAGCAGCTGTTTTGGTGCAGCCTTATAATAAATCATTATATGTTTGAGTGTCATTCCAAGATCCTAAACCCTGACGGGGTACATACGACACTGTCTTCATAAGTAATATATCTTGTGGTAACTGCTGATAGTTGTTTGACAGTTCATTACAGACAATATTTACTCAGGAGGACTTTGCGTTCGTTTCTGCCTTTATGCGAGGAGAAAATAACAGCTGTGACAATTTAACTCCGCATTTGGGAACGACCAACGTGTCGTCTAAACGAGTGCGTCTGCATATAGAGTGGCGCAGTATCGGCTCTCCACCACAGACACCACCACCACGTCCTCATATCGCACAGTCGGCCGGCATCGGAAACAAGCGCTAGTGCGTGGCGGTGGCGTTTAAGTTATTTAGGCCTTTTGGCCGAGCTCATTATCCCGCAAAAATGTGCACCTGAATCATTGAAAGCCGACGAATTACGTTCGCGCAGGGCATTTCATTTAGCGCAAATCTGCTCCGGATCAGGTCGGTCCGGCCCCGATTTCACCGTAAACGGCGTCCGGCGCGGAGCAGGCGTCATTAGCCGCTCTGGCCGGCGTTTCATTAACCTGCCCCGCCGCAGTCCCACGCGACGGAATTATTTCAGTTAATTATCTCCACTCCCTCCCTCCTTCCCTCCCTCCCTCCCCGCGGGCCCTTTCCTGTTCTTTTACTGCTGCGATTTCCCGGCCGCCGTGCTGCAGACAGCTTTCTCTTAGCGCTGCCTTGTAAATTAAACCGCTTCGTTTCACTTTTTCCTTGTGCGTCCCAAATAAAAGGTTCTAACGGTGCCTTCAGCTCCCTCGACACAGCCTTTAGCCGCGGCGTCCTCTCCTTGCCACCTCTGTCATTGCCCCTTTTATGCTCCCCCATCTCTTTCCCTGTTTCCTTTTTTAGCAGTGACGTGTTTTGACTTTCCAATTAACCGAAGAAATTACCGGTGGCTGGCGTGACCTTTGACCGGCGCGTGGCGAAGCAATTTTGTTTTTGAGGTGGTGGCGGCCCTGGCGGCGTCTGCTGGGGGCGGCTCGCTACCCAGCCGCTTGTGCCGCCCCCACTATTAATTGTATTGTCACTCAATGTGCTGCGCGCACGTGGGGCTCACAAAGGCACGGCCCGGCTTTGGCGCTCAGCTGCGGCCACCGCTTTGGCCCTTCGCGTCCCCTTATTGGTTTGTCAAGCCGGTGGAAGCAGTGATGCCAATACACGCTGTCAGCAGGTCCCCGCGGCATCGTTGTAGATCGTAAAAACTAACTGAAGAGTGTGTGACACCGTGTTTGATGGCTCTGGTAGCAAAATGGCAACAGTCAGGACAGTGTAGGGGAAAGCTTTCGAAGAATAGCTAAGGGGTGGTGAACAACGCCCAATAAGTCTGTACATTTCATGTTCACTGATAAAGCAAAACATTATTATGAGCACTGCCCACCGCGACGTTCGATGCCGCCTGGTGGCGTTGCGGGCATGTGACACGAAAAAAATGTTTCAAATGGCTCTGAGCACTATGCGACTTAGCTTCTGAGGTCATCAGTCGCCTAGAACTTAGAACTAATTAAACCTAACTAACCTAAGGACATCACACACATCCATGCCCGAGGCAGGATTCGAACCTGCGACCGTAGCAGAAGCGCGGTTCCAGACTGTAGCGCCTAGAACCGCACGGCCACTCCGGCCGGCATGTGACACGATAGCAAAAATATGCAATCGGAGCAGAATCACCCTAGCGAAGGTATGGGCATAAAATGGGGAAATCCATTGAGATAAGCGATTATGACAAAGGGCATATTATTACACACAGCCTGGGAACGAGTATCTCGAAAACGGCGAAGCTGGTCGAATGTTCACACGCCACTGTCGTGAGCATCTACGGAAAGACTTAGCTGGACAATGAAACTACCACTAGGCGCTAAATTGTAGGACGTCCACGACTCGTCACAGAACGTAGCGTTCGGGGGCCTGTCTGCTCTGTAAAGTAGGATACATGGTGATTTGTGGCATCTGTGCCGGAAGAGCATAGTGCTGGTGCACATACAAGAGTTTCGGAGCACATAATCCATGTACATTGTTGAACGTGGTGACGTGGTGTTCCGTAGCAGACCATCCCTACGTGTTCAGGTGTTACCCAACGACATCATCAATTACGATTTCAGTGGAAAGGAACCATCGGGATTCGACCGTCGATTAATGGAAACGCGTCGGCTCTTCGGCTGAATCACATTTTTGCTACACTAGGTCGATGATCGTCTCCACAAACGCCGTCATCGAAGTGAACGGCGCTTCGAATCTAGCAGCGCGCCTCGGGCGCAAACTGGTGAGAGCATATTATGCTATGGGAGACATTCTCCTGCGCTTGCATGGGACCTGTGGTAGTAATCGAAGACACGCTGACAGCTGCGAACGACCTGCATCCCGTCATACTTGATGTCCTCGCCAACGACGATGTCATCATTCAGCAGTATAATTGTCAGTGTCTCGGAGCCAGACCGTGCTACAGTGGTTTGAGGAGCGTTATAAATGGACTCACGTTGGCGTCTCGGCAACCAAATTCACCTGATGTAAATTCTATACAACCCATCTTGGTCGCTAACGGGCACCATCACCATGTATGCAAATCAACAGCCCGTTACTTAGGCGAATTAAATAACCCGTGTGTAGACATCTAATGCGACACACAGTACTTCCAAAAACCTACCAAGAAATCGTCGTATCCGTGACAGGCAAATTCTGTGATGTACTTCGTTCCAAAGGCGGACAAACAAGCTACTAAGCAGTTGGTTATAATGTTCCGGGTCATCGCTGTATTTGTAGTTGAGAATACGAACAACCTACAGCTCTATAAGAGAATGACGGCAATGAAAATTGCTGCCGGACAGAGACTCGAAACCGGATTTCCCACTTTACGCGAGCTTTCGCCGTAAGCGCTTTGGCTGTACATGCTCGACTCACGGCCACAGTTACACTTCCATATTTCGTCGTTCCTGCGTCACAACTTCTACACTCATTATTTAATTCTCATACAGGGGATAACATTTTAATTGAAAGTCGCTGTCTTGCTGCAGCGGATAAATACTGTATTTCACCGTTCTCCTTAACAACACAGGCATTGCAATATCGCATTTATCCGCCGACAACAGAAACCGACTTTCATTTAAAACGTCCTCTCCTCTACGGGAATTACATAATTTATGTACCAGTATAGGCTGTGACGTTGGAACGACGACATGTGGAAGTTGGGATCTGGCCGTCAGCCATGCATAGAATGACAAAGCGGTTAAGCGAGATATCCGAGTTCGAGTCCTGGCCCGGCACCATTTATCATTCTCGACATTCCCTTATACCCCTGATGGTTCTTCGTATTCGGAACTGGTAATACATTTCACGTATTTCATAACGGCTGCAGTCGCCGCAGTGCTTATTCCTTCGGGCATGTATTCGTGTCCTAAGGAACGTTGCATTGCTTTTCTCAGCAACACAGGCAGATGCAATATCGGACATTATACTGTTTGTATCACAAGGGTAGAGTCTTCCAGCGAGCTCACACACCTCTTGCGACTGCGGGGCTGAAGAAGATCCAAGCCATCTACTTTAATGCCTCCTCCTGGACAGCCCGTGCACAATACAAGATGTTTACGAAGAAAATGACAAAGCTATCGCAGCTGCTATTTTTCGGAAATGCTGACCGGAAACGGAAATGAATGACGAGGGTAGAATGGTAACTCTGGTAAATTTCATTGAAGTACCGGGAACTTTGCTGAAGTACGCCATGTCTAATAGCTACAAACCCCGAATCGCTACTGATGAAAATTCGTGTTATCATATGCCTCCACAATCCTATAAACTGGGTATACGTTGACAGAGTTTTCAGTTTCAAATGTGATTATCATGACTGTTTTCTAACTTCTGTGATATTTATGTTGGTGAACACAGGGGTTTTTATGAAAGGATTATATACTAACTAATACAATATATTTTCTAAAATACAAAGGAAGTGACGAAATAGGTTGTAGATGGTCAAAGTTAGTACGGATTTGGAGATACATTGACTGGCTTATTCTTCCACAACAACTGTCGACTATCATTCCATTTATGATAAATATCTCAAAAATAAAATGACACTTGAACCACCCAGAAGCACATGCATAAAGTTTCTTTAAGTGCTTTGTCAAGTATCACAAAAGAATAGTACGGTACATAAATCAGAGAGTTGATCCATAATTACAATTATAAATATAATGAAAGGTTCTTCGATGGAGGGCCAGACACATAGCTCCAAATCTAGGTAATCTTAATACCTTCAGTGTCGTCCACCTCAAATCTAAATACTCATTTCCAAACATTCGGTGCAACTAGAACTAAGGTTAATCGTTCTTATATCGAGTCATTATCTGGCACTTCTGGCTAAATGATTTCATTCCTTGTTTCCGGAGATATTTGGTATCATATGTTATATCTGAATCACTGTATGAACCACAACTGATTGTAATTTGAGCAACATGTCACTGACATTTGTTTTGCTCAGCTATACATACATTAACAATCATAACTGAGCCTTCATCTGCACACCGATGTTTAATGTTTGTATTCCTCCGTTCCAGACTGTCATTGGCATCATAATTGTTTAATAAATTGTGTATCTGTAACCCTGGTTTGAGAATGACAAGTGATCAAATTGACTCCGAAGTTGATAAATCATGCACATGGCGTCAGAAATCGTAATATACTGGCAGATATACGCATGTGAACTGAAAACACCGATGGCTTTCAGTTAAATGATACCAGTAGATTTTTCATAACCGATTTTAACACTTTTTTTGTATACAATTAGAAGTCATAACAGGCTGGCCAAGTATTACGCAAGTAAATCGGCACTACACGGCGCCATCTAGCCTATATTCATGGGCTCTACCATCAAACGGTATATTCTGAGCACCCAACTGAGAGTCAGCAAAGAGCTGTACACCTTTTTGGTGTGCGAGTGGTTAAAGTAAGCCGGCCGGAGTGGCCGAGCGGTTCTAGGCGCTTCAGTCTGGAACCGCGCTACCGCTACTGTCGCAGGTTCGAATCCTGCCCCGGGCATGGATGTGTGTGATGTCCTTAGGTTAGTTAGGTTTAAGTAGTTCTAAGTTCTAGGGGACTGGTGACCTCAGAAGTTAAGTCCCATTGTTCTCAGAGCCATTTGAGCCTTTTTTTTTTTGGTTAAAGTAACGACGACGGTTTAAGTATTCCCGCTTTACGGTACGCTAGTTTTGTCCTATTTCTAGAAACCTTGTAATGCTTTTGGTGAAAATTTGGTACGGTTACGACTAGCTCTTGTTAGTTGACAGCCATCTGAAATGTATTTATGTTATTACAAAGTATTTTCATTTGTTGCACACGATAGCTGCCCTGATCATAACCGAACTAAATTTAGTTCAAGAGGAATACTGACTGATTTGATTTTGAATAAATCACTATAAACGGCGTCTCAACCACACCCCCACATTCATTCTTTTTCAGATGTTTTTTTCATTATCAACTCGTAAAGAAAGAAAAGCAACCATTGTTGATGGCACCCCTGCAGCATTTAAGTAACATCATGAAATATCAATTATTCAGAGTAATAAGTGAGTAAGAGATATGGTGGCAGAGGACTTCACACAATGCAGAAATATTACCATATTTAAAATAGGTAAAGGCCACTGACTACACCAATTACAGGGCATAATCATTGTCACCATAATTTTCATTAAAATAGTTAAGAGTATGATAAAAGGAAAAGTAGATAACTATTTTGGAGAAGTTCAACTTAGACTTAAGATAACTCAAAGGAACAAGAGAAGCATATTTGGTCTTGCACTTGCTATTGGAGAGAATGATGGATGTCAAAGGATATGAATAGATTGACTTATGTTACTTTCACTAACTTACGAAAAGGTTTTGGCGATGTGAACTGGAAACCAGTTTTTAGACCTGCGAAGGGAATAATACTGGACTGGGAGTACAGAAGCATTCTTAATCAACTACATCGGAATCCAAGCACAAAAATAAAGATCAGTATGATACAGAAAGAGTCTACGATTAGAAAAGAAGTTAGACATGTCCCCTGTCTCCATACTTTTACAGGGTGAGTCACTAACTATTTTCACCTAGAATAGCTCCGAAAGTATGATAGTAGCTGAAAAGGTTGTGGGGCAAATGCTGCACGGGACAACGGGGGCTATAATATGAAGTTGGTTTTTTGTTCCTAGGTGGGGTCGCCTTTTTTTTTATTGGGATACTATAGTTTGGTACTTATTTTCTGATAGCGGCTATCGAGACGAATCCAATGATGTGTGATAGCAAGGTCTTTGAAGGTCAACGAAGGTCAAAAATGTGGCATGAACGTCCATTTACAGAAGGTGTCCGAAGTGATGGCCATTGGTATCAGTGCACTGCTGCTATCTTATTATCATGGATTGAGTGGTATTTCTTATCACTTCGGCACTTACCAAAGCACATGCTCTCTCGCATATCGTGCAAATAGTAAATATTTTCCAAATACGTCGTATCCATCTAACGTACCATTGACATCCAAACACTATTCAAAGGTTTCGCAATACAACACTGATAGGAAAGGTACGACTAGTATCGTCGAATGAAGCGAATGTGAATAATGCATTCCTTCGAAGAACAAGTCGATTGCTTCTCATTTTCGGAGAATGCCAAAGAAATTCAGTGAGAGCTAGAGACTTATAAGCTGAAAGATATCCTCAATGTATTCATCCTACACGTCGTACATTTAAATATGTGTATGATAAATTGAGAACAACTGGATCTTTAACGCATTGGAAACGTATCTGGCAAAGGAAAGTTACTAACGAGGAAACTGAAATTGGTACTCTTGCTACTGTGGTTCAAGATCCTTGTGTTAGTTCGCGTCATATCGCAAGGGAATTTGCCATGAGCCAGAGTAGTGTTGTTCGTATTCCACATCGCCATAAATATCATCCTTACCATATCAGGCTCCACCAAGTATTAACTGGCAAGGACTGTAAAATGGGCTCAACTTCACATTCAGAGGGATGACACATTTATTAATTTGATTTTATTTACTGACGAGGCTACAGTCCCGAACCACGGAAATGTTAATTTGCATAACATGCATTACTGGATAACTGAAAATCCATGTTGGCTGCGGCAAGTTGCACACCAAAAACGGTGGTCGGTGAATGTGTGGTGTGGGATTCTGAAGGACAGAGTTATAGGCCCCTATTTCATCGAAGGAAATCTTAATGGTAGGAAGTACACCACATTCCTTCAAGAAACATTAGGTCTGTTATTGGAGAAAATACCGTTAGGAACAAGGAACAGAATGTGGTATCAACACGGTGGGCGTCCGGCACATTTTTCGCTGATGGCAAGAACTGAGTTGCAGAGACAATTCCCAAATCGTCGTATCGGAAGCGGAAGAGATGTGTCGTGGCCGGCTAGTTCGCCAGACTTGACGCCTCTGGATTTTTTCTTGTGGGGATTCTTAAAAGAAATTGTTTATAAAGACGTTCCAACTACACCCGAAGATATGCGAGAGAGAATTGTCAGAGGATGTGCTTCGATAAGTGCCGATATGATAAGGAATACCACCCAGTACATGATAAGAAGACTGCAGGACTGCATTGATACCAATGGTCACTTCGAACACCTTCTGTAAATGGACGTTCATGCCACCTTTGTGACCTTCGTTGACCTTCAAAGACATTGATACACACCAAAGAATTCGTCTCGATAGCCGCTATCAGAAGATAAGTATCAAACGATAGCATCCCATTTAAAAAAAGCAAAGTTGACCTTCATGTCGCTGAAGTGACCGCACCTATCAACAAGAAACCCACGTCACATTATGGCCCCCGTTGTCGCATGCAACTTTTTTCCCACAAACTTTGAAACGTCCCCTTTGGAAAATTATACATGACTGTGTTTAAACTGACACAATATTTTTAGCGCAACGCAATCTGACTTTCAAAAATCCCTACAAAAGAATGGCCCTGACTAGCATTAACCTATACGTTTCACAAATCACTTACCTCACCAAAAATCTTCGTTACTCGAACTACTGCAATACAGCGAGCGGCACTACTGCCAGCTAAATAAAAGATTCAAACTACTGAAGGCACTAACTACTGATAGGCATAGTTAGCAAATGAAAGACTTTAATAGAGAACAAACAATGTATTTACCTTAATAGTGTTGAAAAATCATAATATACATAGCAGTTTATGACATCCAGTTTTACAAATTTCAAAACTCCGAAATCTCTCTCCCCACATCCACCACTGCTGGCGGCTCACCTCCAACTGCGCAACGCTACGCGCTGTTAACATCCAGCTGCCGCTGCCCAACACTACAATGGCAGACAACAATGCAAAGTAGCACAGACTGCACACAGCACAGCCAGTGATTTTCATACAGAGCGCTACGTAGCGTTGCCAATAAGAAAACATAAACAGCCTACTTACATAGCCCCCATGCTCCCCACAAAAAATTTTACAAATTGTTTTGAGCAGTGGCCAATAATGATTTGCTAAAGTTTTTCATAATTACAATAACAAAGAAATCAAAGGCACACACTTATTGATACAATGTTGGTCAAAAGCTAAAATTTTCTTACAGTCCATAAAGACAGTCCTGATCGTTCATCACAGTAAAATTGCAGTGTTTTTCTCAAAGTCTGAGCAGTAAAAGAAAATGCACACGGAAGTAGTGGATTTCCATGCAGTCTTGAAGAAGTAGCGTTGTCCTTCCAACGGAAAGACAGTGCTGACTCTCGACATGCAGACAGGTCATGGGCCACAACAGAGCAAACCCACAGCGGAGTCAGTCGAAGTTTTGAAGAGTATTGGTGGGTAGGTCATCACAGAGCAGACCCATTGTAGTCCTGGTAGAGATTACGGTATTGGTGGGCCATCAGAGGTGCAGACCCACTGCAGTCCTTGTAGGAATAATGGTACTGGTGAGTCAGCAAAGGTGTAGACCCACTGTATTCCTTGTAGAAATAATCGTATTGGTGGGTCATCAAAGATGCAGACCCACTGTAGTCCTTGTAGAGATGGCCAGCAGCCATCTGTTGTGACTGTGCAGGTGCTAATCACCATTGAAGAGTCTTGCGGATAATATAGCAAGTCCATAACCACCACTTGTGCACTCACAAAGTTCTTGGAATTGTCCTTAGAACCAGCAATGTCCCTTGCTGAATTATTAACACACGTGCAAACACTAAAAGTCCACACTGCTCACATACTGTGCATATATTATGACCAACAGAAACGTGTGCAGTGAAATGATACTTAATTTGAAGAACTGATGTCAATTACAATATTATAACATGAGAATACAATAACAAAGGTACAAAATACATCATTAAAGAACATAACAATATAGATGACATTTGTAATAATATGAGCTTTACAAAAGAATAGAAATAACATATACATCAGTGTCACAGGAATTATGACATAAGTACGTACATAAAGATCAGAATAACTTTTGAAACATCACCTTCACATATGAGCAACAAAACAGAATAAATAATGTCTAAACATCTTTACAAAGTAAATAACATAGTATTAGAAAAATTCTACAACATAGCTCTCATCAGCTAAACACATAAAGACAGGAAAAACACAAATATACAAGAGTACACAATCACATAGGGGGATAACACAATGGAAAGGACAGGGCTCGTTTTCAGTGTAACATTTGGTACTGCAGTCCAACCCAAAACTTCATTCCATATCTTTTGTCTTATTTCAACATTTGTTTCCACCAAAACATCCTATCCAAGCATGCTTTCTGTATTTATATGTTCACATATTTCTTACCTCATTATTTATTATCTTACATCATTTATTTCCAAGAAAATCCTACCTAAACTTGTTGTCTCTAAACCCTACTTTTTTGTTCATCTCCTCTTTCAAAATACTTTTTTTTTGGCCAAACCATATTCTTATAGCTTCTCAATACATTTCTTCCAATTCATCACAACTCATTCTCTTATATAGTCTACCCCATTTTAAGCTAACTTAAATCTACTGAGCTCAGATATATATACTAAGGAACGAGGCAATGCAGCAGCACATAAAACAATTAATACAAACAGCAATGAAGAAAAAAATGGAAATTGTCAAAGCAAGCTGCAGTAAATCTAAATTACCAAGCAATGCAACATTACAACTAATATAAGGCAATGCGCAGCAAACAAGAAAAATAAATCAGTAGTAAAACTGGCTTAACAGAGTAATACAAAGTCAAATTCAGTAACACTATGCCTGGCGAACAGCAGCAGCAAATGCTATAACTTATACCTAAACATGAGAAAGCTCAAGCAGAAAAAATAGTACACTAAAGACAACAATGCAGATAAGGGAAATGTCTATTCACATCTTAATGTCTATTTAATTAAAATGGTGCACCACAACTTATTCTACGAAAAATATTACCATGTAGTTGAAAAGAAAATTATGTATGCAAGTCCTGTGAAGGGAAATGTCTTTTTGTGCTCCTTCGTTTTTTTTTTGAGTTATTGTTTACTGGATCTGTAGGAGTAAAATACCTATATTAGTACATCCATAAAATTTTATTTTAACCAATGCTGCAGTGCAGCTAGAAACTAGATATTAAAGAAAATGAGCAAATATGTACAAAGGACGGCATGAAACATCATTCATTAGCCATATGGCATTTCATAAGGCAGTAAAAATTCTCTCAATTCTCGAGAAAGACGCTGGTCATAATCAGGTGTGCAGATGTAAGTATCTTTCCAAGTAATGAGCGTGTCGTATTTGCGGTGCTTTCTACAAAGGAATGTCAATAGCGAGGATAATGGCCTCCCTTTTTTTTTTCTTTTCTACCTGTGCCTCTGAAAAGGCATGCATTAATGGCGTTTTCTCCAGGCGTCTGACACAGGTGGGTGCCCACGACGCACTGTGTGCAGGTGGTCACTTAACTGTCTTACCGAAAAATTTACGACAGCAGTTTCCACTACAGTGACAGTCTCATATAAAAATATTTCACAGGTCAAGAATTTGCGTTACAAATCTGTAGAAACAAAATCCTATTGATATAACAGTGTCCAAAAAATTTTCATTGGCATTGTAATACATTCACGCATTTACATACATTTCATAACTCTTAAAGTACGATTCTTGGTTTCCAACAACCTTTTTCACAAACCAGAGTCCCTAACCACTACTCATTATTCATTACCTTATTCGTCGACACTTCTTCAATATTTCATCATAACAGATACGTAGCATACTCAAATAACTCATATAGCATCAGCTTATTGAGTAATAAAAACATTTTAACCAGCAAACTTATGAAGTAGATGTTATAAAACTGTTTGAGGAGTCATTTTTATGGAGTACACTGCCTTATGGAAGAGAATATTGTATTCTGAGTAAATTGGAAACGAGTGGACTTGAGGCTGCTGAAAAAGTGGACATGACGGAAAATGACAAGAACGCTATGGTCAGAAAGAAAAACCAACCTGGAAGTCTTGAGGGAAGTCAACGAAGAGAGAAGATTTTTAAAGGAAACAAAAAAAAATATGGGACGTGTCATGATACATAACACTTCCATCATTAATATTCTTGAAAGAAAAATGCTGGAAAAGAGACCAGGAGGACGGTCTAGGATGAAGTCTTTGAAAGACATCAAGAAAACGACAGGATGGGACAATTACATGGAACTGAAAGGAAACGCCAATGAGAGAAGAGAATGAGTGCAAGGCGTTAGCCTTTAGAATATAACAATAATAAAAATAATCGTCATATCCAATGAGTAGAGCGGACTGTTTCAGATCCGACCCATATTTTCGGCCAATTAGTAGGAGAGCTGGTAGCGGGGAAGAGGGATTTTCCATTGGGGAAAATGGGAGGGGATTACCAATTCCGTCAATTGCCTTACGACCAAATGAAACCTCATGAAAACCTTGGACAGAACTGCGCTCCAGCAAGGCTATGGAAATACAACCTAAATCAAGCTAATACAAGAGAAAAAGTCAGTTAAATCAGCTTTCGATCCAGACGGACAGGAGAAGCCACAATACGCAGAAACGTGTTGACATTGATTATGGTTCAAATGGTTCAAATGGCTCTGAGCACTATGGGACTCAACTGCTGAGGTCATTAGTCCCCTAGAACTTAGAACCACTTAAACCTAACTAACCTAAGGACTTTACACACATCCATGCCCGAGGCAGGATTCGAACCTGCGACCGTAGCGCATTGATTATGGTGAACGCTGTAAGAATAAATATTGGGGATAGTGATACCGAAATAGTCAAGAACACAGTAACATTGTAACAGACAAAAAAATCTCATTTTGGTTAATGTACCTTCTGTCGAAGCAGCGAGCATACTCTTAGATACACTATGTGATCTGAAGTATCCGGTCGCCCCCGAAAACATACGTTTTTCATATTAGGTGCATTGTGCTGCCACCTACTGCCAAGTACTCGATATCAGCGACCTCAGTAGTTATTAGACATCGTGAGAGAGCAGAATGGGGCGCTCCGCGGAACTCACGGACTTCGAAAGGGGTCAGGTCATAGGGTGTCACTTGTGTCACTCGTCTGTACACAAGATTTCCACACTCCTAAACATCCCTAGGTCCACTGTTTCCGATGTGGTAGTGAAGAGGAAACGTGGAGGGACACGTACAGCACAAACACGTACAGGCTGACCTCGTCTGTTGACTGACAGAGACCACCGACATTTGAAGAGGGTCGTAATGTGTAATAGGCAGACATCTTCGCATACCATCACACAGGAATTCCAAATTACATCAGGATCCACTGTAAGTACTATGACAGTTAGGTGGGAGGTGAGGAAACTTGGATTTCATGGTGGAGCGGCTGCTCATAAGCCACACATCACGCCGATGAATGCCAAACGACACCTCGCTTGGTGTAAGGAGAGTAAACATTGGACGATACAACAGTGGAAAAACTTAGTGAGGAGTCTCGAATCACGGTACACAACGTGGCGAGCCCATGGCAGGGTGTGGGAATGGCGAATTCCCGGTGAACGTCATCTGCCAGCGTGTGTAGTGCCAACAGTAAAATTCAGAGGCGGTGATGATATGGTGTGGTCGTGTTTTTCATGGAGGGGGCTTGCACCCCTTGTTTTGCATGGTACTATCACAGCACAGGCCTACATTGACGTTTTAAGCACCTTTTTGCTTCCCATTGTTGAAGAGCAATTCGGGGATGGCGATTGCATCTTTCAACACGATCGAGCACCTATTCATAATGCACAGCCTGTTGCGGGGTGCTTACACGACAATAACATTTTTGTAATGGACAGGCGTGCATAGGGTCCTGACCTGAATCCTACAGAACACCTTTCGGATGTTTTGGAATGCCGACTTCGTGTCAGGCCTCACCGACCGACATCGATACCTCTCCACAGTGCAGCTCTTCATGAAGAATGGGCTGCCATTCCCCACAAAACCTTCCAGCACCTGACTGAATGTATACCTGCGAGAGTGGAAGCTGTCATCAAGGCTAAGGATGGGCCAACACCTTATTGAATTCCAGCATTACCAACGGAGGGCGCCACGAATGTGTAAGTCATTTTCAGCCAGGTGTCCGGATACTTTTGATCACATAGTGTATAACGTACTGTAGCCAAGTGTCATGGTGTCTGACTGCCAAAACACTGAAAGGAGCAAAGTTCTTTCGCCAAATTCTCGCTAACCACTATGGCTCCGAAACGGAAGATCATAAAATAAAAACCGAAATCCTAAAGTCGGTAATTACAAGTTCCTCCACCCTAAGAAGGCAGTTAGGCTGTTCCCACGTTCGACCGTCAAACGAGTGCAGAACCGTAAGATAAGAAAATAATTTAGTGCTGAATGAAAAGAGTTGCACAAGTTACTTCACAGAGGGAAGGCCATAGAACCGGACAGGATACCTTCTACGTTTCACCTATATTGGATCAACAGAGGAACTTATCGCATTTATGGTAGCAGCTTACCGTAGATCTCTTGTACTACGGAGCATACAACCAGAATGGAATAAGTCTCAGTACATTCCTACTTGTAAAAATGTCACAAGTGAACAGATCTACCGTATTTATGTCGATTTCTTTCAGAACTGAATGTATGGCTCTCAAGTGTAATTTCATTTTTGGGTTCTAAACAACTTTGTAGGCACCAATATGGTTTCCGGAGACACCGATCATGTGAACCCAAGCTTGGTGTGTTCGCCCATGAGATTCAGAAGGATGTGCATATCGAAGTTCAGATCGATATTACATGCAGGGACTGGAGAAAAATATGAAAACACAACGAGGTATGCATGTTTGTAAATAATTGCCAATGCTAGCCAAGCCTGCACATTGCATTGTTGAATCGGACCACCAACGGCACGAGCGTAATGTCCTCAATACAGTGTTCCGTGTAACTGTCACTGCATTATCTTGGAGTGAGTAATTTCGAACGTGGGCAAATTGTGGTACTATTGTGATGGGTGCTTCAGTTACCAAGGTAGCAGAATTGTTTGGTGTTTGAAGAGGCACCAATCGAAGACTTATGCTGCATACAGGGAAACCGGAGAAACATCGTCCACTAACTCACAACGCGAACGAAAGTGTGTTTCAGCAGCATCAGAACAACACGACGAGAGCTCCTTCAGCAGGGAACTGCAGGGCGAGTTGGAATTGTAAAACAAATCTTCAGTGATTTAAATGTCCGTAACACGAAAACGTGGAGCAATGGAAGAAAATAATTTCATCCGATGAATCTTCTTTCTCGTTGTTTCCAATTTCTGGCCGAGTTTACGTCCCAAGAGTGAAACATGGTGACGGTTCGTTGATGATTCGGGCAGTGATACCGTGGTATTCCATGAACCACATGCGTGCTCTGCAAGGCTGAATTACTGTCACGGATTACAAGGGCATGTGACCATTTTGGCTGATCAGGTCCATTCCATGGTACGATGCTTGTTTCCCAACGGTGATGCTGTGTTTCAAGACGACAGGGCCCTGTTCACGCGCCTTGCATCGCAGAGGATTGGTTTTGTGGGAAGGAAGATGAACCTTCGCATGCATCTCCCCTGCCCACCAGTCACCAGATCTTACTATTATTGAGCCTTTGTGTTCTACTTTGGAACTGTTACCTGAACTTGCTACTGTATGGAGTAATAATGATATGAGATTCCCTTGAATACCGTACAGTACGTGTATTTCTCCATTCTGAGACAACTGGAAGCTGTTTTGAATTCCAACGATTTCATCGCAATAGACAGGGTAGTTATTGTGGTTTTTCTGTTTCCATATCTTAGTCCTACCCCCGTATTTTGATTGCCAGAAAGCCTCCAGTACAATACCTGGACGCCCCTTAGTAACCAAAATGCCTCTATACGGAATATCCGAACGGACATGAAGTAAAACTGTCGACTACCCCGCAAACGGGACTCAGTTTGTCTTTCTTAATCGGCGAGCATCGTCAGTATAAAAGCGTCGTCGGTTGTACTTCAAGGTACTGTGATACAGCTCCTGCTCTTCACGCTGTGTATAGATAACCTAGCAAGTAATAAATCTAGACCCATGAGGCTACTCGTGGACGATGTAGTGCCGGGAGGTGAAATTTTTAGAAAAATATTAGGAAATGCTAAGATTGCTAATAATCAGCCCCTGATGCAAAGATCGACATCTGTCTCTAAATATGAATAAATGTAATGTCATACGGCTAAATAGACAGAAAAAACCGACATCGTTCAACTACATATTTGGCAATCAGTTACTCGAACCAGTTGCAAACATCAAGCAACTACGTGTTTCAGTTCAGAGTGATTTAAGGTCGAACTACTACATAAATGTATTCTTAAACGAGGCTGATCCCATGCGAAGATGTCAACGTTTGCCGGTTTCGTGAGATTTATTTTTTTTTTATTTCCTGAATCACCAAATAACTGAATCGGTCTTTTTTAAAAGGGCGTAAGTCAAGAAAGCCAACTCACTAGGAAATTGAAAAGACCTGTTTTAGAAGAAAGTAGCAGGAAACACGGAAGTCTGCTTATATGAACCAGCAGTGTAGGCTCCCATTCATTGGTGTATAAATTGTTATGTGAATGCAAATACGTACATGGACATTTAAAATGTGAAAACATTCGCCCTTAAAAAGAATTGGTCTCATAGGAAGAAGACATAGAACAAGATGTTGATATTTGGCCACATTAGTGAATTAAACGTTATAAGAAAGACTCTGAACCACAGAAAATGAATATAATACTTTCAAACTTGCAAAGGAAACATGTAGAAATATTGGAAAAAGTTACATAAAACTCAAGTCTTTTCATTTGTGATGAAACGTTCCTTAGTCATCGTCATTTGCTCTACCACTGTCTTTAGTTTAGCTCAAAGTTTTCTCGTAGAAGTGTATATGCTCACTTGGAATATCCTACTGCATCTTTGTTAAATCTTGAATTTTCTGCACTTTAATTGTCCTGGGTCGGCGGGGTTTCTGGTGGAGGAAAAGGTTCTCGATGATGTGCCATGAAGAAAGTGTCCCTCTGGAACGCATTGATGCACGTCGAATCTTTGATGAATTCTCCTTTGGCACTCGAATACACAAAGTGAAAGAATCTGCTGATTGAAAGTTATATCACTCACATTTTGGTTTGGTCCTTGTTTCTTCAGAAACTGTAGTCTTCTTATAATATTTTGTCCACCAGCCTTAAAATCCGGAATGTCAGATCTGTCAACTTCTGTAACTACGAGGTTTGTAACTTAAGTAGTGGTAACTATTTATTCACAACTGATACAAAAGAATTACAGGTTTACACCTGATACTGTCATTCAAAGTAGTCACCAGCTTTATGTGGAACCCGTTGCCAGCCGTGTGGATGGCGTAGTATACCGTTATCGTAGCCTGTTCTGTTGATGGTGCGAATGGAGCGGTCTACTGCCTGTCGAATCTCTGGAACAGTTCTGAAGCGAATGCCACGAAGTGGTCCCTTCATCTTCAGAATCAAATCAAAGTCACAAGGACTTATGTTCGGCGTGTATGGGGGATGGTACAGTACTTCCCAGTCCCATCGACTGAACAGAGCAGCCACAGCTTGCGCTATATTCGCTTGCGCATTGTCGTGCAAAATGATGGGTGGGTTGCGCAGAAAGTGTTGCCGCTTCTTTCGCAAAGCTGGTCGCACGTGAAGCTTCAAAAACGAACAGTAATACGACTTACGTCCTTGTGACTTTGATTTGATTCCGAAGATGAAGGAAAAACTTCGTGGCATTCGCTTCAAAACTGTTCCAGAGATTCGACAGGCAGTAGACCGCTCCATTCGCACCACCAACAGAACAGACTCTGCTAACGCTATACTACGCCTACCACATGGCTGGCAACAGCTTCTACACAACGCTGGTGACTACTCTGAAGGACATTAACAGGTGCAAACATGTAAGTCTTTTGTATCGGTTGTGAATAAATAGTTGCCACTATTTAAGTTCCAACCCTCGTATAAATCTAACCGGTTTTGAAGTACTTTGTAGAATGTGCAGAGGGTTTTGATGAACAGTGAATATTCCGTCATTCTATGGAAGCTTCTTTGAAACGATTCCAAAGCCTCGACCTCACGGTAAAAAGCTGTGCCTTCTCACTGGGAAGTACCATTGAATAGGAATCTAGAGACCGTTTGGTTTTTGTTCTTTCTCACGCAATTATCATAGAACAGTCGAGGCTGTGTGATATTTTCGGGGATAGGCTTCAGATAACCAAATAAAAGGAACAGACCTAATTGGCGCTCTCTGCACCGGTTCCTTCATGATAAACATACAAAGTGCTTGAACCCTTTTTTATGTTCTGAATGTTTGCACTTACCGGATCGTTGCCAAATGTTCAGTTTTAAATGGGTACATGTCAGTCACTTACACCCATTTAAAACAGAATGTGATTTCCAGTTCCATGTTACAACGCAGCCGAACGTTTTACAGGCGCCCTTTTAAATACGAATAATAGATCTACCCCCATAATATATGAACTACTATGAAACGCATCGTAGCCAACGACGTACGCTCTTTTAAAGCAGACCCATTCAATTATAGGCCTATCCTCATCGAAACAAAATAAGAGTTAAAAAACAACAGAAATCTGCAAACATTTTTTCCACGTCACAACAAAAACTGGGAGGTGGTCAGCTAAGATGCAAGACGACACTGCAGCAGTGTTTTATATTGAATGCGACCCGAGTTTCAGTAAAAAAAAAATGGAGCGGGCTGTTGTTCCAAAGTAATACCACAACACAATATTGCCCACATTTATCGTACGGTTAAGTATTTTTAACTAACTTTTCTATGTGATCATAAATATCGAATTTAAAAAATACAAAATACTTGCTAGTAACGTGAGAGCTGAACCAGCAGCTTCATGATTACAAGACTTTTTCGTACATTCTCTGCTACGGACAACTATGATAACAAGCTGGAGGCGTTTTGTACTTAGCAGTGGTTAAATTTTTTTTTAATTCTCAAAGAGGAATTTTTCAAGGGATTTTTATTTCCTCTACAAGAATTGTGCGGTACCGCTTTAGAATATTGGTTTCAGGGCACTGATCTTAAGTATGAAAGAATTCGAATAAGGTCAGTCCCCTGTCAGTTCAACTCGCTGCACTGCCAGGTAAGAGTCGCCGAAGTTGCCAGTGCTACAGTTCGCACTCTTTACACTTCCATGTCACCTACAAATTCTTGGGGAGCGGACAGGGCGCGTCTCCTCCAGTTTTATCGGGCTTTTATGCGTTCACAGCTGGACTACGGGTGCACAGTGTATGGGTCAGCGAGGCAGTCTTCTTTTTGGATCCTTGACGCTGTCCACCATGCAGGGATTCGACTGGTTCAGGTGCTTATCGGACCAGTCCCATACCCAGCCTCTGTGCTGAGGTCGGGGAACCGCTACTTACCATCCGGCGGCACCTCCTACTCGTGCTTCAGGCCTGTAAATTTCTTGCAGCTCCAACCTCACCTGCTCAACATATTGTTGCTCATCCGCCACTGGACTGCCTTTTTTCCCACCGTCCACGGGCTACGTTGCCGTTTAGGATCCGTGTGCAACGTCTGCTAGAGTCCCTCGGTGTAGAGTCTGTACGACCTCAAATCCAGGGTTTTAACCGCCTGCCACCCTGATTACTGGAGAGGCCCAGAGTGATTTTAGATTTGGTGCGTTACAGGAAAGATAGCACTCCTGATTCCGTTTTTAATCGGGTCTTTTCTGCCGTTTTATCTGAGCACCACGACCATGTAGCTGTTTTTACGGATGGGTCTAAGCAGGGTGACTCTGTTGGTTGCTCTGTCGTCTCCCCGGATCGTGTCCTCGAGGTCAGACTGCCTTCTGAATTTACCATCATGCGGGCACTGGAGTAGATGAGACTTTCTCCCAGTGTTAGAATTCTCGTCTGTTCAGATTCTTAGAGCGCCCTTTCCTCTCTCCGGCGTTTGTACCCAGCAGATAAAGGAATCCAGACTATCCACGACGCCCTCCTCCAACTACAGCGACTGGGGAAGCAGGTGTCTTTCTGCTGGGTACCAGGGCACGCGGGACTGGGGAATGAAAAGGCTGATCGAGCAGCCAAGGAGGCGTGTCGTGACCGTCAGGTCTTTCAGTGTGCTATGCCACTGCATACCCTCACCTCGCTGTTGAGGTATTAAGTCCTGTATCGATGGGAAAATGAGTGGCTAGAAGTGACCGACAACAAGCTCCGTGTGATCAAACCCACAACTCGGCCGTGGCGTACTTCCTTCCAGCCACGTCGACGGGACGAGGTCATCCTTACTCGTCTTCGCATCGGCCACAGCCCCAGGACCCTCCGATGTGTGGTGCTTGTGTCGTTCAGATCACGGTGCACCACCTTTTATTGGCCTGCCTTTTATTTGCTGACCAGCGGACTGCAGCTGATTTGCCGGCGGATCTGCAATCTATTTTATGCAATGCTCAAATGAATGTAGTTCGGGTTGAAAATTTCTCTGAATATTCCCACATTTTTAACAAGATTTTGGGGAGATATTTTTAATGTGTCAACGGGGTGGCTGGCTCACCCAAATTTTTTTGTAAGTGGTCAGCCAGTCTCATTTCCCTCTGCTGTACTTTTAGCTATATTGTGTTTTGTTTTCCCTCTTTTACTTTCTTGATTAGCTATCTTGCCTCTTCATTGGTTTTAATGCATGTGAGAGTGCCTGTGCGATAGTCATTGTGTGGTCGTTTCGTGTGCATGCATGTACGACAGTTTTTGTTCTTATCCACCTTTGCTTGTTTTCATCGATGTCAGAAGCTGACAACGTCAACCTCACCGGTGGGCGCCCATAAGTTCCCAAACCACACACACACACACACACACACACATACAAAGTTATTCCATAGTTCTTTTACATGCGACAACAAGTACATTTGTCTTCGTTCCTGGAGTGATTTTAATGGTCACTAGTGTATTTCACTCTAAAGTTTCTTTCTTTTTTTCTTTCTATTCGTCCACTAGCTTTCTGGATAGATTAGTTAGTGGTAACCTGTAAAAGAAGTCCAACCTTTTATCTAAAGGTGAGACTCGAGCGCGATGGAACGTCCCGAGGAAGAGCAGTTCGAGATGGAGACGCAAGCACTGAGCACGACGGCGAGCCGGGCGAGCGAGTCGTTCCTGGACGAGGAGCACCCGGCGGCGCAGCACGTGGAGGAGCTGGTGGCGCAGGCGGTGCCGTCGCCCAGCACCAGCCACGAGTCGCTGGTGCGCCACCTGCTGGGGAAGGCGGTGCCCTCGCCGCACGCCAGCCAGGGCTCGCTGCTCGGCGACCTGCTGAAGCGCGCCATCGCGTCGCCGCTGAGCAGCCGCGACAAGCTGATGCTGGAGCTGGGCCGCGACCTGGTGCGCCGCACGCTGCCCACGCCCACCTCCAGCCAGGACCTGCGCCCCGGCGTCGTCGCCTTCCGCGTCACCGGCACCGGCGAAGGCGACCGCCCGCTCACGCCCGACTGCGAGTACCTGCGCCGACACCTGGGGGAGCCGCTCGTCGCCGCGCTCGCTGAGGTGCCACCTTACTGCCCTACCAGATAGTCTCCCGAGCTACTCCCACACACAATACCTACAGATTATTCGTCAGTACCTGATATGTTCCAAAACGCCGTGCATAGAAACGGAACTTTAGGGTGTTCGTTGTTGATAAATTGGTAGGGTCAAGTACGTTGCATAGCCCTTGAGCTTGTATACCCGACAGAAGCATCGTCTTCGTGTCACTATCGTACAGTACGGAATCAAAATACATCTACATCTACATCTACGTGATTACTCTGCTATTCACAATAAAGTGCCTGGCAGAGGGTTCAATGAACCACCTTCATGCTCTCTCTCTAACGTTCCACTTGAGAGGTGGCATGAGCCCCCTCACATATTTCTATCTCACTCTGAGTAATTCGATTTTCCTCTCTAATTGCATGTGGTGAAAAGTCGCTATTCCTTCCGACGCAGCGTCTCTCGACACCCGGGTGGTCCGGTGACAGGCAGGTTCTGCTGAACTTGTAAGGGATAAGCCGACGGGTGTGAGGGAGTCGAGTGGATGCTTTCCAGCCGGCCAGAGTGGCCATGCGGTTCTAGGCGCTACAGTCTGGAGCCGAGCGACCGCTACAGTCGCAGGTTCGAATCCTGCCTCGGCCATGGATGTGTGTGATGTCCTTAGGTTGGTTAGGTTTAATTAGTTCTAAGTTATAGGCGACTGATGACCTCAGAAGTTAAGTCGCATAGTGCTCAGAGCCATTTGAACCATTTTTGATGCTTTCCACACGCCGACATTGTCATAAGAGCGGGAGCGACATGCCTACAGGGGTCTGACGGAGCGGCTGGGCTAGAGATTCCGTTACTTTGCAGAAACTTAGTGAAAACACTTTCTGGCAGGCTACCAGCGAGGCGTGGGAATGACTTGTGTTCCCAGGCAGTTTTGGCGGGCAAATTCCCGCGTTTTCTCCAAAATCATAACCGTGATTAGCTGGCTCAGGGGATAGCTCTGTGGCGTAGCAAAATCGGCGCAGAAATTGGCGCCAAGTACCTCCATTGGTGGAATAGTAGTGCGTCGGCACACGGGAAAAACGAGCACTTAAATTTTTTTTCCGTACGAGCCCTGATTTCTCTTATTTTATCGTGATGATAATTTTTCCCTATGTAGATGGGTGCCAGCAGAATGTTTGCGCATTCGGAGTGGAAAACTGGTAATTGAAATTTCATGAACAGATCCCGTCGCAACGAAAAACGCTTTTGTTTAATGATTGCCACTCCAATTCATGTATAATGTCTGTGACACTATCTCCCCCATTTCGCGATAATACAAAACGAGCTGCCCTTCTTTGTCTTTTTCGATGTCATCCGTCAGTCCCACCTAATGCGGATCCCACACCGCACAGCAGTACTCCAGAACAGGGCGAACAAGCGTAGTGTAAGCAGTCTCTTTGGTAGACCTGTTGCACCTTCTAAGTGTTCTGCCAATGATTCGTAATCTTTGGTTTGCTCTATCCACAATATTGTCTATGTGATCGTTCTAATTTAGGTTATTTTTAATTGTAATCCCTAAGTATTTAGTTGGATTTACAGCCTTCAAATTTGTGTGACATCGCATAATCGAAATTTAGCTGATTTCTTTTAGTACTCATGTGAATAACTACACACTTTTCCTTATTAAGGGTCAATTGCCACTTTTCGCAACATACAGATATCTTATCTAAACCATTTTGCAATTCGTTTTGATCATCTGATGACTTTACAAGACGGCAAATGATAGCATCATCTGTAAACAATCTAAGACGGCTACTCAGATTGTCTCCTATGTCGTTAAAATAGATCAGCAACCATAGAGGGCCTCTAATACTTCCTTGGGGAGCTCCGGATATAACTTCTGTTTTACTCAATGACTTTCCGTCTATTACTACGAGCTGTGACCTTTCTGACAGAAAATCACGAATCCAGTCGCACAACCGAGGCGATACTCCGTAGGCGCGCAGTTTGATTAGAAGACGCTTGTGAGGAACGGTGTCGAAGGCCATCTGAAAATCTAAAAATATGGAATCAATTTGACATCCCCTGTCGATAGCGCTTATTACTTCATGAGTATAAAGAGCTAGTTGTGTTTCACAAGAACGATATTTCCTGAATCCGTGCTGACTATATGCCAATAAATCGTTTTCTTCGAGGTACTTCTTAATGTTCGAATACAGTCCCTACTGCAAATCGACGTTAGTGATATAGACCTGTAATTCAGCGGATTACTCCTACTTCCCTTTTTGGGTATTGGTGTGATTTGAGCAGTTTTCCAGTCTTAGGTACGGATCATTGTGTGAGCTAGTCGTTGTATATAATTGCTAAATATGGAGCTATTTTATCAGCATACTCTGAGAGGAACCTGACTGGTATACATGTATGAGGATTACACGATCCTCCTGCTCAGGCAAATGGAGCAACTCTTTGGTTCTTTGTACATTTGATGTGATCTACGATGGACTTGACGGGACCTACGAGATAGTTCAGGGGCGGTTCTTCAAGAAAACGCAAAAAAAGTTTTACTATATTTTCGCTGTCACCCAGCGAACCAAAACCCAGCCGACGATTCCTAGACTGCTAAGCACAGAAAATGTCTGAAATTTTTACGACTTCCTAAGATCCCTGTCTCGATCAGCCTTGGAAATTTTCTTGACATTTTTATTTGTTTCTGAGATTGCGGTTCAGAGTCACCCTACTTGTAAACGTAAAATATGGCGTGAGGCGAAAACGTAGGGCTGGTTAGTTGGTTTGCTGGAGGGAGGGGGGGGGGATGGGAGGGGGGACAAACATCGAGGTCATCGGCCCCAGAAAACGTAGTGTATAAAATGATGTAGCACGGAGAAATATACTGTAAAGAGCCTCCGTTATCATATGGAAAAGCCCATATTGTAGTACTAAAGCAAATACAGCATTTTTCTGCACGTAAAATCCGGTTTGAGATGTAAAATGAGTTTCGCGTTACTCACTTTTCTCATAAGCATATCATGTACATTTTATTCACCAGTATATTTCCTTTCATATGAATTAGATACCCCGCCGGATTAGGAAAAGGAAGGGAATCATTGTAAAGCGCCGGGGCTCAAAAAAAGCGAATAGATTCCTGTTTATTCAAAAGCCTCCGACTGAGAATTGGGATACCGGCTGCCTCATTCCACCTTCCTCAGAAACTTTAAAATTTTCGCAAAAATTTTGGCATGTGGATATATTGATAGTCTTTTGTTCTGAGAGAGAAGAAGACAGTAAGACAGTGACAGTAGCAAAGAGACGAGAAAGTCATAAATACTCATAGATAGCAGATGGTGGTTATGTTATAGAAAGAGCGAGGGAGACAATGACTGTGTAAGAAGTAGACAGGGACGCAGTGGCAACGGAACGTACTTTACAGTGACAGAACAGTGCTAGGAAAAGAGTGGAGAAGATAGTGCGAGGATGGCAGGAATAAAGAAAAAGTGGAAGTGCGCGAGAGTCGATGACAATGAGATACAGAGCATATAGCAATGAGAATCACGAAGAGAGACAGAGTTACAGTGTGAAGCAAGCAACAGGAAGGGAGAAATGAGATATTAGCTGTAAGAGAGAGCACAAGGTAGACAGTGAGACTGTAGTAACAGGACAGAGGTGAGCTCCGGGTTAAAAAAAAACTGAGAATACGTTTACATGCCAAGATTTTTGGTTTAAACTTTCTGAGGAAGGTAGACTACGGCAACTGTACCCTAGTTTTCTGCAAGTCTTCTAAATACACAGGAAGACATTCGAATCTTTTGTTCTCTGATAGGAACATTTTTCCGCCTGTCTGTTAATATTGGTAAATGTAAGGATCTACAGTACAGGGTGAAGTTGCTGAATGAGGACAAACCACAGGAAACGATTCCTAAGATGATAAGGCTACGTTTATACAGCAACATCACTGCTGGCACACTTTACTCGCTGCTGTCACATCGCAGCTCGCTGTTCGATAGGAACCTTGATTTGTTTACACTTCAACCTCGCTGCTCGCTGCCCACTGGGAGTAATTACCTTGCAGCTGTTCACATAGGTGACTGCTACTCGAATCAAACGTGGCACTGCTGAAGAGAACTTGAAGCAGCCAATCATGGCTCAAGTTTCTGGATACACTGTGATAGTCGTGGCATGAAACCCAAACTGCCTTGATATCATCTCCTGGCGAGGGTCGCAGCGAGCCCTCAGGGTGAGCAGTGATAGTGTCGGTTAAATGGGCCAGTAAGACTCAGTGGGCTTGCATCATCATCGCTGGGCCGTGTAGCGAGCAACAATGTAGCAGCATAAGCGCACCCTAAGGAACAAAAAAGGTTGTATGGACATATGACCAGAAAGCTTTCCTAGGGAGGTCCTTTAAGTTGCAAATAAAAGTTTTGACAGTGTAGATTTCAGTGAATGAAAGCACTCATGATAACACATCTGGGAAATGAGAATGTTCTGTCTGTTTTAGCTTTACACTGACGAGCGCAGAACGCTGGAGCATCATCGTGGAGTACCCACATTACATTCGCACCACCAAAGGTACTTACTCAAGCAGGGGAGGCAAGGTAAACCTTAGGAAATTCAGACATGCGTTACCTGTGAGGCTTTGTGGAAGGATGACTGGACCGACAAGGCGCTCACCAGTAATCCCATCCCGCACATTGAGCTGTATGGCACTTGTCGCTGCGTGTCTTTCGCCTTTCGGCTCGGGTCGGCTACAAGTTTAGTCTGAAAAACCCGCTGGTTCGATCTGTAGCTCGCAGTACAAACAGGCAATGCCCTCTTGACTAGGGCAGGGGACGTGTGGAGCTCCGCCAGCTGCACGGACACAGAAGGCTGTTGGCAAGTGAGCTTCGGTGGGTTGTGCTGTAGGCCACCTCGAGATTGTTGTCTTGGCTTTTCTGTTCCCTGAAGGGAATTCTTTGGTGGTTGTCTTGAGTGGCGGTGGGCTTGTGTTCAAATGAATACGGTTTTAAGTGTTGCAAGGATTTGTAGGCCATTTATTGAATTAGTTTTCGTTGTTGCAGTTGTAATTAAATTTCCATGTGGTTTTAAGTGCTACACATATCAGTTCGGCAGCTATTGTATTCGTTAACTTTGTAGCACTTTGTTATTTAAATTTACCAATGGTTTTAGGTGCTGCTCAGATGAGCTATCGCTGCACCTTTTGCTTGTTCTGTATTTATGTGGATCTAATTAATTTTTCCTGCCTCGAGATGACTGGGTGTTGTTGTGTCGTCTTCATCGTCATCATTCATCCCCATTACGGTCGGAGGAAGGCAATGGCAAACCACCTCCACTAGGACCTTGCCTAGTAAGGCGGCGCGGGTCTCCTGCGTCGCTCCCCTACGCTCTGTAAAGGAGTATGGGACTCATCATCATCAATTACTGCGCAGCTCAGACTAGCGGCTTGTGAGTTGATCAGAGAAGCGGCGGGTTGACATTAGAGGTCCTCATGACAGTTGTGAATTGAAGTAAGTCATTGCCAGTATTTACCGTTTTCGTTAAGACTGAAGTAGTAGAAGTTGGATCCCATCGAGATTACACTTGCGAAGTTGTCCGTTACCAGCGGACTGAAATCCGTGTGGATGACAATAGTTTTAGAACACTGTGAAACTGCATATTTGCAGTTAGTGTGTACTCTAGTGACCCAAGTGGTTTGTCGGTTCTGGCTGCTTATTTGTTCATTGAAATAACGAGTTATTAAGACTGTAATTGGGATAATTCCCCAGAACTCTACTCAAGAACTGCTGGAGCGATCGAGATCGTGTTACAACACTGAGATTGAACCGCTACATGTGGTTCACTGCCACTGACCTTGGGGATTCTCCATAGCACACAGGTAGAAGTTGTGAAGGTTAACGATCGTGCCGATTGTAAAGGTAGCCTTATCTGTAAATAAGATGGATCATAGAAATGCCAGCAGCATCATGGCGTTTGTGACGAATTAGCAGCTAAACCGTCGCCAGCGATGAAAGTCTGTAGGTTGCAAGGCCTGCACCCATTGTAAATGATATACGTAGTGGCTGTCATCGTGGAGAATATTCCATGTTGGCAGACCACCTGCCTCGTGCTGATGCCATGGTCACCTTGAAGTGGGTGTATTTCTTAGGAAGGAATTTCCGGCCGTATGTAAATATGACCCTTCTTGCTTCTTATTCTCTCATGGATCGCTTCAATCAGTTTGCTTACATTCAGAAAAATCCCCCCCCCCCCCTATGTATTATAAGATCATGAAATGTTCCTTTCTTACGTGGCTCAGAAATCATGCACAAGATTCGTTCAGAATCCATGCACTCACAGCGATGTCCAGTAGAGATGGGCAGTCCGCTCCTGACCTGAAAAAGCCACATCTTTCTAAAGAGTGGGTGATAAATGATGGAGAAGAAACGACTGGTAGTTTACCTGATTTCAAAATTCATCTCTGGTGGCTGCAATGAGGGAGATGAAAATTCTACGCTAGGCTACTGCAACGGTGCCCCACCCCAGATCCTTAAGAAAACGTTTCCCAAGCTACAAAAAATGTGTTGTACACCATGTGCACATGTGGATTTTCATAGTTTACTAATGCATGAAGCTTTTTCCTTCCATGAAAACAGAAAATAAAGGAAGCTCATTTTTCCAGTTATTGGCTGCCAGGCTGTACCCATTCAGCTAGGACAATAGAAATACTAGTTACGATGATATTTAACTATACACAACACAAGACAGTCTCCGACTGGGAAAAATTTTTTCACACAAACTGGATCCCTATATTTACCAGTCCGTCGCATTGACCCTGCAGCTACTGAGGAAAACGAGGCATATATGCTTCCTGCATCATGTTTCCAATCTTGATTCCAAAAGAATATCTTATAAGCGTTTACATACTTTTGAGTGAATTGTTGCTTCTTATCCTCGTCTTAGCATCGCACTCTGAATGTGTTGCCAGCGATCATAAAAGCTGCGGTCTTCAACCACTGTGTGGTGGGAGCACATCGCAAAGTGATCCCTGCATCACTCCCCTCTCAACAGATCAGGCTCCGCACCACTCTCATAGATAACCAATCAGACCCTAGGCCGTCTCCCTAACTCACTGCTCGCCACCACTCTCAGGGATGAGATTGCAAGGTAGCTCTGTACCTGACTGCTCCTCACCACTCCTACGGATCGGGTTGCACACCAGCTCACTGCTCCCCATTGCTCTTGTGGACGAGATGGCATAGAGCAGACTTGAGGCGACACTCTCTTCTCTACGCTCTTGGTTCAGTGACACAGCTAGCAACTCACTGGCTTGACTGAGCGCCTCTCCATCTGAATTCAGCTCTTTATTCTTTATATTCTTATTTGATTTGTTCTTGTCGTCGTATTCTTGTGTTGTTGATGTTCTGTTTCCCTGTTGTGTGAGCGTGTTAGCTGTAGTATTTATAGTTGCTGTTGTTAGTGTGCTAGTAGCCTTTATGCAGGTTTTAATTACTTTGGGTGGATAGGATACTAAATGTAACGGTATGTATAGCACAATTATTTCAACATAAATGATGGTCCACGTATGAAGTTGTCTTTGGAGAAATGGTCAACATTCAGAGATATGACAGGAACTATCATCTGAAGCAAAAAACCAAATATGGACATATGTCCCATTCCAAATCGTTTCTGAGATGTAACATACCTAAAATTACTTTTGTACGTTTTCTTGAATAACGCGAAATACGCGGCCTCTTGCGAAAATTTGCCGCAGTATAAAATTAAACTACATTAAATTTTCTATAAAAAGGTCCTATTCATTTTTTCTCAGGGGCTTACAGATTGCATGAAGATAGCGAACGAATACGAAAAATCTTCTGCATCGTGCATGGATTGAGGTGTTAGTAAGCCAGCTTGCGACAGTTTCCGACTTGATAGACCATGGGTCCTATATCAAATAATTTGTCTCGGTACGTCTACACTACTATGGCACATTGTAAACAATGGCAATGTACTGAAAAATAAGAAAATAATTAACAATGCATCTTAAATATGTTTTGTCTCTAAAGCCATTCAGAATAACCCATATGTCCACATGAAGTTTTTTGATTCAAATGATTTTTCCTGTCATATCTCTGAATATTGACCATTCATACTGGGACAAACAGTATATTGTGTTTAATTCTTTATTTATTCCTTTAACCTGAACAGATTAATGCCTTCAGGAATCCTCTTACATTAGACGAGAGTTTTATATGTAATTACAAAGTTTATTAATATCAGAGTTACATAAAAATCATGATACTTTTAATATGATATCTCTTTCTTTCTGCATTTGCCTGTTACGTCCTCTTGGTTGAAATTGTTGATTTCCCTCGGTCTTCCTAAATATCTTCAGCTCACTGGGTAATCCTGGTAATCTGTCGTCTTCTGCATTCTTTAACGTGCTCGTTTATGTTATTCACTGTCACTTCTTTTCTCATGTCTTCATTCACTCTCCCATCAGACAGAATGTACCCAACTCCTCTTCTTAGCAATCGGATCCCTAGCCGGCCGTTGTGGCAGAGCGGTTCTAGGCGCTTCAGTCCGAAACCGCGCTGCTTCTACTGTCGTAGGTTCGAATCCTGCCTCGAGCATGGATGTGTGTGATGTCCTTAGGTTAGTTAGGTTTAAGTAGTTCTAAGTCTAGGGGACTGATGACCCCAGTTGTTCAGTCCCATAGTGCTTAGAGCCATTTGAACCATTTGAACCAATCGGATCCCTAGTGCTTCTATTCTGATGGGAACGAGTGTTTCTGCTGTGTTGTCCAGGTAAGAGCTTCAAGGTATAGGAAGCAGTAGCTATTATGAGCAGTAGTAGGTCAATAATAATCTTGATCATTGGGACTGCGACGCCTACCTGTACAGTAAATGCTGAGCTCAAGGATTTTTCGATAGCGTTGCCAGCTCAAGAAAGAATTTTTCGGGACTACCATCACTTACCTCCACGAAACAGTCAGTACGGATCAATGAAGGTTATCGCTAAAGTCAAGTGCTGCTTCAGTTGCTTGGTTGGGATAATGGGGACAACTGCTGCTTCTACTTTGCCTGCTCTTCCCTAGATCATATAAGCTTTTCCATAAAGCATGTGGTCTCGATGTTTTAGATTCATGTATTTGAATGTCTCAGTCAACATTTCCTCAGATTGATTGACTCTGTTTGCTTACTGCTTGCAATCAATTCAAAGGTGGGAAGTCGTTTGTTTGTCAGATGTGCAGTGTGTATGGGATATATGAACTGTTTTAGGTCTTCCGTTAGCCAAGGTGCAGGTTTTCCCTTCAGATTTACAGTCTTTGGGAGAGCATATTTATTGTGTAAAAGAGTTAGTTTGATAGTAAATCCATGGAATTGGTCTTTCACATCCAGGAATGGTATAGAAGTCGTCTCCCAAATTATCTCTTGTGCCTCCGCTGCAAGTTCACGTACTCTGATACGCTTAAAGTCTCTGTATGTTGGCACAGTTTATCCTTGCATAATTTTAGAGAGTAAGTCATGAATATGACTTTATGAGCTGATATTCAAGATACGAGTTTCTTGGCTTGTGCATTTCGTGGTAAATACGTGTATGGCGGCCGGACTATAGGCTGCGTTATGGGCAGGTGCAAGCTGAAATACTGTTACATTTGAAGAAGAAACTACACACTTGAATTTCACAGTGAATTGGCAGAATATATATGTTAGTGTCCCTAGCATTATTTATATGCTCCTAAGTCTAATCGAATTGTGGAAGGTCAGTTTTGAAACAGGCTATTCCACCTACTTTAGGAGGTATGTACAGAACGCACATTAGGAAAATTTTCTAAAGGGGTCTTATATTTTCGGACACATATTTGACTAGTTTATCATCATTATCAATAAGTACGGGTAGCACGATCGGTAATAAGTCAAAACATTTGTATGCCACTACTCCACCTGCTGATCTGTTACTTCTGTGGTGTCTTGATGTCTTAGGACAGTGGAGTCTATATTTAGGGATTAGCATGCTTGGCTTGATCCAGGTGTCCACGTTTGTTAGAAGAAAGACTTGGATGTCGATATTCTGAAATATATGTTTGAATTCGTCGAAATTAGTTGGAACTGATGGCCAACTATGTTCTACAGTACCAATACCGACACACTGGCTGCATGAGTAGACAAGTTCGTAGCTCCTAAATACCAGGCTTTATATTTCGTTTGCACTGCCTTTTTCCAGCCTTTATCCACACCATTATCCTACCGTCTCTTGTTCACCCAAATTTGGATGTCACAGTATTCAAAATTTTTATCTTTTAACAGTGAAATCCTCACATATACTCAGGGTTGTCCTCGCGAGTTTCTTAATCACTCTGACTGTTTCAGACCTTTTCGTATATGATACAAACTTCACGGTTTTGGATCTAGGTTTCGTAGATCACAACGATCTACATTTTACTCTGTGACTTCTGATTATAGAATGTACTGCATATACACCTCAAAAGTTCATACAGGAAACAGTTTACGAGGTTATTAAGGAGACACCCTTTGCTTTAAGCAAATCTGCTGAAATACAAGAAAATTAAAAAAAAAAAAAGACCGACTGAAACTGAAACAAGGTCCCAACCTTAAGCAACGCTACTTACGATCTGTAGCGAAGATTTGCTTTAATAAAGATCCCATAACTTCTTTGCTCGCTACTTTAGGTGAAAAGTCGATCACTTTAAACTTAAATTGTACAGACTCAGAGATAATGCAACAGGCTTTAAGGATTTTGAAAGTTTTCGTTCAGGTAACCAGAGAAACAGTCTCATTAAAATCTTGCCAACATTAATGGAATGGCAATTAAAATATTTTAAAGACAAAAATAAATAATATTCTCGACAAATAGAGTCATTGGTTAGTAATTTGCTTAAAGGGTTATCAGAAAGGTTTGAGGTTATCTCCAGCAACGAACTGATGAGACAGGTAAAGTCTCTGGACCGCCGATTCAAAGACAAGGATTTTCAGGCGACAAAACATTTCAGCACTGATGTATGAAGGATACTGCAGAAATGAAAGCGTCGGTTGCTCAACAAGAAAAAAACGTATCTAAGTTCTCAGTTACCACTATGACACATGAGACTTTTTCAATCTGGGAGAAGTTCAATGAAACTATTAGTCAGTTCCAAGAAAGCCACGACTCGGAAAGTGCGGCAGTTGTTCGAACTGGACAAATACTTAGTGGAGGGGTATTCGCCTAGAAACAGCAACCTCTTAAATTGGTGGGAAACAAGAAAAATGCTGTGGCGAGCGCTGTATCAACTGGTTCTAAAAGTATTATGTATCATAGCAACGTCAGTGACCTGTGAACGAAATTTTCAAAAGCAGGACAAGCGAGCACTAAGAAGAGAAAGAGACTCACATCGACTAAAATGGGTCGAATTTCATTTACAAATGACAATACCGAATAATTTTTAATTTGTCTGAAAATTACTAGGGACAGAACATAAAATTACTACTCCTCTTTATATGTTATTTCAAACAGGGCCAAATCAGATAATATTACAGGCTTAGTGACCTAAATTAAAAAGCAATGTACCTTTTATTTACTTATTTTTGTAAGCGAATGTTGGGTGCTGACTCATGGAAAAGAACTAGTTCATTACAGTGAGTGACAAGTTCTGATCCAATCTCTGAGAAGAACAGTTTTGCATATTTCTAATGTCCATTACACTACACACTTCCCTGTGGACTGACCTGGGAACTTTTAAATGGACCTAGACTAATTCTCTGCTCTGCTGTACCATTAAATCCATCTAAGTAAACGTTACTTCTCCAGTTTAACTATCGAAATGGGCCTAAACTTCTCACTACTCCACAGACAATAAGTAAAGCCCAGCTGAAATCCAAATACTTTCACAAGATTCTGCGATCCGACTACTGTACGCGAATATGAACACTGGTTTCTGTAACTACACTGCCTCTGACACGCTCGATCTTAAGAATCTATTCTCCTAGTCAGCCTAAAAAATAAGCAACTTTTACACTTTTTTTGGGAAAATTAATGAAGCAATCAATTCATATCTTTTGGTACGTTATTTATTTATTCTTGGACCACATTTTCTGATTTTTTTAAAGAAATTCAGCCATCAATAAGCCCCTCATCCGAGAAGTTAAAGTTGCTCTGTCCAAAACGAGATGTATCCGTGACTGAATTCCTGCAATCTGCACATCTCCACTGAAATCGAAAAACGAATACTTTTCTTAACACATAGGATATTGCAAACTGAGTAATAGAGCAGTTTTTTGAAATTTGACAAAATAAAAACAGTGGTCTTTTGAAGCAAACATGTAGTTCTATTGTGTGTTTTTGGTCACGTTATTTGCAATAACTAATGAATGAATTATAATAAAAAGTTAGCTTTAATCCTTGTGGACATTCCCGACGAGTAATTCAGCCAAATTTCAGAAAAAATATTTTTATTACTGTGTCTGCAATCCACTCCGTCATCTTGAGACACAGAAAACGTCTGGCACTTTGTTCCTTTGTCAATTTTTTAAAAAAAAACTGTGCTGTTACTTCATGCACAATATCAAGCAGATCAATAAAACTGATTTTTTTTTAAATTTCAGATAATTTGCGGAGACTACAGGGCTTCCGTCACAGAGCTCCTCGGATAAGGGACTTAATGACGCTCTGAACTCCTTAAAAAATGAGAAAATGTTGTCCTAGAATCAGTAAATAATAAGCAAAAAGATTTACGTTGATTGCTTCATTAGTTTTTTGTTTTAAAAAAAAACGTTAAAGCCTCTTAAATTATAGGCTGACTGAGCAGAATGGACCGTTAACAACGTCCGACGCTAAACTCCACATAACAAATTAAGAATACACTTCAGCGTCAATAAAGGAATAAGGCACATCAAAACATCACACTCAAATGTTTTCCGAAAAGTAACGTAATAATTGGCTTCTATTAAACCTCGTCAAGACCGTTTCGTTCACTAAAGTAGCACCGTCCAGCTAGCTACTGCCTCCGTTGTCCGACGTGTGGGTTCTGCCTATCGGACACGTGCTCACTTAAAGGCAGAAACCCGGTAAGTCGCCCAGTCAACGAAGACAAAAAAGTCGAATAGGAAAAAGAAAAGGTCTAGTAGTAAATTTTTATCCGATCATAAGGTGGAGAACCAAGAACAACATATTAAAAATCCCGTCTGAGAGCGGGCGTTATGCATCACTTTTTTATGTTTTTCTTGACTAACTCTAAAACCCCAGCTTCTAGCGAAAATGTTTCCCAGCACAAATTTAAACTACATTCACATTCGTGCAAGAAAATTCTACTCATTTTTTTCTGTAGGACTAATAGTTTCCGCGTTGTACGGAATAAGTACAAGATAGGTTATTAATATTCTTTTAATGGTATAAAATTAATGTTTACTGTCGAGAAACAAGTATTAAATATGTGTTCCTCATCAAAATGTAGTAGAGCCGTATTAAGGGATAATTGGGGTGCAACAGGGTGGAGTGGCCAGGGGTGAGGGCAGAAGCGCGAGGTAAGACAGGTCGCCGGGTAGTAGCCATGCATCCCCCCCCCCCCTTTCTAGGTCCGAAAACTAAAGAGCGAGCGAGCAGGCGGCTCCCGACTCACTCTACCCCACTGCGTTACAAGAAGCAAACACAGGGTGTTTCACAAAGTTATAACGACCCTTCCGCGTCTCTCCTCGTGACTCAACGCACTAACACGCTCGTATTTCTCACGAAGTGCGTTAACACTACGTGACATACATATATGATTTACAACTAATACTAATGGAAGACACGGATATGTGAATCTCTGCATACTTCTCTACGGAGGGGAAAGTGATTCTTTGTGATTCGGTACGCCAGTTGCAACGTTATTACGGAAATTTTGACTTCTCGTACCACTGGTTCTGCTCACTTTTCAGTCTACACTCAGATTACGCATCCGCAATATTTCCTGTCCAGTTCTCTTTTGTGAATAGGCAAAATAACTTCACTGCACCATGTTTATATAGTGTGTCTACCGCGTATGTTCGGTCATGGATGGACGCATTTCCGAAACGCCTCGCAGCGTTCGTCCTGCAAAAGGTGGTTATTCAGACTTTAGAGAGGTGCTCACATTATTGTGACTAGTCAGTGTATTAACGAACTAGTGGATAACGTTAAAGAATCTGTGAAGCTATTTGTGGATGGTACTCTTGTCTGCAGGAAGAGTGAAGTGAAATACAGGAAGACCTGCAGAAGGACAATGACGGAGCACGAGCTCGGCTAACAAAAAGGCTGAGGAACGAAATAGTCTGTGCCCTTCTGAAAATAACCGATTTAGGGAAATCACGAAAAACAAACTTAGATGGCAGGACGGAGATTTGAACAGCCGCCCACCCGAATGCGATTCCAGCGTGCTGACCATTGCTCCACCTGGATCGATAAGGCCTGCCGAGGATCGCTGATTATTGCAGGGACTGGCAGCGGACTCTGAACGTAAATAAATGTTGCGTATTGCGTATAAATTGACGCATAAATCCACTTTCTGACGATTATATTATTCGCGACAAATCACTGGAAACAGCCGCTGTTGTAGAAGAGCTGGAAGTAACCTTCCGGAATTACCAAACTTTAGAGTTGTAGGAAAAGCTGATGCTAAGTTGCACTTTGTTAGGTAAATCTTAAGGGAATGTAGTTAATCCTAGAAATTAGTGACTGAGCGAGGTGGCGCAGTGGTTAGCACACTGGACTCGCACTCGGAATGGCGACAGTTCTACCCGCGTGCGGCAATCCTGATTTAGGTTTTCCGTGATTTCCCTAAATCACTTCAGGCAAATACCGGGATGGTTCCTTTGAAAGAGCATGGTTGGTCCCCTGCCTTAAATCAACCAACCATCCAACCAACCGAGAAAGTAGTGGCAGACAAAACACTGGTTCCACCGATTCTGGAATATTGCTCGTCCGTCTGGAATCATTACCAGGATGGGTTAATAGAAGAGATACACAAGATCTAACGAAATGAGGGGCGTGTTTCTGCACAGGATCGTTTAGTAGGCGTGAAAGCGTTACGGAGATGCTCAACTAAATCCAGTGGTAGACGTTGCAAGAGAGGTGTTGTACATCGCGAAAGGATTTACGATTGAAATTTCGAGAAACTTAGTTCCGGGAAGTGCAGAGCGGTTCCAACATACATATCGCGAAATGATCGCGAGGAGTAAATCTGAGAAACGTGGGGAAAAAGACCGTTCATCAGCTGCACCCTATGCCGTGAGTTGGCTTGCGAAGTATACGAAAATCTGCTCCTACGAAAGCAAAATAGATCCCTTAAAATAGTGTAGAAGTGAAGTTTGTGCTGCCCCTCCCCTCACCACATCCTTCCCGGAAGTAAACACTGGATACAGTCCCAGTGCACCCTTTGTTAAATCAGCATTGTGGCTTTTTTTATTTCCATACTTTTCTGCTGTTCCCTTCATTGCCAATTTTATCTTTTTTCCCTTTGCCCTTCTATATCAGCCGGCCAGAGTGGCCGAGCGTTTCTAGGCGCTACAGTCTGGAACCGCGCGACCGCAACGGTCGCAGGTTCGAATCCTGCCTCGGACATGGATGTGTGTGATGTCCTTAGGTTAGTTAGGTTTAAGTAGTTCTAAGTTCTAGGGGACTGATGACCTCAGAAGTTAAGTCCCATAGTGCTCAGAGCCATTTGAACCTTCTATATCCGTTTCCCCTTCCTTTCCTATTCTTTTTTTGTGCTCCTTTATTTCCCCCTTTCCCTTATTTCCTCTTATCATCATTCCCTTTTCCTTCATTTTCCACATTTGCATTCTCCCTTCCTCTTCACTGCTCTTCCTTTTTCTTTTATCTTTTCTTTCCTTTTCCTTTCACGTTTCCTTTTTCCCCTTATTCAATAGTTTCTAATTTCTCCTCACCCTTCCATCTCATTCTCTGCACCATTATTTCCTCTTTTTCATCTTTGCTCCCTTTTCAGTTTCCTTCAATTCTTCTTCTTTCTTTTCTGTTTCCCTTTCTTCCCTTATTCACTGCTCCTATAATGTTCCTATCTTTTTCAATCTCATTTCCTTCTCTTTTGCTTTCCCTTTTCCTTTTATTTTCTTACCCCACTACTTTTCCTTCCTCTTTTTCTTGCATCCCTATCCTTCTTCCTCGCGTTTTGTTTTTTCTCTTTCTTTCCTGTCCTTGTTCCTTTTCTCTTGCCCTCTTTTCTTCTTCATAATCTCCTTTTTTCCTTTCCCTTCTTTCATTTTCCTTTTCACTTGTCTTCTCTCATTCCTTAAATTCCTTTACCAATATTTCTTTCCTCTTTCCTTTTCAGTTTCTTCTTTGCCCTTTTATTCTTCCCTTTTTCTGTTCCTTTCTTTCTTCCTTTCCACTTTCTTTATTCTGTTACCTCTTTTACTTCCAGTTTCTTTCTTCGTTTCCTTTCATTTTCTTGCCCCTTCCCTTTCTTAATTTTTTCTTTCATATATTTTTCTTTTATCTTTCCTCTCTTACTTGTTTCCTTTCCACTTTTCTCACTTTTCTTTTTCGTTTCCCCTAACCTTTCTCTTGACCCTCCCTTTTCTAATTTTCTTATCTTTTTCTATCTTATCGTAGAGTCTTACAATAACGAATGGCGGTGCAATGTATTGATGCAGGTGGCCGCAAAACGTCCTCGCGACCCCATTCATTACTTGGGGCACTGGCTGTTCCGCTGGAGGGCGGACAGCGAGCTGCAGGATGCGAAGAAGGAGAAGATAAAGCAGCTGAACATGGAGCGGGAACGTGTGGAGGCGGAGCGGCTGGCCCGTGAGGAGGAGGAGCGGAGGGCGCAGGTGCTGGAGATCGCCGGCGACATGCTGGAGGATGCGTTCGGCCGCTCTATGTGGGCCTACCAGCAGTCAATGCAGGACGAGGAGGGCGAAGGCGAGGAGGGCGAGGAGGAGGGGGATGATCTGCCCTTCACCTAGAGCCAGTGGCCCGTTTATAGTGTTGTTCGGTCCTCTAACAGTGTGATTGTGAGGTCACTTCTGGTTCGTTGTACTATCATCACCCCGAATATAAGTGCCTAGCACTATTAAATGACAGCAACCAAGTTTTGTCAAAGAAAACAGTGTATGCCTGGCAGTTGTTGTATTTAGCTATTACCTACCGATACTGGACGTGTATTTTGACCTGTAAAGTAATAATGTAGCCTAGAAACAGAGATAGAACAGCACTGATAATATTTATTTTGCCTGTTATGATTGGCATTGTAGGTGGAGGTGACAGACTGATCTGCAGCTTATCCGAGGTTTGAGTTAAGTTGAAAAGCTGCAGTGTGGTTGTGTGTTGGCGAACCCAACGTTCGTGATTGGGAATAACCATAATTCTTGTCGAGGTGTATGTTTTACGCTTATGGAAATCAATGAATGGTTTACAGGTCCGACATTTTGATAACATTATGGATCAAAGTAGACGGGTAGTATCGGTGGGTTCATTATCTCCTACAAATTGAGCATGCATCGTTCTATGTAGCATGCATAAATTATCATGGACCACAGAAGACACACATCTCAGCTGTTTTCGTTCAATTCTATTATACTACGATGTTCAGGCTTATCACGTTATCAGAGAATAATTTACGTCCAATTTTGAGTATTTCGTTACAGGCGTTTCTAATCCCCATCTCACCCATCCAGATATACGTCTTTCGTTATTTCCCTAAACGATTAAGACGACTGTTAGAATAGTTCCTTTGAAAGACCGCTGCCGCCCTCCTTCCCCATCCTTCCCCAATGCAAACTGTGGTGTCACTGCCAGACACCACACTTGCTAGGTGGTAGCTTAAATCGGCCGCGGTCCATTAGTACATGTCGGAACCGCGTGTCGCCACTGTGTGATTGCAGACCGAGCGCCACCACACGGCAGGTCTCGAGAGACGTACGAGAACTCGCCCCAGTTGTACGACGACGTTGCTAGCGACTATACGGACGAAGCCATTTCTCTCATTTGCCGAGAGAGACAGTTAGAATAGCCTTCAGCTAAGTTAATGGCTACGACTTAGCAAGGCGCCATTAGCCTTAAATAGCTTGTATATAAAGAGTCACTTGTATCGCCACAATCTCCAGATGTCTCATCAAGAACGATGTATACAAGGATGTATTAAAAGTTAAGTATATTCCAAAGATACGTATTTTCTTTATCACATTCATTAAGTCTCCTGTTTCAGACCTCACTCCATCCTTCGTGAGTTAGCGCGTGCATCTTGGCCGCCTCTTTCAATTAGTGTGCGTAGTGTTGGCAAGTCTGCCGACACTACACAAACTACTTCTCCATCTCTAATGATCTGGTCATCGACGGGACGTTAAACCCCTCGTTCCTTATTTAACTGTAATACTCGTCTACGTACTGTACTGCATCTTGGCAACGAAATGAGATAACACAACTGAATGACCTAGTAGACAGTGTCGGAAGTTACATGCGGCTTTTCGCGGATGATGCTGTAGTATACAGAGAAGTTGCAGTATTAGAAAATTGCAGCGAAACGCAGTAAGATCTGCAGCGGATAGGCACTTGGTGCAGGGAGTGGCAACTGACCCTTAACATAGACAAATGTAATGTATTGCGAATACATAGAAAGGAGAATCCTTTATTGTATGATTATATGATTGCGGAACAAACACTGGTAGCAGTTACTTCTGTAAAATAGCTTGGAGTATGCGTGCGGAACGATTTGAAGTGGAATGATCATATGAAATTAATTGTTGGTAAGGCGGCTGCCAGGTGGAGATTCATTGGGGTTATTTAGGGTTATTTGGTAAGCGTGATAGTGTTACGGAGATGTTTAGCAAACTCCAGTGGCAGACTCTGCAAGAGAGGCGCTCTGCATCGTGGTGTAGCTCGCTCTCCAGGTTTCGAGAGGAAGCGTTCCTGGATGAGGTATCGAATATATTGCTTTCCCCTACTTATACCTCCCGAGGAGATCACGAATGTAAAATTAGAGAGATTCGAGCGCGCACAGAGGCTTTCCGGCAGTCGTTCTTCCCGCGAACCATACACGACTGGAACAGGAAAGGGAGGTAATGACAGTGGCAGGTAAGGTGCCCTCCGCCACACACCGTTAGGTGGCTTGCGGAGTATAAATGTAGATGCAGATGTAGAATGTAAGTAATATGCTTCAGTCCTCGATGATTGGCTGCGAGCACCTGTTAGGTAGTAAAAGTCTTTAAAACGCAATTAAGACATTCTTCATGATTTTGTTTGCTTGAGTGACACTTTCAGATAGCTCAAAGTGACGCCATTATAAATGTGGTAAACGGTGGATACGATTATTTCTTCCGCCAGTGATGGGTTATGTCTTTGATACACACTGCCTGACAAAAAAAGTGAAGCACACAGAAGGGTAGGAGGAAACTAGAAGGATTGAGAGGATAAGCGATGTTATTTCACAGATTACTATACCGAACCAGGCTTACAAACAACTGGGCACTATGAGGCCACTTATCAGTACGGCGTTGCACTACGTCTAGCCGGGATCCGTGCAATGATTCGATAGGAATTGGTGCCTTTTTTAACGAAATTTACTAACAATAATTTAACAAATTACTGTACAATTTTTGTCACAAAAAATTAGGATTTAGGAGTAAAATAAATTTTGCCTTTGACGGATCTAGGATTTCTCCACACATACACGCAAGCCGTCGTATTCTCTCCTAAGGCAAGCTGGCCTGCAACTGCTGTAACTTGTCTTTGATATCCCCGATACTGGCGCTGGGATGCATCTGACACCTGAGCTGGTTTCACACATGAATCGGGGACGGATTTCACGATCTGGCTGGCCATAGGAGTACCTCAGCATCACACATACAGCTCATAGAGGCATTTGGCATGTGTGAACGAACATTGTCCCGTTCAAAAATTGCTCCACAAAATTGTCGCATGACAGGTAACATATGAGGACACAGCAGGATCTCCGTGACAAACCATTGTACCTTCAGAGGTACCTCAGTCACTACCTGTTGTGGCCTCCCCATGGCTCCCCACATCATGACGTCAGGAATGACATCGCTGACTCTCTCCAAAATGTTGGAAGAACGGCACTTCTCCTCACGTTAATGCCATACTCGCCGACAATAGTCACCCAGGGTTGCACAGAACCGCGTTTCATAGCTGAACACGGTGCGAAGTCCTCTGTATGCTGTTGTTACCAGGCGCCTGTGCGTATTGCGCAATAATGCGATACTCCCTTGTGGTGGTCAAACGTAGTCGACCGGAACCTTAACGCTGAGAACGCCTGCCCTCTCGTTCACATGCAGTCCATCATCGGTGCACTGTCACAGCCTAATTCCCCACATATTTCACGATTCCATCAGCTAGGCAGATGGAGATCTGAAGTGAGTCCCCTTTCAAACTCCGTCATGTACTTACAATGCTGTCTCAAACGAGTACACAACATTTCCGTGTCCTTCACAGTGGCCACTTATCACCTGACGCTGTCCACGCTCCTTACATAAACACGATTAACACTAATGCAAAACCTGTGGCCGTACTAAGTGCCACAGAGAATTGCAGCTTAATCATTTACGTACTTAAAGCTGGTGTCAACGTCTACGGAATCACATTGACATCTGACTGTGCCTTCCTGGTGTTTCACTTCTTCTGTCAGGCAGTGCAGTTTCCAAAGACAAAGAACATAATACCGACCGAAATTCACAGTTAACTATGTGTACAGACTGTGCTGGACATATTGACGAAATACACTGGGATTTGTTTGTAATTTTCGAAGACATCATACTGCACATGACGGAGACCGCAGTGTACCGTCGTCCGGCACCGATGAAGGCCTGTCACATTAGGTGTGGAAATAGGTTAAGGATAAATGCCTCTTTGTCATCGCAAAAGCATCAGTCATTTACTAAGAAGAGGGAGGCTTAGCGCCGATCCACGTTAACGGCCGGCCATACCCGCACCCGAAGCACGAGGCATTATCTGCAGGGGTACGCTGAAAGACTTTGAATATCTACAGCTTTGTACGATTTTCACCAACTCGAATATCTGAAAAATCTTATGAGGATTGCGTTTTAGTGTGTATAAAAGATGCAGCCAGCTGTTCTGAACTTATTCTAGCCTCTGGATCAGCTAGAAATGCTGCAGGAATACAAAATTTTATCCAAGGAAATGACAGTTTGGTGATGAGCGAGTACAGATATACTATTCTCCTATCTAATGCTACAATGTTTTCAGGCGCTTCTTTTATCTTTATGTTTATAGAATTATGAGAACTAATTTGATGAATGGCCGTATTAGTAATTAATATAGGGGATAGTGTTGTTCCTCGGTAAACTTTCCAGACTTCCTGGTCTAGTCAGCCTTGTTAAAATAAGTTTAAAGGATTCCTTATTCCATTTTTAAATGATAACGAAGTGCTTTATATGGAGCATGTCATTATACAGAACTGAGACACGAACACTGAGGAAAGAGCAAGAAAGAAGAACAGAAGCATTTCTGAGGTGGCTTTGGAGGAGAATGGAAGAGGAAAAAGGGCAAGACAAAGTGATAAACGACGAGGTGTTGATAACAGTGGAGGAAGAGACAGTAATTTTAAAGGTAATCAGGAAGAGGAAACCCATTTGCCTTGAACATTCGGTGAGAAGAGACTGTGTGCTGATGGATGCTATGGAAGGAATGGTAAATGGCAGAAAAGGAACAGGAAGCAGAAGATACGAGATGGTGGATAGTATACGGGCAGAAAACGAAGAGGACAGAGATTGACAGGATTGCATGGAGAACTACATGTGAAGACTTGCTCTAGGACAAAATGCTGCTCATGATTACTTTTTTATGTGCTGTAGTCATTTTTCCGAAATTACAGTGATTAATCCGCAAAAGTAAAAAAAATTTCAAACATGGAAATTGTGGTGTCACCGCTAGACACCACACTTGCTAGGTGGTAACTTAAATCGGCCGCGGTCCTGTAGTACATGTCGGACCCGCGTGTCGCCACTGTGGGATCGCAAACCTAGCGCCACCACAAGGCAGGTCTCGAGAGACTGAGGAGACCTCAGCCCCAGTTGTACGGACAACATAGCTAGCGATTGGACGTGCTAAGCCTTGCTCTCAATTGCCGAGAGATAGACAGTAGAATAGCCCTCTGCTAAGTTAAATGGCGACCACCTAGCAAGGCGCCATTTGTATCAGTGCCTATAGCTTACTACTATTCAAGAGAGATGTATTCCAAGGACTAATTAAAAGTTAAGTAACAAGCATCTACGTACTTTTCTTCTTATTCATTTATAAGTCTCATGTTCCAGACTTCACGCCCGTCTGTGTTAGCCTTGCGTGCCCTATCGGCTACAGCATTGTGTCTAGGCTGTATGGTCTAGACACAACAGAAATATGTCCACGGGTACAACATGGGCATATGCCGACGAACCAATATTCGATTGAAATTGGAAAGCGTTGCAGGCGACAATTTCTTGTCAATACTGAATTTAATAGTCTGTCCGTTGCAATATTACTCCACTGACACCAATAATCTGTAAGCGATAGCAAATTAATCGAAAGTAATATAAAAAACAGTTAAAATTTAAATATATTTCAAAACTGAAACTCTTGGAAGCTAACACAAATTTCCCTTTTCAAGACAGGTAAGCCGACCGCTGTGGTCCAGCTGTTCTGGGTGCTTCAGTCCTGATCCGCTCTGCTGCTACGGTAGCAAGTTCGAATCCTGCTGCGGCCATGGATGTGTGTTATGTCCTTGGGTTAGTTGGGTTTAAGTCGTTCTAACTCTAGGGGACTGATGACCTCAGATGTTAAGTCTCATGGTGCTTAGAGCCATTTGAACCAAGGCAGGTAATATTGTTAAGACGTTATAGAAACTCAGTTCATTTGCAAGTATGAGACGCACCATGGTAAAAGTCCTTTTTCTGTTTCACTGTACAACATGGTGAACGATCGACGAAGTATGTTTTAACCGCCCACATGCAATGTAAACAGTTATAAAAATACATAGTATTTTACTCACTGTAAAATTCCGTACCTGAAGAATTACCAGTATCTTCCAAATACACTCCTGGAAATTGAAATAAGAACACCGTGAATTCATTGTCCCAGGAAGGGGAAACTTTATTGACACATTCCTGGGGTCAGATACATCACATGATCACACTGACAGAACCACAGGCACATAGCCACAGGCAACAGACCATGCACAATGTCGGCACTAGTACAGTGTATATCCACCTTTCGCAGCAATGCAGGCTGCTATTCTCCCATGGAGACGATCGTAGAGATGCTGGATGTAGTCCTGTGGAACGGCTTGCCATGCCATTTCCACCTGGCGCCTCAGCTGGACCAGCGTTCGTGCTGGACGTGCAGACCGCGTGAGACGACGCTTCATCCAGTCCCAAACATGCTCAATGGGGGACAGATCCGGAGATCTTGCTGGCCAGGGTAGTTGACTTACACCTTCTAGAGCACGTTGGGTGGCACGGGATACATGTGGACGTGCATTGTCCTGTTGGAACAGCAAGTTCCCTTGCCGGTCTAGGAATGGTAGAACGATGGGTTCGATGACGGTTTGGATGTACCGTGCACTATTCAGTGTCCCCTCGACGATCACCAGTGGTGTACGGCCAGTGTAGGAGATCGCTCCCCACACCATGATGCCGGGTGTTGGCCCTGTGTGCCTCGGTCGTATGCAGTCCTGATTGTGGCGCTCACCTGCACGGCGCCAAACACGCATACGACCATCATTGGCACCAAGGCAGAAGCGACTCTCATCGCTGAAGACGACACGTCTCCATTCGTCCCTCCATTCACGCCTGTCGCGACACCACTGGAGGCGGGCTGCACGATGTTGGGGCGTGAGTGGAAGACGGCCTAACGGTGTGCGGGACCGTAGACCAGCTTCATGGAGACGGTTGCGAATGGTCCTCGCCGATACCCCAGGAGCAACAGTGTCCCTAATTTGCTGGGAAGTGGTGGTGCGGTCCCCTACGGCACTGCGTAGGATCCTACGGTCTTGGCGTGCATCCGTGCATCGCTGCGGTCCGGTCCCAGGTCGACGGGCACGTGCACCTTCCGCCGACCACTGGCGACAACATCGATGTACTGTGGAGACCTCACGCCCCACGTGTTGAGCAATTCGGCGGTACGTCCACCCGGCCTCCCGCATGCCCACTATACGCCCTCGCTCAAAGTCCGTCAACTGCACATACGGTTCACGTCCACGCTGTCGCGGCATGCTACCAGTGTTAAAGACTGCGATGGAGCTCCGTATGCCACGGCAAACTGGCTGACACTGACGGCGGCGGTGCACAAATGCTTCGCAGCTAGCGCCATTCGACGGCCAACACCGCGGTTCCTGGTGTGTCCGCTGTGCCGTGCGTGTGATCATTGCTTGTACAGCCCTCTCGCAGTGTCCGGAGCAAGTATGGTGGGTCTGACACACCGGTGTCAATGTGTTCTTTTTTCCATTTCCAGGAGTGTAGCTTCAATATATTACACAGCACTCAAATATTTACAAATGATGCACAAAACGCAACGTCACATCTAGCAACAACTGAAACTGAAGAAACTGGCGGAAATTGCTTACAGCGGTTTTAGTTCACATTCCTCCACATTATTCTAAAGTCAGTTATTTGACTAAAGCAGCGACCAAAAAGCGTCGTCTGTTCCTAAACATACTATACTCTGAGTACGTCCCTCTCCCCTGCGTATTACACATCAGAGCATCGCAATTCGTGTTGAAGGAAACTATTTAGCAGGCGATGAACGCTAACTGACCCGGATTCCATCACTGGGACTCCTTTATGTATTGGATGACAGTCATTGAACTATATTAAATAAAATCGTCATAGCTTCTGAACGGTTTGCGTTAGCACGTTCAAACTGCACCATTGGCCGCGGGGCATGATTGGAACTAGTATGTATTGTATGATTTTGTTTAGCGACGAAGCCCGCTTTCATTTGGATGGGTTCGTCAATAAGCAAAACTGGCGCATTTGGGTGGCAGAGAATCCGCATTTCGCTATCGAAAAGTATCTTCATCTTCATCGGGCGACTGAATTCAGACACTTCAGCGGTTCATGCAGAATTTCGCTATTCGTCTGCGCCACATTATCGCAGGCATATAGAACATATCATAACCTGAATTCGAGTATCTGTAGTGAAGTTCACATGTTGAATAGAGTGTGTATGCACGTCGTAGCTTGTAACTAATTTACTTTTTTTCATATAGTTCAATAATTGTCACCCTGTACGTCTCCCTGTGCAGCACTAAAGAACAAATGACGCTCTACCATATGCAAACCTCAGTTTGGTGTTAAACTCGTATTCGGGAACTGATTCAGGCATATGATGCAATTACCGACCGTATTTCCTCCAAACAACTGCAGTATTCTCTAGCATTAGTCGGAGGGATTCTTTTAATGATTAATATTAATAATGTAACTGTTCAGGCTTTCCCGGCGAGATCTTGACATGTGGAACAATCGGGTCTACTGCCGGATGTTTGTGTCGCTCTGGCACAATATTTCGGCCACGTAACTCGTTGCCTTCTTCAGGTGCTACCTGAGACTGAGGTATCACCTGAAGAAGGCAACGAGTTGTGCCAGAGCGACACAAACATCCGGCAGTAGACCCGATTTTTCCACATGTCATTATTAATAATGACTATAATTTCCAGTAAACGTTGCACAATCTGTTGATGCGAACTGTCAAAATGTACCTGTATCCCATTCTTTTCATAAGTAATATATCAGCCATTCCTTTACATTAAAGAAAGGGAACTGATATTTCGTCGCGAAAATTATAAACTAATTTGGACAGTGTTGGCTCATTTCCTTTTCGCAACCATATGCAGGTAGAAAAAAAAGTTATCTGCTATGGTAGAAAAGGCCACAAGTGTGACAAAATATTCATTATCTAACTTGTAGATTTTTCCCCATTGTGCGACAAAGACAGTTGTATGCTCGCTTACAGATGTCATAATAGCTGCACATCTGAATAAACTATATATCGGCGTCTTAGAGAAGCTCTTGTCTCTGAAGGAAGGGAGTTACAGCTGAGATCCTGTCGATGAGTTGATCGTCAGAGAAGGAGAACAAGTTCGGATTGGAAAAGTGTTGGGGAACATATTTGCCGTGCACTTCCCAACAAAATATTTCGGAATTAACTTTTAACGATTCAGGAAAGTTGTTGACCTGAATGGCATTTTCGTACAGATTTTTTTACCATATTCGGAATTCCGACATTACGCGCACCGACTCGTAGATTGTCACCTTTGGTTGGTTACTCCACAATTTTCTCATCGTCACCTTCACCTTGGCAATTCCCTTCTGTAGATACAATAAGGCACAAGTCCCGAATCTTTAGCCAATGGAGAGAGCGTCACGACACATTTTTTACTTACAGGCCACATATCTTATGCACACACATTAGCAATGATTTACTTTGCGTTCTGTATCCTCGTGTGGTTGATCATTGCTGATTCTCAGGCCTTTTAGTCGCGGTTTCCCCCTCCAAGGACAAGAAGTTGCCCCGAATCTCTGTCCGCTCCTCTCTGCTCTCGAGATGGCTGATAACAGAACGAGGGTGACTCCTTATACGCGGACTCTTCGGCCGCCAATGCTGATGATATTATTCAAAATTTAAGCAGTGGATGGGAACAAATCAGTGATCCAAGACGTTTTGATTACAATCAAAAACAGTAGTGACCACGTTGTTTTAATGTCAGTTCTCTAGAAAATAAATGACTGGAATATCACTGTTTTCAGAAAATATGTTTATGAAGTGCTAAATCTGTGCTACAAAAAAAGACATATATCGGGTTTCTTTTAGTTAACTGACCTCGTGCACACTTCCACGAATTAGAAATGGGTAATGCAACCGTATAAATGATCTGAAGAGCAACAACATTCTTTTGCAGAATTGTGACAAGGCCGAGTTACCCACAGAAGTTTAGGCCAATAACAGAGCAGCCGATCAGACTCTCGATTACATATGATACCTTCAATGCTCTATAACAAATGTTTATACAAATAAAAAGAAATTAAGTTCTTTTCAATTAACGACCACAGCAAATCAACATTGACTAGATTTTAATAACGTGAACAAACTTTACTATAGTGATGGAGACCTGAAACACGCGCGAATACACATGTAGCCTTTTACCTACGCTGGAGGTTACGAGAAAAGTATTAAAATCCGACTCAATGCAAGTACAAACCATATGACATTTTAAAAACGTCTCTAAAATTCTAAACTACGATCCCGTCATAAACTGATAAAATTTTTTTTGTACAGGGTTCTCTAAAAAGATCATGAAAGTTGCGAGCTCTACCGTCTTATCTCGTATTTTCTACTGAAAATCTCGTGCTTGTACTCTTGTTAACTTTACTATTACAGAGATCGCCAAAACTTTATTTTCTTTCATTGGTCCTGTGCGCAACAAATAACTTACTTGGTCTTTCTGCTGCAACTGCTTGATCAGCTGCATTCCATTATTTAACAAAAACATAAAAAAACCTATTATTCATGCTGAGTGCAATGCATGTTCTGTATGGCGGCTCCTGCTGTTGCTGCGGCTGCTGCTGCTTACTACAACTACATACAATTCAAGAGAAAGGGTTTGGTCAAATCTAAACTCGATAAATGATAACCCAAACAAAAAACTATATTCTGAAAGCGATCTTTCTCATTCAATTAACAAAACGCTAGAAGCTCTTTGAACAATCGCTTCGTTTGTAAATCTGCCTCCATTGGCATTAAAGCAATATTACAAATTAATCAAACTCTTGAGACAGACTGAAATACTTCTCAATTGAATACATAGTGAAACAATTCCCTGACAATTACAAAAGAAATCAATGACAAAAATCAATACTTAATATAACAATGGTTTCCCCTTAAGAATTCAACTCCTGTCATTATCAAAATTACCGTCTGCTGATACGCACATACACAAACCCTTTTGTTTAAATTAATAAGCACGCTGCAAATTATAAAAAATTTCAACTAAATACCAAATCCTGTGTCGCTGCTGGCGGACACGGCAGTACGGCAGCTCGGCTACGACCCCTCGCCCAACACACGTGCGCACCACAGCAGGTGGGCTCCTACACTGGCTTCAAAACTGATACTAGTTAATCCGTGCGCTGCGAGGCACGACAACAATATCTTAGATTCCAGAGCTTGTGTATGCGCGCTGTAGCCAACCTTTACATCCTAAGAGAGTATTGCCAACTCTCAGTCTTACCACTTATAAGGAATTGACTTTTATTTATTTTACTTTATTATTTGTTATTATATTATTCTTATTTTCTTTTAATATACGCGATAACTCCAAATGAAGCTAGTGTACCTCTTCGGCCTGTACTCCTTGGTTCTCAATGCATGTACAAAATCTTTTCATCATATAGGCCGTATCTCGTTTATACATTTCTGTAAGTATGGAGCGGACAGCCTGTGTTACGCGTTCTGTAAGACCATTAATGTCAGTAGGTCTTGTAGCACATGCGCGTTCCTTCACTATTCCCATAACCAGAAATTACATGGAGTCAAACAGCTTGAAACAGTTGGCCGCACCAAAGGACAACCACTTCCAATACAATGTTTCATCCAAGTAATGAACCTTAAGGAGTGTAGCGATGGTTCGCCATCTTGCTGGAAATTACCTGATGTTACGATTCGGAGTGGAAGATTATCAGCAACAAAATTCTGCAACCTAAGTAGGTAAGAATCTCCCTTTACAGTGTGATCATCAAAAAAATATTGACCAAGTATTCGAATACGCACCATACGCTAACTTTCGGAGAGAATCGAATGTGTTATCTTGGTTAATGAGGACTGTTTGTACCCCAAATAACGCAACTGTGCTTATTCACTTTGACGTGAAATGTGACTTTATCCGACATAAAGAACACAACATTAGGACGTATGTGCGTCATTTCTAATAGCATTTCTGCAGCTCATACATAGGGCCAGTATCGTTTGAACGTGGTACGGTTTCATTCCCAGATCAGATGGAGTAATCTTAAGACACTTGAACGCACTATTTCGGTTTCCAACGCTAATCTCGTACTTTACTATCCTGGACTCGTAATCACTGTGCCTTGAACATTTATGATGTTATCTTCCGCCTTGGCCGTCCTCTGTTACCTTTATCATTGGTCCAGTACTCACAAATTTCTCAGGCAGTCGACGGATAGTTAAACAGCTTGGAAGATCCTTATGAACCCTTTGCTAAGAAATTTTTCTTACTATTGTGGTGACCGAAAAATGTGCATACAAACTGCTGCCTTCCTACTGTTTTCCAAAGTAAGCAGAAGTGGCCATCTCTAGTCTGCAAGGAAAGTAAATTGAAAATTACGTAGCAACGTAAAAGCGATAACATCTTTTTGGTTAAGCCTGCATCAAAAACAAGTATAAATCATATTTTTACGCTTGGGTCAACAGCAGTATTATATCTGAAGTCAAGTACTCAGTACTTCGATAGAAGTACATCAAAACATTGCACAAAAAGAAATATGGTTCAAATTGCTCTAAGCACTATGGGACTTAACATCTAGGCCAGCCGGTGTGGCCGAGCGGTTCTAGGCGCTTCAGTCTGGAACTGCGCGACCGCTACGGTCGCAGGTTCGAATCCTGCCTCTGGTATGAAAGTTCGTGATGTCCTTAGGCTACTTAGGTTGAAGTAGTTCTAAGTTCTAGGGGACTGATAACCTCAGATGTTAAGTCCCATAGCGCTCAGAGCCATTTGAACCATTTGAACTTAACATCTGAGGTCATCAGTCCCCTAGACTTAGAGCTACGTAAACTTAACTAACCCAAGGACACCACATGCACCCACGCCCGAGGCAGGACTCGAACCTGCGACCTTATCAGCCACGCGGTTCCGGACTGTAGCCCCTAGAACCACTCGGTCAAACCGACCGGCCATAACAAATACTCAAGGGCGGTGTGGAAGATTGTTATTTGTCAAAAGAATAATTTAACTTTTTTCTTCTGCAATTCACCCAATTCAGACTACATGATTTCTCTCTCTAAGTAAGTATGTGACCGTTTTAAATGAATATGTAGGAAAGATATGAAGTTTATTATGTTTCAGGATTTCTATACAGTCATTTTGTTTCTCTTTGTCTAAATGAATGATAATGGTTGTACTTGACTCCTACCACCTGATACGGACAGATTTCTTTCAAACTAAAGTGTGGCGAAAGAATCACAATTGCAGACAAAGTTTCAATATATTGTTCTGTAGCTAAATGGCTGTTTGATTATGAACTGGAAGTATTAATAGCGCAAGGAATTAACGCAGAGAATCATCTTAAGTTAGTAAGCACAAGATTTAGATACACACACAAGAACCAAAATATTGTGACCTGTGACCATCGTAGGACTTAATGCGTGACGTGCTGTAGAAAGTAAATACGCCGAGCAGAGATGAATGGGTCGGATCACTACAGCGACGTTACGGACCGAAAACGGGTCAATCCACTGACAAAAGCAACACTATTGTGGTCCGTCTCCTGGGTAGGAGCGTCTCGGAAACGGTGAAGATGGTCGGATGTTTACGTGCTACTGTGCCAAATATTGCCACGAGAGCACACTGTGTGTCGTGACCATGGCCAATCTGTGGCACACGACAGTAACTGCTGACACGTCCGACAGGAAGAGTGTTGTGGTATCCCGTCGTGATGTGTGTGCAGAGCGGGCTAGTCTCAATGGCGCGTCTACTGGATGTTCACTCCGAATTGGACGTGCGTGCACCGATCAGATTTCTGTGGACTAAACGGCTCAGCTGCACGATCATTCATCGTCATATCACTGCTGTATGTAGTGACCGTTGATCTTGTCAAAGTTAAATTGGGTACGTATACGATGCGCTCTGTGTCGAATGTTATCTCGATAGCTAGAATAGCTTACGCTGTAGCTCTACGTAAGTGGCGTTATTATTCGGTAGATTACAAGAATTACACTCGTCGCGCTTTTATCTGACATACGTATACTCAGCAAAATTAAAATAGTTTTGATGCGCGATGCGCAATCGCATCCAGCTACTTTTATAGTGTCCAGTACGTAGCAAAAAGTCGCTCGTTCAGAGAATAGTTCAGCTGAGATGACTTTAACTATTATTTCTGAACTCGGTTAGACTTAAGCGATTGACAGTGAGTTGAGGAGTCAATAACACCACGTAACACACACGGCTTACGTGTAAACACAGGGTACCAGTATTATCACTTTCAAACCTACACACAATGTATACACGACATAGTATCAAAACTACTGGTTTCATGGCAATTCTGTTATTTGCAAAGACTCTCAAAAACCTTTTTAATTACCACAGAAAAGCTATTCTCAGTGGAAAACCACTGTGACTAGTGCGAAGTCATATCGTCACACTACGATAATACGACATAATTATGTTTAATGAAGCCACTAGAATATTAAGGGATCGTCGGTTTATTCTAATTTACTATTATTGATTGCAGAATATATTGACTCCCTTGTTAAATAACAGGGATTAAATTGCTTTAATACCCCTTTGTATATAATAATTTCTCGAATCTTTTTATGTAGCGTAAAAATATATCTTTTCTTTTGTTGGCTCAAAGGTATGGTAAACTTTCTCATTCAGATGCCACTGTTACGTAAATAGCGACTCTGACCTAAAATTCTTATTCTCTAAAATATTAACAACAATCTCATTTAACTTTATTGTTTTATCACCACTTTGGAGTACTGCCTAGTAAATATGACTCTTTTTAATAACCTTAAAGTTTTATTTTTTAAATACCAAAGGTTTGTTTGACGTAAGACAAAGACTAATTAATACCTTTGCTTCAAAATACTGTTATACGTCACTGTACTCGCAAACAGTTTATCATATGTAAATCTCTTTCGAATAGCTAGAAACTGTACATGGATTTTGGTCGTATTGCTACATATTTTAATCAATAAAGAAGTTTTCAAATAACACAACAAATATCCACACTACTTAAAATTTTTTGCCTCTCACAGCACGCGATAACGCACTCATACCAAGAAATTAGAAGACGAGTTTTTAGGTTTTACTTGCTTTGCCAGTCTATCTTTTTTACTATTTACTGACAATAGCTCAATTATCATTTACACGCTACACACTTCGTACACGTGTGATAGAGTAAGAAGAAAACCATGTCCCCTCAAACGGAATAAAAAAATGGCCTACATGTCACCGCCACGGTAATTCAAAGCTCAACCACTTCAGGTGTTGGCAGTACGCGGTCCCACTACTCCATACTAATTGCGAAAGTCACTCGTCACGGATTTCTTCAGTAATCCTAAAATGGTTACACTACGCCTCGCAAAATGCTTCCAACTGTCCTGACCTCCAAATCCTTTTTTTACAGATTACGGTAGATCCAAAATCTCACGTAACATGCTGAGTACAGTAGCAAAGTAAGACACAGTTGCCAATCTATGAATCGTTAGCAACTGTCAAACAAAATATAAATTACGTCGAGACCTCCGCTCGGAAACCACACTAATCCTACAACCAACAACCACCAAATATGCACGAACTCTGTCCCCTCAGAGTCGCCCAGCAGATTCGCTTACTCCCTTTCACGGTACTTTAGGATCCTTAGAGTCCAAATAAACTAATTTCCGCTGGAATTATCTAGCCTGAGAAATACACAACTTATTGCAACAGTTCCTAACTCAAATAGGCTATCTCTCTAATCCACGCAACTGCATTCGCAGCTTAACTAATCAAATTCTAACATGTTAACTTCACGCTTACGAACAATACTAAATTTCCTAAACCACACAAATTTTGGAACGAGCTAGCCGCAACCTCTCTCAGCGGTTAGATTTTTTGACGCAGACAAACTGTTACCAATATTATCTCCCGTCGGACGATCTATTGCGTCCTATGGCAAAACGGGGACTCAACTAACTGTCTGATAATGTCAGCATCTCCAGGAACCATATGACAGACAAAATGCTACGATTTTTTGACTTCTCAATAATGTTAACGTTGTAGACAATAGCTCTCGCTTCGTCGTATAGCAGCCAGATATCTGCGACCGTGGATTATCTCTGGACTCCGCCGTCATCGCTGCCCAGCCGATGCTTCACTGCACAATTAATAGGTTTTGCAGCCGTTTGTCGATCTGGATGTCTACAACATATATACAAAAATGCTTAGGCGACAATTAAAATATGACTACATTAAAACCCTTCGTACTTCTTCTCTATAACTCAGGTGGCGCAGCACATACGTGTAGGCGAAAAATGCCTTTTAATATACGTCAAATTTGACACAGTACAGCATGTAATATCTCGCGCCGGTATTGTAAAGTGCTGTAAGGAATTTGACGTTGGACGCAAGGATCTCAATCAAGAATATCGCAAAGGCAGTCCCGCAACGTCACTACCGTCGCAGATGTTCACCGTGCTGAACGTTTCGAATACCAGTGTGTTCTCCATTGTTCACCAGCGCCTTGGATATCGTAAAATGTGTGCCAGGTAAGTCCCCGGTCTACTCACAAGGCGCTCGTTTCCAATAATCTCTTGCATTTTCGAAACGGTATTCTGTGGAGGGCAACGAGTTTCTGCGGCGAATCATCATGGAGGATGAAACGTGGGTCCACCACCTCACCCCCGAAGCAAAGAGAACATCGATTGAATTGGTGCACACCACATCACCGCAACGAAAGAAGGCAAAGTCAACCTTCAGCAGGAAAGGTGATGCCTACAGTTTTCTTTCACATGGAAGGAGTGGCGTACGTGGAATTTATGACGAAATGCACGACAGTCAATTTTGTTTCGTATTGTCAAACTTTGTACTGGTTGCGTAAGACAATTAAAGAGAGGTGGCGGGGAAAATTGAGTGTCGGTTTGATTTTTTTGCATGATAACGAACACTACACTCGGCCTGCCAAACGTCAGAAATGGTGCAAATTCATGTGGGAGGTATGGCAGCATCCTCCATAAAGTCCACACCTACTGCCGTGTGATTATCATGCGTTCGGTAAGATGAAAGAAGATCTTGGTCGACGACGATTCCGAAACGATGAGGAGGTGAAAGCAGCTGTATCTAGGTGGCTGCATTGCGCTGGAAATGATTTCTACGTATCCGGAATCGAAAAGTAGGTTACCGATTCCGATAAATGTTTACAATCTCTTGGGAACTATGTGAGAAAATGAACTTACATCATATGTTGCATGTGCATGTTGTTTAATAAATGGCCATAGCTTGGAAAAAAAAATGGTTCAAAAGGGTCTGAGCACTATGGGACTTAACTTCTGAGGTCATCAGTCCCCTAGAACCTAGAACTTAACTAACCTAAGGACATCACACACATCAATGCCCGAAGCAGGATTCGATTCTGCGACCGTAGCGGTCGCTCGGTTCCCGACTGTAGCGCCTAGAACCGCTCTGCAACTCCGGCCGGCCATAGCTTGGAAGTGTAACTTACTTTTTGGTTCGCCCTCGCACGAAAGTGATTTAAGGATGATGAAACAACTAGTATATGACGGCAAGTTGTTGAACATCCACCCCTTATCATTGAATGTGGGTCGGAGACTTTCCCACTCTGTAAAGCAGGAGAGGTGATGTTCGATGGTACATCTGATAACAGAGTACTGAGCTGCTGGAGGTAAAAGTGTTTTTGAGGACACTATTCGTTAGGGGTCCAAAACGAGGCCCCTGCGTTTGTCAGGACTGAACTGAGCAAGGTCTGGTGAGAAGGGTTTGTTCACTCTGGAGAGCGTCAATGAGAACTTAGTCACAACAAAACATTTATTAATCCTAAGTACAAGACTGTCGTCACCGGCATTAGTGCCCTGTCGGGCCAGCTGATTATAAACCTAGTCAACGGAAGCGAGCGCGCGTCATGGTAATACTGCTGCGTTGTGGAAGGCTTGTGTGGCTGCCGTTACGTCATGGCTCGGTCGACGACCGCCAGGTACCGGCAGGAGGGGCTCTCGCTGAACAGCAATGGACAGTAGACTCTGCAGGCCTATCTCCGAAGCGGTCTCGTTGAGGACGTGTGCCTAGGAGACTCTCCCTCCAATCCAGGCTGAAGTACTCTATGCCGGGTAGAGTCCGACCCATGGCTACCAGTTATCAGACAGAGGCTGCCAGGCCGGCCGGTGTGGCCGTGCGGTTCTAGGCGCTTCAGTCTGGAACCGCGTGACCGCCACGGTCGCAGGTTCGAATCCTGCCTCGGGTATGGATGTGTGTGATGTCCTTAGGTTAGTTAGGTTTAAGTAGTTCTAAGTTCTAGGGGACAAATGACCAAGGATGTTAAGTCCCATAGTGTTCAGAGACATTTGAACCAAGAGGCTGGCAGCCTCATTGAATGAGGGAGCAGCAGCAGTGGCTCCCCCTCACCATGGGGGATAGCATACAGCTTACTGGCCCTGCTGGTCAAGCCTCCAGTTGGCTAGCAGACTTACGGCAGTCTCTGCGCCCCACCAGTTATGACTCGGAAGTTGGCTCTGCAGATTATAGTGGCAGAGTGTCTCCAGTGAAACTTGCGACACCATACAGGATTATAGGAGATTAGGAATGCAGTGGGTCGACTGATATAGTCTCCCCTGTACCATGTGACTGCTGGAACAGAGTGAGATTAAGAAAAGCATAGTAGAAGTATTTATGCTGGCGCTGTAGTTACTGTACAGACGTCAAACGTAGGTTTTCTCTGGTGTGATATGTAATGGTGTTGCTCAGCTTCTGCTTGAGGATCGGCAAATTCCTGCGCTATCATTAGTTTCTCAGATGTTAATGGTCGAGGACTTGCGTGGATCGGAACTCCTGGGGTAGTGAGTATGTGGTACAGTGCAATATTTTGTACAGGCTTTAGTATGGGCATATGTCAACTAACTTCTGGGAACAACTTGAGAATTTGTACGTACTGTAATAAATCTGTGGTAGTACGTACAGTAGTACCAGTGAACAGCAACGCTCCCATGACGGATGAAACTGGTAGTAGCGTTGAGGAGACAGTGATGGCAGACTACTGGTAAAAGACTATAAAATGACATGAAACTGGCAATGAGAATGGGGTGTTCCACGTCTGCCACTATGAACTGCCACTCGAACTCACATCGTAGACCTACGAGGGCAGTTCAATAAGTAATGCAACACATTTTTTTTTCTGAAACAGGGGTTGTTTTATTCAGCATTGAAATACACCAGGTTATTCCCCAATCTTTTAGCTACACAACACTATTTTTCAACGTAATCTCCATTCAATGCTACGGCCTTACGCCACCTTGAAATGAGGGCCTGTATGCCTGCACGGTACCATTCCGCTGGTTGATGTCGGAGCCAACGTCGTACTGCATCAATAACTTCTTCATCATCCGCGTAGTGCGTCCCACGGATTGCGTCCTTCATTGGGCCAAACATATGGAAATCCGACGGTGCGAGATCGGGGCTGTAGGGTGCATGAGGAAGAACAGTCCACTAAAGTTTTGTGAGCTCCTCTCGGGTGCGAAGACTTGTGTGAGGTCTTGCGTTGTCATGAAGAAGGAGAAGTTCGTTCTGATTTTTGTGCCTACGAACACGCTGAAGTAGTTTCTTCAATTTCTGAAGAGTAGCACAATACACTTCAGAGTTTATCGTTTGACCATGGGGAAGGACATCGAACAGAATAACCCCTTCAGCGTCCCAGAAGACTGTAACCATGACTTTACCGGCTGAGGGTATGGCTTTAAACTTTTTCTTGGTAGGGGAGTGGGTGTGGCGCCACTCCATTGATTGCCGTTTTGTTTCAGGTTCGAAGTGATGAACCCATGTTTCATCGCCTGTAACAATCTTTGACAAGAAATTGTCACCCTCAGCCACATGACGAGCAAGCAATTCCGCACAGATGGTTCTCCTTTACTCTTTATGGTGTTCGGTTAGACAACGAGGGACCCAGCGGGAACAAACCTTTGAATATCCCAAGTGGTGAACAATTGTGACAGCACTACCAACAGAGATGTCAAGTTGAGCACTGAGTTGTTTGATGGTGATCCGTCGATCATCTCGAACGAGTGTGTTCGCACGCTCCGCCATTGCAGGAGTCACAGCTGTGCACGGCCGGCCCGCACGCCGGAGATCAGACAGTCTTGCTTGACCTTGCGGCGATGATGACACACGCTTTGCCCAACGACTCACCGTGCTTTTGTCCACTGCCAGATCACCGTAGACATTCTGCAAGCGCCTATGAATATCTGAGATGCCCTGGTTTTCCGCCAAAAGAAACTCGATCACTGCCCGTTGTTTGCAACGCACATCCGTTACAGACGCCATTTTAACAGCTCCGTACAGCGCTGCCACCTGCCGGAAGTCAATGAAACTATACGAGACGAAGCGGGAATGTTTGAAAATATTCCACAAGAAATTTCCGGTTTTTTCAACCAAAATTGGCCGAGAAAAAAAAGTGTAGCATTACTTATTGAACTGCCCTCGTATATTGAGAAACAACGTCGACGAACGATACGTTTGAAACAAACATCAGTAGGCGTCGAAAAGGCGGCTGTCGTCATGGCTGTGGCATGGCTGAGAATTAGCTGAGTACACTGACACCTCTTCTCCTGAGTCTACCAGAATCTAATACTTCGTGTGTCGCTCTACCACAAATAAGTGACGGCTGCCGTTGGCAGAGCCGATCGCCGTCCTCCGACTTCCAGACACGTTTCCCAACTCACTGAGGAGGCTGCATTTTTCTGCGCCCAAACCAAAATTCTTGAATTGAACAGTTTATTGTTGCTAACGGTGATCGATGGCACCTCCTCGCCAAGCGATGGCGTTGTGTATGTTGACAAGGCCGTAACGTTTGCAAAGCGGCGAATTGCACCATGAGCTCAGCGATTTGCTCTTAGCTGATGTGAAGGCTACTAAAGAGGTGCTGTCCGTCTGTGCTCATACAGCTGAGATGCTTGTGGTAGGATACATCTCTGAAATGTTGTATGCAGTCCGAGTCACCGGCACACATTGTTGATATTTCCTGCACATCAGCTAGTACACGCGGTGACCAAATATTCCGCAGTATAACATAATTGACGGCACTGCTGGCGAGCGTCCACAGGCGATGAAGCTACTGCGGTGACATGCGAGCTCCCAATTGCTCTGTGTTGTTGTTATGGTCTTCAGTCCTGAGACTGGTTTGAAGCAGCTCTCCATGCTACTCTATTCTGTGCAAGATTCTTCATCTCCCAGTACCTACTGCAGCCTACATCCTTCTGAATCTGCTTAGTATATTCATCTCTTGGTCTCCCTCTACGATTTTTACCCTCCACGCTGCCCTCCAATACTAAATTGGTGATCCCTCGATGTCTCAGAACATCTCCTACCAACCGATCCCTTCTTCTAGTCAAGTTGTGCCATAAGCTCCTCTTCTCCCCAATTCTATTCAATACCTCCTCATTAGTTATGTGATCTACCCATCTAATCTTCAGCATTCTGTACGCAACAATTTCTCAAGCCTTTCCCCCTCCGTTTGCTACAGGCGTGTGATTTGAGCATTCTTGATCTTCGCATACCGATCAACGCTCGGTGGCGCAGTCAGAATGTCTTGCTACTCCATAGCCATGTCCAGCCTTGATACGTCTGGGCATTGAGTCAAACAGAGCTTGGATGGCGTGTACAGGTACAGCTGCCCATGCAGCTCGGCCACCATTGACCAGACGTTTTCAATTGGTGAGAGATCTGGAGAATGTGCTGGCCAGGTCATCAGTCGAACATTTTCTGTATCCAGAAAGGCCCGTACAGGACCTACAACATGCGGTCGTGCATTATCCTGCTGAAATGTAGAGTTTCGCAGGGATCGAATGAAGGGTAGAGCCACGGGTCGTAACACATCTGAAATGTAACGTCCACTGTTCAAAGTGCCGTCAATGCGAACAAGAGGTAACCGAGACCTGTAACCAATGGCACCCCATACCATCACGCCGGGTGATACGCCAGTATGGCGATGACGAATACAAGCTTCCAATGTGCGTTTACCGCGATGTCGCTAAACATGGATGCGACCATCATGATGCTGTAAACAGAACCTGGATTCATCCGAAAAAATGACGTTTTGCCATTCGTGCAGTCAGGTTCGTCGTTGAGTACACTATCGCAGGCACCCCTGTCTGTGATGCAGCGTCGAGGGTAACCGCACCCATGATCTCCGAACTGATAGTCCATGCTGCTGCAAACGTCGTCGAACTGTTCGTGCAGATGGTTGTTGTCTTGCAAACGTCTCCCCATCTGTCGACTCAGAGATCGAGACGTGGCTGCACGATCCGTTACAGCCATGCGGACAAGATGCCTGTCATCTCGACTGTTAGTGATACGAGGCCGTTGGGATCCAGCACGGCGTTCCGTATTACCCTCCTGAACCCACCGATTCCATATCCTGTTAACAGTTATTGGATCTCGATCAACGCGAGCAGCAATGTCGCGATACGATGAACCGCAATCGCGATAGGCTACAATCCGACCTTAGTCAAAGTCGGAAACGTGATGGTACGCATTTCCCCTCCTTACACGAGGCATCACAACAACGTTTCACCAGGCAACGCCGGGCAAGTGCTGTGTGTGTATGAGAAATCGGTTGGAAACTTTCCTCATGTCGGCACGTTGTAGGTGTCGCCACCGTCGCCAACCTTGTGTGAATGCTCTGAAAGCCTAATCATTTGCGTATCACAGCATCTTCTTCCTGTAGGTTAAATTTCACGTCTGTAGCACGTCATCTTCGTGGTGTAGCAATTTTAATGGCCAGTACTGTATCTTGTTAACTACACGATCCACAAAATAGGACTTTGCTGCCAGACGAGTGGGGTTTTAATCGAGATTCTGCTGATTACTGCGCCTATAGGTGGCTTGATAATTGGTGGTGTGTCCGTCATAGGGTACGAGAACAGGACCCCTAAGAGACATGCAGCTCGAAGCGACTGGTGCAGTTGATTCATGTACGTCAGGTGATCGAAACAGTGAGGTGCGGTTGCTTCTGACCACGTTATGTATTCCGATCACATCTGAATCACCAATAATGATGTCACTGTAATCTTCAAACACCCGACCGCTAGATATATCAAGTATTTTGTTGATACAGCATTTGAAGTACTTCTACAAAATCAGAAACAGGCTGCTTATAATCTGATTCCATATAATCTTTCTCATCATCTGGTTTAAGTTCTTCAAGTGAATCATCCCTAGTAGTTCTTCTAGGTTTTCATTCTTCAACTGGAACCAAGTGGAAGAATTCATAACGGACAGGCGGAATACACGGAAGGAAGTCCAGAAGATTTTTATATTTAGGAAGCTCAAGCTTTGGAGACTGGTTTTACAGCGGTGACAAGATGAGATTTGCGGTGGGCTCCCTTTTTTCGTCGGGTGTTGTTAGACGCAAGTGCACATGTATCTCTTTGGTGCCAACTGTTTCGTGACATCTTGTAACTAGTTGTGTTTCCGTTCACCGGGGAGCAGAGTAGAATTTTACTTTTTATCACTTTGTCGCAACTATTCTACATGCTTTTCCACACTTTAAATGCACTTACCTTTTTTTGGGAAACGTTATTTGTACCCCTTTGCTTCTGACCCACAAGTGAGCAAGTAATTTCAGTCCGTTGTTCACGCTCGTAACTTCAAATGGTTCAAATGGCTCTGAGCACTATGGGACTTAACTTCTGAGGTCATCAGTCCCCTAGAACTTAGAACTATTTAAACCTAACTAACCTAAAGACATCACACACGTCCATGCCCGAGGCAGGATTAGAACCTGAGACCGTAGCGGTCGCGCGGTTCCAGACTGTAGCGCCTAGAACCGCTCGGCCACTCCCGCCAGCTCGTAACTTCTCTCACCATATCGCACCTGATAATTCAATCCTTTGCAGATTTTCCCCTGTCAGGTAGTCGTACCTGATTTAGTAAATAATTACTTAACAGCAATATGATGAGAGCAGTCACGTCAGGCAGAGGTATAGTCGCTTGTACGACGTTATTTTCTTTGGATACTTGTTTTCTCTGTCGCGATATGCATTGTGCAAGATATTTTGATTCAGGTTCAGTGTACTTAATTGGTTTCATAGCTATTCCGGGCAACCCTTATTGTATTCTAACGAGCATTGAATCAGAGAGAACAGTGTGATCACAATCAGTTTTCGAAATATTAATTCATTCCGCCATGCTATTTCTTCTCGTACTGAAAGAATAATTTTACTTACTATCTTTACATGTCCCCATATGATAAGAAGACAGACATCTCGCTCCCAGAGTGTTGACATCAGATCCAGTACTGATATTTCCTGACTTCAGAAAGAGCTCCTTCTTTCATACGACATCAGCAATGGTGGGATTGATAATATTTTGAGTCAAAACTTAAGAAACAATACCCAGTGATTCATGTGTCTAAACAACTAAACAAAATGGAACGGAACTACTCCACTACTGAAAAGGAGATGATAGCAGTTACTTATGGGATCATGTATTATTTTCTGTTATTTGAATGGGCAAAAATTTAAGATAATAGCAGGTCATATATAGCTAAAATGATTGTTTGGACTGAAAGGTTTTTTACTGTAGACTGATGAGATGTGCAATCAAAGTGAATGAATTTGTTTACGAAGGTATGCATAAGTCTGGTAAGAAGTATACGAACCTGATACTTTAAGTATAAAAATTGCAATGCTACAGTCTCTATGCAAAAGGCATACGCATCTGATGTATACTGTCACGCACTCACATCACAGCCACAGTTCGTGACACATGATGGCTTACGCTGCAGACTGAAAGAGTGCGAACCACGCGTGGTGTTTCTGATAGCTTGTCTACATATTAACAAGTCATGGCGGTCACAGAACGATGGCTAGATGAGTGCTTGAGAAATTCTGGCAGAGAACTTGGAGACACGATGTGGAACAATACGAGAAAGACTACATACCGTATGCATCGTATGCACAGAGGGCTGATTTTAGTCACAAGTAAATTAGGCTACAAAGATTATTACAGGTATGTAAACCTTTCAAAATGGTTAAGTTTCCAGACACCATAATTACCGATCAGGGTACAAATTTCATGTCAGACTAATGAAACAGTTCTGTTCCTGCTTCACATTCAGGAACTCCAAACAAATCCTTTTGATCTCCAAGAAAATGGACGGACAGAGTGTATGCAGAGTCATTTCCAGAATATTAAGCTACTACGTTAATAGCTAACACAGCAACTAGGATATGTGTCATGAATTTAGGGTCTCGGTGTCCGGCTCCACAGTTAGTAAAGAGTCCAACGAGAAGCGTAGGAAGCTGAATGGGGCACTCCCTATGAGGTCCTCGAGTTGGCATTAGAAGCGTGATAGAGCTACCGGGCATCGACGCCGCTTGAGCAACACATGCAGCTAGCTGGGAGGGCCACTCTGGATGGCACCGCTCTGTGGCGTGAGCCGCCATGACTTCACCAACTACCTCGAGAGCTGCTGAGCAAGCACACCAATACCTTCCACTCTAAATGCTCAGTCCACAGCCATCCTCGCTGTTACCAGGGAGAAGATAATCCAGTATTGTGAACTAAAGCTAACAAATGTCTAAATCGCTAATACTGCCCAATTTCCATGGTGCGAGATAGGAGCATGTAAACTGCCATATTTTTTTAATAAAATATGACAGCTCACGTGTGATGTGTTACGAAAGTGAAAGGGACCTGTTACCAGTAGAGACAGTGGCACAAGTTTCCCCCAAAAATCGTAACACAACACACACAAATGTCACACTAACAAACATGAATCCACCTGATGATGGGGATTTAAACCTTCTAAACGCGTTGTGGAGATAAATAAAAAGTTACTGGTAACAGTAAACTTGTTGTTTCATTCGATATCAATAACAGTGATGGCAAAGTCTCACGTAAAATGTTCGCATTTAAAATCACGCGTTAATGTAAGCGCGAGATAAGCTACTGCAAATGTGAAATGCGTATACAAGAATAACCAGTGTAGCCTCCAGAGTGTTGAATGTAAGCATGCAAACATTCGATGTCGGTTTTTGGGATACATTTTGATGCCTGTGTTTCATAGTCGGCCAGTACAGGGACAGTTAATGCTGTTTGTGGATGACGCTGAAGTTCTCGTCCAATGATGTCCCACATGTGCTCGATTACAGACGGATCTGGTGGTCGAGCGGGCCGAGGCAACATGTCGACACTCCGTAGAGCATTTTGTATTACACCATTGGTGTGCTGGCAAGCTGGCGAGCGTTATCCTGTTGGAAAACACCCCTGGATTTCTGTTCATGAATGGCAGCACAACAGGTCGAATCAGCAGGTTGGCGTGCGTATCTGCAGTCGGGGTGCATTGGATAACAGTGAGAGTGCCCCTGCTGTCGTACAAGATCGCACCTCTGACTATGACTCCAGGGCTAGGTCCGATGTGTCTATCACGCAGGCAGGTTGCTTGCAGTCCCTCAACGTACCTCTTTCTAACCAACACACGGCCATCAATGACGCCGAGGCAGAACCAGGTTTCATCACAAGTAACAACAGATCTCCATCCTGCCCTCCGATTAGCTCTCACTTGACACCACTGAAATCGCAAATGTCGGTAGTTTGTGGTCACTGGGACGCACGTTATACGGCGGTTAGCTTGGAGCTGTCGTTGAAGTAAACGATCTCAACAGTTTCTTGTGTCACTGAGGTGCCAACTGCTGCTCAGATTGCTGCTGCAGATACAGTACGATGCATTAGAGACATACGCCAAAAACGATGGTCTTCCCCCTCATTAGGGCCATGTGGCCGTCCGGTCTTCTTGCAGCCGTACATTCTCGTGACCACCGCTGCCAGGAATCATGTACACTGTCTGCATTCCTACAACATCTTTCTGCAGTATCACGGAAGTAACATCCAGCTTCTCGTAGCCCTATTAGATACATTGTTTGAACTCAGTGAGGTGCTGATAATGGCCTCTTCGTGGCCTTAAAGGCATTCTTGACTAACATCGACTCACTATGTCCAGTTTCAAAGATAAACAACGACCACGGCAGTCTTCAGTCCAGAGACTGGTTTGATTCAGCTCTCCATGCTACTCTATCATGTGAAAGCTTCTTCATCTCCCAGTACCTACTACAACCTACATCCTTCTGAATCTGTTTAGTGTATTCATCTCTTGGCCTCCCTCTACGATTTTTACCCTCCACGCTGCCCTCCAGTACAGTAAAGCTGCATGCCCTCGGGAAAAATTACGGCTGTAGTTTCCCCCTGCTTTCTACCGTTCGCAGTACCAGCACAGCAAAGACGGTTTGGTTAGTGATACAAGGCTAGATCAGTCAATCATCCAGACTGTTGCCCCTGCAACTACTGAAAAGGCTGCTGTCCCTCTTCAGGAACCACACGTTTGTCTGGCCTCTCAACAGATACCCGTCCGTTGCGGTTGCACCTACGGTACGGCTATCTGTATCGCTGAGGGACGCAAGTCTCCCCACCAACGGCAAGGTAGAGCTTCCATATACAGGGTGTACATGAAGTCCGGGAACACTTTCAATTATTTATTGCACAAAAATTAAACATTTTACAGATGTCATAGATATTGAATTTTGATGAGAAAATCTGAAATTTATTCTACGAACATTCGATATGCAAACCATGAGTGACCAGTTAGAAGTCAATAGGGTAATCGAATTCTTGCCATATCCGTCCCAGCATGGCATCGTCGACTGTGGCAGTCGCTTCCCGTATTGTCTCCCGGAACTCTGCTACATCACGTGGTAGAGGCGGCACATACACCAGATATTTAATGTGTCCCCACAGAAAAAAGTCACACGGAGTGAGATCTGGTGATCGGGGAGGCCATTTCGTGAAACAGCTGTCCCCTTCTATAGCACGGCCATGTTTGCGACTAGCGCTGACTATCGGCAAATTGCCAAACTACGCTGTGGCAGTACACATGAAAAAAAACTTCCAGGGCTTCGATTCAAAATGACATATATATGATATTTGTACAATGTTTGGTTCTTGTGCAATAAATAATAGAAAGGGTTCCCGGACTTTATGTACACCCTGTACTTTGAAGATTAAGTAGTAATAATAATAATTAACAGTGTTTAGCTCTACATAGGCAAGGGAAAGTTTCGATTATAATTTGATTTCAGTACTGACTCTGACAGTCCTACCGTTTTGGAAAAACGAGAAACTTCAATTTAGCCAGATTTACACAAAATGCTTCTTCTACTAGAGAACCATCAACAAATTAGTAGTTTGATGAAAGATCAATCAACAGCTTTCAGGAAATTGTTAATATCGGCGGTGCTTGAAATGTCACGGCACTTTTACAACTGGGAAACCATCAAGATCCAGTGACTTGATGACCTATATATCTAGCAGACGTCCGCAGCTCGTGGTCTTGCGGTAGCGTTCTCGCTTCCCGCTCCCGGGTTCCCGGGTTCGATTCCCGGCAGGGTCAGGGATTTTTCTCTGCCTCGTGATGACTGGGTGTTGTATGATGTCCTACGTTCTAAGTTCTAGGGGACTGATGACCATAGATGTTAAGTCCCATAGTGGTCAGAGCCATTTGAACCATTTCAACCATCTGGCAGACGACTTTAATAAAAATGTTCGACAATATTTATTTTTCACGAGCTACTCCGTGGGTGTTAATACTTGTTAAAAAAATCATTTTGACGCATCTAATAAAACGAGAACAAATGTGAAAGCTACATTACGTTGTTCCGTATTTGGTGTCTAAAAATGTAAAATCATTGCATATTTCAAACATTTATTCTAGTGTTCGGCCAGTACTCTATTTTATAGAATTCTTCCCATTTTAAGGGTCTCCCTATGAGTTATCAATAACCGTTCCTACGACTTGATGCCACTCCAGTCGGTATACTGGCAAGGCATTCATTTCGTGAATCCAGTTAGATGTCGTTGTGTACAGATTGAATAGATTCCTGATACGCTAAGTAAAAGGTTTACAAACACCAGAAAATCAACTGAATACGTTCTATAACTCGTTGCATACGTGAAGATACGTGGGAAGTCGATGACACTTACGTTCTTTGCTTTCAAGCTTACATCTTGAATTGACAAAGTCTCAGGAGACTGTTGAATGTAATAGATTCCGCGACATAATGATTGGAATGCTGGAAAATACGATTCGCATACTGTTTGAATTAAAATGCAATAACTCCAACAAAATGCAACACATATTGTTGTAAGTTCAGTAAGCAAATCTGTTGCACGCAACTACCTGAAAATGCACAGTAGGTAAATTCTAGAGTAGTGACGAGACAAGCTACTGAAATTTGGAGTGGTCCAGGAAAACTGTCTGTAATAAATGAACTTAAAGATTATTTAAACAATTATCACAAGTATTATGCATTAGTACATAATGTGAACGTGAAATGAGCTCTATTTCGACACCTTTAATGAAAAACTGCAGCAACTTTGCTTAAAATAAGTAATGTATGTAAAGCCGTGGTCTGACTTACTGAGCTGCGATGTAATACAAACAACACTAAAAATGAGTGCCAGTGCTCAATGTAATTAACTTTTTGAAGCACAAATAAATAAAAGTCCCGATTGTGATTCACAGAAATAATGTAAGTCCTGATTAATCGCCAAACTATTAATAAATGCGACGGGACTTCAGAAAGTAAGCTACACGTTATTATGGCAGGACAGTTGACTTTTGTTGAATGCTGCACTACCCTTAAAGATATATGACACTATTTTTCAACACAGTCACCCCGTCTCAGTATGAACGGTCGGAAAGTTCTACCAATCGTTCAGCTTCTCGTCGATAGAAATCCGCTCCTTAGATCACGGAGCCATTCGAGAAACACTGTGTGAACGTCCTCGTCGGCGGAAAATATGATATTTCAGCGAATCAGTTCCCTCGATTACCCGGACACTGTGGCCTGTGATCGATGTCCATGGCTCTCCTTCCCGACCAGCATCAGGCAGCGTCTGTGCGGCCTCGGTCAAATTTTTGGTACCATTTCACTATAGCTGGACGCGACATTGCGTTTGGTCCATATGCCGCCAGAATTTCACGCTGAATCTGTGTACAGTTTAGACGTTTTGCCCACAATAATCGTATTGTCACACGTACTTAATCTTTGGAGTACGGTACCACTGGCCGCACCATCTCATTCTCACGTTCTTGTGCGTCTCTTATCGGTGCCACAGCAAAACTGTGTGTGAAGGAAACCTAGAAAGTGTACTTTTTTAGTCTTAGAGTGGGTCGACGCTTTACTTATTGAAGCTCCCATGTCCAAGTCACGACTGTGACTATAACAACTAATGAGAATTTCTGAAAGATCCGCAAGTCCGATGTATAACTAGATCATTCGTATGTCACAAATAAATGTAAGCCCTCGCAGTGGCCAGGTAGCTGGGATACTGTCCGAACTGCGACTCAATTCGAAATCTTTTTCAATGGCAGCAGACTCACACGCAAAAGGCGCACGCAGAAATATGCGGCTGAGAGCCGTGACTGTACCTGTCACGGTTCGTGTTCGTGTGTAAATACTGAGTTCCGTAATCCAGCCTCAAGCCATCCCTTGTACTCTCCTCATAACTGTCAGTCATTAAGCACAGTATATGCCCCAGAACCAGTAAATTAGTGGTCAGCACACTGGACTCGCATTGCGGAGGACGACGGTTCCCGCGTCACATCCTGATTTAGGTTTTCCATGATTTCCCTAAATTGCTCCAGGAAAATGGCGGGATGGTTCCTTTGGAAGAGCACGGCCGACTTCCTTCCCTAATCCGATGGGACTGATGACCTCGCTGTTTGTTCTTCTCCTCCGAATCAACCAACCAACCAATTAACAATTCCGATAACATTAACGCTAGTTGAAGAGTAATTGCATATGCAGAAGCACACCAGTGCGCTGTGTAGAATAAATAGAAACAGACGTTGGAAAAAACCGTATTCCGAACAATTCGCCAGTAATAGTACAAACAAAATTAAGCTCACTGTGCAATAAATTAGTCACCACAATATAAATCACTACAACCATCGATTAATACCGTGTAATTCTGCCCTTCAATTTGATAACCTTCTGGAATCGGTCAGAAAGTCAGTCTACAAGGTTCTTCAGGTAGGTTGTACCCATATGTCGCCACTCGCTGAGTATTTGGTTGTGTTGTTCCACCAAATTGCAATAAATTAGTCACCACAATATAAATCACTACAACCATCAATTAATACCGTGTAATTCTGCCCTTGTATTTGATAACCTTCTGGAATCGGTCAGAAAGTCAGTCTACAAGGTTCTTCAGGTAGGTTGTACCCATATGAAGCCACTCGCTGAGTATTTGGTTGTGTTGTTCCACCAAATTGCAATAAATTAGTTCAAAATGGTTCAAATGGCTCTGAGCACTATGGGACTCAACTGCTGTGGTCATAAGTCACCTAGAACTTAGAACTACTTAAACCTAACTGACCTAAGGACAGCACACAACACCCAGCCATCACGAGGCAGAGAAAATCCCTGACCCCGCCGGGAATCGAATCCGGGAACCCGGGAGTGGGAAGCGAGAACGCTACCCCACGACCACGAGATGCGGGCTGCAATAAATTAGTCACCACAATATAAATCACTACAACCATCGATTAATACCGTGTAATTCTGCCCTTCAATTTGATAACCTTCTGGAATCGGTCAGAAAGTCAGTCTACAAGGTTCTTCAGGTAGGTTGTACCCATATGTCGCCACTCGCTGAGTATTTGGTTGTGTTGTTCCACCAAATTGCAATAAATTAGTCACCACAATATAAATCACTACAACCATCAGTTAATACCGTGTAATTCTGCCCTTGAATTTGATAACCTTCTGGAATCGTTCAGAAAGTCAGTCTACAAGGTTCTTCAGGTAGGTTGTACCCATATGAAGCCACTCGCTGAGTATTTGGTTGTGTTGTTCCACCAAATTGCAATAAATTAGTTCAAAATGGTTCAAATGGCTCTGAGCACTATGGGACTCAACTGCTGTGGTCATAAGTCCCCTAGAACTTAGAACTACTTAAACCTAACTAACCTAAGGACAGCACACAACACCCAGCCATCACGAGGCAGAGAAAATCCCTGACCCCGCCGGGAATCGAACCCGGGAACCCGGGCGTGGGAAGCGAGAACGCTACCCCACGACCACGAGATGCGGGCTGCAATAAATTAGTCACCACAATATAAATCACTACAACCATCAATTAATACCGTGTAATTCTGCCCTTGAATTTCATAACCTTCTGGAATCGGTCAGAAAGTCAGTCTACAAGGTTCTTCAGGTCGGTTTATAACACTACAACAGCGTATTTACGTAGCTTATTCGATCAAATACCAAATTCGATTTATTACGTATTATGCCCCAACAGAACAAACTAGTCCTGTCACGAAAAAGCCACGTATAACACTCCTGTCTGCTACTACTGTACCATAACCTCAACGCTAGAACAGGTTGTGACATAAAACTATTTCGTAAAAGCAACTATGGCACAAAGCGACAGAGCAGTGTTACCCTCTGAGAGGAATTTTGTTATGTTGACCGTGTTGTTCCTAACGGAAATGGCTTATCGGAAATGACAGTCAGAGTTACGTAAATATTTGAACAGTACCGAACAAAATTTTGCCTATCTGCACTGTTCAACGGATAAAGAAAACGGCCGCCAGCCTAACTAGGCAAGAGAATGATCAACATTCTCGTTTAAAAAAGTAGGTATAAGTAACTATAACGGACAAACACAACCTAGACTTGACCACACGCGAGTGCAATGAACTCTGAACACATATGTTTTAAGATTGAAGCTAACAGCTGGAGCAGCACAAACTATTTGCTAAATTATAAGAGATACCGAAACACCCTATTACTTTCAGGCTTACATAAAGTGAATGGTCTTTATAATATTGCTATTAACATGCACTTCTAATGCACAAGATACACAAACACTTAGCAAACATGAATATATAAAGTTTCACAACTGCAGCTTTCTCACTTTTACTACTGCGAAACACAATACTGACCAAATTGCAAGAAACTGACTCACCTTTTAGGATTTATTACAGACAATAATGTGATCATTTGCCTTATAAGTCTCAGTCTTGAGAAATTTTAATTTGAATTTGTCAACAACACATTAATAATCAGTTTTACTAGGAAAATTATTTCAGCAAGCATCATTAACTCTAACTCACTCTCTTGCCACATTAACTTTAACTTTACTCTGTCCAATAGGTATTAATTAGCAAACTGAGTTTTAACGTACTTTCAGTAAGGACACTCGGTAATCACTTTACTTCAAACGGAGAGGACCCTGAGAGGTGTTACGATGAGGAGAAAAATCAAGGTAGGTACATAAATTCAGATACACATTACCTTATATTTCAGCACAATAACACATCCATTAAGCTGATCCTTCACTGTACATCATTATAATGTTACGCTGCAATGATTGCGTAATGTGGTGGCAACTGCATGTTGGTAGGGGGAATTGCAGGCAGAATTGCTGGAATCTGTCATTTCTTGGTGGCGATGATAGATACAAACTCCAGAATAACCCAGCTATTTATCCATCCATCCGAGGCATTGGAAAATAACAGAAAAGCCTCTCTCGAAACCAGCACTATGCAACTTTTACACGGCAGTGCACGGACTCGTAGCTCGTCCCCGACTGACTGCTCGTCCCCGACTCGTAGCTTGTTCACGACTAACTATCAGTTCCACCTTTTCCACCTAGGCCAACCACAATTTGCGCGCGCTACACAGTTCCGTTCCCGAGGGGAACCACTACACCTTTTACATACAGAATAACTAAGAGCCCTAAGTGAAGGTCAGCAGTTTACATAACAGCAAACAAACACATTAAATAAAACAGAACATTTTCACATATTGACACTTCTACAAAAAATTATTCACACAGAATTGCAATTATATACAGTAAGTTTTGTTCCCTCCAAATGGGACAAAGTATTTACAGTACAGATACACTACTTTGCATTGAAACAAACTACGACATCAAAGTTTTAACAAAGAAAACAGTATACAATTTTGTGTTATCTATTCAATCAAAAACATTTACAGGTTTTTAACGATGTAATATTAAATAAAAAAAATAAAAAAATAGATGAGTATAGCATTAGAGGTATGGTGTTACAGGTTGTACCCATATGAAGCCACTCGCTGAGTATTTGGTTGTGTTGTTCCACCAAATTGCAATAAATTAGTCACCACAATATAAATCACTACAACCATCAATTAATACCGTGTAATTCTGCCCTTGAATTTGATAACCTTCTGGAATCGGTCAGAAAGTCAGTCTACAAGGTTCTTCAGGTAGGTTGCACCCATATGAAGCCACTCGCTGAGTATTTGGTTGTGTTGTTCCACCAAATTGCAGGGATACTGATGATGGCGTTTTACCCGCTGTTCCAACACGTTCGACGGGTTTTCTATACGTTTCGCGTCAGGTGATTCTACAGGCAAATGCAATACCGTGGGGGAGTGTTCAGAAAATCACTCACATATTCTTCTAGCCCGATGAACTTCGCTGTTGTCGTCTTGAAAAACAGAGGTGAGCAATGACCTCCTGAGCGGTGACCACTCCAAAATGTTCATGGCATGCAGTTCTCCTCACAATTTACTCTCGATAACAGCTTGTTGAACAGTGACAGGACACAGATAAACGCTTCCCTTCCCTTTATCTGTGTCCTGTCGCTGGAACGTACTGGAGGTTTACTGAATATCACGAGGAACTTTTAAACACATTTATTTGACATCAGTAGCCCAAACGAGAATCAAACACTGGTGCACAGTTGTACCGTTTCTATCTTATTACTTAAACCTTAGCAAAAGAAAATTCTCGAAAATACTGTCCGCACAACTAAAATCTCTTTTCAGTTTTATATAGACCACCAGTTAATAGAAATTACAAGCTATAAGCATAAAAATTTCATATGTTGATAACTGTCTTTCTAGGTAGGTGGTTCCCAACATTTCTGAGACCATTACTCATCATTTCAATCGGATACAAGCTAGTACAACTTCCTCTCTCCACCACCACCCCCTTCACCACCATAATCAGCATAAGGCCTAAATAAAATTTACAATGAAAATCCAATTTCTTTTCTAACATTCTGCGTGGTGTCTGTTGTTCTAAGTCGTGTCTCGCTACCACTTTCGCGCAACGACGCTCTGAGCGTGTTTTTTAGGGAATTGACTAGTTTGAACCTGGGACCTGTTGCTGGTAAGGAGACGCCAGACCACACATGACATGTAGAGTTCAGAAGAGTTCAGTGAGACTAGCGATGATATAACCAAATACTTAATGATTTCAGTGTCAGCTCCACTGCACTCCCTGTAAAAGAATCTTAATACTAACTAAATTTAGTGGAAGGGGTTCAAGGCTTTCCTATTTTTAGTTAGCGGATAAAATAACGTCGAAAAAGCAGTTAAGTTTACCATTGGAAATTTTATTCTACACACAAAACATTGTTTATAAATTGCACTATTGATAAAAGGAAATACTTCAATAGAGGATGATAAAAACCAACTGCGTTCAACAAAAATGTGAACGAATATTCCCTGAGTGGGTTTCCAAGTTCTACAATCGATCGAAGGATGACCTATGCAATATCACATCTATAAGCTAGGTTTAAATTAAGTTTCACAAAAGAGAAAACTATCAAAATGGTCTACAGTGATCCTCAATTATCTTTAATTACTTATCTAACTTGTCGTAAATTACAGTGGCTGATGTGGCTTCTCAATAACTATATAACAGAAAAATCATTGCGTTTCAGATTTTTACTTCAAGTGGCAAATGTGAACACCATGAGCTTTAATTGACGATCGACATTAGTATTACATAAAAAGGGGATGTAACAGATGAGACTTCTGCAGTTCTGAGTGAAGCCTTATGCGCTCAGAAATGCGGCATCGCGTGCGTTCATTACCTTGTCGGTGTTCGTCAGGGGGCGGTGGCCGGCGCAGCTCCATAGAGCTCGCCGTCTCGGAAGCAACTCTCTCCTAACTTCTCCTTACTACAATTTACCAAAGCTGGTTTAAAAAAAACTGTCTGGCTGTGTTTTCATCTGACCGATCAGGGTCTCAATGTTAACCTTAAGCCCGCCTACAAAAATTCTGTCTATCCAATGAGAAACGTTATACTTTTCGTGGTGGGGCAATGTTTTTAAAGTTTGCAAAGTAACAGAGATGCGAAAAAGTCTCACGCTAAAACTTCCTGCTGGTGTGGCCCTTTTAGTGTTATCGTAAGATCTATACTGTTCTTCTGGAGGACTCTAGCTTTTAACATGGGGTGGGGGGCGGTCCTGGTGGTTAGCTGGCAACGTGGGTGTCCGACCCTTATCGTAGGGCCTTCTAGCTTTACACGGTTCTGCTGTCGGCTTCTGTTCTCGTTTCTCCCCTCGGAACTGCGTCTGTCTCACGGTGGGAAGGTGTGACATGCATTTTGGCATTCTTGTGTTAGTCTGTGGTTTTCCATTTGCTCACTCGTTACTCGTATTACTTTGGTTAATTTAATGTCACGATTTATTCGGAGCTATGTGACATACTACTGGATTTGCTTATCATGTCAGAGTTTTCATGGAAGGTGTTGGATTTGCCTGACACCTTACATTTTGAACACTACCGTTTTTAAAATGATGAAAGATAAATGATATTTCGTTTTTGCAATTGTTTTTTAACCATGACCTGTTGATTAATGACACAATTACAACTGCTCATTTCTAACAACCTTTTTTTATACGACGATGAAGCAATTCTAAGTGGATCGTGAGTGCTACCAACAACTCCTTTTCGCAAAAGGAAGTTAACTATCCACATTAAGCGTAAATAATTGCTACAAAACATGATTCAACCCCACTACCCCTCTCGTTACTGACACTTACTGCCCCCACATACCGCATACCCATTTAGAAACAACGAAATTAACTTTGATGCACTACATTTGTTGTTTGTAAAACACTTGATTGCTGGACTCCTTACTTCTGAACAAGCAGAAACTGGAAGTCTTGAAGCTGCGAATGCCTTGTGTCTGAGCCGGCCACGGTGGCCGAGCGGTTCTAGGCGCTCAGTCCGGAACCGCGCGACTGCTGCGGTCGCAGGTTCGAATCCTGCCTCGGGCATGGATGTGTGTGATGTCATTACGTTAGTTAGGTTTAAGTAGTTGTAAGTTCTAGGGGACTGATGACCACAGATGTTAAGTCCCATAGTGCTCAGAGCCATTTGAACCTTGTGTCTGACCACTGCCACTAATAATAATAATAATAATAATGACCACAATAATAATAATAATAATAATAATAACCGTGGAGGCCCGGGAAAAGAATAGGCCTCCGGCATGTTCTGCCAGTCGTAAAAGGGGACGAAAAGAACAAACCACTAATAGGGCTAAACCCCTTTTAGTGTGATTAGTTGGTCCAGGACAGAACTAAAGAAGCCTCGGACAAGCGCCGTCATGGTCAGGGACGACGCTTGAACCCTATGCCCACCCACAATGGTAACGACACTGCTAGCCAACTGGAAAATGATTTAAATCCAAATAGAGGTGTTTTGCAGGATATGCTTCCTGCAACCACCCTAGAAGGAAAACGAAGACAGAGGATGAGATGCTCAGATGAAGTTAATCGACACCTCATGTTCTGTTATTACCAAGCAACAAACCTAGGAATCAACACAACTGGATACAGATCACAAGTATACACAACATTTATTACCAGATACCCAGAATTAAAATTTTTAACAGAACAACGACTAGCTGATCAGAACCGTGTAATAATCAAAAATAACAGGATATCCCAGTCAGAATTAGAAAACATCAAACAACAAGTACAACTAATACTGGGACGGAATAATGTGCAATCAGAAGAAGAAGAAAATACAGTAATGGACTCAAACATCCCAGAGCAAAGAAACAAAGAACAACACGCATCAATTAAACAATCAGAGGAAAACGAAATCTTGCGACAGCCACCAGAACAAGCACAAATAGAACACGAAGTGACTCACATGTTAGATATAGAAGAAAAATTTCAGCTGACATATATAGATAACAAGGACACAAATACAGACATTAGACCATTCTTGCATAGACCGCCAAATAACCCACAAATCGAAACAACAATAAAAACTATCAACACAATCATACACAACAAAATAAATGAAAACACAACAATGGAAGAGTTACAACTACTGGTTTATATAGGAGCACTCACTACACTAAATATGCACACTAGGCAGAGATCAGAACCAACCAACACACAGAAGAAACCCACAAAACCAGCATGGCAACACAGGCTACAGATCAGAATAGAAAAACTGAGAAAAGACATCGGACAGCTAACACAATTTATAAGAAATGAAATGTCAGAAAAAAACGAAGAAGGTTAGTTAAAATCTCACAACAAGAAGCGATAGAGCAATTAGATGAAAAAAAAGCAGAAATTACAAGCATTGGCCAAACGACTTAGAAGATACAATAAAAGTGAAAATAGAAGGAAACAAAATCAAACATTCAAGACAAACCAAAAGAAATTTTACCATACAATAGATAACACTCACATTAAAATAGACAATCCACCAAACATAACAGACATGGAACACTTCTGGAGCAACATATGGTCAAACCCAGTACAACATAACAGGCATGCACAGTGGATACAAGCAGAAACAGACACATACAAGATGATACCACAAATGCCTGAAATGATAATTTTGCAACATGAAGTCACCCAAGCAATTAATTCTACTCATAATTGGAAAGCCCATGGAAAAGATAAACTAGCAAATTTCTGGCTAAAGAAGTTCACCTCAACACATTCACGTCTAACTAAATTATTTAACAGTTACATTGCAGACCCATACACATTCCCTGATACACTTACACAAGGAATAACTTATCTGAAACCTAAAGATCAAGCAGACACAGCAAACCCAGCTAAATATCGCCCCATAACATGCCTACCAACAATATAAAAAATATTAACTTCAGTCATTACACAAAAATTAATGACACATACAACACAGAACAAAATTATAAATCAAGAACAAATAGGCTGTTGCAAAGGAGCACAAGGGTGTAAAGAACAAATGATAATAGATGCAGAGGTGACACATCAAGCTAAAACTAAACAAAGGTCACTACACTACGCATACATTGATTACCAAAAAGCTTTTGATAGTGTACCCCACTCATGGTTACTACAAATATTGGAAATATACAATGTAGTTTCTAAATTGATACAGTTCCTAAACATAGTAATGAAAAATTGGAAAACCACACTTAATATCCAAACAAATTCAAATAATATCACATCACAGCCAATACAGATTAAGCGTGGAATATACCAAGGAGACTCATTAAGTCCTTTGTGGTTCTGCCTTGCTCTGAACCCACTATCCAACATGCTAAATAATACAAATTATGGATACAATATTACTGGAACATACCCACACAAAATCACCCATTTGCTATACATGGATGATCTAAAACTACTGGCAGCAACAACTCAACCAATTACTAAAGATAACAGAAGTATTCAGCAATGATATAAATATGGCTTTTGGAACAGACAAATGTAAGAAAAATACCATAGTCAAGGGAAAACACACTAAACAAGAAGATTTCATATTGGATAACCACAGCGACTGCATAGAAGCGATGGAAAAAACAGTTGCCTATTAATATCTAGGATACAGACAAAAAATAGGAATAGATAATACAAATATTAAAGAAGAACTAAACGAAAAATATACACAAAGACTAACAAAAATACTGAAAACGGAATTGACAGCAAGAAACAAGACAAAAGCTATAAATACTTATGCTATACCAATATTGACCCACTCATTTGGAGTAGTGAAATGGAGTAACACAGACCTAGAAGCACTCAATACACTTACACGATCAAAATGCCACAAATATAGAATACATCACATACATTCAGCAACAGAAAGATTCACATTAAGCAGAGAGGAAGGAGGAAGGGGATTTATCGACATAAGAAACCTACATTATGGACAGGTAGACAATTTAAGAAAATTCTTTCTAGAACGAGCAGAAACTAGCAAAATACACAAAGCAATCACTCATATAAATACATCGGCTACACCACTACAATTTCATAACCACCTCTACAACCCTTTAGATCACATAACATCAACAGATACGAAGAAAGTAAATTGGAAAAAGAAAACACTACATGGCAAGCACCCGTATCATCTAACACAGCCACACATCGATCAAGACGCATCCAACACATGACTAAGAAAAGGCAATATATACAGTGAGACGGAAGGATTCATGATTGCAATACAGGATCAAACAATAAACACCAGATATTACAGCAACCATATTATTAAAGATCCCAATACCACAACGGCTAAATGCAGACTTTGCAAACAACAAATAGAAACAGTAGATCACATCACAAGCGGATGTACAATACTAGCAAATACAGAATACCCCAGAAGACATGACAATGTAGCAAAAATAATACATCAACAGCTTGCCTTACAACATAAACTAATAAAACAACACGTTCCCACATACAAGTATGCACCACAAAATGTACTGGAGAATGATGAATACAAGTTGTACTGGAACAGAAACATTATAACAGATAAAACACCACCACATAACAAACCTGACATCATACTCACCAATAAAAAGAAGAAATTAACACAACTAATCGAAATATCCATACCCAATACAACAAATATACAAAAGAAAACAGGAGAAAAAATTGAAAAATACATCCAACTGGCTGAGGAAGTCAAGGACATGTGGCATCAGGATAAAGTTGACATTATACCAATTATACTATCAACTACACGAGTCATACCACACAATATCCACCAGTACATCAATGCAATACGGCTACATCCAAACTTATATATACAACTACAGAAATCCGTAATTATTGATACATGTTCTATTACCCGAAAGTTGCTAAATGCAATATAACATATACCGTACAGTTAAAAGGAAGACACGCTTGATCAAGGTCCGCGTCACTTTCCATTTTTGACCAGACATAACGTCTGAGAAAAGAAAGAAAGATAATAATAATGTGTAGGCGCTGCTACAGTGTAGTGCCCATTACGTACACTGTGGTGACAAAACTCATGGGGCACCTCCTAATATCGTGTTGAAAAATCTTTTGCCTTAGTGCACCAATCGACGTGGTATGGACCCAACAATCTGAAAGTCCTCCGCAGAAATATTGAGCCGTATTGCCCCTATAACAGTCCATAATAGCGAAAGTGTTGGTGGTGCAGGATTTTGTGCACGAACTGACCTCTCGATTATGTCCCATAAATGTTCGACGGTATTCATGTCGGATAATCTGGGTGGCCAATCATTCACTCGAATTTTCCAGAACAATTGTGGCCTGGTGACATCGCGCGTTGTTATACGTAACAGTTCCATTGTTTGGGAGCATGAATTCCGTGAATGGCTGCAGATGGTCTCCTAATAGCCTAACATAGCCATTTCCATTCCATGATAGGTGCCGTTGGACCATAAGACCGGGTCCACTCCATTAAAACACATTATGGAGCCACCACCAGCATGGACAGTGCTTTCTTGACAACTTCGACCCATGGCTACGTGGGGTCTGCGACACACTCGAAATGTACCATCAGTTCTTACCAACTGAGATCGGGGCTCGTCAGACCAGACCACGGTTTCCCAGTCGTTAGGGTCCAACCGCTGTGGTCACGAGCAGAGGAGAGGCACTGCAGGCGATGTCGTGATGTTGGTAAAATCACTTGCGTCTGTCGTCTGCTGCCATAGCCCATTAACGCCAAATTCGCCGCGTTGTCCTAATGGATACGTTCTTCGTGCGTCTCACCTTGAGTTTTGCGGTTATTTCATGCACTGTTGCTTGTCTGTTAGCACTGACAACTCTATATTCACGCTGTTGCTCTCGGTCGTTAAGCAAAGGCCGTCGACCACTGCGTCGTCAGTGGTGAGAGGTAATGCCTGAAATTTTATATTCTCAGCACAGTCTTGACACAGCGAATCTCTGAATATTAAACACCCTTTGCGACTTCCGAAATGGAGTGACCCGTGCGCCTAGGACTAACTACGGTTCCGCGTTCAGAATCTGTTAAGTCCCACCGTGTGGTCACAATCACGTCACAAACCCTTCCAGGTGAGTCGCTTGAGTGCCAATGACAGCTCCGCCAATGCAGTGCCCTGATATACATTGTGTAGGGAATGCTACCGTCATTTCTACATGTGCGTATCACTATCCCATGACTTCGACACTTCAGGGCAGTTACTCTTATGCTGTCAATTAGTTCTTCTATTGTCACGAAGTGCATAATGAAGTGAAGTGCCTAGTGCATAAATGAAATACAAGTAATTCCTGGTCTATTCAGGAAAATACCAACAACTCTGAAAATGCTTTTGGTTAAGTTATTTCTGTAAATGTGATGTTTAGTACAAAGAACAAAGTTATTTATTGGGTGGACTATGTGAGAAAAATGTTGCTAATGAATTCATTTGACAAGGTAGAAACTTATCCCACTGTAACTTAAGTAATCAAAACCACAGTCTTACGTAATAGTGATAACAGTATGGTCTCTAAAGATTATTTAGCTTCGGGACCAAAAAGTAATTGCATTGTTATGTGTTTACCCCTCATAAAATTTCATTTCACCCCTTATGGGGTAATTACCACCAGGATGGGGACCACTGTACCAGGGTGGTAGAAATCACACTGAGCTTTGAGCAACTATAGTCTAAACACCCTAGTTTTACAATAGGAAGAAAGTTTATAAAGCTTTCCTTGTAACTAGCAAGCGTATATATCTATTTAAACTCTCCTCCCGAACAGGCCATGGAGGCCCAAAGGTACGGACCGGCCGCCGTGTCATCCTGAGCCCAAAGGCGCCACTGGATGCGGATGTTGAGGGGCATGTGGTCAGCACAACGCTCTCCTGGCCATATGTAAGTTTCCGAGACCGGAGCTGCTACTTCTCAGTCAAGTAGCTCCTCAGTTTTCCTCACAAGGGGTGAATGCACCCCGCTTGCCAATAGCGCTCGGCAGACCGGATGGTCACCCATCCAAGTGCTAGCCCAGCCCGACAGCGATTAATTTCGGTGATCTGACGGGAACCGGTGTTACCACTGCGGCAAGGCCGTTGGCTATCTATTTAAAAACCATATAAAATATACATTCAACATTTATCTTAAGTCCGATAGTTAACTGCAATTTACTTCTTAAGCACTATCCATCCCATTGACCAATCTGTTTCTCAGAACTTCAGCTGTTACTCTTTTTCTCAGATTTTTCGTGAACAAGACAACAAAAGTGAACACAATGTATCAAACACAATTTGTCAGCTAAGCAGGGCAAGAGCCCGACCTGTTTGACAGTCAGATTTTATCTGTATTGAATAAAGGTGTAATATACGTTAGTTACGTTCGCGAGCACACTCACATGGCAAAAACGTCGCTTCAGTTTTAATTAAATCTGCCGACTTCCCAGATTCACGTACCGCCTGTCTTGGCATGTCGTCGAACACGAGCTGAATGTTCCTATGTCCCCGCTGATGTCTGGCTAATTCGCGCACGGAGATACAGGATAGTCGACCAGCTACTAACTGATACAGCTTCCGTCCCTGCGCTGTCCGCCACGCCACCAACTGCAGAGTCCACCGCTGTCCTTGCTGTATGTGTCATCGCCCAGCAGTACAGTACTGCTCGGCTCATTGCGCGCTGCGTCCTCTCTTGGCGACCACAGTTACTTGCAGACCGCCACGTGACGCTCAGACTCATCGCTCTGTCCGCAGCACCGCTTTCCAACTCGACTCGCTCTGCTCCCTCTCTACAACACTCAGATATGGATTATACAGACCAGCTGATTAGCTTCTGTCTCTGAAAAAATTCCAAAAACCTACCCCTCGACCCCAATCAAACAAGATCGATACTTCACGACGGTTCATTTGTGATGAACATTCAATCACTACCTGCAGCAGTTGCTTTCGGGTTTCGAAGCGTTTTTGATTCACAAGCGGAGAAATGCGTCTCCTATCAGGATATTTTTCCACTCCCCATCTCCTCACAGTCCAAGCCAAGGCACGCAACTGTCTCAGTCTCCTCAAACTCCTCTCTGGCAGAACATGGGGATTAGACACTTCCACTATCGTCCATACCTATAAGTTCCTCATCCGCCCAACCTATTTTATGCCCACCTTCCTTGGATCTCCACCCCCCCCCCCCCCACCTACTACAAATCCCTCCAAATCCTAGAGCGCCATGCACTCTGCCTCGTTTATCACATCTGTCTCCCGTCCCCCACACGGATCCTTTATGATCTGGTTCCCTTCCCCCATCTCCTGCTGTTCCTTGAACGAATACAGATCCTATACATCTCCCACAAACTAGATCCCCCCCCATCTTTTCGTTTCCCTCGTTCTCTCCCACCCTAGCCCACTGCCACACCTGTACCACAGTGTCCCACGTGGTCTCCAGCTCCACACGCTCCATACCCTTGCCCGAGGTGGCTTCCACCAACTCCCCCTTTTGGATGATGTCCTCGTGCCTTCCATCTACCCCTCCTACCAGATCTAATCCCTCCTTCTTCCCCCCTCTCTCCCTCCCTCCCTCCTTCCCTTGTTCCTCCTTTTTCCCTGCCGAACACCTTCTCTCGCCTTTTCATCCCCCCCCCCCCCCAGGCTTCCAGCCCCTTTCTTTCTCCCCTCCACTGCCCCCCTCCTACGCCTATCCTGCTTTCCCCCTACTGTCTCTACCCCCTTTCCTTCTCCCCCCCCCGCCGCCCTTCACCCGGTGGTAGGTCCCCTCCAGTGCAGTGATTTTTAACGTTTTTGTTGTGGTGTCAGTGTTTCTTCAATGTCGTATGCAGTGCTACGTTCCACCACCACCAACAGTGTCACCAGCATCCTTCATTTGTGTTCCCACTGTGGGGTATTCTTTGTTTTTGGTGTCAGTTCAAAGTGTTCATTCTCCACATGTGTGTGTGGCTCTGGTCTATGTTGTTTTTAAATCTACCATTTACACTCATCTATTTTTGTTCTTGTTTATTCACCAATTTATACTATTCTATTTTATGTGTTCTTTTCTCATTTGAATATGTTTTTCTGTAACACTCTTGGCTGAAGAGCTGCGTATTGTGCCGCTGCCAGCCCTCCCCATTCTGGGGAGTGAACTAACCATAAAGAAAAAAAAGGATCTTTTTCCGGCTACAATTCTGATATCTTGCTCCTTGGTCAGGTGTGTTACACCACTGTTTGTGGGCACGTTGAACAATCTGCTGTCAAATACCAACAAATCCAGCCACTTCACATACCGTATGGCAGTGGACACGCCGAAACACGATTGCCCCTCTTTGTCACTCTATCCCGTCCTTACATTTATCCACGTTTACGAACAATGTCCGATTGAAATAGAATTGTCTCACTGGTCGCTACTGCCTTATGCCCAGGTAGAGGCAGAGAGTGCACAGTGACACGTTTCTCGATCGCTGTGGCAGTTGTAAATTCTGAGCACTGAGGTAACTAAGCTTTTGTCGTGTGTGTGAATGATTTCAGTACATCACTATGTTATTAGCAGTTCTTAAAAACACATGAACCTTACTGGTTCACTCGTCTGCTCTCTTTCGGAATGGTCGTCGTAATTTATTGTGGACGTACCACTGCTGTATGGGTGCTGCAGATGACAGCGGAATGGGTCATAATATGAAAAGACCATCACTCCTGGTTGTCGGACTGTGCGGTGGGTGACATTCCGGTTGGTGTCCCACCAATGTGCAGGGCATCTCCAGAAACGTTTTCGCTCGTTATCTGGGATCAGTTCGAAGTGGGACTCGTCACTGAAGACGAAGCCACTCCAGTCAATGAGATTTCAGGTCAAAGACGTGTCTGGAGACGCCCCAGACAGTGGTGGGATACCAACCTGACTGTAGCCCGCCTTATGGCCCAGCAACCAGCAGTGATGGTGTAGGATACCGTTCCTTTTCATATCAGGATCCCTTTGGTTGCCACCCGCGTCCCGCTTAAAAGCAAAGCGGTTCGTCGGCGATCTTCTACGCCTCGTTTTGATGCCCTTAACGGAAACCCACCCTGAGCTTACCTTTCACCAAGTCCGCCCGCATACGGCCAGAGCATGTACTGCATGTCTTCGTGCGTGTACACGATTTGGCACGATATCCGTCAGGAAGACATCCAACAACTCTGTCTATCAACGCCAAGCCGAATAACTGCTTGCATAAGGGCCACAGGTGCACCAATGCGTTATGGACTTGCTCAATTTGTGAAGCTCTTTCTCTTGAATAAATCACACAGTTTTTTCAAAGTCCAATTACTTGTTGGTCTGTACACGTACATCATGTCTTCCGATTTCCGTCCCAATTGGATAATTCCTTAGTGGTGCTACGATCCTTCATTTTTGCCTTACAGTGTATTTCCACTTTCTGGATACATTTTCGGTTGCCTTTCTTAGCTGTCCCAACCTGTACAATGTAGTCAAAAATGTCGTCCCGACGGCAGTCAGTGGACACCTGTTGTTCAACTATGATGTATTGTGCGACGCCCATTAGCCACAAAATCAGCTAGGCTCAGTAGAATTGACGATCGCACACTTAGGGCCATTATATACGTGCCTCGCAGCTGTCTAATCGTTAACCTTGTACACTACGGATGGGAAAAACCTGCTGGTTAAAACCGATACATCCATTTTAGTTCTGAATAACCGGTATTTTCGTTATTTGTTTCGTCTCTGTTACAAGAGATTTTTTTCATTTGGTACTAATAACGGCATATCAGTTTGGTGTAGCCGCAATGCTTGGTTTCATAGTAAAACATCCATTGCTTTGAAACATTGGAATACTGTAGAAAATAGGAAAAGGGATCAGTGATATTTTAATAACAACGTTGGCAGTTATAAACGAGAAACCAACATATGACGTAAGTATTGGTACAGCACTGCAAAGACAATAATGTACCTGGTACCGTGTGGCGTGCCTATTCGACGGTACGCTGCAGTCTGGAAATATTTTACGAGGTGTGGTAGGAATGAAGTACAATGCTCCACTTGCTTTGAAAGATTAAAAACGGGAGGAGGCAGAACAAAGTTGCGCCATCACACTCGAACAAGGATAAAATATCTAAAACTTTTCTTGGAAGAAAGGTAAATTTGATTGACATACCTATAATTTTATTGATGTGTTGTAAAGTAGGGATAATAACTGTACCTTTAAGTCTGTGGTTGCTTCAGGGTGAAGAATTAATACCAGACAGATGGGACGATGTAGGAAAGTCATCAACTTGTGACGTTTCGCTCTCTCCATTGCCACACCCGTCCCTCTCACCTTCGCCATCTTTGAAGAAAGCGTTTGGAACGATTTCTGCCACAGCCTGAACCCCATATCTATCGAGACCTCCAACTCATTTACCATCATCAGAATTTTTCAAACTTTGTTCGAAGTTTACGTTAAAGGCGAAAATTGATTACTTTGATCGACTTTAACAGCCACGTTAAACTGGAGACGAAAAAATCAGTATAACAGGAAACCAGTTGTTTCTGTGATAAACACCATCCCTAGTGCACACTGCCGTCGCATGGGAAGTCTTACGACAATTTTTGTATCCAAACGGCACTGTCCCGTGTCGTCCAAACGCAACTCGCACGACAGCTTTGGCGTTGAAGGGCGCTTCTGTTGCAGTAGACGGCTGCTGTATCGTCCGCATAATGCCGTGTGTGGCGGGAGAGTGGGAGGTGATAAGCGAACACTGACTTGACGGTAGTCACACACCAAGCCACGGCTGCCTAGGCGTGCGCATTCCTTGTGTGTGTCGTCATAACGTACTATTTAGGTCATATACGTAGCAAATTTAATATTTAAACCACTTGGTTCAGTTGCCCTGCACTTTGATTTTTTTTTTTAACGTGTGCTTTCTGAAAGTCTACTCGTTTGAAGCTTGACTCCTCTGCTCCTATTCTTTACATTCCTACATACCTACTTCACAACTATCATTCTAAGTAACAGCTTCACTACCTGCTTCAACAAAGTGCGTTCGACTTAGGCAAGGGAAATTTTATAAGTGAGGAATAACGAGACGTTCAGCTCCAGAATCAGTAAATACTAATTCAACTTCACCCTAGATGTGGATGGTAAAGTTTCCCCAATGTTGAAATTGGGGTAATTACTTTGTATTTTCCCTAGTAAGAAAATCTACGTTCAGCATTTTGGCAATATTTAACAACGTAATGATTCTGAGAAGCGCCTGCGATTCAGAAACAATCGTTTTGGTAGACAGTATCCCGTGATGTGTGACATGTCCAAGTCAAACTAAGTTATCATATCCAGACCATACCCATCGACTAGTGCTGCTCGCTGTTGTGAATGTCAGAGCTCTTTTTTCCGGTTTGCATGGGACAGGAGCTGTTCTGGAGATCAAGGAACTGTTTTGCCTTAATCCGGCTAAATGGTGGTTGTCTCGCCTGACATAGCTGTTTCCAAGCGAGTGTGGTTACACCGGATGGCAGATGTGTCCTAACACAGTTGGGGAACAAATGTCTAAAAGTTTCGGCAGCCAGCAGCACTTTACTGCAGTACTAAGCGCCTTAGCAGGAAATGGCCGACCGACGCGTTCACATTCTGCTCTGAAGGTTGCCTGGCGTCAAGGCCATCGTCTTAAAATAATTTGGTGAAAGGGCTGGGACCTGAGGACTTCGAAGAGTTGTCCGAGAACCCTCATGAAGGCTACTTTTGTGCCATTGAAGCGAAGGTGGTGTGCCGGTGTGTATTTTTGGCGTTGGTATATAGTGATCAGTAAAATTATTCTCTCTGTGCAGAAAATTGAGTAAGTGTTCGGATACGTGTTCCTATGCACAGGCGTGGGAACTGTCTTAGTCAGTTACCCGTTTTCTAGGCTAGTGTTGCTGTTCATTGAGACTATATGGACCTTGTAGAAAGAGGTCACCTAGCAGAGCGTGGAGCAACTAGCTAGCTGAAGATACTGTCCAACGGTCGAAGCGGACTTGTCGAGGATTATTAGCGGGATTATTCCGTTTTGCCCTACAATAAAACTGACTTGTGGAATTACTGCGTGCGTCCTTATTCTTTTTGGCTTGAGATTATGAACCTGTGATGTTGACACAGCAGATGGCAGATCCGGTTGTTGATGTCATAGTAAACTCTTTTCAACCAGTGGCCGTGTCTAACAGGATTTTGAAAGCAGTAGGATTGCTAAAGGTCATTTTAGTGGTGATATAGATGAAGTGTCAATTTTAATCGCAGCTTGCAGGTCAAACTGAGACTGGAAAACTTCATTTAGGTTATATATATCACACTCCTGTCCTTGCAAACAAGGCGCTTTATGTTATTGAAAAACGCCACTGCCGTCAGGAAACATGACCGTCATGAAGAGTTGCTTGTGGTACGGTACTCCTTGACCGTCATGGTGCCTTGCACGAGCTCCGCTGGACCCATGGACGCCCACGTGTGTTTCCCATAGCATAATGGAGCCGCCGTCAGCTTGTGTCCATCTGGCAGTACAGGTGTGAAGGAGCTGTTCCCCTGAAATACGACTCATTCGAGCTCTCCCATCGGCATTATGAAGTAGGTATCGGGATTCATCTGACCATGTAACGCTCTGTCGCGCCACTGGTGGCGATGGTCACACGCCCATTTCAGTCATAACAAGTCGTGGCACATGCATGAGTCGTTGAAGGCATAGGCCCATCGTGCGTGTGCGTGTGTGTATAACAGTCATTCCTCAACAAGTAACGCTCCTATGGGCTCGAAGGGTTTATGTCGATAATAGGTTGGTGGTCTTAAAGTTCTGGTTGATCAATATATATACGTATGGTGTATCTGCAAAGAATGTAGAAAATGGAAGGGCTGGTAGAATGGTTCATAACAAGCATATTTCACATAGCAACTCCCACCTGCATCCCTCAGTGCGCAGGACTAGGCGTCGTTGAACACCGTCGCAGGTATGCACGAAATACGCCATCCGAGCCGTTATGGTAGCAGAACCGCAGGGCAATGTTTGCAGTGTATTGGTGGCATCAAGGTAAATGAGAAGTCGGGATGACTGTCGCATTCTTTCAAATACTCCTGGCAAAGAGGAGAGTGCATCAGAGGTACCCATAAAGTGCGCTATCAATTCTTATCAATCTCAATGGGAGGCACCAGGAGTAAAAATCAATGGCCGTCAATTCGGAGGAATGTGCAGACCGTAACAGTGCCCACAGCGCCCTATGCAGTTCTCACCAAAGGTTTCATCCAAATGGATTCGCACTGCATGTACGAAGTGCGCAGGTACACCATCTTTTGGGTACCACATTCACTGTCGTACGTTGGGTGGAACAAGTTCCAACAACTCTGGCAATGTTTCTCATAAAACGATTATGTATCTGTTTGCGTTTAGTCGTCATATATGGACCGATCAGATTGTCGCCTATCAGGCCAGCCCAAATGTTGACAGCAAAGCCATTCTGGTGTCCGCCAACAAAGAGGCGTTTGGAATATCTCGTGCCCACGCAGGTTCATCGTGGCTGTAGAAGATACAATCTCATATAAAGGTTGCCTCATTCATAAAAAGTGCTGGGTTAAGAAAGTTCATTTGAATGGCACACATGCCGATCATCATACCGCACACGTCAAATTATGGAGAGGCTTACACCCATTTCCTGCGCAACACGCTGCGAGCTTGCGTTTTCCATCAGTGCTAACGTCTCTCTTCAAGCCCTGGTGTACGCACAGTACATTGACGGTCACGTCCGTCAGGCCTTCGTACATGTAGGACAAAATGGATACACTGGCCTTCGAATTAGGCCTTAAATGCTCATGTGACGTGGTGAGAACGCGCCAGTGAAAGATGTACCACAGGTGAAAGTGTCTTTCGTAGGGACCTGTGGATGGCAGTAAATGTGCGAGGATCTGGCACTGAACGACTTGGAAACTGCCGAATATGCAAACGTTGGGCAACATGAGCATTTCCATGGTTCAAATGGCTCTAAGCACTATGGGACTTCACATCTGAGGTCATCAGGCCCCTAGACTTAGAACTACTTAAACCTAACGAACCTAAGGACATCACACACATCCATGCCCGAGGCAGGATTAACACCTGCGACCATAGCAGCAGCGCTCTTCCGGACTTAAGCACCTAGAACCGCTCGGCCACAGCGGCCGGCATCATTTCCATCCTTCGCACCGTAATCACAGTGCATGTCTGTGCTCTCCTCCCAAGCATTGTGCTCCATTACCTGTCTACTCCACGCTGTAACAAACACCAGTGTGTCCTCGTTTGGTGACATTGACGAAGGGCGAACCAGACCCTGCAGTGTGCACAGGTGCTGCCCTCTATACAACACCTATCAAAGAGGCATTTCCACAGCCAAAAGCAACCTGTTCACGTCCTAGTAAGAGGCGGAAAACCCGCAGTGTGGTCCCACCTGGAAAATCTGAAACTTCATCGACAACAGCGTTTGCAAATAAAGGTCATAAAAGTTCACCCGAACGTATCTTTTACCTTGATGTCATAAATACATTGAAATCGTTGCCCTCCAGACCTGATACCATGACTGCTCCGATGGCATGTTGTGTGCCTACCCTCTTAGGAGCGTTCGACGTCGTACGTTAAGGGATGCGGACATGGGTTACCATGTGAAATATGCTTGTCATGATGCACTCTACCAACCCCCTCATTTTCTACATTAATTTCAGATACACCCTGTAATGTAGAATTCAGACAAACAGACAACCATCAGTTGTATAATGGAATGAAGAACACGTAAATTTGTGCTAGACCTGGACTCAAACCCAGATACTATGCTTTACGCAAGCAGCCACCTTAACTCTTTGTCCACTATGATGTATCATGCAGCGTAACTTGCTGTGACAGTGCGAGAGAGAGACAAAGATATTGTTTATTACTCTGTGGCGGTGAGCGCTCACATAATTATTCTTAGGATATAGAGTTTTTTTGTTCTTGTTAAGAGTTTTTTTAGGGGTGGAGAGCCATTCTTGTGATGTAAAAAATCGACGCCATTGCGAGTTTTTGATTCACATTGTAAAATATAAGTGCATATGGAAGGAAATCAGTTAATAGAGCAATAAAATATTGTTCATTTCAAGAAGGTACGTCTTATTATACACCCAGCGATATTCTGCTATTGTGATTTACTAATAACCACCAGCTGAGAACAGTTCCGACGGGAGCGTTCAGTTCTAGTGAAATAGTTCGATGTTTTCTTCGGAAAAGAAGTCACTTCATGGATCATTCAAATCCACAATAGTAACTGGACATTTCTCAGAACTGAGAGCAATCTGATTGCTATGCAACAGAGCCCCGAAGAATATTTCTCCGTACTTTGGTTACCACTTTCAGCTCAACACGGTATCTGCAGCATCTGGAGCAGATTTCTACAACAGCGGAAGCGTGTAATCGCTATCAGTTTCACACATCCCCCTGTGTACGCTGTATGTATTTACCCACAACAGTTAACATACAGTTACTCACACACATAGAAAGACAATACTAGGTGGTGTGGGGAAACATTTCAGTATAAAGGCCCTGTAGAGCTAAACAGTAATTAGCCAAGTAAGAAAGGAGTCTTTATACCACCATGCACGGACCATGGCCAGACTCAAACTTCAATCTGTCGTCGTTAATGCATTACAAAATGCACTCACACTTATTATGTAATTGCTGAACATGGGGAGTATGCATAGTAATGGCAGAAAAAATAAGATATTAATTTGCCTGTGTTGTTAAAAAGTACGATACAGTGTTCCTTTGGAGATGCATGCAGGTCTGAAGTAACAGGCACTGTAGCAACTACAGCCATAATTAAAGGTATTTGTAACTGCAAATTTGAACAGCCATCAGCTATACAAGGGAAAAACAAAAATGAACATTTGTGCTGGACAGGGATTGAACCCAGGTTTCCCACATCGCATGAGTGTCCACCTTAACCACTTTGGCTACCTGTGTACGACAGATGACCAGACCCAAAACTTCCATATATCATCATTCATACATCACAACCTGCACTCATACATATTACATAACTCCCTGGTATGTGCAGATAAATATGGTATTGCAGTCCCTGTGTTGTTAGGAAGTACGATGCGATGTTCCTTTGCACAGGCATGTATGTTCACTCACCATCCGAGTTTGTGCTCCGTCTCTAATAACCTCAATATCTTTTTACTCCAACACAACACATCTGTCATAGAGGACAGCGTGCATGTTGGGGAATACGAAAATGTTTCTTGCCCCTGACACGTAGGCTGCACTGTGTATCCAGTTGATTAGGCAGGCAAAGACTTTTTTGCTCATATATGTGCGCCTGATGAGGGTAGGAGGTCATAAACCCTACAGTGCTGATATGTGTAAGGCCTGCTGTTTCTGTGCCAAATTTAGTTGAAATCGATCGAGGGGTTGGAGAATAGGCCCCGGACATAGGAACACACACTCTGCTTTTTATATATATATATATATATATATATATATATATATATATATATATACACTCCTGGAAATTGAAATAAGAACACCGTGCATTAATTGTCCCAGGAAGGGGAAACTTTATTGACACATTCCTGGGGTCAGATACATCACATGATCACACTGACAGAACCACAGGCACATAGACACAGGCAACAGAGCATGCACAATGTCGGCACTAGTACAGTGTATATCCACCTTTCGCAGCAATGCAGGCTGCTATTCTCCCATGGAGACGATCGTAGAGATGCTGGATGTAGTCCTGTGGAACGGCTTGCCATGCCATTTCCACCTGGCGCCTCAGTTGGACCAGGGTTCGTGCTGGATGTGCAGACCGCGTGAGACGACGCTTCATCCACTCCCAAACATGCTCAATGGGGGACAGATCCGGAGATCTTGCTGGCCAGGGTAGTTGACTTACAACTTCTAGAGCACGTTGGGTGGCACGGGATACATGCGGACGTGCATTGTCCTGTTGGAACAGCAAGTTCCCTTGCCGGTCTAGGAATGGTAGAACGATGGGTTCGATGACGGTTTGGATGTACCGTGCACTATTCAGTGTCCCCTCGACGATCACCAGTGGTGTACGGCCAGTGTAGGAGATCGCTCCCCTCACCATGATGCCGGGTGTTGGCCCTGTGTGCCTCGGTCGTATGCAGTCCTGATTGTGGCGCTCACCTGCACGGCGCCAAACACGCATACGACCATCATTGGCACCAAGGCAGAAGCGACTCTCATCGCTGAAGACGACACGTCTCCATTCGTCCCTCCATTCACGCCTGTCGCGACACCACTGGAGGCGGGCTGCACGATGTTGGGGCGTGAGCGGAAGACGGCCTAACGGTGTGCGGGACCGTAGCCCAGCTTCATGGAGACGGTTGCGAATGGTCCTCGCCGATACCCCAGGAGCAACAGTGTCCCTAATTTGCTGGGAAGTGGGGGTGCGGTCCCCTACGGCACTGCGTAGGATCCTACGGTCTTGGCGTGCATCCGTGCGTCGCTGCGGTCCGGTCCCAGGTCGACGGGCACGTGCACCTTCCGCCGACCACTGGCGACAACATCGATGTACTGTGGAGACCTCACGCCCCACGTGTTGAGCAATTCGGCGGTACGTCCACCCGGCCTCCCGCATGCCCACTATACGCCCTCACTCAAAGTCCGTCAGCTGCACATACGGTTCACGTCCACGCTGTCGCGGCATGCTACCAGTGTTAAAGACTGCGATGGAGCTCCGTATGCCACGGCAAACTGGCTGACACTGACGGCGGCGGTGCACAAATGCTGCGCAGCTAGCGCCATTCGACGGCCAACACCGCGGTTCCTGGTGTGTCCGCTGTGCCGTGCGTGTGATCATTGCTTGTACAGCCCTCTCGCAGTGTCCAGAGCAAGTATGGTGGGTCTGACACACCGGTGTCAATGTGTTCTTTTTTCCATTTCCAGGAGTATATATATATATATATATATATATATATATGTGTGTGTGTGTGTGTGTGTGTGTGTGTGTGTGTGTGTGTGTGTGTGTGTGTGTGTGTGTGTGTTTGGGTGGGTGGATGGATGGGTATTGATGCATACACATAATTCAAATACACCTTCATTCAAGTCCACCAACATCCACCAACAAACATATTGCAGGAAGTCAAACCACACGATTTGTCTCGCACACCCCACGATGGTACAAAAACGTCATCTGTGGCTGCAGCCACGAATGCGACTTGGCCAGACGCCACTGATGCCCTGTGGACATAGTGAGAAGGAACATTTCGAAACTTTCTATGGTTGAAACATAGCCATTCTAGTCTCTGAGAACAATCCACAAAGATCTTACTGGATTTCAACTAATATAATGTTTCTTTAATTTTCCGCCAATGCCGGAACAGTTGTTTGTACACAAATGGTATTTCACTTTCATTGCATGTTAACTCACTGTCACAAACGAAAACCAAATAAACGCAGCCCTCGCAGATACAAAGGAAGATTGTGAGTTTCCCAAATATAAAATTAATTTCACACACTGATTTTGAATAAATGAGCTACTGTGTACTGAAAATGTTAGAAATTTGATAGCATACATGAGAGTTTCCTTAATTCGTTTTAAATAGCAATTATAATTTCATTTATAAGCGGTATGAAATGAATTTCCAAAGTATTAAGCTCAGAAAGGTAGAAAGACTTTGTTACTGGAAATTACAGGAATGAATTAGCACATGCCACCGGTACTCTGTTATAAACAAATATATTGAAATCTTGAATTAATTCTCACTGTTGGCAGACACAATTCGTGGTTGTACTAGTGCTGCCTAGAATACAGAGTTATGAGATCTATTTAGAATTAGGTACACTGTGTGTGATTTTCGAGTAGAGTGGTAAGAAGAAACCTCGTTAGTTCCTTAAACATATCAGGTTTTTCATATACAAAATGGCATTTCCAGACGTGTTATTTTTCTGCTGTCATCTCAAGAACTATGCTGCCGAAAGTCATCGGTTGCTAGCGCAAGCGAGTGGAGAACGTGCTCTGTCGAATACAAATTTGTTCAAATGGGTCTGTGCACTATGGGACTTAACATCTGAGGTTATCAGTCCCCTAGAACTTAGAACTGCTTAGACCTAACTAACCTAAGGGCATCACACACATCCATGCCCTGGGCAGGATTCGAACCTGTGACCGGAGCGGGCGCGCGGTTCCAGACTGAAGCGCCTAGAACCGCTGGGCCTCTGCGGCCGGCTCTGTCGAATACAACGCGCAAAGATACGTTTAGGCGATTACGAGAGAAAGATTTTGCGATGCGTCACAAAATTCGTCTTGGTCGGTGTGGTGTAGTATGAGCCGCTGTAAACAGATCAAATGGTGAACGCTGAACTCCACGGTACATAATTACTCAATTTGAACTGCGCACGTAAAGACGAACGCCCGCGATATGCTCAAAGATATGACAAAGTCATTCCGCATCATGACAATGTCAACTGCATGTGGCAAACCGAGAGAAGGAAACCTGAAATAGACACCCATGGGATCTCTTACTCCCCACCACCACCATTTTCTCCAGACATCGCCCCTCCACATACATTTGTTTCAATCCATGCAGTATGGCCTTTCCGAACAAAACTTCACAACGCTTAACGCTCTAAAAACTGTCTCCAAGAGGGGATCGCTTCAAACAATCAGATTTTTTTTTACCATGGAGTCCATTTGTTGTTTAGACTATGCTATCCTACTCAAATAAACATGTTTCTGTCTAACAAACAGTAAGAACGATTCAGCTTTACACTATGGCAAATTAAGTTCACACAGTTACGTTTATTAGAATGGGGTCAGTTAGCACCGTATGGTCAGCTTCGATTAAAGTGCAGCAAATTGTAATCAAATGAAAGAAATATGTAAGCTCAAATTTCAATTCACAAATTTTGTAAAATCTGTTGTTGTTTTACAATAGTGTATCCGGTTGTTGTCCAGTTGCGACAATCAGTTATTTGCCGATGGTCTAAGAAGAACAAATACAAACATCAAAAAAGTTTTGCATCGCCTTGGTTCCGAGAGTTCCGTAACCTGTACAGAAAATTGGAATAGACATCAACATCATTTACACCTTGTTTATTGCTCATGAAAACCACACATTGCATGTTGTACCACCATACATCGATACCTTCGGAGGTGGTGGTCCAGATTGCTGTACACACCGGTACTTCTAATACCCAGTGGCACGTCCTCTTGCACTGATGTATGTCCGTGTTCGTCGTAGCATACTGTCCACGAGTTCATCAAGGCACTGTTGGTCTAGATTGTCCCACTCCTCAACGGAGATTCCGCGTAGATCCCTCAGAGGGGTTGGTGGGTCACATCGTTCATAAACAGCCCTTTTCAATCTATCCCAGGCTTGTTCGATAGGGTTTATGTCTGGAGAACATGCTGACTACTATAGTCCAGCGATGTCCTTATCCTGAAGGAAGTCATTCACACGATGTGCACGATGAAGGCGCGCGAATGTCTCACCGATATGTTGCCGATATTGTTGCACTATCTAGTGGAAGACAGCATTCACGTATCGTACAGCCATTACGGCGCCTTCCATGACTACCAGCGGCGTACGTGGGCCCCACATAGTGCCACCCCAAAACAGCTGGAAACCTCCACCTTGCTGCACTCGCTGGACAGTGTGTCTAAGGCGTCCAGCCTGACCGGGTTGCCTCCAAACACGTCTTCGACGATTGTCTGAAGACACATGCGACACTCATCGGTGAACAGAAAGTTATGTCAGTACTGAGCGGTCCATTCGGCATGTTGTTGGGCTCATCTGTACCGCACCACATGGTGTCGTGGTTGCAAAGATAGACCTCGCCATGGACGTCGGGTGTGAAGTTGCGCATCATGCAGCCTATTGCGCACAGTTTGAGTCGTAACACGACGTCCTGTGGCTGCGCAAAAAGCGTTATTCAATATGGTGGCGTTGCTGTCAGGGTTCCTCCGAGCCATAATCCGTAGGTAGTCGTCATCCACTGCAGTAGTAGCCCTTGGGCGGCCTGAGCGAGGCATGTCACCGACAGTTCTTGTCTCTGTGTATATCCTTCATGTCCAAACAACATTGCTTTGGTTCACTCCGAGACGCCTGGGTACTTCCCTTATTTAGAGCCCTTCCTGGCACAAAGTAACAATGCCGACGCGATCGAACCGCGGTATTGACCGTCTTGGCATGGTTGAACTACAGACAACACGAGCCCTGTACCTACTTCCTGGTGAAATGACTTGAGCTGACCTCCTTCGTCTAATAGGCGCTGCTCATGCATGGTTGTTTACATCTTTGGGCGGGTTTAGTGACATATCTGAACAGTCAAAGGGACTGTGTGTGTGATACAATATCCACACTCAACGTCTATCTTCACGAGATCTGGGAACTGTGGTGATGCAAAACTTTTTTGATGTCTGTAGTTCAATAGCAAATAGTAGTTCTTCAGCGTCACTAAGATAATTTTTTTTTATTATTTACTGCTAAATCGACAGGAATTCGACTTTAGTTTCCTCCACATACAAGAGTAGTTTCGGTTTGTATTCTCGTCGAAGAGTTTCAAAGCAGAGATAAAAACAAGGTATTTCTGTTGTGTCACTAGATTTATGTTTAACAGTTTAAACATTTAGATCATCGACTGCTGATGTGTACGATCAGCTACATCATTTCATACATGTTCATTTGACACGACAGTCTTAGCAAACAACAAAGCTGAGCAAAGTAGAAGGAAGATAGAGGACAGTAAGTAACTCGAGAAGCCGAAGAGTCTGAGTGATTTTATTGGAAAGGCGTGTGGCGAATCCAGTTCGGTGTCATGCGTGTTCGCCCTTTACTCGGGATTGTTAGCATCTCGACAATCATTTAATTAGACTCGGTCGGGTTTTACGAGATTAAAACCAACACCTGGAATCGATTTTATTAGCTAATAGCACTGCTCCGTGTGTGTGTGTATCGACTGGCTCTCTGACGTGTGTGTCGTCTCACTGTTTGTACTGCTGTTCACGTGTGTGTGCGTTTAAACGGCGACGTCTGTGTCTGTCCGTGTGTGGGTGAGTGTATGCAGGAATGAGGATCGTGGGGCGTCCCATAAAAGCGAAGCCATCAATGCCTGTTTTCCGTAATTTCATCCTCCAGAGTGACGTAATTCATCAGCAACAGAGTACTCCGCGGCCGGGTGTTCCATTCAGATAATGTCAAAGCGTTGAAAGCTTCCGTCCAACTCTGTGTGGTGAATGATGTCAGGAATGGAGTACCGATCGGAATGTTCTACGAGGTATGAAAAATATCGCACAGCATCCGACTTCCACAGCAGTTGCCAATATCAACGAAGAAACATCTTTCTTTTTTTTTTTTTTTTTTTTTTTTTGGCAGAGATGTTTGAAGAGCTACTTTTCGAATACAACAATTTTCAGAATTGGACCACGTCATTTTGTAACACTAAAAGTAGCTGAAAAACGAAAGCGACGATTCAATCTTTTTCCGCCGCTCTGATAACGATAACGGCCATTGCAACGATGGTCGTAAACTCATTTTAGTTTCATAGGGGTTTTTACTATTGCAAAATGATGCATCCGAATACTCAAAACAATTTTGATTAAATGCACACAAGCCATGTAAATATGGGACTTACAACGTTTATACTAATAACCAGTTGATGAATGTAACGAACGTGCTATACATCACAAACGCTTCTACACTAAGGTTTCACAATGGTGACAGGAAACACCAGGTCTCGAATCACGGTCTGATAACTTTAATGCAGCTCTTCCGTAACTTTGTAGTTAATTCTGATCATGCATCTAAACGAGTGCAACAGTTAATTCAATCTTTACTTCGCACTATGAACGGATTATCAAAAATAGAGGGTAATTAATGAATAAACGCTGGAGTCGGTCAGTCGAGGAGGTTCCCTGGGGGTCAAAATCGCTGAATAATGTCCATAACTTTTTATATATTAAGTCCAAAAAGAATAGCTGTTAGTGTTACTTTACTTCGTCGTAGCTTGCACAAGCAGCTATCTATTTATGAAGGATTTTGGCTTGCAGCAAGTATGGAAGTTACCGCGGTATTCTGGAAAAGCACAAAAATGTGACTAATACTTCATTGGTTACTTAGCAGAAGCAAATCACATATGAGGGCAGTTATCACAGAAAATACTAAGACAATACCCAGCGGTGCATTAGTGAGCAGCTCGAAAAAGTCCCATACAGCATCGTGTGTGCACTAAGAACAGATATTAATCGCCGCAGACTGAATGGACGCCGAGGTATAGTCAAAATCATAACAGTAGAAGAGTCTACTCATCATATCAGCATGTTATGCTGCATGCCATAAAACCTCTCTCACATGAAGGGGTCTCAATTGCCACTCGAGTGTGACAAATATTCACTAACTGCAACGGAGTATTGGATTCTAGCGTCTTTATGAGGGCGGTTGATGAAATATGGGCCGGAAAACAGGACCAGCCAGAGAAACTCTGAAAGCGGAATAACCGCAGTCGTACGGAGTAAGAGGTCAATAAGTTGCAGATATATTCGTGGCATCTAGCTCTGGTGTAGAACTTATCAATTCATTAATGAAATGACACATCTTCTCAGTACAAATAAAGCTGGCCGTTCACAAGGGAGTATCTAAATTTTCTTGACTTTACACTTACAATACACTTAAAGTACACTTACTTTATTCAAATACTTTTAGGACTAATAGGATAACTGAAATGCTCAATACCGTAGGGGTCGGTTCTGATGACGAAAGTCACCATGCAGTACCCAAAAACACTTTCTCAGTATCCACTTCGTTTCCACAAAAATTCTATTTCAATAATACTCTGATTTATAAAAATTACCTAAGTTCCTTCCAGCCGTTCATCAAAAAACGATAGCACAATCATACAAACAAAATATTACTCGCCAAAAAGCAATATATACTTACTATTCTTGGGATCACTCCAATACGTATAAACACCACGTAGCACAGTAACAGTTACCAGTAACAATCATCAGTGTCAGAAAGCTGCCCGTGTTCAATAATTACCTGGTTTTTACACGTTTGTTTCAAACTGTGGCTAAGAAAAAAAGTAATTTTAGTAATACGAAAATACGCCAGTACGGTTAATTCGCTGTCTGCTTGAAAATCTAATGATTCACTTCTAAAATTATTGTCATAGATTGCAAATTTATTGTTCGTTTTGTTACGGTGTAAGTAAATTTCTGCCCAGAATTCCAGAAGTTCAGGTTCATCACAATAGGTACCAAGGCATGGATAATTGTTTGAATCACTCTGGACCGTAATAGATCGTCCTCAGTACTCTTGTTAGATTAAGTTAACAAGTCAAGGTATAATTATCGGTTGACATACTGCTTACATTACACAAATCAGCACGTCTTCACAAAAAGATAATTTGTTAAAATTGGGTTAGCAATAACTCGTAACTAAAATAAATGAATGCACATATCAATCAATATAGCTTCTGAAGTCGTTGTTGTCAATGATAATCACATAAATTAGCATAAGATTTTTTCAGTTCTCGAATATACGCTGGCGTATTTAACAGTTTGTTAGTTGAGTAAACTTAATAAGCTTGCAGCCATTATTTTTCTTGTTGGTAATTAAATAGTGATCTGTTACTGACCCACGTGTGTCTTGTTGTACAATCATCTGCTAACACTAAAATGTTCAAGCTAGTGCCGGTTCAAGTATATTTTCCCACACATAGACATATCATGTGACGCCCCCGCTGCCCTCCCTACCTCAGACGTTAGTCGCCTTCCTTGGGTTTTTATTCGTGTTAGACATCTCACAAACATAACAATCCGCTCCCTAGCTGATAGCGTTCATGATTTGTCACGTGGTGGGCCTGAGGTCGATTACTGGTGACAGTACCCTTTTAAAATGATACAGCCGTCACTAAAATGGCGTCAGATAAAAATATTTACACTACTGGCCATTAAAATTGCTACACCAAGAAGAAATGCAGATTATAAACGGGTATTCATTGGACAACTATATTATACTAGAACTGACATGTAATTACATTTTCACGCAATTTGGGTGTATAGATCCTGACAACCATCTCTGGCCGTAATAACGGCTTTGACACGCCTGGGCATTGAGTCAAACAGAGCTTGGATGGCGTGTACAGGTATAGCTGCCCATGCAGCTTCAACACGATATCACAGTTCATCAAGAGTAGTGACTAGTGTATTGTGACGTGCCAGTTGTTCGGCCACCATTAACCAGACGTTTTCAATTGGAGAGAGGTCTGGAGAATGTGCTGGCCAGGGCAGCTGTTGAACATTTTCTGTATCCAGAAAGGACCGTAAAGGACCTGCAACATACGGTCGTGCATTATCCTGCTGAAATGTAGGGTTTCGCAGAGAGCGAATAAAGGGTAGAGCCAAGGGTCGTAACACATTTGATGTGTAACGTCCACTGTTCAAAGTGCCGTCAATGCACACAAGAGGTGACCGAGACGTGTAACCAATGGCACCCCATACCATCACGCCGGGTGATATGCCAGTATGGCGATGACAAATGCACGCTTCCAACGTGCGTTCACCGCGGTGCCGCCAAACACGGATGCGACGATCATGATGCTGTAAACAGAACCTGGATTCATACGAAAAAATGACTTTTGCTATTCGTGCAACCAGGTTCGTTGTTGAGTACACCATCGCAGGCGCTCTGTCTGTGATGCAGCGTCAAGGGTAACCGCAGCCATGGTCTCCGAGCTGATAGTCCATGCTGCCGCAAACGTCGTCGAACTGTTCGTGCCGATGGTTGTCTTGCAAACGTCTCCATCTGTTGAGTCAGGGATCGAGACGTGGCTGCACGATCCGTTACAGCCATGCGAATAAGATGTCTGTCATCTCGACTGCTAGTGATACGAGGCCGTTGGGATCCAGCACGGCGTTCCGTATTACCCTCCTGAACCCACCGATTCCATATTCTGCTAAGAGTCATTGGATATCGACCAGTGCAATTAGCAGTGTTGCGATACGATAAACCGCAATAGGCTATAATCCGACCTTTATCAAAGTCGGAAACGTGATGGTACGCATTTCTCCTCCTTACACGAGGCATCACAACAACGTTTCACCAGGCAACGCCGGTCAACTGCTGTTTGTGTATGAGAAATCGGTTGGAAACATTCCTCATGTCAGCACGTTGTAGGTGTTGCCACCGGCGCCAAACTTGTGTGAATGCTCTGAAAAGCTAATCATTTGCATATCACAGCTTCGTCTTCTTGTCGGTTAAATTTCACGTCTGTAGCACGTCATCTTCGTGGTGTAGCAATTTTAAAGGTCAGTAGTGTACATTGTGCTGCGTGCCACACTAGATTTTTTATTTGTTTATCTTTAGACATTGCAATGAAATTTTTTGTTGCATATACAGAAAGAATTGCAATTAATAGGGAAAACTGACACTTGTGAAGTGTACAATAACAAAAACAAAATCGTTCAAATAATAATGAGACTGCTGGTGAACCGATTGCGAGATAATTACCTACATCGACATCTACATAGATACTTTGTAAGCCACCATATGGTACTTGGCAGAAGGTACCCTGTATTGCTACTAGTCTTTTTTTTCCACTCGCAGATACAGCGGGGGAAAAACGACTATCTAAATACCTCCGTACGAGCCCTTATCTTTATGGTCAATACGCGAAATCTACGGTGATGGCGGTAGAATCACTCTGCATTCAGCCTCGAACACCGGTTCTCTGAATTTTCTCAACTCTGCTACTTAAAAACAACATCGGCTTTCCTTCACTGATTCCCATTTGAGTTCCCGAAGCATCCCGTAAACTTGAATGCTTTTCGTACCTACCAGTAAGAAATACAGAAGACCGTCTCTAATCTGATTCGATGTCTTCCTTTAATCCGACCTGCTGCGGATACTAAGCACTCTAAAATTAAACTGGGTCGCATTAATGTCCATATGCGTCCTCCTTTACAAATCAACCACATTTCTTAAAATTCTCCCATTAATCCGAAGTCAATATTGACCTTACCTAGCACAATCCTTACATTATCTTGAAACACCCCTAGATATTTCATCTACGTTCGCCAGATCATATACGAATACAGCAAAGAACAGCGGTCCTATCACACTTCTTTGGGACTCTCCTGACGATACCCTTGTCTCTGCTGAACACCTGCCGTCGAGGACAACATATTGGGTTCTATTACTTAAGAAGTCTTCGAGCCACACACATACCTGGGAATCTACTACATATGCTTGTTCCTTCGTTAACAGTCGGCAGTGTGGTACCGCGTCAAAAGCTTTACAGAAATCTAGGAATATGGCATCCGCCTGTTTCCCTTCATCTGTAGTTCGCAAGATGTCATGTGTGAAAAGTGCAAGCCCACTTTCCCACAATCAATGCTTTCTAAACCGAGACGATTTGTGGGCAGGAGCTCTTCTCCGTCAAGAAAATTTATTATATTCGAACTGACAGTGTGTTCAAGGATTGTGCAACAAACCTATATTAAAGGTATAGGTCTGTACTCTTGCAGGTCATTTTACAATTCTTATATACAGCAGTCATTTGTGCTTTTCTGCAGCCGCTTGGTACTTTGCGCTGGGCGAGAAATTCGCGAGAAATGCAAGAGAAGTTAGGGACCAGTGGTAATTAGTACTCTTTATAGAAACGAATTGAGATTCCATTAGGACCTGGCGACTTATTTGCTTTCATCTCTTTCAGTTGTTTCTCTACACAGGTGGTGCTTATTACAATATCGTCCACACAATACATAGGGACGAGTAGCTACTGACTTCAGTATGAAACGTAACTCTGATTAGTATAAGTGTATCTAACTGTGTTCTAATTTCGCCCATGACCTACATTACCTCACACAACGTTGGGTATTGTGGTACTAGTATGATAAAATGTAGGCACATTTTGCTGCTGGTGTAATACGAGAGCTAGCGCGCCAGTATGATCCACAATGATTAGGTCGAGCGGGGCATGTTCCTTTGCCTCCAAGATCATCTGACTTCAATCATCTGGATCAATCTCAACTGTCAAATGGACAGCACTCTCGTTGATACTTTCTTTGAAAGGATTCGTAACTCACTGCGGAGACCAGTGCAGCATTGCCTCCAAGTCTGAGTACGACACATGGAACACTTCCTTTAACAGGTACGAGTGTACTGTGAACCATATTATATGGACATTGAGTAAGTAATGCAACACTTTTTTTCCGTCGATTTCGGTTGAAAAAATGCGGAATTTGTTCTGCAGGTCGGTCGAATAGTCCTGCTTTAGCCCCTACAGTTTCATGAAGTTCTGGTAGGTGATGGCGTTGTACGTAGCCTTCAAAATGGCGCCTGTAACGGAGATGCGTTAGAAGCAGAGAGGGGCCATTGAGTTTGTTTCTGGCGGAAGACCAGAACATCACAGTTATTCATAGGCGTTTGCACAATGTCTATGGAGACCAGGCAGTGAACAAAGGTAGAGTCAGTCATTGGGCGAGGCACTTGTTATCATCGCAATAAGAGTGCCGATCTCCCGCATTCCGGCCGGTTACACACACCCTCAGGAAGTTGAAGAAACGACTTCAGTGCGTTCGTCGCCACAAAAATGCAAATGAACTTCTCCTTCTCCATGACAGCGCAAGACCACACACAAGTCTGCACACGCTAGAGGAACTCACAAAACTTGATTGAACTGTTCTTCCTCATCCACCCTTAAGACTTCCACCTGTTTGGCCTAATGAAAGATGCATTCCGTGGAAAGCACTATGTGGATGGTGGGAAGGTTGTTGATGAAGCGAGACATTGGCTCCAACGTGGACAAGTACAGTGGTACCATGTGGGCCAACAGGCCCTGCCAGTAAGGTCGCATTAGATTGTCACATTGAACAGAGGTAATGTTGAAAAATAGGGTTTTGCAGCCACAAGAGAGGGGAATAATAAGATTCTCTCAAGGTAATGTTGAAAAATAGGGTTTTTAGCTACAAGAGTGGGAAATAATAAGATGCTGTCAGACAAAAATGTGTTGCAGTAGTAACTGAACGGCCTTCATACAAAATGTGCTGAAGTAGTATTGTATATTTTGGTAATGTACTCCATGGGTGAAGTTCTGGCACAATTATATGTCGGCTTAATCGAAAGGCATATGTTTGAAGTACATTTCTACTAACAAGGGGAGGCCGCCAATTGTGAAATTCAGATTCGATTCATACTGCGCATAATAAAAGCTCATGGCCAGAGGTGTAATGTGTCAAAGATCCAAGATGCACTTCTCAGCCGTTGTCGAGAAAATCGACAGTTAAAAGAAACCGTTGCGGTGAAATACTCTCTACGATTAATAATCTTCTACAGCGTCGTGGCGCAGCGGTAAGCGCTCGGGTTTGTAATCTGAAGGTCGCCGGATCGAATCTCGCGTCATGCAACTTTTTTTTTTTGTGTTTGTTTTTTGTAGTTCATATATATATATATATATATATATATATATATATATATATATATATATATACAATTCTCGGCAATCAGTTGCAACAATTATGCATATAATAAGATGTTGAAAGTCGTTTGTCGTGGAAAAACTGGCGACTTCGAATATCATTATGTTTTCCACAAACAAAGTTGTATTTCACAAATGTTATTAATTGTCTTCATTATGTTAACCACGTATAGTTAACGGAAGACGTAGAAACGGTATTCCGAAACGAATACGTATAGCGTAAGTCAAACGTTCGAATTAGAATAGAGACCCCACGAACACAAATTTGCTGCTGCAGGTATGAAATATAAACTCCGTTACTCGCTCGTTACACTTGAAGGACAGATGTTGAATGGGCCGAAACGAGCCTCCGCATAACAGCGTAGTTACCTGCTAACTTCGAAAGAAGATAGATGCGGTCCCTAGCGCAACTTATAACATCGTCGAAAATCAGTGCGGACGGGAGAGCTTTGGTACACCCTGTTAAAAGAAACGGAAAAATGGAGGCGGTACAAGTGGAGAGCGATCCGCCTTCACCAACATGCATAAGTAATTCATTAATAGTTTATATATATATATATATATATATATATATATATATATATATATATATATATATATATATATTTGAATTACAAAAAACTAATAATAAAAATAAATTGCATGGTGCGACATTCGATCCCGCGACCTTCGGATTACGAACCCGAGCGCTTACCGCTGCGCCACGACGATGTAAAAAATTATTTATCGTAGAGAGTATTTCACCGCAACGGTTTCTTTTAACTGTCGATTTTCTCGACAACGGCTGAGAAGTGCATCTTGGTGCTTTGCCACATTACACCTCTGGCCATGAGCTTTTATTATGCGCAGTATGAATCGAATCTGAATTTCACAATTGGCGGCCTCCCCTTGTAAGACAATAGCGACAGCAGAAGTTTTCGTTTCAATACTGAAGATAGTGGCGGTTAGTAACCACAGATAGGCAGTTACCACCGAAACGGCATGTTTGGGCACTCATGTTTACTGGCAGGTTTCTACTTGTATTATTGAATTCATTCACCGCATTAGTTTTCTTTACTAATTACAAGACATACTGTATAAAGATTTTTCACCTGTGCAGCTCTGTTGCCCCTCTCAGCATTGCGCCCCAATCTGCCACTTACGTCACTTGGATCTTAAACAGGTCCTGGTATTCACATTACTTTCACAGAAGGCAATCATATCCTTACTATGCTCATTTCACACTACTTCAACAGTTGTTTTCCCAACAATGTGATTCTGTAAAAATTATCGTCAGACTAGTTTAAACAAACACATCCAGTAATCCAGAAAAATCGTGTATCTATTTACACATTCGTCCGCTATCTGCCACCCACCTAATATTTATATTTCCTACTTCCGTTGATTATATATGGCAGTCACATAGTCATACTACATTCCTCTAAACACAAGCAAGCATTTAAAAACATAAAAGAAATCTAAACGAAAGAAATATAGATATGTATTACAAAACACTTGTATGAAATCAATATCTGTCTCTCCCTCCCCATCACTCTCTCTCCCTCCCGTCACTCTCTCTCTCTCTCTCTCTCTCTCTCTCTCTCTCTCTCTATCACACCCATACACACACACACAACACACCAACTTTGATCCACTAACACCTGATGAAGACCGAATATTTTTATGGCTCCATGCTACGTCTCTTTCTATGCCAGAGCCAGTTTTCATCATGTCCGACGTTCATTACCACGATGGTTATTTATTTTTTATCATATTTTGAACGTTTGCTAAAGACAACAAATGCGCTGCAAGCTATTATCAGTACTCCTCAGTAGTAAAACTACTGTAGTCAAGAGTCTAGACGTGCGCCTTAGATAAACCTTTTTGTATAATCTGGTGTGAAATGACCCTACAATTTTATTGCAAATGGAATTAGTGAAAGTAAATACGGAAAGTAAATTATTTTTCTGACATCTTAATCACGAAAATCTGCAATCAAAAACGGGACATAAGTTGTCTTACTGAAGAGTGTACAAAGATCTGCAATATAGGACATATACGAGGTGTGGCTAGAAAAAAACCGGATTAGTACTGGTGAAACAATAAAACGAATGCAATAAGGCTGAAACTCACGTGGCCTGTCACGTGACTCTCGCTCAGCCTACTGCTCGAGTTTCATCTGCCTCCTGCACTCAGTCTGCCCGTGGCGTCTGTTTTAAGTAGTTGACGTTTTGTCTGTGCGTCGGAAAATGTTGAGTGTACAGAAAGAACAGCGTGTTAACATCAAATTTTGTTTCAAACTAGGAAAATCTGCAAGTGAAACTTTGTAATGTTACAACAAGTGTACGGCGATGATTGTTTATCGCGAACACAAGTGTTTGAGTGGTTTAAACGATTTAAAGATGGCCGCGAAGACACCAGTGATGACACTCGCACTGGCAGACCGTTGTCAGCAAAAACTGATGCAAACATTGAAAAAATCGGTAAACTTGTTCGACAAGATTGCCGTTTAACAATCAGAGCAGTGTCTGAGTTAACAGGAGTTTCCAGGATGTCAGAACAAATCATTCTTCGGCGTTCCTTCTGTTCAATTGTGAGACACTTTGGAACTATTTTTGAACACACTTTGTTCATGTTGAAACTTTCATGAAGAATCTGCCTAACACTTTCCTTGTCAACTCCTGTTAACTCAGACACTGCTCTGATTGTTAAACGGCGATCTTGTCGAACAAGTTTACCGATTTTTTCAATGTTTGCATCAGTTTTTGCTGACAATGGTCTGCCAGTGCGAGTGTCATCACTGGTGTCTTCGCGGCCATCTTTAAATCGTTTAAACCACTCAAACACTTGTGTTCGCGATAAACAATCATCGCCGTACACTTGTTGTAACATTACAAACGTTTCACTTGCAGATTTTCCTAGTTTGAAACAAAATTTGATGTTAACACGCTGTTCTTTCTGTACACTCAACATTTTCCGACGCACAGACAAAACGTCAACTACTTAAAACAGACGCCACGGGCAGACTGAGTGCAGGAGGCAGATGAAACTCGAGCAGTGGGCGGAGCGAGAGTCACGTGACAGGCCACGCGACTTTCAGCCTTATTGCATTCGTTTTATTGTTTCACCAGTACTAGTCCGGTTTTTTTTTCTAGCCACACCTCGTATTTCAGTTCAGTTCATTCACAATTTTGATGATTGACATTTACATAGACTTTTTAGCTTTGTTCTGCTGCTGTATTCGTTGAAACCTGCATTGAAGAAAACTCTTCTTAATTTTTTATTCTTCTGGTAAGTGCTATTCAATTAGGGTGATAAATTATTTTATATAGGATATTTGTTTTACTCTTTTTTCCGTCGGTGCGTTCCTGGTGACTGATTTTGGTGACTGCATCATCAGCAAAGAAAAACATCGTTGCTTCATTGCTGTACAAGGAAAAGTCAGTTACATACACTGATGTGACAAAAGTCTTGGGATGCCGATATGCACATATACAGATGGCGGTAGTATCACGTCACGTACAGAAGGTATAAAAATGCAGTGCATTGTGGGATCTGTCATTTGTGCTCAGGTGGTACGTGTGAAAAGGTCTCCCATACGATTGTGACACACGACGAGAATTAACAGACATTCCATTTCAGAAATCATTAGAGAATTCAACATTTTGAGATCCACTGTGTCAAGATTGTGCCGAGAATACCAAATTTCAGGCCGCACCACGGACAAGGCATTGGTGACGGCCTTTTCATAACGACCGAAAGCTGCGTCGTTTACGTAGGATTGTCAGTGCTAATAGATACGCAACAGTGCGTCAAATAACTGCAGAAATCGGTGTGGAACATACGACGAACGTATCCGATAGGACAGTGCGGCAAGATCTGTTAATGGGCTGTGACAGCATACGGCCGATGCGAGTGCCTTTGCTAACAGCACACATCGCCTGCAGCGCCTCTCCTGGGCTCGCTATCGTATCAGTTGCACCCTAAAAACCAAAAACTAAACTCCATCCGAACAGGCTTCGGAAGGCCCAGTGGTACCGATTGGCCGCCGTGTCATCCTCATCCCATAGGCGTCACTGGATGCGGATATGGACGGACATGTGGTCATCACGCTGCTCTCCCGGCCGTATGTCAGTTTACGAGACCGGAGCCGCTACTTCTCAGTCAAGTAGCTGCTCAATTTGCCTCACAAGGGCTAAGTGCAACCCGCTTACCAACAGCGCTCGGCAGATCGGGTGATCACCGATTCAAGTACTGGTCCAGTCCCATAGCGCTTAACATCGGTGATCTGACGGAAACTGGTGTTATCGCTGCGGCAAGGTCGTTGGCTCAGTTGGAACCTAGACGGCTGGAAAACCACGACCTGGTCAGATGAGTCCCGAATTCAGTCCGTTTGAGCTGATGATAGGGATCGAATGTGGCGTAGACCCCAGAACGCCATGGACTCAAGATGTCAACAAGACACTGTGCAGCCTGGTGGTGGCTCCATGAAGGCGTGGGCTGTATTTTAAATGAAAGAGACTGGGTATCCTACTTCAACGGTACTGATCACTGACTGGAAGTGGCTATGTTCGGCTACCTCGAGACCATATGCAGGCTATTCATGGAGTTCATGTTTCCAAACAACAATCGAATTGTTACTTACTACAATGCGCTATGTCACTGGACTACAGTTGTTCTGGACCATTCGAGGGAATGATTCGGCCACCCAGATCGCTCGACATGAAGCCCGTCGGACATTCATGGGACATAAGCGAGAGACCAGTTTGTGCACAAGATCCTGGACTGGCAACACTTTCGTAATTATAGAGGGCTATAGAGGCAGCACGGGTCAGTAGGTCTGCAGGGGACTTCCAACGCCTTGTTGAGTCCATGCCTTGTCGAATTGCAGCATTAGGCTAGGCAAAAGCACACGATATTAGGAGGTATCCTATGACATTTGTCACTTCATTGTATAACAATAGCAGTAAATAAAAGCAAGGACGCCGTCGGTCACGTTCGATCAACGATGAGGTCACTGGCGGCGGAGCACATCGTCGTAATGAACGTGGATGAGAAAGTACGTCGGTTGTGGTCTTTTCAGTCGAACTGCTGGACACGTTTGCCTAACACACCTCATGCAATGCAAGACGAAATAGAGCTGATGTTGTGTCTAGACAATACAGCCTAGACACAATGAGAGGAAGCCGAAAGGCACGCGCTTAAACTCACGCAGGCGGGCGTGAGGTCTGAAACAGGATACGTAATGAATGCTATAAAGAAAAGTACGTAGCTTCTGAAATACTTAACTCTAATCCACATTTGTAGAACATCGCTCTTGATGATACATTAATAGAATCTCAATATCAATTGAATACGGCGCCTTGCTAGGTCGTAGCAAATGTAGCTGAAGGCTATGCTAACTATCGTCTCGGCAAATGAGAGCGTATTTGTCAGTAATCCATTTCAGGCAAAGTCGGCTGTACAACTGGGGCGAGTGCCAGGACGTCTCTCTAGACCTGCCGTGTGGTGGCGCTCGGTCTGCAATTACTGACAGTAGCGACACGCGGGTCCGACGTATACTAATGGACCGCGGCCGATTTAAAAGGCTACCACCTAGCAAGTGTGGTGTCTGGCGGTGACACCACAGCTGACGCATTGATTAAAGAATACAAATACTGACACCGAAGAATAGCCAAGTCGTTTGCAGAATACGCAAGCAACAGCAGCCATAAATTATGTTCAACACTTAAAACGTTACGTAGTACTAGTCGCGACAAGAATATCCCCCTGGTGACAGGTAAATAGCATCTAGCTGGGAAAACAGACTGGTTCTCTGACTTGGGGCAGACAGGTTGTAAAGTAATTGAAGTTTCGATGGTGGCGCTGCGTTGCTGGCAACGGTGACCGTACCGATATGGACAATGCTGGCATGAGAGATGATCACAACGTCCTTCCTCCCTGGAGCCCGGACATACACGGATGGAAAAGGAAAGTGTTGCGCTATGGACACATTCTCCGAAAGCTGATAAACTCATAATTCAATATTTCCAGGCCTTTGGTTCAAAAATGGCTCTGAGCACTATGGGACTTAACGTCTGAGGTCATCAGTCCCCTAGAACTTAGAACTACTTAAATCTAACTAACCTAAGGACATCACACACATCCATGCCCGAGGCAGGATTCGAACCTGCGACCGTAGCGGTCACGCGGTTCCAAACTGAAGCGCTTAGAACCGCACGGCCTCACCGGCCGGCCAGGCCTTTGGAATATGCTAATAAAAATTTCATCAGTGTACGATCTTATTTTGAATATTTTCGTACAGATGTTGATGAAGAATGATTTGACCACATGTGGCTATTGGGCGCGTACAGCTTTACTGCAACTTTCAGGTGGGTGTCGCAGCACAGCACGCCCGGATGACGTACAAGCCAACAGAGAGCATAGTCATTTTTGGGCTTTGAGAAAGATCGAAACATTGGCATGCGAGGTAAGGGAACATCAAGCTAATATGCAATGGTGCGAACAAAAACCGACGAGATGGTCTCAGGATAACAGTGTAGCTATGAGGACTACAAAACGAGAAGATCGCAGGAGTTCTCAACTGATTTTGATTAGCAGAGGGATGCCAACAGCTGAAATCCTGACAGGGGGTCCAGACGGAATGTCGTTTCGAACTTTCGAGTTTCCATGCCTCATTCTCCACTGTCATCGTACAACACCACTCTACAGTCAAACTTAACTGGAACACAGGTGGGATTCTGTGGGGTTCAACAATCTGTCTCCCTTGTGTTCATAGCTTTCCTGTCGACGACCTCACAAAAGGTAACAGGAACCCACAATTTTGGGAATCCCCTTCCTCCCCAATTCCTAGCATCACATTTGTGGAGCTATTATATATGACTGCAGGATTGATTTGGTGTTTGTTGAACGGAGACTGGATTCTCACCAGAGTGTTACTAGAACAGTAATCCCTGTTGTCGTAAGCTTCTTTACCAGAGTATCAAATGACATTATTCACAACTATAGTGGAAGAAGCTGCAGTTCACACCACAGTCGCCTTGCAGAATGATCGTATCCTTGGATGGAGTGCCCCACCTCCTGTTGCGACACCTATAGACCACGTTTAAGATTTGGTGGAGGGAAGAACATTTTCCTGACAGACTACTTTATTCATGAACTGGCACAGCATGTGCTTAGGTGGAAATAAAATCCCGCAGATGAAATTCAGGGTCTGATTGCATTCATGCCAGAAATAAAAGTCGTCCGCCGTTAGACACATTTGATGCTGCACATTCTTGTGCACGTCTGTAGACACTTGAGTGTCTCAAAGAACCTGTAGCCCCGTAACTGTACGTATAATAGTTCGTCACTGGTTGGACACGTGACTTAAGTCTCAGCAAGCCCTCAGAGCTTTGATGCCAACAGGAAAGCTTGATGATGCAAGCAGTTAGCGACACCGCGTAACTGGCAGACAAACTGTTACTTTCTACAGCACACTCTCTCCTTCTGTTTGCTGCTGTGAGGGCGTGCCTGACTATTTAGTATAGGCGCTTTGTCTTTCGATTCTGGATTCTGGCGAGCTGGCATGCATGCCTGCACTACATTTACGTAATTGTATGTTTCGTGGTTCTCCAAATTATGGAACTTCAGATTTCTTTCCACAATATACTTTGCAGTCGCATTTAACGTGCGAACATTAGCTCTTTGTTCTACTTCACAGCTTCGTTAGGACATTTGGGAATCAACATCTAGTCTCCTGAGCTTGACATTTTCTCTTCTCATTTCTCTTTCACTCGTAAAATAATACTTTGGGCGCTATTGATAGTTTATAGTCATTTTCTTTTATCTGTTGTATAAGGCTGCTCATGTAAAGACACGTTTTTGGGAAGCAAGTACTTGTCAGTATGCTTAACAAGCAAGATACTGATATTCCTGCGACACTCGGCCAGATCATGAGGGCAGCGTGTAATGCATGCCAGGGACAGAGTGAACAAGGAGATCGTACAATAATCTTGTGTAAAATTTAATGTTTAAATATTGTTACAAAAATGAACTGATTCTGTAAAACTAAGCCAATGTCAAAGCCTACGAGTCTCAGAAAGATCTGATAATTAGTTTCTCCAAAACTTGAGCTTTTTACAAAATTTAAAAAAACTCATAACATTAAACTTGGAAAGTTGTAATTTTGCAGTTAGTATCAAGTGGTTATAAATACATCCTGTAGAGGTTTTCCTGAAGCAATCTCTTTAACTTTTTGAATTATTCCACTTTTATGAAACCATAAAACTGAGTAATATTAACGTTAGATGGTTCCAGCTTTGTAATTGGGTTCCGTTGGTTACAGAGAAATGTACGAGAAGTTTCCATGAAGCTATTTCCTTTACTTTTGAATTATTCTCCTACAGTAGTATAAGTTTATATGCCAACTAGCTCTGCAGATGACGAAGAAATTGAAGAAATGTATGATGAAATAAAAGAAATTATTCAGATTGTGAAGGGAGACGAAAATTTAATAGTCATGGGTGACTGGAGTTCGACAGTAGGAAAAGGGAGAGAAAGAAACGTAGTAGGTGAATATGGATTGGGGGTAAGAAATGAAAGAGGAAGCCGCCTGGTAAAATTTTGCACAGAGCACAACTTAATCATAGCTAACACTTGGTTCAAGAAACATGAAAGAAGGTTGTATACATGGAAGAAGCCTGGAGATACTGACAGGTTTCAGATAGATTAGCAGTGGTTGGGAAGGGAGTGAGACAGGGTTGTAGTCTCTCCCCGATGTTATTCAATTTGTATATTGAGCAAGCAGTGAAGGAAACAAAAGAAAAATTCGGAGTAGGTATTAAAATCCATGGAGAAGAAATAAAAACTTTGAGGTTCGCCGATGACATTGTAATTCAGAGACAGAGACAGCAAAGGACTTGGAAGAGCAGTTGAATGGAATGGATAGTGTGTTGAATGGAGGGTATAAGATGAACATCAACAAAAGCAAAACGAGGATAATGGAATCTAGCAGAATTAAGTCGGGTGATGCTGAGGGAATTAGATTAGGAAATGAAACACTTAAAGTAGTAAAGGAATTTTGCTATTTGGGGAGCAAAATAACTGATGATGGTCGAAGTAGAGAGGATATAAAATGTAGACTGGCAATGGCAAGGAAAGCGTTTCTGAAGAAGAGAAATTTGTTAACATCGAGTATAGATTTAAGTGTCAGGAAGTCATTTCTGAAAGTATTTGTATGGTGTGTAGCCATGTATGGAAGTGAAACATGGACGATAAATAGTTTGGACCAGAAGAGAATAGAGGCTTTTGAAATGTGGTGCTACAGAAGAATGCTGAGGATTAGATGGGTAGATCATATAACTAATGTGGAGGTATTGAATAGGATTGGGGAGAAGAGGAGTTTGTGGCACAACTTGACTACAAGAAGGGATCGGTTGGTAGGACATGTGTTGAGGCATCAAGGGATCACCAATTTAGTATTGGAGGGCAGCGTGGAGGGTAAAAATCGTAGAGGGAGACCAAGAGATGAATACACTATGCAAATTCAGAAGGATGTAGGTTGCAGTAGATACTGGGAGATGAAGAAGCTTGCACAGGATAGAGTAGCATGGAGAGCTGCATCAAACCAGTCGCAGGACTGAAGACCACAACAACAAAGTAAAAACCAGTTTTTGTGACAGAAAGTAGAAGAACGTGATGGATTAGATATTATTAATTTATACAAATAAGGTACAAATCTAACTAAGACAGGACTAATAATGAAACTACACCAACTTTCGCTATGATACTGTAATTTAATAAAAGGTACAGAAACTAGAAAGAGACAACTCACTTCAAGATATTCCAAATCAACCCTTGTACAAGTGAACTTTTGTCAGAATATACTGCTCAGGTAAACAATAGTAGACTTTTACAATTTGTTGTGGTTCTCGACACTCCTGCCTTACTCTTGGAGGGTTAGAACAAAGCATACAAGTTCTGTATGGTAGGGCACTTGCCCGCGAAAGGCAAAGGTCCCGAGTTCGAGTCTCGGTCGGGCACACAGTTTTAATCTGCCAGGAAGTTTCATATCAGCGCACACTCCGCTGCAGAGTGAAAATCTCATTCTGGAAACATCCCCCAGGCTGTGGCTAGGCCATGTCTCCGCAATATCCTTTCTTTCAGGAGTGCTAGTTCTGCAAGGTTCGCAGGAGAGCTTCTGTAAAGTTTGGAAGGTAGGAGACGAGATACTGGCAGAAGTAAAGCTGTGAGACCGGGCGTGAGTCGTGCTTCGGTAGCTCAGTTGGTAGAGCACTTGCCCGCGAAAGGCAAAGGTCCCGAGTTCGAGTCTCGGTCGGGCACACAGTTTTAATCTGCCAGGAAGTTTCAAGTTCTGTATGGTTTTCAAGGAAATTTTATACTACTCTTCCTGGAAAATAATAGCAACTTCGGATAACTATGATGGACGTGGATCACGCACCCTTCTCTCCAAAGTAAACCATAAAGACTCACTAATGTTGAGATCTGTTGACCGGGTGGCCACAAGAGAAGCCAAAATTCATCCTCGTGATTGCAAAAACAGCCCTGGTCGGTGCGAGCTCTGTTAAAAGGGGCTCTGTCGTGTTGGAACACAGCGTGACCTTTAGGGAACGAATGCTGTACCAACAGATCGACCTGATCAGTCAGGATGCCCACATAACCCTTGGTAGTGATGCAACCCTGCAGAGAACCTATTGGACCAATGGAATAGCTCGATAAAGCTACGCAAATCATCACCGAACCCCCGCCATATTTCATTCTTGGGACGTAAACCCAACCATAATTTGGAAACCGTGTGCAGCAAGACTCATCCGACCTAATGAATTTCTTCCGTTGTTCTTTAGACCAAGTTTTATTGCTTCGACGCCTGTTTTCCTTTTCTGCTATGACCACGATTGACTCATCCTGCGTATTGAGGACATTGCACAAGGTGCCATTCGTAGTCAAGTAGCAAAGAGCAACCTGCAGGACTGGCTAGCATGTGCATATCTGTCAAAGCGTGCATTACTCGCGGTGTTCCCATAGTTTTGTCCAACACTGGTACGTAAACATGTGAGTTCATAAAAAACCGTGACGTTGGTTTTTAATGTCCTGTAACATTAGCTCTTTATATGTGTCCCGTTATGTGAATAAACGCAATACAACTTTGATTTTAAGTTTCGTAGTCGTAAGAACTTTCGAATAGCGCAACAAAGTATTGAAAAGGGTTTTTAACAAGAGTTAAGGGTAGACAAAACTAAATCATAACCTGCGAAAGAGACCTCATGCAGTTCCTCACTGTACATGTGTATGACTTACAGCGTGTAGATGTAATTTGAGGGATGGAAACGATTTTGCACTCTGTATCCTATAACACCTAAAAAATTGAAAAGATCTAAGTTAGTGTGATGGCAGAATTTTATCTTTAAACTTAGGTCTCTAAGTTCGTCGGCAACACGAAGCTAACTGCATAGCCGAAAATTTCATCTCAAGGAAAATTTCATCACTGTTTCTGCAAGCTTGCTCCCCCTTGGCTTTACGTGTACCTAAAGCGAATACAGTACATTCGAGAATACAGCTCCCAACCGAATACGTGTGGAGATGTTGAACACGTGAAGTGTTGACCTGAAAAAAGCTGAAGAGAGTGAAAGAAAATTCTTAAAAATTCCAAATTGTATTCGCGTTTAATATACCGTTTAATACTTTAAACGAAATCTCATGGTCTTTCAGAAATCCCATTCAATGGACCTTGTTGTAGGACGACAGGTAAAAATTTATGGTGTCTCTCATTGAGTCTTATAAGTTCGAAGTTGAAATGTTTGGTAGTCTAATGTGAATTTGGGATGCCATAGTCTTTCACAAAAGCCTGAAAACTATTTGCGCAAACAGCTAAAAAGCGATGGAATCTGTATTTTTCCATTCTCAGATGACTTGAAGCTGTTTTGAAAGCCAGTTGGTCCCCTACATCGTGTTAGGCAGTGCAGGGTGTTTTTGGTGTTATCACAATTTTGTCCGTCCGCTGTATAAGGTACTGTAAAGTGTCTTGGAGCGAATGTAAAAATATATTCGTCCCTGTGGAATTCGCACCTCATAGTGGCGTTGATGATGCAAGACATTCTGGATGGAATGAAATATTACTTGTTTAATACCCATTATGTGATGAACGTCTCCACAAAATTACGTAACTATTGGACTGGCGCTTCGTGGACCAGTTATTTGCATCCCCCTCAGTGTGTGAAGAAAAATGGCAGGAGCTACGTAGAGGGACGCAAAACTGTTGCTTGAGCTGTTGCAAAAAAGTGCAATTTCCTCTTCGAGAGTATCCGATGGTTCCCGGACAATTGATCAATTATGGCGGAAAGTTTCTAACTGTCCAGTTAGGGGCACAAGATATAGAACAGAGGGATCCATGTACGTGGGAGTGTACACTTAACGCGGCAACTCGACTCACAATGGTAGCGGTATGTTGTTGGTGTTTTCAAAACTGCCGGCCTGGGATGTAAGCTGAAGCTACCTCGAAGTTGGCGCAGGTGGTGACTGAGGCTGCACCGTGGGCAAATACGATTTTGGAATTGTATTAATACCTTCAGCTGCTAACGGGCGTTGATATATATCAACGGGGACAGATGAAAATGTGTGCCACGACCGGGACTCGAACCCGGGATTTCCTGCTCACATGGCAGACGCTCTATCCATCTGATCCACCGAGGTGGATTTTGGTGGAGCTTCCAGGTTTGATATCCGTGGGAAAATATTTATAGGTGGCGCCCCTGGACAAGCTCGAGTCTTGTTGGCTGCCATCCCAGACGATGCCGGCCATATTGGAGGAGCTAGACCGGATCAATCACCGCGTAGCAGCGATGGTGCTGGCGTGGTTAGGTGAGGAAGGCACCACCAGCTGCAGTGCTGTGCGGGTTGGAGTCGTTGTAACAGCTCCGCCACACGCTCGTTTCCACTAGGTTAAGTGAAGGCTGTGAGTTCTGTGAAATTTTGTGAATGACCAGTCAAGAAAACTAGTATGAGACTTTAAAACCTTCAGGACGGCCCATGTGACCAGCCTCATCATTAGACTCTGGGGAAAAAGGCGCTGTCAGAGGATGCTGTTCCCAGTAAGTATGGAAAGTCTCTGAGGTTCAAAATGGTTCAAATGGCTCTGAGCACTATGGGACTTAACTTCTAAGGTCATCAGTCCCCTAGAACTACTTTAACCTAACTAACCTAAGGACATCACACACATCCATGCCCGAGGCAGGATTCGAACCTGCGACCGTAGCGGTCGCGCGGTTCCAGACTGTAGCGCCTTTAACCGCTTGGCCACCTCGGCCGGCAGTCTCTGAGGCAACCGTTAACCGCCGTAAAACGTTCGTGCTGGCCTTGTGTGGTAGAAACCTGGAAAGTCACTTGTTCGCTGTGCGTGAGGCTATAGCTGCCATTTTGCGTGCTAAAGGAGAATGGAAACGTGGAGAAGGAGTACAGTGTCACGATAACGCTGGCTGGTACAAATCTGGAGGTCGGTGCACTCATTCAAGACAATGCCTCCCCATACCATAACAATTGTATGACCAAAACAATCTTTTTCGGCAGTGCCAGACGTACCCCCATAAAGCATGAGATGGAAACACGTAATACACCCAAAAACATTGGTTCAAATGGCTCTGAGAACTATGGGACTTAACATCTGTGGTCATCAGTCCCCTAGAACTTAGAACTACTTAAACCTAACTAACCTAAGGACATCACACACATCCTTGCCCGAGGCAGGATTCGAACATGCGACCGTAGCAGTCGCGCGGTTCCGGACTGAGCGCCTAGATCCGCTAGACCACCGCGGCCGGCCCCAATAACATTGTCAAGTATTATCGTTTTGTTGGTTCGGTTGTTATGGAGCGGGGAGGCATAATGTTGCATTAACGTTTTAACTTCCGACACTTTCAACATGGTACACTCACCGGTCAACGTCATTGTAACACTATATTCCTTCCCGACCTGGGCCTTGTCAGGGGTGCATTCGTCCCTGACTCTATTTTTATGGATGACAAAACACGATCTCTTGCAACAGTTGCGGTGGAGGGACTTTTGGACCGAAAGGATATTCGGCGAATGGACTGGCCTGCCCGTTTCCACGACTTAAATCCGATTACGCACGTGTGGAGTGCTTGGAAAGACGTGAAAGCCCCGCTAAATCATGCAGCGCTAACAGGTAACTAGGGTTGTGGAAAGGGCTAAGGGAGTTGCGGTCGGATTCATTTCACAATAGTAATTTATTAAATTTATTACCATTTAGTTTACAAATACACTTCTGAAAGAATTAAATTTGCTTCACGGCTGAAGGCCTGAAACAGATGCTTTAGAATAAGTTCAATTTTGAAAAGACATGACACAAAGTTAAATTTACGAAAAAGATAAATCATATACATAATGACACGAGCATGCGGAGTGGCTGAAGGCCGCCGGATTAAATCTTCAAAATTCCAAATATACTATGATGATTACTGAAGGCAGAAGGTCACATTGTTTTAAGATGCTTTCAGGGCTGCTAGCACAAGGTGCATAGAAAGAGATAAACAAACCCAATAAGATGGCTGAAGGCCATAAAGTTAAATTCTGCAAATTAAGGAAATATATATTGCAACAATCGGTAAAACAATACATTAAGCTTAAAAATTTCCTTTTTTCAACTCCAACGGCGGAAGGCCCACACTAACTTGTAAAATCTTTCAGAGGAAGTTACAATAACCTTTCAGGAGCAGAAGACGATAATGTTTGGAGTTGAAGGAAACTCTGAGAACATGTTTCCAGGGCCGAAGGCCCACAACTAACCTAGCCAAATTAAAAAAAATATATAAAATACAGTTAAATTACAACACAATTAAGACTGCCAAAGGGATAATTAAGAGAACGGCACTTCCTTCCCCTATGCCAACGTAGCGTGACAATTCGTCCACTGTGATGCGTCTGTCAGCAGTCACCAATTCGTTAACTCTTTGCATATTGTCTGAAGTGTGTGCAGTACGAGGCCTGCCGCTGCGAGGACAATCCTCAATATTGCCGTGCCCACTTTCATCACGTAACCTGCATGCCCACCGACTAACTGTACTGCGATCGACAGCAGCGTCTCCATACACCTTTTTCAACCTCTTGTGGATGTTTCTCACTGTCTCGTTTCTACAGGACAGCACGTTGCTTCTGACGAACTTCAAGTGTAGCAGCCATCTTGAAGACATCGTGCTGTGACGGCGCCACTCACAGGAACATGTTGAACTAAGTTTGAAAACAAGCGGAAAGGATGTATCTACACACTGTAAAACTTTCGTACATGCAGAATGAAAACTGTATTTTTACAAAAATAGTGTGCATTTCTTTTGGAGTGCTCCTCGTAGTTTCGGCTATTCCAGTTTCACGTCAGCTGTATAATAATTAAATGGGGCCTACAAATGTATGAACAAAACTATAGCACAATAAAGAATTACAAGATCTTTTAGTGCTATTGTCTAGTCAGCACCAGGAGAAATGAGTCATTTGGATCGGTTGGCCCAGAATCTGTGTAGTCTTATGAATACCTGCGTGTAATAATTTGTGGATATAAAATGGAATGACCTCATGCATCATGTGGTCAGAAGTATCCGGGCACCTAATAGCGGGCATTAATATGTGCCACCCTTCACCTTTACGATTGCCAGAACTCTTCTGTGTACACTTTCATTGAGGTGTCTGAATGTCTGTGGAGGAATGGCACCGTATTCTTCCTCAAGACTGCAAACTAGAGAAGGCAGTGATGCTGAACGCTGGGTTGAGGAGCGAAATCGGTGTTATAAGCCATATCAAAGGTGTTCCATTAGGTTCAAGTGAGGACTTTGGGCAGGTCAGTCCATTTCAAGAATGTTAGTGACCACAAACCATAGCCTCAAAGATGCTGTTTCTCGAAAGGGTGTATTGTGTGTTTGTGGGTTATGGGCGCACAACCAAGAGACTATCAGTGCACTTACGAAATTTGTAGAAACGGAATAGGGTGCATTGTCATACCAGTACAAACAACGAAATAGGGGAACTAACCCCCCCCCCCTCCCCATCACGAAAAAATCCTCTTACCATACCGCGTTTCCTTCCTACTTCATTTCTGGCACTACATATGATCGCAGGTAATTTTCTCCTGGCATTCGCCAGACCCAGATCCTTCCACCGGATTTCCTCAGGGTACAGCTGACTTCATTTCTCCAAGTCATTCGTTCCCAGTCATTCACTGCCTAATGGCGTCGCTCTTCACGCAACCCCAGGGGTCACTTACAAGGGAACCTCCCCATCGCACCCCCCTCGGATTTAGTTATAAGTTATCACAGTGGATAGATCTTGAAAAACTGAGCACAGATCAATCGAGACAACAGGAAGAAGTTGTGTGGAACTATGAAAAAATAAGCAAAATATACAAACTGAGTAGTCCATGTGGAAGTTATGTAACATCAAGGATAATGCGCCCAGGAGCGCCGTGGTCCTGTGGTCAGCGTGAGCAGCTGCGGAGCGAGAGGTCCTTGGTTCAAGTTTTCCCTCGAGTGAAAATTTTAATTTTTTATATTCAGTTTATGTGACAAACTCTTATGTTTTCATCACTTTTTTTGGAGTGATTATCACATCCACAAGAAAGCCTAAAGCGGGCAAGGTAGAACAATCTTTTTATCCATTCGCTAAGTGTACAAGTTAGGTGGGTCGACAACATATTCCTGTCATGTGACGCACATGCTGTCACCAGTGTCGTATAGAATACATCAGACGTGTTTTCCTGTGGAGGAATCGGTTGACCTATGACCATGCGGTTCCCATTGGAGAGGCACGTCCTTTCGTCTACTAATCGCACGGTTTTGCGGTGCGGTCGCAAAACACAGACACTAAACTTATTACAGTGAACAGAGACGTCAATGAACGAACGGACAGATCATAACTTTGCGAAAATGAAGGAAGTAAATTTTTCACTCGAGGGAAGGTTTGAACCAAGAACCTCTCGTTGCGCAGCTGCTCACGCTAACCACGGGACCACGGCGCTCCTATGGTTACACTATCCTTGATATTGCCTATATTGCTCATGGACTACTCAGTTTGTATATTTTGCTTATTTTTTCATAGTTCTACACGACTTCTTCCTGTTTTCTCTATTGATCTGTGTTCAGTTTTTCAAGGCCTATCCACTGTGCCAACTTATAACTAAATCTGAGGGGGATGCGATGGGGAGGTTCCCTTGTTAGTACAGTCTACAGAGCCGGCCGCGGTGGTGTCGCGGTTCTAGGCGCGCAGTCCGGAACCGTGCGACTGCTACGGTCACAGGTTCGAATCCTGCCTCGGGCATGGATGTGTGTGATGTCCTTAGGTTAGTTAGGTTTAAGTAGTTCTAAGTTCTAGGGGACTGATGACCACGGCAGTTGAGTCCCACAGTGCTCAGAGCCATTTGAACCATTTTTTACAGTCTACATAAATGTGTGGCTTATGAAGAGATGCTCGACAATCTTTTTAACTCCGAGCGCACAGTCATTGTGCTAGTTGGTCTCGTGGTAACACCCTGTATCTCTTGATGTGACAGAATTACCTTTCGCAAAGCTCGATGGTCCATGTCCGTCAGTACTTGAGGTCTGTCCGGTTTTGGTTTCACTGTGGTTGTTCCTTGGCTTTTCCATTTCACGATCACATTTTCAACAGCCGACTTGGGAAGTTTCAGGACTGAAATGCCCCCGACAGATTTGTTACTCAGGTGACGAAATCACTGAGCTCTCTCTGTCGATCCATTCTGTCGTTACTGCTCCTCTACTGATAACACAATACTTCCCGCCTACTTTTATACTGGCGGATCCGCCTCTCGCTGCATTTGTTAGTTGGAACTGCCATGTGGCTAGGACCTAACGTCGGGTAGACCATTCGCCTGCTGCAAGTCTTTCGAGTTGACGCCACTTCGGCGGCTTTGCGTGTCGATGGAGATGAAATGATGATGATAAGGACAACACAACACCCAGTCCCCGAGCGGAGAAAATCTCAGACCCAGCCGGGAATCGAACCCGGGCTGTTAGGTATGACATTCCGTCGCCCTGGCCACTCAGCTACCAGGGGCGGACATTTGTTAGTTGATTCCACATTACATAGTGGTGCCTGGATACTTTTGAACAGATAGTGCACATGTATAGTTCACGTCTACACGTTTCGCTCGTCACGAGGGCGAAAGAACGTCGTAAACGCTAGTAGATAGCCGTGGTTCCCAAACTTTCTAAGATGTGCAATCAGATATTCGCTAGGACCCAGTCCCCTCCCTCTCCAGCAATAATCAACTGTGGTGCCTAACTAAATTTCGCAATGAAAATGAATTTTCTTTGAACACTTTCGTTTTTAAAATGATGAAATTTAAAGGATATTTAGTTTTTATACGTGTTTTGTTATACGAGAGACTAACGAATCAGTGAGTCAATCTGTACCATTCTTTTCGAACAACCGATCTTTTATTCTCCATTTAAAATATTTTTGTATGTATGGAATGATGAAGGAATTCTGAGTGCATCAAGAATGCCATTTACAACTCCTTCTCAGAAAAAAGCTAACCATACTCAGTGAGAGGAGCCACTTGTTACAAAACATGCTTCTTCTGCACCATTTCGCTGCCTAGTGCAACCTTTTTTGCCCCTTCCTTGCGTCCCCATTTAAGATCAACCAAGTTAAAGTTTGCACACTATATTTTCTACTGCAGATCACTTTATTGTTGGACTACTTAGTTCTAAACTCGAAGCAGTGAGAAAACTTCAGGCTGCCAATGCTGTGTGTATTACCACTGCCGTTAATAATGACAAACATACCAATGCTAATACTATTGTAGGTCCTACATCAGTGAAATAGTCATTACAGAGTTGATGTGTTCTGCTGCCCCTCAGTTTATCTGTTGCGAAGTGAGTGATGAAGCAGTTTCTAGTATATTGTAAATATCTAAGACTTGGTGAAGAAATTTTGATGTGATACTTAAGCATATATGATACATACATCTCAGATTTACTGTCATAAATGCATGGTACACAGTGTGTGTAGCAGGGGACTGTCTGAGGAAGTTGTTTATACATTTGTTTCACACGCTGTAACTCCCACTGTAGTAGATCACGCATTATTTTTTAAGTAATTATTGGCAACTTACATAATTAGTATTATAGTCTCACCAGACAGTGATAATAGTAGTGATCTTTTAAAAATAATTCAGTTCGTGAAAGCAACTGAGTCGATACCCCTTCGATTTTATGTCTCAGAAAATTTCAAATTATCCCCATGTCAAGAACCATTGTACTAAACAGTACCAGTTATGTTTGGAAACGGTCTGAAATTGTGTAGAACGACGGTATATTGTGAGACATATACTCTGTGACTGCACAACACTACTTGATGTGGTATTATGTATCAGTAACACCCCATGGACATCTTTAAGTTTTCGACGGAATTGCAAGCTGTCAGACGCCAACATTGTTCGCATGGATCTGGTGGACCCAATGCTGAGCCATGGCTCCAGCAGCTACGAGCTCAGGGCAACCTCTGCTGGTGCAATATAGGATGACCGGCGGCACCAGTCAGCCCACCCGTGCTGCTACGATACCATAGTTCTTGGTTAGTTCAGAGACATCATCGTTGTTGTTACTGTAATAGGACTGTATTTCTTGCTGCTGTATTTGTAATGATTTTCGTACATGTGGAAAAATACAAGTTAAATAAATCCTCTGCTTACTGTGTTGCCACACCACTCTGAAGTTCACCTCTCCTTACCGTTGTGCATGAAGTCGTGCACAACACCTGAAGTTCCCCTCTCAAACAAATCCCTCGCGACAAACGTAAGCCTGGCTCATGGAGCGGACTCAAAACGCAGCGCCGCGGCCGTCCCCAGCAGAGAGGCAGCGGCCGAAGCACGCCGTTTGCCCTCGCCAGAGCGGCAGCCGCAGCAAAGGAACAGACAGCATCACCGCGGTTTTTACACATTAACAATAATTTATCAGCCATTACCGACGCGCTCCGTCGACGGTTGCCATTCCCCACCTCTCTCTCTGCGCACCCGGACGAAAATGGAACGGCAATGGACGTAAAAAAAAAGAGACGCAGAAGAAAAATTAAAAAAAGGAATTGTAAAAAACCTGCGACCAAATGCATTAGTCGGTAGCGGCGTTGCGAGTGGAGCCTCTTTCTCTCTCTCACTCTTTTTTTTTTGTCCATTTCGGACGGACTAAAAACTTCCTCAACTGCAGCAGCCCATCATAACTTAATCGAACACCGCATTTGATTGATATTTCATATCATCGATGGTGCGGTTCCTGTCAATTTCCGCTGCCCCAGGGGACAGCACGGCAGGATGCGAGCGAACGGCGCACCGCCAGCCCAGAGCCTGCCATGTAATGGGCCGGCGCCTCGCCTCGCCTTTGATGCGGCACCGCTGTCCAATTTAAAAATACAGCTGCCGCCGCGCCCGCATTAATAGTTGATGGCAGCACCGCGCCGCGCAGCGCCGCGCCGGCTGGAGCGGCGGGGACCCGAAAACGTGAGCTCCCCCCGACCCGCTCACGGGGCTATCAACAAGCCGTCAAGCTGCGCAACTGAGATAGCCGCAACAGAATAACTTACCACACTCGACGGACATCACTTCTCTGCCTGTCAAATATCACATCTAGGCATGTCAAAGATTCGATATATCTAGACCCTGACGGAAACATGTGGTGCGATGGTTGAGGCACTCCTGTTCGTGAGGGTCAAGTGTTCAAATCTCCGTCTAACCATCTTTATTATGTCTTTTGTGCTTTCCCAAGATTACTGAATCCTTAGGTAAAGCCATAGTTATTTTAAGGTCATCATTGATCCTATTAATATGCAACATTATCAGTAACCTTCCAAACATAATACTGTATTGTTTACAATTATAAAGATACTAGCGACCCACCCCATGTTCGCATGGGTAGCGTGAGTATCTGCCGTCGAACTACTTGTGAAGCGGTAATTTTGTTTATGGCACTGTGCAGAGTTAGGTAACTGAATATCACCACTTTCGTGTAACTGAAAGGATTTAAGCAGTAGATATCATCAAAGTTCTCGGTAGGCATGAATGTTATCAGTTCCATGGTCAACAGGCGCTTCGAGTGATATTTCATGGTAGTGATGAGAGCTGCAAGCAACTACACTGGCCTATCCACAAGACAGCAGCACCAGTTCAGATGAGCTACATACAGTGCAGTGCCACTATTGCACAAGATGTATTTTCTGTGCGACCTTTTCCTGCATTTCCCAACATAACATTAGTACCAGTATTCTCTGACATGTAACATCAGCATCAAGCTACCCCTGCGGTGTAACAGTGCTGCAGGACACTCTTCGGCGTACACGACTGGTACTGAGAACCCTGTGTCATATAATACTGGCATGCATTGTACTCTGAACAGGCATTCATCGTAGGTCATACCACTCACTCCTTCCGCCTCCTTGATTTCTTCCTTACCATCTGTACCCGTCCTGTCCGTCTCTCCCCAACCCTTACCTACCTTGGCCTCACCATAGACCGTCACCTCACCTGGACCCCTCATCTCCGCTCTATCTAATTCAAAGCCCACAATCGCCTCCAACTCGTCAAACTCCTCTTTGGACTGACATGGGTGTTGAACCCCTCTGCCATCCTCCACACCTACAAATCCTAAATCCGTTCCATCCTCTGTTATGCCAGTCCCACTTGGATATCCGCCCCCCCCCCCAAATTCTATAAGTCTGTCCTGATCCTCGAGCGCCATGCACTCCGCCTCGCCTTCCGTATACGCCTCCCATCCCCCCCCCCCTCCCGGGATCCTCTACGACCTGATTTATTTCCCCCATCTGCTCCTATTCCTATAACATATCCGCATACTCTACACCTCCTGCCGCCTTGATCCCCCTCACCCCCTGGTTGCTCCTCTCCTCTCCCATCCCCGCCTGCTGCCACGTCTTCACTGTTGTGTCCACCCTACCCTCCATCTCTACACCCTTCATCTCCTTTCCCAAGGTGGCTTCTGTCGACTCCCCCTCCCGGATGATGCCCTCTCTCCCTCCATTTATCCCTCTTATCAACTCTGATCCTCACCTCCCCATTCCTTCCTCTGTCCTTTTCCTGAGCTCCCTCTTCCCACCTTCCATCCTGTTTTTTCCCCGCCTACCCTCTCTCTGCCTCCCTTCTCCTCCTGAGTCCTTTTGCATTTCCCTCCTCCGCATTTCCCCACTCCCTCTCGCATGTGCCCTGCCCCCCCCCCCCCCCGTTATGAGTCCTCTCCCTCCATCGGATAGCCCCTTCGTTTTCCTCTCCTCACCCCTTCTTTCTCCTCATCTGTCCGGGTCCGCCCCCCCCCCCCCTCCACCATCAGCCCTTGGCTGTGGTGTTTCATCTTCGTGCTGACTTTTTAGTGCAGAGTTTCCAGTGAGTGTTCAGTGTTGTGCGTCTTTTCCGAAGTCTTGCGAACGGAAATCACACTGTCCTTGGGTGTGATTTTTGTATCTCTTGCGAACAGAAACCAGACTGTCGACGTGTTTTTTAATTGTCTGTCTACTATTTTACCTGTCTGCTTCCTGTGTATTTTATTAGCATCGCCAATCCTTTGTTTTATGTTTTAACTTTCCACAATTTTCCGCCACTTTACAATTTAAGTTACCGTTTTTATCGCCTGCTTTTATTGTTTCTTATCTTCTTCCTATGTTTAAAAATTCTGTAGGCTGAAGAGGAGCATGCTGCCAGCCCGCCCGCTTGGGGGGGAATCGAAATTCGTTCCCGGGTTCGATTCCCGGCGGGGTCAGGGATTTTCTCTGCCTCGTGATGGCTGGGTGTTGTGTGATGTCCTTAGGTTAGTTAGGTTTAAGTAGTTCTAAGTTCTAGGGGACTGATGACCATAGATGTTAAGTCCCATAGTGCTCAGAGCCATTTGAACCATTTTTTTTAATCGAAATTCAATAAGGAAAAAAATTGTTCTCTGAAGTGGAATATTGGTACGAAAACCCTCTGCCACACATAACCAGTACAAATCACCCTCAGTCATGCAGTACTGATATAAAGCAGCCTGTGCCGCCCCACATTGGTAGAAGCACTCTCTACCACGTAACGTTGGTATGAAGCGCTCTCTGCCACGCACAATCAGTATGGAGCACCCTCCGCCACACAAGTTACAGCAACATCCAATGCCACGCGACATCGATGCACATCACACTCTCCCATGCAACTTTGGTCTGAAGCACCCTCTGTCACCCAAGATCGTTACAAAGCACCCTCTGTCTGGTAAGATTGGTAAGAAGCATCTTCTGCCATCCTACATTGCCTTTGGAGAGGAATATTGTGCTGAATGTGGCAAATGCACTCTGTGGGCACAGGACATATGCATGAGGCCGCCTTACTGCACCGGCAGAACGTGCAAGCTACAGCGATTACAAGGAGTACTGCCACTCATCACTAGATAGTAATGCCATAATTTTCACAGCGCCAAGGGCTTTAATTCATCATAAATCAACTAGTTTTTACAAGGTATTTATACATTAAATACATAAACTTTATTTGTAAATCAGTCCCTTGCATGGTGTAACTGCACGAAAATCCATACAGTAGTTCCTGAGATCATCGTAAACAAAGTGACGGAATCGTGACAGGGGACTTCATTTTATTTATACCTAACTAAATCCATCACAATGTAGTGGCTCCCTACATGACGTCCAACTGCACAGTCCAGGTACATTAATGTGAACTAAACTAAAACTAAACTCCTCCCGAACAGGTCATGAAGACCCAACGGTACCGACTGGCCGCCGTGTCATCCTCAGACTATAGGCGTCATTGGATGCGGATATGGAGGGGCATGTGGTCAGCACACTCCTCTCCCGGTCGTTTTGTCTGTTTCCGAGACCGGAGCCGCTACTTCTCGATCAAGTAGCTCCTCAGTTTGCCTCACAAGGGCTGAATGCACCCAGCTTGCCAACAGCGCTCGGCAGACCGGATGGTCACCCATCCAAGTGCTAGCCCAGCCCGGCAGCGGTTAACTTCGGTGATCTGACGGGAACAGGTGTTACCACTGCGGCTAGGCCATTGGCACATTAATGTGACCACCTGCCAAAAATCTGGATAACCAGCTTCTACTGCAAAAAATCTCTGCGAGTTGTGCTCGGGGAGACTCAGTGAGGTTCTGGAAGGTACCGACAGGGATCTGGGGCCATGCCAAGTCCAGTACTGTTGCCAGCTGCTCTGTGTTCATCGGTTGAGGACCGCGAACAGTACTGAATAATATTGTCTGATCCGTTGTGGCTTCCAGACTGAAGAGATCACCCAGAGAATACCACGAAAACAATACCTACACCATAACGCTCCCTCCTCCGGCCTGGGCCCTTCCGACGATTGTTGCAAGTTGTTTACTTTGGGGCGTTTCACGCCGTACACGCCAACTGCCGTCTATCATCTGAAAAGGCCACTTGTGGCCACTCAGTGGACGTCAAGTTGTGGTACAGGCGTGCAGACTCCAGCCTTCATCGCAGATGAACAGCAGTCAGCATGGGTGCATGAACCAGTCGCCTGCTGTGGATGTCCATACGCAACAACGTTCACTGAACGGTCGTTGGTGAGACAGTGTTGGTAACACCTTGACTCATCTGGCCCGTCAGTTGCTCAATAGTTGCACCTCTACTCACGCGTACATATCTCTGCAGCCGCCGTTCACCGATGTCATCTATACACGGTATATGTAACCATGTGAATAGTTTAAAAACTGAGCTGTTTCAGAAATGGCTGCAATCTCGGCCAGAAAGTCAATGATCATGCACTTTTGGACGCCCAGTAAATCGCTCCATTTCAGCATTACGATAACGATTACACTATTTTTCCTCCCAACTCGCTTTATATACCCTCCACTGCTAGTGCTCCCACCTGCCGTCTGTGGGTAGTTCTCACACGTTGACATTGAACATAGGTGATGGACACAATGTTTCAGTAAGTTTGCCAGCTACATTCCCATTCTTTGTCGCACATCTTTTATATCAACACGATAATTTTATGATTGATATGTAGTTTTTATTATTTTCCAATTAAAATACTGTGAATATTTCTTCCACTGTCTTCATATCCTCATGAGAATAGTTGTTTATTTCTTAAAATATTTCATCCTACTTTTTTGTTAAACATAATGAATTACCACATTAGGACTACAAATACAGCATCATTTTTCTTCCTGACAAATATTAGCATCGATCACTCTTCCGAAAGTTTATATTTATTTTTCATGAAAATCAATTCTTCTTCTGCATCACTTACAGCCTCAGGAAAACCAGTTTTGTGGAGTTCAGCCACCTTTTTCACTCGTTAATGCCGCTGGTTTCATAATGTCATCTACATTCCTTCCACCAGGTTGTTGTCTTTGGAATCTAGCAAATATCTTTATTAATCCGCCCACTATCCATATGTTTGTCAGTGCAGTCGTAACTCTGGCTTGTTCGCTGGTCCATTTGATTGTCTTCCTGTCTCTGTTGGTGGTTATCAACAAGAAATCACGGTGTATTGATAATTTTTACTTATGGACCGTCTGACAGCAACTGAATATAACACTATTTTAGTGCCATACGCGTTTCGCCTTTATTTTCTGCAAGGCATCATCAGTGGCAGGTTGCGTGGACAATTTCTCACATATTAGGCTCCTGTTGCATTTTTGGTGTTGTTCTTCCTCTTATGAATGCCAATTTGCGGTTTTTTCCCACATTCCACAGCACTATGAACTGAACGCTTGTTTCAATGCAAAACATTGCAACAACCATAAAGGGTAGGGCCACGGGTCGTAACACATCTGAAATGTAACGTCCACTGTTCAAAGTGCCGTCAATGCGAACAAGAGGTGACCGAGACGTGTAACCAGTGGCAGACCATACCATCACGCTTGGTGATATGCCAGTATGGCGATGACGAATACACGCTTCCAATGTGCGTTCACCGCGATGCTGCCAAACACGGATGCGACCATCATGATGCTGTAAACAGAACCTGGATTCATCCGAAAAAATGACGTTTTGCCACTGGTGCACCCAGGTTCGTCGTTGAGTTCACCATCGCAGGCGCTCCTGTCTGTGATGCAACGCAAGGGTAGCCACAGCCATGGTCTCCGAGCTGATAGTCCAAGCTGCTGCAAACGTCGTCGAACTGTTCGTGCAGATGGTTGTTGTCTTGCAAACGTCCCAATATGTGGACTCAGGGATCGAGACGTGGCAGCACGATCTGTTACAACCATGCGGATAAGATGCTTGTCAAAAATGGCTCTGAGCACTATGGGACTCAACATCTTAGGTCATAAGTCCCCTAGAACTTAGAACTACTTAAACCTAACTAACCTAAGGACATCACACACACCCATGCCCGAGGCAGGATTCGAACCTGCGACCGTAGCAGTCCCGCGGTTCCGGACTGCAGCGCCAGAACCGCACGGCCACCGCGGCCGGCGATGCTTGTCATCTCGACTGCTAGTAATACGAGGCCGTTGGGATCCAGCACGGCGTTCCGTATTACCCTCCTGACCCATCCGATTCCATATTCTGCTAACAGTCACTGGATGTCGACCAACGCGAGCAGCAATGTCGCGGTACGATAAACCGCAATCGCGATAGGCTACAATCCGACCTTTATCAAAGTCAGAAACGTGATGGTACGCATTTCTCCTCCTTACACGAGGCATCACAACAACGTTTCACCAGGCAAAGCCGGTCAAATGCTGTTTATGTATGAGAAATCGGCTGGAAACGTTCCTCATGTCAGCACGTTGTAGATGTCGCCACCGGCGCCAACCTTGTGTGAATGTTCTGAAAAGCTAATCATTTGCATATCACAGCATCTTCTTCCTGTCGTTTAAATTTCGTGTCTGTAGCAGTTTTAATGGCCAGTAGTGTACTTGGATTGTAAGACGGTGCCCCCCTCCCTCTTTACACGGTATATTTTCTACAAGAATCTTAGCCAACCTATCTCTCCCTCGCTCATTCAGATGTAGCCCACTTCTACTACACGCGCAGCTCAAAACTGCAGCAACAGACACTGTACTCAAGTGTGAATTCACTTCAGTCACCAGCAGCCTGCTCAAGGCTGTGTTCAAGTGTCTCATAGCAGTATTAACCGATGGTAGATCTGGTGTTGCAGGACCTCCACAAAACTCACACTTGTGTATATAGTCACTACTCCTATTTCTGTAGTTTCTGTCCTTAGCTTGGCCGTTCCCTCCTTAACGTACTACCTTTGATAACCTGATCCTTCTTGTCAAAATATTTTTAAAAATTTCCAGTGTTGTCTGTCATCTGGCTGAACCTGGCACTTGGCTTCACAATACTTGTGACCTGGTATCCTGTTCCTTATTTGTCCTGTACCATACGGGTTATACACCTACTATGTCTTCTACTTAGCAGCAAGACTATTTTCTTCCTGCACTCTTTTGGTACCGACCTACCGTTAGTTTCTTTGCTCTTCTTGCAAATGAGTTTGATTCTCTTCTGAAAGAATATTTAGTTACGTCTACTATTTTCCGTTGCACTTTGGCAAGCATTCAGAATGATTTAATAAATGCAGTAGCTGATGTTTTGAGAGGTGAAGTCTGTAATGAAATTACGAATACGGATTTCGTTTCTGTTCTGTTTTATATAACATCAGATATAAGCAATAAATGAGAGTTATCAACTATACTCCGTTACTTTTCTCTTGTGTTCCAGTATTGCAAAACTTCGATGTCTATGCCGGTTTGGTTGCTTATATTTAATTTAATTTATTTATTTGTACTGAGAGTATGTTCTTGATACATATTATTCGATTATAGAAGGCAAATATGTAAACCATAATAGAACACTTTTTTTTCTTTCCCAATGCCTTTGACTCAAAATAGGAGACGCCATTGTATAGAACATATTTAAAAGTGGTTCATAACCTATTCACTTAGCGAAGTCCTCAATAAGCTTTATATTGAACACTTTTATACATTTACAATATTGTCAGGGTGCTAATTAAGTGGCCTGATAAGAGAAGAAATGAGGTTCCCTGCAGACTTGGTGAATAAAGGGATACGTCGAAAAACACTTATTAGAAGAAGGATTGGATGATGGAGCATTGTTAAGACGTCAGGGAATAACTTCCGTAGTACTAGAGGGAGCCATGGAGGGCAAAAACTGTAGGGGAAAACAGGGATTGGAATACAACAAACAAATGATCAAAGAGTTTCGTGTAAGTAATGCTCAGAGATGAAGAGGTTGGCATACGAAAGGAAGTCGTGGAGGGCCTACCAATTCACTGAGAAAAGTGATACAGAGGTATATGTTGAATGTCGCCTAGTCAGCAGCAGATTTGTTTATTTTTGCTTTATGAAATCGCGCGTTTATCTTTGCAGTGTTGTTTCAGTTCAAACTATGGTCGTCTTCGATTAGTCGAGCCTAGCTGTCTGAGCTATCTCTTTGTCTACACTGGTGCAGAGTTGTATCTGTAGTGGGTTGCGTAGGCTATCAGCCAACAGGAATCGTTCGCAAGTGTCGAGCCAAGTGGCGATATAGTTAAAATGGGCTCATGCCATTGTGCTTTCTCTGTTCTGTCTTCTGGAATTGGTATGACGCACTTGGAGTTCTACAGTAATGAATATTTTGAGTGAAATCTTTACAGGTAGCTACCGTGGTAACTAATAGGCAATGCGTAGGCTATTTCAATTGCGTGTTTCAAAGATTCTGAAACCAGTCCGCGTACAGAACTTCTAATGATCTATAACTTGAAATTGTATCTTTGCACGTGGTGTCACAATGGGTCATAAACTGGTCACTTTTCGTGAAATGGAAACTGATTGTGGGATCGAGTAATATCTTTTTACCCTTTCGAGTTGTGTATGGAAACTTATAAGGCTCTCCTGTGCTATAAATGGTTTGTTCTTTTACTGGTAGTCGTGTCTTGAAAATATGTAATTTAGTGACATTTTTGGAGAATCTTTATTCATATTATCTAGATTTAGAATCCATATAGTCTTTGTGATTTGCTGCACTGTTTTGAGGTCAGTACACAAATTATTCGTAATGGTATTGTGAATTATTTCGCTCAACCTAAGTCATTTCTTTATTATTGCACGTATAATAGCTCTGTTTTTGCCGAGCGACCATCTTGTTCACGCCTGTTGCTACAGGCTTTGTCAAGTCAGTGAACAGTCATTGTACGTGTAGCTAAATAATTCAGTTCTACAGTACTGTTTCAGTCCAGTGACAATGAATATTCCGTTCTTAGCGTGAATACAATTGCAGGCGCAGAAAGGTAGGTTACTGGACGCTGTTTAGGAACGTTTGTGATTTTTGGAAGACAATGAATTGTGTTTCAGTAGACGGGCTCTGTTTTTACAATATGTTGAGCTTATATTCTTAAATAACGTTCTGATCAGATTTCTTTGTGGCACTTGACTAATTTTTTTTTCATGTTTAGATTCAGTAATTACAGATACAAGGAAATGACTCATTGCACCGTTTTGACTATAAGCTGGAACCGTACGCACTACATGGTTTTGGACAGGTTCTTGACGAGTGATACCTAGTAGCTGATATTCGGAGGCATAGCTATGCATACTCATTTCGTTGCGCTAGTATTACATGAAAGTGTGTGTTCTGTGACTATTTCGATATCCATTTTTGTCAGATATCGTTTTCCGTTGGACAAGGACATAAATATTCATATAATATGTCTTAGCTTAATAGTTGAGTGTATTAATTAACTATTCATGTCAGTAACTCATTCCTATAACACAATCTAACCTAACAGTGTGAATGTATCCAGAACGAAAATCTCAGCCGACGCAGCCATATTGTGAACGCTGGCCACGGCGTACCAGCGACATTGCTCCCTTTGATATTTGTCTGCCAATCACTTTTACAGTTTTTTAACAATACATTACGTGAATCATACACTCTGGATATCGTGGAGAGTGGTCCACCAAGAAGTCGAATATGTGCCTTAGCTTAAGAGCAATTCAGTGAAATGTCTTTACGTTACTTACTACACTATTAATGCTAATTATAAAATAACCTAGACTACTATCGTGAGAAGTTTATGTGGAGACACGATTCAATGGTGTGGAAGGTGCTGCCCGACACAAAGTTGTTATTTCAGTCTTAAGCTCACCACACTCTCTACAAGACCTTTCATGAGCTGTGTTAGGTTTGTAATGAGGTGTTGTTTGTTAGTGCTAACGTATGGGCGAGCGGTGCTCTGGTAGATGTGGGTGGAGGTGCCGACGATGTAGGCAACCAGTCTGTTGCCAAAACACTTTATTAACAAATCATACGGGAATCCACAGCCGTGCATCTGCACAACAGACTACAGACGGCGAAGCCTGGTGATTGCCAGGATTAGGCAAGCGAGCCTAACAAGATTGCCCAGACAATTAACGTGGTACTGTAGATTGGAGAGAGGCGCGGTTCGGCCATTGCTGGTCTAACTAGAACTTACGGCTACTGGACCATGGAGAAGGCGGAAGGGATTAGTGTATGAAGTCCCATCGACAACGAGGTCATTAGAGATGGAGCAGAGGTTCTGAATAGGTTGGTTGGTTGATTGGTTTCGGGGAAGGAGACCAGACAGCGAGGTCATCGGTCTCATCGGATTAGGGAAGGATGGGGAAGGAATTCGGCCGTGCCCTTTCAGAGGAACCATCCCGGCATTTGCCTGGAGTGATTTAGGGAAATCACGGAAAACCTAAATCAGGATGGCCGGACGCGGGATTGAACCGTCGTCCTCCCGAATGCGAGTCCAGTGTCTAACCACTGCGCCACCTCGCTCGGTTTCTGAATAGGGAAGGACAGCGAAGGAAATCGGCGGTTGCCTGTCAAAGGAACGATCTCGGCATTAACCTGAAGTGATTTAGGGAAATCACTAGAAACCTAAATCAAGATAGCCGGTCGCGGGTTTGAACCATCGTCCACCCGCTAACTACTGCGCCATCTATATCTACATCTACATTTTATACTCCACAAGCCACCCAACGGTGTGTGGCGGAGGGCACTTTACGTGCCACTGTCATTATCTCCCTTTCCTGTTCCTGTCGCGTATGGTTCGCGGGAAGAACGACTGCCGGAAAGTCTCCGTGCGCGCTCGAATCTCTCTAATTTTACATTCGTGATCTCCTCGGGAGGTATAAGTAGGGGGAAGCAATATATTCGATACCTCATCCAGAAACGCACCCTCTCGAAACCTGGGCAGCAAGCTACACCGCGATGCAGAGCACCTCTCTTGCAGAGTCTGCCACTTGAGTTTGCTAAACATCTCCGTAACGCTATCAAGCTTACCAAATAACACTGTGACGAAACGCGCCGCTCTTCTTTGGATCTTCTCTATCTCCTCTGTCAACCCGACCTGGTACGGATCCCACACTGATGAGCAATACTCAAGTATAGGTCGAACGAGTGTTTTTTAAGCCACCTCCTTTGTTGATGGTCTACATTTCCTAAAGACTCTCCCAATGAATCTCAACCTGGCACGGGCCTTACCAACAATTAATTTTGTATGATCATTCCACTTCAAATCGTTCCGCACGCATACTCCCAGATATTTTACAGAAGTAACTGCTGCCAGTGTTTGTTCCGCAATCATATAATCATACAATAAAGGATCCTTCTTTCTATGTATTCGCATTGTCTATGTTAAGGGTCAGTTGCGACTTCCTGCACCGAGTGCCTATCCGCTGCAGATCTTCCTGCATTTCGCTGCAATTTTCTAATGCTGCAACTTCTCTGTATACTACAGCATCATCCGCGAAAAGCCGCATGTCTCTCGGTCTGGACCACGGAGGCGGCAGCAGGCGCGTGTGGCCCTGGGCTCAGGCAGTTGGACGACAATCGCTGATTTCGGCCTGGCGACGGCAAACGTAACATTGTACGGAGAATACTGGCAAGTGCTGTGCCTCATAGTGAGGTCTAGCTGTGACGATCCACAGTGAGCTGGAACTGGGTGTTCAAATACCGCTGAGTTTGCGGCAGAGCCGTGTGCCTTTGTCGCAGGGAAACATCTGTGGTGGAGGCCAGTGACCAGCGTCCTGCTGATGTTGATACGGCGGTCTGTCAAACTGACGAAGCTTCCTGAAGGCTGTTTCACTCCCAAGTCGTTGGCAACGGGCACAGTGGTACGGAAGTGTTACTGATCCGTGTGCGGCTCGCGTTGGTGCCGTTGGTAGGTTGCCATCGTGTAATAGGGATAGTGGTGTCTCGTTTTCTTCTTGTGTTACTGGCGCCACTACTTTTGCTAGCGTTGTCTGTCCACGAGTGGAAGCAGCAGCGTATATCGATATCTAGTACCGTGGTGCTATCTTTGGAAGGACGTCAAAGTGTTTTCCGGGAAGGGAGTGTGGAGTAGTTCTGTTGGGACGGAGCAGCAGTGAGGTCTGACAACGCGAAGACGTGAAAAACTATAGACCTGTATCTCTGACGTCGATCTGTTGTAGAATTTTAGAACATGTTTTCTGCTCGCGTATCATGTCGTTTTTGGAAACCCAGAATCTACTCTCTAGGAATCAACATGGATTCCGGAAACAGCGATCGTGTGAGGCCCAACTCGCTTTATTTGTTCATGAGACCCAGAAAATATTAGATACAGGCTCCCAGGTAGATGCCATTTTGCTTAACTTCCGGAAGGCGTTCGATACAGTTCCGCGCTGTCGCCTGATAAACAAAGTAAGAGCCTACGGAATATCAGACCAGCTGTGTGGCTGGATTGAAGAGATTTTAGCAAACAGAACACAGCATGTTGTTCTCAATGGAGAGACGTCTACAGACGTTAAAGTAACCTCTGGCGTGCCACAGAGGAGTGTTACGGGACCATTGCTTTTCACAAAATATATATATGACCTAGTAGATAGTGTCGGAAGTGTCATGCGGCTTTTCGCGGATGATGCTGTAGTGTACAGAGAAGTAGCAGCATTAGAAAATTGCAGCGAAATGCAGGAAGATCTGCAGCGGATACGCACTTGGTGCAGGGAGTGGCAACTGACCCATAACATAGACAATTGTAATGTATTGCGAATACATAGAAAGAAGGATCCTTTATTGTATGATTATATGATAGTGGAACAAACACTGGTAGCAGTTACTTCTGTAAAATATCTGGGAGTATGCGTGCGGAACGATTTCAAGTGGAATGATCATATGAAATTAATTGTTGGTAAGGCGGGTGCCAGGTTGAGATTCATTGGGAGAGTCCTTAGAAAATGTAGTCCATCAACAACGGAGGTGGCTTACAAAACACTCGTTCGACCTGTACTTGAGTATTGCTCATCAGTGTGGGATCCGTACCAGGTCGGGTTGACAGAGGAGATAGAGAAAATCCAAAGAAGAACGGCGCGTTTCGTCAGAGGGTTATATGGTAATCGTGATAGCGTTACGGAGATGTTAAGCAAACTAAAAAAAAATGGTTCAAATGGCTCTGAGTACTATGGGACTCAACTTCTCAGGTCATTAGTCCCCTAGAACTTAGAACTAGTTAAACCTAACGTAAGGACATCACACACATCCATGCCCGAGGCAGGATTCGAACCAGCGACCGTAGCGGTCTCGCGGTTCCAGACTGTAGCGCCTAGAACCGCACGGCCACTTCGGCCGGCGAGCAAACTTAAGTGGCAGACTCTGCAAGAGAGGCGCTCTGCATCGCGGTGTAGCTTGCTGTCCAGGTTTCGAGAGGGTGCGTTTTTGGATGAGGTATCGAATATATTATTGCTTCCCCCTGCTTATACCTACCGAGGAGATCACGAATGTAAAATTAGAGAGATTCGAGCGCGCACTGAGGCTTTCCGGCAGTCGTTCTTCCCGCGAACCACATTCGACTGGAACAGGAAAGGGAAGTAATGACAGTGGCACGTAAAGTGCCCTCCGCCACACACCGTTGGGTGGCTTGCGGAGTATAAATGTAGATGTGGACCATTGGCGGCACGCTGGCACTGTCAGATTGAGGGGCTGTAGTTGGGAGGTCCACAGCCTCGTTGTCCACCGGACCCAGGACGTTGAGTTGAGTGAACATTAACCTAGTAGTGAAACCTCCACACTTTTGAGATCACACCGTTTGTTCGTGCGTTGCTGCTCGCAGCGTCGCTGAGGCGAAGAGCAGCGAGTGGTGTGTTTGGAGTTGGCGAAATTAATTAGCCGTCCTCAACTTCTTATTATTAATCATCGAATTCCTTGTGTTTATTCATGAAGTTCAACCAGCGGTATTTTTCTGCCTAGTGGCCCCTAACGCCCCTGTTACCTACCGTGGAGGCTAGCGTATTTTCGCGGCAGTGTACCTTTCCTCGCCTTGCTGCTGCTGTCCGGTTAGGCGTGTAGTTCGACAGCCTCCTTGACTGTGGTTCGGATATTTCGTTCTTTTGGACTATACAACTCTTGGCTGCCCCTCTCGTCGGTTACGAAGTTGAGCGACTTTTCCCAGGCCGATCCCTGGAGCACTGTCCAAGGCCCACTTCTCTCTTAGCTTGATCACATCGTGATGATTGTGTTTCTTTAAATATTTTAGTGTCCCTTGGAGTAGTCTAATGTTTTTAAGAATTGTTATCCAGGCTTTCATCCGCTAAACTGTTTTCGAGTAATTACTATTGGGATCTTCAGCCGACAAATAGTTTGAATTTCTTGTCAATAAGGCCTTGAGTCGTGAATGCAATTTGTCTCAAGAATTTTTAATTAGGTATTGTCTCTCATTATGACAGTCCCGGTTTTTATAATATTTTAGTAAAAATTTGCTATGTAGGCCTTCAGCCGTCAAATTGTTTTGAGCAATTACTATTGGGGCCTTCAGCCAACAAATAATTTGAATTTCTTCTCAGTAAGGCCTTCACTGTGAATGTAATTTATCTTAAGAATGTTTAATTAGATATTGTCTCTTAATATAATTGTATTTTTTGTAATATTTTAGTAAGAATTTGCTATCTAGGCCTTCACCCGTCAAATTGTTTTTTGAGTTATTGCTATTGGTGCCGTCAGCCGACAAATAATTTGTATTTCTGGTTAATAAGGCCGTGAATGCTATTTGTTTACGATTTCTTTTGCTAAACATTGTGTCTTAATAGTCTAATTTGATAATTGTTCCTTATTATCAACCTCATTTGCAATTGGTTTAAAATAACGTGTTCATCATCATAAAAAAAAACTGAGCAACCAACGGTAACCAAGTAAGGCCCCGTCCACACCAAATTCTGCCTTTCCCTACGTACCACGTCTCAGTTACCTTTTACTGAAATGCAGTTTCATAGGCTACGTTGCCTGGCTGTGCCCTGATTACGGTTCTGGGCTGCTGGAGTTCTAGGCACATTTCTTTCCACCTCAGATTAATCCGGTCCGTCCGATTACTGCTTAAGGTTCTGGCTGATTTTTCCGTCATCGTTCCTGTACCTCACATTCCACTGCACGTAGACGAAGTGAAATATTCTTTCATGATGTTCTCCCCCTTGCTTGTCCTTCTTCCCTTTTTATATTACAAGTGGCAATCAAATAAAAACCGTACACTCTTCAAAACGGGGCCATGGATGGTTCCATTCAAAAGTAAACACCACACGCCAATAGACATTTATCACACTGGAAGACGAGACTGTTAAATTCCTGTTTCGTAGAACGTGGTCGGCCGCTCATGGATCAACAACCGCAACCACTCTTGCACTTCCTCGTCCGATTGCAACCGACGTCCACGCATGTCTTTCTTCAGCTGGAAAAACTGAAACATCGGAGCTATGCTGAAGATGCTGCAGTATTTTTCAACGAAATTGCTGAAGCGTAGCTGTCGTCCGATTGACAGTACGGGGGCAGCCGTTATAGTCCAACATGACAATTCTTTCCGACAGCATTCCTGGACGTTATGACTTCATGTCGCGTCGCAGTTTCTGCAAATTATCTTGATAGCGCTACACACAGGCTGCGGTTCCACTCTCGAGGAATTCTATGAGCAGAGGGCCTCTGCGGTCGGACAACAATGCCCGTCCCATACTGCCAATCGGAGCAACGCAACGCTTCAGCGAGTTGACTGGTTTCCTTTTAATACACGCTGTAGCGGTCGCGAGCGTCAGTAACCTTTGAGACTGGACGTAATGAGTTGTTGTTAATCAAGCATGCCTTTAGGCGACAAAGATACCATTATCAACACATCACTGAGTTCGAACGCGGTCCTGTAATACGGCTGCGAGAATAATGGTTTCAGCGATACTGCAGAAACACTTAGCAGGAATGTAGCCAATGTACAATGATTGCTAGCAGCAGCGGTCAACAGAACGTACGGTCGCAGGATGACCCGACTTTGCACGGCTACGTGGCATTACCGAGAGGGAAGACCACTGTGTTCTGCGTATCGCTCTGGCGCATCTTACTGCATGTGCAATAGCAGTCTGAGCAGTAATTGGCACGACAATGACACAACGAAGTGTTACAAATCTATTACACTACTGGCCACTAAAATGTATACAACACGAAGATGACGTGCTACAGACGCGAAATTTAACCGACAGGAAGAAGATGCTGTGATATGCAAATGATTAGCTTTTCAGAGCATTCACACAAGGTTGGCGCCGGTGGCGGCACCTACAACGTGCTGACATGAGGAAAGTTTCCAACCGAATTCTCATACACAAACACGGTTGACCGGCGTTGCCTGGTGAAACTTTGTTGTGATGCCTCGTGTAAGGAGGAGAAATGCGTACCATCACGTTTCTGACTTTGATAAAGGTCGGATTGTAGCCTATCGCGATTGCGGTTTATCGTATCGCGACATTGCTGCTCGCGTTGGTCTAAATCCAATTACTGTTAGCAGAATATGGAATCGGTGGGTTCAGGAGGGTAATACGGAACGCCGTGCTGGATCCCAACGGCCTCGTATCACTAGCAGTCGAGATGACAGACATCTTATTCGCATGGCTGTAACGGATCGTGCAGCCACGTCTCGATCCGTGAGTCAACAGATGGGGACGTTTGCAAGACAACAACCATCTGCACGAACAGTTCGACGACGTTCGCAGCAGCATGGACTATCAGCTCGGAGACAATGGCTGCGGTTACCCTTGACGCTGCATCACAGACAGGAGAACCTGCGATGGTGTACTCAAGGACGAACCTGGGTGCACGAATCGCAAAATGTCATTTTTTCGGATGAATCAAGGTTCTGTTTACAGCATCATGATGGTCGCATCCGTGTTTGGCGACATCGCGGTGAACGCACATTGGAAGCGTGTATTCGTCATCATCTTACTGGCGATGACCCGGCGTGATGGTATGGGGATGCCATTGGTTACACGTCTCGGTCACCTCTTGTTCGCATTGACGGCGCTTTGAACGTGGACATTACATTTCAGATGTGTTACGACCCGTGGCTCTACCCTTCATTCGCTCCCTGCGAAACCCTGCATTTCAGCAGGACAATGCACGACCGCATATTCCAGGTCCTGTACGGGCCTTTCTGGATACAGAAAATGTTCGACTGCTGCCCTGGCCAGCTCATTCTCCAGATGTCTCACCAATTGAAAACGTCTGGTCAATGGTGGCCGAGCAGTTGACTCGTCAGCATACGCTAGTCACTACTCTTGATGAACTGTGGTATCGTATTGAAGCTGCATTGGCAGCTGTACCTGTACACGCCATCCTGGCTGTGTCTGACCTAATGCCCAGGCATATCAAGGCCGTTATTACGGCCAGAGGTGGTTATTCTGGGTACTGATTTCTCAGGATCTATGCACCCAAATTGCGTGATAATGTAGTCACACGTCAGTTCTAGTATAATATATTTGTCTAATGAATACCAGTTTATCATCTGCATTTCTTCTTAGTGTAGCAATTTTAATGGCCAGTATTGTACTTCAAGGCCAGCTTCGAGCCAGACGCCCTGTAGCGTGAATTCCACTCACCACAAACCACCGCCATTTGCGACTTTAGTAGTGTCAAGTGAGAACTCATTGGAGGGCAGGGTGGAGCCCTGTTGTGTTTTGCGATGAATGCCGGCTCTGCTTCGGCGCCAGTGATGGGCGTGTGTTTTGCTAGAAGGAGAAAAAAATGGCCTTGAGCACTATAGGACTTAACATCTGAGGTCATCAGTCCCCTAGAACCTAGAACCACTTAAACCTAACTAACCTAAGGGCATCACACACATCCATGCCCGAGGCAGGATTCGAACCTGCGACCGTAGCAGTCGCGCGGTTTCGGACAGAAGCGTCTAGAACCGCTCGGCCACAGCGGCCGGCGCTAGACGGAGGCCAGGTGTGCCTCTGTAATCAATACGTCTGCTTGCTAGACACACTCGGCTTACACATGGAGTGATGGTATAGGACCAATTTCGTATGACAGCAAAAGCACTCTTGTGGTTGTCCCAAGCACACTTATTGTAAACTTGTATTGTCATTCTGCTGATTCGACATGTTCACGAACAGCATTCCAGGGAGCGTTTTCCAAAAAAATAACGCTCGCCCACCTACGGCTGTTGTAACCCAACGTGCTCTACGTGCTCTTGGCCTGCTCGATCACCAGGTCTGTCTCCAAACGAGCACATATGGGAAATCATCGGACGACATCTACTGCGTCATCCGCAACCAGCACCAACCGTCCCTGCACTGACCCAGCAAGTGCAAGAAGCACTGAACTTCATGCCACAAACTGTCATCCGGCACCTGTACAGCACAATGCATGACGTTTGCATGCTTCTTTTTAACATTCTGATCGTTATACTGGTTATTAATGTACCAGCATTTCACATTTGCAATGTCTTATCTCGCGCTTACATTAACTTGTGGTCCTGCAATGTTAATTGCTTAAATACGCGGCGATTCAAGAAGATATGAAAATATTGTAATATATTGTTCTACAAGTAAAACTAAAGAAAAAAGCTCATGTAAATATAGGTCAGCAAATATTTTGTTACAGAGTTACGGGTAATAAAAGATTTTGCCTGAAATTTAGCAACTTCGCTACCTTGAAGCCATCGCAAAACTGGACGAGTTTAAAGTAAATTACGATTTCCATTTATTTTGTAGTTACTGATCTTGTGAATCTAATACAACATGTCCCAGACGTGTATCTGCAGTAGTTTTCCACAACACCCAGAGAAGCAGAGAACTAATTTCGTAAAAATTTTAATTTAATTTATTAACTACTCGGTGCAATTTGTTTTTTTAAATTCCAGACAATTCCACTCAGGTTTTAACAGAAGCTGAAGAGAATTTAATTTTGGAAAAATGATTGTAATAACGTTTACTGAAACTGTATGAATGTGTCTGTCATTCTGCTTTCATTAATACTATATCACTCGTGAATTCATGTTAAACAGGAAAAAACAAAGCTCAGTGTTAAGGAAGTTGTACTGTGTACATATAATTTCAAAATACAGTCATTCAACTGAACATTAATTGTGAATGTATTGTGAAATTGTATGTACACTGTACAACTTACTTAACACTGAGCTTTGTTTTTTTTTTCGGTTTAACATGAATTTACGTGTGCTATGTCCGCCCCGGTAGCTGAGTGGTCAGGGCGACAGAATGTCAATCCCAACGGCCCGGGTTCGATTCCCGGCTGGGTCGGAGATTTTCTCCGCTCAGGGACTGGGTGTTGTGTTGTCCTAATCATGATCATTTTCATCCTCATCGACGCGAATTGGCGTCAAATCGAAAGACTTGCACCCGGCGAACGGTCTGCCCGACGGGAGGCCCAAGTCGCATACGTATGCTAAGGTACTAATACAAGCATATTACCTGACACATTCATACAGTTTCAGTTAACATTATTACCATCATTTTTCCCAAACTAAATTCTCTACGACTGCTGTTGAAAACTTTATGCAGTTGACTAGAATTTAAAAAACAAATTGGACCAAATAGATAATAAATTAAAAATTTTACCAAATTACTTCTTTGTTTCTTTGGATGTTTTGGAAAACTACTGCAGAAACACGTCCGGGACGTGTTTTATTAGATTCACCACGTCAATAACGACTTTACTTTAACCTGTACAGTTTTGCGATGGCTTCGTATTAGCAAAGTTGCTAAATTTCAGGCAAAATAATTTTATTAGCCGTAACTCCGTAACTAAACATTTGCAGACCTGTGTTTATCTGAACTTTTTCCTTTAGTTTTACTTGTAGAATAAAGTATTGAAATATTTGCATATCTTAGTGAATCACCCTCAATTTTACCTAGACAGTTGTATTCCCGAAATTTAATTGCTCTACATTAATTATTTGTAGGTGTTGCGGTTTTTTTCTTGAGTGTATGTTCTGCGAAGTAGTTGCGAAAATGCTCAGTGTTCTGAAGAGATCTTAACATGATGTTACACATATAATTCTTAAAGCACTTTTATGTATTTTGAAAATAATTTACGTGTTAGTAGTTTATCCAGGAAAATAATTCCATGACTTATTATCTAATGGAAATGTGAAGCACAAACTACCTTCCTTATTTGTATATCAACTATAACAAGAAACATGCATACCACAAACGTAGCCAAACTATAGTGCTTTTGTTTACTCCAAACAGTGAGTTTTCCAATTAAAAGTTGTGCTGCTTTCTCAAAAAACCTAACACAATACACTGCTGGTATTTCACTACTTGAGAAACATATTTTTATAGCTTGAGGAGTTTTATGAGAAGCTCTGAACAGTGTGTACTAAGTAGGGCCAAAATTCAACGAAAGTCTATTTCCTTTGAGCCATGTGTTGATATTTTCGATTTCATTATCTTCCTTTCCATTAAGTAGGCTGGTACTACTTTTATTCGTATACTTTAAGACAATTCCGTAGAAATGGAACAGCAAGTAAATTATAATGAGATGGGGGATAAGATATTGCTAGAGGAATCTGACAGTGCACTGTAAGACCTTGGTGGAAACAAGGCCCCTGGACCAAACGATGTTCCCCAGAATTATTGACAATCTTGGAGATCCAGCCATGACAAAACTGTTACACACGGCCTATAAAATATACGAGTCTGCTACTTCAAGAGCAAAATAATATCAATTCCAGAAAAACGCAGCTTTTGACACGTGTGAACATTACCGAATTACCTGTGTAATAAGTCATGGTAGCAACAAACTAACACGAGTTACTTACAGCAGAATGGGAAAATGATTGAAGCCGAACTCGGGGAAGACCAGTTTGGGTTCCGGAAACGTGAGGTAATACTGACCGTACGACTTACCTTGGAAGAAAGGTTACACGAAAGGCAAACCTACGTTTATAGCATTCGTAAATTTATAGAACTGACAATCTCGTATTCTTAAGGTAGCAGAGACAAAATAAAGAGAACGAAAGGCTATTAACAAGTTGTACAGAAACCAAACTGCAGTCGTAACAGTAGGAATACACTACAGGGAAGCAGTGGTTGAGAAGGGAGTGAAGCACGGTTGTAACCTATTCTCGATGCCATTAAATATACACATTGATGAAGCAGCAAAGAAAACTAGCGAGTAACTTGGAAAGGGAAATAAGTTCACGGAGAAGAAAAAAATGTTTGATATTTGCTGATGACACTTAATTCCGACAGAGACGACAAAGGTCTTACAAGAGCAGTTGAAGTGTATGGATAGAACATGATAAGAAGAAAGTCACGAAGGTAAAATAATGGTAACGGAATGTGGTCGAATTGAATCAGGCGATGCTGACGGAATTAGATTAGGAGAGACAAGATTAGTAGTAGCTGGGTCTTGTTACACTCCTGGAAATGGAAAAAAGAACACATTGACACCGGTGTGTCAGACCCACCATACTTGCTCCGGACACTGCGAGAGGGCTGTACAAGCAATGATCACACGCACGGCACAGCGGACACACCAGGAACCGCGGTGTTGGCCGTCAAATGGCGCTAGCTGCGCAGCATTTGTGCACCGCCGCCGTCAGTGTCAGCCAGTTTGCCGTGGCATACGGAGCTCCATCGCAGTCTTTAACACTGGTAGCATGCCGCGACAGCGTGGACGTGAACCGTATGTGCAGTTGACGGACTTTGAGCGAGGGCGTATAGTGGGCATGCGGGAGGCCGGGTGGACGTACCGCCGAATTGCTCAACACGTGGGGCGTGAGGTCTCCACAGTACATCGATGTTGTCGCCAGTGGTCGGCGGAAGGTGCACGTGCCCGTCGACCTGGGACCGGACCGCAGCGACGCACGGATGCACGCCAAGACCGTAGGATCCTACGCAGTGCCGTAGGGGACCGCACCGCCACTTCCCAGCAAATTAGGGACACTGTTGCTCCTGGGGTATCGGCGAGGACCATTCGCAACCGTCTCCATGAAGCTGGGCTACGGTCCCGCACACCGTTAGGTCGTATTCCGCTCACGCCCCAACATCGTGCAGCCCGCCTCCAGTGGTGTCGCGACAGGCGTGAATGGAGGGACGAATGGAGACGTGTCGTCTTCAGCGATGAGAGTCGCTTCTGCCTTGGTGCCAATGATGGTCGTATGCGTGTTTGGCGCCGTGCAGGTGAGCGCCACAATCAGGACTGCATACGACCGAGGCACACAGGGCCACCACCCGGCATCATGGTGTGGGGAGCGATCTCCTACACTGGCCGTACACCACTGGTGATCGTCGAGGGGACACTGAATAGTGCACGGTACATCCAAACCGTCATCGAACCCATCGTTCTACCATTCCTAGACCGGCAAGGGAACTTGCTGTTCCAACAGGACAATGCACGTCCGCATGTATCCCGTGCCACCCAACGTGCTCTAGAAGGTGTAAGTCAACTACCCTGGCCAGCAAGATCTCCGGATCTGTCCCCCATTGAGCATGTTTGGGACTGGATGAAGCGTCGTCTCACGCGGTCTGCACGTCCAGCACGAACGCTGGTCCAACTGAGGCGCCAGGTGGAAATGGCATGGCAAGCCGTTCCACAGGACTACATCCAGCATCTCTACGATCGTCTCCATGGGAGAATAGCAGCCTGCATTGCTGCGAAAGGTGGATATACACTGTACTAGTGCCGACATTGTGCATGCTCTGTTGCCTGTGTCTATGTGCCTGTGGTTCTGTCAGTGTGATCATGTGATGTATCTGACCCCAGGAATGTGTCAATAAAGTTTCCCCTTCCTGGGACAATGAATTCACGGTGTTCTTATTTCAATTTCCAGGAGTGTATTTGGACAATAAAAGAACTGGTGATGATCGAAGCAGAGAGGATATAAAATGCTGACTGATGTCTTCCAGAACAGGATTTTCGAAACAAAAATTAACTAACACACAACATAACTGACTTACAGCAACTGAGCAAGATCTAGTGCAGTGTGCAGTGTGGCAGGTCGTTGCGGATTGTCTATGGCTAGCGCCGTTTCTCTACCCCAGCCGTCATCTTCTTCTCTCTTACGTTTCCTCAACATTCACATTCCTTGCTTGCATTGCCCTCTCCACATTATTTCGACAGTAGCCTCGCGGACGATCCCTTCTTTTCCGCTGGGATGGTTTCCATCCCTGTATCCTATTTGGTATCCTGTTTTCATTCATCCTGTTCACATGGCCAAACCACATCTGCTGATTTTGTTGGATGTCGTCACAGACGTCCCTATTCATTTTCATTCTGTGTCAGATTATCCCATAATATCCCATTGTATGATTCATTATACGCTTGCTCTTCTCAGGCATACTTGTTTTCAGAAGCTCTTTGTCAACAATTGAAATATTTCTGTTATGTTTTATTTCTAGTTCGAAAGTCCATTGTTGAAAGTGACAGTAGGAGTAGAGATCAGGATTGTTTATTTCCTCGTGGGAAGCATTTGTTCTATTGCTATTGACTCTGCTGCTTCTCATCATGGACAGGCGGTAAATAATTATAAAATTATGATGTGCAGTTTCAAAATTTCGCTCATATTATTATGGCTCTGAGCACTATGGGACTCAACTGCTGTGGTCATAAGTCCCCTAGAACTTAGAACTACTTAAACCTAACTAACCTAAGGACAGCACACAACACCCAGCCATCACGAGGCAGGGAAAATCCCTGACCCCGCCGGGAATCGAACCCGGGAACCCGGGCGTGGGAAGCGAGAACGCTACCGCACGACCACGAGATGCGGGCCGCTCATATTATTACAGATTAGTAATCTGAATACTTAAATGCAATATATAAGCACAAATTGGAAAATAGTTCTTTATCTGCTTTGTAGTGGTACTGGCGTATATCTTTTTACGTATGAAATATCATAGGGGTCATTTTCTCTCATTTCAGATATAATTTGGAAAAAGAGATCATGATCCCGAGCTAAGAGAGCAAGATGCTGGATAGAAGAAAGACTAGACTCTTAACAAAAATCAGAGGTATATAAAAGAACATCTCTGCACTTAAAACTCGACTCCACTATATCCTTTTCGCAATGTTTTTGATACTGATTTGGTTTATCTGCTCAAGAGGAAAATGCCTGCTGTTCTAAATCACGATCGCGGTCCCGAGTTAAGAGAGCAACTGGATAGAAAAAGATTAGACTCTTCACAAAAATCAGAGGTGTATAATAAAACATCTCTGCACATCAACCTCGACTCCAATAGATCCTTTTCGTAATGTTTTGATACTGATTTGGTTGAGATTCTGACGAAAGAGACAGTAAAATATGCTACTCAAAAGGGACACAACATACAAATACGTCATGATGACATCTACAAATACATCGCTATTTTGCTGTTATCTGGATATTGTAAGGTCATGCATAGACGTATGTACTGGGAGATTAGACCTGACACAAGCAATGTCCTTGTTTCGAATTCTACCTCCAGAAAAACTTTTCGCAAATTCATAGCTTCTTCCATGTCAACGATAACGACAGCATTGAAAAAGAAGATAAAGTTTATAAGGTTCGGCCATTAATTTCACATCTAAATAAGAAATTTAAAGACATCACAGAAACTCTAGTGTCAAACTTCTCCTTGGATGAGCCCATGCAGCCTTATTATGGCCACCTCTTTGTAAAGACTTACATGAAACTGCCTCGCCCCACTTCGCGACCGCCGAGGCTGTTTCAGATAAGTTTTTACAGTCTGACGATAATTTATGGGTTCGTAGTTTTAGCTTGACGATGTTCACTATGGATGAACGGTAAACGGTAGTTACTGTTATTCTGAAGAAGGTTGGTTTATCCCGACTGAAACCTAGCTAAATTCTAGGTAAACGGTGCAACTGAGGCTCTTGGTTATTAAAATCAGAATTAATATTTATACAGTTGCTGAAATGGCCGCGAAATGTCGAAAATATTGTTTGTTTATAGTTTCTGTGTGACCTGAAATTTGTATGGCTGGAAATACAAGGTATCACGGGTATAGTGCCGCAGGAAGCCACCTGGCACTGTACGTCTGGCGGCAGAAAGCTGAGGACCTGTGATTAGTGCGCGACGCGCCTCTTCCAATATCTCCGCGATCCGCTGTGTCTTAACCGTTCTAGACTTTTCTTCTTTGCCCAAGACGTAGTAGTCCTGAACTATTCAATCGTTCGGTCATCCGGTACTTTCTCATGTCGTTTCAGTTCGAAATGTGCTTGAAATCTCGCTACTTCCGAAATAAACCTCGACGGCGAATGCCGCTTGCTTTGAGTTCCATAAGGCCACATTTACAAATGGCAATCCTTCATCGATGCAGCGTGCACATGCCTATTTCTCGCAAGCGCAACACTGACACCACACTATGTGTTCCCAGCCGTACTATTCGTTTTGCCGAAAGCTATATTTAAGAAGGTAATGTACACTTAAAGGTAGTACATGACAGTTGGGGTTTCTAGGGAGCTACATGAATTGAAAACGTCTTTTATATACGAGAACTGATCAACAAAGACTGAAACTGTTTTTTCACAGACGTTTATTACTTTTAGTCAGCGTTTACATGTTCTTCTTCTGAGATTTCCCTCCAACTTGAATGTGATCTTTATACTGTCTCTCCCAGTCCTGAAACACATGGTACTAACCATTCTTTGTCAGGTACTTGAGAATCGCCCCACTCTCCAATCGAATGCCCCGAATCTTTGCCTTTAGTGATAAGGATAAAAAAATTACCAGCTCCAAAATCGGGGCAATAAAGCGGATGCGGTAAGCAGGTAATGTTGAATTGATCGAGAAACTGCATGACTTGAATTGCAACGTGAAGCCGCGCATTGTTATTATGAAGTCGCCACCCAGTCCGAGAAGGTTCTCGTCGTTTCCTTTGCAATGTGCTTCTTCAGTTTAGCCAATACTGACGTGTAGTATGCTGCAGTAACAGTAGTGCGAGAGGGAACTGCATGCTGGTTCAAAAATGGTTCAAATGGCTCTGAGCACTTAATCTAAGGCCATCACACACATCCATGCTCGAGGCAGGATTCGAACCTGTGATCGTCGCGGTCGCGCGGTTCAAGACTGTAGCGCCTAGAACCGCTCGGCAATGCAAGTTGGTAAATCATGTCATGACAGTCAAAAAAATGTGATCACCATCACTTTCCCTTCGGAACAACTTTCACCTCTTTTGATGTTAGAGAACCTACCGATTTCCACACTGTGCTGGCTCCTTTTCCTTCAGGATCCTAATGATGCAGTCATGACACATCACTGGTGACAATACATTCCAGATACAAACCCCTTCATCAACAAAGAGACGCAGTACCTCACGGTTTGTCTCTGTTTGCACAGTTTTTGTCCGTGAGTCAACAGACGTGGTACCCAAAGGCAAAAAATAAGGGACATACGGAGATGATCATTCATAATCGTAAGGACACTGCTGATCCTCGTGGACAATCACAGCAGCTGCGTCAATGCTCACTTCAGTCACGGCAGAAGCCGCAACAGCAAACCCACTTTGCTTAAAACAGACAAGTCGGCCTTCACTCAAGTTCTTGGACCACCTAATAACTGTTGCATCAGGTAGTAGATCTTCACCTTACGTTTCAGTGGATGTATGGTTTATATGAACACAGGATTTTATTGCGTTGTTCTCCTCCTCTCGCGTCACCTGCATTGTTCGGTATGCGAAATGCAAAGAGTATCTTTCTGAATAGAGAGTTACTATCAACCTACCGATACCAGAGTGCTGCCGCCTACGGACATAATACATAAAAGCGCGCTCTTTTCAAATATTCACTGTACAAATAGGAAACCGTCACAGAAGCTACAGGAAAAATTTAGTCTTTGTCTCTGTTGATCAGCCCTCGTAATTACGCACTTCATATTAAAAGCCTTAAACAAAATTCAGTTGCTTTTTGTGTTCTAGCTAAGACACCTCGTAGTGTAGATAGTACTTCTTCAGTTTTGCGGAGTTAATGGCACAAACATGAGTGTTTATGATAGTTAACAAAAAGTATGCTAAAATGAGCAGAATAATTCGAAAAATGCTGCAACGGATAAAAAAATTAGTGACAGAATAACTCAAAAAGGAAGTTCCAATGGCTGCCGATCGGCAGATGATGTTTGAAGTGATCACTGTCTCAAAAATCTACAGATACCAGTCATTGAATGCTGGCCCCTATTTTGACCAGAACCGAGGTTCGAATCGTCCTACACGTCGGCCAGGCGGACTGAAGATGGAGTAATATGTCGCCGAAACTGGTAGCCCAACAAAATAACAATTTGGTAATTTTGACGGCTGAAAGGTGATTGATTTGACTAAATGTCCGAGGTTCCGAACCATCTGTGAAAAGATGGACGTACAGGGACATATTACCGATGTTTTCAAACAGGTAAAAAAAATTCAGCAACTTTTGATCTTCAACAATGGCTAGATCTATTCGCTAATGAGGAGCTAGTGAATCGGATTGGGGAAAATAAATTTTGATACAACGTTACAAAAAAAAAGGGGTCTGTTTATAGAATACATCCTGAGACATCGAGAAACCGTCAGTTGGTAATGTAGGAAAGCATGTGGGGTAAAAGTAGAGTGAGAGCAAGACTCTAATAGAGATCAGATATACGAAGGTCGCAGTAGTTATGCAGACATGAAGAGACTTGCGCATGATAAGCTAGCATGGAGAGCTGCGTCAAACCACTCTTCCAGAACTGACCATGACACTCTCGGATAATCCTATACCGACTGGTGTGAGCAACCAGGAATGGATCAGTAATTTTACACTCACTTAGAGTAATAATGCAAATTAATCAAACAACGCTTAGAAACTGGAACACTGGAATAACATTCCACGTCCTCTTTACAAACATACTTCATGGCGTCAGCTGGGCGCTTACATGACTGACATTCAACTGACGAAAACAATTTCCACAAATAATCAATCAAATGCAACAGCAATACTTTGTTAGTGAAAATAACGTAAGCTTGCGTACAGGAATACTCACCTGAAATCCCACACTTCTCAGCTGATATCTCATAGTTACAATCATCACAAAATGCCTCAGAAGTCCTTTTGTAATATCTGAATAATAACTTTCAATATTAACAGTGATCAAAAAATACTTACCGCTCCGAACAACGTGCTTGCTAGACTTCGCAGCATCGACACCAGAATCACAGTCACTGCCTATCCGCAGCTGCCGAGAAGCAATTTATAATGTTACATCTCCAAGAAGATTAAATTTCATATTAATTCGTATTAATTAATATGAAATTTCATATTAATTCCATGACCCTTAATAAATATAGATACAGAACCGCCCTTAAACAATTTACATATAGGACTGGTCGTCACACAGAATGGTATGTCAATAAAGAAATTACCAGATGTATCCTGAGTCATAACTTCTGACTTAATAATCATAAATGTTCTAAACTAGAAAATCACGTGGTGGGAAATTCACCAAATCTGTAGCACCAGGTCGTAGAGCTGAATCAAAACGAATAATACCTACAGTTAAACAAGCCTGTCCACAATGGACGAAACACAATGTGTCCACGTAACACAGCAATAAGCTTAGAAGCATCCACATTCACTGACCTCATCTAAGTCAGTCTTGTAGATGGTAGGAGCCACCTGTAATCACGATGTATACATCGGAAACGCACTCCACAACTGACTGCCGTCTTTCCAGATTCATCACATCGCAACAAAATGGTTGAAAAGGCTCTGAGCACTATGGGACTTAACATCTGAGGTCATCAGTTCCCTAGACTTAGAACTATGTAAACCTAACTAAGCAAGGGGCATCACACACATTCATGCCCGAGGCAGGATTCGAACTTGCGACCGTAGCAGCCACATGGTTCTGGACTGAAGCGCCTAGAACCGCTCGGCTACAGCGGCCGGCTCCATATGTTCATCCATACGTCGAATAATACTGTGTGATCAAAAACTCAGTATGAATTTAAAAACTGAATAAATCACGGAATAATGTAGATAGAGAGGTACAAATTGACACACATGCTTGGAATGACATGGGGTTTTATTAGAACAAAAACAATATAAAAGTTCAAAAAATGTCCGACAGATGGCGCTTCATCTGGTCAGAATAGCAATAATTAGCATAACAAAGTAAGACAAAGCAAAGATGATGTTCTTTACAGGAAATGCTTAATATGTCCATCATCATTCCTCAACAGTAGCTGTAGTCGAGGAATAATGTTGTGAACAGCACTGTAAAGCATGTCCGCAGTTATGGTGAGGCATTGGCGTCGGATGTTGTTTTTCAGCATCCGTAGAGATGTCGGTCGATCACGATACACTTGCGACTTCAGGTAACCCCAAAGCGAATAATCGCACGGACTGAGGTATGGGGACCTGGGAGGCCAAGCATGACGAAAGTGGCGGCTGAGCACACGATCATCACCAAACGACGGGCGCAAGAGATCTTTCACGCGTCTAGCAATATGGGGTGGAGAGTCATCCTGCATAAACATCGTACGTTCCAGCAGGTGTTTATCATCCAGGCTGGGGATGATGCGATTCTGTAACACATCGGCATACCTCTCACCCGTCACGGTAGCACTGACGTTTTGCTGTCCAGCGCCATCTGTCGGACATTTTGTGAACTTTGTTTTTTGTGGTTCTAATAAAACCCCATGTCATTCCCAGGAAGTGGTCAATTTTTACCTCTCTATCAACATTATTCCGTGGTTCATTAAGTTTTCAAATTTATACTGACTTTTTTATTACCCGGTACATCAAGTTTGTTACATGAGACTCAATCGTACTAGAAGCAAATAACCACTTCATTTCGTGTGCAAATCACACGGCTTTCGCAATCAGACAGTGCCTGTTGTAATTTCTAGCAAAGAATGCACTCGAAGATAAGCTAGTCATCCATCATTATATATCTCTACGTACGTTATGAGTTTCGATGCGCAGTTTAATCTTACACCTAAAAAGAGATTCCGTAAGAATTTGTTACAACATCAGAGTGGTGTAATGAACCATGTGTTACAACGTGAAGGTGGTATGCAGACAATATAAATTATAAAGCAGTATTTAAACATATTTCAGGTAGAGATCCAAATGTGCATTTTAAATGGGAAACATTACGAAGAGTTATGGAAATGACATGGCATGGCAATAAAATAATTTACATACTCTCAGTTCTGTGAAGGACAGTGGGGCATGGAGGTAGGTGGAAATTGTTATATCCTTTATCTAAAATTCAGTACGTATATGCATGGCACAGAATTACATCAACTTAATAAAATATATTAAATGTATACAACGTCTGGTTTCCACTTATACTTATTTCTATTATTTCTCAGCGTAGTATGAGGAACCTAAAATTGAAATAGAAGTAATACACATTTCTTTATTTACGAAGAAAGTAAAAAACGTAACTGGGAAAATAATTTAGATTCCAATGACACTTGAAAATATCGTAAATGAAGTCATAAAATGTGGCAATGTGAGCCTTACAGCAATTATACTTTAAATAATATTTACAAAACACGTCTTTCTAATCACCGGTTTACAATTCACAGTCGTCTACATGTCTGTAAATAAGATGCCCATGTTAAAAACTGAATGGTATGTCATAAAGGGTTAATGAAATCATAGGTAAATGCGTGAAGCAACTTCTATTGCCAGTCTAGGATGTCATGGTACTTGACACATATTGTAGCTAAATTGTACATGGTACCACCGGATATAAAACGTAACCATAATTAAGTTACAATAAAACATAAATCACATAAGTGCAACGTTAGTGATAGTAAAACTGGCATAAGCATCCGACATAACATGCAGTTAAAGACGTAAAATGGACCTACCCTTATTTACAAAACGAAGTTATGGCCCAACATATCCATGTGTAATCATTAAAAGGTTAGAATTTGAATCTTCTGAAATAACAAGTGGAACACACACATTGAGGTGACAAAAGTCAAGGAAAAGTGATATGCACATATACAGATTGTGGTAGTATCGCGTACAGAAGGTGTAAAAGAGCAGTGCATTGGCGGAGCTGTCATTTATGCTCAGGTAATTCATGTGAAAAAGTTTCCGGTGTGATTATGACCGGGCGACGGGTATTAACAAACTTTGAAATCGAAAAGGTAGTTGAAGCTAGACGCATGGGACATTCTATTTCGGAAAGTGTTGGGGAAGTCAGTATTTAGAGATCCACGGCATCAAGGGTGTGCCGAGAATACCAAATTTCAGGCGCTAGCTTTCACCAAGGCCAACGCAGTGGTCCACGGTCTTCATTTAACCACCGCGATTTGCGGAGTTTCCGTAGAGTTGTCAGTGGCAAGCAACACTGTGTGAAATAACGGCAGAAAGCAAAGTGTGATGTACCGAGCATATCCATTATGACAGTACGGCGAAATATGGCCTTGATAGGCTATGGGAGCAGACGATCGACAGTGAGCCTCTGTTAACAGCACCAGCACGACATCGCCTACAGCGCGTCTCATGGGCTCGTGACCGTATCGATTTGACCCTAGACGACTGTAAAACTGTAGCCTGTTCAGACGAGTCCAGATTTTGGTTTCTAAGAGCATATGGTCGGGTTCGAGTGTGGCGCAGGTCCCAAGAAGCAACGGACCCAAGATATCATCAAGACACTTTGCAGGCTGATGTGAAACATCCCCTTAGAAAAATTAATGAATTACTGTGCTGATAAACCTCGTACGTTATTTGATTTTCAAACAGCTGAGCAGAACCTAACGTACTCAGACATTTCCCTCTTTACTTATTCTGATCAACACTAAACTGACACAATATTTTTAGTGCAACGAAAACTGACTTTCAATAATCGCTACAAAAGAATGACAGTGACTAACAATAACCTATACCTTTCATGAATCACATACTTCACAAAAAATCTTCGTCACTCGAACTACTGCAATACAGTGAGCGCCAATACTGCCAGGTAAATAAAAGATTTTGACTACTGAAGGCACTAACTACTGATAGGCATAGTTAAGAAATGATAGATTTTGATAGAGAACAAACAATGTATTTACCTTAATAATGTTCAAAAGTCATCATATACTCTTTCTGATGGACACCCGTCCAGATCGTCCGGTCTCAAAATTCTGCCATCTCTCTCCCCACATCCACCACTGCTGGCGGCTCACCTCCAACTGCGCAACGCTACGCTCTGTTCACATCCAACTGCCCAACACTACAATAGCAAAAATTCCAACAATGCAAACCAGCCACAGACTGCATGCAGCACAGTCAGTGATTTTCATACAGAGCGCTACGTGGCGTTACCAACATAAAAACCTAAACAGCCTACTTACAGATGGTACCTCCACAATGGTGTGCGCTGTGTTTAAATTGAATAGACTGGGTCCTCTGGCCCAACTGAACCGATCGTTGAATGGAAATGGTTATGTTTGACTACTTGAAGACAATTTGCAGCCATTCGTGGACGTCATGTTCCCAAACAACGACGGATTGTTTATGGGTGATACATCTACATTTGCATCCACACTACGCAAGTCACCTGACGGTGTGTGGCGGAGGGTACTTTGAGTACCTCTATCGGTTCTCCCCTGTATTCCAGTCTCGTATTGTTCGTGGAAAGAAAGATTGTCGGTATGCCTCTGTGTTGGCCCTAATCTCTCTGATTTTATCCTCATGGTCTCTTCGCGAGACATACGTAGGAGGGAGCACTATACTGCTTGACTCCTCGGTGAATGTATGTTCTCGAAACTTCAAGAAAAGCCCGTACCGAGCTACTGAGCGTCTCTCTTGCAGAGTCTTCCACTGGACTTTATCTGTCATCTCTGTTACGCTTTCGTGATTACTAAATGATCCTGCAACGAAGCACGCTGCTCTCCGTTGGATCTTCTTTATCTCTTCTATCAACCCTACCTGGTACGGACCCCACACCGGTGAGCAGTATTCCAGCAGTGGGCGAACATACAGTGGCATGTCACCTGATTGAACAACGTTCTGGACAGTTCGAGCGAATGATTTGGCCACGCATATCGCCCGGTACGAATCCCATCCAACATTTATGGGACATAATGGAGAGGTCAGTTCGTGCACAAAATCCTGCACTAGCAACACTTTCGTAATTATGGACGGGTATAGAGGCAGCTTGGCTCAATATTTCTGGAGGGGTCTTCCAATGACTTATTGAGTCCATACTGTAGTGTTAGCAGTTAGCCAACACTACGCACACTACTTGGTTGAGGAGGCCGAATGCACGCGTTAAACTCACGCAGGCTAGAGATTGGTCTGAAACAGGATACGTAATGAATGCTATAAAGAAAAGTACGTAGCTGCTGGAATACTTAACTTTAATCCATCATTGTTGTACATCGCTCTTGACGATACAAGTGAGACTGTAGATACATGCAATGTAATACTAATGGCGCCTTGCTAGGTCGTAGCCATGGACTTAGCTGAAGGCTATTCTAACTATCTGCTCTGCAAATGAGCGAGACTTCGTCAGTGTGCATCGCTAGCAAGTCGTCCGTACAACTGGGGCGAGTGCTAGTCCGTCTCTCGAGATCTGCCGTGTGGTGGCGCTCGGTCTGCGATCACTGACAGTGGCGACACGCGGGTCCGACATGTACTAATGGACCGCGGCCGATTTAAAGCTACCACCTAGCAAGTGTGGTGTCTGGCGGTGACACCACACATACCACATCGAGTTGCTGCACGACGCCAAGTGAAAGGAGGTCCGACACGATATTAGGAGGTTTCTCATGAGTATTGTCGCATCAGTATAATTTATTTTTTCCAGAAAAAACGGAGCATCGAAAATAGAACCTCGTGGCACACCTTGAAAAGCATCAAAGCTTTTCATGTTTATAATTAAAGGAGATAATGGCTTTTAAAATCAGTCATTAGTTTATTGCAATATATGAAGTGTGATGGAGGTGAGTTATTGTGTCATTAAGCATCGGTAAAGAGCTATGACTCTTCTCTTTGCAAACTTGGTACACTTTGTGTATGAAAGGAATTCTTCTGATGCGTTCCTAGCTGGGAAGCCCGGCGACCAGGTGGACACAGGTATAGTGCGTCCACGGGAGGGCGGCGGTCGCGCGCCTATGTCGGCACGCTTCACAGAGGGCAGGCCCCCAGAGGATTAGCGACAGGCGAAGACGCTGCATACATCAACACGCTGCCAAGGGAAGCCGTGGACATTCGCACGTGTGCCCGAGGCAGCGGAAACTATAAACTTAGGGCGAAAAACAGCTTTGCCACGATTATAGGTAAGACGGACAGAGTTGAATAGCAAAAGCACGACTTGGGTGTCCAAGAATCTCAAGTGGCCCGGGGAATTTTGGCCGTTTCCCGCGAGCAGAACACCGGCGAACGTAGCGGCCATACTCAAAGGGAGAAGTCTTGGTTTATTTGTATACTCTGTCTCACACAGAGTCGCGGAATGCGACGGCAAGGACGGAGGAAATTTTGAAAGGGACTTCTTCATTGGCAATAATAAAACGTTGGTTTTGAAAAATAGTATGAGCTACGTAATTTGTGGAAGGGTGGAGACAAGACGCTGGAGGAGAGAGGCTCTCTCTCTCCAGGTGCAAAGAGTGCACTAGTATTTGGCATTCCGAATTTTTCTTCTGAGGAGGCAAGAGTTCACTCTTGACTGCTTCCGATAAGTCGCAGGGATTCTCTTATCGCTTGTCATGAGACGATGCACTTTGCATTCGTCGCAAACAGCGTAGAGAGCAAAGTTTGTTAGATTCAAGTAGGCGAGCTCCACTCACTGTGCGCGTTATCAAGAGCTTAACTCAGGATCACAATTTGATTTACTACATGTCCGATGACGGTAGTACTGTTAGAACAGTTTTGAGCTTTGTTTAATGCAGTTTCACGTAGGTTTGCACTTGCAGATGGACGCATACCGTCGTCTAGTAATGATAACTTCCAATAGCAGGTTTCGGTCACTATTTTCAGCGTAGGGCATGTTAGACGCTATCAACTACGTCGCCGGCAGAGTCTTGATGGAGCCGCACGCAATCAGCCGACTCCACCGCCACGCCGACCACACTATGAACATGGTAATACAGAAAACGCCCGCTTTCCTAGCTGCGCATTCTTCTTTCGCTTTCTTCAATTTCCTTGCAATGTGTTAGATGCTCATAAAGACGCAAGGCACAGTATTCACGGTTTGCCCGCTGAGAGTTGTTCAGCTGTTCAGCTGTTCTTGTTTTATTCCTTCCTCATTTATTACACCAGGTCAACCCGTCTCGTGTAATTTATTTGTATGTTAAATTAGAATGAAGTCATACAATTCTCATGTTAAAAGGCAAATACCAGGGCAGGCACGTTTTATAATTCACTTGTTGTGAGCTCTTGGTGTCAATTCAATTCTATTTGTGGATTCTTTATGCTTTCTACAGTATCTGGCGGCCCATTTTTTTTATTTTTGTTAATCATTATTTGAATAATTTGTGAGTGGATGTTTAATGAATTTGATAAAATTTCAATATTTATTGCATATACAGTTTAATGCAGTTTCACTGAATAAACCACTTATATGTTGAACAGTACTCCTTGCATTTCTTTTATAGAATCTAAATAAAATTCACATCTCTTTCTCCCCCCCACACGTGGTATCTTGCAACCTTATCTGACAGCTTCGAATTCTGTGTTATGTGACTGACACAGAACTGACACACATTGTTCAGTTAGTTTCATCGAGTTGTAGGAACACCAGCTGCCTACGTCCATCCTCACTCGACTGCACAAACCGTACTGATGTACCTCTGCGAACGACACGAGCGGTCCGGGCTCTGCCGAAGGACCCTGGCGCGCTCCTGCCCTGCTGGCAGCGTCTCGCGGCGGCCACTTGCCGGAGACGCCGCCGCCTGCCCGCCTGCCTGTTGTGCTGGGCGGAAGGGCCCCGCTGATATACGAGCCGCGCTCTCCTGCCCGTAAAACATTACAGCCCGGCCAGCGGCCTGTCGGGCTGTCTGGGCGCGCTTTGACGCACAGTATATCGCCGTCACTGCCAGCCCGCCGCGTCTGTCCACTCCAATACGCCCGCCCCTCTACTTCGGACTGCTTGTTTATTGTCACGTCCTATTTTTTTTCTTTTTTTTCGTAGGGGACGTCAAACATGTTTACAACAGTAGCCGCGCAGCCTGCTGCGTTAACCACTTGTTCGGGGCTGGTTTCATTATAAATCGCCGCACATTATGCAAAGTGCACTTCGCAATAAACGACACGAGTTTTAATCCAAATAACAAGACTTGCACTGTCACGCTTGAAACAAGAAAAAAAAATCTTTTGTTCTGCTGCGTAGCCAGCAGTTTCACAACGAGCTACATAAATTCTGATGTTTCCATAAAACTGAAATCCAAGTAAAAAAGTATGATTTACACACTAATGTCAAAAAATATCGCATCACAAAGAAGGAGTTATGTGACATAAGAAAAGCGATAGCCGTGTTTATCTGAAAGCTGAAGTCTATTCAGTTGCAGAAGCTCACTTTGATAATATGGCTATTGCTTCCGAGACTCTCAGGATTTAAATTTGTCATCTGAAAATCGTTCTGTGGAGTGAGATGTTTTGGATAATGTGAGATCTTTCCAGTCATTAATCATACCATCAAGCTGGCTAAGCTTACAAGCAGTGGAATAACTACAGCGTAATATACTAGCTTATATCTCATAAAGGTGTAGGTCCCACGAATCATAATTGTCCAGACAAGATATTAATAAACAATAAGTTAGTAATCACTAATACAGCCATCTGGTTTCCTCCTTCAAGCTAGACGAGTTTCGTTCTTTGTAGTTTTTTCGTTTGATGGTTATTCATTTACAGTGTGGTCCATTCATCGTGACCGGGCCAGATTCTCACGAAATAATCATCAAACGAAAAAACTACAAAGAACGAAACTCGTCTACCTTGAAGGGGGAAACCAGATGGCGCTATGGTTGCCCCGCTACATGGCGCTGCCATAGGCCAAACGGATATCAACTGTGTTTATTTAAACAGGAACCACCACTTTTTTACTACATATTCGTGTAGTACGTAAAGAAATATAAATGTTTTAGTTGTACCACTTTTTTCGCTTTGTGACAGATGGCTCAGTTCACAAACAGATGGCTCACAATTTTAGACGAACAGTTGGTAACAGGTAGGATTTTTAAATTAAAATACAGAACTTACGTACGTTTGAACATTTTATTTCGGTTGTTTCAATGTGATACATGCGCCTTTGTGAACTTATTATTTCTGAGAAAGCATGCTGTTACAGCGTGATTACCTGTAAATACCACATTAATGCAATAAATGCTCAAAATGATGCCCGCCAACCTCAATGCATTTGCCAAAACGTGTAACGACATTCCTCTCAACAGAGAGTAGTTCGCCCTCCGTAATGTTCATACATGCATTGACAATGCACTGACGCATGTTGTCAGGCGTTGTCGGTGTATCACGATAGCAAATATCCTTCAACTTTCCCCACACAGAAAGAGATCCGGGGACGTCAGATTCGGTGAACGTACGGGCCATACTGTGGTGCTTCGACGACCAATCCACCTGTCACGAAATATGCTATTCAATACCGCTTCAACCGCAAGCGAGCTATGAGCCGGACATCCATCATGTTGGAAGTACATCGCCATTCTGTCATGCAGTCAAACATCTTGTAGTAACATCGGTAGAACATTACGTAGGAAATCAACATACATTGCACCATTTAGATTGCCATCGATAAAATGGGGGCCAATTATCCTTCCTCTCATAATGCCACACCATACATTAACCCGCCAAGGTCGCTGATGTTCCACTTGTCGCAGCCATCGTGGATTTTCCGTTGCCCAGTAGTGCATATTACGCCGGTTTACGTTACCGCTGTTTGTGAATGACGCTTCGTCGCTAAATAGAACCCGTGCAAAAAATCTGTCATCGTCCCGTAATTTTCTTATGCCCATTGGCAGAGCTGTACACGACGTTCACACTCGTCGCCATGCAATTCCTGGTGCATAGAAATATGGTACGGGTGCAATCGGTGTTGATGTAGCATTCTCAACACCGACGTTTTTGAGATTCCCGATTCTCGCGCAATTTGTCTGCTACTGATGTGCGTATTAGCCGCGACGGCAGCTATAACACCTACTTGGGCATCATCATTTGTTGCAGGTCGTGGTTGACGTTTCACATGTGGCTGAACACTTCCTGTTTCCTTAAATAACGTAACTATCCGGCGAACGGTCCGGACACTTGGATGATGTCGTCCAGGATACCGAGCAGCATACATAGCACACGCCCGTTGGGCATTTGGATCACAATAGCCATACATCAACACGATATCGCCCTTTCCCGCAATTGGTAAACGGTCCATTTCAACACGGGTAATGTATCACGAAGGAAATACCGTCCGCACTGGCAAAATGTTACATGATACCACGTACTTATACGTTTGTGACTATTACAGCGCCATCCATCACAAAGCGAAAAAAGTGGTCCAAATAAAACATTCATATTTCCTTACGTACTACATGAATATGTAATAAAAATGGGGGTTCCTATTTAAAAATACGCAGTTGATATCCGTTTGACCTATGGCAGCGCCATCTAGTGGGCCAACCATAGCGCAATCTGGTTTCCCCTTTCAAACTAGACGAGTTTCGTTTTGTTTCTTCGTTTGATGCTTATTTCTTGAGATATTTGGCCCGGTCACTGTTAATGGACCACCCTGTGTAAGCGGAGCAGACACGGGAGGCGGGATCACCATAGTGAAGAAATGAGCTGCAAATGGGGTAATCCATTGAGATAAGCGACTTTGACACAGTGTGGGGGGGGGGGGGGCTGGTGGAATTTATGTTGTTGTTATTCAATGTAGAATGTTTTGTAATGTAGATGCATTTCCCTGCCGATGCACCATATGTGGGGCGGCGGGTGGAATTATTGTTATTTAAATGTTCCTATTATTTATTTAATGCTGTTGTTTGCCGTTCTCAACACTGGCTCTCTAACTACAATATTGGCAACCAGAAAGTGATTAGCAAAACGTGAAGCCTTTAATTAGAATTCCTAGTGCCCACTTCATCTGAGAAATACATTTATAGCTACAGCTTATACCTCTGAGGAATTAGGAGATTGTCTGGGATTCATAATCAAAAACGATTCTCTCTAAAATGTTCACTATATTCTGAAAGTCACAGACCATGGCGGCACGTGAAAATACGACATACGCAAACTGAAGATAGATCATTAAAGTCATCCCAAAATTACCACTTCACTCGAAAACGATTTCGTGGTTATGCGTATCCCTAGTAACTTATTACGGAATCCAAGGCTGTTTATAGCAATGATACCGATGCGACGCGACTCCCGGCACAGATGGTGCGCTAATCAGCGTCTGGGGAGAACTGGGGCCTTACTTCCTCGCGCAGCGTTCTTATATATACGAGGTGCATTCAAGTTCTAAGGCCTCCGAATTTTTTTCTAATTAACTACTCACCCGAAATCGATGAAACTGGCGTTACTCCTCGACGTAATCGCCCTGCAGACGTACACATTTTTCACAACGCTGACGCCATGATTCCATGGCAGCGGCGAAGGCTTCTTTAGGAGTCTGTTTTGACCACTGGAAAATCACTGAGGCAATAGCAGCACGGCTGGTGAATGTGCGGCCACAGAGAATGTCTTTCATTGTTGGAAAAAGCCAAAAGTCACTAGGAGCCAGGTCAAGTGAGTAGGGAGCATGAGGAATCACTTCAAAGTTGTTATCACGAATAAACTGTTGCGTAACGTTAGCTCGATGTGCGGGTGCATTGTCTTGGTGCAACAGCACACGCGCAGCCCTTCCCGGACGTTTTTGTTGCAGTGCAGGAAGGAATCTGTTCTTCAAAACATTTTCGTAGGATGCACCTGTTACCGTAGAGCCCTTTGGAACGCAATGGGTAACGATTACGCCCTCGCTGTCCCAGAACATGGACACCATCATTTTTTCAGCGCTGGCGGTTACCCGAAATTTTTTTGGTGGTGGTGAATCTGTGTGCTTCCACTGAGCTGACTGGCGCTTTGTTTCTGGATTGAAAAATGGCATCCACGTCTCATCCATTGTCCAACCGACGAAAAGAAAGTCCCATTCATGCTGTCGTTGCGCGTCAACATTGCTCGGCAACATGCCACACGGGCAGCCATGTGGTCGTCCGTCAGCATTCGTGGCACCCACCTGGATGACACTTTTCCCATTTTCAGGTCGCCATGCAGGATTGTGTGCACAGAACCCACAGAAATGCCAACTCTGGAGGCGATCTGTTCAACAGTCATTCGGCGATCCCCTAAAACAATTCTCTCCACTTTCTCGATCATGTCATCAGACCGGCTTGTGCGAGCCTGAGGTTGTTTCGGTTTGTTGTCACATGATGTTCTGCCTTCATTAAACTGTCGCACCCACGAACGCACTTTCGACACATCCATAACTCCATCACCACATGTCTCCTTCAACTGTTGATGAACTTCAATTGGTTTCACACCACGCAAATTCAGAAAACGATTGATTGCGCGCTGTTCAAGTAAGGAAAACGTCGCCATTTTAAGTATTTAAAACAGTTCTCATTCTCGCCGCTGGCGGTAAAATTCCATCTGCCGTATGGTGCTGCCATCTCTGGGACGTATTGACAATGAACGCGGCCTCATTTTAAAACAATGCGCATGTTTTTATCTCTTTTCAGTCCGAAAAATCGGAGGCCTTAGAACTTGAGTGCACCTCATAAAGCCGCGGTGCAGACGGCTAAGGGAATGCCTGATCAAATCGGCTCTCCCGACTAGCCGCTGGGCTAGTAATGCACCACTTTAAGTTATCGAATAAATCATTGCTTCCTTTGCTGATGGTCGATGAAGCTCTCAATTTAAATGTGCAATCAGCACACAGGTAAGTAATCATAATAAAAGTCTGACGTGGCTAAGTCAAATATTTTAGGCGAGAGAATTAATTTAATTACACTACACGCAGTAGACAAGCTCTGTACTTGCCCTTTGGAGATACACTATCGCTATAGTTTTATAGTTATTCAATTGAAACTTCTCACATCTTTATGATTATAGCGGATCTCCCTTCTACTTAAATTTAAACATCCTAGCCGTATTTATTCTCCTACTTAATCTATCTTGCTTCCTTAATTTCTAAGACAAAACCCAGAAAATTATGAATTTCAACTAAAATTTTAATTTGTGAGATCCAGAATACTGTTTCTACTAAATTATTATTAAAAAGGAATCTATATTCAAATTTTTAAGTTTCTAGCTCTTTTCTGTTGCGCCAATGATTTTTACAGAAAAACGTCCAAATTTCGAAAATGGTTAAAGTTATTGAACTGATATTCAACACATATTGATTTAGTATTACTCCTGACATGCTAGAAACGTTTCAGGTTATTTACTTGATTTTTAAAGTATTGCGCAACATTTATGACGTCAGAGCTAGTTACAGCGGACTAGGCTGGCACACAATGGAAAGACTGGTGTGAACTTTATACGGCGTGAGTAGGCTGCTTCCCTACAACAGGGCAGGTTATCATTACGTAGATCCTGTGAACGAGTATCTCGGAAATCGCGAAGCTGGTCTATTGTTCACGTGCCACTGTCGTGAGCATGTTCGAAAACAGATTTGAAGGATAATGCAACTACCACCAGGCGCTAAATGGTTGGACATCCACGACTCTTGACAGGACGTGTGGTTCGGAAGCTTCTCAATTCCGTAAAGTAGGATGGATGGGCATCTCTGCTGGAAGAGCATAGTGCCGGTGCACGCATAAGTGTTTCGGAGCACACCGTTCATCATACGGTGTTGAACATGGAGCTCTGCAGCAGCACACCATACCTACGTCTTCACATGTTGATCCAACTATATTGCCGATTACAATTTCAGTGGAGATAGGATCATCAGGATTCGACCGTCGATCAATGGCAACATGTCGGCTCTTCGGTGAATCATGTTTTTGCTACACTAAGTCGATGGTCGTTTCCACAAACGCAGTCATCGAGGTGAACGGCGCCTCGAAACGTGCAGCACGCCACGGATGAAGGCTATTGGGATCAGTATTATGCTATGGTAACATTCTCGTGATCTTGCATGGGACCTTCGAACACACGCCGACAGCTGCGAATCACCTGCATCCTTTCATGCTTGATGTCTTCCCCCACGACGATGTCACCTTTCAGCAGTATTATTTTCCGCGTCTCTGAGCCAGAACCGTACTACAGTGGTTTGAGGAGCAGTACAGCGAATTCGCGTTGATGTCTCGGCGACCAAATTCGACTGATGTAAATCCTATGGACTCCATCTGGGTAGCTATCGGGCGTCATCACCTCATACGCAAAGCAACGGCCCGTTATTTACGCGAATTACATGTCCTGTGAATAGACATCTGATTCCACGTACCTCCACATACCAACCAACAAACTGCCTGATCTGTGCTACGCAGAATCAGTGATTCATTTCATTCCAAAGACGGACAAACAAGCTATAAAGGAGGTGGCCGTAATGATTTGGCTCATCAGCGTATGTTCCCGAAAAGTGAGACACCATTCTCCCTACACGTGAAGTTGTTGCCAGTGTATTTGATATCGATCATGAATATCCGGAGGTGCGCACTAACAAGAGGAAATCACGTCGTGATGAAGCCAGGAATAAAGTAGACGTATGTGAATTCATCACCAGCCGCGGTGGCCGAGCGCTTCTGGGTGCTTCAGTCCAGAACCACGTGGCTGCTACGGTCGCAGGTTCGGATCCTGCCTCGGGCATGGATGTGTTTGATGTCTTTAGGTTAGTTAGGTTTAAGCAGTTCTAAGTCTAGGGGGCTGATGACTTCATACGTTAAGTCCCATAGTGCTTAGAACCACAAAGGCGAAGTCAGTATAGAAAATGTTCGTACAATTTCGCTCGTGTGAATTTTCCAGTTTCGTTAAACAAGAGAAGGACGTCTTTTAACGGAATGTTGTTTCCAAACGTTTATGGCCTGCTGGATTTAATGCCTGCTAAGCTCTGATAGTGCACGTGAAACAATTTATTTTGGTACGTTTCTGCTGTCAATGTTTTCTGCGATCAAAGATCATGCAAGTAAGACGCGCACAGCTTACGACGCGTGGACTAGTGATGCTGCAATCGGTGGTCCCACTGTCTCTGCTGTATTCAGCTCACTGCCAGAAGTTTTGAACTTATGTAGATCAATCGTTAAAACCATGCTAATTACTTCGGTGTGCTGAGAAGCTGGTAAGTTTGCAATTTTTGAATAAATAAAGAGCAGGAGTTTGGATATAATGTTTGGACAGCATTGATAAAAATTTTACTGTGAAATAAGGGTTTTCAAACACGAATCATCGTATACTTAATTTTATTTATTTTGATGACGGGCAACGTTTATTAAATAGATACGCACTGAAAACAATGTACTGTGGCATTATACTTATCGTCTCCTCTCGTTCTCACTCGTGTAGCACAGATCACTCAGAGAAAGTACACGAGAAATTCGCCTGATAAGCTTGATATCCAGTTCACACGACTCATGGAATCAATTGGTTCAGGCTCATTCCTCTGGAATATCATTATTGAATTCTTGTCAATCGATTTCTTCTCTCCCAGCGTCCGTACAGAAATAGTTGACTAAGAGCTTTAACATTATCATTCACAAAAAACGCGCACAGCATCTCTCAAGTACAACTCCGTAACATCATGTCTCCTTCCAAAAGTCTTTTTTTTTCTTTCTATTCACTGAACCTAAACACTCCACCTGATGAAACGTATCCGGACATTAATATGGGTTGTGTCCACCTCTCGCTTTAAGACGGCTTCAACTGTTCTGGGGCACTTTAATGAGGTAACAGAATGTAAAATCAAACACCTTTCAGTCGTCAAAGTTTCCAAATTGATATTTACTAGGCTACAAGTTTCGACTATATATTACGCCGGCTTCAGGCCCCCTGACCTATGTGTCGGAAGCTTCCCACCTCTGGTCCAGTCAAAATAGGGGCCAGCATTCAATGTCTTGTATCTGTTCACTTTTGAGACAGCTAACCACTTCTAACATCACCTGCATTTACAGAAGTGTGTGATTTACGAGCCGGCCGCTGTGGCCGAGCCGTTCTAGGCGCTCAGTCTGGAACCGCGCGACCGCTACGGTCGCAGGTTCGAATCCTGCCTCGGGCATGGATGTGTGTGATGTCCTTAGGTTAGTTAGGTTTAAGTAGTACTAAGTTTTAGGGGACTGATGACCTCAGATGTTAAGTCCCATAGTGCTCAGAGCCATTTGAACCATTCTGAGGACCTGTTGGACCGTTGCACCCTGCGTGCTCTGGTTGTGTTATCTGGAATGCTGGTAGCACTTCGGAACTCACGAATGATTCCTTCCGCTGACCTCATGCTATTATTTTATAACCATCCTCTGTAATGCTCGATGGTTCCTGTCAATCAGTACAGTAGTATGTCTGGTCTTGGTACAGCTGTGGTCCATCCTTCACGGTTACACTTCACAGTCACGTCACCAACAGTCGCCTTGGTAGCTGTTGAACGGCTGAAATGTCCCTGATGGGGATGTTACTCGGGTGACGTACAGTGTGTAGTCCACGTTCGTAGTCACTGAGCTCTCGTTGTCGACGCATTCTGCCGTTACTGCTCCTCTACTGACAACACAATACTTCTCGCCTCGTTTTATACTGGCGGGATAGCCTCCTGTCACATGTAGTCATGAATTCGGCATTACATAGACGTGTCTGGATACTTTTGATCCGATGGCGTAGATAACTTCCGTGTCTTGGCTCATCAATTAAAGGACACAAAATGTACAGGTACTAAATTTCACACAAAAATAAAAGTTTCAAATTTAGGATAACAAATAATTATGAATAAAAAATACAAAATAAACACTTAAAGAAAAATTTAGTCTTAGTGGTCTTTGCGATGCACTTCACACCGCTTTCCAAAGACTGGATGACGATATAGGTCAGTTTTATTTGTAACTAGCTGAGTAGCCGTTATTTCTCGGGTTTGGGTGTACTTCAAACTTCTATAAGTCCATCTCTTCCTTCCTTCCCTCTCTGTCCATCTCCTCCACTCCTTCTCTGTCCCCCTACAACTCTGCTCCATATACTCTCTCCATCTCCTCCAGACCCTCCCTCTGTCGATCTCTTCCTACCCTCTCTCTGCCGATCTGCTTTTCGCCCTCTTTCCATGTCGTCTTCCTCCATCTAATGCCATCTCGTCCTCCTCCTCTCTTTGTCCATCTCCTGCACCCCCTACCTTTGTCCATCTACTCAAGGTCCCTGTCCCTGTCCATTTCCTCCAAAAAAATGGTTCAAATACCTCTGAGCACTATGGGACTTAACTTCTGAGGTCATCAGTCCCCTACAACTTAGAACTACTTAAACCTAACTAACCTAAGAACGTCATACACATCCATGCCCGAGCAGGATTCGAACCTGCGACCGTAGCGGTCGCGCGGTTCCAGACTGTAGGGCCTAGAACCGCTCGGGCACCCCGGCCGGCCCATTTCCTCCTGCCCCTCACTCTGTCGATCACCTCCTGCCTCCTTCTTCCTCCACGTTTGTCACACCCACCCCAATAGACACATGTCAACTATAGTTCACATACATTTCAGGTATTTCACATCTATTTGTACACATATATCACCTGTATCTCTAGCAACTTTAACTGTGCAGTTCCATTTTGACGCAGGTCATTCAGCGACATATGTGGATACTGTCTGAGAAACGTGTTGCGGATAGTGTTATTAGTGAAGAAGTAATAAATTAAAACGTCACGCATGATGGGTCAGTTCTTCACGCATCTCAGCATTTGAAGTCTTATCTCCTTAAATATTTGTCGTACAATGAAATACTATTGTAGGTATATTCAGCGACATATCTGGATATTGTCTGTGAAATGTGTTGCCAATGGAGTTAGTAGCAAAGAAGTAGTGCATTTAAATTTCATGCTTTGTGTAGCATTTTTACACGCATCCCACTGTTTACGACGCCATATGTCATGGACTGTGTATCGCACAATGACGTAATTTTACTCTTACATTCAGTGTTATACGTGAATACTGTTTGCAAAGTATGTTGCGGGTACAGTTAGTATTTCATGCTGCAGTTTTACTGCGTAAACAGCGAAATTGTAATAAGTGATAATTTTTTTTGTTTCATCATTTTGTGAGGCTTGTCAGTAAGAAAAAGCCCGTAAAGCTTGAAAATATGTGTAAAGTTTGTCGCGAGTTACTAAGTGGTCTCATTCTCTAATACCGGATGAATAACGTGGCCAACATTGCTTTCTCACCTCGAACTCCTACCTCTTTGAGAGGTAAGTGGTTCTCATCCTTATAACGATACTCTCCAGACGGTAAACGATTCATGCAACAAGGTTTGTAGAAATCGATCCGGTGGTTTAGTAGAAGATGTGGAGAATTTCAACAGTGTCAGTTACTGAGAGATAAAAAGGCAGTCTTTTACGTAACCGCACAGATAAAAGTCACAAGGTGTGACGTCTGGAAACCTGGGAGGCCACCGGCGATGAAGTTCATCTTCTGCTCCTCTTCTTCCAGTCCAACTTCCCAGACCTCTGTGCCTTTTATCTGTGGGGTTGCATAAAAGACCGCTTTTATCCCCTCTATCCTTAGCACTTTGAAAGTCTGCGACATCGCATTGTGCTCATATTCAGTGCACCACAATTTGAGTTTTTCTCTTTCCAGGAACGTTGGAATTGTGTTTCTATCTTTTCTACACACATCAAAAAATGTTTGGCATCGCCTTGGTTCCGAAAGTTCCGGAACCTAACAAGAAAATTGGAGTAGAGATCAACATAAACATCATTTCCACCCGCTTTATTGCTCATGAAAACCACACATTGCATGTTGTACCACCATACAGCGAGAACTTCAGAGGTGGTGGTCCAGACTGCTGTACACACCGGTACGTCTAATACCCAGTAGCACATCCTCTCGCATCGATGCATAATTGTATTCGTCGTGGCATACTATCCACAAGTTCATCAAGCCACTGTCGGTACAGATTGTCCCACTCCTCAACGGCGATTCGTCGTAGATCCCTCAGAGTGGTTACTGGGTCACGTCGTCCATTTCAATCTATCCCAAGTATGATCGATAGGGTGCATGTCTGGAGAACGTGCTAGCCAGTCTAGTCGAGCGATGTCGTAATGGTGAAGGAAGTCATTCATAAGATGTGGACAATGGGGACGCGGATTTTCACCCCCCCCCCCCATAATGTCACCCCAAAACATCAGGGAACCTCCACCTTGCTGCACTCGGTGAACAGTGTGTCTAAGGCGTTAGCCTGACCGGATTGCCTCCAAACACGTCTCCGACGAGTGTCTGGTTGAAGGCATATGCGACACAATCCGCGAAGAAAACGTGACGCCAATCCTGAAAATTCTATTCGGCATGTTAATGGGCCCATCTGTACCGCGCTGCATGATGTCGTGGTTGCAAAGATGGACCTCACCATAGAAGTCGGGAGTGAAGTTGCGCATCATGCAGCCTAGTGCGCACAGTTTGAGTCGTAATACGACGTCCTGTCGCTGCACGAAATGCGTTATTCAACATGTGGCGTTGCTATCAGGATTCTTCCGAGCCATATTCCGTACATAGCCGTCATCCACTGCAGTAGTAGCTCTTGGGCGGCCTGAGCGAGGCATGTCATCGACACTTCCTATCACTCTGTATCTCCAAGCCCCAACAACATCGCTTTAGTTCACTCCGAGACGCCTGGACACTTGCCTTGTTGAGAGCCGTTTCTGGCACAAAGTAAGAATGCGGACGCGATCGAACCGCGGTATTGACCGTCTAGGCATGGTTGAACTACAGACAACACGAGCCGTGTAACTTCTTCCTGGTGTAATGACTGAAACTAATCGGCTGTCGGACTCCTCCGTCTAATAGCCGCTGCTTATCCATGATTGTTTACATCTTTGGGCTGGTTTAGTGACATCTCTGAACAGTCAAAAGTACTGTGTCTGTGATACCATATCCACAGTCAACATCTAACTTCAGAAATTCTGGAAACCGAGGTGATGCAAACCTTTTTTTGATGTGTGTCGTATGGTAGCAACAAATGTCTGACATCTGTTCCTTCTTTTTGAGCAGTTCTGTACATGCGTACATTTATGTATACGTGCGTACATCCGTGTTCATAAAACTTCCTGGCGGATTAAAACTGTGTGCCGGACCGAGACTCGAACTGGGCACCTTTGCCTTTCGCGGGCAAGTGTACTACCAACTGAGCTACCCAAGCACTACTCACGCCCCCTCCTCACAGCTTTAATTCCGCCAGTACCTCGTCTCCTACCTTCCAAACTTCACAGAAGCTCTCCTACGAACCTTGCAGAACTAGCACTCCTGGAAGAAAGTATATTGCGGAACATGGCTTAGCTACAGCCTGCGGCATGTTTCTAGAATGAATTTTTCATTCTACAGCGGAGTGTGCGCTGATATGAAACTTCCTGGCGGATTAAAACTGTGTGCCGGACCGAGACTCGAACTCGGGACCTTTGCCTTTCACGGGCAAGTACTCTACCAACTGAGCTACCCAAGCACGTTTCACGCCCTGTCATCACAGCTTTGTTGGTAGAGCACTTGCCCGCGAAAGGCAAAGATCCCGAGTTCGAGTCTCGGTCCGGCACAAAGTTTTAATCCGCCAGGAAGTTTCATATTAGCGCACACTCCGCTGTAGAGTGAAAACTTCATTCTAGAAATATCCGTTTTCATAATATGTGTGGGTTCCATAAGATGTTAATAAATGGCTCTGAGCACTATGGGGCTTAACTTCTGAGGTCATCAGTCCGCTAGGACTTAGAACTACTTAAACCTAACTAACCTAGGGACATCAAAGACATCCATGCCCGAGGCAGGATTCGAACGACGATCGCAGCGGTCGCGCGGTTCCAGACTGTAGCTCCTAGAACCGCTCGGCCACACCGGCCGGCATACGATGTTATCAGCAGCTTTCGAGACAGAGTGATAATCAAATTCCAGTTGAAGTTAACATACAGAGTGCTAAAACACGTATTGTTGAAATCAAATAAGTAGTGTCTTCCATTAGGCGGAACCACTCTACAGTTTTTACAAAGCGCCACGTGTATCACACTGCCACGCCTTGTACCGTAGAGCCGCCTAAACAAACTGTGCGGCGCCTTATTGCACAGAACGTACTGCAACAGTGTGTAGTTGGAGGCCCTCCTGGGCAGCCAGCCGATGGCCCAAGTCTTTTCTCCGGCCCTCATTAAAGCGCTCGCCGTTCGCGTCCGGCCCGCGCAGCCGCTGCGGTGGCTCGCGGGCGCTCCGGACCGCCCTGCCCTGCCCTGCCCAGCCCTCTGGCGACCCAGTAATGACTGCCGCCGCCAGCGAGTGGACCCACTTGGCGGGCCGCGCAGTTGTTACGCTGTAGATACTCGCTGAGAGCCACTGTGCGCTATACAGCGCTCGCCAGGTCCAATTTGGAAGTCTGCAGCGACAGGGCTTAGGGAAATATGCCCGTAAAATCACCCTTGTCTGGTTTAATGGGCGGCCTGGACCGGCAGTCAAGAGGCCGCAGGTCAGCGCCGCCGCCCCCGCCGCCCCGTCCCGCCCCCACCGCCGCCTTGTCCGCCGCCGACTAACGGGCCACCTGTAACCCGCAGCCGTGATAAGCGGCCGGGAGGCCCGCAATGGATTCCAGGCCCGTCTTGGCACGGGGACGGCGCCCTCGTGCCTGGCCAGACTCCCTGTGAGACACAACTACTGTCACTGTACTCCCTCGCATGATGAAACTCTTGTTGTTTGTTTGTTGTGGTCTTCAGTCCTGAGACTGGTTTGATGCAGCTCTCCATGCTACCCTATCCTGTGAAAGCTTCTTCATCTCCCACTACTTACTGCAACTTACATCCTTCTGAATCTGCTTAGTGTATTCATCTCTTGGTCTCCCTCTACGATTTTTACCCTCCACGCTGCCCTCCAATGCTAAATTTGTGATCCCTTGATGTCTCAGAACATGTCCTACTAGCCGGTCCCTTCTTTTGTCAAGTTGTGCCACAAACTCCTCTTCTCCCCAATTCTACTCAATATCTCGTGATTAGTTATGTGATCTACCCACCTAATCTTCAGCATTCTTCTGTAGCACCACATTTCGAAACCTTCTATTCTACTCTTGTCCAAACTATTTATCGTCCATGTTTCACTTCCATACATGGCTACACTCCATACAAATACTTTCAGAAACGACTTCCTGACACTTAAATCAATACTCGATGTTAACAAATTTCTCTTCTTCAGAAGCGCTTTCCTTGCCATTACCAGTCTACATTTTATATCTTCTCTACTTCGACCATCACCAGTTATTTTGCTCCCCAAATAGCAAAACTTCTTTACTACTTTAAGTGTCTCATTTCCTAATCTAATTCCCTCAGCATCATCCGACTTAATTCGACTACATTCCATTATCCTCGTTTTGCTTTTGTTGATGTTCATCTTATATCCTCCTTTCAAGGCACTGTCCACTCCGTCCAACTGCTTTTCCAAGTCCTTTGCTGTCTCTGACAGAATTACAATGTCATCGGCGAACCTCAAAGTTTTTATTTCTTCTCCATGGATTTTAATACCTACTTCGAATTTTCTTTTGTTTCCTTTATTGCTTGCTCAATATAGAGATTGAATAACATCGGGGAGAGACTACAACCCTGTCCCACTCCCTTCCCAACCACTGCTTCCCTTTCATGCCCCTCGATTCTTATAACTGCCATCTGGTTTCTGTACAAATTGTAAATAGCCTTTCGCTGTATTTTACCCCTGCCACCTTTAGAATTTGAAAGAGAGTATCCCAGTGAACATTGTCAAAAGCTTTCTCTAAGTTTACAAATGCTAGAAACGTAGGTTTGCCTTTCCTTAATCTTTCTTCTAAGATAAGTCGTAAGGTCAGTATTGCCTCACGTATTCCAATATTTCTACGGAATCCAAACTGATCTTCCCCGAGGTCGGCTTCTACCAGTTTTTCCATTCGTCTGTAAAGAATTCGTGTTAGTATTTTGCAGCTGTGACTTATTAAACTGATAGTTCGATAATTTTCACATCTGTCAACACCTGGTTTCTTTCGGATTAGAATTATTATACGATATGATATATGATGAAACTACTCCAGTAAAATCTCTGTCAGCATCGTGTGGTACATGTCTCTACGCCACTGACCAGGGGAGGCCACAATGTTCAGATCACGGATTTACTTCAGAATTTCCGCACTTTTAGTAGTCTGTTAGGACAACATAATGAGGAAGTGGTAAGGCATACTGGTTAGCCGAGTTCGAGAAAATTGCTACAGAAGTTTCACTCAGCAGTGATGTACCCTAGCGTCGCGACCCGAGCGCGAGATGGCAGCGGTCATGTAGCTAGACTTCAAGCTCCGTCACCTGTGCTTCGCTGGATCGATTACATTTTTTGAACACTGACCAGTTTATTGCATTTTAAATGGTAATATGATGAAAAGACGCCTGTATTTTCATGAGTCTTCACTGAATTTCCAGCCGGCCGCTGGTTGCCGAGCGGTTCTGGCGCTACAGTCTGGAACCGCGCGACCGCTACGGTCGCAGGTTCAAATCCTGCCTCGGGCATGGATGTGTGTGTTGTCCTTAGGTTAGTTAGGTTTAAGTAGTTCTAAGTTCTAGGGGACTTATGACCTCAGCAGTTGAGTCCCATAGTGCTCAGAGCCATTTTTGAACCACTGAATTTCCAATGTTATTTGGCTGTTTATTAATTTTTATTATTACAGGAGATTATTTCTGTAGGCAAGTTATAAACTGAGTGAAGCGTCTTCAAACTTATACGTACCTGATTGACTACGAACGAGAAACTGCTTCTCGTGAAGATGCTATTAAAATGCATTCACTCGTACGTCGCCAATTCTCTGATCCAAGATCACGTAATACAGAGATCATGATAAATTGTAGTTTTCAACATAAAACGCTGCAAGCGGCGAGCATAAATACCCACAGATCTGTCCGAGAAGGCACGAATCCGCAATAATTATGAGTCAAGCTGTCCATCGTTCATTAGCGGCAGACTGAAGAACTCCTCATACATTGCAGAATTACATCATGGTCGGCCTGAGCCACTCGTTTGATATGTTATACGTCGCCTCTTTCTGCGATAGCGATGTACTCTGGTAAAACGAGTAGCCTAACTTACCGTGAATGGAGAACTTTGACCAGTTTCAGCAAATGAGAATGCTAGGAGGAAAACTCTGTTTCTGTTCCTGTTCCACAACGCTCTGTCGAACAAGGGCACTTTTTACCTGTTCGTCGCCCGTAGCAACACGGCGTAACAATAATCACAAGCGATTTGAAGTCACGAAACCGGTCGTATTCATATACAAATCAAAGCGGTTTACTTCAGAAACAATATGTAACAGGAGCAGGCATATCAATGCTTTTGACCAGCCAACATCGTTATAACGGTGAGACCGCAGCAAATGGGAAGTATTGCAATAGCTTTCATATGATCGGGAACCATGATAGACGTCAGATTAGGTAAAGTCGTAGCGTTTTCATATATCGTGTGTACGCACAAATTTCACATTCAGGATATCGGATCCTTCTTCACGTTTTCAATTGATTCAGCGCTAGGCATCCGTAAATTCGAATGACTTACAAAGAGCTTTATCCACTCACGACGGAATTTCCGGAGGGATCTGTAATATTAATATTTTTTGTTGAGTTTGGGTTATTGTTCGGCAGGAATATGAGACACACTGACTCGATGTTTCCTCATCACCACCAAGGCGAAGTAGTGTAGGCCTAACGTATCTACTGGTAAATTATAATGTTTATCTATTGCGTTTAGATTACGCGAATATCTCTCCCTGCTATCGTCAATGTCAGCCTCGTGTATTTTTCCTTCACGTTAGAATTCTCATGCAGTTTGATAGAGTGATTCGCATTCTACTTTTGTGTTGCACTTGATTCAGTGTTACACTGCACATGCTTTTGCTACTAATTTTCCTTATTTTGTGACAGATTTTCAGCAAACTAGTTAAGCTGGCGCTATGGCAGTTACTATCAGATATCCTGCTGGTCCTGCTGATGAGACTACGAAGCTAGGAATCAATGCTTTCACCAAACGTGCCAAATGTTCACAAGTTATCAGGCAAAGTAGATAACAGACGACAAAGGAATCTCTCCTTCTAGAAAATGGGGTCTATAATGTGCGATGTATTACACATGGAGCGGCGTCAATAATATGTGCTTAACAGTTTCTTGTACATCTTCAATATTCATTTGTGTTACTTCAGAGGATATTTCCCCCCTTGTGTGAGGTTGTCATCTCCTGTCATTACTCAAAAGGTCGTGGCCCGGTATTATTGGGTCATATTCACTATCTCGTGGTGAATTTCAGGGCATAATGTATTGAAATCATTTTGACTGAACTCTCGTAGATAGTAGAGATGGGAGGGGAGCTTACAACTGTTGGTCGGGTGGTTGGATGGAGGGGACCATACAGCGAGGTCATCGGTGCCGTCGGATTAGCCATCCCGGCACTTGCCTGAAGCGATTTAGGGAAATCACGGAAAACCAAAGTCAGGATGGCCGGACGCGGATTTGAACCTTCGTCCTCCCGAATGTGAGTCGAGTGTGCTAACGACTGCGCCACCTCGCTCGGTCTTAACAAGTGTCAGACAGAGAAGTCGAAACAGAAATCCTTACGAGAGTTAAGATGTGAAATGAGATTACTCCAGAACTTGTCTTTGCTTCAAGAAACAACAATGCACTTTCTCACATCCAGAAATCAGTCGTCGGCTGACTTGACAATTAGTCTAGTAACAGCGTCACAAAAATGTGCCTCTGTTTGCAGAAAATTAGGTACAAGGTTTTATTTTTTTATCTTGTGTATCTAGTTGAGAGTATGTTGAATCCAAGTTATCGACCTCCAAAACCCATGGAACAACCATTTGTGGAAAAAAACAAGGAATTTGGGCACTACATTAGGTTTTCACCTATTACTACCAAGCTAAGAAGCATTAAATTTTTCGTCGAACTATCTATTCAAATGTCAAAATCGGTGCAGCCGGTTGGCCGAAATCAGTTGTCGAAGTTCGTTCATTTTTAACAACTAGGCTGAAAGTAGGGTCCAACGCTTATAACTCAAAAGCGACTACTTCCAATGAAAAATATCAAGTCATCAAAGCTGCAGACCAAGAAATTTCATGTTACATAAGCATCTAGTTTTTCAGTTTCAGGCACTACTGAGCGTTCATACACTTGAAAGTCAAAGTAATTCCATTCTGTTGTTTTTTTGTAAGTCAAAATGAACTCTACATAAATGGGAAAAAGTGAATTGCTTTGCACATGCAGTGATTTCTGTAGTAAGGCCACGGCCATTTCAATCTTCGATATTGATTGGGCTCAGTACATTCGTGTACAAAAGATTCGCACCAAGACTTATTGTCGACGCTCTTAGTGTAATTGGATTCGCAGCTCCGTACATGAAAGCCCTCTCTGAGACGTCCTCGAATGCACAACCTGAGCATCGTAACATAACCAGTGAAGGATTCATCCAGCTCATCTCTGATAACCCCGATTTTAACATCTGTACGATTGAGGGGTTGAATACTATCAATTCCATGATAGGAACCATGGCAGTCTCTCCCTGCACAGCTATGGAGTCCGACAACTACACTGATCGGGAAAGTAGACGTTCAGCATCTGAATTATTGTCTACCCAAGAGATGCTACACAAAGGGGAAAAATGTCTGAAAGATCTCGTCGTTTAAGGGGACCAGGATCTTCGTCAGATATCATTTTCGATGAAGATACAAATGCTGCAGTAGCACAGGAGAAGTTTCTCGTAATTAAGGTCAACAAGAAACACTTGATTTTTATGCTCATGAGGAAATTTCAGGACGGAAATATTCAAGTGTTACAGGCAAAAGCAGATACCGATTCATTGATTTTGGAAACTGCTGTTTCCCGAGTTGCTGAGTCTCACAGTGTACCAATCGTAAGCGAGGTAGATGAAACAACTACAACAGCCTGTACTTTCATAAACCTGGAAGAGGGAAATCAGCACAAGCATGATATCCCAGTAATTCTTTAAATTTAGAACCTTAATTTTCCATTGTCAGCCATGCCTTCAAAGGATCTGATACCACATCCTCTTTTTTTCGGCCAAGGAAAAGGGAAATTGCTAAACCTTGTGGAGTAACAGCCGCACCTCAAGGTGCAAGTTGCTGAATTTAATAGCACAGTGCATTGGGGCTTAATTAATATAGAATGCAAATAATTTTAATTTTTTGGTTTAGTAGCTGTCTGTCCGATTACGAAGTCTCGTAAACGGTTGGCCCTGACTAGTATTATTACGCTATCTGACTGCATAGAACAATAACAAGGAATGAAATGGAAATTTTCATTAACACAAATTAAAGTCCCCAGCAACTATAAAACCTACGTAACCAAAGCACAAGTGTAACTGTTCTGTGTGTGGAAGTATGACTCAACGTACGCATCTGGCACGGTTCTTCTTCAACAACACAAGAAATTTTAAATATCATTATACTGAATTAATTAAAGGAAATAGAAATACCATAATTACTCAAGAAAACCAGAATTGCACTCTAATCCAAGAACACACGCCAGATGCTTTGTTGACTGAACCTGTAATGACGCATTATTCAGCACATTGAAATAATGAGAAAGAAAAGAAAAGTAGTTTGTTACCTTAATTTATATTGATGAAAAGCACTCTAGACATTACAATCTCTCCACACCGACTCGCTACTATCACATCTGAACAAGAACTTTTCAGTATCACATCTCAGCAAGCACTGCCTACTAGCTCATCTCAACAAACACTCCTCACTACGACATCTCAGCACTGACTACTACGAGTTCTCAACAACCACTGCCCACTACGACATCTCAATAATCACTGCCAGTGGAGGCGGCGGAACAATACTCTCTAGCGCGATCCCTGGCGCTGTGGCTCAGTGTAGCCACCTTTCATATGCCCTTCCTCCACGGGCTAGAATTTGATGGTATTTTTGCCAGCATTGGTGGTGAAAATACCACCAAATTCGTCAAAAAAATACAGACAAAAATAAAAGATAATATTAATGCGTAAATATCATATAACTAGATAAAATTTTGGCTTTGCACTGACCTTTCAATAACCTAATATATAGAACACAGTAAGCAATACAAATTCTTTCATACATATGACTTTACATAATAGTTTACACAAGTATTATGTGGTTAAACAGTTCAATCAATAGCGTCAGCAATGACGAATATGTGCAGGTAAGAGTCTCATAACTTTTCACAAACAGTAATACACAAAAAATCAGTTTATACAAATATTCACATAAACGCTTTCCATAGCCCAAGAAACAAGTAGTTGACAGTTCCAGCAGTAGCACCCAGCAATGGTCAACAGGTGCAAATACCAACAAGTGACATTATTTCAATAGAAGCAGTCCATCAGTGGCACCCAGCAATGTTGAACAGGTGCAGACACCAACAAGTAACATCTTTTCAGTAGAAACAGTGGCACCCAGTAATGTTGAACAGGTGCAGACACCAACAAGTAACACCATTTCAGTGTAAGCAGTTCCATTAGTGGCACCAGCAATGTTGAACAGGTGCAGACACCCACACGTAACATCTTTTCAGTAGAAACAGTCCATCAGTGGCACCCAGCAATGTTGAGCAGGTGCAGACACCAACAAGTAACACCATTTCAGTATAAGCAGTTCCATTAGTGGCACCAGCAATGTTGAACAGGTGCAAACACCAACAAGTAACATCTTTTCAGTAGAAACAGTCCATCAGTGGCACCCAGTAATGTTGAACAGGTGCAGACACCAACAAGTCACACCATTTCAGTAGAAGCAGTCCATCAGTGGCACCCAGCAATGTTGAACAGGTGCTGACCGCAGTCCATAATATTCACTTTCACTAATCACACTGTTCATCAGCAGAAATTAAACATGACTAAATGTCACACATCATGTTGAAAAGTGCAGCACCATCACTAATCAGACAGTTCAGGCATGAACAATAGTTTGAATACACATACAATGCTTTTACACTAAACATACAAATCATAATAAACACACAAATGATATCAGATAATTGTCATATTAAATATTACAAATACACAAATATCAGTAAACCTATAATTTTTATGGGTGTCAGTGCAAGCCACAACAACAAGTAAAATAATATTTAGGAGATAGGTTGGTACCAATTTGGGATAGGGAAAGGAAAACACACAAAACACACTCACTCATCTTTCATCCACATTAGTGCTACTGTGTAATTGAATAGTGTTAACTGTGTAAATGCAATTCTGTCAAAATTTTATGTTCATCATGTGTATCAAGTAGTAGTGGCAGCAATGTATAACAGTCAATAATAGTTAGTCAGCGTCATAGTCATCATGTCAAGACCAATGTTTGCCAAGCTAGATCAAATTGTACTGTTGCTGAACAACTGTCAGTGAGCCAAGATATGCAATTACTTCCTCTCTCCAAAAAAAAAAGTATATACTGCTTAGTGATTTAACAAAGTGTGTGTGTAGACAATCTTCTTTCTACTTGAGTGTTCTAGTTTGCCATCTTCATCCTCCTTGTTCCATATAGACCAACCAAAAAAAATATGCTCCTCACTTACTTCACCTCTTATCCACCAGAACTCCAATAATCATCAGCATCACATAATCTCAATACTTCACTAATACCTCTTCAATACGTTGTTACATATAAACCTTATCACCAATATCATTTACCTTACCTCTTGTCCACGAAAACTCCAATAATCATCAACTTCACATAATCTCAATACCGCTATAATACCTCTTCAATACATTGATACATATAAACCTCAGCACCAATATCATTTCACTTCCATAACAACTCTTTCCTCTAGTCAGTCTCCTCGAACAAGTACAGAGAAAATCCTAGTGCAACTTCAATTCAGCATCCCATACAATCCGAAGACACAGTGTCCACACACAACCTCTGTGTAATCCATCTGACCCAAATTTTCTACTCATTATAAATTATAAGATACATTTTGGTTCCTTGTCCATCATTAAATAAAAGAAATGCATACATGACCTCTAACAGCCTTTAGTTTGAATAACTTTCAGTAAGTAAGTACGATTACGAAGTGTTAATGATCGTGATATTTCAGTGTGTACACCACTTCAAAAATTATGGCAAACAGAAGCAAACATGTGGAGTATTTCTTGTGTCAAGTGTCACTTCCTATTTCAATTGCTCACGAAGAATGCAGTGTAGTAACTGTCAATTGTTTAAACCTAGTTTTGGTGTGTCATGTCGTTAGCTTCCTTCCTATTAGCATAAATTTATACAGCTTCCATAAAACCTCCAGCTCATGTGACTTCAATGAAGTTTCTTGTACTAATGTCGTTCGTCGAATTACTGCAGTTCATTTTCTTATCTTAAAAATGTAAGGCACTGAGCATAAGCAAAACAAGCAATAGCGAGTAAATATACCAGTAGAGAACAGAATGTCAACAAGTGGATGCAGCACAATCCCTATAACGAGTCTCCGTGAAGCGAACAATCTATAATTAACACCATGGTGTGACCTAAACTCCATGATCGTACACCGTATATCAGTATTCTATATACCAAATTAAAGAGTAGTTATGACAACAAACAGAAATGTGTAAATATGCAATCCATACGCAAAGCAGCAAATATGTATCTTACATAATAAACAGGCCATTATCATCATATCAGCATAAGCAAATAAATGTTCATATGTAATTATAAGATACATTTTGGTTCCTTGCCCATCATTAAATAAAAGAAATGCATACATGACCTCTAACAGCCTTTAGTTTGAATAACTTTCAGTAAGTAAGTACGATTACGAAGTGTTAATGATCGTGATATTTCAGTGTGTACACCACTTCAAAAATTATGGCAAACAGAAGCAAACATGTGGAGTGTTTCTTGTGTCAAGTGTCACTTCCTATTTCAATTGCTCACGAAGAATGCAGTGTAGTAACTGTCAATGGTCTAAACCCAGTTTTGGTGTGTCATGTCGTTAGCTTCCTTCCTATTAGCATAAATTTATACAGCTTCCATAAAACCTCCAGCTCATGTGACTTCAATGAAGTTTCTTGTACTAATGTCGTTCGTCGAATTACTGCAGTTCATTTTCTTATCTTAAAAATGTAAGGCACTGAGCATAAGCAAAACAAGCAATAGCGAGTAAATATACCAGTAGAGAACAGAATGTCAACAAGTGGATGCAGCACAATCCCTATAACGAGTCTCCGTCAAGCGAACAATCTATAATTAACACCATGGTGTGACCTAAACTCCATGTTCGTACACCGTATATCAGTATTCTATATACCAAATTAAAGAGTAGTTATGACAACAAACAGAAATGTGTAAATATGCAATCCATACGCAAAGCAGCAAATATGTATCTTACATAATAAACAGGCCATTATCATCATATCAGCATAAGCAAATAAATGTTCATATGTAACCTTAATAAGTAAACATGAAGGCGCAAGCAGATAAATCACAAAGTATAACTTACACACATAACCACAGTCAGCACAATTAATCAGTTGACAATTACAATTTAAATAAATAAGCATAGCAGGCACATAATAAAAAAATCTGACATCAGTGAAAAGGCATAGCAGCCAAGCGATGCATAATATACATAAGTAACAACACTGTTCATTAATCAATAATTGTCAAAATCAGTAAATGTACACAAGCACGTCGCTTCACAAGCAAATTCATGGAACATGAAATTTAGCACAAAGTCCGAATCACGTAATCGCGAGCAGCAAATTACGTCTAAAGTACGTACCTCGGTGGAATTATGTTACCTGAAAAATAAACTCAATTAATCGTTACCTTTTTAGTTCATTAGTTTCTTCTTCGAAATTACATTCTTCCTGAAAATTTTCTCGATAGCAAGTCTTCTTAACGTCGGACACACACAGAATTTACCTGAAGGTCTTAAATATTTTATACAACCGTATCCTGAAAAATACTGAACGTTAATAACATAATTTATAAAGTCACCATAGCTTTATACAGAATTTAGTCGGAGAAATTAGACTGTGTATTTGTTTACGTCTGTCAGTGCATTCGCACTGAGCGCTCGATCAGCTGTAGGCGCGTGACGTAGAAGGTGATTGTTTGCGGTCAACGACTGCCTTGTGCGGCGCGCAGACTTCACTGTTGCTTTGAGTAACTGCCGCCGCCGGAACACGGCGCGGTATCCTTGTATTCTCCGCATGTTTACGTATAACTGTTGGTTTCTCAAAAGTATGTCATTCCACAAAAATTTTAACGTTCGATATATGATGTATTCCCTTAGAGCGCCGAGATTTAAGAGTTTCTACTTCAACAGTGTTATCATGAATAATTTTGCGAATTTTATATGGACCGTTATAAAGCAGAAAAAATTTGCGACTTAAGCCTTTTCCTTTATGAGACAAACGGTGGGACTTAATTAACACCTTTTGACCAACTGACAAGATTTTTCAACGACCAGGACGTTTTGCTGATCTCTCTCTTCTAGCAGCCGCAGATGCAATATTTCGTAGAGCCAGGTTGACAACTTCAGAATGCCGCAGTGTCCGTGTAGGCGGAAAAGGAACAATTTCAGAAATGCGATTTGACGGTGCTTTGTTTTTTAATATCAATAGAGGCGGTAAAGAAGTTGAGTCATTAGGAAGTTCATTCAGAATGTTTTGAAAAATATGAAGATACTGATCCCAAGTTCTGTGATTCTGATGATAATAAAGACGGCACAATTTATTGATTTCCTTCATCCATCTCTCTGAAGCATTAGATTGAGGGTGAAAAAGTGAAATAAAAATTGGTTTAATCTTACAACGCCGTAGAGTACGAAGCCAAATTTTAGAGCGAAACTGTGATCCATTATCTGATATAACCTTATCAACATGACCAACTTCTTTAAGAAAATGTTTGATGAAAGCATTAGATACTGAACGAGCTGTTGCTTTGCGTAAAGGTGTAAAACACACATATTTTGATGTCAATTCCACTGCTACGAAAATGTACGCAAAACCATTAGTAGAACGAACCACTGGACCGAACAAATCGACTGCAGCCATCTCCTTTAATTTCGCTGGAATGATAGGAAACAACGGTGCTCTGTGAGAAACAGTTGGCGGCTTAGCCTGTTGACATAATTTGCATTTGGCAAGAACAGAACGAATACGTTTTCCCATATTACTGAAGTAGCAATTTTCTCGTAATTTGTGAAAGCATTTTCTGGGACCAAAGTGCGCATAACTAAAATGTGTGTACCAAATCAATTTATTGACCCACTCATCAGGAATACAAACTAACCAAACAGAGTTGTCGACCGATTTTCGTTTGAAAAGAATGTCATTGCGGACCAAATAATGCTGTCTAATCGCTACGCTTTCCTTTCTCCTCCACTTCTCCTTAATGTCCTTCCAGATTGGATCCTTATTTTGCTCCTTAGCGATGTCCTGGAGCGAAGACGAAATAAAGTTCTCAAACGCAACACCTTGAATGTACTGTACATCAAACAATAATGGTTTTCCTTGCAGTCCTCTTCAGCACTTTGTTTCAAACCGATAGGTGCACGTGATAAAGCATCAGCAACAATATTTGAAGATCCCTGTATGTAAACAATACTAAAATCAAATTCCTGTAGGTACAACGCCCATCGTGACAATCTGCCATGAGTTAATTTTGTCGACATAAGAAATTCCAAAGCTCGATGATCAGTGTAAACCTTAGTATGTCTACCGAACAAAAATGTGCGAAATTTTGTGAAAGCCCAAACAACATCCAAAGCTTCAAGTTCCGTAATCAAATAATTCTTTTCGGATTTAGAGAGAACACGACTTCCAAATGCAATAGTCTTCTGTACTACAACGCCGTTTTCTTCTATCTCTTGAAATAAATGTGCACCTAGGCCTTTGTATGATGAGTCCGTCGCCAAACAAAAATCTTTAGATAAATCCGGATGTGAAAGAAGTGGAGCAGCAACTAAAGCATCACGAAGTTGTTCAAATTCTGACTGAGCTTCCTCATCCCAACACCAATTAGAATTTTTTCCAGATAGTTCACATAAACGAGGTGTGGCCAAATTGTCCAATCTAACAAAGCGTCTAAGAAAATAACAGACACCAAGGAAACTACGAACATCACGTTTTGTGGTAGGAACAGCATAATTACGAATAGCGTCTAGTTTCTCTGGATCAGGGAGAATACCTTCTGTAGAAATAATGTGACCGAGAAATTTCACCTGAGAACGACCGAATTCAGATTTTTCCAAGTTCACTGTCATGCCAACTCGTGCAAAAATACGTAATAATGAATCCAAAATTTTGTTATGCTCACTCCAAGAACGTTTAGCAATAAGAATGTCGTCAACATATGAAGTAATATTGTCACGAAGATAAACAGGTAAAATTTCTTTTAAACTACGAATGAATGCTGCAGAAAATATAGTAAGTCCAAACGGTAATTTCCGAAGTCACTTTTGGGTAAAACAGTCAAATCCGGTTATTCTTTACCTACTGTCTAGATAGATGGATAGTAGAAGAGTTGTTTTTATAGATGCAAAGAATAGTAAAAGAGTAGGCAGCGGTGCAGAAAACTAAAAGGGAAATAGCACCACTACAGCTCGGGGCCCTGTGAACGCTACGGCACATATTCACTTAGTATAGTGAATCCCCTGAGGACTTTAATAGCTGCTCATAATTTTCAGTTTGTGACTTAGTGGCAAATTTGGCGGAAGTGCGTACGTAAATTGATCTAACCATGCACATGGATGTACGTCATTCTTAGAATTGCGAAATATCTTAAATTTCCGAACAGTCAAAAAGTGTTTATAGTCAAAGTTTTCGCCTCGTGGCGACAAAGACCTACCGCGTCTGTCCCAGTCCCAATGTCGATTATTGTCAAGTTCCCGCGCCTGGCGCTCTCTTGTTACATCCCGTAAATGAAACAAATTACTTTCTTCAAAGCCCTCTGCTATCTGTGATACTAAAATTCGTCTGCTGTCTTTTCCTACGATTTCGCTTTCAATATATTTGTCTTGCTTTTGTAATGCCTCAACTTCCCTTTTAACGCGTTCATTAACTTTTCCCTGATTTTCAACATGCTTATTTAGATTCTGGTACTCTTCGGTTTCTGAAAATGGTAATGGAGCTGTATCATCCGAATCTCTATCCCCATTTAAACTAAGACTTGTCAATTTATCTGGAATCTCCTCATCTCTTTCCAATAAGTTAACGTCTTTCGTAAGTATCGCAACTCGGGTTTCGGTATTGTCACATTTAGTAGTTGATTGTTCACACTGTTGCGTTAAGTTATTTATGCTGTCATTTGATACGGATTCCTCGATTCTCTCAAATATTTCTTCCTTATCATGTGCAGGTTGTAAATTTAATTCTGAAAAATTTTGTACTATTACGCGATCTTTTTCTTCCCGTTCTCTGTCCTGTTCCTCTTGTCTGATTTCTGTTGAAATTAAGCTATTATTGTGAGCCTTCAAAATCGGTTGTACTTCTTCTCTAATTTCTTTCTTTGATTCATCTTTCGTGTTTTTGAAACATGTCCCTGTTCGTGAGCCTAACTGTGTTTCCATTGTTTCCATCTCGGTTTTACTTGTTCCTACTTGTGAGCCTAACCCTCTTATCGCTGCTCTTAATTCAGATCCCCATGAGTCTATCTGAGATCCCAAAGTTCCCATCTCTGTTTTAAATTTAGATTCCAACTGTGATCCCAGATTTAATATTGCACCCATCAACTGCTGCATATCTTCTGTCGTTAATTTCGTATTCTGTGAATTTTCTGATTGAGAAAAATTTTGAAATGGTTCCGGACTACTTTCCCGACTTATTAAATTGTTTTCCACTTCATTATTCATCATACTGTTGTCCTGTGTTGGCGAGTTCGCCATGTCAACAATTTCGTCATTCTGACTATCCATCATTTTTGCCTTTTTCATCGATCGCGTAATCATTTACAAAACGTACAAAACTCGTCACTATATGAAAATTACACACAATGCACTATATTTCCAACAGTACCATTCACACGAAATGTTTCCCTCAAACACGATTAATCGAACAATTGAAATAATTGCACTAATTGTCAAACCCGTAGACAAGATAACAGAAATGAAATTTTGCAAAAAAAAAATACCATTAGAAGAATGACAATTACCAAATCTACACATGCAATATAGACTACAATTACTAAACTACAAATTACTACAACAATACTACTGTCTACTATTTTTACAATCAGAAGAATTCCAAGGGACGATCCGAAGCAGAGGTCGCCACGTGCATGGGGGCTTAATTAAAATATAATGAAAATAATTTTTAATTTTTTGATTTAGTAGCTGTCTGTCCGATTACGAAGTCTCGTAAACGGTTGGCCCTGACTAGTATTATTACGCTATCTGACTGCATAGAACTACAACAAAGAATGAAATGGAAATTTTCATTAACACAATTAATTAATTAAGTCCCCAGCAACTATAAAACCTACGAAACCAAGGCACAAGTGTAACTGTTCTGTGTGTGGAAGTATGACTCAACGTACGCATCTGGCACGGTTCTTCTTCAATAACACAAGAAATTTCAAATATCATTTATACTGAATTAACTAAAGAAAATAAAAATACCATAATTACTCAAGAGAACCAGAATTACACTCTAATCCAAGAACACAAGCCAGATGCTTTGTTGACTGAACCTGTAATGACGCATTATTTAAGACACTGAAATAATGAAAAAAAAAAAACACGGAATATTTTACCTTCATATATATTGACGAAAAGCACTCTGATCATTACAGTATTTCCATTCGAACCATCTGCTGTCTAGCCCATCAAACAACTGCATAAAACATGGAACAACATCTCGACAAACACTGCCCACTAGCACATCTCAACACACACTGGCTACTACGAGTCCTCGACAGGCACTGCCCACTACAACATCTCAATAATCACTGCCAGTGGAGGCGGCGGAACAATACTCTCTAGCGCGATCTCTGGCGCTGTGGCTCAGTGTAGCCACCTTTCAACAGGCAGTAGAACAGCTAGTGTTAGCACTGCGCGACTTTGGACGAGCTCAGGAACGAGCTTTTTGTAAAATCTGCCACGGTAAAAATGTGTCAAATATAAAAGGCTATCGCCAACACCGGACGAATTAAGGTGGCACTCATTGTGATGCTACCATCAAGCGTAATCTTGGTTGTGGAAGAAAATTGACCCATGCCAATGGGGTTGGAAGGAAAACATACTAGGCTTCTTTCTCGTGACGATGATGAAAGATTCGGCACAACAAGCGATAATGAAGACGGTGTCCTGCTCATGCAAAACAGGAAGCACAGCAGTGTGTGGATGTCGCAAATCTGAAGCGAACTACTCCTCGACGTGCAAACGCTGTTGTGGCTTATCTTGCGAGAACGCTCCAGAAATTGGGCTCGGCAAGGATTAAGAAAAGATAGAACGTACGTTCCTCCACGAGGAAGTTGTTTAAGGTGCCGAAATGCATCCTGAAGATCGGATGCTGAACCGGGACCAGCCTCAGTTTCCCATATGCCCTCGAAACAACTTAAATTGTTCTTTATTGTTGACATGCCCTTTTATTTGTTTACTTGTACACATTCTTTTTTACTAATACGTAAATGCATGTTTGACATTACTATGTACTTGGTTTTCATTTTAGGTGCCCAATCTTACCAAATAAGGCAAGGATGAAAATTAATAAAAAAACAAAGGCACACTCCTTCTTCAGGCCAAGAATGGCCTACCGGGACCATCCGACCGCCGTGTCATCCTCAGAGGAGGATGCGGATAGGAGGGGCGTGGGGTCAGCACACCGCTCTCCCGGTCGTTATGATGGTATTCTTGACCGAAGGCGCTACTAGTCGGTCGAGTAGCTCCTCAATTGGCATCACGAGGCTGAGTGCACCCCGAAAAATGGCAACAGCGCATGGTGGCTGGATGGTCACCCATCCAAGTGCCGGCCACGCCCAACAGTGCTTAACTTCGGTGATCTCACGGGAAATGGTGTATCCACTGCGGCAAGGCCGTTGCCAAAAAGTACAAGTGAATGAAGAAAATTAAAAATATATACATAGAGAACACATATGTGCTCCTTATGGAGCAATCTTCCCTCTGGAAATTTCATTTCATTGAATAACCTTGACTTAAAAGGAAAACAACAAAATGGAATTGCTTTGGCTTTCAAGTTTATGCATAATTAATAGTGACTAAAACTGAAAAGCTACAATGTGTTCTTCTGTAACATGAAATTTCATTTTCTGCAATGTTGATAACTTGACATCTTTCATCTGGAGTAGTCATTTTTTAATTACAGGCTTTGGAGCCGACTTTTTAGCCAAGTTGGTAAAAAATGAACGAATTTTGCAACTGATTACGGCCAAACGGCTGCACGAATTTTGACATATAAATAGGTTATTCTATGCAAATTTAATGCTCCTTCTTTTTGACAAGGGAAACATTTTCTTTAAGATGATTGTTTCCGAGGAGGCGAAAACCTGAAAAATGCCAAATTTTTTTGGTTTTTTGGCCAAAAAAGTTGTCCCCACGGTTTCGCAGATCGGAAACTTAGATTCAATTTACTCTCAACTAAATACACAGCATAAAATAATAAATTGTTTTACTCCGTTTCTTCAAAGCTAAAAGCGCCCCTTTACTGGACTAAGTAGCTGCGAATTCCTCAGCCACAAAATCTGAAGAAGATACAAGGAAGCTCAGCATGTACCCATGTAAAATGGTGGAAAACTCTTGGCACCGGCAAAACTTCAGTAACCATACATGTTACTCATTTTGTTGTGTTCTTGCACATGTTGTAATCTTAAAATCTGTTTCCTCTCCCCTCCCCCTCCCCGCCCTCTCTCTCTCCCACTCACTCAGCGACACCGTGAGCAGTCGAACAGAGGCGTGCATTAAACGGTTTTAGTTTACTTGTCTCCCAATCACACTACAAAAATTTATATTTGGGACGAGGCGTACTGTGAATGAGAGCTGATTTCAATGAATCGACCTACCTCTCACGTCTCAATTAGGCGCTAATGTCGAACAAGAAAAGCACTTAATCTTTCACGTGATAAGTCATCAGGCGAAACAGAAAGTGAAATCGGAGCGAAACAAAACAAAGAGCGGAGCACTCAAACGGAAAGCAATTAAGACACTTATTGCGCGTTGTATAACATCGCCTGTTTCCAGCTGAATCTTTATCTAAGAAGCCCTCTTCCTGCCGGCTGCAGCCACCTCCAACTTCCTTTCAATAATGGACCGTCACAGGCGTCGGGGGGAAAAAACGCCCGCCACTTAAAAGGTTATTCACGTTATAATGCGTTTTCTCGCGCGCGGCTAAGCATCTGATAAAGACGTTACGACAGCAGAAAATAGACCAGGATGCCTTAATGAAGCTTTTAGAAGCGCCTCTTAGTTGCAGTAAGAGCCGCACTCGATAACGCGCTAGGTGGCTTAATTGTTGGCGTTGGGCAGACACAGCCTCAGTGAATAGCAAAACCGGAAAAAGGTGAGACGGGAAGGCTCAATTTGCGTAGTGCTGGAAGCAGCAGGTTGTGTTACACAGAGTGAACGAGTGCTGTAAATTTCTTTCGCGCTAAAGAACACAAAGTAACAACAGAGAATATCCATCTAGTTAATTGTCTAATTACTAGCGTCTCAGGCGGGCTACGCAGAGGTAACATTAAGTGTCTACAGCCAGACGACTTGACTGGCGTAGCGATTTGATTAGTCGACCAGGAATAAAATTCAGTGAAAATCGTTAAGCAAGTGACTATCCTCACTTCCATATACCTTACGCGATGTAAGCTGCGCACCTCAGGAAAGCTGTCTGGGGACACGAATGTTATGTGTTCCATATTAAACTGGCGTTTGGAGTGACATCTCATGAGTCACGGTAATGATGGGCGCACAACGTGGTGGATGTAAGTAATATGTTTACAACCAACGTGAATATTGTATGCGAGTCAGGGGTGTATGTGTGTGTAAGTGATTCAATATGTATCGGAGACCGACTGAGATGGCACAAATACAACAAAAAATAAGAAAAAACACGCGTAATCTACACGTTTAGCTCGTGTTGCGGCGCTCTTACTATGAAGTTTAGTAGCATTGTGATCAATTGTTGAAACTCACTGCCGCAATTCTTTGTTGTGGACTCTTTATGGCAGACTTCTTCGCCGTGCCATGCAAAGAATCCGGTGCGCGTCTAGGTTTGATTCAAGAAAAGTGGAAGTCTGAAAGCTGAGTCATCTGCTGCGTTGCTGGAAAACTTTTATAAATAAAAGTAGTGAAGCTGAATTACATGCAGCGTTTTACCACATGCATAAACAACTGAAAAAACAGGCTTTGGACTCGCATGAGTTTTCGTTATGTATTTGTTCAGAAACGGTCGAAATCACTTGCATGCGATTTAGGTGACTTGCATGCCCCTAAACAGTTATCCAACAGAGGAAAGGGAAACTACAGTGTAACGTGGAATCCGAGCCACTTTTCGTTTCTGGGGAATCTCGACGTCATTGAAACGTAAATCCTAGGTTAAAGGGGAGAGCGAAAAAAATGACTGTTCATGTTGTATGCCAAGATCTATCATTTTATCTGACCAGATTCTGATTAATATTACAATTCGCTCGTTACAGCATGCCAGCCTGTAGCCAGGAAAGCTAGGTGGCGAGACTGTCACCTTTAGGTATCCCAGCACACTCGTTCTTTTATTAGATGGCCGCCTTCACTACAGTTATGGATCCATCTCACCAGGTCTTGGAGAGTGTTCTTCCCTGCTTTTATTGTCTCCTCTAGGAGAGTTGGCTTCCCTACGACTAGGAGGTCCCCCTGTCCCTCCCCCTCCCTCACCTTAAGTTGTGGACTGCTTTTCTCCTGAATCCTGCCCAATAGACTTGTCTTTCTTGGGTGCCCCTGCCAGGAGCTGAAGTTTCCGCCAGAATAGTTCTTTGGGTCATAGAAGAGTACACAAACCTCTTCGCCAACCGTAAGGCGGCAGTCCCATCACAGTTCACAATGCAATTACATCCTGCATTGCTAGCAGGCTTCTGAAGGTTTTTCTTACACAGATAGACGTAAAAATACAATATTTAAAAGATTCCATTTAGCCGTTACATTACAATGACCATAATGATTGATGTGTGTGTTGGAGATCACTTCCTTCAATCGCTCTCCCCTTCCGACCACACTAAAATGATTGAAGTGAAGCATGGTTTATCCCAGAGAAACATAATGACACATTACGAAGTTATCTATTCTCATTTCTTAGGTCTATTTTTGCCAAAGAATGTGTAACATTAAAAAGCTTTATTTCTTAAGGTACGTTTACACTGGGATACATGTATCGCGACATGTATGAGCGACATGTCAATTTGACATGTCGCGATACATCACCTCATACAAAAATTCACGGAACTTGTATGCGGACCCTCGAGCTCATACATGTCGCGTATACATTTTGTATATCGCTTTTTGGCCATATACGCGACATGTATGAGCGACATTTGAACTTGCGCATGCGCAGTACTATCATTTCCTGTCGCCTTGTCGACTGCCGCTTATTTCGACGATTAGCGCATGCGTAGTACCAGGCTCTTTGGCGGCTGTTTGAGTTTTGAAGGTGCCGACTGTCGTTTCGACGTTAATGTATCTGCATAGAATATCAAAAAGTGCCATATGCAACATTATTCTTCGTGTTTGCGAGGCCATTGTGCAAGTTTTATCCCAAGAAGTGATATATATATATATATATATATATATATATATATATATATATATATATATATATATCAGAGTATGTAATACATTATATAATTTTTTCATGCATCTGACACGTATATCAATGTTTTGCTATTATTCCGGCGGCCTCGCGTGATAATGTTGACAACGGATGCCGACAATCGTGTGTGAGACGTTGGCATTAGCAATCGCGCGACAATGCAAATGTTTTGTCATGAAATCTTCGTTTTACGAGGAATCGCCAGTGGCTAAAAAACGGAGTGTTACTGCCAACTGATCCTCTGGTGGAATCACTTCCCGAAAGTTTGTGCTGGTTTTGGACACAAGAGGAGCCACAAGTGATAACAAACCGCGGAAATCCTCCATACTCATCCTAACATAATTTCTAAAATATGCGCCATCCTCTAGCGTTAATTCGCGAGAAACTCTCTGTGCCACCATCTACGCTTCCTCCGCCTTTTCTTCCTATCATCTTCCAAAAGAGCAAGTGTATCAGCACACAAAAATGTCAAATCTTCCAAATCGTCGTCGGAAGCTATCGCACAGTGATACATATCAACCAGTGTAAACGCACGCTCATACATGTATGAGGTTGATACTTGTCAACTCATACAAGTCGCGATACATGTCGCAAAGTCGCATATACATGTATCTCATACATGTGCCGATACAAATCGCAGTGTAAACGCACCTTTAGTGGGATGCTGCAACATTGTTGCAAAAAGGAAAAACGTTGACATAAAAAATAACGTGGGTGTCTGTAACACACATGTTCCAAATATTTTGGATTGCCGCAAGTGCGTAGAGTGATGTGATGACTGCCAAGATAAATGTCATACTATACAGGGCGGCCCATTGATTGTGACAGGGGCCAAATATCTCACGAAATAAGCGTCAAACGAAAAAACTGCAAAGAACGAAACTTGCCTAACTTGAAGGGTGAAACCAGATGGCGCTATGGTTGGCCCTCTAGATGGCGCTGCCATAGGCCAAACGGATATCAACTACGTTTCTTATATAGGAATCCCCATCTTTTATTACATATTCGTGTAGTACGTAAAGAAATATTGATGTTTTAGTTGGACCACTTTTTTCGCTTTGTGATAGATGGCGTTGTAATAGTCTCAAACATATGGCTCACAATTTTAGACGAACAGTTGGTAACAGGTACAGAACGTAGGTACGTTTAAACATTTTATTTCGGTTGTTCCAATGTGATATATGTACCTTTGTGAACTCATCATTTCTGAGAACGCATGTTGTTACAGCGTGATTACCTGTAAATACCACATTAACGCAATAAATGCTCAAAACGATGTCCGTCAGTCTCAATGCATTTGGTAATACGTGTAACGACATTCCTCTCAACAGCGAGTAGTTTGCCCTCCGTAATGTTCATATATGCATTGACAATGCGCTGACGCATGTTGTCAGGCGTTGTCGGTGGATCACGATAGCAAATATCCTTCAACTTTCCCCTCAGAGAGAAATCCGGGGACGTCAGATCTGATGAATGTGCGGGCCATGGTATGGTGCTTCGACGACCAATCCACCTGTCATGAAATATGCTATTCAATACAGCTTCAACCGCACGCAGGCTATGTGTCGGACATCCATCATGTTGGAAGTACATCGCCATTCTGTCATGCAGTCAAACATCTTGTAGTAACATCGGGGTGAACATTACGTCGGAAATGAACTTACATTGCACCATTTAGATTGCCATCGATAAAATGGGGGGGGGGGGGCTAATTATTCTTCCTCCCATAATGCCGCACCATACATTAACCCGTGAAGGTCGCTGATGTTCCACCTGTCGCAGGCATCGTGGATTTTCCGTTGCCCAATAGTGCTTATTATGCCGGTTTACGTTACCGCTGTTTGTGAATGACGCTTCGTCGCTAAATAGAACGTGTGAAAAAAATCTGTCGTCGTCCCGTAATTTCTCTTTGGCAGAACTGTACACGACGTTCAAAGTCGTCGCCATGCAATTCCTGGTGCATAGAAATATGGTACGGGTGCAATCGATGTTGCTGTAGCATTCTCAACACCGACGTTTTTGAGATTCCCGATTCTCGCGCAATTTGTCTGCTACTGATGTGCGGATTAGCCACGACAGCAGTTAAAACACCTATTTGGGCATCATCATTTGTTGCAAGAAGACAGGAGCACACCAACTCCCACAGGGTAATGCACTATACTGAGAGTAGCAATGACTCGAAAAAACAAGCGTTAGATATGTTAGAGCCAGAGCATGTGAGGGGATATACTTTTTACCAATTCTTAAATTTTGACGCATTTTTAGGGACGATTGAGGTTCCACATATTGCAGATTTAGCATATCCGAGCCCGTCGGGAAAGACTGTGACTTTAGACATTGCTTCATGTTTTGGGTTCCGTTGTTTATCATGTTGTTCACATCGATTTTTGTGATGTCCAGCTACGGTGATGACGGGATTTTGCAGAACATAACGTGAGTAGAATCCTTAGACTTTCCTGTACTATTTGCTTCTACAGGCCCTACTGAACCGCAGAAAACGAACACCTCGATACCCAACGCAAAGTTCTACACACATATCCAGAACCTCTTCCCCTGTCTCATCAGTGGTACAAGAACATGACTGATGCGTTGCATCTTGCTGATGTCAATCCCAGATTCTCACAAGGAAACCCCTGCCTCTGCTGAACAACTTCATCACAATATCAGCTTGTGGACGAAACGAACCCCCGATGAGTTGCTGGGCCTACCTTCGGTTTTATATGGCGAGCGATTGTAGTCGGCTATGATGAAACTGGCCATCTTGTGGTCATCTATGCTTCATAACTAGAAGGTCAGTACGCTCGACTCTAATTCAGGAGGAGAACAGTTCAGATCCGCACCTAAGCAATCGGGATTTAGGTTTCCCGTGATTTCCCGATGTTGCCCCAGATAAATGCTGGTGTGGTTAGTTTGATAGGGAACGGCCTATTTCCTTCCACAGCCTTGAAACAATCCGAGCTTGTGCTTTGTCTCTAACAACCCCGTTGTGGACGGGAGTTAGGTGGATCTAAATACAACAGCAGGAATCTGAGAAATGTCATTTTCTGGTGTTGAAAAGAGGAAAAAGAGATAAGTTTCTAAGTCGTTGCGATATCCTCTCCAGACATGGCCATTTCCAACATTTCTACAGGGTGGAATATATCGCAACATTCATTCCTTCAATTACGAATTTTGTAAACCAGGACTCTTAGCTACGTGATATGTCAAACTGAGGAGATGGAATCGGTCTTGATCGAGTTCTAGGTGCCAAGAGACAGTTCTACAGGTCAATTTGTGGATGATTTTCGGAAATTTGACACATTCATCTGGTCTAATGTTGATCCTGGGATGCTGTTTACACAGACAATCCAAAAAACACGCTTTGTTAGTCTTTAATCTTGTTAGACGCTATTAAAAAATTGGTCTGGCGCGACTAGGACTCGCACATTGAGGGTTCCGTACAAACTTAACTATATTTATAGACAGCTCAACCATCCCGGGAATTGCGAATCTCGACGCGATGATTTTTGCCTATTACCGACACTGATGCCGGTAAGATATCGGTCACGGGAATTACAAGACTTCGAGAAATTTTAATTTTGAAATCGAACAACAAATGGCAAAATAAATATTTTATAGTTCAAATGGCTCTGAGCACTATGGGACTTAACTTCTGAGGTCATCAGTCCCCTAGAACTTAGAACTACTTAAACCTAACTAACCTAAGGACATCACACACATCCATGCCCGAGGAATATTTCATGTGATATGATTAGAAATTACTAGTTTACTGGTTTTTCACTTACTTTCACTGTAAAACTTTGCTTCTTATCAAATTTCACTATAATAGGTCAACGGGAAGTACCCCACATTTTTTAATGAGTGATTTTGCGATATCAGAATATATGACACAAATGACCTTATCTTTGTTTACACTGACTTAGAAGCTTAACGTTTCACACAACGCCAAGGGACTGTATACCTTAGTATATGACAAATTTCAGCTTGATACGTGTACCGTTAGTGGGAAAAGGATGTACTTAACAGACGGACGGACGGTCAAAACTCGGAGAAAATGGCAAAAATAGTTTTTCGTGTGATGTAATTGCACATTAACAATTTTTGATAATTTTTCCTTTAGTTTTACTGTGAAACTTTGCTTCTTGCCGCATTTGATGACTCTAGGTCAGCGGAAAGTACCACATAGGTTCTGATTAGTGACTTTGCGAGTATCATAGTATATGACCTAAATGGCTGCTGTTTGCGTTGACTTAGAATCATATATTTATTCCATGCCAACAGACCTTAGATCTTAGTGTCATAAATTTTAATTTTATACGTTCATCCGTTACTGAGAAAAAGTGGTTTTAAGAAACAGACGGACAGGACAGACCCGGATCGAATGAAGGGTAGAGCCACGGTTCGTAACACATCTGAAATGTAACGTCCACTCTTCAAAGTGCCGTCAATTTGAACCGGAAGTGACCGAGACGTGTAACCAAGGCACACCATACCATCACGCAAGGTGATACGCCAGTGTGGCGATGACGAATACACGCTTCCAATGTGCGTTCACCGCGATGTCGCCAAACACTAATGCGACCATCATCATGGTGCAAACAGAACCTGGAGTCATCCGAAAAAATGACGTTTTGCAGTTCGTGCATCCAGGTTCGTCGTTGAATACACCATCGCAGGCGCTCCTGTCTGTGATGCAGCGTCAAGGGTAACCGCAGCCATGGTCCCCGAGCTGATAGTCCATGCTGCTGCAAACGTCGTCGAACTGTTCGTGCAGATGGTTGTTGTCTTGCAAACGTCCCCATCTGTTGAATCAGGGATCGAGGCGTGACTGCTCGATCCGTTACAACCATGCGGATAAGATGCCTGTCATCTCGACTGCTAGTGATATGAGGCCGTTGAGATCCAGTACGGTGTTCCGTATTACCCTCTTGAACCCACCGATTCCATATTTGATCTCGACCAACGCGAGAAGCAATGACGCGATACGATAAACCGCAATCGCGATAGGCTACAACCCGACCTTTATCAAAGTCGGAAACGTGATGGTACGCATTTCCCTCCTTACCCGAGGCATCACAACAACGTTTCACCAGGCAACACTGATCAACTGCTGTTTGTGTATGAGAAATCGGTTAGAAAATTTCCTCATGACAGCACGTTGTAGGTGTCGCCACCGGCGCCAACCTTGTGTGGATGCTCTGAAAAGCTAATCATTTGCATATCACAGCATCTTGTTCCTGTCGGTTAAATTTCGCGCCTGTAGCACGTCATCTTCGTGGTGTAGCAATTTTAATGGCCAGTAGTGTATTTGAACCTCCAAGAGTTACGGATCTGAGACTGCACCGGTTTTTTCGTCGTTTCTTCTCCTAAATAGCCTCGCATATAAACTAAGGAAATTTATACCATTACGTGAACCGAACAACGCCCCTCCAAGATTTCTGAGCATGTAAAATTGTTTTGTCAGTTTACTGCAAATAAGCATCTGTAGGCCCGAAGACAAACTGAATTTTTTATTTCGTTCTCTCGCTCTCGTCAGTGATTTACGTTTTCTTGCAGTAAAAAATCAGTCATGTGCAACAATAAACGAACGTTTTCCTTTTGAAATCAAGTGACAGGCTTCCCGCAGATTATAATAATTTATTCTCGTGGTTATTTTGGTAAATTTTCGTCTCCTCTTATCCTGAAAAATGTGCTGACGGCACACCAAATCTCTGTCATAAGATGGAATGGCTCCTGAGACAATGTTCATTAAGTCAAAAAATACGACAGACATATTTTATGTCCCCGATTTTGCAGGCCTGTAGGAATATTGAAACGTCCCCTTTGGAAAAATTATATATGACTGTCCTTAAACTGACACACAATATTTTTTTAGCGCAACGCAATCTGACTTTCAAAAATCCCTACAAAAGAATGGCCCTGACTGACATTAACCTATGTTGTTGTTGTTGTGGTCTTCAGTCCTGAGACTGGTTTGATGCAGCTCTCCATGCTACTCTATCCTGTGCAAGCTTCTTCATCTCCCAGTACCTACTGCAACCTACATCCTTCTGAATCTGCTTAGTGTATTCATCTCCCCCTGCGATTTTTACCCTCCACGCTGCCCTCCAATGCTAAATTGGTGATCCCTTGATGCCTCAGAACATGTCCTACCAACCGATCCCTTCTTCTGGTCAAGTTGTGCCACAAACTCCTCTTCTCCCCAATCCTATTCAGTACCTCCTCATTAGTTATGTGATCTACCCATCTAATCTTCAGCATTCTTCTGTAGCACCACATTTCGAAAGCTTCTATTCTCTTCTTGTCCAAACTATTTACCGTCCATGTTTCACTTCCATACATGGTTACACTCCATACAAATACTTTCAGAAATGACTTCCTGTCACTTAAATCTATACTCGATGTTAACAAATTTCTCTTCTTCAGAAACGCTTTCCTTGCCATTGTCAGTCTACATTTTATATCCTCTCTACTTCGACCATCATCAGTTATTTTGCTCCCCAAATAGCAAAACTCCTTTACTACTTTAAGTGTCTCATTTCCTAATCTAATTCCGTCAGTATCACCCGACTTAATTCGACTACATTCCATTATCCTCGTTTTGCTTTTGTTGATGTTCATCTTATATCCTCCCTTCAAGACACCATCCATTCCGTTCAACTGCTCTTCCAAGTCCTTTGCTGTCTCTGACAGAATTACAATGTCATCGGCGAACCTCAAAGTTTTTATTTCTTCTCCATGGATTTTAATACCTACTCCGAATTTTTCTTTTGTTTCCTTTACTGCTTGCTCAATATACAGACTCAATAACATCGGGGAGAGGCTACAACCCTGTCTTACTCCCTTCCCAACCGCTGCTTCCCTTTCATGTCCCTCGACTCTTATAACTGCCATTTGGTTTCTGTACAAATCGTAAATAGCCTTTCGCTCCCTGTATTTTACCCCTGCCACCTTTAGAATTTGAAAGACAGTATTCCAGTGAACATTGTCAAAAGCTTCCTCTAAGTCTACAAATGCTAGAAACGTAGGTTTGCCTTTCCTTAATCTTTCTTCTAAGATAAGTCGTAAGGTCAATATTGCCTCACGTGTTCCAGTGTTTCTACGGAATCCAAACTGATCTTCCCCGAGGTCGGCTTCTACTAGTTTTTCCATTCGTCTGTAAAGAATTCGTGTTAGTATTTTGCAGCTGTGGCTTATTAAACTGATTGTTCGGTAATTCTCACATCTGTCAACACCTACTTTCTTTGGGATTGGAATTATTATATTCTTCTTGAAGTCTGAGGGTATTTCGCCTGTTTCATACATCTTGCTCACCAGATGGTAGAGTTTTGTCAGGACTGGCTCTCCCAAGGCCATCAGTAGTTCCAATGGAATGTTGTCTACTCCGGGGGCCTGGTTTCGACTCAGGTCTTTCAGTGCTCTGTCAAACTCTTCACGCAGTATCGTATCTCCCATTTCATCTTCATCTACATCCTCTTCCATTTCCATAATATTGTCCTCAAGTACATCGCCCTTGTATAGACCCTCTATATACTCCTTCCACCTTTCTGGTTCAAATGGTTCAAATGGCTCTGAGCACTATGGGACTCAACATCTTAGGTCATAAGTCCCCTAGAACTTAGAACTACTTAAACCTAACTAACCTAAGGACATCACACACACCCATGCCCGAGGCAGGATTCGAACCTGCGACCGTAGCAGTCCCGCGGTTCCGGACTGCAGCGCCAGAACCGCTAGACCACCGCGGCAGACTCCACCTTTCTGCCTTCCCTTCTTTGCTTAGAACTGGGTTGCCATCTGAGCTCTTGATATTCATACAAGTGGTTCTCTTCTCTCCAAAGGTTTCTTTAATTTTCCTGTAGGCAGTATCTATCTTACCCCTAGTGAGACAAGCCTCTACATCCTTACATTTGTCCTCTAGCCATCCCTGCTTAGCCATTTTGCACTTCCTGTCGATCTCATTTTTGAGACGTTTGTATTCCTTTTTGCCTGCTTCATTTACTGCATATTTATATTTTCTCCTTTTATCAATTAAATTCAATATTTCTTCTGTTACCCAAGGATTTCTATTAGCCCTCGTCTTTTTACCTACTTGATCCTCTGCTGCCTTCACTACTTCATCCCTCAAAGCTACCCATTCTTCTTCTACTGTATTTCTTTCCCCCATTCCTGTCAATTGTTCCCTTATGCTCTCCCTGAAACTCTGTACAACCTTTGGTTCTTTCAGTTTATCCAGGTCCCATCTCCTTAAATTCCCACCTTTTTGCAGTTTCTTCAGTCATAACCAATAGATTGTGGTCAGAGTCACACATCTGCCCTTGGAAATGTCTTACAATTTAAAACCTGGTTCCTAAATCTCTGCCTTACCATTATATAATCTATCTGATACCTTTTAGTATCTCCAGGGTTCTTCCATGTATACAACCTTCTATCATGATTCTTAAACCAAGTGTTAGCTATGATTAAGTTGTGCTCTGTGCAAAATTCTACCAGGCGGCTTCCTCTTTCATTTCTTAGCCCCAATCCATATTCACCTACTACGTTTCCTTCTCTCCCTTTTCCTACACTCGAATTCCAGTCTCCCTTCACTATCTGAATAATTTCTTTTATTTCATCATGCATTTCTTCAATTTCTTCGTCACCTGCAGAGCTAGTTGGCATATAAACTTGTACTACTGTAGTAGGTGTGGGCTTCGTATCTATCTTGGCCACAATAATGCGTTCACTATGCTGTTTGTAGTAGCTTACCCGCGTTCCTATTTTCCTATTCATTATTAAACCTACTCCTGCATTATCCCTATTTGACTTTGTGTTTATAACCCTGTGGTCACCTGACCAGAAGTCTTGTTCCTCCTGCTACCGAACTTCACTAATTCCCACTATATCTAACTTTAACCTATCCATTTCCCTTTTCAAATTTTCTAACCTACCTGCCCGATTAAGGGATCTGACATTCCACGCTTTGATCCGTAGAACGCCAGTTTTCTTTCTCCTGATAACGACGTCCTCTTGAGTAGTCCCCGCCCGGAGATCCGAATGGGGGACTATTTTACCTCCGGAATATTTTGTCCAAGAGGACGCCATCATCATTTAATCATACAGTAAAGCTGCATGCCCTCGGGAAAAATTACGGCTGTAGTTTCCCCTTGCTTTCAGCCGTTCGCAGTACCAGCACAGCAAGGCCGTTTTGGTTATTGTTACAAGGCCAGATCAGTCAATCATCCAGACTGTTGCCCTTGCAACTATTGAAAAGGCTGCTGCCCCTCTTCAGGAACCACACGTTTGTCTGGCCTCTCAACAGATACCCCTCCGTTGTGGTTGTACCTACGGTATGGCTATCTGTATCGCTGAGGCACGCAAGCCTTCCCACCAACAGCAAGGTCCATGGTTCATGGGGGGAGTGTAGTTTTGTGTATGTAATTAATTTCCTAATTTATGTTGACCATTCCTAGTTGTTATCTTTTACTAGAGATCATTATAGGGTGAAATGAGTAATTGTTTTGAGACCTAGATTCTGTCATTGACTTATAAACAAATATAAATTCTGTACTAATTATAAACATATACAAGAAGAACTATTAGGATTCTTAAGTATCTATTTGGCTCTATTCAAAAACATATTAGCAAAGACAGTTGTTAATTAATTCCAAAATAAATACCAGGTTTATCAAAAGTATTGTTTGTACAACAATATCTGTTAATTTCCTTAATTAAACAAATAATTCGGCCTTTCACAAATCACTTACCTCACAAAAATCTTCGTTACTCCAACTACTGCAATACAGCGAGCACCACTACTGCCAGCTAAATAAAAGATTCAAACTACGGAAGGCACTAACTACTGATAGGCATAGTTAGCAAATGAAAGATTTTAATAGAGAACAAACAATGTATTTACCTTAATAATGTTGAAAACTCATAATATACATAGCAGTTCATAACATCCAGTTTTAAAAATTTCACAACTCCGCCATCTCTCTCCCCACATCGACCACTGCTGGCGGCTCACCTCCAACTGCGCAATGTTACGCGCTGTTCACATCCAGCTGCCCAACACTACAATGGCAGACAACAATGCAAACTGGCCACAGACTGCACACAGCACAGCCAGTGATTTTCATACAGAGCGCTGGGTAACGTAGCCAATAAGAAAACATAAACAGCCTACTTACATAGCCCCCATGCTCCCCACAAAAAATTTTACAAATTGTTTTGGGCAGTGGCCAATAATGATTTGATAAAATTTTTCATAATTACAATAACAAAGAAATCAAATGAACACACTTATTGATACAATGTTGGTCAAAAGCTAAAATTTTCTCACGGTCCATAAAGACAGTCCTGATCATTCATCACAGTAACATTGCAGTGTTTTTCTCAAAGTCTGAGCAGTAAAAGAAAATGCACATGGAAGTAGTGGATTTCCACGCAGTCTTGAATCAGTAGTGTTGTCCTTCCAACGGAAAGACAGTGCTGACTCTTGACTTGCAGACAGGTAATGGGCCACAACAGAGCAAACCCACAGCAGAGTGAGTCGAAATTTTGAAGAGTATTGGTAGGTAGGTCATCACAGAGCAGACCCACTGTAGTCCTGGTAGAGATTGTGGTATTGGTGGGCCACCAGAGGTGCAGACCCACTGCAGTCCTTGTAGAAATAATGGTACTGGTGAATCAGCAAAATGTGTAGACCCACTGTAGTCCTTGTAGAAATAATGGTATTGGTGGGTCATCAAAGATGCAGACCCACTGTAGTCCTTGTAGAGATGGCCAGCAGCCATCAGTTGTGTCTGTGCAGGTGCACAATCACCATTGAAGAGTCTTGCGGATAATATAGCAAGTCCATAACCACCACTTGTGCACTCACAAAGTTTTTGGAATTGTCCTTAGAACCAGCAATGCTGTTATCCAGTCCCTTTCTGAATTATTAACACACGTGCAAGCACTAACAGTCCCAACTTCTCACATACTGTGCATATACTATGACCAACAGAAACGTGTGCAGTGAAATGATACTTAATTTGAAGAACTGGTAACAATTACAATTTTCTAACATAAAAATACAATAACAAAGGTACAAAATACATCATTAAAGAACATAACAATACAGATAACATTTGTAGTAATACAGGCTTTACAAAAGAATAGAAATATACATATACATCAGTGTTACAGGAATTATGACATAAGTACATACATAAAAGATCAGAATAACTTTCGAAACATCAACATGAGCATTAAAACAAAACAGAATAAATAATGCTAAGCATATTTACAAGGTAAATAACATATTATTAATGCCAATTATATTTGAGGATAACAGTATTCCTCATCATAGTGAATGTAGCTTAGTATTAGAAGAAGAAAAAATTCTATGAAACTACACAGAGACAGGAAGAAAACAAATACACATGGGTACACAAACACATAGTGGGATAACACAAAAGGAAAGGACAGGGTTTGTTTTCAGTGTAACATTTGGTACTGCAGTCCAACCCAAAACTTCATTCCATAGATCTTTCGTCTTATTTCAACATTTCTTTCCACCAAAAAAATCCTATCCAAGCATGCTTTCTGTATTCTGTTCACATCCTCCTTAAAAATAGTTTTTGTCCACTGTGCACTACTTTTTTGGCCAAACCATTTTCTTATAGCTTCTCATTGCATTTCTTCCGATTCATCATAGTTAGTTTCTTATATAGTCTACCCCCTCTTAAGCTAACTTAAATCTACTGAGCTCAGTTGCTAAACTAAGGGACGAGGCAATGCAGCAGCACAAAACAAGTAACACAAACAGCAATGACAAAATATTCAAATGGCAAAGCAAGCTACAGTAAATCTAAAAGCAATGCAACATTACAACTAATATGAGCCAATGTGCAGCAACAAGAAAAATAAATCAGTAGTAAAACTAGCTTAACAGAGTAATACAAAGTGACATTCAGTAGCACTATGCATGGCAAACAGCAGAAGCAAAAGCAATAAATTATATTTAAACATGATAAAGCTCAAGCAGAAAAATATTACATTAAAGACAACAATGCAGATAAGGGAAATGTCTGTTCACATCTTAATATCTATGTAATTAAAGTGGTGCACCACAAAACTAATTCTACAAAAAATTACCAAGTACTTGAAAAGAAAATTATGTATGCAGTTCCTGCGAAGAGAAATGTCTTTTTGTGCTCCCTCATTTTTTGGAAGTATATCACTAAATTATTATTTACTGGATCTGTAGACAGAAAATATTTATATTAGTACATCTATAAAATTTTATTTTAACCAATGCTGCAGTGCAGCTAGAAACTAGATATTAAACAAAATGAATAAATAAATACATAAAGCAAGCCATATGGCATTTCTCTCAACTAGCAAGACAATAGCCGGGAAATGTTTCTCATCGTTTCATTAGGCATTTTAGTAAATATCATAAATTAAGAGCTCCACAGTATAATCATATGTTTTCAAGTTTGAGCATGTCGTATTTGCGATGCTTTCTACAAAAGAATGTCGATAGCGAGGATAATGGCCCCTTTCTTTTTTTTACCTGTGCCTCTGAAAGGCACACACAAATGGCTTTTTTCCAGGCGATTTTCGCGCAGCTGGGTGCTTACAGTGACCTACCGAAATATTTAAGACATCAGTTTCCGCTACAGTGACAGTTGGATACAAATAAAATTTCACAGGTCGAAATATTTGCGTTACAAATCTGTAGAAACAAAATCTTGTAAATATAACAGTGTCCAAAAAATTTTCGTCGGCATTGTGGTACATTCACGCATTTACACACATTTCAAAACTCTTAAAGTACGATTCTTGGTTTCCAACATCCTTTTTCACAATCCAGAGCCGGCCGCGGTGGTCTCGCGGTTCTAGGTGCTCAGTCCGGAACCGCGTGACTGCTACGGTCGCAGGTTCGAATCCTGCCTCGGGCATGGATGTGTGTGATGTCCTTAGGTTAGTTAGGTTTAAGTAGTTCTAAGTTCTAGGGGACTGATGACCACAGATGTTAAGTCCCATAGTGATCAGAGCCATTTGAGCCAATCACAATCCAGAGTCCCTAACCACTACTCATTATTCCTTACCTTGTTACACATATACATATTCATCGACACTTCTTCGATATTTCATCATAATAAATACATAGCATAATCAAATTCCTCATATATCATCAGCTTATTGATCATAAACATACCTCAATAGCATAATACACATAGTCATCATAACACTAGCATCATAGCACCTCAGTCAAATCTCAAAATCGTTGTAGCTTTCTGCAATAATTTCAAAACCTAAAAAGAATTCTCTGCTCATTTCAATAGTGTCATCTACCTTAAACGTACTTTAAAAATCACGATCCCATACCAAATACATCATTCAAAGCTCTCATAGTATCACAATGGTTCCGAAAAAATATGAACAGTTCACAAAGTACAGACAAAATACAATTTCATAAGTGTGAAGTTATCCAACTGTGTAATTACGTAAACATCTGTCACTGATGTAGTAAAATAAATGTTTGTCTCTCTCAGTTAAATGATCAGATAGCTGTGTAATTTATGTGTTAGATAAATATGGTACAGATGTGTAAAGTTGTATAAGCAAATACCATATTAGCTAGGGCTCCTTGTGCTTGCCAAACACATGGTACACAAAGTAAGCGTGTACACCCCTGAGGATTAATGTAATTATACCCTCAGGTGTTACAGATTACAGCAATGGAATGAAATGTATCATGGAAAACTTTCTTTGTAATTCAAAAATCTTGGAAAATAAATGGCTTAAGTACAAAACTAATCTCTCAAATGCGTGTCCTGTAGCGCTAAATGTGCGTCTTGCTGTAAGATAATTCTGTGGAGGTGTCGTAGTTATCGTCCTTTGTAAGCAAAGTTCTGCTGAAGTCAATATACTTACCTCATCATAAACGAAAGTGAAATGCTTTGCGTATGGATACCGTAGTTATTACGTACCTTACCGTGATCAAGAAAGTACTATAATGTAACGTATTGTTGTACTACGAAAAAGGCTGTCTCATTGTAGCTATACCACAAAAGTTACTACTAAAACATGTTTTACTTTCCAGAATAATACAGAAAAACTGTGCAGAAATAAAACAGAAACACTGCAAAAGCAACATTGTAAATTGTGTCACACATTAGTAGCGTCGTGATATAGTCGTGTAGCTGTCCAATAAACTAACCACTGTGTCATCTGGTATCTCTAAGAAAGCACTTTGAACCCATAATGTATTTTCAAGTAAACCAAAATGTTGCATTAAAATCTCATTAGCAGTACCAGTATGTGTCCTAAGTATGTAAGCCTTATAGTCGTTACGTAATCGTGCAACTAACAAGCAAGAATGTGCAAATAACAACACTGTGTCGTCTGTTCACTATAACAATGCATTCATAATTTCTGTTTAAATAAGTTCTCTCGGTTCTTGACTGGATATTTAACTTCAAACATTGTTGCATATTAACAGATTCTAAGTCTGACAAAGCATACTAGTAATGTGAAATGAAAAATTTTATGGCAAAGACTAAGTTATAAAGCTGATTATCTTTCAATAAACGGTTTTACATGTGAAATGTGGTGTAAACCTTCACTTTTCACAATACTCAGAATTTCAACTTGAACGTAATTATCATGCGGTATACATCGGTAAAGAATGCTAAAATTTTTCTCAAGGCTAGCGTCTTATGTTATTTTTCTCGGAGCCAGCGGGCCCACGCGGCTGCCTGCTGTGCGAGTCATTGTCTGTCTCTTTGTTGGCGCGCGCCGTTATTGGGATTAGGAGACCTAACTTCTAGAAATTCACTTTGACGAGAAGGCCCTGCCCTGTTTGAAGCTCGCCAGTCCTGATGGAATTCAGGTCTGTCGTTTTGTCGGTAGTTTACACAGTTTCTTTCTTGTCGGTCATGTGGTGGAGAATTTCTCCCTGAATCGTAACTGCGCGCTGAACTGTTGCGTCTGAAATTATTCTGTCTCCCTTGATAATAACAGTTCTGATTACCATATTGTCTGTTTCTATGGTTATCTCTGTCATATTCATTACTACGGAAATGCGATCTTTCTCTGTAACTATTATTCTGCCAGCGGTTGTCATAAGGGTGGTGTCTGTTTTGGCCACGATTTGTGTTGTGAGAATAGCCTTGTCGTGTCCATTTATTATTTCTTTCGTCGCGGAATTGTGACGGATGTGACCTGTAATTGTTGTGTTCCTGTTTTCGCGTTCCGCTATTTCCGCGATTGTCAGTGTCAATTTTCAGTTCTTGCAACAGTCCCTGAAAAGCTTCAATGTCGTCTTTGCAACGTCCTGCTAAAATAATGTGTCGTAAATGTTCAGGCAATTTGAGTAAGCAGATGCGGATGAGTTCTGAGGGGCTGTATGGGTTTGACAGGTACTGATTCTTATGCAACATGTCTTCAAAATATTTGACAAGACTGGAAAATTCAGATTGTTCAATCTGTTTCATCATCATGAAGCTATGTTTTACTCGGTCTTGTGTAGCTTGAGACCAATATGCTGAGAGGAAGGCATGATAAAATTCTCCTTCACTGTGACAATCGTGAATGACCGATCGCATTCTTACAGCTGGTTCATTCTCCAAGTAGGCACACATAAATTCTAATCTGTGCTCCAATGACCAGTTGGGAGGAAAACAATGAGAGAATTGATGGAGCCACGCTTGTGGATGAATGTCGTTGGCAGAATTCTTAAACGTTTTGAATTTACGTGTAGTAATGAACAGCTTATAGTCAAAAATCATCATTTCGGCGAGTCGCATGTCGGTCATTATTACGTCGTTTCGGCGGTTCCATCTCAAAATTCGGTGTGCCTTGCCAGTTTCTTTCATAATTTCCGAAGTGTCCTGTGTTATTATTTTGTGGTTCTTCCGTACTTCTAAGTCCCTCTTCCCGTATTGGAGCGCGAGTGGCATCTGAAATACGTAATTCTTGTATTACCTGAGTCAGCTGATCTTGTACTTCCCGGATTTCTCTTTGGTGTTGGGTATTAATTTGATTCTGATTTTGTTTGACTTTCCTAATTTGTTCGCACTCTTCTGTGTCATTAAAGACTACCGGTTTTGTGTCGTTCAGATTATCATCTACCTTCGTAGATAAGTTAGTGAACTGATCCGAAAGTTCGGCTACTTTCTCCGATAGTGAACACATTTCCTCAGTGTGTTTTTCTGAACCACGTTTCAGAGTGTCCATTTGTGTTGAAATCGAATCTACTGTGTCCTTTAAGTTTTCTTGAGTTTTTGCAAGTTGCGTAACCGAATCGGTAGATGCAACTGAGTCAATTTTAGCCGACAAGGTCTCATGATTTTCATGAACAATGGTTTGCAGTTCTTTTATGGCTGCTTCGTGATTCTGTAATGCATTTTCATGCCGCGAAAAAATAGGTTGGAAATGCTCACAAATTTGTGTTTTTACGTCATTACAGACTTTTTGACATTTCGATTCGATTTTATGTAACTCAGTAGTTAAATCTTCACGTGTTTGTTCAAGTGTGGTGTCTAACTTTTGAAGATTTTGTTCCATTGCGTCTAACTGTTGCTGTGTTTGTCTCTGGTGTTGTTCCATTGAGTCTAACTTTTGAAGATTTTGTTCCATTGTGTCTAACTTTTTAAGATTTTGTTCCGTTGTGTCTAACTTTTGAAGCCTTTGTCCCATTTGTCTCTGATTTTGTTCCATTTGTTGCATTAATTGCAATAATAATGTATTAGTGTCTGGAATCTGTTTCTCTATGCTTTTTGGCAGTGCATTTTCACTGGCAACATTCACCTTTTGACAAGCAGAAAATGTGTCTTGACTCATCTGAGAAAACGGTGAGGACCCAAAACCTGAATCTACAGTATTTTCGAGATTGTTTCCTGTCATTTCGGATTCCTGAGGCGAGCTGTTGCCGACTGATCGATCGATAATGCTTCCCTGTTCACTAATTGTTTCACTGTGTACACCATTATTTGCAACCCGCTCCATTTCCCTATGCGCAATTACCAAATTACTACTTTGAACATTAGTTAATTCATTACTCTGCGGCGCTAACATACTGCTTTCGTCTTCACTGTCATTTCTCAGTTTACTTTGGAGCCTAGTGTTACGTTTTTCACACGCCATTATTGTCACAATATTTCACACGATAACACAGAAAAGCACAATTTGAAGAGCAAAAATAAGAGAACACATTAACATAGCACTGAAAGTAATATCTAGTTAATTGCAGCTGCGAAATACACTCCTGGAAATGGAAAAAAGAATACATTGACACCGGTGTGTCAGACCCACCATACTTGCTCCGGACACTGCGAGAGGGCTGTACAAGCAATGATCACACGCACGGCACAGCGGATACACCAGGAACCGCAGTGTTGGCCGTCGAATGGCGCTAGCTGCGCAGCATTTGTGCACCGCCGCCGTCAGTGTCAGCCAGTTTGCCGTGGCATACGGAGCTCCATCGCAGTCTTTAACACTGGTAGCATGCCGCGACAGCGTGGACGTGAACCGTATGTGCAGTTGACGGACTTTGAGTGAGGGCGTATAGTGGGCATGCGGGAGGCCGGGTGGACGTACCGCCGAATTGCTCAACACGTGGGGCGTGAGGTCTCCACAGTACATCGATGTTGTCGCCAGTGGTCGGCGGAAGGTGCACGTGCCCGTCGACCTGGCACCGGACCGCAGCGACGCACGGATGCACGCCAAGACCGTAGGATCCTACGCAGTGCCGTAAGGGACCGCACCGCCACTTCCCAGCAAATTAGGGACACTGTTGCTCCTGGGGTATCGGCGAGGACCATTCGCAACCGTCTCCATGAAGCTGGGCTACGGTCCTGCACACCGTTAGGCCGTCTTCCGCTCACGCCCCAACATCGTGCAGCCCGCCTCCCGTGGTGTCGCGACAGGCGTGAATGGAGGAACGAATGGAGACGTGTCGTCTTCAGCGATGAGAGTCGCTTCTGCCTTGGTGCCAATGATGGTCGTATGCGTGTTTGGCGCCGTGCAGGTGAGCGCCACAATCAGGACTGCATACGACCGAGGCACACAGGGCCAACACCCGGCATCATGGTGTGGGGAGCGATCTCCTACAATGGCCGTACACCACTGGTGATCGTCGAGGGGACACTGAATAGTGCACGGTACATCCAAACCGTCATCGAACCCATCGTTCTACCATTCCTAGACCGGCAAGGGAACTTGCTGTTCCAACAGGACAATGCACGTCCGCATGTATCCCGTGCCACCCAACGTGCTCTAGAAGGTGTAAGTCAACTACCCTGGCCAGCAAGATCTCCGGATCTGTCCCCCATTGAGCATGTTTGGGACTGGATGAAGCGTCGTCTCACGCGGTCTGCACGTCCAGCACGAACGCTGGTCCAACTGAGGCGCCAGGTGGAAATGGCATGGCAAGCCGTTCCACAGGACTACATCCAGCATCTCTACGATCGTCTCCATGGGAGAATAGCAGCCTGCATTGCTGCGAAAGGTGGATATACACTGTACTAGTGCCGACATTGTGCATGCTCTGTTGCCTGTGTCTATGTGCCTGTGGTTCTGTCAGTGTGATCATGTGATGTATCTGACCCCAGGAATGTGTCAATAACGTTTCCCCTTCCTGGGACAATGAATTCACGGTGTTCTTATTTCAATTTCCAGGAGTGTACTTGGTGCAAATCTACATGCGTGCCACACCTGTTTTACTGTACAACAATGAAAGACTGCAACTACAAAGGAAATTCTCTCTATAATTACGCGCTAGCAATAAACAAAAGCTACACTAATTACACAAACTACAAGAAAAAAAAATCAGAAGATTCCAGTGAGGTATCCTAGGCTAAGGGTCCACATATGAAACGTCCCCTTTGGAACAATTATATATGACTGTCCTTAAACTGACACACAATATTTTTTTAGCGCAACGCAATCTGACTTTCAAAAATCCCTACAAAAGAATGGCCCTGACTAACATTAACCTCTACCTTTCACAAATCACTTACCTCACAAAAATCTTCGTTACTCCAACTACTGCAATACAGCGAGCACCACTACTGCCAGCTAAATAAAAGATTCAAACTATGGAAGGCACTAACTACTGATAGGCATAGTTAGCAAATGAAAGATTTTAATAGAGAACAAACAATGTATTTACCTTAATAATGTTGAAAACTCATAATATACATAGCAGTTCATGACATCCAGTTTTAAAAATTTCACAACTCCGCCATCTCTCTCCCCACATCCACCACTGCTGGCGGCTCACCTCCATCTGCGCAACGTTACGCGCTGTTCACATCCAGCTGCCCAACACTACAATGGCAGACAACAATGCAAACTGGCCACAGACTGCACACAGCACAGCCAGTGATTTTCATACAGAGCGCTACGTAACGTTGCCAATAAGAAAACATAAACAGCCTACTTACAATATTATACAGGAAAACTGTATGTGACTTTTACATAAATTACTGAAAATTCTGTCAGAAAGTGCTATTAATTTAATCATAAGGCACTTTGTTCCTACATTGTTTAATCTCTGAAACACTAAATTCATTACAACAAGTTTCAATGGTCAGTTAATTTCGAAATCAATTCGGAAATAACTATATTTGTATATGTTATGAATATGATTCTGTAGATCTTTGTATAATTGTCCAAAATGACCCTGCAGCTCTTTCAAATAAAAATCTTGGAAACTCAAAAATCCGGTAAGAATGTTAAGGAATACTAAATATTTTCGAGCCACAGAATAAATCGAAATTTATTGTTCAGCACAGAAACGTTGTATGACAACATGAGTCAGTAAACTACTACAAAAAGTCTGACTGGTGTATAACGCACACAGTAATATGGTACAAGATACTGAGCTGTTTGAACGAGATTGTGCACAAACAACAATGCACATTTCACTAAAGAGAAACTATGCTCGCTCTTAAATTTGTGAAACACCTCATTCAAGAAAATAACAAGCATGATACATAAGGAAGATCAGTTTCTCATATCTAAAGGTAACTGAAAATTCCAAAGGTATTCCTACAGCTGTATTAAGTGCAAAAAAACCTCATTTGGAAGTCAAAGAAATTGATTAGATGTACCTAAATGGGGTAGCAGTCATTATCAAACTACTCTAGGGCATAATGTAAGGAGAGCAGAAGTTGCTGTCTACATAAAAAGTGGAATAAAATTCCAAGTCATAGTCGTAAATGAGTACTGCGATGTGAAATGATCCTGTGGCATTGTTGACCGCGATGTCCCATTCGGATGCGGACACCAAATGCAAGTCTTATTTCAGTCGGCGCCACATTGGGCGACTTGCGGCCGATGATGAGGATGAAATGATGATGACAACACAACACCCAGTCCACGAGCGGAAAAAAAATCCAATATCGTAAGACATCCGTTTAAGTTCGTTGTTGATCGATTAACTCAGTTTTTTTTTATTACAGAGGGCAGCTAACCCTCTAACCGAACACGCTGAGCTACCATGCCGGCACACCCAGCTAAGCAAGCGGACAGTATTGTCGTTACATTGTTTTAGATTCTAATACACAGCAAAACTTTCTTATACTTTCAGTAATTAGAGGACTAATAATACTTAGTAGAAATAACCAGAAAGCATTGTGTGAGCCTATTTCAATATTAATTTCTTCATGGATAATACTGATTGTACTATAAGTTCTAGTTGGTGGCATTGTTGTTCAACTTCTTTTTCTTCCTCCTAGTAATATTCCCAGATAAAACAGGACATATAATAAATTATCAGCCATTGTTTTAGTAATTCCAGCTGTCTTTCATGAAACTGATGTGAGCTCCATCCAGTGGTAAAAGTAAAGGTAGCTCCTTGCGGGCCTGCCGGTGCTGCCATCCGCGCCGCCCCCGCCAGTTATTTCCCACACTATTCGTTCGTTTCCTTTGTCAGTCGACTCGACTGACTCGAGTTATCGAGTAGCTGCACTTTTCTATGTAGCACCACGTGCGTCCTCGTCATCGTATTTTGTACGTTTGTGTCTGGGACATAGATAGCTAACACATACCTACGAGAAAAGTCGCGGCCATTCTAGTGATCTCGATACGCTATTCAGTCTAGCATTTGTTCGAGGAAAGTCGGAAATATTCTACTGCTGTCTTGTACAGAGAACCTTCGATATGTAGCGTTATAAATACGGACTATTCGCCTAATAAGAAGCTAGTTTACAATACATAGCTTAAGTCGACAGTGAAGAAGCTTCGACTTAATGGCTTAATTCTGTTGAACACTCACCGTGACATTGATTGTCCTACTGACGACGTAATTAACTATTTTGCCAGGAAGAGGAGGTGAATAGAATTCATCATTTAAGGAAGAGAACCGCAAGTGTAAGTTTTTTGTATCATAAGATGGCATTGTTTTGTATATGTGTAAACCAGTTTAAATAAAACTTCCTTAAGCTTTGCATGTGACTTGATTATTTTTTATTACGGTAAAAGTAAAGGTAGCTCAGGATATCTTTAGCGCCCGCTCCTTGAAGTTTTTATCCGCAACTGACTCCATATCTAATGGTTTATGTGACTATGGTGATCATAGCACAGGAATAAATAGACTTCATCACTCATATTTAGTTAAGGAGGAGAGAAAATATAGTCACTCAGAATCATGAATGCTAACTCTGTTACACCACTCAGAGAGAATCAGCTACAGGAACGATTAGAGTGAGTTTACTAAGGATACAGAGAAGATGAGAATCAAATGTCTCTCCAAAAAATTATTTTTACAAAGCTATGAATTCTCTTTTCTTTTAAAACATCCCAGAGATAACTGAAGTACAAACAGAGAAAAAGTTGCTAGCATACTTGCTCTAAAATATCTAACATGGCACTGGAAAACATCACACGTAAATAATCATGTAGTGAATGTTGCAGTTCTCATTTCAATGCTTGCTATGAAGACTGGAGAGGAATTCTGCCTTATGAAAGACACCTTTGCATATTTGTTTGCAAGACACCTTTGCAGACATATATGGGTGAAAAGAAAACTACAAAGGTGTCTTGCATAAGATGGAATTCTTGTCGAATTTCCAATCAGGCAGAAAATGATAAGCCCGAAGATGTTAAAAAAACAAACTAAAAGAGTACCTTGCTAACCACTACCATATTTTATCAGAATCTTCGGACTCAGGTATGTAACTTCCAGTTCACACTACTGCTCATATTAACCAGTTTTTTATTCCGCAGTAGACAGGTGATGATCTCTCACATTAGTAAGGTTACATAAATGCTTATCGTGAAGTAGTAGATAAAAACAGCAACTGGCTATTATGAAAGGAATGCAGCGATTTTTGTTTTCAGACCACCTACTTTTCTTTTGAGGTGATTTATTATTTGTATAGTTCACGCAGGTAACCTACAGTAGTTCCTTCTTAATGTGTATCTTGACCTGTTCAGCAGAATGAGAATGAATGAATAAATACTATAACATAATGCACATAGAAAATTACTCAAAACACAGCAATACAAGAAAACTAATTAGCAAATCCAAGCATTCCCCCCCCTCCCACCAATGAGTTCTCATCACAGCTAGGTTTACAGCAGCTGCAGCTAACGTAATGAATACTCACTAGTTATGGAGCTTTAACAAAAAGAGTTAATAATCAGACAGCTGTTTCCTGGCATTCTAATTACGTGTTCATGAAAAGGGTCATAACTAAGGAAACATTAAGTGCTTTTCAAACAGAACTATCTCCATAAGAATGACAGCCTGGATTACAGGAAATGGCAGCAACGAATGAATTTTAAGGACTTACCCAGACGGTCAACATTAAATCTGACTATATCCGTCCACAGCAAGCCAAGAAATGTTCTGCAAGTGTGTCATAACATAGGTAAAACTAGCGAAAGAAAAAATGTGGTATACTAGATAACTGCAAAACTTAAAATACATTGCATGGCAATTACATGATCACTTCAAAGCACCAACAGGTCCCAGTTGAAAATAAATGTTTTACAGCAAATTTTCACAAGCAAAAATAATTTTTAGAGTGAATGTAGAAGAAGTCATCATCATCATCATCATCATCATTTAAGACTGATTGTGCCTTTCAGCGTTCAGTCTGGAGCATAGCCCCCCTTATAAAATTCCTCCATGATCCCCTATTCAGTGCTAACATTGGTGCCTCTTCTGATGTTAAACCTATTACTTCAAAATCATTCTTAACCGAATCCAGGTACCTTCTCCTTGGTCTGCCCCGACTCCTCCTACCCTCTACTGCTGAACCCATGAGTCTCTTGGGTAACCTAGCTTCTCCCATGCGTGTAACATGACCCCACCATCTAAGCCTGTTCGCCCTGACTGCTACATCTATAGAGTTCATTCCCAGTTTTTCTTTGATTTCCTCATTGTGGACACCCTCCTGCCATTGTTCCCATCTACTAGTACCTGCAATCATCCTAGCTACTTTCATATCCGTAACCTCAACCTTGTTGATAAGGTAACCTGAATCCACCCAGCTTTCGCTCCCATACAACAAGGTTGGTCGAAAGACTGAACGGTGCACAGATAACTTAGTCTTGGTACTGACTTCCTTCTTGCAGAAGAGAGTAGATCGTAGCTGAGCGCTCACTGCATTAGCTTTACTACACCTCGCTTCCAGTTCTTTCACTATGTTGCCATCCTGTGAGAATATGCATCCCAAGTACTTGAAACCATCCACCTGTTCTAACTTTGTTCGTCCTATTTGGCACTCAATCTGCTTATATTTCTTCCCCACTGACATTACTTTCGTTTTGGAGATGCTAATCTTCATACCATAGTCCTTACATTTCTGATCTAGCTCTGAAATATTACTTTGCAAACTTTCAATCGAATCTACCATCACAACTTAGTCATCCGCATATGCAAGACTGCTTATTTTGTGTTCACATATCTTAACCTCACCCAGCCAGTCTATTCTTTTCAACATATGATCCATAAATAATATGAACAACAGTGGAGACAGGTTGCAGCTTTGTCTTACCCCTGAAACTACTCTGAACCATGAACTCAATTTACCGTCAACTCTAACTGCTGCCTGACTATCCAAGTAAAGACCTTTAATTGCTTGCAAAAGTTGTCTCCTATTCCATAATCTCGTAGAACGGACAATAACTTCCTCCTAGGAACCCGGTCATATGGCTTTTCTAGATCTATAAAGCATAAATACAATTCCCTGTTCCACTCACAACACTTCTCCATTATTTGCCGTAAGCTAAAGATCTGGTCCTGACAACCTCGAAGAGGCCTAAACCCACACTGATTTTCATCCAATTGGTCCTCAACTAATACTCGCATTTTCCTTTCAACAATACCTGAGAAGATTTTACCCACAACGCTGATTAAAGAGATACCTCTGTAGTCGTTACAATCTTTTCTGTTTCCATGTTTAAAGATTGGTGTGATTACTGCTTTTGTCCAGTCTGATTGAACCTGTCCCGACTCCCAGGCCATTTCAATTATCCTGTGTAGCCATTTAAGACCTGACATTCCACTGTATTTGATGAGTTCCGACTTAATTTCATCCACTCCAGCTGCTTTATTGCACTGCAATCTACTGACCATTTTCTCCACTTCCTCAAATGTGATCCTATTTCCATCATCATTCCTATCCCATTCTACCTCTAAATCTGAAACATTACTGATCGTATTTTCACCTACATTGAGCAACTCTTCAAAATATTCCCTCCATCTGACCAAGGCATCCACAGGATTCACCAGCAGTTTTCCTGACCTGTCCAAAATACTTGTCATTTCCTTCTTACCTCCCTTTCAAAGACTGCTAATTACACTCCAGAATGGTTTTCCAGCAGCTTGACCCATAGTCTCCAACCTGTTTCCAAAGTCTTCCCAAGATTTCTTCTTGGATGCTGCAATTATCTGTTTGGCTTTGTTTCTTTCTTCAACATAACTTTCTCTGTCTACCTGAGTTCTAGTATGTAGCCATTTTTGATACGCCTTCTTTTTCCTTTTACAGGCTGCCTTGACTGTGTCATTCCACTAAACTGTTTGCTTCATCCTACTTTTACACACTACTGTTCCAAGACATTCTTTAGCCACTTCTAGTACTGCGTCCCTGTACCTTGTCCATTCCTCTTCCAATGACTGTAATTGACTACATTCAACTAACTGGTACCTTTCTGAGATCGCTGTTATGTACTTGTGCCTGATTTCCTTATCCTGAAGTTTCTCCACTCTTATCCTCCTTCATATGGACCTGACCTCCTGCACTTTAGGCCTCACAATCCCAATTTCATTGCAGATTAAACAATGATCAGTGTCATCAAAGAATCCCCTGAATACACGTGTGTCCCTCACAGCCTTCCCGAATTCCTGATCTGTTATTATATAGTCAATAACAGATCTGGTTCCCCTGCCTTCCCAAGTATACCGGTGAATGTTCTTATGTTTAAAAAAGGAGTTTATGATTACTAAGCCCATACTGGCACAGAAATCCAAGAGTTGTTTCCCGTTCCTGTTGGCCTCCATATCCTCTCCAAATTTACCCATAACCTTTTCATACCCTTCTGTTCGATTTCCAATCCTGGCGTTAAAATCACCCATGAGCAGAACACTGTCCTTGTCCTTTACTCTAACAACTACATCACTGAGTGCCTCATAAAAACTATCCATCTTATCTTGATCTGTCCCTTCACAATGCGAATATACTGACACAATCCTAATTTTCTTGCTAGACACTGTCAAATCTATCCACATCAGTCGTTCGTTTACATACCTTATTGCAACTACGCTGGGTTCCATTTCTTTCCTCATGTAAAGCCCTACACCCCATTGTGCTATTCCTGCTTTGACTCCTGACAGGTAGACCTTGTATTCTCCTACTTCCTCTTCTTTCTCACCCCTTACCCGAATGTCACTAACAGCTAAAACGTCCATCCCCATCTTACTTGCAGCCTCTGCCAGCTCTTCCTTCTTCCCAGAGTAGCCCCCATTGATATTAATAGCTTCCCATCTCATTACCATTTGTTTGCCAAGTCGTATCTTAGGAGTCCCTGGTTTGTCAGTTAGAGGTGGGACTCCGTCACCTCCAAAGGTCCGAGGCATTTTGCTCTGATTGTTGCCAGCACCATATTTAAAGTACCAGGGAAGCAGGTTGCTAGCGTTACTTGCCCAAGGCTAGCAAGAAGAAGTCAAGAAAAAAATCAATATCTTTATTGAAGGAGCTCACAAACTGCACAAAGCAGTCAATTTTGTAGCAGCATTACTTGAGCAGTGAAAATCTCCTTTTATGTGACTTGCGTTTACTGAAGGCGATAGAAATATTTTTGACTACATAGTGAGAGAAAAGTAACAGTTTCGAAAACCAGATACGACCTCCATTTGGGGATGATCCTCAGTGGATTCATTAGTCGCAGCAGACAAAGGGGATTTACAAAAGCGAGCGAGATAAGAACGGGTTATTTCCTAGTGCCATATTTCATGATTATGTTTAGTTTTACGCTCTAGAAAAAAGGAATACCTGTCTCGCTTTACATCGGTATGCAGCAGGCAGAGGGTTTCTCTGACGAGCGATCTACAGAAAATTATTGTTCATTTTATGTTTTGACCATGGAATCAGAAAGACTGCAAGCTCTTGAAAAGTATGATAACTACCCTCTTAATTTTTATGTACCGCCCAAGCAGCCCTTTTGACACAGTCCAAACCAGCCAAGAATTGATCCTTTTACAGCCTCGAAGCCTCGCTAAACTCTTTTGCCTTCTCTACAGTAAAAGATAACGAATAATGGTTGTTGTTGTTGTCTTCAGTCCTGAGACTGGTTTGATGCAGCTCTCCATGCTACTCTATCCTGTGCAAGCTTCTTCATCTCCCAGTACTTACTGCACCCCACATCCTTCTGAATCTGCTTAGTGTATTCATCTCTTGGCCTCCCTCTACGATTTTTACCCTCCATACTGCCCTCCAATGCTAAATTTTTGATCCCTTGATGCCTCAGAACATGTCCTACCAACCGGTCCCTTCTTCGTGTCAAGTTGTGCCACAAACTCCTCTTCTCCCCAGTTCTATTCAATACCTCGTCATTAGTTATGTGACCTACCCATCTAATCTTCAGCATTCTTCTGTAGCACCACATTTCGAATCCTTCTATTCTCTTCTTGTCCAAACTATTTATCGTCCATGTTTCACTTCCATACATGGCTACACTCCACACAAATACTTTCAGAAACGACTTCCTGACACTTAAATCTATACTCGATGTTAACGATTTTCTCTTCTTCAGAAACGCTTTCCTTGCCATTGCCAGTCTACATTTTATATCCTCTTTACTTCGACCATCATCAGTTATTTTGCTCCCCAAATAGCAAAACTCCTTTACTACTTTAAGTGTCTCATTTCCTAATCTAATTCCCTCAGCATCACCCGACTTAATTCGACTACATTCCATTATCCTCGTTTTGCTTTTGTTGATGTTCATCTTATATCCTCCTTTCAAGACACTGTCCATTCCGTTCAACAGCTCTTCCAAGTCCTTTGCTGTCTCTGACAGAATTGCAATGTCATCGGCGAACCTCAAAGTTTTTATTTCTTCTCCATGGATTTTAATTCCTACTCCGAATTTTTCTTTTGGTTCCTTTACTGCTTGTTCAATATTCAGACTCAATAACATCGGGGAGAGGCTACAACCCTGTCTCACTCCCTTCCCAACCGCTGCTTCCCTTTCATGCCCCTCGAATCTTATAACTGCCATCTGCTTTCCGTACAAATTGTAAATAGCCTTTCGCTCCCTGTATTTTACCCATGCCACCTTCAGAATTTGAAAGAGAGTATTCCAGTCAACATTGTCAAAAGCTTTCTCTAAGTGTACAAATGCTAGATATATAGGTTTGCCTTTCCTTAATTTATTTTCTAAGATAAGTCGTAGGGTCAGTATTGCCTCACGTGTTCCAACATTTCTGCGGAATCCAAACTGATCTTCGCCGAGGGCGGCTTCTACCAGTTTTTCCATTCGTCTGTGACTTATTAAACTGATAGGTCGGTAATTTTGACATCTGTCAACACCTGCTTTCTTTGGGATTGGAATTATTATATTCTTCTTGAAGTCTGGGGGTATTTCGCCTGTCTCATACATCATGCTCAACAGATGGTAGAGTTTTGTCAGGACTGGCTCTCCCAAGGCCGTCAGTAGTTCTAATGGAATGTTGTCTACTCCCGGGGACTTGTTTCGACTCAGGTCTTTCACTGCTCTGTCAAACTCTTCACGCAGTATCGTATCTCCCATTTCATCTTCATCTACATCCTCTTCCATTTCCATAATATTGTCCTCAAGTACATCGCCCTTGTATAGACCCTCTATATACTCCTTCCACCTTTCTGCTTTCCCTTCTTTGCTTAGAACTGGGTTTCCATCTGAGCTCTTGATATTCATACAAATGGCTCTCTTCTCTCCAAAGGTCTCGTTAATTTTCCTGTAGGCAGTATCTATCTTACCCCTAGTGAGATAAGCCTCTACATCCTTTCATTTGTCCATCCCTGCCATCCCTGCTTAGCTATTTTGCACTTCCTGTCGGTCTCATTTTTGAGACGTTTGCATATCTTTTTGCCTGCTTCATTTACTGCTTTTTTATATTTTCTCCTTTCATGAATTAAATTCAATAGTTCTTCTGTTACCCAAGGATTTCTACTAGCCCTCGTCTTTTTACCTACTTGATCCTCTGCTGCCTTCACTACATCATCCCTCAGAGCTACCCATTCTTCTTCTACTGTATTTCTTTCCCCCATTCCTGTCAATTGTTCCCTTACGCTCTTCCTGAAACTCTGCACAAGCTCTGGTTTACTCAGTTTATCCAGGTCCCATCTCCTTAAATTCCCACCTTTTTGCTGTTTTTTTCAGTTTTAATCTACAGTTCATAACCAACAGATTGTGGTCAGAGTCCACATCTGCCCCTAGAAATGTCTTACAATTTAAAACCTGGTTCCTAAATCTCTGTCTTACCGTTATATAATCCATCTGATACCTTCTAGTATCTCCAGGATTCTTCCAGGTATACAACCTTCTTTTATGATTCTTGAACCAAGTGTTAGCTATGATTAAGTTGTGCTCTGTGCAAAATTCTACAAGGCGGCTTCCTCTTTCATTTCTTCCCCCCAATCCATATTCACCTACTATGTTTCCTTCTCTCCCTTTTCCTGCTGACAAATTCCAGTCACCCATTGCTATTAAATTTTCGTCTCCCTTCACTACCTGAATAATTTCTTTTATCTCGTCATACATTTCATCAATTTCTTCATCATCTGCAGAGCTAGTTGGCATATAAACTTGTACTACTGTAGTAGGCATTGGCTTTGTGTCTATCTTGGCCACAATAATGCGTTCACTATGCTGTTTGTAGTAGCTAACCCGCACGCCTATTTTTTATTCATTATTAAACCTACTCCTGCATTACCCCTATTTGATTTTGTATTTATAACCCTGTATTCACCTGACCAAAAGTCTTGTTCCTCCTGCCACCGAACTTCCCTAATTCCCACTATATCTAACTTCAAGCTATCCATTTCCCTTTTCAGATTTTCTAACCTACCTGCCCGATTAAGGGATCTGACATTCCACGCTCCGATCCGTAGAACGCCAGTTTTCTTTCTCCTGATAACGACGGTTATAATGATAGTTATTATTAAATAATGAACGGACGTACTCCCACCTGCCCAAACTGTTCAACGCTAAAAAAAATCGTTTCACCGCCTCCTTGGGCGAAGTCAGTGGAGTTCACAATCGCATGGCTGAGCCCAGTGATTCACTTCATCAAATGTTTGTTACATACTTCTTTCACTTGTGCCAGAGTGTTCTCGGGTATTTTAAAATCTTAATATTCATTATTGTCTCTGTTGCTTTGATGTTCGATTGCCTCGTACGTGGCTCTTTCACAAATCAGTTTTTACAGTAACATGAAGTGGTCTATCGTTCTACTCTTTCAGGTATAGTAACGCGTGCGATATTGTCTTTACACACAGAAAATCATGCTAACTCATCTAATAACATAGCATAACTTATCTCTTATCACATTAGCGTTATGTAAGGTGATTTCTTCCTTCGCAAATATTTTTCACATTCATATTTCAGTAACACAATAAAACAAGTGTTTTTCAGTAAAAAAAGTTACGTGTCCTCGTATCTGAAACGGAAAAAAATGACTGCTATAGAGGTATAAGTTCTCTTCGGGTGACTTATTAGATGTTACAGTCGTAGGATGAATAAGGAATAGGTTGGGTGATGGGACTGCCCTTTGATTCGCCCGTGAAAAGGTCTTCAAATCAAATTTCCTGGTACCCGAGGTTCACCATGGTACCCGATTCCTTTGAGGAATGTTGACCTCTTTCACAAATGATAGTTCACATGAAAAACATTCTAACAGAAATTCGATAACATCTTACAATAAATACAAATACAGAAAAATATAATGTTTTCCTTTATTACATCGTCATTTCATTCTAGATGATCTGAGGTCTGGGGATGTCTCGAGATTTCTTCTTTTGCGTTAACGCATGAGCTTCTAGTGAGGAAACGTTTATCTCTATCTCTACAAATTCCCTCAATATGCACTTGCATAAGTGTCTTTGTGAAATTCGACTCCTATTTTAAAATTCACATTGTCCCTACGTCCGCTGGGCGGCAACAATATTGGCGCGTACCTGACTGCATACGCAACAATTAATACGGTACCACAGAGCGGCAACTGGTCTTCTTCTCCACCACAGTTGAGCGGTGCGGCGTACGTTATAATTATATCAGGTAGGTATGTTACTAGCCCGTGGGTTGCCGAGTGCTTTCTTTGATCGTGGTTTTACGTACACCGGGCACCACCACACCCAGAGAAGAATAGTAAGGTTCTTAAAGGAGTCGAGAGTCCTCACCTTACTACTAGACTCCGGTAAGTAACACAGCCAAATGCGCGTTACTGCCTTTAGATACCTTTACCAACCACCGTTGCAAATCCGGAACAACATACCCTCCACAACGGGACCAAAGTTTCCTTAAACCAAAGTTTTCACTCCACTTTATTTGCCCTCCTCGAATGTAATCACCCAGTTCATAGTCATTTTTTAATTTAACTTCATAACAATCTTCCTTTACACTGCCCTCAAATGGCTCTCCCGGGTTCCCGGGTTCGATTCCCGGCGGGGTCAGGGATTTTCTCTGCCTCGTGATGACTGGTTGTTGTGTGATGTCCTTAGGTTAGTTAGGTTTAAGTAGTTCTAAGTTCTAGGGGACTGATGACCATAGATGTTAAGTCTCATAGTGCTCAGAATCATTTTTTTTTTTTTTCAAATGGCTCTGAGCACTATGAGACTTAACTTCTGAGGTCATTAGTCCCCCAGAACTTAGAACTACTTAAACCTAACTAACCTAAGGACATCACACACATCCATGCTCGAAGCAGGATTCGAACCTGCGACCGTAGCGGTCGCGCGGCTACAGACTGAAGCGCCTAGAACCGCTCGGCCACTTCGGCCGGCAACACTGCCCTCGCTCATGAGCACAATCCTTACTTGTTTGAGAACATCTGCAGTCGCACACGCATTTATTTATAGTTTATAATTTACGATATAATTATTTGAGGTAGTGTCCACTCTCACTATTATTCAGGGCGTAAGAAAAACGGATAACATGAGAGTGCTTTCTGCATCCAGCATTCCCAAACTCGAATCGGGTGGTTACGCGTGTCGTCTGGAAAGCACGCCTTGTAAAGTTACAGTACTCATTTTCCTCATCGTAAATGGGCTTTCGTTAATTGTCTGGTTACTTTGGCATCAAAAAATTTCGAAGCACCGTAAAGGTCTCGGAACCGTCTCAGATTTGAGATGTGAGTTACACTCAAGTTTACTGAGGGAGCGGCGATGGGGGGGGGGGGGGGGGGGAGGGGAGAAGAATAATTTCATTTAAACAAGACCCAGAGCGCAACTTTGCAATAATTACCAACTGATAGTTTCAAACCTTAATACAAACACTAATAATAATAAAAATATGTATATAATAGCCCAATCTAGAATAAAGACGATTATTTAAATATTCTTCTTCTTATTCCCTTTTAGTCAGTGACATCTTCACAGTGATAGCTTTACGTCTGTGTAGCGTTTGTTATTCTCTTTCTAGGCTCACAGCATCCATTGATCTGGTTGTGATAGTTATGTTTGTTGTTCATGTTCGTTTCATTGTGTCTTTAACTTACCTTTGTGATAATCGCCTTTCGAGGCTGGTTACGTACATTATAGTTAATAAATAAAAATAGCGTGTGCTAAAACTGAGTTCTCGTCGTGCTGCTCATATATTTAGGTCTCTTCATTCTTTTCTATGCTTCTGTCGGAGCACCAGTGAATGTTGCAAATGTATAAAGGTTTGCTACCTGCCCCTCATTAGAAAAGAAAGCTTTTTGCTGGTTCTTCTCAAGTGGTTTGTACTTCTCTTACAATAGATGTAAAATTAAAATTGTCCAAATGGCTCTGAGCAGTATGGGACTTAACTTCTGAGGTCATCAATCACCTAGAACTTAGAACTACTTAAACCTAACTAACCTAAGGACATCACACACATCCATGCCCGAGGCAGGATTCGAACCTACGACCGTAGCGGTCGCGCGGTTCCAGACTGTATCGCCTAGAACCACTCGACCACTTCGGCTGGCTGTAAAATTAAACTACTGTGCTTAATAATAATAGCATTTTCCTATATAATACGAACAGTTAGCCGTTATTGGTGTCAAGAGTAACATTAGCACGAAAGTAGCATGGATTACGTATATTGATCCAAAGACAAAGAAAAATATATTTTTATCCAGTCCTCTTATCCATTCCTATAAGGTCAATATTTTGTCCCATCCTTTGTCCTTTCATCTTGATAACATTGTAGTAAAATCCTTTGCGAGGTCGGTGCCCGTAGGACGCGGATTCCTCTCCTACTTAACCTAATCTACAGTGATCAATATACTATCGTGCCTAACAATTATAAGTACATTGTCTCACTGATTACTTGCGAGTCACTAATGTATCTTAGCCCAGTTTCCATGTTATAAATGGTTCAAATGGCTCTGAGCACTATGGTACTCAACTGCTGTGGTCATAAGTCCCCTAGAACTTAGAACTACTTAAACCTAACTAACCTAAGGACAGCACACAACACCCAGCCATCACGAGGCAGAGAAAATCCCTGACCCCGCCGGGAATCGAACCCGGGAACCCGGGCGTGGGAAGCGAGAACGCTACCGCACGACCACGAGATGCGGGCTTCCATTTTATAATCCAGCGTTATTTGCCACATTGGTTTATTAATCTTTTGTTTTACTTAGGCACTGTTTAAAAGCTAGTATGTTTGTGTTGTTGTGATTTTGTTCTTTAATCTTGTGCTCAGGTCTGCAGCTTTATTTTCTTCTTACTATTTTTCGGGCTTAGTATTATCTACACAAGCGTTTCCTCTGCTGATAGTTTACGTTTTGCTTCTGGAAATATTTCTTCAGGTATCGATGTGTGTGCAAACCTGTTATCTTTCTGTCCTGTGGGTCTGCGGCTGCATAGCTTCCATCATGTTGTATTATACATGAAAAAGACCGCTGTACATCAGTTGTCATTTCTTACTTTCTTTTCTAACAGTGTTGGTGCAGAGTTGGTCTTTAGCAGTGCAATTTCCCCAACAGAGAATTGATTAACCCTACGCAGCTGTGTGTCATAATGAATCTTTCGCACCTAGGCACTTTTAATACTTGCCTTACATTTTATTCAAGGGATACTTCCTCTCTAGGCGTACGCGGAATCGTTGTAACCCATTCGTTCTTTTCCTTGTTTTTGTGTATTAGGTCCACGGTAAATGTCATGTATTAGACAACGAAATGTTGTTAACGATTTGCTCAAACATACCTAGTTTGATGTATTATTGGTGGCCTCTGTTATATTCTTCTCTGGATTTGGTTTGCCCCATCGACGCTCCCAGTTCGGATTCATGGTCCAATTCCGTTGCTGGTAAGTGTTTATCCCCCGATTAAATAGTGGCTGGTTTTCCCTAGTTTCCTTGCCACTGCAGATTCTGAAAATTCCTATTCGTACTGTACTGTGAGTGACTATTTGGCGGTGGTTCCCCCTGACTTCTATTGTTCCCGTCATTGCAGTAGCCATTACCGTGGTTCGAATAATCAGTGTCATACCTGTCATCATTCCTACATCTCTTTTTATGATTTTGAGAGCTGCCGCCGGCCGGGCCAGGCACTAACATCGGCATATCCTTCTGTGTGTCAACAAACTCGGGTCCCTCGTCTGAAGCTCGGCAATGGTTGTTGCCGTCATGCTGAGCCCGCATGGGCGTAGCTGCTCTCCGCCCCCATCATTACGATACTCATTCTGGTTATTATTGTTATTACTAGTCTTCATGTCTTGGTTTATAAGGTCAATACAACAGAGGTCCGATAAAAATTATTCTAAGTTTGTACCTGGTGGGACCTGTACCAGTTTTTCTGTAATGTGAAATGGAAGCTTTCCTTTCAAAATGTGCAGAACATCACTAAGAACCCCTGGTTCATCCCAAAAACTAGTCTTATTTATGTAATTCTTGAAATATTTTCTTACTTCCACTGCCGGATGTTGTATGGCATGGCTCTGGACTAAATACTTCTTTCCTTAATCTTTCCTGCACACAAAGCGACAAACATTTCGCAAGAAACGCATTTTACAATTGTGTTAACTGCTGACAGCTCTCCATTGTCTCTTATACTCCAAGCGCGGTCTCACCTTGTATAAAACCTAATACTTACTGAATCTTTAGTTGTTCAGACCAAGCTGTAGGCAACACACTTCTAAACGTTTGTACGCACATATCTGTATGAGCAAATTTCTTTTCTGTGATGAACACCTGAAATTCTCGGTTTTTAGAGACTTTCTTCTAGTAGAACTGATGAAAGTATGGTGTCTGCTCCCATATTTTGTGTAAGATCATTTTGTTGTACTATGTTCGTGCTACTACTGTTCCTTGCTCACATACCTTAGCATGACTAGAATATGACATTCATCATTACTCTTCCTTGTATAGCTAGTAACATTCCTTGCTTGCTCCTTAACGTCATTTTATTCTTCTAATTTCTCCAATTGTTTCCTATTTGTGTTTGCACGTGGTCCTTCCAGTTAGGTAGACACTGTGTAAGTGTTCTTTGTGCCTGACCTAACTAAGTTTGTACTTTGAATACTGGCATATACTGCTCGTGAACACATCGGTAATCGTTGTCTCAACAGCCTGCTGTAGCTCTCTCTCTAACCTGTTATCAATTAAAGTCTCTTTCCCTCTTGCTGCGCGGACTGGCCGCGCAGTTGGAGGTGCCATGTCACGGATTGCGTGGCCCTCCTGCCTGAGGTTCGAGTCCTCCCTCGGGCATGGGTGTGTGTATTGTTCTTAGCATACGTTATTTTATGTAGTGTGTAAGTCTAGCGACCGATTACCTCAGCAGTTTGGTCCCTTAGGAATTCACACACACATTTCTTTCTTTCGTAAAAAATCAACCTGTTTTCAATGTTTCGTTACAATGTCATCTACTTATTTGACTACCTGTTCAACTGGGGACTGTAGTGCTGTGTGTTCTGATCGCATTGTGTCAAAGCCATTTTTCAGTTTTTTAATCTGTTTTGGCATGTCTTTCCTGTAGTTTTCAGCATTGAAATGTCTTACGTTATTCCTTCTAAATCATCGCGTATCACTTCAGTGACGTGATTCGCAATGTCTGTTTTCAAAGCATTCTGCATCTGAGTAAGATTACTAACATCGTTAGTCAAAGCCCCTAACCTTGCTGCAGTTTTGTCAAGTCTTTGATTGTTTACATCAGGTTTCTAATTGAGTAAAGCTTCTATCTTTTGATATAGTTGTACAAAAGGAGCAGGTGTAGGGTTTTGTTGGTGCGGAACTAGATTGCTCACCGGCTGTGACATTGACTCACTTGGTGAAGCAGCATAATCGCTATTACCCTAAACATGTTCAATATTACTCTCGAGTATATTATCTAAAGTGTTCTCTTCCTTTGAACTTTCCATGGTTGTTGTTTCAAACTCATTTTTAACCATAAAAAGTGTATGAATTTTCGAAAGTATCTTTTCATTCTCATTGGTCTTATATACACTACAGTTCACAGCTGACGCTTGGTTGTAACTTAACTCTGCTACTGAAAAATATTTCTTCGGAAAACAACTGCGTAACGCTAGTCGTGTTTTCGTGCTACTGCAAGACTGTGAAACATTTACGTAGTGACATATTCTACAAAAATAATAAATTTTAAAGCTACTGGAAAGGAAACAAAATTCTAAGTGTAGCACACAGGGGGTCTCGTAAAAAATCGGTTGTTTCCACATTTAACTTTAAAAAACGCTATGAATGGGTACTGATGTTCTTTACCTGACGTCCTTTTCGCTGCCATGTGGAAAATATTTCCAAATTGGCTTTTTCCCAGACTTTTTTGTCCTGGTCGTACTGCCTCAGAATTTTGGAAAATATTTGCTATTACTGTAGTTTGCTCGGCATCATGCTCTCAGCTGCCTATGGCATGAAACAAACATTTATATGATAACAGTATAGTTGCTTTGTACATATGTATATAATAAACAAGTATATATTTACGTTACGTAAGCGTAGCCAGTGTAATGTTTCAAATGGCTCCAGGCTCTATGGGACTTAACATCTGAGGTCACCAGTCCCCTAGACTTAGAACTACTTAAACCTAACTAACCTAAGGACATCACACACATCCATGCCCGAGGCAGGATTCGAACCTGCGACAGTAGCAGCAGCGTGGTTCTGGACTGAAGCGCCCAGAACCGCTCGGCCACAGTGGCCGGTGCCAGTGTAATATCTGCTACTGTGTAGCTTCCATTTACTGACAGGGATAGAAAATTTGTTGACTGCTTAAATCGAGAAAAATAATTTAATGATTTTGAAAATCAGGTACTCCCACAATTTAAGGATGATTCTCTATGTAATCGTTAGTTGCAGCACACAAAAGGAGATTAGGTTAGCGAGAAAACAGAACCGTTAGTTGCAGCACACAAAAGGAGCTTACATTAGCAAGAAAGGTACGAACAGTTGATTTTCTAGTGTTATATTTCATGATTATGGTTAGTTTTACGATCGAGGATCAAAAACTACCGGTCTCGCTTTAGATCGGTATGCGCGAGGCAGAGTACTATTTCACCGCTACCTTAGGCGAAGTCTGTGCAGTTCACACTCACACACCAGAGCGCAATGATTTACCTCACAAAATGTTTGTTACATACTGTCCTTCTCTAATGCCAGAGTGTTCTCGCCTATTTTAAAATCTTAGTAGCCATTTCTCAGCTTCTCGCAAGTGGAAAATCGGAATACATAATACTTTCATTTCTTCTTGGGATTTATAATTTAGTTGTAGCAGGGAACACAGCATTTGTATGTCATGCTTTAAACAACAAGTGCAGGCGTATACTGTATGAAATATGCACTTTCAAGTGGCACACACTTTACCCACAACAAATTCGCGAATTGGAACTTCATTTAACAAACGCTCCACTGGTCGTAACGTCACGTTCCAATATGGACGCTGTGCGTAGGCCAGTGCATCTAGAAAGCGTTGATACAGCGTGGATAATAATAACAGCTCTTTGGCCTACACTGCTGTTAGTCATTACCACAATCTAATATAACAGTCGCGAAACTCCGTCTTTTTTTTTTCCCGTTGCGACTGCAGCGTGCCAAGCGACCAAGAAGTTATACTGTTGAGTTCGGCGAGATCTTGCCAAAGCGAAAGCGAAGCGTAATTGTTTATATTGGTATATAGAATGGTTTTTACAAACGGAAGCACCTATAGCTCAATAAACTGCAGCAAGAACAAGAACAAAGCACCACTTTTGTCTTTTTTGAGGTTTCCAAACGACCCTAGGAGGTGTACCCTACAGATATTTACTAAAGAATATCGTGTTCTCTAAGAACAAAAAAATGATAGTAAACTGCAGAAGACTTGATCTTTTCCTGAATGGCGTCGTGTATCTACTGAAAAACGTGAAGTTTTCTTCATTACACTTCCAGTGAATGTGGAGCGTAGAAGACATGTATGGAATGCAATACCTACATTATTTAACATAGCAGATAAGGTACATTAACTGTCGAAGAAGGAAAAACGACACATACGTAATTATAAAAGAACAAAAGCAATAAAACTGTTTCCCAACACAAAAGAAACGAGTTCTACAACTGTTGCTGTATCTGAGCCACAAACAACAAGAATCTTCAACAGACTCGCTTTCGACGAAGCACAAGTAATCACATTTACAAAAGTATTTATGTATTAGAAAGTCGCGTGAAGTGTAAGATTGTGCGAAACGTTAGACTCCCTAGAAAGTTGATATATGTCAATGAAAGTATCTGTCATAATAAGAACAGACAACAAAACAAATATCGTCCTCTCATACATGAAATAAATGTTTATAGTGTCTTACTTTCGGAGGAGTAAGCTGCAATTATACACATATTCGAAAGTACACTCCTGGAAATTGAAATAAGAACACCGTGAATTCATTGTCCCAGGAAGGGGAAACTTTATTGACACATTCCTGGGGTCAGATACATCACATGATCACACTGACAGAACCACAGGCACATAGACACAGGCAACAGAGCATGCACAATGTCGGCACTAGGACAGTGTATATCCACCTTTCGCAGCAATGCAGGCTGCTATTCTCCCATGGAGACGATCGTAGAGATGCTGGATGTAGTCCTGTGGAACGGCTTGCCATGCCATTTCCACCTGGCGCCTCAGTTGAACCAGCGTTCGTGCTGGACGTGCAGACCGCGTGAGACGACGCTTCATCCAGTCCCAAACATGCTCAATGGGGGACAGATCCGGAGATCTTGCTGGCCAGGGTAGTTGACTTACACCTTCTAGAGCACGTTGGGTGGCACAGGATACATGCGGACGTGCATTGTCCTGTTGGAACAGCAAGTTCCCTTGCCGGTCTAGGAATGGTAGAACGATGGGTTCGATGACGGTTTGGATGTACCGTGCACTATTCAGTGTCCCCTCGACGATCACCAGTGGTGTACGGCCAGTGTAGGAGATCGCTCCCCACACCATGATGCCGGGTGTTGGCCCTGTGTGCCTCGGTCGTATGCAGTCCTGATTGTGGCGCTCACCTGCACGGCGCCAAACACGCATACGACCATCATTGGCACCAAGGCAGAAGCGACTCTCATCGCTGAAGACGACACGTCTCCATTCGTCCCTCCATTCACGCCTGTCGCGACACCACTGGAGGCGGGCTGCACGATGTTGGGGCATGAGCGGAAGACGGCCTAACGGTGTGCGGGACCGTAGCCCAGCTTCATGGAGACGGTTGCGAATGGTCCTCGCCGATACCCCAGGAGCAACAGTGTCCCTAATTTGCTGGGAAGTGGCGGTGCGGTCCCCTACGGCACTGCGTAGGATCCTACGGTCTTGGCGCGCATCCGTGCGTCGCTGCGGTCCGGTCCCAGGTCGACGGGCACGTGCACCTTCCGCCGACCACTGGCGACAACATCGATGTACTGTGGAGACCTCACGCCCCACGTGTTGAGCAATTCGGCGGTACGTCCACCCGGCCTCCCGCATGCCCACTATACGCCCTCGCTCAAAGTCCGTCAACTGCACATACGGTTCACGTCCACGCTGTCGCGGCATGCTACCAGTGTTAAAGACTGCGATGGAGCTCCGTATGCCACGGCAAACTGGCTGACACTGACGGCGGCGGTGCACAAATGCTGCGCAGCTAGCGCCATTCGACGGCCAACACCGCGGTTCCTGGTGTGTCCGCTGTGCCGTGCGTGTGATCATTGCTTGTACAGCCCTCTCGCAGTGTCCGGAGCAAGTATGGTGGGTCTGACACACCGGTGTCAATGTGTTCTTTTTTCCATTTCCAGGAGTGTATTTCTTCATCATGAAGTTGTAGCTTATGTCACTGGATCAGAGAGATTCGACTGTTATACATGTATTTCGAGATCATTCATGTATCTTGGTAGTTTATTAATGCTTCGAGCGCAAAAGTGTAATAACCATTTCGCTGATTAACTAGAAAAATAATGAAAAACAAACTTTAATTTTACAGCTACTTTCTCTCCGCTTGGGGCGCTAGTGTCGCATCAACTGTCAGAAGGTAATAATTCTCACACAAGTGACTGTCGCAGCTGTATACGTTAGACTGTGGTCATTACACCCAGAACTTCTTCATGCTGCCAACAGTTGCTATTTATATGGGTAGCATATTTCATCAAAATATAAGAGGTTTTAGAGATAAAGTTACTGAACTGCTTATAGATGTTGACTCTGAAATTACTGGTATGTCGGAACACCACTTAAATAATTCGACATTTCAGAGGCTCCTTTAGCGGAATACAGATTAGCTGGATGTTTTTCAAGTTCTTTGAGGGGGGGGGGGGGGGGGGGGAGGGGTTCCGTAGACGTATCATGGCATTCAACTGAGCAGATATTTGAGTGTTGTGCAGGGGCAGTTGCATTTAGTGAAATTAAACTTCTAATTGTTATTGTTCATAGGTCCTCTAACTCTGAATTCAGAGCATTTTTGCTCAAGATATAGAGGGTTCTTGATTCACTTTATACGAAATACCAGAAAATAATTATCTGTGGTGACTTCAATATTAATTTTGTATATGATGGTGCAAGAAAAAGGAAGTTAATAGATTTTCTAAGTTCATATGATCTGATGCAGATTCTGTTTTTTCCAACTAGGGTGCAGGGGAACAGTAGCACAGCCATAGACAATATTTTTATTCATTCTATATTACTAGATGAGCATTCTATTAGTAAAAGGGTGAATGGCCTTTCAGACCATATCGCACAAAGTGTAACACTAAAAGACCTTTGTAATCAAACAAATGTCACATGTAATTACAAACTATGTAGGAAAGTAAATCCAACAGCAACAGAGAGTTTTTTAAACCTCATCAAGGAACAAGAGTGGCAAGATGTTTATAGATGACGAATATAATGTTTCCATAACATATTTCTCATGATCTTGCTTTCCATTATAACGTTCTAAACGGGGTACTAGCAATAAAAGGCAGCCTGGGTGGCTGACTAGTGGGATAAGGATATCATGTAGAACAAAGCGGGAATTATATCAAAATGTTAGAAGTAGTCACAACAAAGCTACAGTAGCCCATTACAAACAGTGCTGTAAGGTGCTTAAAAATGTTATTATGAAGGCAAAGAGTATGAGGTACGCAAATACAGTAGCTAATTCACAGAATAAAATTAAAACCATATGGTCAGTTGTGAAGGAAGCGTCTGGTCAGCAGCACAAGGGCGACGATATAAAGACAGATCGTAGTAAAAATATTTCTGTTACTAATAAATCAGATGTATTTAAGAATTTAACAGTTATTTTCTGAGCATTGCTGGTGAATTAAATAAAAATTTTGTTCCTACAGGGAATGATATAACCCTCTTCGCAAATGCCTTTCCGAGGATGGTGTCTGAAATACTCCTCTGTGATACAGACAAGGGGGAGATTGAGTCAATAATTAAATCACTGAAGACTTAACGACTTTCGTGGATATGATGGAGAGCAGAATATTAAAGCACTGATCAGCGCAGGTGGGGAAGTTCTTAGAACGAGAGGGTATCCGGCGATGGACGTTTCCACTAACATGAAATGTTGAATCAACGCCAGATATTAGTCTGTCGCGAAAACCAATTTGCAAACTACCGTGACTGCAACTTGACTGTAACTGAGGCAACTACAGTCGATGCAGGACAAATTTTCCAAGATCATACTGAAACATCGGTGCAGGGCTAATAATAGTAAATTTTTCTCTGTTTCTAAAATAAAAATCATAACAGTTATTTAGGGCAAACTTTAATGCATCAGAATTACGAACAAATTTACTGCATCCCCAAAGGCATACTTAAAAAAATTACTAAAATGGTTATTGGCTCGTGCTTTAGTACCATATGCATACACTTTCGTTTATAGTTTACCTTACCTTTCGGAGTTTCATTCATGTGAAGTTCGAATAAACGATATGCACCGCTGAGCGTCCAACGTTACTAGGCCCTGTTACCCAGCGACACACTTGAAGTACCTTTTCTTTTTGCACAGGTCGTTCCCGGAAGCTGTACAAGATGTGCGCGTGATAATTGCCCCTCACAACAGGTGAGTTACGGACGGGAACGGCGGCAGGTAGCGGTGAGTTTACGGGCCGCATGGACAGCCGTTTACGCCCAGTGCGTTTCTTTTCCAGTTTTACTGCTCATCTGCCCGTCGTATAAATCCTGGAACAAACTAGCTCGGAAACTGTTTCTTCGAGACCTATGTGATGGGGCAGGTCTTCGATAACCTCTAAAAACTTCCACAGTTAACTACCGACAGTTGCCAGACACACGCAATATACCAGGCTGGTGCTGCTAATCCTGTAGACCAAAGATACAAACAGTTCTGGCAAATTAGGTTTCCTGTTCCCCCACATTGTTAGTAGTTTTTGCTTCTCGGGCAGTGAAACATATACTGATCAGAAAGAACATTCTGCCCACCAACCTATTATCTACATAAACCGTCGAGGCGACAGCAGCGTCACCTGGGGAGTAATGGCTGCTAGTCAGACACACGCACGGTGTATGCAGCATCAGTCAGCGTGCTGTCCGTCTGTAGAATGGGAAAGGCGCGCGATCTATCTCAGTTTGACCGAGGAGAGATTGTGATGGCCCAGAGGCTCGGTACGAGCATTCCGAAAACAGCTCGACTTGTCACGGTTCGAGGACTGCTGTGGTGAGTGTCTTCAACACGTCACGAAACCAAGATTATACCATTTCCAGATGTCATGGTGGGTTTGGTTGTTTGGGGAAGGAGACCAGACAGCCAGGTCATCGGTCTCATCGGATTAAGGAAGGACGGGGAAGGAAGTTGGCCGTGCCCTTTCTCATCAACCATTCCTGCATTTGCCTGGAGCGATTTAGGGAAATCACGGAAAACCTAAATCAGGATGTCCGGACGCGGGATGATGTCTGGGGTCGGGCGGCCACCACTCATTACAGATGTCGGACATCGCAGTCTGGGCAGACTGGCAAAAGAGGACAGGCGACGAACTCTGGGGGAAATAACGTCAGGCATTAATGATGGGCAGAGCACAAGTGTCTCTGAACACATAGTCTACATCTACATGACTACTCTGCAATTCACATTTAAGTGCTTGGCAGAGGGTTCGTCGAACCACAATCATACTATCTCTCTACCATTCCACTCCCGAAAAGCGCGCGGGAAAAACGAACACCTAAACCTTTCTGTTCGAGCTCTGATTTCTCTTATTTTATTTTGATTATCATTCCTACCCATGTAGGTTGGGCTCAACAAAATATTTTCGCATTCGGAAGAGAAAGTTGGTGACTGAAATTTCGTAAATAGATCTCGCCGCGACGAAAAACGTCTTTGCTGTAATGACTTCCATCCCAATTCGCGTATCATATCTGCCACACTCTCTCCCCTACTACGTGGTAATACAAAACGAGCTGCCCTGTTTTGCACCCTTTCGATGTCCTCCGTCAATCCCACCTGGTAAGGATCCCACACCGCGCAGCAATATTCTAACAGAGGACGAACGAGTGTAGTGTAAGCTGTCTCTTTAGTGGACTTGTTGCATCTTCTAAGTGTCCTGCCAATGAAAGGCAACCTTTGGCTCGCCTTCCCCACAATGTTATCTATGTGGTCTTTCCAACTGAAGTTATTCGTAACTTTAACACCCAGGTACTTAGTTGAATTGACAGCCTTGAGAATTGTACTATTTATCGAGTAATCGAATTCCAACGGATTTCTTTCGGAACTCATGTGGATCACCTCACATTTTTCGTTATTTAGCGTTAACTGCCACCTGCCACACTATACAGCAATCTTTTCTAAATCGCTTTGCAACTGATACTGGTCTTCGGATGACCTTACTAGACGGTAAATTACAGCATCATCTGCGAACAACCTAAGAGAACTTCTCAGATTGTCACCCAGGTCATTTATATAGATCAGTAACAGCAGAGGTCCCAGGACGCTTCCCTGGGGAACACCTGATATCACTTCAGTTTTACTCGATGATTTGCCGTCTATTACTACGAACTGCGACCTTCCTGACAGGAAATCACGAATCCAGTCGCACAACTGAGACGATACCCCATAGGCCCGCTGCTTGATTAGAAGTCGCTTGTGAGGAACGGTGTCAAAAGCTTTCCGGAAATCTAGAAATACGGAATCAACTTGAGATCCCCTGTCGATAGTGGCCATTACTTCGTGCGAATAAAGAGCTAGCTGCGTTGCGCAAGAACGATGTTTTTTGAAACCATGCTGATTACGTATCAATAGATCGTTCCCTTCGAGGTGATTCATAATGTTTGAATAAAGTATATGCTCCAAAACCCTACTGCAAACCGACGTCAATGATATAGGTCTGTAGTTAGATGGATGGACACTCCTAACGCTGGGCTTCCTCAACCGATGACCGATGCATGTGCCAATGTTAACGTCGTGACATCGGCAACTGCGACTAAAATGGGCTTGTGAACGTCGGCGCAGTGACAGAGCGTTGCACGGTCGGGAGAAATTCGAGATCTTCTTCATGCCGATGGGAGAGCGCGATCCTGTGTTCTTGCAGGGGAACAGCTCTCTGACACCTGTACTGCGGGACAGAGGCAAGCTGGCGATGGCTAAATTATGCTCTGGGAAACATTCACGTAGACATCCGTGGTCCAGTGGAGCTCGTGCGAGGCACCATGACGGCCAAGGAGTATTCGATACTCCTGGCTGCAGACCTCGTATACCCCTACATGACGATCATATATCCCGACAGTAGCGTCATTTTTCAGCAATATAATGCACCACGTCACAAGGTCAGGAATGTGATGGAATGGTTCGAAGAACACAGTGACGAGTTCCAATTGACGTGCTGGCTCCCAACTCGCTAGATCTCAACCCGATCGAACACATGTGCTATGTGATTGAACGTGGCGTCAGAGCTCCTCGTCCAGCTCCCCGGACTTTGTGACTTTCGTGTGCAGATGGGTGCTAACTCCCTTCTGACACCTACCAAGATCTCATTGCTTCCATACCACGACGCGTCTACGCTTTTATCCTCGCCAGAAATGGATATACCGTCTATTAGGCAGGTGGTCATAAAGTTCTGGCTAATTAGTGTAAATCACTACTGTTGCTGCAGTGTAAGCAAGATCCACGACAATGACACACGTCGCCACATATTCGCCCTTAGCAGGTGGTATGCCCTTACCGTCTCGTTGGTGCGATAACGGACAAATTTCAGCCCCGGTCAGTACAAAGCAAGCAGCGCCACTGAAACTGCGAGATAACTAAAAGGCGAAAAGCGATAGTATCCCGTCCTCTTCCTTCACACTCTAGATCCTGTCATAGATCGTTCTTCTAGCAAGCAGTGTCAGATATAAGTACTCCAGCTATAAATGTATCTGCGTTTTTGTTTTGCTTACTAATATCAGGATGCATGACGTACAATGCTGAAAATAAATGAGTGATCTTGTGTTGAAAAACATGTGACTCTTTTATCTTAGTTATTGGCCGTGTTTTCTTCATTCCGAAGACTAGTGCTAACCTCTTAATTTCTGCGTAGCTACTGCATCCTAGGTGCACTTGAACCTGCGTATTGCAGCCTTGGTTTCCCTCCACAATTATCTTCCTTTCATCCCTCCATTGTCAAACTGACGATTACTTGACGCCTCAGCTTCTGTCATTTGAGGGGCGTTGATTAAGAAATTCCGCATATTTGTTGTGAAAACACGTTGGTTTTATTCAGGATTCCAGTACTTCGTATTATTCCACACTCTTTCAGCTAGCCGGCCGCTGTGGCCGAGCGGTTCTGGGCGCTTCAGTCCGGAACCGCGCTGCTGCTACGGTCGCAGGTTCGAATCCTGCCTCGGGCATGGATCTGTGTGATGTTCTTATGTTAGTTAGGTTGAAGTAGTTCTAAGTCTAGGGGACTGATGAGCTCGGAAGTCCCATAGTGCTTAGAGCCATTTGAAACATCTTTCAGCTAAATAAGCCTACTTTTCAACATAATCTCAGTTCAGCGCGACGGCTTTTCGTCACCTTATTGAGAGAGCATGTATGTCCGTATGGTACCACTCTATTGGTCGACGTCGGGACAAACGTCTTGCTGCATCAATAACCTCATCATCATCCACATACTGCTTCTCGCGAAGTGCATCCTTCAGTAGGCCAAACACATGGACGTCGGAAGGTGCTGTGGGTGGACGAGGAAGAACAGCCTAGTGAAGTTCTGTGAGCTTCTCTCGGGTGTGCAGACTTATGTGAGGTCTTGCATTGTCTTGGAGAAGGAGAATATCGTTTCCATTTTTATGGCAACTAGCATCCTGATGTCGTCTCTTCAATTTCCTGAGGGTGTTTGCTGCCGGCCGGCAAGCGGGAGATTGGACAGGTTTGCGCGACCATGATGCGACTGCGATGATGACAGACGCCTCAACCAACGAGTTACTGTATTTACGCTCACTGCCAGGTCTCCATAGACATTGTGCAGGAGCCTATGAATATCTGATATGTTCTGGTTTTCCTCCAAAAGAAACTCGATGAGAGCTTGTAACTTCCCAACGGTTTATTTCCCTAACATCGGAATAAAAAATGTGACTAACCTCTCAAAAATATTGTGACTCATATATAACCTTTCAATAACTAAGTGACTGTGAACCTAAACTGGTAAATCAGGACGTCAGCAATGCTGCGTCATGGCCCTGAAAAGTCATTCTGAATAAACTGAAAATTCTTACCTCAATTAAGTCGCCGCATAACTCGTATATATATCTGTTCCTATAAGAAATTTTTCTGGCACAGCCCAGTGCAATGCTGGCCACTAGATTTTGTTATGTATGAAAAACCATTGATTTTATGTAAGATACTTGGCATAACTACGGATACGAGAAATTAGTAAAAACTTTAAATTCAGATGTATGACTGTCAAAAGTTATCTTTATAAGAAAGATTATTATTGAAAAATTATTGAAAATTATTTACCTGCGATTCTATTGTAGTATACATATCGCAGGCAGCGCATGAGTAATCCATCGAAGTTACATCTGCTCGAGTGCACTAGTAATAAATTCCTTAGTCATGGACCTCTAACAAGCTCTCTGCTTGGAGCGCACCTCCGTTACAGACACCATTTTGAGGGCTTCGTATGGCGCCGGCACCAGTTGGAATTTTAAAAAACTAAAGAGCCAGAAGCGGGAATATTCTACGAAGAGCCACAACAATTTCCGCGTCTTTGTCAAACAAAGTTTGCGGCGAAAAATAAATGTATAGCGTTAATTATTGAACGCCCCTCGAATAAACTGATCCCCTCTTTAAGTCCTGTCATAATTTTTTTTTTACCATTTAGATTCAGTATGTCCCCATCAGCTATTCGATCTACCCATTTAATCTTCAGCGTTATTTTGTAGCACCACATTTCCAAAGCTTATGTTCTTTCCTTGATTGAGATATGTATCGTCCTCGTTTCATTTCCGTGTAAGGATAGACTCCAAGTAAATAACTTCAAGAAGGCCTTCCTAGCACTAAAATTTATGTTCGATGTTAACAAATTCACCCACCAGGATATCCACGCCCGTTAACACGTAGTTTCCAGGAATCGTGGAGCTGCATGAACCCCAGACGGAATACGCCGGGTTGATTATTGACGAGAGCCAGTGTTCCCGCCAGCCTGGATGTGGTTTTTAGGCGGTTTTCCACAGACTGGGTGAATACCGGGCTGGTTCCCATGTCCCACCTCAGTTACACGATTAGTAAATATTTAGAAAACATTCACATACTGGAAATTGGAAATTTATGGTAAAGACTGCGCGACCAAACTGCTGACGTCATCGGTACCTACGCTTACGCACTACTTAAACTAACTTATGCTAAGGACAACACACACACCCATGCTCGAGGGAGGACACGAACCTCAAACAGGGAAGCCGCGCGAACCGTGACGACGCCTTAGGCCGCACGGCTACCCCGCGCAGCCATTCACATACTTCCACACGGGATAACATTAGACGCATTGACATGGGGTACACGTATTCCGACCTGGGAAGAAGGAGTGGCGATAGAAACGGCATCCGGACAGCCTCTGCCCCTAAAATTGCCAAATCCAGAATAACATGGCGGCCAGCAGAAAGAAGAGAGAAGAAGACATTAACAAATTCCTCTCCACTTTGGCCATTTGGCCACTATCATTTACTATGCTACCCAAATAAATAAATTCATCTACTTCTCTGATGTCTCATTTTCTGATCTAATTCCCTCAGTAGCTCCTGATTTAACTCGACTAAATTCTATTGCCTTGTCCTGCTTTTACCGATTATTATCCTGTACCTAATTTCGTGAAATTTATTCGTTCCGTTCAACTGATGCTGGCGGATTTACAATGTTATGGGCAAATCCGAGAATTTTAACTTCTCGCAGAACTTTAATCCCCTTTCCGGGTTTTTCTCTCGTTTTCTTCTCAGCTCTCTCGGCGTACAGTTTAAATAACATTGAAGCTAGGCTACACTTCCTTCTCAATGATTACTTTTTTCATGTCCTTCGACCTGTAGGACACCGATGTGTTTTCTGTACCATTTGTAGAAAACCTTTCGCTCCATCAAAGACGTAGCCAGGATTTTGTCAAATGGACACTGATCTGAGAAGGAGGATCTTAAAAAGACTCAAGTTTTTAATTTTATTCTGAAAACACATTTTTATTTATTAATTTCATGCACGTAACTTGCTTTCGAGAGGCCTTCATACCAACAGTACTTGGTCTACAAAAAAGAGTATAGGATCTTAACAATGATTCACGCATTAATTTCAGATAGACTCCTAATGAATGCGACCTCGTAAATGAGTTGGTATTTAAACCTACGTTTCTACCATTTGTAGACTTAGAGAAAGCTTTTGACAATGTTGACTGGAATACTCTCTTTCAAATTCTGAAAGTGGCAGGGGTAAAATACAGGGAGCGAAAGGCTATTTATAATTTGTACAGAAAGCAGATGGCAGTTATAAGAGTTGAGGGACATGAAAGGGAAGCAGTGGTTGGGAAGGGAGTGAGACAGGGTTGTAGCCTCTCCCCGATGCTATTCAATCTGTATATTGAGCAAGCAGTAAAGGAAACAAAAGAAAAGTTCGGAGTAGGTATTAAAATCCATGGAGTAGTACTGAAAACTTTGAGGTTCGCCGATGACATTGTAATTCTGTCAGAGACAGCAAAGGACTTGGAAGAGCAGTTGAACGGAATTGCCGGCCGGTGTGGCCGAGCGGTTCTAGGTGCTACAGTCTGGAACCGCGCGACCGCTACGGTCGCAGGTTCGAATCCTGCCTCGGGCATGGATGTGTGTGGTGTCCTTAGGTTAGTTAGGTTTAAGTAGTTCTAAGTTCTAGGGGACTGATGACCTCAGCAGTTAAGTCCCATAGTGCTCAGAGCCATTTAAACCATTTTTTTGAACGGAATGGACAGTGTCTTGAAAGGAGGGTATAAGATGAACATCAACAAAAGCAAAACGACGATAATGGAATGTAGTCGAATTAAGTCGGGTGATGCTGAGGGAATTAGATTAGGAAATGAGACACTTAAAGTAGTAAAGGAGTTTTGCTATTTGGCGAGCAAAATAACTGATGATGGTCGAAGTAGAGACGAAATAAAATGTACACTGGCAATGGCAAGGAAAGCGTTTCTGAAGAAGAGAAATTTGTTAACATCGAGTATTGATTTAAGTGTCAGGAAGTCGTTTCTGAAAGTATTTGTGTGGAGTGTAGCCATGTATGGAAGTGAAACATGGACGATAAATAATTTAGACAAGAAGACAATAGAAGCTTTCGAAATGTGGTGCTACAGAAGAATGCTGAAGATTAGATGGGTAGATCACATAACTAATGCGGAGGTATTTAATAGAATTGGGGAGAAGAGGAGTTTGTGGCACAACTTGAGTAGAAGAAGGGATCGGTTGGTAGGACATGTTCTGAGGCATCAAGGGATCACCAATTTAGTACTGGAGGAGAGCGTGGAAGGTAAAAATCGTAGAGGGAGACCAAGAGATGAATACACTAGGCAGATTCAGAAGGATGTAGGTTGCAGTAGGTATTGGGAGATGAAGAAGCTTGCACAGGATAGAGTAGCATGGAGAGCTGCATCAAACCAGTCTCAGGACTGAAGACCGCATCAACAACAATCCCTTTATGCAGTCTTTGATGTTAATAAACTCCTTTACCATGTAAAACATATATTGCTGTTTATTTGACGTTTAAAAAAATGGCTCTGAGCACTATGGGACTTAACAGCTGTGGTCATCAGTCCCCTAGAACTTAGAACTACTTAAACCTAACTAACCTAAGGACACCACACACATCCATGCCCGAGGCAGGATTCGAACCTGCGACCGTAGCAGTCGCGCGGTTCCGGACTGCGCGCCTAGAACCGCGAGACCACCGCGGCCGGCATTTGACGTTTAATTACAAATACGTCATAGTTGTGACAGTTGGACTAACCGTTCCAAAGGAATTACGAATAAGATATTTCACAGCAGAACATGGTTCTTAAAGTAAAACTGCAAGACATGATATAAGACCGATCCACAAGTGAGCTATACTTATGCACAGGTATATAGTATAAAATGACGATCTCTAGCCGCATTCCAATATAAATATTGCTTTTAGAGCTGAGAGTCTCGAAAGAGATGGTCACCCAGCTTGCCTTCGATGCAGCTCTTTTTATCTAAGCAGAGAAGCTGCACCTTTAAGGCAATTGGGATCTATCAGGAAAGAAAGGATTTCGGAAGGAATTAACTGTGGCCTATAGTAAGGGACCAACCCCGGCATATACCTGAAGTTAAAATAGTAAACCATAGAAGACCATTTCCAAGGTTTCCAGGGAATGGATTCGAACCACCTCGCTTCCCAAATCCAGGGATTTCTAGCTGAGGACCCCAAGGCGCGGAGCCTCCCCGGTTGGCGAAGAATCTGGAAAAGCTGGTTGTTGTAAATTGTTTTCCAATAAAATAAAAGGTCGTGGTGCACGCAACTCGTGATTGAATCTCCATTCAATAAAATTAAAATGCAGCATTACAAAAGATGGAATTCTGATACTGCATGTTTTTCTTTTAATTGTACAAGTTTCGTCATTGATAGTGCATGACCGCATGCACATATATGCAAGGAATTCCTGACTTCAGTTATTATAGTACTAAGGAAGCGTAAATAGATTTTGTACGAAAATGGCTGGGAGGGCGATGTAGGTCGCATTCGGCTCGGACGACTTCAAGCAGCCTGCTGAAAAATCCTTTATAAACGAACGAGCTGTAGAATGTGTTGGCATCAAACACCCTTTCCGCTCTCCACAAACCCCTCCTCATTATTTAGTACTGGAACTTGTTTTCGTAACTCCGTCCCGCTTAGTTAATCGGATTGGGCCGTAATATTCGTAATGAAATTGGAGCAGATTTTTTGAAGAAATGCAGCCAGCGTCTCCTTGGCAAGATTTTTGTCGATCAGCGCCGTTTTTGGGCGCCACAGGCAAATCCAAGTATATTTGTAGGCAAAAGTTTTAATTTTGTATTATTTATAATGATGTTCACCTTTCCGCTGCCTTATGAAATACTGTCAGCCCCAGTGTTCTACCAGTCTCCATATAACGACACCAGAGCTAACCTTAAACTGTTATAGAAAGATAATGAGGCTATTGTAGTGGTGCGTACATGTTTTTAACTTATCATAACGTTAGTGAACGAATGAAAATTGGGTTTCCCCTTCTTCCATATTACCAAGTTATCTACAAATAAAACCTATCAGAATAACACACAGCAAAAAACAGTAAACGACAGCACTTATATTAAATTCTGCTGCAATAAGGACAGAATTCATTAACAATACAACTATTGAACTTAAATAATGCCAACAACTTACAGTAGTTGTTCCCGCTAAAGTAGCTATAGGAGATAGCCGAGAGTGCTATTTATACATCGATCACTTAAATCTATCGATAGCCTAGTTGGTATCGATAGTGCGTATCCCATTTCCGCCGTATATCTGAAAATCAAAATATAAGGGGCGATCGGAAAGTTTCTGTTCGAAGATCGAACAGTCCAGAATCTGGACGTATTCAGGAAAATCGCCGTTGACATTGTGGCAGTCATCTCATTGACGGACCAGGTTGAAGGTACACGTTTGTTAAATCACCGTGTCTTGCTGCATACAGTAGTCCGTAACCGTCTGGTGCACAATCTCGTCCGACAAGAATCGTTGACCCTTCAAGGCGTTTATAAATGGCCCGAAGACGTGATAATCAATGAAAACAGATCACGACTGTAGGTAGGGCGCTTCGAGTGTCTGTCACTTGAACTGGGGTGACTTCTGCGTAACAACACTTGCGATATGGGAACGTTCGTTATCATGAAGCAACTGCATTCCTTGTCACACCACTTCACAATAGTGATTTTCGACACACATTCTGCTCCGTTCACATTCTTTGTTTTCCGATGGATGTCAACCTGAGCTTGTCCTTCGGCAGCCAAGAATAACTGTATATTGGTCCTGTTTGGACGCATTTGATAACAAATGTGCAAATGTCTCTGAGCACTATGGGACTCAACTGCTGAGGTCATTAGTCCCCTAGAACTTAGAACTAGTTAAACCTAACTAACCTAAGGACATCACAAACATCCATGCCCAGGGCAGGATTCGAACCTGCGACCGTAGCGGGCCTGCGGTTCCAGACTGCAGCGCCTTTAACCGCACGGCCACTTCGGCCGGCTTGATAACAACGTCGCCCGTTTCTGTTAGGGCAGAAGTACTTATGATAATATTATCTCGCTTGCAAAGGACACTGAAAACACGTTCTGCACTGACGGATATTTAACGGCCTTGTTTCATTACTTTTCGAGGGCGAACTTATCAGCAGACTACAACAGCTGCACCTCCAGGTGGTGATTTTACGGATTATATATAGTTATCTTGGTTGCCTTATCGTCTTTATCCGTGATGAGGACAATGTGTTGTATGGACACCGCGTAGTGTCTCGTGGTCCCCCGCAGATCGCAATGACTGAGTCCCTTATTGTTTGCCCTGTATGTTGCCGACCCAGCGACCTTGTTCAGACCCTCCTCAAAATTCTTCACCATGCGGACGACGTCTGTATATATTCTCATTGGTCGTGCTTTTCGGTGACTCACCTATGCCTTACCGACACATACACTACTGGCCATTAAAACTGCTACACCAAGAAGAAATGCAGATGATAAACGGGTATTCATTGGACAAATGTATAATACTTGAACTGACATGTGATTACATTTTCACGCAATTTGGGTGCATAGATCCTGAGAAATCAGTACCCAGAACAACCACCTCTGGCCGTAATAACGGCCTTGATGCGCCTGGGCATTCAGTCGAACAGAGCTTGGATGGCTGTACAAGTACAGCTGCTCATGCAGCTTCGACACGACACCACAGTTCATCAAGAGTAGTGACTGGCGTATTGTGACGAGCCAGTTGCTCGGCCACCATTGACCAGACGTTCGCAATTGGTGAGAGATCTGGAGAATGTGCTAGCCAGGGCAGAGGTCGAACATTTTCTGTATCCAGAAAGGCTCTTACAGGACCTGCAACATGCGGTCGTGCATTATCCTGCTGAAATGTGGGGTTTCGCAGGAATCGAATGAAGGGTACAGTCACGGGTCGTAACACATCTGAAATGTAATGTCCACTGTTCAAAGTGCCGTCAGTGGGAACAAGAGGTGACCGAGACGTGTAACCAATGGCACCCCATACTATCACGTCGGGTGATGCGCCAGTGTGGCGATGACGTGCTTCCAATGTGCGTTCACCGCGACGTCGCCAAACACGGATGCGACCATCCTGAAGCTGTAAACAGAACCTGGATTCATCCGAAAAAATGACGTTTCGCCATTCGTGCACCCAGGTTCGTCGTTGAGTACACCATCGCAGGCGCTCCTGTCTGTGATGCAGCGTCAAGGGTAACCGCAGCCATGGTCTCCGAGCAGCTGCAAACGTCGTCGAACTGTTCGTGCAGAAGGTTGTTGTCCTGCAAACGTCCCCATCTGTTGACACAGGTATCGAGAGATGGCTGCACGATCCGTTACAGTCATGCTGATAAGATGTTGTCATCTCGACTGCTAGTGATGCGAGGCCAGCACGGCGTTCCGTATTACACTCCTGAACCCACCGATTCCATATTCTGCTAACAGTCATTGGATCTCGACCAACGCGAGCAACAGCGTCGCGATACGATAAACCGCAATGGCGATAGGCTGCAATCCGACCTTTATCAAAGTCGGAAACGTGATGGTACGCATTTCCCTCCTTACACGAGGCATCACAACAACTTTTCACCGGGCAACGGCGGTCAACTGCTGTTTGTGTATGAGAAATCGGTTGGAAACTTTCCTCATGTCAGCACTTTCTAGGTGTCGCCACCGGCGCCAAACTGGTGTGAATGCTCTTAAAGGCTAATCATTTACATATCATAGTATCTTCTTCCTGTCGGTTAAATTTCGCGTCTGTAGCACGTCATCTTCGTGGTGTAGCAATTTTAATTGCCAGTAGTGTATGAAATGTTGGCCGCATGGGAGTTAAGAAATGGGCTCACTTTGTCGTATGGTAAATCAGTTGTTGCGATATTCATGATGAACGGCATGATAACTTCTCATCCGAATTTGTCCGCAGCTCGTGGTCGTGCGGTAGCGTCCTCGCTTCCCACGCTGGGGTTCCCGTATTCGATTCCCGGCGGGGTTCAGGGATTTTCTCTGCCTCGTGATGACTGGGTGTTGTGTGCTGTCCTTAGGTTAGCTAGGTTTAAGTAGTTCTAGGTTCTAGGCGACTGATGACCATAGATGTTAAGTCCCATAGTGCTCAGAGCCAATTGAACCATTTCATCCGAATTTCATCTTGGCCCATACACATTTCCTGTTCGAGCACATGCTAAGTTCCTTGGCGTCTACTTCGACAGCAAACTTACGTGGACGTGACATATTGCGTACCTCATCAATAAGATGGATAACACTTTGAATATATTGCGTATTCTTACCCGGGTGCAGCGGGGAGCGGAACCGATTGAGCTCTTGACTCTGTATAAGGTTTTGATCCGTTCTGTCTTAGATTATAGTAGTATTATCTACAGCACTGCAACGCAATCCACTTTGCCCGAAGTCGATGTCATACATTATAGAGTGATTCGTCTTGTTCTCGGAGCCATGAAATCAACGCCCACCAACACCATGCTAGTGGAAACATACGTAATGATCTAGTCTATAAGACGACTAATTTTGTCTGATTTTTTTTTCCTCCGTCGGTCTTCGATATCTGATTGTGCGTCTCTTAAGGCGATGGCTCGATTCTCGAGACTCATGCAGGCACCTCATGGTCGGCGACTGACCAGAACTCCTTTATTAGTTCGCAGCTACGTGAAATGGCACCATCTCTCTCCACTCGTTCTACAGGACACAAAACTCCCTTCTTTTCGTTTTTCGTTTAGCCTATTCTTCACCCCAGCCCCAGTGTCATACCTGCCGTCCAGTTTCCGAACGGAGACCAACACCACTCGCGAACTGGAGCATTTTCTCAGAATACAATGGCCGTAGTACGCTCACATCGTACAGACGGTTCTAAATCTCAGACGGGTGTGGGATGCGCCTCCTTTAGCACTTCTAGTGACGGTTACCAAATGTTTGCGCTTTCAGCTATATCTTCTATCTGCATGGCAGAGTTATTGGTCATCAGGGAAGCCATTCATTGTGGTACTCGAACGTTCAAGTTCCTCCTGACACTTACGGAGAGCCAGCCGCTGTGGCCGTGCGGTTCTAAGCGCTTCAGTCCGGAACCGCGCTGCTGCTACGGTCGCAGGTTCGAATCCTGCCTCGGGCATGGATGAGTGTGATGTCCTTAGCTTATTTAGGTTTAAGTAGTCTAGGGGACTGTGAACCTCAGATGTTAAGTCCCATAGTGCTTAGAGCCATTTGAAACATTTGAACACTTACGGATTCCCAAAGTGTACTACAGAAATTGCAATATCCTGCGTTTGATAAACAGACCAAGATATACGTTCTGGACGTCTTGGCCGCGATAAAAGACGCGCAGACCTTGGGCATTGCCGTCCAATTACTCAGGATTATAGGACATCACGGCATTCTCCATAACGAAACAGTAGACCGCCTTGTCTAGAGGAGTATTATAGAAGGACAGCTACGCCCAACGCCGATCACTTATACGGATCTGACGTCGACGATACGGAAGCCTGCTTATAATACTTGGAACTGTGAATGGCATGTCTCTCATCACTCTAAGGACGGCCACCTGGCGGTCATATAACCGGAAGTCTCCTCTCGACCATGGTTCGCCTCGGTGCAGCTACGTAGACATCACGAGAAATCTATGATTTAAATGGGGCTGGGACACGGATTTTACCCCGCGCACATTTATCGGCTGAAGATTATCGCGCCTGGAAACTGCGATAAGGACACAACGGCTGTAGCGGATCTTAACCACATCATATTGGCATGTTCCAGGTACACGCTTGCACGATCAAACTTGCATAAAAAATTGGTAGCGAGAGGTTACCCCCTCCCCGCCAGTGTTCTTGTTTTACTCTACCGTTTTGATACATATAATTTGCTCACAGACTATTTGAAAGCCACTGGCATCCAAATTTAATTTATGAGTTGCCGAGGTCTTCATTTTCACATGGCATCAGCCCTGTTCGTAATTGAGTGCGTAATTTTGTGTTTTAATTTGCGTACAGGCCTCTACTTGTACATTACATTTTCATTATGGCTCTCTTGTGCATTTTGTGTCACTGTTCTAGACGCACTATTGTACATATCGTTGTTTGTATTCTGTTTGTCATTTTCGGTTTTTCTTTCACTTTAAGTACGTCTGTCTGTATGCTACATTTCTCATACTGTTATATGACATTCGCCAAGGGGCCCGGGTTCGATTCCTGGTTGGGTCGGAGATTTTATCCGCTCAGGGACTGGGTGTTGTGTTGTTCTCACTATCATTTCATCATCATCAGTGGAAGGCAACGGGAAACCACCACTGGAATCACTTCCCTAGACGCTCATGCGGTGGACCTCTCCTTTCCGCATTTACCGCACGCATATCGGTAAGACACGAATGCCAAACTAATCCCCCGCCCTTATGTCGTTGTTTACACGGACTTATCTCCTGCCCTTATGTCGGTATTTACACGTATAACCGCATCAGAGTTGTGCTACGTTGCATATACGCTGCGGCAACTTATATCTTTCAATTTCACTACACAGCAACTTCTGTAATTTTATCTAGGTGACGGAACGTGTGTTGTAGTCAGTATTGTTCAAAGCTTCCTCTAAATCTAAAAATGCTACAAACTTAGGTTGACCTTTTTTCAACCAGTCTTAGAGTCAGTATTGGCTCGTGAGTTGCTGTTCTTCCGAACCCAAGCTTATCATCCTCGAGGTCAGCTTTCTTCTATTATTTTGTGGGTAATTCGTGTCAGTAGTTTTGAACCACGACTTATTAAACTAATATTTCGATAATATTCACACCTGTCAACACCTCTTCCTTTCGGAATTAGTTTGAGGGCATTTCGCATGAATCATATATGTTACATATCAGGCGGAATGCTTTTATGATGGCTGCCTCTCCCAGGGAGCTCTATAACGCTGCGGGAATGTCGTCTGCTCCAGGGGCCTGGTTTCGACTTAGGTCTTTCAGCACTCTGTCAAATTCCTTTCGCAGTATCATATGTCTCCCATCTCTCTTCGATTTCTTCTTCTTTCTTTTCTATAATATTGCTATAACCTTCATTTCCCTTGAACAGTCCGTTGATATATTCCTTCCACCTTTCAGATATTCCTTCTTTCCTTTGTACTGGCTTCCAGTCTGAGCTCTTGATATTCATACACCTTGCGTTTCTCTTTATTTCTTCCAACGAAGTGACAAGTTCATTTTCCCGTAGACAACATCTACCTTTCCTCTAGTCTCACATTGGACTTTCTGTCTATCTCACATTTCGACTACTAGGCCTCGTCTCTCTGGCCATTTGATCCTTTTGCCTTCACAACTTCATCCATCAAATTATTTTATATTGTATTTCTTTCCGCTATTTCAGTCAATCGGTGTCTAATGCTGTCTTTGAGACGCTCAATAGTTTCTGGCTCTACCAATTCACCTTTCTACAACTCCATCAGTGTTAACATGCATTTAAAAGAAGGAAAAACGTTATGGTCAGGGTTTACGTCTGCGCCGGAAAACATTTCTCAGTTTAAAATTCCGATTCTGAATTTATTTTCTTACTGTTGTATAATCTACCTGAAAATTTTCGGTGTGTTGTCTACAGGACCCTTACACATATACAGCCTTCTTTCAGTTATAAATTACATAATTCAGTGTTGGTAGCTTCCTGTAGTCATTAAAATGAAACAATGGACTTCTCTGTGAGTTTTATGGTGGTGTACAGCGTTTCAGCTTCCCCCCCCCTCCCCCCCCCCCCCCGCCTCACCCAAAAAAGCTGCTGATATTTTAGGAACGCTAGAGTCTAGGAGCCTACTTAATTACAGTGTAAAATCGGTAAAATTGTGATCTAAAGTTAAATCCCATGTCTTCACTCTCATCTAAATTTTTGCAATGTGAGCAGCCTATTCCTAACGAAATTGAATACAGTGTTAAGCAATTTTAAACGAATGGAAGACGATAAGTAAGGAGCCATCCGTCCTGTAAATACATACGACTTTGCAGAGGAGATAGGTGTCTTTGGCAAAGTTCCGCGTGAGAACGTTCTGAAAGTTCAAATGGTTCAAATGGCTCTGAGGAGCATTATGAGACTTAACTTCTGAGGTCATCAGTCCCCTAAGACTTAGAAATAATTAAACCTAACTAACCTAAGGACATCACGCACATCCATTCCCGAGGCAGGATTCGAACCTGCGACCGTAGCGGTCGCGTGGTTCCAGACTGTAGCGCCTAGAACTGCTTGGCCACTCCGGCCGGCTTCTGAAAGTACTCTGACATTTTACTACTGAACGTGTCCACATTTTATTTAGACTTACCAGACTATCACATTTCATGTTTATAAAGCTGCAGTTTTTAAAAGAAGCTTGGAGTATTATAAGTATAGGGGACTTTAAGTAAACTTCCAACAGTAATTAATCATAAGTTTTCGCAGCCTAATCGTTACGAATGGCTACAATGTTGAAATAAAATTCGAGAGTATACAACTAATATTCTTTCACATGATAGCTCGAGTTCAGTTAATACTATGTATTAACGTTTACAGAATTTAAACATTCTGACATCTCATTAATTGCTAAAACTCTATAGTCCCTTTCTTTTAAAGTTGATTCATTTTAGTTCTTAGTCAGTTAACCACCGAAAAAAAATTGTAACTCCATCAAAACAACAGATATTAACATTCTGTCTATAATGGAATGGCCTCGGATGTGGTTACGGCTGTAAAAAGGGTACTCTCGTATTTGGAAAAGCTCTAAAGATGATAAATACGCGTCCAGGAAGAATTAAACAGAGCTTAAAACCGCCAGAAGGAGACCTGATAGCCGCCGCTTGCTTGCCACTACTATTGCGCAAGTGTTTCAACAACTTTGGAGAACAGATATGTATACCTGTATGAACCAGTGTGCTTGTGTGTGCTTTTGCAATAATAATCAGTGTTGCAAAATACGTGTTTAAACTTTGAACTGTCCTTTTCATGATACCAAGCACGGTCCTATCGTAATAGTGCTAAAAACCGAGTATCCTAATTATGAAGAAATACTAATTTGTTTCCCTTTAACTGTGGCTAAATTCATTTTTGAAGCATATAATTATTGCTAGTTAAATCATTTGCTTCACAGATAAAGAGAGAGGCACATAATATTTAATAGATGAAAAAAAGTTTTATTTGCTATGAACTGCCGGCTGGTGTGGCCGAGCGGTTCTAGTCGCCGCAGTCCGGAACCGCGCGACCGCTACGGTCGCAGCTTCAAATCCTGCCTCGGGCATGGATGTGTGTGATGTCCTTAGGTTAGTTAGGTTTAAGTAGTTCTAAGTTCTAGGGGACTCATGACCACAGATGTTAAGTCCCATAGTGCTCAGAGCCATTTGAACCATTTTTTGCTATGAACTGCTTTAATTTGAAAGTGCCGAAGTTTTAGCACTAATGAACACAAATGTGGTTAGATGTAATTGCTTGCTTCACAAGTGGTGTTATGAGGCACTTAAATTTGATCCTATCTGAAACTTAAGTTGAACTTGAATTTATTTCCGAAGCTTAATAATAATATTGCTAGCGTTAATTGTTTTAAAGCATTGAGGGTCTAAATAATCTTAAGTGGAGTTGTAGTTCAGCAGCTATGTGATGCAAAGTGTTTCTGAAATGTGAACATAGTTACTTATAAAGAAAGGGACAGTTTAATCTTTACTAGCAGTGAAAGCCAATTTGAATCTGGGTTTTGCAAATGTATCTGAAACATTGCCGGTGTGGTATGAATATGAAATGTATTATTTCAGTGTCATATTATTGCATTTGTGATGTGTATATGTATGTTAGTTACACTTGATCTCTTGTCAGGTACTACGTAGCCTCGTGTTGTCTTTGGGAACGTTTTTTGTCCTGAATTAGTTAAAGGTTGAGGTGAAGATTGTAGTTAACAGGGGTAAAGTCTCTTTTACATTCTCTGATTGCTAACCTATGCTGTTACCCACTGTGTAGTTCCTCTGGTCATTATAGGTGTTCATTGTGCTTTATTAAGAAGGAATTAATGGAAGTTCCTTTTGCAAGAGTATATATAAATCCATTGAGAATAATATTTGCACATTATTATGCCTAATTAGACTGGCGCCCGTTTCTTGTTTCATTTACATAAATTTTCTCTACCTTCATTATTTTCTAAATTATAGTCTTTCTGCTTTCTATTAATTGCCACCCTTACGAAATTCAGGTTCGATTCCCTCTGTCCGTTAGCTTGAAGCACGGTCAAACAGCAAAATTCCTCCCAGAGGGTAACGCTTACTCCATTCTAAGGTCATATTTGGCATTATACATTCCGCGATAGCGTTATAAATTGTGCGACATAAACGAAAGTTGGTAAGCGTGTTTCTACATCTGAATGTCTGTTCAAATTTCGCAGTACTCGAATAAGAGTGGAGCTACTAGCTCCGCTATGAAGATGCAAATAAGGATTGCCTTAAACACACGATGTAACGGTCGTGAACGTTAGTTACCTTTGAGACTGGACGTGATGATCTGACGTTGGTCAAAAATGCCTGTAAGGCGACAAAAACGTTATTATCAACGCTTCAACGAGTTTGAACGAAAGTTATGTAATAGGGCTACGAGAAGCTGGCTGTACCTTCCGCTATACTGTATAAAGACGGCAGGAATGCAGCCACTATACATGATTTCTGTGCTGGCAGCGGTTGTACGGTCGCAAGAAGACCGGCCTCCTGACAGCCACGTGGCATTACCGAGAGGGAAGACATTCGCGTTCTGCGTATGGCTTTGGCGCATCGTACCACATCTGCAGCCATCGTACTGCATCTGCAGCAGCAATTTGAGCAGCAGGTGGCACCACAGTGACACAACGATCTCTTGCAAATCGGGTACTTCAAGGATAGATCCGAGAAAGACGCCCTGTAGGTGCATTTCACCGACCCAAAACCACCGCGGTTTGCGACTTCATTGGTGTCAAGCGAAATCTCATTGGACGCATGGCTGGAGGTCAGTTGTGCTTTCTGATGAAAGCTGGTTCTACCTCGGTGCCAGTGGTGGTCGTGTGTTGATTAGAAGGACAGGTAAGGGCTTGCAACCTAACTGTCTTAGTGATAGGCACACTAGACCTGCACCTTGAACTATGATCTAGGGTGCTATTTCATGGCCGGCCGGGAGTGGCCGAGCGGTTCTAGGCGCTACAGTCTGGAACCGCGCGACCGCTACGGTCGTAGGTTCGAATCCTGCCTCGGGCATGGATGTGTGTAATGTCCTTAGGTTAGTTAGGTCTAACTAGTTCTAAGTTCTAGGGGACTGATGACCTCAGCAGTTAAGTCCCATAGTGCTCAGAGCCATTTGAGCCATTTTTTTTGCAATTTCATGTCACATTTGCAATGGCTTATCTTGGGCTTACATCAGCCTGTGATCTTGCAATTTTAGTCACTTAAATATGTTACGTAGACAAATGTATTCCCGAAATTACATTACTCTACATCAATTTTTATTTTTGCATCCGTGAATATCCTTACATTTGTCCTCTAGCCAGTCCTTCTTAGCTATTTTGAATTTCTCATCAATCTCATTTTTTAGACGTTCGTCTTCTTTTTCGATTGGTTCATTTGCTGCATTTTCATGTTTTTCTCTTTCGTCAGGTAAATTCAATATCTCCTGTGATATGAAAGGACTTCTACTAGGCATTGTTTTGTTTTGTTTTGTTTTGTTTTTTACTTATTTGAGCGTCTTGTGCCTTTATTAATTCATCTCTCGAGGCTACCCATTCGTCTTCCATTGTATTCCTTTCCGCTGTTTCATTCAGTTGTTACCTAATGCTCTTTCTGAAGCTCTCAGCAACCTCAGTTTGTCTCAACTTATCCAGATCCTGTCTACTTAATTGCCCACCTTTTTTGTAATTTCTTCAGTTTTTATCTACATTTCATAAGCAATAAATTTTGTTCAGATTTCGCATCTGCCCCTGGAAATATCTTAATGTTTAAAATCTAGTTCCAAAATCTCTAACCATATATAATCAGTCTGAAGTCTTTCTGTGTCTCCAGACCTTTTCCATGTACATAGCCTCCCTTCATGATTCTTTAACCAACTATTAGCGATGATGAAATAATGCTCTATGCAAAGTTCTACCAAGCAGCTTTCTCCCGGTCCATACTCACCTCATATTTTTCCTTCTCTTACTTTTCGTACTATCGAACTACAATTGCCACGGGGGGTTATCCGAGCGGTCTATGGCGCTGCAGTCATGGACTGTGCGGCTGATCCCGGCGGAGGTTCGAGTCCTCACTCGGACATTGGTGTGTGTGTTTGTCCTTAGGATAATTTAGGTTAAGTAGTGTGTAAGCTTAGGGAGTGATGACCTTAGCAGTTAAGTCCCATAAGATTTCACACACACTAGAACATTTGAATTACAATCCTCATTCACAATTACATTTTCCTCTCGCTTAACTATCCGAATAATTCTTTTAACTCATCATACATTTTTTTCAGTCTCTTCAACATCTGCGTAGTTAGTTGGCATATAAACTAGTACTAAAGTGGTGGGTGTTGGCTTCGCATCTATCTTTCTATTAACTTATCATAAATTATATAATTCAATTTTATTAGTTTCCTTTAGTCTGTTAAGGTGAAGTAATATAATGACGTCCGCATACATGGACATGTCTGCAATATTTTATCTTGGTCTACAGCGTCCCATTAAGTTTTACCATAAAAGCAAATTATCTGTGAATACGTCAGGAATAGTTGAGTGTGAGAGCCTGATTTGTTACAGTGAAAAACTGCAGAAATTGTGTTAAAGATAATGAGTTCAGTCTCCTCTCTGAGTAACTTATTGTTAAAGGAACGGCACACACTATTAAGCATTCCTGAAAGAATGAAAAATTATCGGGAAAATTCTAAGTAAGGAGAGATGTTAAACTGCATTCTATCACACATATCTTAACATTTATTATGTAGAGACACACGACTTTGCGAAGGAAACGATGTCTTTGATAAGTCTCCAAGAAAAGTTCCGCGTGATAATGTTGCTAAAACGAAACACTGACATTTAACCCCTGAAAGCGTCCACATTTTATGTAAACTTATCAGACTACCACATGTCGTACAAAGCTACAGTCTGTAAAAAATAGCTTCGAGCATTATAAATATAATGCATTTTTTGAACAGTAGTGATACTGACAACATGACTCGTGCATACGATGTTATTTTTATATATTTGACGATGCTGGTGCTGATTTTGCATTAAAAATTCGACGATGCCACTATGGCTGCAATACATTAGGATTTTGTTTATATAAAACAGATCTGATTATGGTCATTATAGACCGAAACCGGTAATCAGTTAACAAAAAGTTTGTCACCATAGACGTAAATTAAGGGAAACTTATAAATATACAGGGCATTAAGTAAACTTCAGTTAAAATTTAATCTTTGATTTTCGCATCCAAATCGTCAGGAATGGCATTGATGCACCAATGACTTTGGAGAGAATGTGACTGCTGTACTTTCAAATGGTTGTTAACATTCAGTTAATATGGTGCATTACTGTTTACAGTGTTCAAATATTCTGAAACGTTAAAGCAACTGGACGCATTCCTAACACCTGACGTCTTTTCAGTACCACCGTTTCAACGTAACTGGCGATGATGAGTGGACAACTCAACACACGATGGACAGCTGTGGACGCCACTTAGAGGAAAAATGCTGAAAAGCAAAATCTTTGGACAAGAGGGTGGTCGAGTCAGCCAAAAACAATTATTGACATCAGCGAGTGCAATGCATCATATTCTTACGCCTTTGCAAGCTAACTCAGTGGTGCACATATCCTTATACGAAACAGCGCCATTACCTGTAACCTATAGTCAAGCCGTCGTCATGCTTGGTCGATAGGCATCACGAAATATTTGGTGTGGATAGATCACGTCTATGATTATTACCCCTGAGCTGACGCTGGACAGATTTCGGAAACCTCCACATGTTTTCTTCAATCTTCATCCGTATCGATGGATGAGGTAATTGAAAATTATTATAGCAATCAATGGCTTTTCGCTGAGTGGAGAGTATTAGTTCAAAAAATTAGAAGTCCAAGATGCCATTCTGAAAATTTATTTTGAGTAGCGATATTGTTACACATGGCAAATTCGGAGTGCTTTTAAATAACAGGAACATTGGCCACAGCATGTATTGCTGTATATGTTAACCATTAAAACGGTTTCATGAAGCCTTTTCGATACATTCCATGAGATACAAGCTGAAACTGCTGCGACCGTTCACTCGGATGAAAATGACCAATCCATTGAGCCACATGATATTATTATTTTTGTCTATGTACATAATTAAGTACGTATGGAACCCTCAGAAAGCGAGTCCCAATCAGTTCATTTATAGTCCTCTCTTATTAGTCCATTAGTTTTTATATTCCACCTTTTCTGTGAATTCCTCTGGTCAGCAACTTCGACGTACCAGCTGCCAACTAGATAACGCAATAGTTCTCGATTTTATTTACAAATAAAATAAAAGAAAACATGAAGTTATCATACATTTATTTATGCATTTATTTCATCTAACGAGACTAGGCTCTCCCCACCGTCTCTCACATCTAAACAGACCTCCTCAGAGATTAAGCATTATACACTGAAGAGCCAAGGAAACTAGTACACCTGCCTAATATCGTGTAGGGCCCAAGCGAGCAAGCAGAAGTGTCGCAACACGACGTGGCATGGACACGACTAATGTCTGAAGTAGTGATGGAGGGAACTGACACCATGAATCCTGCAGGGCTGTCCATAAATCTGTAATAGTACGAGGGGGTGGAGATCTCTTCTGAACAGCTGGATGCAAGGCATCCCAGATACGCTCAATAATGTTCGTGTCTGGGGAGTTTAATGCCCACTGGAAGTGTTTAAACTCTGAAGAGTGTTCCTGGAGCCACTCTGGAGCAGTTCTGGACCTGTGGAGTGTTGAATTGTCCTGCTGGAATTGCCAAAGTCCGTCGGAAAGCACAATCGACATGAGTGCATGCAGGTAATCAGACAAGGTGCTTAAGCACGTGACACGTGTCACAGTCGTATCTAGACGTATCAGGGGTCCCATGTCACACGCCCCGCACCATTACAGAGCCTCCACCAACTTGAGCAGTCTCCTGATGACAAGAACGGTCCATGGATTCATGAGATTGTCTCCGTACCCGTACACGTCCATCCGCTCGATACTAGTTGAAACGAGACTCGTCCGTCCATGCAGCTTGTCTCCAGTCATCAACAGTCCAGTGTCGGTGTTGATGGGCTCAGGCGAGGCGAAAAGCTTTTCGTCGTGCAGTCATCAAGGGTACAGGAGTGGGTCTTCGTCTCCGAAAGCCCATATCGATTATATCTCATTGAATGGTTCACACACGGACACTTGTTGATGGTCCAGCATTGAACCCTGCCGCAGTTTTCGGAATGGTTGCGCTTCTGTCACGTTGAATGATTCTCTTCACTCGTCGTTGGTCTCGTTCTTGGAGGATCTTTATCCGGCCGCAGCGATGTTGGAGATTCGATGTTTTACCGAATTCCTGATACTGACGGTAAACTCGTGAAATAGTCGTACGAGAAAATCCCTACCCCACCGCAACCTCAGAGATGCTGTGTCCAATCGCTCGTGCGCCGACTATAACGCAACGTTTAAACTGACTTAAATGTTGACAACCTGCCATTGTAGCAGCAGTAACCGACATGACAACTGCGCCAGACACTTATTGTGCGTTGCCGACCGCAGCGCCGTATTCTGCCTGTTTACTTATCTCTACATTTGAATACGGGTGCCCGTAACAGTTCCTTTGGCACTTCAGTGTAGTTTGTTTGGTACATGAGTAATGTGTAACCATAAAGACAATAAAAAGAATAATCAAAATCATGATGATAATAACAAACGTAATAACAAAATGTATAGGAATGAATAAGTGGAATTAAATAAAGTCTTACGAATTTAGCAACTCCCTCATTACGTTCTTGCATGTGATCTGACACATCTAAATGGAACGTGTGACAAAAGTACAGAAGGAATCAATATGGAGAAACAGTTGAATTCTCTGTAGAAGAGTGAGAAATTGTAGGACTCTCTCTGTCAGAACAGGTCTCGCAAGACCCAATGGTAGCGCCTGACTACCGTCATGCTCTGTTGACAGGCTTCACTGGATGTGAATATGGAACGGCATGTGATCAGCACACCGCTCTCTTGACCTTTGTCAGTTTTAATGACCAGAGCCGCTAGCCCTCAATCAAGTAGCTCCGCAGTTGGTCTCACAAGGACAGAGTGCACCCCGCTTGCCAACAGTGCTCTGCAGACCCGGACTGTGGTCCATCCAAGTGCTAGCCAAGCCCAACAGAGCCTAACTTCGGTGATCTGACGGGACCCAGTTGTAAGTAGGCTGTTTAGGTTTTCTTATTGGTAACGCCACGTAGCGCTATGTATGAAAATCACTGACTGTGCTGTGTGCAGTCTGTGACTAGTTTGCATTGTTGTCTACCATTGTAGTGTTGTGCAGCTAGAAGTTAACAGCGCGTAGCGTTGCGCAGTTGGAGGTGAGTCGCCAGCAGTGGTGGATGTGGGGAGAGAAATGGCGGAGTTTTGAAATTTGTAAGACTGGCTGTCATGAACTGCTATATATATATTATGACTTTTGAACACTATTAAGGTAAATACATTGTTTGTTCTCTATAAAAATCTTTCATTTGCTAACTATGCCTATCAGTAGTTAGTGCCTTCAGTAGTTTGAATCTTTTATTTAGCTGGCAGTAGTGGCGCTCGCTGTATTGCAGTAGTTCGAGTAACGAAGATTTTTGTGAGGTAAGTGATTTGTGAAAGGTATAGGTTAATGTTAGTCAGGGCCATTCTTTTGTAGGGATTTTAGAAAGTCAGATTGCGTTGCGCTAAAAAAATACTGTGTGTCAGTTTAAGGACAGTCATGTACAATTTTTCAAAAGGGGACGTTTCATCTGGCGACCCTGCCAGGATACCTCACTGGAATCTTCTGATTTTTTCTTGTAGTTTGTGTAATTAGTGTAGCTTTAGTTTATTGCTAGCACGTAATTGTAGAGAGAATCTCCTTTGTAGTTGCAGTCTTTCATTGTTGTACAGTAAAACAGTTGTGGCATGCATGTAGATTTGCACCAAGTATTTCGCAGCTGCGCTTGCAATTAACGAGATATTATTTTCAATGCTATGTTAATGTGTTTTCTTATTTTGCTCTTCAAATTGTGCTTTTCTGTGTTGTCGTGTGAAATATTGTGACAATAATGGCGTGTGAAAAACGTAATACTAGGCTCCAAGGTAAACTGAGAAATGACAGTGAAGACGAAAGCAGTGTGTTTGCACCACCGAGTAATGATTTAACTGATGTTCGAAGTAGTAATTTGGTAATTGTGCATAGGAAAATGGAGCGAGCTGCAAATAATGCTGTAGGCAGTGAAACAATTAGTGAACAGGGAAGCATTATCGATCGATCGGTCGGCAACAGCTTGCCTCAGGAATCCGAAATGACAGGACACAATCTTGCAAATACTGTAGATTCAGGTTTTGCGTCCTCGCCGTTTTCCCAAATAAGTCAAGACACTTTTTCTGCTTTTCACAATGCGAATATTGCCGGTTCAAATGCATTGCCGAATAGCACTGAGGAACATGTTTCAGACACCAGTGCATTCTTATTACAATTAATCTAACAAATGGGACAAAAGCTTCAAAAGTTAGACACAATGGAACAACACCAGAGACAAACTCAGCAACAGTTAGACACAATGGAACAAAATCAGAGACAAACACAGCAAAAGCTTCAAAAGTTAGACACCACACCTGAACAAACACGTGAAGATTTAACTACTGAGCTACATAACATTGAATCGAAATGTCAAAAAGTCTGTAATGACGTAAAAACAAATTTGTGAGCATTTTCAACCTATTTTTTCGCGGCATGAAAATGCATTACAGAATCACGAAGCAGCCATAAAAGAACTGCAAACCATTGTTCATGAAAATCATGAGACCTTGTGGGCTAAAGTTGACTCAGTTGCATCTACCGATTCGGTTACGCTACTTGCAAAAACTCAGGAAAACTTAAAGGACACAGTAGATAGGGTTTCAACACAAATGGACACTCTGAAACTTGGTTCAGAAAAACACACTGAGGAAATAAGTACACTATCGGAGAAAGTAGCCGAGCTTTCGGATCAGTTCACTAACTTAGATGCAAAGGTAGATGATGATCTGAATGACACAAGACCTGTAGCCATCACTGACACAGAAGAGTATAAACATATTAAGAAATTCAAACAAAATCAGAATCAAATTAATACGCAACACAAAATAGAAATTCGGGAAGTCCAAGATCAGTTGGCACAAGTAATACAAAAATTACATATTTCAGAGGACACTCGCGCTCCAACACGGGAAGAGGGACTTAGAAATACGGAAAAGCCACAAAATAATAACACAGGGCATTTCGGAAATTATGAAAGAAATTGGCAAGGTGCACCGAATTTTGAGATGGAACCGCCGACACGACGTAACAATGACCGATATACTACTCGCCGACACGATGATTTTGACTATAAGCTGTTCATAACTACACGTAAATTCAAAACATTTAATAATTCTGGCAACGACATTCATCCACAAGCGTGGCTCCATCAATTCTCTCATTGTTTTCCTCCCAACTGGTCATTAGAGCACAGATTAGAATTTATGTGTGGCTACTTAGAGAATGAACCAGCTGAAAGAATGCAATCGGTCATTCACGATTGTCACAGTGAAGGAGAATTTTATCATGCCTTCCTCTCAGCATATTGGTCTCAAGCTACACAAGACCGAGTAAAACATAGCATCATAATGATGAAACATTTCGAACAATCTGAATTTTCCAGTCTTGTGAAATATTTTGAAGACATGTTGCACAAGAATCAGTACCTGTCAAACGCATACAGCCCCTCAGAACTCATCCGCATTTGCTTAATCAAATTACCTGAACATTTACGACATATTATTTTGGCAGGGTGTTGCAAATATGACGTTGAAGCTTTTCAGGAACTGTTACAAGAATTGTAAATTGACACTGACAATCCCGGAACGTGAAAACAGGAACACAACAATTACAGGTCACATCCGTCACAATTTCACGATGAACGAAATAATAACTGGACACGACAAGGCTATTCTCACAACAGAAATCGTGACCAAAACAGACACCACCCGTATGACAACCGTTGCCAGAGTAGTAATAATTACAGTGAAAGATCACCTCTCCACGGTAGTGACTATCACAATCAGAGAAACAGACAATATGGGAACCAAAATAATTATTATCAAGGGAGACAGAATAACTTTAGACGCAACGGTCCAGCGCGAAGTTACGATTCGGGGAGAAATTCTCCACCACGTGACCGACAAGAAAGAAACTATGGAATCTACCGACATGACGACAGACGATATGATCGTAACGACAGACCTGAACTGCATCAGAACTGGCGGGATTCAAACAGGGCGGGGCCCTCTCGACAAGGTGAATTTGTAGAAGTTAGGTCTCCAAATACCAATAACGACGCGCGCCATCAAAGAGACAATAGGCAATGACTCATACCGCTGGCAGCCACAAAACGTACTTCTGAAACTGACGACGCAGCTGCCGTAGCTAGTAATTACGTAAAAATGGAAGACATTAGGGGCATCTTACTTCAGGAACACGACGTAAAACATAACGACATTGCATATCCTGTGATTCACATTACAGTAAATGACGTAAAATTTACAGCAGTACTTGACTCTGGCAGACCCATTTCAGTAATTAGTGAAACAGCCTTTAGCAAATGCAACAAATCGAACGATTGCCCCACACTTCCGTTACGTAAGATTAAATTACAAGGTGCAATCTTTGGAAAAAGTGTAAATGTACGCCAACAAGCCAACTTAGAATTCTTTTGTGAAAGCCACAGCTTCTCTATGAACTTTCTTATTGTTCCATTATTGTCGACGGCAATTATACTGGGAGTAGACTTTTTGAATGAATACAAAGCAATCTTAAACTTTCACCATGCTGAAATAAGTTTAGAGAAAGAAGGTAAGACAATAGCTTTGAAATTTGAAGATTGGCTCTCAAACCATGACGAAGAAATTAATCGGCTTTACCTCCTGTTAGACAACGGTTCGGAATTTTCGACGGAACTTGACACTAACAATCACTCTGCAAATACTGACAGGGATGATATCGACGGCGCAATTGATACTAATGAGTTAATTCAGAATAAAATTCAAACAATTGAGAATTGTAATGACACTGATAGGCAAGACCTTTTTGAGATTTTACAAGCACATTCCACAGTTTTTACTCACAAAACAGAAACAATCAAGGGATTTCAATACCAATTTCGTGTTCGTGGGCATACTAAATTTTGTGTTAGACCATACGTAATTCCGGCGCATTATAGGGACCGTGTTAGAACAGAAATGCAATCTATGCTTGACAAGGGCATTATTGAGCCTGCAGTAAGCTCATACAACAATCAATTACATGTTGTTGAGAAGAAAAATGGATCGATCAGGCTTGTCTTAGATTCGAGACAAATCAATACTATCATCATTCCTGAAACAGACAGGCCGCAAACGTTAGAAGAACTTCTTCAAAATTTTAATGATGTAAAAGTGTTGTCTTCTATTGATCTCAGATCCAGCTTTTATCAGATCGAACTTCATCCAGAATGTAGAAAATACACAGCTTTCCTTTGTTTCGGCGTTTGTTATCAGTTTCGGAAACTTCCATTTGGTTTGAACATTTCTTCGGTAGCATTCATTCGCGGGCTAAATTCCATATTACCTGAGTTCTTAAAACGTCACATCACCTTATATGTGGACGATATTCTGATAGCAGAAGCCTCATGGGAACAACTCAATCGCATCCTCAACAGCGTATTACATACTTTTGCAGAATCTGGAATTACAGTTAACTTGGAAAAGTCTGAATTCGGTAGGATAAAGGTGAAGTTTTTGGGACATATTATTTCTTCTGAAGGCATTCAGCCGGATCCTGAAAAGTTAGAAGCAATCAGAGCCATTCCAGTTCCGTCCACAAAAAAACAAGTCCGCAGTTTTCTAGGTCTCGTAAATTTTTACCGTCGTTTTCTGAATATGCAAATTCTAGTTACACCAAAACTTTGTTCTCTCACTGGAAAAAATACTATTTCGAACTGGGACGAACAAGCACAGTTGGAATTCAATTCTTTGAAAGAATCGCTACTTAACGCGCCAATACTAGCTCATCCAGATCTGTCACAAGATTTCTGCCTTAGCACGGATTCTTCTAAAGTCGGTCTTGGTGCCCATTTATTTCAAGAAGCCACAGAAAATGACACTACTGTTCAGAAAATCATTGCTTTTGCTAGCCGAGTGCTAAGAAAATCTGAAAAAAAATTATACCGTTACTGAATTAGAAGTTTCAGCTTTCGTTTGGCATTTAACAAATTCCGTTTCTTTCTTTCTGGTAAGCACGTAAAAGTATACAGTGATCATCGTGCATTACAATTTCTTATGTCCTCAAAATTAAATCATGACAGGTTAAAACGTTGGGCATTTTTTCTGCAAGATTTCCACTTCATAATAGACTACATTCCCGGCAAGGAGAACATTGTTGCGGACGCACTGTCACGCGCACCGGCTGGGCTTGAGAAAAGTAACACAGAAGGCAACCTCGAGAAAAATTTCAGTATTCTTTACATTCAGAAAGTCGCCTTTGAAAACTTCATCTCCACATCTTTAAAGGACATTGCTCATGAACAAGATAAAGATCCGATTTGGAAAGAGATCAAAAGCAAATGGCATGAAAAGACACACACACAGATTTGGCATTATTATCTGGTTAGAAACAACATACTGTTCAAACGCTGCACTGTTGATGACAAGCTATGGGTACTTTGCATTCCTGACGATTTTGTTAATAAGCTTATTTGGTACATCCATTTCAGCTATGCACATTTTGGCCCACGAAAATATTATCATATTCTTCGGACGACTTGTTATTTTAACAATATGGAAAAGAGAATTCGAAGAGTCTTGTCTATTTGTAAACTTTCTCAAAAGGCGAAACTATCTACTATCTCTCATCGTGCTCCGTTGTTTCCTATCATTCCTTCTAAATTAAAAGAATTTGCTGCTGTTGATCTCTTGGGACCCCTTGTCAGAACATCTAATGGATTTTCGTACGTTCTAGTCGCTGTTGAACTTACTTCAAAATTTGTTTCTTTCACTCCGTTACGTAAAGCCACTGGACAGTCTGTATCCAACGCCTTTGTTAAAAATTTCTTACGTGAAGTTGGCCACGTTGCTAAAGTCATTTCAGATAACGGACCGCAATTCAGATCTGCTGTTTGGTCACGCATGCTTCGGAATCATAAAATCAAACCTGTTTTTATTTCATTGTACTCACCACATTGTAACCCGTCTGAACGGATTATGAAAGAAATCAATAAGCTTATAAGCTTTGCAGACATTATTGTCACAGAAAGCATTAGTATTGGGACAGATATTTACACTCATTTCAAAACGTGCTGAATGAAATGCCTCATGACTCCACTGCTTTACCACCTACTCTTGTACTGAAGAATGAAGAACCACCGAACAGAATCAGAGAGCTTGTACCTTTCCCGAATACACGTAAACTTCGACACAAAGACATAATTGATTTGGCTATTAAAAATATAAAGTCTGCAGCAGACAAAAGGAGAAAACTACACGGTAAAGCAAATGCAAAGAAATTATATATTGGTCAGAAAGTTCTCATTAAAGCTCATTCATTGTCACGTAAGAAGAAACACTTGAGTCACAAAGTCTTTCTAGTTTACAATGGACCTTACAGAATCCGACGTATACCACATGATAATTGCGTTGAAGTTGAAACTCTGCGTACTAGGAAGAGTAAAGGTTTACACCACATTTCACATGTAAAACCGTTTATTGAAAGATAATCTGCTTTTCAACTTTGACTTTGCCATATAACTTTTCTCTTTACATCACTAGTATGCTTTGTCAGACTTAGAATCTGTTAACATGCAACAATGTTTGAAGTTAAATATCCAGTCAAGAACCAAGCGAACTTATTTAAACCGAAATTACGAATGCATTGTTATTGTGAACAGACGACACAGTGTTATTGTGTGTGTACATTCTTGCTTGTTAGTTGCACGATTACGTAACGACTATAAGACTCACATACTTAGAACATTTACCAGTACTGCTAATGAGATTTTGATGCAACATTTTGGTTTACTTGAAAATACATTCTGGATTTAAAGTACTTTCTGTGAAATACCAGATGACACAGTGGTTAGTTTATGTGACAGCTACACGATTTTATCACGACGCTACTAATGAGTGACAATTTACAATGTTGCTTTTGCGGTGTTTCTGTTTTATATCTGTACAGTTTTTCTGAATTATTCTGGAAAGTAAAACATGTTTTAGTAGTAACTTTTGTGGTATAGCTACAATGAGACAGCCTTTTCCGTAGCACAACAATATGTTACAGCACAGTACTTTCTTCATCACGGCAATAAGCGTAATAACTAAGATATCTATACGCAAAGCATTTCACTTTTGTTTATCATGAGGTAAGTACATTGACTTCTGTAGAACTTAGCTTTTAGAGGACGATAACTACAACACTTCCACAAAGATTATCTTACAACAAGACGCACAGTTTAGCGCTCCAGTACACGTATTTGAGTGATTAATTTTGTACTTATAACATTTATTTTTAAAGATATTTGAAGTACAATGATACAAATGTTTTGCATTACACATTTCATTCCATTGCTGTAATCTGTAACACCTGAGGGTATAATTACATTAATCCTCAGGGGGTACACGCCTACATTGTGTACTATGTGTCTGGCAAACACAAGGAGCCCTAGCTAATATGGTATTTGCTTATACAACTTTACACATCGGTACCATATTTCTCTAACACATAAATTACACAGCTATCTGATCATTTAACTGAGAGATACAAACATTTTTTTTTTACTACATCAGTGACATATGTTTACGCAATTACACAGTTGAATAACTTCACACTTACGACATTGTATTTTGGCTGTACTTTGTGAACTGTTCATATTTTTTCGGAACCATTCTGATACTATGAGAGCTTTGAATGATGTATTTGGTAAGGGATCATGATTTTTGAAGTACGTTTGAGGTATATGACTTTATTGAAGGTCTTGAAATTACTGAAAGAAGCTGCGACGATTCTGAGATGTCCTTGATCTGTTACGATGTTATTATTATGATGACGATGTGTATTATGCTGTTGAGGTATGCTTATGATCAATAAGCTGAGAATCGTACTTTAAGAGTTATGAAATGTGTGTAAATGCGTGAATGTATCACAATGCAGGCGAAAATTTTTTGCACACTGTTATATTCATAGGATTTTGTTTCTACACACTTGCAACGCAAGTTCTCGACCTGTGAAATTTTTTATTTGAGACTGTCACTGTAGTGCAAACTGGTGTCGTAAATATTTCGGTAAGAAAGTTAAGTGACCGTCACGTAATGCATCGTGGACACTCAGCTGCGCAACAGTCGCCTGGAAAAAAGCCATTAGTGTGTGCCTTTCAGAGGCACAGGTAAAAAAAAAGGAGAGGCCATTAACCTCGCTATTGACATTCCTTTCTAGAAAGCATCGCAAATACGACACGCTCATTACTTGGAAAGATACTTACATCTGCACACCTGATTATGACAAGCGCCTTTCTGCGAGAGTTGAGAGAATTTCTACTAACTTATGAAATGCCACATGACTATTGAATGATATTTTTATGCTTTACTTTGTACATAGTTGCTTATCTCATTTGATATCTGGTTTCCAGCTGTGTTGCAACATTGGTTTTATAAATTAAAATTAAATGCATTTGCTAATGTGAACGTTTTCTGCCAACAGATCTATTAAATAATAATTTTATGATCCACATTCTTCGAAAAAGGAGCACTTGGAATGGAAAGAACAATAAGAAGGGATTAATAACAGTAACTGCATACATAATTTTCTTTTCAACTACTTGGTAATTTTTTTGATAGAGTAAGTTATCGTGATGCATCACTCTAGTGTTAAGATGTGACATAGGTATTAAACATGGCCATTTTTACTGTAATATTTTTTCTGCTTGAGCTTTGTCATGTTTAGATATAGGTCATAGCATTTGCTGCTGTTGTTTTCCAGGCATAGTTCTACTGAATATTACCTTGTGTCAAGCCAGTTTTACTACGGATTTATTTTTCTTGTTTGCTGCGCATTGCCTTGTATTAGTTGTAATATTGCAATTGCTTTGCTAATTTATGTTCTTTTGGTGCTTGCTTTGACAATTTCCATTTTTTGCATTGCTGTTTGTATTAGTTGTTTTGTGCTGCTGCATTGCCTCATCCCTTAGTTTAGCATCTGAGCTCAGTAGATTTAAGTTAGCTTAAAAGGGGTTAGACTATATAAGAGAATGAGTTGCGATGAATTGGAAGAATGCATTGAGAAGTTATACGAAAAAAGTACTGAAAGCAGGTATAGGTAGGATATTCTTGGAAATAAATGATGAGGTAAGATAATGGAAAATAAATAATGAAGTAAGAAATGTGTGAACGTATAAATACAGAAAGCATGCTTGGATAGCATTTTTTTGGTGGAAACAAATGTTGAAATAAGACGAAAGATCTATGGAATGAAGTTTTGGGTGGACTGCAGTACCAAATGTTACACTGAAAATGAACTCTGTCTTTCCTGTTGTATTATTCCGCTATGTGTTTATGTACCCTTGTGTATTTGTCTTATTCCTGTCTTTATGTGTTTAGGTAATAAGATTTATGTTGTAGAATTTTTCAAATACTATGTTATTTCCTTTGTAAAGATGTTTAGACATTATTTATTCTGTTTTGTTTTAATGCTCATGTATGAATTTGATGTTTCAAAAGTTATTCTGATCTTTTATGTATGTACTTATGTCATAATTCTTGTAACAGTGATGTACATGTTTATTTTTATTCTTTTGTAAAGCCTGTTTTACTACGAATGTTATCTGTATTGTTATGTTCTTTAATGATGTATTTTGTACCTTTGTTATTGTATTCCTGTGTTATAAAACTGTAATTGACACCAGTTCATCAAATTAAGTAACTTGTAAGTTACATTTCACTGCACACGTTTCTGTTGGTCATAGTATATGGACAATATGTGAGAAGTAGGGACTGATAGTGTTTGCACGTGTGTTAATAATTCAGCAAGGGACTGGATAACATCATTGCTAGTTCTAAGGACATTTCAAACAAATTTTTTTGTGAGTGGACAAGTGGTGGTTTATGCTTTTGCTATATTCTCCTCAAGACTCTTCGATGGTGATTGTGCACCTGCACAGTCGCAACAGATGGCTGCTGGCCGTCTCTACAAGGACTACAGTGGGTCTGCACCTTTGATGACCCACCAACACCATTATTTCTACAACGACTGCAGTGGCTCTGCACCTCTGGTGGCCCACCAATACCATACTCTCTACCTGGACTACAGTGGGTCTGCTCTGTGATGACCTATCTACCAATATTCTTCAAAACTTCGACTGACTCTGCTGTGGGTTTGCTCTGTTGTGGCCCATTACCTGTCTGCATGTCAAGAGTCAGCAATGTCTTTCCGTTGGAAGAGCAACACTACTTCTTCAAGACTGCATGGAAATCCACTACTTCCATGTGTATTATCTTTTACTGCTCAGACTTTCAAAAAAAAAAAAAAAAAACCACTGCAATTTCACTGTGATGAATGATCAGGACTGTCTTTATGGACTGTGAGAAAATTTTAGCTTTTGACCAACATTGTATCAATAAGTGTGGGCATTTGATTTATTTGTTATTGTAATTATGAAAAATTTTTCAAATTTGTATTGGCCACTGCCCAAAACAATTTGTAAAATTTTTTGTGGGGAGCATGGGGGCTATGTAAGTAGGCTGTTTAGGTTTTCTTATTGGTAACGCCACGTAGCGCTATGTATGAATATCACTGACTGTGCTGTGTGCAGTCTGTGGCTACTTTGCATTGTTGTCTACCTTTGTAGTGTTGGGCAGCTGAATGTTAACAGCACGTAGCGTTGCGCAGTTGGAGGTGAGCCGCCAGCAGTGGTGGATGTGGAGAGAGAAATAGCGGAGTTTTGAAATTTGTAAGACTGGATGTCATGAACTACTATATATATTATGACTTTTGAACACTAATAAGGTAAATACATTGTTCTCTATCAAAATCTTTCATTTGCTAACTATGCCTATCAGTAGTTAGTGCCTTCAGTAGTTTGAATCTTTTATTTAGCTGGCAGTAGTGGCGCTCGCTGTATTGCAGTAGTTCGAGTAACGAAGATTTTTGTGAGGTAAGTGATTTGTGAAACGTATAGGTTAATTTAGTCAGGGCCATTCTCTTGTAGGGATTATTGAAAGTCAGATTGCGTTGCGCTAAAAAATATTGTGTGTCAGTTTAGTGTTGATCAGAATAGGTAAAAAGCGAAATGTCTTAGTGCGTTCAGTTCTGCTCAGTTGTTTGAAATTCAAATAATGTAAGAGGTTTATCAGCACAGTAATTAATTAATTTTTCTAAGGGGACGTTTCACAGTGTTAGCACAGCGTCGCTGGTCGTGTACTACGCTACAATTCCACAGCCGGCCAGTGTGGCCGAGCGGTTCTAGGCGCTTCAGTCTGGAACGGCGCGACCGCTACGGTCGGAGGTTCGAATCTGGCCTCTGGAATGGATGCGTGTGATGTCCTTAGGTTAGTTAGGTTTAACTAGTTCTAAGTTGTAGGGGGCTGATGACCTCAGATGTTAAGTCCCATAGTGCTCAGAGCCATTTGAACCATCTGAACCACTGCGGCAAGGCCATTGTTTGAAATTCTACAAAGAAAAGCCTAGACAGTTTGCAACGTGACAGAGATGCTGATTTCCAATTGGACAGAAACAGGACAGCTGTGATATACCGACAGGGAAACTATGCCAATGAGAATACATAAAGCTTGGTTGAAAAAGAGAAAGAGATGGAGGAAAATTTAGTGTTATTCAAAATCGCTGTCACGATTCTGGACATAACCGACGTTGTGTTGCAGTCGTAAAGTGATGATAAATATTCGATACGTGAGAGGTGGTAATGATGAGACCAGTGAATAAGAAAACTACGAAGAACACAGTGTGGGAAAATAACGTCGCTTATCCGATTGCATCCCACCTGATTGAGTACAGAAGAACTGATATGATCAAATAACTGAACGATAAAAATTCTAATAGTCTGCATCGGAATAAAAAGTAAAATTGTAACTTACTGTTAACCGTTTCCAGTTGACTAACAACCATCTATAGATAATGCTTTGTAAAGAATCAGTTCCTACGGAGGATGGAAAAAAAAACATGGAAACGTCGCGAAAAATGGTTGCTTCAACATTAATGCAGATGCTAGTCAAGCCTGCGGGTTGCACTGCTATATTTGACCACCAGTGGCACCTGTGCAGTGCCCTCAACACGTTGTCAGAACATTGTTCTGTGTAACTGTTAATGTATGGCGTCGGAGTTAAGTGAACTCGAACGTGGACAAATTGTAGGTGCTCCTATGGTCGATGCTTCGTAACCAAAGTAGCAGGCGTGTATGGTGTTTCAGTAACCACCTATGAATACATACACGCATACAGGGAAAGCAGAAAAACATCTGCTAACTCACAAAATGGATGAATGTGTGGCTGAGTGATAGTGACGGACGGTCATTAAAGAGGATTATGGCGAAAAATAAGAGGACGTAAGCTACAAAAGTCAATGCAGAACTGAATGTCGCACTCGTGAAACCTGACAGGACCACAAGAACAGCACGGAATCTCTTCCGCGCGGGATTAGCCGAGCGGTCTGTGGCGCTACAGTCATGGACTGTGCGGCTGGTCCCGGCGGAGGTTCGAGTCCTCTCTCGGGCGTGGCTGTATGTGTTTCTCCTTAGGATAATTTAGGTTAAGTAGTGTGTAAGCTTAGGGACTGGTGACCGTAGCAGTTAAGTCACACACATTTGAACATTTTTTGAACGGAATCTCTATAAGCAGAGAATCGCAGGGCGAGCTGGAAATCCAAAATTACTCTTCAGTGATGAAAATTCCCGTAATAGGAAAACTCATTTTTTCGAATGAGTCTTGTTTAACACTGTTCCCAACATCTGACCGAATGTATGTCTCAAGGGTGAAACATGATGGAGGTTCAGCGATGATTTGGGCAGCTGTATCATGGTATTCCGTGAGCCCCATAGTCAGTGTGTAAGGCTGTATTACTGCCAAACGTTATGTGACCATTTTGGCCGGTCAGGTCCATCCCATGGCTCAATGTTTTTTCTCCAATCGTGATGCTGTGTTTCAAGACGACGGGGCCCTTCGTCACACAGCGCTCATTGTCGACAACTGGTTTAGTGAGCACGAGGATGAATTGTTGCTTCTCCCCTGCACATCGGAGTCAGCAGATGCCAATATCATTGGCGTTTTGTGGTCTGTTTTGGAGAGAAGCGGACGTAATCGCTACCCTCTGCATCATCGTTACCTGAACTTCATTTAGCATCTTTCCTTGAAGACGCACGGGGTAGCCGCGCGGTTGAGGCGCCTTGCCACGGTTGGCGCGGCTCCCCCTGTCAGAGGTTGAAGTCCTCCCTCGGGCATGTGTTTGTATGTTGTCGTTAGCATAAGTTAAAGTTAGATTAAGTTGTCTGTAAGCCTAGTGACCGATGACCTCATCAGTTTCGTCCCATAGGAACTTACCACAAATTTCCAAATTTTGTTTTCTTGAAAACAATACAGGACCTTTATTTATTCATTCCGTGACCATTGGAACCTGATTTGAATGACAACGATCCTCCTGTACCATTTTAATCAGGGTAGTGTGTTGTGCTTTTTGTGTTTCCACATTTTTCTCCTCATCCTGCATGTACAGTATTGGCTACTATACCATCGTTAGTAAGTGTAACGCAGCTCGTGCTTACTGCGGTATAAGTTTCTAAGTACAGTACTGCCCATTGATATAAGTTCCTCATATTCGGTGTACTACGCCTCCAGCATGTTTGCATGGTGAAAGAGCTGTGTAGGCCTGATCATGTTTTGTATTCATTCGACTACGCTGCATGTCTCAACAAGGACATTGCGCAATGTTTTCGAACATTTGACGAGGGCAGTTACTGGCTGGCCTGTTTTCTATGCTCGGTATCTGATGAGCCTAACACCATCTAATATCAGCCATTCTGAAGATGCTGAATCAGGCCAAATGCATCGTTTGTAAATAAATGGTAATTACAATCCTGCAACCAAGACTGTCCGTTTCTTCATCAGAAAGAAGTAGAGAAAAATAAAGCAAAAGATGGTGCGCAGTTACATACAGCCACAAATACACACACGGAATATCCAACATTTTCAAAAAACAAGGCGTGAAAGGAGCCCACCAAACAGACAATTCAATTTAGAAGTACTTTCAAAAAACAATAGTAAAACCTGATCTACGTAAAAAATCATGAATATACCATATGAAATGTGATTTGTACAGTGGGAGACACAGAGGTCAAACCAGGAGGACATTTGACACCACATACAAAGAATAGAACAAATTATTTAAGTTTGGCAGGACACTTACATCAATACCAACATAAAATCACCAGTAGAGGCACAGTGATGGGAATCACAAGGACAAACAACAACAAAAAACACCTCCTCATCTTACGAGAAAACTACCACATTCAGAGAAACACAACACAAAATAAACAAGTCATAAATGACCAGACCAACCTGTTAACCTGTTAAACGACAAACTCCTTAAACCAACTGACCACTTAAAATAACATTAATGAACAGGTCCCATTGACTACCACCATCTCCTCCCAGTTTCTTTCCTATAATTACTGTACTTCCCTGCCCCCCACAAAAAATTCGAACGACGACTCTCAGACCTGCCCCTTCCGCTTGCATCTCTGTTGAATGTGTAAGACATCGTCAATAATTTACACTAGCTCACCTCCACTTGCTCACTCTCACTAAAACACACACACATACACACACACACACACACACATACACAAACGAATTATATGTCACTTAAAAAAATCATAGGTAGCCGACGATCACAACCTACATGACACACAAATAAACACAGTAATATTGTGCTGAGTGAGAACACATATAACTGGAGTTGTGTTTCCAAAAATGAGGTGAACTGCAAATAACGCCAATGCAGCATAAGAGGAAGTATAATAGGCAAAAACTGCGAAGTTTATGTGAACAAGGAAGTTGGTTTAGAATTTAGTCTCCGCTAGCAGTGGTTTGCACAATTGATGAGCAAGAGGCAGAAACGACGTAAGTAAATTGTACACCAACTTTATAAGGAAATGGAGCATCTTATGCTGTGTTGCACATCTTGGAGTTTCAGAAGATCCTGCTTCTTGAAGCGGAGACATTTTAGAACTTGATTTTTCACGTTTTTTCCCCTCCTCTGAGGCCCAAAATTGGAATTTTTTATTTTCCATTTAAGCACTCTGGTCACAGATGAGGGACAGATGAAACATCTGCAGCCACGCCGGGTGCCCGCGCGGTCTAGGCGTCTTGTCAAGGTCCGCGTCGCTTCCCCCGTCGAAGGTTCGAGTCCTCCCTCGGGCATGGGTCAGTGTGTCGTCCATGTCGTAAGTTAGTTTAAGTTAGATTCAGTAGTGTGTAAGCTTAGGGACATATGACCAAAGCAGTTGGGTCCCATAAGATCGAACCACAAATTTACATTTTTTTTACAAACATATGCGGCGTAGCAAGACCGTTTCTTAGATTGAAAAACTGCACATGATCTGCGCAAGCCGTGACTTCTTCTTTGATCGCAAACAATTGGTGAACTACTGTAGTGATTAAGTTAATCAGCTAGAAGATTGACTATCCTTGTTGGAATTCCGGAGGGATATTGGGCAGGTACCGTGAGGTTGTGTTTATTTTATGCTCACAGTAGGTGCCAGAATTCGCGTCCCAGAGTGTTGCTTGGACCTTCCTTGAGCTCGATAAGGACGGTACGAGAAGGGGATAGGGAGTGGTTTGGGTTTTTACTTTCACAATTTTCTGTAAATCGTCACATCCACCACGAAAGCAAGACAACGCGAAACCACAAGCAAGCCTAAGAAAAGCCATAATTTCGCGTGAACAGCCTGTTTCAGAATTCTGTATCCCAAACTCCAGGCCCCTTTAATGCACCCCCACCCCCTCCCCAATTGCGGCCACCTATGCAAATAACCGAATGTTGTACACACACAGATGTACGTTGCAACAACTAGACCTGTAAAACTATCGTAGGCCACCGTTGACTATCACAAGTCATAAGTAATCGCAGACTACAGTAGTGGTCCTAGTAGTTTTGGTTACTTAAGCTCATACCTGCATTACCCATATATTAGGTGTGTTGCATACCTATCAGGCATTACCTCACAACGAACGCTTTCTTTACATCAAACTTATTAGAGTTCTCTAAAAGCCGGAAGCGATGAATCATCTAGAAGTTGAGTGAGGATATATAAAGGGCCTGCTAACATACGGAACATTTTTGCTTTACATAGATATTCACCTATCTACTGCTTGAAAGTAAACAGTATTTACACCACCGTTGACGTTGTCAGTGTTTGATTCCGGTTTTATTCAAAAATTGTTGATTTGTAACATGAAATAGAGGGATATTGCAGTAAAAATAAAAGAAACAATACAGACTTATTCTATATCAATAGAAAACGCAATTTCCTTTAAAAAAAAGGTAAAATAAAATTAAAAGCCGAAAAAAACCAATTACCGTTTCAATACTTCATTTAACCTGTATAAAACATGTTTCTGTTACTCATAAACAACGTTTGCATTTATCAGTAACTAGCTTAGCGCCCCCTGCTTCGCTTACGTAGACAGTATGGTCTGCACAGATTTTTATTTTTATTTTATGTAATTGAATTTTTATGTTGTTCACAAACTGCAGCATCTTCTAAACTTTTCACGCCAATTAAGGCCATATAAGCAATGTCTTATCCGATATACCTCTGACCAAAAAGCAATTCTCGTAGCTGGAGTCCAAAATTTTCAGAAATGTAGGTTCAAAAATGCTTTGTAGTACGTTAATAATGATTTACTTCCAAAAAGATTTCATCCACCTTTTTACCTCCTTATTGGTTGAATTTCGAAAAATGCTGAAACACGTATTTCTTTATTACTGACCGATAAAGCAAATACCAATTTTCGTACGTGTAGCTTCAAAATTGTCTTAACAGCGGCACATTTTCAAAAAAAGTTCATCCCATATTTCGCCATATTAGGGATGGAATATTGAAAAATCCCTATAGTATAAGATCCACACCCTGTGCAAATTTCAAGTTTCTATGCTTGGCGGTTTGGGATGGGCGATGGTCAGTCAGTGAGTCAGTCAGTCTGGAAATATAGATAACAGGAAATTCTTGCCTTTGACCGTGATGAAGAACGTCCTACTGAGCACAAAGTAGAATAGCAGTTATGTATATGTTTATATTTTTCTACATGTAAACTGTACTTGCTGCACCGAAAGTAACTGCTTTGGTTACATAAATCTGCAGAAATTACGCCCTCAACTAATTTTTATTGCTTATAAAATACAATCTATGCTCTGTAAGGTTATAAAATACACGATGGACTAACGCTGAATGACATGCGGTTCTAAATACGTGCAAAGCAGACAGTTAAAGAAACTAAGAAACAGAAATAAGTTGTCTGCTCCCAGTTTGTGTCTTACACATTCATTTATGTTTCTTTATCTACCAATAAAAAATGGTTCAAATGGCTCTGAGCACTATGGGACTCAACTGCTGTGGTCAGAAGTCCCCTAGAACTTAGAACTACTTAAACCTAACTAACCTAAGGACAGCACACTACACCCAGCCATCACGAGGCAGAGAAAATCCCTGACCCCGCCGGGAATCGAACCCGGGAACCCGGGCGTGGGAAGCGAGAACGCTACCGCACGACCACGAGACGCGGGCTATCTACCAATACTACCAGTACTACCGGTAATCCTACCATTTACTACGCCATTTATGTAGAGTAGACTAAAAACCTTGCCACAGTGATGACCGAAGTTAAGCGCTGTCGGACTTGGCTAACAATTGGATGAGTGACGTCCAGGTCTGCTGAGCACTGTTGGCAATCGGCGAGCCCTCAGCCACTGTGAGACCAACTGAGGAGCTACTTGATTGAGAAACAGCGGTCACGAAAACTTACAACGGCCAGGACATCGGTGTGTTGACTACATGTCCCTCCACATTCGCATCCAGTGACGCCTCTGGAGTGAGGATAAGACGACCGTCGGTCGGTACGGTTGGGCCTTTCGAGGCCCGTTCAGACGGGGAGCTATGAAGGGTACTAAAACTACCGAATAACAGTTTTTGTAGAGCGCAACTCTAGTTACAACCTTTAGTGCAACCTTGAGTGCAACTGACGAGAAGTACTTCGTTGTGCCTGGTTCCTAGACGCTAAAACACTGACCCAAACGGGACGCCAGAGCCTTCCGAACATTATAATGACGGAAGTCGTTGCTGCGTGCGAACTTACCGGCAGATCTGAGCGACTCGTTGGCACCGGGCCTTACCGCGTCGGCAGAATATCGAAATATCTGCGCATTAGCGGCCCGTCGGGCAGATTCGCTGACGAGACGCAGGCGGCGGCGCTATGCAGTGGCGTTGAATATATATCTTAATTACGGCGGAGGCGCCGAAAATCCCGAAATGCTTCTCCACCTCCGGATTCCGGGCCCGCGGACGAATCAATTCCACGCGTCGCTGGCGGCTGTAGCGGCTGGCTAATTAACAAATTTCCCGCATATTCAGTCGCTAGCGCGCCGGCTATTTAAAACACGCGCGCGCTTCTCTCTATCTCTCTGTGCTCTCCCACACTGCCGTCTCGGCTGCCAACCGCCGCCGCTCGCGTCATTCGTTATATTATTACTGTATATTATTTCAGCGCGGCGCGGCCGTCATTTGTTAGCGGGGCTAACAACGAAGATGCGTGTTTTTCGTGGCCGGCCTAATTTGGACAGGGGCAGCATGACGCAGGTATTTTAATGAGCGCCTGTCGGGAGCCCGACACGGACAGTAATGGCGCATGCCAATCAATTACTAACAAGGCAGCGCCCGCGGAAGCACAACCACTGCGCGGTGCCTTTCTTCCTGGGCGCACATAATTTATTCTCGCTCGGGCTGGAGGTGGTCCTCGGGGTATCGGGTGTATCGCGCGTGCCAGCCGCTTGTCGGCGGGGCTCGATTCTTGTCGCCGCGTCCGATCCGCTGTAATGTGGTCGCCTCTCGTTAAAACGGAACAGTCTACAACGCGAGCTCTTATGGCCTTTGTGTCGAACGTAGCTGTTGGCTCACTTTTCTTAGTTTCTTAACCGTATGTGTCATTTCGTTTGCAGATGATCAACAAGTAGGAGTCATCGGCCAATTCAGACGCGGAAAACTCATTAAGAGAGTTATCTAAGAGAACGAGCGTGACTTTTTTTCTAGACCGCTTTTAGATAACTAGGCCCGCCATCTGGGCCATAGTCCTCCATTCAGTTCACTTAGCCGGTGTGTGTATTGTTACTGAACCAGGGATCTAGAAACGACAAAGAAGCTTCGTCCCGTCACAACAGGCTACAGCAGTCAACCCACCCGACCACCGTCCCACACCGAACCCAGCGTTATTGTGCGTTTCGGCCCCCGGTGAACCTCCCCCCCCCCCCCCACCTCACGGGAACGTCACAGACCAGACGAGTGTACCCCAAATGGTTGCGTCGTAGTGTAATTATGGTGTAGGCAGCGTACGTGGAGACAGTGTTTGCGCAGCAATCGCTGACATAGTGGAACTGAGGTGGAATAAAGGGAACCAGCCCGCATTCGCCGAAGCAGATGGAAAACCGCCTAAAACCCATCCACAGGCTGGCGGGCACACCGGACCTCGACACTAATCCGCCGGGTGCTGCCCTACGCTCCGCACGGAAAGTGCATGGCCTCCCGAGTCAATTTGTGGGCAGCACGACGGTGATAGCGGGCGGCGGCGCCGTGAGCGTGGCCGTGCAGCCGTCAACGGGACCCTCTCTCCACTCCTTTTCAACATCGCCGTCGATATAATGCTCAACACCTTGCTTTCCCACATAGGAGCCCGGATTTCAGGTCGCACAGTCAACGCTGCGGCCTTCGCTGATGATGTCCTGCTGTTCGTATCGACGAAGAGGGACCTGCAGTCCCTCACCGACGCAGCCACGGCAGACCTCGCCCATTTGGGGCTGTATATCACCGCGCGAAAATGTTTCACCGTCGACTTAGTGGCCTTAGTGGCCTCAGCGAGAAGAAGGTGAAGGTGGACGACTCCATCACCTTCACAGCTGGCAACGCCACCAAGCCGGCCCTATGCTTGGGTGCTGCTGTTCTCCTCTTCTGGTCGGTGTCCTCGCTCGGATCTCCAGGAGCAATTGGACATCATCACCCAGGCTCCCATGAGGCAACAATAGCGCCTCTACGCCCTCGTCCACTTGCTGCTGCCGGGCCAGTATCATGAGCTGGCCCTCCGTCGCACCCGGATCGGTACCCTGAACGCCACGGACACCGCAGTGCGAGCAGCCGTCGGAAGATGGTTCCACCTCCCGGCGGACACTCCCTTGGTCTCCTTGTACTCTCCTGTAGTCCATGCGGGCCTCGGCATTCTATCAGCCCGCTGGATGGGCCCTACCCTACGGCAGGCCCAGCTCCTGATGCTGCAGAAGATGGGTCCAGCTGCGGACGATGCGGGCCTGCAGAGCGAGGTCGCGGCGCTCGAGCGGCACTTGACGTGGGAAGGCCATCTCCTCACGACGTCGGAGATGGCCCGCCTACACGGTGCCTTCGACGATGCGGCCGAGTCTGTCGCCGTCTGAGGACAGCACCAATGGGTCGCCCACACCACTCGTCTACTCTCTAGGCTCGACTTCATCAATGCCATCCGCACCCGCATCAACGCCTTGCCCTCCAAGGCGCGGCGCAGTCACGGGCGCGCGGCTGACAACCGATGCTGCGGGCTGCGGCCAGGTCCTCATAGTCGACACCCAAATAGTCGTCAACCACCTCCGGCTTGACTGGTGCCGCCAGCAGAAGACGGCGAAGTACAACAACCCATCCATCAGGCGTGTCGTCCTCGACCTGCGTCCCAGCGCCCAGAGTCTCACCTCTTCGTCGGCCACCTTGAATGGGAGGGGAACATGATCCCCACAGTCCGCAAGTGACCTCCTGAAGCTGGGCTTCAAGGTGCGGGGGTTCTCCATCATCTCGTCCAGGGTGCTGACGTCGTGCTGCGCATCGTTCAGGATCTTTGAGCGTGTGACGGCACATCGCACGTTGCCCAGTGGTGGCGTTGGGTAGAGTGCTGGCTTCTCTCTCCCTAACTCCTGCGGTCTGTCACAGGAGCAATTCTGTCTTTGTTCCACTTTCTTGTTTCTTCGTCATTTTGTTAATTTGTTATGTGTATGTTTATCTTTCCGTATTATGTAATATATACATTTGAGGTGTGTTGCCCAATGCAAGCTCCCACTGCGGTGGGGATACTGGCGAGGTACTATACACCTATGTACCATTTCATTTCATGCATGTATTATTCCTATTGACAACACAAATATGTCCGCGGGCACCGATGCCCATGCAGCACCACGTGGACGTGGAGCTCTGTCTCTTCGTTTAAGATACAGCTATGATCATTTCTTGCAATCATAATAAACTAAATTAGAAAATGGAAAATTATATAATATTAATTTATCAGAAAAGAAGGCAAAGAAGATGGGGAAAGATCGTATTTTACGGACTATAAGCTGCACTTCTTTCTTCGAAAATTGCCTCCAAAATTGAGGTGCGTCTTATACTCTCAATTAATATAAAAGTGTCATGTATTTGATTTAAAACTCCGGCCAGTCTTATATATGGCCATTTATTTGATGCCGCGGGAAATTTATCTCTATCTGGCTATATTGGATTCAACTGGCAGCAGCAGTGCACCGATAAGACGAACATGAGTTGCGGCGATTCACAAACTTACTAACACTGTCTCCTTCCCAACCCATCCTCACAAACCCAGAACACTGTCTAGCCTATGATGTGCATTCCAGTCGGCGGTGTCAGTGAACTTGAACTGAAAGTCATTTGTGTTACCGGTAGCAGTACAATATTTTTCTTAGTAGTTAGTTTTGTTACGGAAAAAATGAAAGGTATTTATACGATGCATATGCAGAAGAACATGGAAACAGAGCATCTAGTAAAGAAGAACTGAAAAAATGAGGAATACTAGATGTGCAAATAGAGGACTGAATGCAAAATGGCCAAATCTAGAAAATGACTTATTGAAATGGGTTCAAGGACACCGTCGAAATGACACTGGAATTAACAGAAAAACAATTCAAATACAAGCTCGTAAGATTGCGCTACAGTGGAACTTAACAGAGTTTAAGAGTGGAGTTGGTTAGTGGTATAGGTTTATGAAGAGTCATGGACATAGTATGCGTACCAAAAGCAAAATATCTCATAAAAAGCCACAAGACAATGAAGAAAAAGAATTATCTTTCTATCGCTCTGTTGTTCAACATCGAAAGAAAACCAGTGTGGAACTAAGCCAGATAGCGAATATGGACGAAGCTGACATTTGATGTGCCGAGTAACAGAACTGTTACCGTGAAAAGGGCTAAAACTGTAACTACAAAAACAAGTCGTCGTGAAATGATGCACTACACTGTTGTCTTTTAATGATGTGCTGATGGTACTAAAATTAATCCAATAGTCATTTTCAAGCGCAAAACAATGCCGTAACCTTCTGAAATACCGGCAGCTGCAGTTGTTCAGGTACTTGACAAAGGCTGGATGGACGAGGCTGATATAAAATTACGGATCAACAATGTTTGGAAGGGAAGGTAAGATGCTTAACTGAAGAAGAGTTCTCCTCTTGTGCTAGATCAGTTTATTAGTAGTTTGAAAAATTCTGTGAAAGAGAAATTCAGAACGACAAACACAGAGCTTGTTGTTAATCCGGGTGAATTTACAGTTGCAACCTCTTCATGTCTCGACAAATTAACCATTTAAAGTGTACGTGAGAACGAGGATTTTAAGAAATGGATGATGGATGAAACCCAACAGGAATTTACGTCTAAGGAGCTTTAAAACTACCTACAATCAAAGAACTGTGTCAGTGGATAAAGCAATTTTTGACCAGACTGAGAGAAGACATTATTGTTCAATTTAGGAAGAAGTGCAGCATAAGTAACTTTCTCGTTGATAGTGAACACTATCTTATACAGGGTGTTCCCGTATGAGCGTGCAAAAATTTAACAAGACATAGAGGATGCTGCACTGAAAAATTTCAGTTACGGAACTTGGGGTCGGAGAAGCCAGCTTAAGGAGATAATAGAAATAAAAATACATTACTGTGTACTTTTTTATTTACATTAGTTAAAGTTAACTGCAAATACCCTCACTGACCCAATGAACGTAGCATTTCCACTGTATCTTACAAAACGTGCTGAAACTGACGGCCATCAACCTCAACGCAAGCACGACATCGGCGAACAAGGTTGTGACGCACACTGACAAATATCCTTGGTGTGTTTCGAATCACGTCGCAGGTAGCTATACTTCTGGCAACTAATTCCATCTCCGTATCCACTGGGTTCTCATAGCCAAGTGACTTTAGATATTCCCAAAGGAAATAATCAAAGGGATTCAAGTCAGGTGACCTCGCAGGCCGTGGAGTAGGACCTCCCTTTGCAATTCAGCGACCAGGAAATGCAGCATTGAGATGGTTGCGGATATTCACACTGAAGTGAGGCGATGCATGTTGTATCCACATCCTCTCACGAACAGCCAGCGGTACGTTCTTCAACAACTCAGGTAGAGCTCTCTGCACGAACCTCAAGTTCAGGTGGCCATTCAGACGGCCTACTGCATCATAACTTATTAGTAATCAGGCTCGTTGTCCTTTCCTTGCAGGAAATAAAGAATGTACACCTAAATAAGCAGTACAGTACGTGTAAACTTGTACGCATGTTAGTTGTAAACAAGCAGGAAAACAGTAATGGTAGAAAAAGAGGTAGAGAAGTTTACTTCTATATTTCATTAAGCTGGCTCCTCCGACCACAGGTTTCCTACCTCAAAATATTCAGTGGAGCATTCTTTATGTCCTGTTACATTTTTGCATGCTGTTACGGAAACACCAAGTATATGAAGAAGACAACGGTGAAGAAGAAGAGGAAAAAGAAGAAGGAGAAGGAAGATCAGATGACGATTTTCAGGGATTTTAAAGGTCACTTCGGTCTTATAAACAAAGATTTTTTTTTAAATCTGGCTTTTCAGTCTAATAATAAAAATGGTAAAAATGTTATTTTTTAAAGAGTTTATTAAAAATTAAGGGGCGTCTTATAGTCCGTAGCGTCTTATAGTCCGTAAAATACGGAATCAGTTGCACGCAATGGTTTCATATTTGACTGTAGAGAGGGCGAAACCAGTATAGACTTCAGTTTCGTTGTTTTGTGGGTTACTGAGTCGTGTCTGAAATGAAAGTTTCGGAAGCTGCACGTCGCACGAGTTATGATGGAGACAAAGCTTTTTGCGTGGAATCGTTGCATAAGAAAAAAATAAGAAACGTGTTTCGATTCTTGACTGGATAAAGAATAGACGTCAGCTCGGCTGCTCAGCATCCTCGCTGAAATAATTTGTATCGTAATGGAAGACCCAAGAAGTTCTTTTAATTATCTTAGAATGCCACCAGAACTGTTCACGTTTCTTCTAAATAGAGTTCATTATGCGATAAGGAATAAAGATACTGTAATGCATGAAGCACTGTCGCCAGAACTGAAATTACCTATCACATTGCGTGCGTTACAATCGAGAACACTTGGCATGCTATATGATGCTGTTTTAGTTGAAGATGACGCTTTTTCGTTAATACCAATAATTATTTACATTAACAGTAATAATTATTAACATTAACAGCAATAATTATTCGAAGCAGGCCGCATTAAGAAGATAATGGTTTGCAAACTACTCTCTTGAAGATAGATCTGTACAGTGGCAATATTTCAAAATTCAAACATATGTGAATGGGGAGCATTGCTGTGACGTTTTAAATAGGTGAATATTGAATAAAGTATGCAGCGTCTTGATTTGTGTAGCCTTCCCTCCTGTCAACAAAATTCCTTATAAAAAAATAGTTGCCTACTCGAACTATGGGATTTTAGTCTTGTAGATGAGAGCATTTCCACAGCTAGAAGTACATTTGCTTGTATTTTTCTTAATTCAGTTGCGTATATGCTCCTAAGTCAATAAATTTTGCCCTGCAGTTCAGATATTGTCAAACTGTGTTCTGATCGCACTTGAAGGTCTCAGAAGCAGCAATATATTTCTAATTTTTGTAATCAGCATCACTGAAATCCCATAAACACCTATGCAAAGCATAGATATCCAAAAAGCGAACATTATTCTCCGTTCCTCACTGCATATTTCGGTTTGCCTACACTCTACGAACACACATTACCTCAAAACTCATGCAACTAGTGTCGCCAAAGTTGGAACATGCTGAAAGTGTTTAGTTTCACCGACGAGTTGCGCAAACGCGCGGAGCGCATGCGTGGTGGTCTTTAGAGCAGTTGCCTGCAACCTAGTGTCGTCGTGTAAACTAGGCTTTACGAAATAGTAAGACGTGCACCACCAGAATGTTGCAGAAGACTTCCAATTGCTAGAAACTTCCGAAACCATTCCTTAATTGTATTCACATCAGGTGAATGACATCCATACAACCTACGATAATTTCTTTGCATAATAACCGGCGATTTTGTTTCTGCAAACCACACTGTTGCAGCATATGGTGCAATTTCGTTATCAAAGTTCCTGTAGCTTTTCCTGGATCTGACTGACAATAATAATAACCTTAAATGATGTAGTCGTCTGTAACGAATCACCATCGTTAAAAAACTGCGCAGATATCCAGTGAGATTTTGATTATACTTCAGAGTGGTGCAAAGACAGGCAACCTGCTTCAAATGTAAAGAAATGAAAGACTGTGAGCTTCATAGGACGCAGAAGTAGTGTCCTACGACTTCAACTCCAGTCGAGCACAATTGAACTCAATTAAATCATACAATTAGCTGAGAATAACGACTTGTAAAGACACGAAGCTTTTTGCAGTCATTAATGCAGCATCCTGTAAGTGACTGAAACGAGAAGAAATCCTAACGTATGATACACTGCTAAGTAGCGTCTGTCCCGCACTTCACAATACTTTGCGGAGTATATTAGACGTCACTTAATCGTTCTGTTCACACTGTGACGTATCCTTTTCTACCCTTGCGTAAGTCTTTTCCTTGTTACCGAGCATGTACAAAATTAATCCACGGGTAACAAGGGTAAAACATTACCTGGCTAATACTGAGAATCTTTTCTGAAACAAGTGAAATATGAGTGAGGCAATTGCCGGATCGCAAAAGATAAATAGCCATTTTTCGTCGGGGAATAAAATGCAGTTTAGCAATGGGAAAACTGAGATATCTGAAGTGTGGTTGGCTGGCTCATCCACCCCATATAAAGGCCTTCAGATTATCCACATTTATCATTTAAGTCAATGGATAGGCTGTAGCAGTTCCTACTCCTTCCTAACTAATGAATTAGGGTGAGATAACGGACGTTTCTTCCGTGACACATGACGGTCTCAACCATGCTGACAGTGCAAGCTGTCCGTCGCAAACTGTTGGATATTGAGGGCTACGTTAACCACCTCGTCAAGAGTAGATTCAGCACGTACGCAAGTTCCCTAATTCACCATTAAGAAGTTTGGATACCTAGCGTCTTGTACAGTTGTCCCGACGTCCTAGCTGGTTTTCTTCTAATCCAGAAGTATTGGCTTCAGACAAGCAAACAGTCGACTGCAAATACTGGAGTGGCAAGCGGGAAAATCTCAGTGCTACTGTAACGAAAGTCTCGAAATAATGGAATACCATCCTGTTTCTTTGATAGAAATATCAAGGGAAAAATAGTCTTCAAAGCCAATGTAATGGTAATACTTGAATGTAAGTTCACGTATGGAGCATCATATTAAGTTTACACAGTTTACACGAAATTAGTGACAGTTCGAAGCTGTACGGTCGCGAATTCACATACAAACTTTTTGCATAGCATTTTAAATTGACTAAATCGCTTTTACGCGAAAACACACTCGCTTCATTGCACATGCGCGGTCTCACTCCAAAAACTAGTCCGTCTGACTAGTAAACGTTTCCCAACCCTGACTAATATTTCAATATAATCTGAACAATATAAAATATTCCCGGTCAGCTACTACGTGTTATGAGCCGGTCGAAGACTGTCCAGTAATTGTGTGCAGCGTTTCGCCTGCCTGCACGGGGCGCGTTTTTAATTGGTCGTTTTAATCGTCCAGTGACTGACAATCCATACTAACAATACAACGCCAAAACCACCGAGTCTGTCTGTTTGAACATGTCAGTCTCCAAAAATGCTACATGAATTTTCATGGTGTTTTCACAGGTAACCTGAGTGTAGCCTGGGTCAATTTATAGGTTTTATTTCATCAAAATTAGATGACAAAACAAAAAAATCATGATTTAAGAGCTTATCTAAAACCATCTTGTCTATTTGTCTGAAGACTGCAATCTCCAAAACTACTAGATGAATCTTCGTCGGGTTTTCACAGGTAATTTGAAAGTAGCTTGGGGGAACATACGGACTATATACCATCAAAACTGGATCACGAAAAAAAAATCGCAATTTAACGTCGTATCCGTACTAATCGATACTAATATTGTAAATGCGAAAGGAAGCCTGTCTGTTACGTTTTCACGGCTAAACTGGTGAACCGTTTCCGATAAAATTTGGTACGGAGATAGATTGAATCCTGAGGAAGAACACGGGCTACTTTAGAAAATGTGTCGTACAAAATATTTATTATTATCCAGATAATAGTGAAAATAATTCATCTTTGCGAAAGCTATTTACTCTTTGAATTTTGAACTTCATAATATTTGTGAAAATGTCGTTATTGGATGATACGTGCTAAATTATATGATTCAACGTAATGAATAGTTGGTGTTAAATATTATTCTAACTAAAATGGGAGCTTCATTTTGGAGTTATTGAAATCATTGTCATGAAGCTCTCAGCGTGGAAAAAGTCGGCAGTCTACAAGTATATATAAATATTTAAACAGTTAATGTTAATAAACAAAATTACGCGTTTTCCGCCACCCCTCGCAGTATGAATCACCATGTTCCCTGCATGTTACAGTACTACAAAACGCCTGCTCGAGTCTCCGTTCTCACATCCTGCGACCACCTGTCATTTTATGGGATGGGGAGTGGTACCTATCGTAACTACCTACTGGCCCATAGCAGCGTAATCCTTTCTACGGTATACGATGAAATCTAATAAATTGTGTCTCGGCATGTGTCACAAATGTCACTAGGCAATGGCAACTATTGAAGGGTATTTTGCAAACATTCCACAATCGACTTTACGGGTGGAGAATACAAGTAGTATGCATAGGGCAACGGAAGTAACCGTCGCCTAAAACGCTGAGACTGTTGATAAGCCGAAAGCTCCACTAC